>NC_080573.1:137839494-139089494 GCF_029962835.1 Magnolia sinica
ATAAGTGGGAGGAATACTCCATTTTTGGCAAGGAGAAGGTTTGGGTTCTCATCTGGGGCATCCCTCTCGATTTATGGTTCTACGAATTCTTCATCGACGCCACATCAGTGCCCGGATCGCTGCTCGAACTAGATACAAAGACGAAAATCGATGAAGAGATGGCCGTCATCAGGGCGCGAGTGCAAAGAAAAAAAGGGGACCCACTTCCTTCACAGATCATCGTCTCCGTCGACAGCAGGACGATTTCTCTCCCAGTCCAACCGGAGCCTGCTGGAGACCCTCTTCCCAGATGGGGAGATTATTGGCGAACTAAGGAATCTCGCCCCGCAGTTTTGACATCCCTCCCATCTCCGAGCGAGGATGAAGGTACACCAGCCTCATGCTCCAGCGAACTACCTCCTAACGTCTCGCGTCAGTCAAGGGTTCGTCGTGATGAAGAGGTCAGATCCTAGCCGTCCAGAGAGATACGGGTCGAAGTCTCTGCTACCATACCTCCAGCCATCCCCGCCACGCAATGCCTCGGCTGTCAGGATGAAGCTCCTGTTGCCACGTTGGCCTTCCTCGAGCCCAGAGAACACATCGATCGCCTCACCTTGATGCATGTCGACGAAAGATAGTCGCGTCTCCAACCTCTGTCGTCACATGTGATCCATCAAGGAGGTACCCCCCGCAATTTATCGCAGAAGGCAGGTAGTAGGTAGGTTCGGTCTAAACCTCTACGGTTCGGAGGAGTCGGGTTCGAGTCCTCGTATACCCAAGGCACATGCGGTTACTACTGTCTTAACCTTAGATGGCGACACGTGCGCTGGCTTGGACGCCTCGGGCACTGATTCTATCGTCGAGCCGTCTCTTAGACTCTTTATCCCAGCCTCGTGCCCTCTACCTTCTCCCATGTTTCTGCCTCAGTCTCTCCCCTTTCCTGTGAAGGAACGAGAGAGAAATGGCCTTGAGAGAGCGCTTAGTCTCCCCTCCCCTCCAGCGGGGGCTTCTGCCTTGGTCTTGGATGACCGCTCATGGTCATCTGAGAACCCCCCTACTCCTACTTCCCCTTCTGTTTCCATTCTTTCTAACCAGGAATGGCCAGATCTGTTGATTGTCTCCCTTTTTCAGGATGGTTCTGGAGACGAAGTCATTGAAGCAAAGCTGTTGCAGATGCGAAGGGGTCAACCTTTGCCTCAGGAGGAAGACAGTGCTATGGAGGCAAAAGACGACTTGAGCAGGACAAAGCTAATCGACTCCATATACAAAAAAAAAAAGAAAAGGATTCGAGATGCTCTAGGGCACGTTAGGAGATCGGTGGGCCTCTCCTTTGGGGATAACTCAGAAGACTCCATCGCTTTGTTCCAGTGCGTGGAATCTCACGGTCGCCCTCTTCCGACTCCAAGGTCTCCCATCCATCGGCAGGTCAGGTCTACAAGCAACAGTGATATCCCCGCGACGATCCAAGATATTCATCCAATGGCTATCCATCAGGGTAAGCGGGGCAGATCGGTTTCCCGATGAAGGTTCTGTCCTGGAACATAAGAGGAGTGGGGTCGAAGCAGAAGAGGAGGCTTATCAAATTCTCATGTGGAAGTCACAACCCGGAAGTTCTCTGCTTACAGGAAACCAAAGTCGGCCAATTCAACGATTCTCTTATGGGGACTCTATGAAAGGTTAGAGATGCAAAATGGGCAGCGCTTGAGGCTTCGGGCAATTCCGGAGGAGTCCTAGTGGCCTGGAATTCAGCCAGATGGTCCTTGATCGATAGCAGGGTGGATCCTACTCAGTATCAGTGATCCTGCAAAACGCTTCCTCCAATCTCCGGTGTCTCATCATGTCGGTCTACGGTCCAAACATGGAAGCCAAAAGACGAGTTCTTAGCCGAGCTCAGTGAGCTTAGACAGAGTTTTTTGGGCCCTCTCTGTATAGCAAGCGATTTCGACATGATCAAATCCTGCGAGGAAAAATCCCACGGCAACAACTCTTCTGCTTCTATGAGGCCATTTTCTTCCTGGATAAATGACCAAGATCTTCTCGACCTTCCGCTTGTGGGTGCCCAATTCACCTGGACCAACGGGAGAGCTGCTCCCTGCTTGTCCAGACTAGACAGGTTCTTGTTGTCGCCGGAGTGGCTCGAAACCTTTTCGTCTGTTTCCCAATCTGCCCTACCTCGCACGACTTCCGATCATTGCCCCATTCTCCTGTCTGCGGAGGAAACTAATTGGGGTCCGACACCTTTTCGGTTCGACCTCTCCTGGCTCAACATAGAAGGCTTTCATCTCCTGGTTGCTAAATGGTGGGGCAGTTTCAAAGTTGAAGGATTCACCGAGTTCAGACTCTGTTCTAAACTCGGGATGCTAAAAGACAAGTTAAAGCAATGGAAATCTGAGGTTCTGGTCAAAAGACATCTCGAACTCGATGAGCTAGTGACCCAAATCTCAAACATTGATTCAGGCATCGAAGACGGGAGGGTTTCTCTGGAGATCCTCTCCAAGCGCATCCACCTGATCCAATCTTTGTCTTCCAGGGTTCTCGAAGATGAGATTTCTTAGAAACAAAAAGCTCGGGCAAAATGGTTAAGGGAGGGAGAAAAAAATACCAAATTCTTCCACAATATTGCAAGTATGAATGCCAGAGCCAACAAGATCAAGAGCATAGTAGTTGAAGGAATCAGAATTGAAGACAGAGAGGTGATAGCTGGAGAAGCAATAGCCCACTTCTGATCTCTCCTTCAGACAGATGGTTGGATCAGACCTCAGCTGGACAATCTCTCTTTTGATTCAATTACGAAAGAAGAGGCTCTGTCGCTCGAATCCCCTTTCTCAGTGGAGGAAGCAAAAGCGGCAGTTCTCGGGTTAGGTGGAGATAAAGCCCCCAGGCCAGACGGGTACCCAATTCTCTTCTTCCAATCGATCTGGGAGATTCTGCAAGAGGATGTTATGGCCTTTATCAATGAGTTCCATGCGAGAGGTCGGATCTCGAAAGGTCTAGGTTCGTGTTTTCTCACTTTGATTCCCAAGTTCTCTAGAGCTGCAGCTTTTAAAGACTTCCGTCCAATATGTCTGCTCGGGGCCCCTTATAAAATTCTAGCTAAGCTCCTCTCGGCCCATCTGCTAAAGGTTATAGACAAGCTCATTTCAACTAATCAGAGTGCCTTCATCCCAGGGAGACAGATCACGAATTGCGCTTTAATCGCCAACGAAGTGCTGCATTCTAGCCATCTGTCTGGTCTGAAGCATCTCTTCTGCAAGCTAGATGTGGAAAAAGCGTACGACCACGTTGAATGGAGTTTCCTGCAATATCTGATGAAGCGGATGGGGTTTAGTGAAAAATGGAGATTGTGGATTGGGGAATGTATTGGATCAGTGCACCTGTCTATTCTCCTTAATGGCTCGCCGAGAGGTTTCTTCCAGAGCTCTAGAGGGCTGAGGCAAGGGGACCCTCTGTCTCCGTTTCTGTTCCTCCTAGTCGAGGAGGCCCTTTCCAGGATGTTTCATCAGGGCCAGCGCTCAGGTATTCTTAAAGGGATTGACATTAAAGATCTCCCTGCCCCTATGTCTCACATTCAGTATGCCGACGACACCCTTGTTTTTAGCGTAGCCTCTCAGGAGTATGTGGACAATCCGCGCACGACACTTCACTGCTTTGAGGCAGTATCAGGACAATCAATAAATCTGCCTACGTCAAAACTCATCGGGGTTAACATGAATCAAGAAGAATCCGAGTGTTGGGCCTCTTCTCTACAATGCGCGGTGGCTTCCCTTCCTCCATTGTCGGTCTCCCCCTGTGCATAGGAGCTCCCCCTACCTGGGAGAAGGTTTTACTCAGGATTGGCTCCTATCTGGCTAAATGAAAGTGTTGATTCCTTTCGTTGGGGGGTAGTCTCACCCTGATCAAAGCAGCCCTCTCCAATCTTCCTCTGTATCTTATGTCTCTTTTTCGCTGTCCCATTTTTGTTGTCAAGTCCATTGACAAACTGAGAAGGGATTTCCTTTGGCATGGGAATTCCGAGAGATCCAAGTTCCACCTGATGGACTGGAAGATAGTCTGCAATCAGCTCCAGCATGGTGGTGCGGGGGTGAAAAATTTGCATCTTATGAATCAAGCATTGTTGGGGAAATGGTCATGGAGATTAGGGGCAGAAGCCGGGAGTCTTTGGAACTCTCTTATCAAGGGCAAATATGGCATATAAGGCCTACGGCTGGTGGACGAAGGAGTCCTCTCGATATCGATCTTTGGTCCTGTGGAGAGGTATCCTTTCCATGAAGGAAACGGTTCTTTCGGCTGTCAGATTTGAGATCGGAAAAGGCGATAAGATCAGATTCTGGGAGGACATATGGCTGGCTGATGCCCCCTGAAAGTCACCTTCCCGAACATTTTTCTGCTTGCTCCCAACAAAAATGTTCTTGTTGCTGACCGTCATTCCTTCTCTGCTGGTCAAGTCATGTGGCATGTGGAGTGTAGGCGCAACCTCCAAGACTAGGAAATTCAGGAATACGTGAATCTCTTGGCCTGCGTTCATAGAGTAGCTCCTGACCCCTTAGCCGCAGGTTCCATTCTGTGGAGTCTGGATAAATCCAGCGTCTTCACGGTTAAATCCTTCTACAGGGCGTTGGAGAATCCTACCATTGTTCATGCATCCCACTTTAATCATATATGGAAGTATTTGGTCCCTCCCAAGATCAGTGTCTTTGGTTGGCTAGTCGGAAATAAGAAAATTTTGACAGTGGATAACCTGCACAAAAGAGGGATGCCCCTACCTAACATCTGCCTATGCTGCATGAGAAACGCAGAGAGGGTCGATCACCTTCTCATTCACTGCCCCTTCATCTACCCAATTTGGGCCGAGTTTTGTTCCCGCTTTAGTGTCAGCTAGTGTTTCCCATCATCGGCAGATCTCCTTCTCAAGGCCTGGCATGGAGTTCGGCTTGATAAGTGCAGAGCTTGCTTGTGGAGAAGGTCGTTCTCGCCGTGTGGTGGGCGGTGTGGAATGAGAGGAATAGCAGATGTTTTCGGGACACCGCTCTCTCCTCCTCCATGGTGGCTTCAAAGGCTAAGGGTTTCATTGTAGAATGGGCGGCCCTAGTGCCTGCTTTGAAGGGTTATGACCTTATTTTTCTAGGTGTCTAGGCTCGGTTGCCGTCTCGGCAGCCCTTTGAAACAACACCTCCCCCCCCCCAACCAAATATTTTTCTCTTCTATCTTTCCCAGCTTAATACATTCGTGGCTTTTCAAAAAAAAAAAAACATCCAGGCCAAAGATAATCGAAGGCCTGGTCTGTTGACAGCCCTAGAGATAATCATGAGCTCTTCTAAAAAGAAACAAATCATGATATCCAAAGAGTACTATGGCCCGTATTATACAGTTCATATGAAATGTCGGTCACCATCCCCATTATTCTGCATTTGCGAGGGTTCTTGTGAGGCTGATGTTTCACAAAAAAATAACAAAAAAGAATTTTAAAAAACAGCAATTTACAGTTCAGCACAGCAAGTATAACTTTTGAGTAACTGCATTTACCCGGTATAGGATATACTCCTAGCCATGAATTAGCTGGCAACAGAGATTGAACATTTTCAAAAGGGTGTGCAGAGGCCTTCCGGTCCAAAATTTCACGAAAACCTTCACAAAAAAATTAATCAGAAGTTAGATGCCAACGAGGATGATTAATATATTCATATTTCATTCCTTCAAAACAGTTAATATATCTGCAAACTTTTTTTACCTTTCTTGAACTTTGAGCTAATCTTTTGCAGGAGACCGATAAGTGTGGTCGCCTCAAAAGTAGGCTTAGCTGGCCTAGGGTCTAGTATATTTCCTGTGCTTGAATTCACATAAAATGTCTTTGTGGTTCCTGTGATGCAAAGCTTATTTCCCTCTAAAGTCACCACATCCAAATAAATCAAATCCCCAACAAGCCTGTAGAAGACGAAAGCATTAAAAAATTGATAAACCTTTTCCTACAAGAACTTTGTAAGAGGCAAACTGTTGCATTCTGCATGGCATATACAGATAAATATCGTGGAGTAGATTCAATGGAAATGATTTCAAATGAGAAAACAGATAAAGTTGTCTAGGGCTTCAAAAAGTCTCTATGAGTAGTAAGAAAGGTGGATTCATTGAAGGTTACGCAGGCTTCAAAAAGCTGTGGAGGGGTTCACAAGACTGGTTAATGATTGGTGGGGTTCCTTTGAAGTGGAAGGTTATGCGGGCTTTATATTAAGTCAGATGCTAAAACTGTTGAAATTGAAAGTAAAAAATCAATGCTTGGAAGAAGGAAGTGTTGGGGGAAAGGGAGGCTTAAGTTGAGGGCATTCTTGCCAAGTTACAAACGCTTGACTTGAAGGCAGAGGAGGGAAAGCTGTCGGAAGAGGAGAAAACTCTTCAAAGAAAGTTAGCACAAGACTACGCATGCCGCATGAAGGAAGAAGAAATCAAGTGGAGACAGTGTCGAATAAAATTTCCGTTGCCTTTCATAAAAAAAACAAAACAAAAAGGTCAATTCATTGAAGAAGTTCAAGTGCATTTTTCATATGAACTGAAATATCAAAAAGTCTGTACCTTAAACTTTCCAAAGGATCACAATAATCCACCAAGTAAAGCAGGCAGGTCAAATAGGTGCAAAGCTCTTGAAGAGAGAACACGTAACACTACTGAAAACATGCCTCTTAACAGAGATATTTAAATAGGACACCAAGTCCAGAAAAATGGATTATAACTAGAAAGAATAATATTTTGTTGCAGGAGTTGAAGCAGTGCAAAGATTAACCTTAAGCATTTTCTCATGGATGGTTCTACTGCACATGCAGCCATTTCTTTTTTATGGTAAGAGACTGTGCTATGATCCAACTTATCAATATGATGATCTGTTCTATACCAACTAACAAAATCAACTTAAAGCTTCAGTGGTACAATAGGATCATCACAAGACAAACCAGGAGATGTGATGAAAAAAAATAGAAACTAGAGCAGCTGAAGTCATCCAAATACAGATGGGAGTCATGTGGTCATAAAGACAACATTAAGATAAAACTAAAACAAGCCATGATGATGATCCTTTAACGTGCAAATGTCTGACAAAAAGAACTACCTCCTGTAACTTGGAGGAGGATTAAATGAAGAAAAAACAATGCTGTCCACGCATTTGATCTCTTTAGATAAAGATGACATCAAATTGCCAAGTGAACCAGTAACATCCTCCAAAAAACCCAGACCGTCAAGCTCCGGGACTTCAGATTTCATGGCATCTGAATAACAGTAAAACCAACACCAAAGCAAATTAATTTTTAAAAAAAATCAAGTGGCCAATGGTAACAATATTTACTATTTCTGAATGGAAATAATCATTTATAACAATTAAAAACACAAGATGCATATTTTGGATGGCAAGCAGAAGAGGAAACCTTTTTTCCTCGATGATTAAGAATTAATGAAGAAACTTAGGCCATGTTTGGAAACCATGGATTCCGTGCTAAATAATGGAAAAGGAAAAGGGTTTACCTTTGATGTGACAAGTGGATTTAACCAAGCAACTACACCTTTCCATAATTTGGCTTGTTGGCACAATTATAACTAGGTGACTATTGTGAAAGTGAGAGGACTATGAGATTGCCACTCGCTATCCAAACAAGAACTCAAAATTGGAATCCATGTTTGAATAGTTATCATGGAAATCATCATTGGATAATTATAGTTTTTTCCTTAGATTCCATGTATCCATAACATGCCCTTAAAACATATCTACATGTGTGTGATGTGCAAAGAGTCTAGATAGACGAAGAATGGCTAGAAATTTTGGCATCATTAGCAATGCAGGAATCAACCCCAAGAATAACAAACCTGTAGGCTTTTGTTGTGTTGTCTCATGTTGCAATGCAAGTGATGTTGATAAAGAGGCATGAAGAGTTGAGAAAGAAAGCAATTCTCTGGCACGGCGGACCTGAGACCTTACAGATCTATCATCATAAAATGCTGCACACACGTATACCTATCAGGGCCACAAATTTTTGACAAATCTTGCTAGTTCAATCAAGGCAAAAGAATACTGTGTATGGGGGCTGAACATACTGGCAACCATCTCCAAAGAACAACCACCAGCAGTAATATCTGCAACTTCAGAAATTTCGTTGTAATCTTCCAGATGATGAACTGAGCCATCCTTTGTGTGCAGTATCAAATCATAACACGTAAAGAAACAGGTCTCCGGAGCATCAAGAAGGAACTGTCTCAAATCCATAACAGAATCTCCTGGATTTAACTGCATACCCAAAGCCAAAATCAATATATTTCAGTAACAGTAGGTACTTCGATGAACATACAAAAAGATGCTGGTTCAGTTGTGCAACAAAGACAGGCTCTAGTAAGGAGGGGAATATTGATTAGGGTCGAAGGGCCTGAAAAGAACATGGTAGAAAGACCTAAAAAGAATCAGATTGAGGTGGCGAGAAGGGATACAAAGGCTTATTGTTTGTTGAGAATGGGGACTTGGAAATGAATGGAAAAATGGGATTCATGAAGCCAACCCCAAATAGCTAAGGGCGATGATGATGATGATAGCAAAAGGATGTTGTGGTGAGCCCACAACCTATTGAATCTAACACATTTTTGCATATAACACTCTGATGTTATATGGAAGTTAATATGATTGGATAACATACCATTCACGGCTCTGAGATTTTTACCAAGTGTACAACTGGTTATTTTTCTTTGGTTCACTAAAATATGCTTCTAAACCAAATGAGGTCGGTACTCCAATTAGTCCTTGTACAATTAGCTTATCCTACAAGGGTTGCATACATGCTGGCCCACTGCAGTGTGTGTATGGCATCCAACCTTTCCAGCAGGGTTGCCCCACCGTGTGTTGGACGCCCCAAAAATAAGCCAATCCAACCATCATCTAGACCAATGTTTTAAGTATCAAGGACATCGGACGACATATCCCACAATACACCTTGTATCCCACTAGTGCAATACGAAACACACAAGTAGTGGGATATATTCCACATGTTCAATCTAGTGAGCATTTTCGATTTTCGATCCTTTTTTTCTATAAATCATGTTAAATCAGTGTTGTTACGAATCCATGGTTTTTCATGTTTTGCATGAAAAAATCATGAATTATGAACTTCAATTTCGAGATTTGGAGGACATGGGCCGAATTGTAAAAATTTGAAAAAAAAATCGAAATTTCTCAATTTCTCACAAATTGGTTGCAATTTTTGTGTCCAAACATAAAATCAAACATGTATGTAACCTAGTCTAGCTATTCTTCTTTTGCTTTTGAATGTATTCCTTGCGTTTCCACACGTCTTCTTACATTGACAAATTATATGATTAAACTTTGAATATACTAGCATCAATTCAGTTAGACAACGCATAGATTAGGACCCCATACAAAGAAAACCTATTATGTGCACTTGTTTTTTGTAATGTTTTGATTTAGAAGTGTGTATTGATGTCTTTTGTAACAATCACTGAAAAATTTGACCAAATTCTCAATGTTTCCCCATGTTTCCAACAACAGCAATGCATTATGCGATACCGATATATCCCATGTGATAACCGATACGTATTTGTATCCCAAGGGTGTGATGCGTAACGCGATACCAATATTTCGAACACTAATCTAGACCACCACGTGAATTTGGAGGTTTTTACATAGTTGGCAATTGTTTTCTATGGTGTGGCCCACCTAGTGATTGGATAGGCCTAATTTTTAGGAATCCCACTATCATGGTGGGGCTCACTAAATGCACAGGTTGGACAGCATACATACAACACAGTGTGCACCACAAGGGAATAGTGAATAAGAAGGTGCCTTTTTATGTAAATACATAGGTGAATAAGTAGGTGATTTACTTTTATACGCACATGAATAACTTTTAACAATCAGGTTAATCACTTGTAGGATTAGCTTATTCTATAAGGAACTGTAGAGGATCTGGCCTCAAATCAAATATGACAAAAAAGGGATGAAGTAGCATGGATGCACCTACCTGAATAAAACCACGCTAAAACAATGGACGCTCATCTGGACTCCTAATATCCAGGGCATTAATAACCTTTGCATCAAACACTTAGAAGAGAGTACTGGTCCAATCGGTCCCGTGGCAGTAACATGGATCCCAAACTCCATACCTCCTTGAAGGGCAAATTTGATAGGATAGCTAAAGGGCCAGCCATGCTTTATGGAACAGAATATCGGGCAATTAAGAAACAGCATGCTCATAGAATAAGCATAGTTGAAATGAGGATGTTGAGACGGATGAGCGGCAAGACAAGGAAGGATATTAGAAATGAATGCATTTGAGGGGACTTAGGAGTAGCACCAATAGGTAATAAGATGAGGAAAAGATGATTTGCCCATGTGCAACGAAGACAAAGAACTGCACTAGTCAGGAGGAGTTGGTTCAAGTTGAAGGCTTTAAAGGGCAAGGGGAGGCCCAAAGGGACATGGGTGTTGAAGGCCTATAGCTTAGCTGAGGATATGATCTATGATAGAGTAGAATGGTGAAACATGATTCATGTAGCTGATACCAAAATGGGATTAGGCTTAGCTGATGGTGGTGCTGGTGATGATTTATGGGCATTTTTTACCGCAACTACTTTTCCCATCCTGGCACCATATCTTACTAAAATCAACCCAGTCGACCAGTCTTGTGGGTCCAAAGTTATGGGGCTATCCAGTTGGTACAGTGGCCTATTTTACTTACAAACTGTTTTTGAGGAACCAAAAAAAATCAAAGAAACCGTTGACCAGTCTTGTGGGTCCAAAGTCCAATCGGGCCACTAAAAATGACATCTGAGTGATCTTGTGGGATTACAAGTCAATAAGATGGCTTTTCATTCAATCAGTAGCATATGGAATCGAATCTTGGGTCCTTTTGTGGAGACCAGATTGTCCTATATCGCAAAAGTTTTACAATCAGCTAACCCAGTCGGATACCAACCTTCCTCTTTTACCCCGCCTTTTGGTCATGGTAGAGGCTGACAATGACAACACTCACATGCCAGAACAGTCCAACCTTGCACTAAACTCGCAGCCCAACAAACACATGCACACCCCAACAAGCAAGCAAGTAAACGAGGGTCATGGAGGGGCAGTTGCCAGACACGTCACCGGGAACAAGGAACTCACATATGGAGTTCCCTCATGTCAGATAATAAACGCAATCACCCAAGTTGGCTTTTAGTCACATAAAGATACCGACCAAAGGTGGAATGGAAATGCCCAAGTAGTTTGCTGCAAGGGATAGTAGGGAGCCCACTGGTACACATTTACTCTTTTATATCATCAACCAAAAGAAAATGCACATTAGGGCCACTCCATGACAAATGCACTACAGTTTTGACACGTGCCCCGCCTCACTTTCTCATTAAAGCCAGCTAATGATGTAGATAAGATCTCTAAGAGAGGACCCAATACATAAAAAACCCAAACATTCCAAGCAATGATTTTCAGTAGAAACAAAAAATTTATCCACTTTCCCCAAGTCCTGATCTATTTTGTTGCCCTGGCAGTCTATCTAGCACACAGTTTTAAACCTTTATACAGTGTCAAACCACTAGGCAAGCACAGGAGACCTACCTTCCAAGTGTTTGGCCAGCATAAGTTCCTGATCCTATTGCAGAGCCTAACCCTACTCATAGCTTGAGTACTCCTCGGTGTTAGTCCACCATTATAGATGCATGCACATGTCTAATCACATGTATGTGTTTAGCAAAGCCTGGAGTTAGAATTTCCAGTTTTCAACTTAAACCAAGTGTGAGAAAATGTCAACTAAACAGACAAAAAAATACATGGCTTCACAATCATTATGAGTCAGTTTAGGCCCTGTCTGCTTAAGATAAGATGCGTGCTAGCAATGGATAAATTTCCACAATATATAACAATTCTACTCATGTTTAGCTCATACTGCCAATTATTTGTTTCAAAGAGATAAATGCCATACCATCATTGATCAAGTCAACTCACCTGTAACTCTAGCTTTTCACCAGATTGTGTTTTGACAGAAACAGGATAGAGATGAAGATCACCTGTTCCCAGAAAACCACAAAAAAATATATATATCAAAAATTATATTTTGATTTACCCATGCCCATAACTTCAACATTTCTAGCCTTCTAGGAGAAAACATAACATTAGACATGACTCCCTCTCATCATCATAGCCTTATCCCAGATATTTGGGTCCAGCAGGCACAGGAGGGAAAGCTAAATTATTCGGGCCCAATCGCAGTTAAGGATTTTCATGATATAGGAGTGCCTGCCCTGATGCAAGGACCCACGTGCCGAAGCGAAGGAAATCGTGGACCACATGCTCCTCCATGTGGTGTCATTACTTTGACCTTTTTGGAATCAGATGAACTCTTAACGGGAGCCTAATGAATTGGTTAATAAATGCCACCTGGTCCATTACAGGTTAGGGGTTATGTGCTCTGGAGTATGATGTCGTATACCATTGTGCAAGGACTACGGAAAGAAAAGAATAGAAGGAATTTTGCAGAAGAAAGCTGCTTTTGTGGACATAATCAAAAGGAAGATATACTTAGTTGGGTTCTTGTTAGATCCGAGTTCTGGGTGACTTCGGACTAAGATTTTCTGCAGAACAGGAATGTTGGCATAGAAGGGAAAGGATAAAAAGAAGGCCAAAGCTAAGTGGAAACTGCCTCGTCCCATTTTTGTTGAAGCTTAATTTCAATGAGTCCTCTACGGGAGGCTTAGAACCAATGTTCTAATAAGGGGACAAACCTCAATCCATATCTGCACAGACAGTTCAATTCAAACCAGATTCAACCATGATACCCATATGCAATCTAAAATAAGCAAGAAATATAATACAACTGGTTTTGAAGGCAATAAGGTGCCTGTGGTGATTAAAATGTCTCTATCTTATGGATGAGGTTGTTAGTTAAACCTTGCTTATGGACCAGCCTGGTTGTATAGAACTAAAGTCAAACCCTGACAGATGTACTAGTTTCATCAAGCAGTTCGAAGAGTCCATTGCTCAAAGGAGATAGCTTTGATACACTAGCAGAGTGTGATGGATGATACTCAGGAACTCAGATATTGCACATGTGGCTATGAGTAACTCAAATTAAACCATCTACATAGCGGGTCCCACTTTAGAGGGTTTATAAAATACTAAATGTACTGAAATGATGCCTAAACTGGTTCAGTAGATGATATAAAACAGACAGTCGACATGAAAAATAAACAAAGTTCAAATTCAACAAACAATTTTTTCAAATGAGAAACTAGCATTATCCAATTAATATTTTGGGATTTTTTTTACAGATAATATTATGGGATTTCATACCTCTTTAATTTGGAATTTACATCCCGGCACCTTTTTTAATTGTTTTTTCATTAAGATACCTCATTCGAGTATTCTGCATTGCGGGACCTTCTAACGGTTGTTAAAGATAAGAAGATTCTCACAATTGATAATCTCAGGCGAAGAGGGATGGTCATCCCAAACATTTGTCTATGCTGCATGCAGGAAGCAGAATCGGTTGACCACCTTCTTCTTATCTGTCTGTTTATCCAATCTGTTTGGGCTGGAATTTTTTGCACTTTCAACGTTTTTTGGTGCCTGCCGGAGAAGATTGACGCTTTGCTCCCAGCGTGGCACGGTGTGTATTTAGGCAAGTCCAAAACTAAGCTTTGGAGGATGGCGCTCTTAGCGGTCTGGTGGTTCATGTGGGAAGAGCGAAACAATCATTGTTTTCGGGACAGGGCTAACTCCGCTGACTTCATTTTGTCTAAGGCCAAAAGTGCCGTTATTGAATGGGCTGCTAATGTCGCTTCTTTTACAAACAGCGATTTCCTTTTTCTAGGCTTTTAGTTTCCGATCTGCCATCTCAGCAGATCGTCTTTGTTCCTGTATTCTGTTTTCTTTTAATAAATTCGTTATCTTTCAAAAAAGAAAGTAGTGGATGGTTTGACAAAAACACCCTTTCATGGGAAAAACTTAACTCACAAATTATTCCACTTGTCATGCGGCATGCATGCATCCAAACCTAAGTTGTTCAAATGGCGGAGCCCGCTGTACATGGATCAATTACTGCGACTGCCAGATTGGAAGCTAACAAATGGACAGTCCATGTTCAACAAACAAATATACTAAGAGGTTAAGAGAGTCCAATGACATACTATTTTATAGAAATCCCTAATATGTTTTAATCATCCAATTACTATTATATTCAAGGTGTCCCATATCGGTATCGGTTGGCGTAACGGTGCCCTCCGAAACCAATACAGATACGGGGGCATAACGGCGATACAGGCGCGTAACGGCGCAAATTATTTTTTTTTGGCCAAAAAAATATGAAAAAATATGGATTAAATCTGGAATATTTTAAGCATTCCAAATATGCATTCATTTATAAATTGGAACATGTTTATGGTGGTGTAACGGTCCACTCTTTGGTGAGAAGTTGTATCGGACTGTCTGATGAATTTATGAACTAGATAACCTGAATTTGACTACAAAATTCATATATTTAATTTTCTAAATATCTAATTTATATACTTAACAATTTGATATCATTTCTCCCAATAGTTCTTTTAAACAATGAAATTAAATTCAAGTAGATCACGTTGCCAATTTGGGACTGACTTGGAGGACCAATCCATGCCCCAAATCAGCCTCAAATTCATGCAATTTATTGGCATTATCCCACTTGTGAATTGGTGGACATTTATTGGATAGTGAATCATGAAAAAAAAAATCAAAAGGCCCTAATTTAAAAAATAAGCGTCCACAAATTAACAATTAAAACTATTCAAACAATTTGATTTTGGCATTCTGAGTTAGCAATTACAGTCCATAATTTAATTGGTAAATTTTAAGTTAATACATGTATCGTGTACAATTTTTTAAGGGCCCGAATTAGGTAGGACTCAGATTGTGAAGTGTAGCACACGAGTGTCAAAGTTTTTTGGACCCCACTCGTAATGAATGTGTTATATCCACACCGTCCATCCATTTTGCCAAATAATTTTAGGGCATAAGCCCAAAAATGAGGCAGATCCAAAGCTCAGGTGGACCGCACCATAAGAAACAATAATAATTAAACGACTATCATTAAAAATTTATCGAGGCTACAAAAGTTTAGATCAAGCTGACATGTGTGTTTTCCCTTCATCCACGTTAGTGTGACCCTATTAACAGGTTAGATGGAAAATAAACATTACAGTGGACCCTAAGAAATTTTTAATGGTGAGCATTCTATAACCACTGTTTCCTATGCTGTGGTCCACCTGAGATTTGGATCTTACTAATTTTTTGAATCATAACCTAAAATGATGTGGCAAAATGGATTGACGGCATGGATAAAATACATACAGCATGGTGGGGCCCATGTGGCACATGTACATTTTATTGAATTGTGCAGCATGCTGCGTAACGCGTACCAATCCATTCATTTGATGCAAGCAAGTCCTGTGGGTCTGATAATGAGGTATGTGTTATATCTAAACCGTCCATTCATTTGACGAGCTCGTCTCAAGGCTTGACACGAAAAATAATACAGATCTAATTATCAAGTGGACCACACTGCAAAAGGTAGTGGGGGATTGAACGTCTACCATTGAAACCCTTTTTGGGATCACAGATCTTTTGGATCAATATGAAATTTGTTTTTCCTCTTCATTCAGGTCTTTTTGACCTTTTGAACAAATTGGATGGAAAATAAACGTTATGGTGGGCCTACGAATTTTTTAACGGTGAAAATCATCATCTCGCTGCTATTTTTGGTGTAGTCCAGATGATCTTTGGATAAGATTCATTTTTTGGCTAATGCTCTAAAATGATATTTAAAAATAGATGAATGGTGTAGATATAATAAATACATCACTGTGGAGCCCATGTAACTTTGATCTCCTTTGAACCGTTCATACAACTCGGAGCTCGAGGACTGCCAGCGCTCGTCTTAGCATGACACGTACCTCCAACTGGTGCATGGTACACCTCCGAAAGAAAAAAAAAAAAAAAAAAAAAAAAAAAGAAGGGAGAGAGGGAAACCGAAAAGAAAAAAGAGGGAAAGAAGAGAAAAAAAAAAAAAAAGAGTGAGAGAGAGAGGAAGAAGAAGCAGCAGGCCACCACGGCTGCAGCCGCAGCCGCAGCCGCAGCCTCAGCTTCCCGAGAAGAAGAAGAAAAGAAAGAAAAAAAAAAGGAAGTATTTGTTTTTTTTTTTCTATTTTTTAAAGGCTGTAACAGCCGTTACGGGTCAGTAACGGCCGTTACGCCCATAACGGGCCCGTAACGGTCGTTACGTGTACAAAAACGGGACTCGGCTAATACGGCCCCGTATCGCGTAACATGTACCACCGTTACCGTTACGTATCGGCCATTACGGCCGATACGTAACCGTTTTGGGACACCCTGATTATATTAGGTTTGTAACCTATCTACACTGGGTTCCATGATTTGGACAATATAATTTTAGTTACATATATGTCATGTCCACAAATGCAATTACCTTCATATCATCCATCACGCTCTACCAAAGTATTGAAGAACTCCTCTTTCCAAAAGAGGTTTCTCATTAACCTGAAACGCTACTTTAGCAAATCCCAGTCCAACCATCCAATGCAGTCCAGGTTCTAAAACATTGCTTAGGTGCATTGAAAAAGGGCATGTGGGATATTGTGATGGTGTTTTGTGGTCATTGTGGCACAGTGCGGCAGGATGAGGGCAACTTGATTGCTTTAAGAGAAGGGATGCAAATATTCTCATCCTCTTACAACAAAAAGCTAATTATGAAGGAAATGCTCGTCTGTCTTGACGTGGGTACTTGCTGATCCTGTGGAGTCACACTCCTTGTATCTTATAGATTTAAGTATTTAGTTCTTTCTTTGGGAGCCTTCTGCTGATTTTTTTTTCTTTTTTTCTTTTTTTCTTTTTTTGAAGTAAGCCTTCTGCTGATTTATTCCGAGGGATGTTGATAATGTGGCCAATAGACTTGCTTGTGAGGAATTGAAAAGTGGGTTTGATGTTCCTTCTTCATAGTAGGAGTTATCTCCTTTCAAGAAAAAAGCAAAAAATTATACATTTTATAATTTTGGAGAGTTAGCGGTGGATGGATATTCCTAAAACACCATTCAATGGGCCAATAGAGTCAAATTCTCCCTTGGCGAATGACTAACGAGATAGAAGTACATGAGACATGATAATGAATGTTTTTTCGGCTGCATTCATTGTCATTAGATATCATGTGCAACAGAGACCAAGAACTATGCCGGTTAGGAGCAAGTTGGTAAAAGTTGAAAGCTCTAGAAGGGCAAGAGGAAGGCCCAAAAGAACATGAGCGCATGTAGTAAGAAAAGAAATGATAACAAATGGTCTTAACTAAAGTCATGGCCCTTGATAGAATGGAATGGCAGAATAGCATTCACATAGCAGACCCCAATTAATTGGGATAAGGCTTAGAAGATGATAATGATTGATTTTCAATCAAATTCAAAGGTAGGATCACCCACCAAGGATTGAATTTATGGATCCCCATCATTGATCGGGCCCAGATTCTGGCTTCTGTGGTTCTGTTTCATTGTTTAGCATTTCCATGTCCTTTTCTTTCTCTTGATAGAAAATTAGTTGGTCGGGGAAAAAAGAAGAATTCACAGGAAAAAGAAAGGCCAGTCATTGGCAAGGCAATAAACCAATTGCTACAAGAAGAGTGCCTACAACAGCATATAATAGTCCACAGATTCCTCAATCACCCCTCTTGAATGGCAATGCACATTTTACTTAGTGATTTTGAATAAAAAAATTTGAGGCAGATCAAAAATAATAAGAAAAAGAAAAGGCAGAACCAATAAACATGACGTCCATATTTATGCATGACTGTATATGTAATAGAAATAATGCTATGACATGTGCGCTTCATGGACTTCTATGAAGTGCATTTCTGGTATACATGCAGCACTTGAATGCGGTGATCAGGATCGTTAACCTGGTGGGCCACCACATGATGGGCCACAGCCCGAAAGGCAAGGGCATCAGACTCTGGTAGCCGTCCTACCAGTGACCATGAATAGGAATGCGTAACTCAAGGAAGAGGAAACACCATGCGCTAAATCAAAATAAATAAATAAAAAACTCCCACCTATTAGCCCATACACATAGTGGCCCACCAGATTAACGTTCTAGATCACCCTACACATCAGTCAAACGTACAATAGGGACAGCACTTCACAGTAGTACTGGAATCAAATGATGGTAGCATTCTAGGATAGATAAATAAGTACACGGCAGGGAAGCAACGAAAGAATCAAATGGGGAAGACCAAGATTACCTTCGGCCTGCTTAGTTCGATTGCCTGAGGTCGCTGATGGCGCATCCGCTGCCTCCGGCTTGGTATCAGCTGACTCAGCTATTGCTGAGGGCTTATCCCCTGAATTAGGAATCTCTACTCCAACCGCATCAGCCTGAGATGATTCGACGGTGCTAGATTTATCTTTCAAGGCTGCCGACGAAGTGAGCGAGTTCGTGGCTGGTTCCGAAGAATTTGTGCCATTCGACCATTTTCCTCTATTTCTTCCTTTGTTGGATTTCCCTGCCATTTCTACCCCTACAAACATAGAAAGAAAACCTCTCAGAGCTCAAGAAATATCATCGAACAGAAGGGCTTCACTGTCATCTTTTATGCGGACGGAATACAGAAATGCAAATACATGTTTCCATCAGAACCGTTCACGAAATCAAGGGCAGGATTGATGACAGATACACCTGATTGTACATCATGGTATGAAGTAAGTAATTTCGATGAAAACCAGGTGCTCTAACAAAAAGCTCGAGAGAGCAGGAGCATGGAACTGAGTGGGGCGCAAGATAGCAGACATATGCATCAAGAAGCTAAGAGGCGCCAGGTGTGAGAGGATGGAAATTAGGTTACCTGGCTTAGCTCGAGGTAGTGAGGAAAAGGGAAGAAACGGTGGCGGCGCTTGGAAATGAAATGAGAGATGATGGGAAGAGAGAGAGCGGGCGTTAGCTAATTTAGAAAAGGAAAATCCATCTCAGCTCTCTCTCTTATAATTTCCCTTTCCCTAGTTTTTAGGGCTACATACCTTTTTCTGAGGAACGGAAATGCTGTGGCGATTCGCGCGAGGAGATGCCCCGCACGTGCTCACGATGTGCCGGATCTTGGCCAGTCATCCGTGGAGGGACCCGTGAAAATGCCATGGCCATAAAAATCAAGAAGTTCCACTCGTGTTCAAGGTGTGGGCTGGATGCTGGACCACCTTTTCTTCCCACTGTCTCTCACACGTGGGATTCGACCCAATGTGAAACATCTAGACGTCTTCTCCAGAGGGGTCCACTGGTTATTTACTTAAAACGACCAGGCTGATGTGATCAGTGAGTTATAGATGTAAATTTCACGTGGACCGCTTGTTATTTTCTTTAAATCTTCCACTTCTACTCCCGGTAATCAAATTAGACTATTTAATGAATGAATCTAGATAGTGAGGCCCTTCTGATGAGTGGCTTGGATCTCTCTCACTTATGTTGCATTGCTACATCTCGTCTTTGTTGCATTCCTTGCGTGGTGCTGCAAAGGTAAATTGATGAATTCGCAAGGGAGATGCTCCGGTGCTCTCAGTACATTATTAGTTATAGTACTCGACTTGAATGGGGCCATTTGTCAGTCCAATTAATCAATCTTAACCGTACCGTGAGTCAAAAGGCATCAATCTTAACCGTCCCTTGAAACAAAAGGCATTTTAGTGGGCTACAATGCAAAAATCACACTGAAAAAATGATCCAATGCATCCTAAATTGGCCTTTTTCTTGTAGCCGTTCTTTTTTTAAGTCATGGATGTGATGGCTAGAACTTCCAAGAAAAAGTGATCCTTTGCAATCATAAAGAATCTATGATCCGCCACAATAATGCATGGATGATATTGTTGATTTGACGTATTTTTGTGTAAATAATCTTGACCATAAATATTAAATTCTTCTGATCAAATGGTTACAATTGTCAGATCCATGAGATATTTGCATGGTATCACATGAAATTAGTGGTGAACCTAATGAACAGCACGGATGGATTGGACTGTAGAAGTGTTCCAATGCAGCTAAGGAGCACTATAACTTATGGATCCGAGCACCGCATATTAGATAAATAAATAAAGTTTGCTAAAGAGAAATAACTTATGTGTTACACGCCTTGAATCCTCAAAGATATTACACGTGATGACATCAGGCCATAAAAAGTATTTCATGCATATCTGGGGTTTTAGGGCTGTTATTTTGATACTCTGGCAGTGAATGATGTTTGATATGCTTGCACTTAGAAATATTGAAAATAAACTGCTAAAGTGCAGAGATTACTTAGTAACAATCACATAATTAAATTGGCTGTAACAGTCCTATCATCTGGCAGATGCTTGTCGGCTGAAATAGGACCAATCGGATATTTTTAATTTCAACCGTCCAATCAATGTACACGAATCCTAATAGCGATATAAATATGATTTTTAGGGTATGTTATACATCTAAACTGGAATTCAGTATTTTGGCCAGTACGGTTTGAATTACTTGCATGCTAGGTTTACAATTTCTCGGTGTATGCATATCACCTATCACACTATGAAGAAGCACCAAAGAACTCCTTCTTAGGGTTTTGCATTAGGGGGCAGGGTTTGATACGCGACGTGAAGCGATCAATGGTAGCTTCGCTGATGTTCTTTGATCCGACGGTTGGGTTTTTAGAAATGTACGGATGGACCGAATTTTGAGCCTCCCAGCCGGGCTCCAACGTGAAAGGCGTTTCTCTTCGTGGCACGTGTCTAAGATCTTGGCCACTCATGAGATGGGCCAATTGCATATCTGAACCTATTTCCTGGCAAGCCCACTCATCAGCCGAAAACGGACGGACAGGAAAACGCGACCACTATTCTGCACGCAATATATGCGGGTGGCCACGTGATAAGTCTATTGGCTTTATTATTGAGCCACGGCATGCATCATGGTGGCCATGTCTGATGGATAGCGATGTCAGGCACGTGAGCCAGACCCGATTAGCGGAAGAAAACCCAAGCATCAGACGTGGCTGACACTAGCGTGCGCACATTTGCATTCCTCGGTGTACTGCAGGACTGGTGAGATTTTTAGCCCAAGTGATCGGATGGGCTGGAGTGATAACTGCAATGAACCTACCAATAAGTAAAAAAAACTCTAGGACTGACCCAACACATCAAATCACACTGTAAAACCATTTAGATTATAATATTCCACTCCACGGACTACATCCATAAAAGCTTATTATCTCCGGTGGCCTTTTCTACTTCATGGCGGCTCTCTCTAGACTGACTATGTAGTTATTGCCTTTCCCATTTATAAGTACAAGGTTCTATTTTATTATTTATATTTTGTCTAATTATTTTCCATATTAGTCTCTTTTCTTTAATACAAAATATGTGTGAAATTAAAGTTGCTTGTCAGGAAACCCTCTGTGATGCATTGCCTCAAAATCTTCTTTATCATAGGGGGACTGTGTTTGTAAAATAAATGAAGGGTCAATGGAATTGAACCAACAACTATGGTCTCCTGCAGGTGTGACCATTGGATGACAAAATGCCAAAGTTGCTTGGATTGAATAGTGCATGAAGAGGCATTTTATAATGCTCATTTGTATAAATAAGGCCCCTGGTTCAGTGATAGAGGGAGATTAGGAACCTCACGGTAGATGGCCCATGCATCAATAATGACTTAAATGAAAATAAGAAAAAAAAAAATCATAGCGAGAAACTATAGCAATGGACAGCTATCCCACACAGAAAAGGCAAATATTTTATGGCTAGAAGATGAAATTTTCTTTTTTACTTTTTTTTTTTTGTTTTTTCTGGTGGGTGTGTCATAGGTGTGAGGGCTGCAGTATCAATGGCTTTGATCACCGACCCTAGGGAATTTTGGAAACCATGAAATGATCTACGAACTCTCTGCCCCAAACCATGTACAGTACCTTTACAGCACCAATCACTTGGGGCCTGTTTGGCCAGGCAGATCCCATGTTATTAGGAGGGATGGGATCGGCAATATCCTGGGATAGGCATGACGAGTCAAACAGATCCGATGAACTTGTCCCGGGGCAATCCCATGGATCAAAAGACAATCCACTGACATCACCATCATTACTTTAAAATTGATCCTATCCCTTGGTTGGATGGATTAGAAGGTAAAATCCCGGGATATGCATGACATGCCAAACAGAACCAGTGAACTCGTCCCGGGATATAAGGGCCTGTTAACGCTTTAATTCCAGTATTCCTAGTTGATATTAATCAGATTCTTCTCCCAGGATATAAGAGCCTGTTTGGCTGGACCGATCCCACTGTATTAGGAGGGATGGGATCGTGATACCTCAGGATATGCATGAGGAGCCAAACAGATCCAGTGAACTTGTCCCGGGATATAAGCAATCCCATGGATCTTAAAACAATCCACTGACATCACCATCATTACCTTAAAATTAATCTCATCCCTTGGTTGGATGGATTGGAAGGTAAAATCTCGAGATATACCTGGCGTGCCAAACAGACCCAGCGAACTTGTCCCGGGATATAGGAATGGCATGGATCTTAAACCAATCCACTGGCACCACCATCATTACCTTAAAATCCATCCCATCCCTCCTAATTCCATGCGATTTGCCTAGCCAAACAGGCCCTCAGAGTGAGATGAAGAACTGAAAACTTCAATACTCTTGGAGGGAGCATGTGGTTGGTGTGAAACCCTATGAAATTACACAGGTGGCAAATATTTAATTAAGTTAACCCGTGCAATCTATGGCTCTCAAATTTGATGGCCTGTGAATCCAAAAATTGTGCTAGTTTGATTTCCTGACTTGTTGATCAGTGCACGCTTTATGGACAGTCGAAATGAAAATAGTCAGTGGTCCTGAATACTGGCATAGCAAAAAAAAATGCAACAATCAAACACTGGGATCTTTTCAATCACTGTATGTGAGTGATTGCCTATCTACATGGAGTTCCTCAACTGGGCAGTTCAATGCTAGGTCCATATACAATTTATTTGTACCTGCATATCAACTACCACACCCTACTGAAGTATTCTAGTGGACAATCCAACAATTCATCTAATGAAGTGTATTGTTTGCCTTAAAAAATATTCAAGATGGAAGAATTTTAAACCTTTTACTAATGGCCCGCAGTATAATGCCAAAAGAGACCTCCACATTCCACCCCAAAAAAGAAGAAGGTAATATTATCAAAGTTTTAAATATTCATGTTGATACAAAAATCTAGTAAGTCTTCTCTAACCTGTCACCTGCACAGGAATGGAATAAAGGAGACCCTGGCTAGAGCCGGGGACCCTCCGATGCTAAATTCAGTGATATAGTCATATAGGAGAGCTTTTGAGTAGTGTTTTCTGCATACCTCCTTAACTTGGAGTTCTCTATATTTATAGGAATAGAGGGTCTCGTCGTACAGGGATTCTCTTCCTGATATTTTAGAGATTTGATTTCATCCGTTTTTTGGTCTCTATCCGAACCCAAGATCTTCGATCGAAGATCTTTTTATGAGATTCTCGGGACAGCGTTTTTGTTCACGTCGTCTTTTCCTTACTCGGCCCAGTTCTGACCGACTCTAATAACGAGCTAGTCTGGGCTAACTTTATAGATCAAGTATCTCACCATCTGTCAGGCGAGATGGAGCCGATCCGTAATCGACATCCTCTCTTACTCCGATAGTCGACCTTATAACCGACCTTAATGGGTTGGTTTTATGGTCAGTCAGGTAGCTTCTAAACTTTAGGCCTTAATCAACCTCTTAGATGTTGCTACCTCGGCTTCTGAGTCAACTTCATGTATCTTGTATACTTTGCCTTTGGCTCGTGACTTTATTCGTCTCAGTCGGGATTTTTATTCCTTACAATCCGAGCTAAGTCTCTCCTCAAGGCATTTAAGTCTCTTGCCTCGGTCAGGCTTATTGCCTCGGAATCCCGGGCCTTGTCAGTAGAGTTGGTCCATTCCATAACCGAGTCTCCGGACTTGTCATATTTCTCCCCAACAGTAAGCCCCCATACTCATTGCATCAACCGTGTTGATGTTAAGGAGTAGAGTTTTGGGTCGGATTAGACCGGAGACAGATATTATGATGGAGCATTTAATGTTTGTATGTCATCCTAAACATGCTTCGATTCGTTGGTCGAGGCCGCACATGCAAGAAGCCATGCTTCGATTCGTTGGTCGATTCATTTCGTCAGCTAATGAACTTCAGACGCGTGATAAGGGCAACTTCTCCATCAGTCAGCCTGCGCCATGTATCGGGTGAGGGAGTCGAAACGACTGTCGATTCGACTCTTCCTTAAATGCCCTTGCCACGTAGCAGGGCTATATAAGGAGAGCGGGATGCTCCTTTCTCATTTTCACGCGCATCCCTTCTCCTCTTGTTTTCATTCTCCCTGTGCTTTCCACCATTTCCACCTTTCTTTATTGATTTTCATCTGCGTTGCGTCCTTTCAGCCATCTCCGATAAGTTTTAGTTCTCTCCATCCCTTTCGTTTTTAATTCTCATAACAATGCAAGGTTCCCAGAGTCCCCGGGAGGGAGTTCCTGGCGATGAGGGCGAAGCGAGACATTCCTAAAATGTCTCGGAATCGCCCTCGCTGCTGGTGGAGATGGCCATTGGTGTCAACGAGGCCTTCCAGTACTCGGAGAGGGCAACTGGGTCTTCGGCGGAGTGCCCTGCTTCTGTGGGTCCCTCTCGCGGAGAGGCGTCTTTGACGACTGCCCCTGGCAGACCTAATCCTCCTGAGGTGGAAATGGGGGAAGAGGATGAGGAGATTGAAGGGGCCCGTGAGTCGGTCCCTATACGGAGATTGGTAAGAGCTGCTGAGTTGGTGGCCGAGGGGGGAGAGGCAGGAGATGAGCAGAAAGGTCCGGTTCCCCTCGGTTTTGACCGAGGCGGATCTGGATAGGATTAGGACCGGGTACCATATCCCGGACTCGGTCATCCTTCGCCTTCTCCTGCCAAGTGAACTACCCGACCGTCCTCCTGCTGGGATGGTCGTAATCTTTCAAGTCGCTTTGCAATGTGGCTTGTGTCTGCCCCTCCAGAGCATTGCTCGGGATCTGCTTTCCCAACTTCAGATTCCGCCTGAGCAAATAGTCCCAAACGGGTGGAGGAACTTGTTCGGATACTCGGTGTTGTGGGCTGAGACAGAACAGCCCCCACTGACTATCGATGAGTTCCTCCATTTTTATCAAGTATGGCCGAATTCACAGCAGCCCGGCTGGTACTTTTTGTGTGCTTGGCGGAATAAGGACGGGCCTTTGATAATCAACCCTCCTACCTCCAACAAGCACTGGAGAGATAGGTGGTTCTGGGCGTGTGGCCACTGGGAGACTGCCGAGCTAAGACTCTTTGAACCTCGCGTTTCTTAGGCGTTCTCTCAAGCAGGTGACTCGGCTCGCACCCTCTTTTTTTCTTTATCTTCTTACACTTGTGTTTTTGCGTTTCGCAGATATCCCTGCACACAGGCCGAAACTAGGAGCCGACGCTTTAGAGCGGATCAAGGATTTGAAGGCGTTGGATCAGGAGGAGCGGTCTTAGAAAACACTTCTCCAGCCGGAGCATCTTCTTCTCTCGGGTTTAGATTCGGCCATAACAGGTAACTTGACTTCTTGATGTCTAGTTGCATCTTCTTTTGAATTTTACTTGACTCATCTTGCTTTTCCTGATGTGGATACGGCTGAGGCAAGGCCTATTATTCGTCCGCCCTCCAAGATGAAAGCTCCTCCACCGTCAGAGACTCGGTCCGAGACTCATCCTCCAAAGAGGCCTAAGACGGTCTCGAAGGCTAAGGAGCAGGCCACACCGGTCGTCCCGACCGTGATCCCGACCATAATAATCCCCAACTTAGAGGAAGGGGTGGAAGTAGCAGACCCAGTGGCTCCCGAGCCTCAGGTGGCGCTCGAGCCCCAAGTGGCCCTTGAGCTAAGACCCGTTGCAGAGCAAGTCCCGTAATAGAGGGAGGAGCAGAGGGGGGAGCCCTCAAAAGGGGAGATGACTCAACAGGAGGTGTTCTTCCAACGGGCTGTGTCGGACATGATCCCTTAGGCGCTTTCTCATGGGAGCGGGAAAGAATCCGCTGCTCTCTTAAAAGCTCCCCAGAGGAGGACTCTCTCTCATGCTGCAAAGATTCTTCTCGAGGTAAGACTCGAACTCCTCACTTGTCTTGTTGTTCCCTTTGATTTCAATCTGACTTTACTTCTTTCTTTTACAGTTTACCCCTTGTTTGCTCAGGGCTAGCGTGGATCTGGCCAAGGCTCAAAATCGAGCGGTGGATGCTGAAGCAGCTCGGAAACGGGCAGCGGAGGCAGAAGCACAACTTGAAGCTACCATGGCTTGGGTTGGCCTACTGTCTGGTGAATTGGGGCTTGCCCGAAAGATCACCGAGGATGCCAAGGTTGAGTGTGCACATGTGGCCTCGCTATTAAAAGAGGCATAGGAGGAGAGTCGGCGAATTCGTCAGGCTCATGCCTCTTCAGAGGACAAGTTGGCTCGGCTTAAGGCTAAGATCGGGCTGCCATTGAGAAGGCTAAAGACGAGGCCAGGGACTAGGTCGTAAAGGCCTTTCTCGAATCTTAAGAGTATCTGGAGGAACAGGACCGCTTATATCAGGGCGACTACACCAAGTGTGTCGGACTTATGAAGGAAGCCTTCCCCGACCTTGATCTCTTGGGATTTGACGAGGGTGCCTTTAGGTCTGAAGGTCCGGAGGCCAAGGCAGCTGGGTTTGCTGATGTTGCGAATGGTCTCAAGGTCGCTTCCGAGGCTGCTCCTGAGGCAGCGCCAAAGGTTACTCCGAGTGGCGGCAACAGCTGAATCCGAGTCACCTCCTGTGTTAGCTCCTGATGAACCTTGGAGCAGGTTTGAAGATGTTAAGCACTTTAAGCACACCAAGCTTCAAGCACTTTAAGTATACCAGGCGGGCTCGAGAGCATCCGCAACTGAGAGGGGACATAGCATTTTGCGGTCGACTCTTTTTGCATTTATCTTTGTGGTTTCATCAATGTAATTTCATAGTAGACACTAATGTAATCCAATGTAAAACGCATACTGATGAATGAATATACTTAGCCTTATTCATTTTACTCAGCTTACATATTTTTCATTCTTTGTTTAACCAAGTCTTCCTGAATGCTCAACGGCGACTTAGGAATAATAGATCTTTATATGCTTGGCATTCCAAGGATGGGGTAATAGTTGCCCGGTTAGGTCTTCCAACCGATACGTTCCAGGTCGGATGGTGTTCGAAACAATATAAGGTCCTTTCCAATTGGGTTTCAATGTGCTCGCACCAACTTCCTTAGTGTTTAGGAACGTTTTTCAGAGGACCATGTCTCCCACTCGGAAGCGTCTAACCTTAACTCGGGCATTGTAGAACCGAGCTACTTGGAGTTGCCAAGTCATCATCCCCAGCTGAGCTTTTTTTCTTTGTTCTTCCACGAGGTCGAGTACGAGAGCTAGCAATTCTTCGTTATTTTCTTCATTAAACGAGCTGACTCGGGCTAAAGGCAACCCGATCTCGACCGGGGTGACGGCTTCCGATCCATACACAAATGGAGAATGGAGTTTCTCCTGTAGTCGTTCGTGTAATAGTTCGGTATGCCCATAGTATTTTAGGAAGCTTTTCGGTCCATGTTGTAACGCCCTAAAAATCGGGAGTCGAGCAAAGCTCAACTCCCGAGTTCCAACGCATCACTTATGCTACATAGATAATGATGTTTAAATGTTGTCCATATTAATGCATTCAAACATGAGTGAGATTATACTAAATCAGTATATCATACTTCAGAGTTAATGTAATTACTCATGTGGAAGACTGAGATAGATATATAAAGTATATAAGTGTTTCACAACCTCCAGAGTATGAGTATGTTACTGGGCTGAATATATACATGTATGGTTCTAAAAATTTACAAAATATCAAAGTGTAAATGTCTAACTAATCTATAAGTCCCTATAATCCCGTCGAATCAGCACGGGGTCTACATAGACCCTGCTGAGAGCTGAACATATGAGAATCTTTCCTCCTCGCCTACGAAGTCCAACTCCGCTGTATAGACTTCGCCATCACCTGCATTTAAACCAGAATCTGAGTGGTGCTTTAAAACACCGTCTCAGGTGGGAATGAGTAGCTAATTCAATGGAACTATAAAGCAAAGTTTAACATGTTATCAATTCAGTCAAGCAGTAATGATAAAGCAATACATCAAATAATCCTAGCTATTCTTATTAATGCAGGGATGATATGTGAAAATGATGCATGCCCTCGCTTGCACTCCCTCAGTAACTTCATCTCACGGTCACGCATAACAAACTCCATAAACGTGCGCTTCCTCGCCAAAGCACATGTAATGCGGTGCATGGTCGTGTTAGCCAAGTAGTTAATTAGGCTTATTCATAGAGCGGATTCGGGAAGCTAAGGTACTTCCCTTTATATCACATACCCAAACAATGATCCATCTAGAGTCGTCAATCCTAGTTAAACACATACGGTAGGCAATTTGTAGGGCATTAGCCCTGGTGAAAAGTAGTGAATAGACAAGTTCAATTGATTATACTTGAGGTCACTCCACCAACGCCCTACCAACTAGAGTGCTATTTTCAAAGGGGGTCGGATCAGACGGTACGCCCCAACCCACGCTGGGACCGTAGCCAGGCTGCGCCGGTGTAGGCCGACAGCTCAAATACAGTATCTCATATCACCGTATTCGGCTCATGAGTTTGGGTTACTCACTGGTTACTACAGGGAAGCTCGTCACCCCAACGTAGGCCAACAGCTCGACCACGGTGTCCTATACCACCATACTCGGCTCATGAGTCTTAGCGGATCATGATACCATGGTTGAAACGGGCTTTTACATTGGTAAGTGGTACCTTAGATTCAAGCAGTATCGTCTGTACATGGTAAACACACAATAGGCCAATTGGTTTATTAGACAAGTTCGACTGGTATGAGCGTACGTTGAATTAATCGATATGGAGCGCATAAGCACTCCACATGGCCTGACCACTGTCGACGTTTATCGTACGACTCGGATTTACTAAACGCATCAAGTGTGGCAAGACTAATTCGACCACTCAAACAAGAATTGTAATTGATTGCTTGGACCACGTAGTAGTCCCAATTATACTTAAATGCAGCATGTGGAGACATGTGATAATCATATGGGCATTTAACAAACAATCCAAGTACAACACTCATTTGAGCATTTTATCAACATATTGAACATGCTATTGAACGTTTCAATTCATCCATAAATTACATAATTGAAATTAAGATTACATGAAGAAAATTATACATGTAGATAAGGTAATTGAGAATTTTATCTCAACACCCTTATTAAGTACAATTCATCAAACAATATCTCATTCAAACATTTTTTTAAACACATAGAACATGTTATTATACATATGCATTTTATACATAAATCACGTAGTTGAAATTGAGACTACATGAAGGAAATTATACATCTAGATAAGGTAGTTGAGAATCCTATCTCAATGCCCTTAATAAATACAATTCATCGGACGATTTCTCATTCTGACATTTTATCAAACATTTAGACTATACCTTACCACATATATGAACTAAATTAGTTATAACATATATTATGATAAATCCTTTCACAAATGAGTTGTCATACATACAACAATCATATATTCTAGGTTAATAGTCATGGCAAGCACAAATCATGATAGCAATTTCATTCAAACATTTCAACAAACACATGGAATGCGTTATATATTCACATAGTTCACACACATGTATTATTTATCGAATACATCGTAACTAAGATCATATGGTGGCAAACAAGTCAGACATAAATCACTAGCTAACATTGAAAGCCTTGAAAACCATAACCTAAACGTTTATAGTCTGCACCTTTCCTTGGTATGCTCGTTTCAAACTAAGTTCGAAACCTACACTTTCATTTACAGAACAACGGCTACCTAAATCATGAAAGACGTTAGCTACTTCGTCGATTCTTCTATTTGGATTCCTAAAATGAAATTAGGGTTAGGATTTCTTATCCAAATCGGAATCGAAACAGGTTGAGTAGCGTAGTAGAGAGGTGAATCGGTGTGAGGAGTTATGGGAAAAGATCCCAGCAACTATCTCCAAGAATCCTTATTCCTTCCTTTCACCTTTCTCTCATTTTTTTTTTTCTCTCATGTATGTGTTGCAAGGTGAATTTAAGAGCTTGGATTGAAAAATGTGTTAAAAAGTAAGAATTTGATGCTCAAAAATCACCAAGGCAAGGGATGGATCTTAGGAGATCAAGATTGAAGAATTCACATGCTAAAGATCCAAGAAAACCAATCGAGGAATGAAGAGAATCGAAGATTTGAAGTGAAGAATCTTAAAATCGTCCTAAAAAAGTGTATTCTGAAGCTGTGAAGTTTATTTTGAAAAACTGCGCAGCAGGAAGTCTATTTTAAACGAACTATACAGCGAGAAGTCTATTTTGAGAAAATACGTATATTTGAGGCGTTTTCTAGGGTTTTCAACTTTGTACGAAAATTGGAGTTCTCTACTTATAAATAGGGCCTCTTAGGGCATTCTAAAACATCATTAGAAGCATTCAAGAGCAATATTTAGGATTTTTTAAAGAGTTTTTAGTTTTATTAAAGCCTTATAAGTTGTTTATTTCCTTTTAGATCTTTTCCATTTGCAATTTTTCTTCTTTCTTTCTTATTGCTTTTTATTTCTAAATTTAATTATGTTTTTCTAAGTTCCCTCTAGCCCAAGCTAGAAGGGAAGCACATGGGTTTATTATTTCTTTAAGATTATGATGATTGATTGTTTTAATGATGAGAAGAATGGTATATGCATGTTATCTATTATTTAGGTTTTGTTTTTTATCCTCTTGTAAGATATCATATGTTTCCATCATATGAGATCCACATTGATGGATAGGCTTACCCTAGATCAATCAGATTTCCTAGATAGGAGATGTTCTCAACCTGTTATATTTCTTTGATATTCATTATCCTATAGATATTGAATACTTAAAATCACTGGCACTTGAGAATATATGTCAATGGTGCAAATCCATTATTTTCTAATCTTTTATATCATTTATTAAATATTTAAACTGTTTTATTTTTCGATTAGGCTGATCATAGTGCTCAGATCCTAGTTTTTTTTATCCAAGTCATCATGATTTTGGAATATTAACTTATGTGTGGAACTTTGAAGCTTGGGTGTTTTTTATTCAGTTGAATTACATCCATTCAAAAATCTCAAAATCAAATCATCAGTTTAGTTTTTATTACTTAATTTGCTTTGCATTTGATTTTTTCTTTCTCGCAATTCATCTCCCTGTGGGATCGACCCTGTATTCACAGGATATTACTTATGAACCTCTACACTTGGAGGCAAGCAATCAAGTTTTTGGCGCCGTTGCCGGGGAGAGACTGAGATAGATCAGATCTATGCAAGATAGCTAAGGTAAGTTTTCTTCTAAACCCTCCAGATTTTCTGTAGATTTTGTTTATTTTTTATTTTTTTATTTTTTCTCTTTCTTCTTTTCTTTTTCTTTGAAAATAAATTCAGTTGGGTCTTTCAAGCACTAACTATGACATAAGGTTGCCCCGCTTGGGATTTTATCACCCAAGTGCTATGGTTGTCCTATAGTTGCTGTTTGATCACAAAGATCATCCGCTGAATCTATTTTCCAGATTAACATAGTTTAATTTCTGCATTAGTTTTACTTTTATTTATTTATTTATTATTATTATTATTATTTTAAATTTTTTTGTGGACTGAACCCTCATGACTGGCTCTTCCACCTGGGTTGTTGATTTATTTTGCTTTGTGGACTGAACCCTCATGGTCGGCTCTGCCACCTGGGTTGTTGATTTATTTTGCTTTATGAACTGAACCCTCATGGTCGGCTCTGCCACCTGAGTTGTTGATTTATTTTGCTTTGTAGACTGAACCCTCATGGTTGGCCCCGCCAACTGGGTTGTTGATTTAAATTTTTATTTTTATTTTAAGTATCATACTTGCGATTTGAATTAGTGGTATTTGTTGTGTGGTGTGGATGATTTGTCCCGTTGGAGTAGGGATCAAAACAATCAACTCTCCTCTGAAGGGGGACTAGTTCCAGGCCTTGATCATTCACTTAGAAGAGGCACTCAACATCACTTGAATTCCATGGCAGACCCAGTTGATAATCAAAATTCAAATTTGCCAGATCTAACTATAAATCAAAATAATCTTCCTCTTGAGGATGAAAATGAAGTTCATAGGAATGTGTTAAATCAACCACGGACTTTACGTGAACGTTTACACCCTAAGAGATCAACTTTACCATCTTGTATAGTGTTCCATGCTCACACAGGGAACATTGATTTTAAACCAGGTGTGATTCAATTAATTCCTAAATTTCATGGCTTAGATTCTAAAAGCCCCTACTTGCACCTCAAGGACTTTGAGGAAGTAATTGCAACGTTACAAGTAAACAATGACAATAGGGATGTACTTAAGCTTAGGTTATTCTCATTTTCTCTAAAAGATTGGGCCAAAACATGGCTTGACTCTCTAAGACCTAATACCATCACTTCATGGCAAGCCTTAAGTAGAGAGTTTTTGAAAAAGTTCTTTCCTAAGCACAAAATAAATGTACAAAAATAAGAAATCGTGTCATTCTCTCAAAAGGGGAATGAACTATTTTTTCAAGCTTGGGAGCGCTTCAAAGACATTCTAATTACTTGTCCACATCATGGTTATGAACCATGGCACGTGATTGATGCTTTCCGAAAGGGGCTCACCATGGATACCCGTCAGTTCATAGAGATGATGTGTGGTGGAACCTTTCTTGATAAGGATCATAATGAGGCTTGGAATTTTCTAGATATGTTAGCAGAGAATACTCAGACATGGGATGTCTCTGCTAAATCAGACCAAACTACACCCATTCCTAAAGAGAAAGCGGGAATGTATGTCCTAAGAGAGGAAGACGACCTTAATGCAAAATTCGCTGCATTGGCTAGAAAGGTCGAAGCCTTGGAAATTAGGAAGGTTGATATAGTTAAAGCAAATACTTCCTTAGGTAATTTTTGTAGCATTTGTGGTGGTACAGACCATTACACAAAGGATTGTCCAATAATCTCAGTTGTACAAAATATCACGCATGAGCATGATCAAGCAAATGCTATAAATAATTACCAAAGGTCAATTATGCAACCATTGGGAAACACGTACAATCCAAATTGGTGTAACCATCCTAATCTTAGTTGGAGGAGTGGACCACAAATTAATGTGCCGAATGCACCTCAAATGCCTCCACAAAATAACTTCTTTGGGGCACCTAACAATGCACCATATGTGCCCCAGTCAAAGCGATCATATGTGGAGGATGCATTGACCACATTCATGAACTCTCAAGCTCAAATGAATTAGTCTCTAATCTAATCAAATCAGGAATTAAAGACAGCTGTGGCTAGGATTGAGACTTAATTAAATGTTAGGGAAAAAGGCATCATTCCTTCTTAACCTGTGTCAAACCCTCGAAACACACATTTCATTGGAGACTCAAATCCAAGTGAGCTACATCATGAACAAGCTAAGGCCATCATTACCTTGAGAAGTGGAAAAGAGGTCGATAACAAGATAATGCAACCGATAGAAATACCGGAGGATGAGCCACTGTCTCAAGAAAATGATGAACCGGCTATGGTTCAAGAGCCGCAACAGCAAAAGGATAAAGAGACTAAGTCATATGAGCCTCCAGTTCCATTCTCATCTAGACTTCGGAATCCAATTGTCCCCATGAAATATCAAGAGGTGTTGGATGTGCTCCAAAAGGTTACTGTCAATATTCCTCTACTTGATGCCATTAGACAAATTCCATCATATACTAAATATCTCAAGAACTTGTGCACTGTAAAGAGAAAATTAAATGTGCACAAAAAGACTTTCCTTACTGAGAAAGTGAGCGCTATCATTCAACAAAGGGTTGTACCCAAATACAAAGACCCGGGAAGTCCCACTATTCCTTGTATTATTGGGAATTTTCAAATTGAACATGCTTTGTTAGATTTGGGTGCAAGTGTCAACTTAGTACCTTATTCGGTTTACAAACAAATGGGGTTAGGCGAGCTTAAACCAACCACGATTACACTCCAACTCGCTGACCGCTCTATTAAGGTACCAAGGAAAATTTTAGAGGACGTGCTAGTCCAAGTGGAGAAATTCTACTTCCCTGTAGATTTTATTGTACTAGACACTGAACCATGTGTAAATGCTAGCGCTCAAGTTCTCATCATTTTAGGCCGCCCATTCCTAGCAACTTCAAATGCAATCATAAATTGCAGGAATGGAATGATAAACTTGTCTTTTGGTAACATGACTCCAGAGCTAAATATTTTCAATCTATGTAAGCAGCCCATTGATAATAATGAGATTCATGAGTTGAATTTCATGGACTGCTTGATAGAAGAAGAGGAATTAGAACCTAGTCTGATTGATGAATTGATTCAAGTCATTAGAGACTTGAAAAATTATGATTTAGAAAAAGTGCTTGCTGAAATTTCTGATGATAATGAAAACACTACCACTCAGGACATTGGTATGTGTCAATGGAGACCGCGCACTCAAATCCTATCTATCGAGGACTTGCAACCTCTACCATCACCAACCAATGTTTCAAAGCTTGATTTGAAACCACTGCCAAATGAGCTTAAGTATGTATACTTAGGTGAAAATAAAACTTATCCTGTGGTGGTCTCTTCATTTTTAGAGAAGGATCAAGAGATTAAATTGTTGAAAGTTCTAAGGGACCACAAAGGAGCCTTGGGCTGGACTATTTCTGACATCAAGGGTATAAGCCCTTCCATTTGCACCCATCGGATCCACCTCGATGATGATGCCAAACCAATTAGACAACCTCAAAGGCGTCTCAATCCAAACATGATGGAAGTTGTAAAAAATGAGGTGATCAAATTATTGGATGTGGGAATCATCTACCCAATATCCAATAGTGTTTGGGTGAGTCCAACTCAAGTAGTCCCAAAGAAATCAGGAATAACTATTGTGCAAAATTCTAATAATGAACTCATACCAACACGTGTCACCACTGGTTGGCGTGTTTGCATTGACTATAGAAAATTGAACCAAGTCACAAAGAAGGACCATTTCCCTCTACCATTCATTGATCAAGTTTTAGAGAGGGTAGCAGGTCACTCCTTTTATAGTTTTCTTGATGGATATTCTGGATATAACCAAATAGAGATAGCCCTTGAAGACCAAGAGAAAACCACGTTCACTTGTCCATTTGGCACGTTTGCTTTCAAACGGATGCCATTTGGATTGTGTAACGCCCCGGCAACTTTCCAACGGTGTTTGTTAAGTATTTTTTCAAATATAGTTGAGAAGTTTCTTGAGGTTTTCATGGACGACTTCTCTGTATTTGGGAGTAGTTTTGAGGAATGCCTCAACAATTTATCTCTTGTCTTGTCTAGGTGTGAAGAGAAACACCTTGTCTTAAATTGGGAGAAATGTCATTTCATGGTTCAAAAGGGAATTGTTTTGGGCCATGTTATCTCCAAAAATGGAATCGAGGTAGATCGCTCAAAACTCGACATTATAGCTAATCTACCTATCCCCCGAACTGTTAGAGATATTAGATCACTTATAAGGCATGCTGGTTTTTATAGAAGATTCATCAAGGACTTTAGTGTCATTACTATACCCTTGACTAATCTTCTTCAAAAGGATGTTCCATTTAAGTGGACAGATGAGTGTGCACGTGCATTTAATAAAATTAAATCATTCCTTACCACTGCACCTATCATGCGTCCACCAGATTGGACACTTCCTTTTGAACTAATGTGCGATGCAAGTGATTATGCCATAGAGGCTGTTTTGGGCCAAAGGAAAGATAAACGGCCCTACGTTATTCACTATGCGAGTAGAACTCTAAACTCTGCCCAAGTGAACTGCTCAACAATTGAAAAAGAGTTACTTGCAGTAGTTTTTGCTTTGGATAAGTTTAGGTCCTACTTGCTGGGATCCAAAGTGGTCATTTTCACGGATCACTCGGCTTTGAAATATTTGTTATCTAAGAAAGATGCAAAGTCGAGACTTTTGAGATGGATCCTCTTACTCTAAGAATTTGACTTAGAGATAAAAGATAAGAAAGGAGTAGAAAACGTAGTGGCCGATCACCTTTCTAGATTGATGTTAGATGATTCCACTGAGGAGATACATATCCAGGACACTTTCCCTGATGAACAATTATTTGCGATCTCTAAATTACCTTGGTATGCGGATATAGTGAACTATTTTGTAACGAGAAAAATGCCATATCATCGGAAGTCACAAGATAGGAAGTGTTTTGAAACCGATGTTAGGAACTTCTTCTGGGATGACCCGTATTTATATAAATATGGGACTGATCAAATTTTTAGACGTTGTGTCCCAGAGGATGAAGTTCGAAGTGTTATTTCTTTTTGTCACATGGAAGCATGTGGTGGCCATTTTTCTGCTAAGAAAACCACCGCAAAATTCCTTCAATGTGGTTTTTACTGGCCCACCATGTTTAAAGACACCCATGCTTTCTGTGTTGCTTGTGATAGATGTCAAAGGTTGGGAAGAGTGTCCCGGCGCAACATGATGCCTTTATCCCCAATTTTACCATTGGAGATTTTTTATTGTTGGGGTATTGATTTTATGGGTCCATTTCCATCTTCTTTTGGATTTCTTTATATATTGGTTGGTGTGGACTATGTTTCAAAGTGGATTGAGGCAGTTCCAAGTAGGACCAATGACAACAAAGTGGTCATACGATTCCTCAAGGAAAATATTTTTGCTAGATTTGGAACTCCAAAGGCCATCATTAGTGATGGCGGGTCTCACTTTTGCAATAGAACATTTGAGGCTTTCATGAAGAAATATGACATCAAGCATAAAGTGAGCACCCCATATCACCCACAAATGAGTGGGCAAGCTGAGATTTCTAATCGGGAAATCAAACACATTTTAGAGAAAACTATAAGGCCGGATAGGAAGGATTGGTCCCTCAGACTATCCGACGCTTTATGGGCTTATAGAACTGCTTATAAGACCCCGATTGGAATGTCTCCATACAGATTGGTGTGTGGGAAGGCTTGCCACTTGCCTGTGGAATTGGAACATAGAGCCTATTGGGCAATAAAGAAATTAAACTTTGATATGGATCAAGCAAGTAGACAGAGGAAATTAGAGTTAAATGAATTAGAAGAGTTGAGGAGAGACTCCTATGAAAATTCTAAAATCTATAAAGAGAGGTCCAAAGCTTTTCATGACAAAAATATCCTGAGGAAGAATTTTGAACCTTAGCAAAATGTCCTATTGTACAATTCCCGTCTCCAGTTCTTTCCGGGAAAGTTAAGATCAAAATGGACAGGCCCCTTCATTGTGAAGAATGTTTATACTCATGGGGCTGTTGAAATTGAGAATCCATGTAATGACAATGTGTATAAGGTTAATGGTCAGAGATTGAAGCCTTATGTGAAAAATTTTCATTTGCGAGAGGAGTCCGTCCCTCTTCATGAGCCAGAATATTCAGAATGATGCTCCTGGTCTGACGGAGCATTTGTGTAGGATTTGTATCATATTCAATTTTTTTAATGTCACATAGCAGGTGAGTTTTTCATGGCAGGTACTATCCACCCTTTCTTTTATTTTTATTGTTCTTTACATTACATTATCATTACATTGGGGACAATGTAGATTTTAGGTTGGGAGGTGTGAATAGTCATCCATATGAATTTTTTTTTTTTGGGGGGTTTCAGTTTTTTTTTTTTTTTTTTTTTTATTATTATTTTTAGGTTTCAGTTAAGTTTAAGTTTTTTTTTTTTTTAGGTTTATGAAAAAAAAAAAATTCAACATTTTCAAAATAATATTTTTATACATGAATGTGAACATGATATTATACAAATTCCAAAGGCAAAGTTAATATTTAGTCTAGGTTGATAGTAGTCCGAATTCTGACAACTGAAATTTATAAACTTGAGTTCAATTATCTAATCACTAGTTTAAAGTGAGTTGTAATTTGATGTACTGAATTCACAATACACCCTAGCTAACTAAGCGAGGAATATGATATGTGAACTAAAATAACAACTTTTGATTTAAACAAGGTTGAATGAACTAGTACCATTGATATATGTTTAAAAAAGAGAATATTAAAGGAAAAAAAAAAAAGTGATGGAAAAAAGAAAATTTTATTATAGAGCATGAATGCAATGACCATAACAATCGTATCAGTAATCCGGAGTAAGAATACCTAAGTATCCATTACTATTACCATTACAAGTACGATACCTTAGGTTATGAAGCAAACCCGATGGGAATCTTCATCTAAGGGTGGTCCATAATAATGAGAATATGATGATAAAAAAAGAAATGTCATAAAAAAATGAGATAACTAGAGATTTCATATTCTTGGGATGATTGAAAGGAGTTAGGATAGGGAACATGCATATTTCTCAAAGTTAGACTAGTGTCACGAAGCACCTAAGGATATCGGGTTATAACTATTCTAAATTTTGATTAGGTCTCTAAACTCAAGGATGTAATGGATTAAAAAATTAAGATTCTAGCTAACTTCATATCTAGGTAAGTATTGTTTTGTTTTGGAATTCATATGATGAATGGAGGTATAATTGTATAAATTTTATAGTGTTGAAATATTTTTCTTATTATCAATGTTTGTGGGTAACATTTCTGAAAACCCTCACGAGACTATAACTCGTCCACTAGGGGAAACCTAGGGGTTTAAAGGCTTGTTGCATATGCTAAATGCAATCGAGATTACTTGCGAAAGTGGTGTAATTAGAATTTTGTTTTCATTTTAATTTTGTTTCTAGAATTATTTTTTATTCTTATTTTTATTTTTCTTCGCTTATTTTGCTCGGGACTAGCAAAATGCCGGTTGGGGGGTGTGTTGAGACTCAAATATTGCATAATTTTTTCCATTTATATCTTGGTTTTATGAACATAAATCATCTTAATATTCTATTTTACTCATATATGTGTTGCAAAGTAAATTTAAGAGCTTGGATTGAAAAAGGTTTTAAAAAGTAAGAATTTGATGCTCAAAAATCACCAAGCCAAGGGATGGATCTTAGGAGATCAAGATTTAAGAATTCAATACCAAAGATCCAAGAAAACCAATCGAGGAATGAAGAAAATAATCCTGAAATCGTCCTAAAAAAGTGTATTCTGAAGCTGTGAAGTTTATTTTGGAAAACTGCGCAGCAGGAAGTCTGTTTTAAACGAACTATGCAGCAAGAAGTCTATTTTGAAAAAATACGTATATTTGAGGTGTTTTCTAGGGTTTTCAACTTTGTACGAAAGTTGGAGTTCTCTACTTATAAATAGGGCCTCCTAGGGCATTCTAAAACATCATTAGAAGCATTCAAGAGCAATATTTAGAATTTTTTAAATAGTTTTTAGTTTTATTAAAGCTTTATAAGTTGTTTCTTTCCTTTTAGATCTTTTCGATTTGCAATTTTTCTTCTTTCTTTCTTATTGCTTTTTATTTCTAAATTTAATTATGTTTTTCTAAGTTCCCTCTAGCCCAAGCTATAAGGGAAGCACATGGGTTTATTATTTCTTTAAGATTATGATGATTGATTATTTTAATGATGAGAAGAATGGTATATGCATGTTATCTATTATTTAGGTTTTGTTTTTTATCCTCTTGTAAGATCCATATGTTTCCATCATATGAGATCCACATTGATGGATAGGCTTACCCTAGATCAATCAGATTTTCTAGATAGGAGATGTTCTCAACCTGTTATATTTCTATGATATTCATTATCCTATAGATATTGAATACTTAAAATCACTGGCGCTTGAGAATATATGTCAATGGTGCAAATCCATTATTTTCTAATCTTTTATATCATTTATTAAAATATTTAAAGTGTTTTATTTTCCGATTAGGCTGACCATAGTGCTCAGATCCTAGTTGTGTTATCCAAGTCATCATGATTTTGGAACATTAACCTATGTGTGGAACTTTGAAGCTTGGGTGTTTTTTATTCAGTTGAATTACATCCATTCAAAAATCTCAAAATCAAATCATCAGTTTAGTTTTTATTACTTAGTTTGTTTTGCATTTGATTTTTTCTTTCTCGCAATTCATCTCCCTGTGGGATCGACCCTGTATTCACAGGATATTACTTATGAACCTCTGCACTTGGAGGCAAGCAATCATTTATTAGACAAGTTTGACTGGTACGAGCGTACGTTGAATTAATCGATATGGAGCACATAAGCACTCCACATGGCCTAACCACTGTCGACGATAATCGTACGACTCGGATTTACCAAACGCATCAAGTGTGGCAAGACTAATTCGACCACTCAAACAGGAATTGTAACCGATTGCTTGGACTACGTAGTAGTCCCAATTATACTCAAATGCAGCATGTGGAGACATGTGATAATCATATGTGCATTTAACAAACAATCCAAGTACAACACTCATTTAAGCATTTTATCAACATATTGAACATGCTATCAAACGTTTCAATTCATCCATAAATTACATAGTTGAAATTAAGATTACATGAAAGAAATTATACATGTAGATAAGGTAATTGAGAATTTTATCTCAACACTCCTATCAAGTGCAATTCATCAAACAATATCTCATTCAGATATTTTTTCAAACACATAGAGCATGTTATTATACATATGCATTTTATACATAAATCACGTAGTTGAATTTGAGACTACATGAAGGAAATTATACATCTAGATAAGGTAGTTGAGAATTCTATCTCAATGCCCTTAATAAATACAATTCATCGGACGATTTCTCATTCCGACATTTTATCAAACATTTAGACTATACCTTACCACATATATGAACTAAATTAGTTATAATATATATTATGATAAATCCTTTCACAAAGGAGTTGTCATACATACAACAATCATATATTATAGGTTAATAGTCATGGCAAGCACAAATCATGATAGCAATTTCATTCAAACATTTCAACAAACACATGGAATGCGTTATATATTCACATAGTTCACACACATGTATTATTTATCGAATACATCGTAACTAAGATCATATGGTGGCAAACAAATCAGACATAAATCATTAGCTTACATTAAAAGCCTTGGAAACCATAACCTAAACGTTTATAGTCTGCACCTTTCCTCGGTATGCTCGTTTCAAACTAAGTTCGAAACCTACACTTCCATTTACAGAACAACAGCTACCTAAATCATGAAAGACGTTAGTTACTTCGTCAATTCTTCTATTTGGATTCCTAAAATGAAATTAGGGTTAGGATTTCTTATCCAAATCGGAATCGAAATAGGTTGAGTAGCGTAGTAGAGAGGTGAATCGGTGTGAGGAGTAGTGGGAAAAGATCCCAGCAACAATCTCCAAGAATCCTTATTCCTTCCTTTCACCTTTCTCTCATTTTCTCTCTCTCTCTCTCTCTCCTAGGATTTTTAGGAAATTTGTATGGAGTAAGAGAGGGGTGGGTTAAGGTCCTTATATAGGCCCAGAACTGGTCCAAATGGCCCCAGGGCCATGACATACTTAGGTTATAACCAAAAAACAGTAGTTTCAAGCCAACGGAGCTCATCTGGAGGTCCATTACTCGCATACGGTCTGAAGAAAGTTTCCTGACAATGGATCTGTGCCAGGTTAAGGTTTCGATTCGATCGGATTAGTGAACCGATTGTGGAAGACCCGTTTCAGTTCAATAGTCATCGGCACTCGATCAGGGCCACAAGTATACCAATGGGTGCAGGAAAATTTTTCTGATCCAATGGTGCAGTTAGGTTAAAATCTGATGGCATGAAACCTTAAATTTGGTCTGCAAGCGAATGACCCAGTTCACTTAAGTTTGAATTCATTTTCTAAAGATATTTGTGTTTCTCATACACTCCGCTCAAAGCTCAAATTTGTGCGTTTTTGGATATTATTTAGGCTCGATTTTCACAATGGTTGTCAAGCCCAATAACGCGGTCATAACCCTATAGTTTCGCTGTAATCAGACTTTCGACGCGCGGTACAGGTCCGATACGGAGTTTTAATGCGCTCCCGAGGGCAACTGGGTTTTGAGATTAATTCTAAGTTTTTAAAAAATATTAAATTAGTGATTCTAATAGTTTTGGGTCTTGCAGTTTGTATAAAAAGTGGTTCGAGCTAATTCCCTGATTAATTCACTTTAGTACTTAACTAAGTTCCGCCCTAATTATGATCGAATAAGTTCCTAGGGTAGTTCTATGCTCATTTTTGACACTTTTAGTTAGAATGTTATTTTAATTATTTTTATAATAGTTCATCATCGAGTCTCCTCCATTTCTACCAAATTTCATTAGATTTCGTGTTGTAGAAAATTTCTAAAAATTCTATAAGTAACAGCTATCTGGACCAATAATCTTTAGATAATTGTCACATCAACCTAGATTTAATTATATTAAAATTTTTATTTTATTTTTTACTTATTTTTATATGAAACTAAACTTATCAAGCTTTAATTTGGCTTTTGAATCACCTAAATCGGAGTTGTAACAAGGGATATATGACTTTTTCAAAGTCAGACATATATTGTAGAATTTTTCTGCCGAAAACTGGCCCCTATGTCCGTGTGAGACAGTCCGCTGTCCTGTCTAGTGGTGGTTTCGCCACCCGATATTTGAAACGGGCATATATTTAAATCCGGAATGAGTTATGCGACGTGCTATATATGAATTTGAGGCAGGAGAAGCTGATCTATCCAAGTAACCTATTTATTTTGTGAGATTCCATAAAGTTAATAGTCAAAAATCTATTTTATTTATATATTTACTATTTATAATAAATTTTAATTTAAGTATTGTTCTTTATCATTTAAACTTTAAGATTAGTGTTTAATATGAAATCACTTAGAAAATTTTGAAGAATAAGGTGATGAAAGGTGAAATTTTGAAGAAAATGGGTTGAAAGGGGATTTGAGACTTTGGGATTGAGTTATGAGAAGTCAATAAGGTGTTATGATAGACTCATTGTCTAAGGACGTCTAAATTCAAGTTGGCAAAAATCCGAGAAGTTACACATGCTCCTTTAGCTCGGTCGAGTTTAGTTAGGAGCTGCTGTTTAATGATCTTGTTGATTGTCTCAACCTGTCCGTTCGTCTGAGGATGATGAGGAGATCCATAAACATTTCTGATCTCGATATTACTGCACATTTCTTGGTATTGTCTGTTGTCGAACTATTTCCCATTGTCGGTGATAATGGTCTGTGATTTTCTATTCCGTTATTCTAACCAATGGCTCGGCCTCGGCCCATTTTGTAAAATAGTCTACTGCAACAACAACGAACTTGGTTTATCCCTTCCCCAAAGGGAGTGGTCCGATGATGTCGATCCCCCATTGTGCGAATGGCCAAGGGCCGGTCATAGGAGTCAGTTCCTTGAGAAGCTGTCGCGGAACGACGGCGAATCGCTGGCATTTATCGTAACTTTAGACGAGCTTCCGAGCGTCATGCTGTATAGTCGGCCAATAGTATCCTTGTCGTAAGACCTTATGTGCGAGTGATCGCCCTCCTGAGTGATTTTCACAAATCCCTTCGTGGATCTCTCGCAGCATATAATCAGCTTCGTCGGGATTTAAGCGTTGCATCAGAGGAGTAAAGAATCCTTTCTTGTACAACACCCCGTTAAGTATGGTGTACCGAGAGACTCAGATTTTCAACCGTCAGGCCTTGGCACGGTCCTCAGGCAACTTTCCATTGCCAAGATATTGGACAATCGGATTAAGCTAAGTAGGTTCCTAGTCGATTAAATGTACGGTCAAGCTAACCGGGTCATCGATACTCTGCTTAGCAACGTACTCGATTGGAACGGACCTGGGTATGTCGTCTTCATCGGTAAAGGTAAGTTTCGCCAGTAGATTGGCCTTAACATTTTTGGTTCGAGGGATCCGAGTCATAATGCATAGTCGAAAACCATCGATCAACTCTTTGGCTTTTTTTATGTATGCTTTCAGTTGCTCTTTTCGTATTTGATACACACTAGTAACTTGATTGACCGCCAACTGCGAGTCGCTGAATATGTTAAGATGAGTAACACCCAGACTGGATGCGAGTCGGAGGCCGAGCAACAAGGCTTCATATTCCACTGTATTGTTCGAGGCTTGGAATCCAAGTCTTAAGGCATATTACATGTAGGTTTGATCGGGAGTTTTTAAGATGACTCCTGCCCCGCTAGCCTTAGAGTTGGATGAGCCGTCGACATAAAACATCCAGGGGATTGGGTCGAGCGATGACTCGGGAGAATCAGTCGTCGATTGTTAGGTTTCAAGCTCGGTAAGTGAATCGGCTTGTGGTGTAACTTCAGCAATGAAGTCAACCACAGATTACCCTTTTATCGCTATTCTCAGCTTGTACTGAATGTCGAATTCACTAAGCTCGATCGCCCACTTCGTTAGTCAGCCGGAAGCTTCTGGTTTCTGAAGGATCTGATGCAGTGGGAGGTCGGTCATGACGACAATAGTGTAAGCTTGAAAATATGACCGAAGTCGTCGCGAGGAGACAATTAGGACTAGGGTCACCTTCTCCAGAGGCGGATATCTTATTTCTGCCGGTAACAATACTTTGCTGATATAATACACCGATAATTATTTTCCTTCATGCTCACATATCAAAGCCGAGCTTACAGCTGCGTCGGAAACCGCCAGGTACAATAGCAAAGCTTCCTTGGGCTCGAGTTTCGTTAAGACAGGTGGAGATCCGAGGTATGTCTTTAACTGCTGGAACGCTGCCTCACACTCTTCCTTTCACTTTACCGTTTGCCGACCCTTGAGCTGTTTGAAGAACGGGAGGCACTTGTCGGTAGCTCGGGAGAGGAAGTGGTTGAGTGCTGCTACTCATCCAGTCAGCATTTGTATATCCTTAATCATTTTTGGCGATTCCATGTCGAGTAATGCTTTGATTTTCTCTGGATTCGCCTCAAATCCTCGCTGACTGACCAGAAATCCGAGAAATTTACCCGAGCCGACCCCAAAAGCACACTTGCTCGGGTTTAACTTCATCTGGTATTTGAAGAAACATCTATTCTAGGTTGGCAATATGATTGGCCGAGTGTATACTTTTGTCGAGCATGTCATCAATGCATACTTCCATGGTTCGGCCGATCTGTCAAGCAAACATTTTATTCACCAGCCGTGGGTACGTTGCTCTTGCATTCTTTAGACCAAATGGCATCACACGATAATAGTAAAGTCCTCTGTCGATGACAAAGGTAGTCTTAAATTTATCTGATTGATGCATTACAATTTGATTGTACCCAGAATAGGCATCCATAAAACTAAGAAGTTCGTGTCCTGCTGTGCTATCCACCAGTTGAACGATCCTTAGGAAAGGAAAGCTATCCTTTGGGTATATTTTGTTAAGTCGGTATAATCAATATAGACTCGCCACTTCCCATTGACTTTCTTTACAAGGATGATGTTTGCTACCCATTCCAGATAGTAGATCTCCTCGATGAATAGCCTTGGGGAGCTTGCTGACCTCTTCTTCAATGATGGCGTACCTTTCAAGGCTAAGCGGATGTCGCTTCTATCGGATCAATCGGTACGTCAGTTTGATGCTGAGTCGGTGAGTCATCACCGAAGGATCAATCCTGGGCATATCTTCATGACTCCATGCAAATACATCAGCGTATCGTCGGAGTAGTGATATCAGCTTGTCTTTCAAAAGCGACTGTAGAGACAAGCCGATCTGTACTATCTTAGACTCGTCTGTCCTGAACAAGGGTATTGAAATAAGATCTTCTATCGGCTGACCTTGCTCGTATGTCTCAGCCCCAGGGTCCAACGATTTAATCGTGGTTGCCTCGGCCGGAGCTTTCACAGCAGTTGCGTAGCAATGCCGTGAATCCTGTTGATCGCCTTTTACAACTGCTACTCCCGGCTCAGTTAGAAATTTCATGGAGAGATGGCATGTTGATACTACGGCTTGGAAAAGGCTCAGAGAGGGTCGGCCGAGTATAGCGTTGTATAACGATGGTTGGTCGACTATCAAGAAGTCGATCATTACTGTCGCTTGGTGCGGAGAGTTACCAGCAGTGAGTGGCAATGAGATGACTCTTTTGGGGAGCGTTCGTCCACCAGAGAAACCGATCAAGAGGGTGTGAACCGGCCATAACGTTGATCATTTGACACCCATTTTATCAAACGCTTGAGTGAATAGTATATTAGCGAATGACCCTGTATCAACGAGAACGCGAAATACCTTACAGTTCGCTATCATAAGGGTAATGACCAATGCGTCATCGTGCGGATGATAAATGCCTCAAGTGTCTTCGTTGGCGAACGATATACAATATTTTTCTCTTTTCCTTTCCTTCAAAGGCTAAGCTAGTATCAGGATTTCAGACTCGGGCCAACTGATGCTCCTGACATGGTTTTTCCGAGCATTGTTTGAGTCGTCTCCGCCTCGGGGACCACCAACAATGGTTCAAATTTTCTCTGTGGGTTGGTTGTCACCCGAGCGTTCTTCCGTTGTCTCGGTTCTCTCGACGTGCTCTCTGAGATGGCCTTCTCTAATAAGTCACTCGATTTCTTCTTTCAAGTGATAGCAGTCACATGTGTTGTGCCCATGATCGCGATAGTAATAACAATACTTGTTTTTGCTCCGTCGGTTCGGATTGCTTCGGAGCCTATTTGGCCAATTGACGAATCCTTTGCCCTTAATCTCCATCAAAACCTTCTCTTACGGTTTATTGAGCGGGGTATACGCCGAAAACTTGCGGTCTGACCGTTTATCCGACTTACGATCATCACGTGTTCGATCGTCTTCACGTTTCTTTCCACTGGCCGAGTCAACTCCCTTCTTTGCTGACTCTTTGGCCGGAACTTTTGCGTTTTGGGCGGCTTCGTGCATAATCCGAGTTTCCTCGACATCCACATACTTGTCTGACCGGGCTATAAAATCGGCCAGAGTAGTAGGTGGGTTCTTATCCAGGGATGCCAAAAATGGTTTATCTCTGATGCCTTGCATGATCGAGTTGAGCGTTGTTTCTTCCGAATGTTTCCGAACTTGGAGCGATTCGAAATTGAAGCGCTTGATATAGTCTTTCAGCAACTCTCCCTCTTTTTGCACTATGTTGTTCAAGTACACAGGTGGTTTCAGCTTTTTCTTCCCACCAATGAAATTGGTGAGGAAGGCATCACTAAGCTCCGTGAACGAGCTAATGGACTTTGGTTTCAACTGCTTGAACCAAAGTCGAGCTACGTTGGCTAAAGTGAGGGAGAATGCTCGGCACATCACAGTGTCCGAGGCATCGTGTAGTTCCATATATGTTCGAAATGATTCGATGTGCTCGGTTAGATAGCTTTTGCCGGTGAAGGGCGTAATCTGTGGAAGACGGAACCGTTCCGGTAGTCGAGCTTGCATTATCTTTTCTATAAATGGAGATGTTTTTGCCTTGGACTTTATCTGATGTGTATCGCGACCCTGCTTCATATCTGCAATCTCTTCCCGCACTTCTCTCCTAAAGTCCTAAAGGTCAGCTTTCCAGGGTTCGTCACTATCGGCCGTACCTTCAACCGGAGGCCTGTTGCGTCTCTTCCGATCTATTTCATCTCGTAGATCGAAGGCTGACAGTGGGGCGGTCACAGAATGAGTGGGCATAGGCTTGTCGGACCCTGGCGCTGACTCGACTGAGGGACAGATCAAGGAGCAGTGGGTCGAGGGTCGGCGAATTGTTGCTGAGCATTCGCCCAACCACTTCATATTGGGGCGGAACTTGCTGGCGATAGATCTGCTCCAGCATCTACTTTATATAGTTCAGATTGATCCTGAGCTCTTGGACTTCCCTATCTAGCCGACCGTTTCCTCTGTTTCGTTGATTTTGCTTGGTTAAAACGGAGGATGTTGGATGGGGGGCAGGGTCTTGTCGGTTGTCGGGTTGGTTCTAAGCTCCCTGGGCCCAATTCGTACCCGATGGACCTTCTAGTGTTGGTGGTCTAATAATGATCGCAACAGGCTCGTTTTGAGCAGTTTTTCTGATCCTTGCAATTGGAACTCGTTTGAAGCTACTGGATAGAGCCTAGAAAATGAATTTTCGTATCGTTTCCCATAGATGGCGCCAATCTGTTGATACAAAAATCTGGTAAGTCTTCTCCGACTTGTCACCTACACAGGAATGGAACAAAAGAGACCCTGACTAGAGCCGGGGACCCTCCGATACTAAAATCAGTGATATGGTCGTATATGAGAACTTTTGAGTAGGGTTTTCTGCATACCTCTTTAGCTTGGAGTTCTTTATATTTATAGGAATGGAGGGTCCCGTCGTACAAGGATTCTCATCCTAATATCTTGGAGATTTGATTTCATCTGTTTTTAGTGTCTATCCGATCTCGAGATCTTCGGGATTGGAGATCCTTTTACAAGATTATCGGGACAACATTTTCATTAACGCCGTCTTTTCCTTACTTGGCCCAGTTCTGACCGACTCTAATAACGAGCTAGTCTGGGCTAACTTTATAAATCAAGTATCTCACCATCTGTCGAGCGAGATGGAGCCGATCTATAATCGACATCCTCTCTTACTCCATTAGCCAACCTTATAACCGACCTTACTGGGTTGGTTTTATGGTCGGTCAGGTGACTTCTAAACTTTAGGCCTTAATCGACCTTTTAGATGTTGCTGTGTCGGCTTCCGAGTCAACTTAATGTATCTTGTATACTTTGCCTTTGGCTCGTGACTTTATTCTTCTCGATCGGGATTTTTATTCATTACAATCCGAGCTAAGTCTCTCCTTAAGGCATTTAAGTCTCTTGCCTCGGAATCTCGGGCCTTGTCAGTAGAGTTGGTCCATTCCACAATTGGGTCTCTGGACTTGTCATATTTCTCCCCAACAATTCTAATCTATATTTTGATTATTTTTTTTCCTCTGGCATCTGGCCACATGATGAAATCCATTGTACGATCAGTTTAGATCATTTCTACATAAGTCCAACTATATTTCTCAGATAAACCACAATAATAGGTGCGGACATGCATAGGAAACATCCCAAGAGAAACTTATCATTTATACATATAGCTAGAATGGTCCATAGAGCAAGGACTGAAGATCGATCATAGTACGAGTCACTGTTGAAGCGGACTTGACTCGGATTGCGTGGCGTATGTATCGTGTGCTGTTGGAAAAGCTATGTGAGCCCAAACATGATGTATGTGTTTTTTCATGTCGTCCATTCATTTTGTCGGCTCATTTCAGGGTGTGAGTCTAAAACTAAGGCAGATCCAAAGCTCATATGGACCCACCACTAGGAACAATGGTGTTTGAACACCTATCTATCATTAAAAACTTATTAAGAGCTACGGAACTTTTGAATCAAGCAGATATTTGTGTTTACCCCTTCATCCATGTTTGTCTGAACTAATCAACAAGTTGGACAGCAAATAAGCGTTACAGTAGTACCTACCAGGTTTTTAATAGCAGGTGTTCAATCACCACTGTTTTACTATGGTGTGGTTGACATGAGATAAGGATTCACATTTTCCTCATTTTTTGGGCTCATCCCCTCAAATGAGCTGGCACAATGGACAGACGTTGACAAAACACATACATTGTGGTGGGGCCTATAGACCTTTTCTAGCAGCACACGAGTACTAACATCAGTGTTGTGTGTTACACTAAGCAATCCAAGTCCCACTAAAGCTAGGTCTTATACCCTGCATTGGACCGATATCCCATCAAAGCCAGGTCGTTTCCCCTGCATTGGACCTGTATCGAGCTGATACAGTTGCATCCTTATAGTGGACAGAACCGGTTCATATAGAGCAAATCCTGTTGGTTCTGATTTCTGAATGATGGGGACAGATTGTTGTAGTTGGAGAAGGTCGGGACTCAGCGTTATTAGAGACATGGAAGTCCAATAGCATAAAACTGCAATTTGGAAATAAAAAAGTGTGTAACTGCCTGCTATTTGGTAGTTGATGACACGGTTGTGTGTGCAAGGAGATCTTATGTACTTTATTGATTTAATAGTTCTAGACCAGTGTCTTGGATGTACGTACACTCATGTTCAAATGATTTTTCATGATGCCCATAGTGTTGGATTGGCTATTTATGAAAGTGTTGTCGACATTCACAGGCCACCCATAATAAAATTGCATGATATGGTAATGTTTAGGTGTGAAAACCGTTGAAGTTGAAATCTGCAGTGATCAACATCAAGGAATCTTATTCATTTTAATATGAGTCGAAGCAAGTGGACCACATGTTCTGTGTAGGAGTTGCTTGTTGCCAACCACGAAATTTCAAGACACCTGGGTGCAGCCATAGCTGAACTATAACCATGTGCTCGATCCGCAGCAAGGCATGTGATTTTGGATTGTCTTTCATGGCATGCATACATGCCACGCCCATAGAAATTGATGAATTCTCATGACTCAATGGCTAGTAGCAAAATGTGGATGTAGACTATATCTTATAAAAATGCTTGACTTGATTATAAATCCATCCCCTAAAAGCCTTTGGTCTCGATGATCATTGTCTGATTCCATTTACAGTGTATAGTTACAGCACAACAAACAAATGAGCCAATCAGAGTTCCTAGTGGACCAACCCAAGGAGCATAGCACGTCAAACGTTTGACCTGCTCGTAGGCATGCAGCAGGGAACATCTCAATCCTACACCCATTGGTGCTGTTGGCGTACCTCAAAGGATAGGATGGGTGCCTGACCTTCCTAGTTCCCATGTGGGACCAGATGAGGTGTTACCAAGGTAATAAATCTGTTTTCTCAGCTTGCCACAAATTAAAATTTTCTATTATTGTAATCTGTTTGGGCCATATTATTACAAGTTGCATGTAATGTAGAAGTGTTGACAATGTTAGTAATAATGTGGACCAATCATAATTCAAGAAATAAAATTTCTGACTGTGGCAAGTATAAGATCCAAATACCTAGTGATACGGACTGAGGTGTTACTGCTTGCATGGTAGCATATCATTTTGCTGGTAAATGTCATAGGAGAAGGGTAAGAGTATAAACTCGACTTGTGAGAGTTGATGGTACTACGTTGACAGCTTATGCCACGTCAAGAGTAACACTGCGTAGCACCTAAGCCGCTCCCATTGCGGTGGCATATTAGTTTCCGCATGCAATTGAGAAAATGAGCGGATTAAGTGCGGCCCTGACATGGGCCCGGCTTTACGTGTGTATGTTATATTCATGTTGTTCATTTAGTTTTTTCAAATCACTTTAGGCTAAGATAGTTGTTGATGTAAAAATCTATACCACCCTCCATTAAACCTTCAGTGCTCAGAGTGAAACTTGGTCCTGCATAAAGGAATAGACAAATGAGACCCGGGATCGAGTAAGGAACCCTTTGGTGCCTAAGTCGGACTAAGGAAACCGGGACTAAGTAGAATAGAGTAGGAGTGAGGGTGTGAGAGATTGCGTACCTTCTACCGTAGAAATGACCTGTATTTATACTCGAGAGTTATGGTGAATATGTCCGAAAATCTCAACACGGTCATAGTTATCACGCGAGGATTACGCGAGCGCGGTAGTTGGCAGTTATCCAGAGATTGTGCGCTGGGCATAACTCTAGTTGTGCGTTATTGGGGTTATGCATTTCTATCATTGTTGACTAGATTCCCATCCGAGCCGATCTCATGGCTCAGATCTTAACTGCTGACCCGAGCACAGGACCCGATGCCTAGCAAGTTCGGGCCGTGTTAGTAGATTTGGTCTATTCCATATTCTTCAGGTCTTGTCAACTTATCATCTCTTATACGCTGAGTAGGAAAGATCGGGTCGATCAAGGATAAAGGATGGATCGGCTCAGATGTATGACCATTGCTCCGAGGCATTTGCTAGATCGTGCTCTCTGAATCGGGGTCGCGATTCTATAAGAGTTATTGGGTCTGAAGCTTGCCTCACCTTGGGTTCTAATTAGTTCGAGGCCTAACTCATTATGGTTATAGTTAACCGCAATACGGCTCGGCTTGGATTTACCCCTAACAATAGTAAAAGGAAATATATTCAAATCTTAAGCGGACTATATCAAAGGAAAAGGTGGTGATTGGCATTAAAAAATTCTCACAAGCCACATAAGTATTTGATTAAGCTGATATTTCTTATTTATTTTTTATTTATTTATCTGTTCTTTCATCCAAGTTTTTTTTTACCTTATCAAAAGGTAGGATGAAAAATAAACATCAAGGTGGGACTTATGAAGCTTTTAATGGCGGCATTCAATCACAATTGTTTTTTTGTTTGTGTGATTGTTCTTCCCCGTGGTCGTTATTTCTCATGAGAGCCAATAAAAGCAAGATACGTGTAATATATGCAAATTCGCGTGATATTTTTGAAGGTCTTATGAAATATATGGAGAAGATTTCTTGACAGCATTGGTTGAATGTATGGAATAATGCCACGTTGTTATGAAGACGGTCAATCATGGATGAACAATTACAGGACAAATGTTGAAAGGAAAGACAAGGAAAAACAAGTAGTGCTTAACGATCATAGCAACAGTCAAGACGAGTGAAGCATTTAAATGGTAATATTAAGGCTATAAATAGTAAATGAATTAAGCAGAAAATTTATTTTACATACCAATCAAATCAAACCAAATGCTATCTTTCAACTATCATTGTAATTAACAGTCAATGATATTCTTTAGCATAATCCTTTACTTTTATTGCTAAATTACATTTCATAGTGTAATTTTTTACTTTGAGTTTATTGTTTATATTTCATAATATAATTTATAATACCAATCAAGTAGCTGATAATCATAATTGTAATTTGTTTCTACACTCTTATGCTGGATTCAATTCTACTACTTGGGAGAAGTGTTAGTTGTTATTCATGAGCTATTGTAAAAGGCCTAACTCATCATCGGACTATGAACTCCACCCCTGAGTATCACATAAATTTACTTACACATTGATAAACAGTTGACCAATCTCATCAACTTCCTATCGTACACTACGTGTCGCCTATACTGGCGCCTGCAGTCATATTGAATTGCATTTTCAATTAAGACACAACAACATATCTGCAGCCAAAAACAAAGCAGCGATAGCGTAATAGCGTAATCACTACATTTTTTTTTAATACCTGTTTAATGCTTAAAATAAGTTTGGCAAAACGGAGGGACCGATTGGATATACTGCACATATATCAACGTATGCCCCACGGTCAACGCCGGACCGCGTTGGGTACAGCCGGGCCGCACCTAGCGGGCTCTCATTGGTAAATAATCCGCTCCCTGATATTTTCCTTTATGGAAGACTTCAATGCTACGGCAGTTTATGATGGTCGATACACATGCACTCAGAGATTGCACAATTGGCATATGTTCAACCAGAATTAAACCGTTTATACATTTGGCCTCCCATTGGATTGGCTTATCAAAAAAAAATTATAATGAAATAATCTCTTTATTAGTAGATTATCTGATATTTAGATGGAAAACAACCAATGGCTGTAATTCAACAAAATGAAGTATATATTAACTAGTAATTTCCAACTGTACCAACCTTTTGAAACCCACTTGCTTTTTACCTCCAAAGAATAAGCCCCGGCTGTACGGCCCCATATCTCAGGTCGACAATGCCCCTGCTTTCTTTCCGGAAGCAGATCGCCTGGTGCTTGAAGACCAGCGCTGACGCTCCTCGAACTCCGAGTTGTACGAACGGTTCAAAAGATATCAAAGTTACATGGGCCCCACAGTTATGTATTTATTATATCCACAACGTTCATCCATATTTTGAGATCATTTAGGAGCATTATCAAAAAGAAAAAATCATATCCAAAGATCAACTGGACCACACCATAAAGAGCAGCGGAAAAATTGATTTTCACCGTTAAAAATTTTGTAAGGCCCACCATAACATTTATTTTCCATCCAATCCATTCGTAAGGTCACAAAGACCTGGATGAAGAGGAAAAAATTTCATAATGATCCAAAACTTTTGGACCCCTAAAAGGGTTTCAATGGTAGACGTCCAATCCTCCACTGCCTTTTACAGTGTGGTCCACTTGATAGCTACATCTATCTTATTTTTCATCCCAAGCCTTAATACGAGTTCGTCAAATAGATGTACAGTTTGGATATAACAGATACATCATAATGGGACCCACAAAAAGCTGTAGGGATTACAACAGGATAGAGAAAAAAAAATAAAAATAGCTAGTCGGGTCCGTGTCAATAGCTACGGCTTATAGCCATAACTATAACCGTAGTAACTCGGCAATTAATGCACTTTCTTCTTTCTTTTTTTACATGGAGAACTTTATTCTGCCTACATTTTTCTCTAGTACAAATTTATATAAATATGTATATATAAGCATATAAAAAAATTTTCTCACTCTTTTTTTTTTCATTTCTTTCTTTATTCATTTATCAAGAATATCTTCTAAATTAAAATTAGTTACTTGACGTACCATATATGATTTTGGGGTAAGAGAAGCTACTTTAGCCAACCAACCTGGTTATATTCCAAGATTCCATCAGGTCGATGATCGAAAAACTATTTCATTCACTTCACGGTGAATTTCATTCACTTCGCGGTCAATTTTATTCACTTCGCAGTCAATTTCAATCACTTCACGGTCAATTCCCTTCATTTCACCGTCAATTTCATTCATTTCATTCACTTCGCAGTCAATTTCAATCAGTTTGCAGTGAATTTCATTAACTTCACGATCAATTTCATTCACTTCGCAGTCAATTTCAATCACTTCACGGTCAATTCCCTTCATTTCACGGTCAATTCCATGCATTTCACGGTCAATTCCGGCGATTCCCCTTCACTTCACGGTCAATTCAATTCATTTCATGGTCAATTCCCTTCACTTCACGGTCAATTAAATTCATTTCACAGTTAATTCCCTTCACTTCATGGTCAATTCCATGCATTTCACGGTCAATTCAATCCATTTCACCATCAATTCCTATCACTTCACCATCAATTCCATGCATTTCATGGTCAATTTCCTTCACTTCACGGTCATTTCCATTCATTTCACGGTCAATTCCGACGATTCCCCTTCACTTTACGGTCAATTCCATGCATTTCACGGTCAATTCCCTTCACTTCACGGTCATTTCCATTCATTTCACGGTCAATTTCGGCGATTCCCCTTTACTTCATGGTCAATTCCCTGCATTTCACGGTCAATGCCCTTCACTTCGCGGTCATATCCATGCATTTCACGGTCAATTCCCTTGACTTCACGTTCAATTCCATGCATTTCACGGTCAATTTTGACAATTCTGCTTCACTTTACGGTCATTTCCATGCATTTCATGGTCGATTCCCTTCATTTCACGGTCAATTCCATACATTTCATGGTCAATTTCGGCGATTCCGCTTCACTTCATGGTCATTTTCCTTTACTTCATGGTCAATTCCATGCATTTCACGGTCAATTCTGGCAAATCCGCTTCACTTCATGGTCAATTCATGCATTTCACGGTCAACTCCCTTCACTTCACGGTTAATTCCATGCATTTCACGGTCAATTCCCTTCACTTCGCGGTCAATTCGATGGAGTAAAGGGAATTGACTGTGAAGTGCATGGAAATGACCGTGAATCTAAACGGAATCGCCGAAATTGACCGTGAAATGCATGGAAATGACCGTTAAGTGAAGCGAATTGACCGCGAAATGCGTGGAAATGACCGTGAAGTACATCGAAATGACTGTGAATCTAAACGGAATCGCTAGAAATGACCATGAAATGCATAGAAATGACCGTAATATGAAGCGAAATGACCATGAAATGCATGGAAATGGCTGTGAAGTTAAGGGAATTGACCGTGAAGTGCATGAAAATGACTATGAATCTAAACGAAATCGTTGGAATTGACCGCGAAATGGATGAAAATGGCCACGAAGTGATGCGAATTGACCGTGAAATGCATGGAAATGGTCGTGAAGTGAAGGAAATTGACCGTGAAGTGCATAGAAATGACTGTGAATTTAAACAAAATCATCGGAATTGACCGTGAAATGCATGGAAATGACCGTGAAGTGTAGCGAGTCAATTCCCTTCACTTCACGGCCATTTCCATGCATTTCACAGTCATTTCCAGTGATTCCGTTTAGATTCACGGTCATTTCGATGCACTTTCCAATCAATTCCCTTCACTTCACGGTCATTTCCACGCATTTCGCGGTCAATTCGCTTCACTTTATAGTCATTTTCATGCATTTCACAGTCAATTCCAGTGATTCCGTTTATATTCACGGTCATTTTCATGCACTTCACGGTCAATTCCCTTCACTTCACGGCCATTTCCATGCATTTCACGGTCATTTTACTTCACATCACAGTCATTTCCATGCATTTCACGGTCATTTCCAGCGATTCCGTTTAGATTCACGATCATTTCGATGCACTTCACAGTCAATTCCCTTCACTTCATGGTCATTTCCACGCATTTCACGGTCAATTCGCTTCACTTCACGGTCATTTCCATGCATTTCACGGTTAATTCTGCCGATTCCGTTTAGATTCACGGTCATTTCCATGCACTTCACGGTCAATTCCATTCACTTCACGGCCATTTTCATGCATTTCACGGTCATTTTGCTTCACTTCACGGTCATTTCCAGTGATTCCGTTTAGATTCACGGTCATTTCGATGCACTTCACAGTCAATTCCCTTCACACTCACGAAGTGTAGGGAATTGACCATGAAATGCATTGAATCGACCGTGAAGTAAAGGAAATTGACCGTAAAGTGAAGGGGAATCGTCAGAATCGACCGTGAAGTGAAGTAATTTGACCGTGAAGTGAAGCGAATTGACTGTGAAATGCATGGAATTGACCGTGAAGTGAAGCGAATTGACTATGAAATGCATGGAATTAACCGCGAAGTGTATCGAATTGACCGTGAAAGTGAAGGGAATTGACCGTGAAATGAAATGAATTGAATTCATCACGAACTGATTGAAATTGACCGCGAAGTGAATGAAATGGATTTTCGACCATCGACCTGATTGAATCTTAGAAAATAAGTAGGTTGGTTAGCTAAAGCAGCATCTCTTACCCCAAAATCCTACATGGTACGTTAAGTAACTCATTCTGGTTCAAGAGATATGTTTATTAAATAAATAAAAAGAAAGAAAACAAAATTTATATGCTTATATGTACATATTTATATAAATATATATTAGAGAAAAATGTAGGAGAGAAAAAGTTCTCCTTGTAAAATTTTTTTTTAAAAAAAGTTACACAGGTGGGACTGTAATGACCCAAGATTTTGGTACACGTGCGTACACATACATGTATGTACAATTGCCTTCATTAGAGTATACACACAGATCCATACATACATCCACGCATCCATGCACACATGTATCTATCGGCTCATGCAAATTGTGACCATTGATATGTGTGATCGTTTTGTTTAGTGCGAACTATTAATTAATGTCATTAATGATTAGATGATTTTGATAGAATATATATAAGTTTATTTATAATGCACTCTCTCAACTCATATACTTAAGACCACGTGTTTAATTATTAACTAATCCAAATCTAGCTAACATCAACTATTGACTGTGCACTGAGATTAAACTGATCTTAACCACTAGATTATTGTTAAAAAAATAAAATAAAAATCGAGAACAACTCATTTTTTGTGGGAACTAACGCCACCGTTCGCTTGTGTGTAGCCCACCTGAGTTTTGGATCAGCTTCGTTTTTTACCTTATATCCTCTCATGGCCAGGCCGAGATGATGGACGAAGTAGATTTATATCATCGTTAGTGGGACCCACCATATCTTTTAAAAATAATAATAAAATAAAAATAAAAATTTTATCTTCCGCCGCTGCCTAACCCACATTCTCCATTCTTCCTTCCTTTTTGTACGGTAATGGACACCGAACCCTCCCATGAAATGAAACTACCCATATTTCCCATTCTTTCGCCTCATTCCTCACATCCATTAAAAATGAAAGAAAGATATAAACAAAGATTCAATCACATCGAAAGGAGAGAGAAGGAGAGAGAAAACTCTTTAGATAAAGAGAGAGAGAGAGGGGGGGAGAGAGAGAGACTGGAGCAGGGCCGGATCATTAGATTTTTTAGGTAGGTGATAAGTTTATCATTTTCAGTTAATTATGATGATTATTTATTCCAAAATTTTAATAATATTATTATTTTCAGTTGATTATTATATGGGTAATTCTAATTATTTATGAATTTTCTATTTTTATATATTTTTGAGAATTAAAATTTGAAATAAATTTCTTATAAATAGAATTATCAAATTCATTTATACATGATGTTTATATTTTTAAATTTAATATTAATTTATTTTTATTGGTTTATAAAGTTCAATTTTATTCTAACATCAAATCTGAAATTTAGTTTTAGGTATATTAAATTAAATTTGCTAAATTTAGATTTTAATTCTAAGTTAAAATATCTAATTTAAGTTTGTTTAATTATAATAAATATTAATTGCTTTATTTCTGTCATTTTGAAAAGATAGAGAAAAAATTAAATTATACAGAATAAAATTTATAATTTATCTAAGTTTATATTTTAATTTAGTAATTCTTTTTTTTTTAAGATTAAAAATTAAATATAAAGTTTTACTAAATTTTTAAAAAATTAATTAATATGAAATTAAATTATTAAAAAAAGATTAAATTCAGATTAATTTATGAATTTGTTTAAATTAGTAAATTTGAATTCCTTTTAAAATATTTTTAATCAATGAGTATGTTAGTTATTAAATTTAATCGTTTAATTAATTCAAATTATATAAAAAAATCAAGTAAAAGAAAAAAGTAAACCAAAAAATTAAATTCCAGTAATTTATAATACTTAGAATTAATTATATATTTTTTTAATTTAAAATGAAATTAAAATAATAATAGTATCCAAAGTTCACATTAATAACTTCTTTTAACTTATTAAATTTAGATATAAAAATAAATAATTATAAATTTCTAAATTTATATTTAAAATAATTAAATTAAAAATTTTAAGATAGATTAACTTAAATTATTAAATAATAATTTAATTACATTATTAATGTTATATTATAAAAATCAATGTAATATTTTTTTCTATAAATATTAAAAATTCAAATTTTAATTCTAAAATTTTAATGAGTTAATTAATTTAAATTTAAATGAACTTAAGTTTAAGAAATTTTTTCAAAATTTTGGAATTGAAACTAAATTGATTATATTTCTATATTTTGAAATTTTAGTGATTAATGTATATTTAAAACTTTATTAAATTAAAATTTTGATAAAGTATGATATTAAATTTTTAACTTTAAAAAAGGAAAAAAAAATCTTTTCATTGTAGTTCAAAAATTTTGTTTAAATTAAAATTTAATTAATTTGTCGATTAAACTTAAATATACATTCTCAATGAATTATCAAAGATAAATTAAAATTTGTTATAAAATAATCAAGTTATTTCAATATACGTGTGTGTGTGTGTGTGTGTGTGTGTGTGTATTTGTTAAGTTTATGTGATAAATAAAATAAATATTTTAATTTTAGAATTTAGTGAATAAAAATAATATATATTTTTATGCTAAAATTTAACATTATTTAAGTAAAAGATAATAATTAAAGTTATAATTTAAATAAAATTTATTGTACATTATTTCACCGTAATTCCTAAATTAAATAATAGTAAAAAATAATATTTTATTGGTATTTAAATTATTAAAATTTCAACAAAATGATATCTAGAATTATTAATTAGAAATAAAAATTCATATTGTTAATATTTTCGATTGTAAAACAGTAATTCATCTTACACACCATATCAGCCCAACAACACGAACAGTAGAAAATCTTGATTGGAAACAACCATGATAAAATAGACTAACCTTAAATCCAAGCCATTCATCAAATAAACCACTTAGATGTTATTTTCTTTTGGTAGATGGTATCCTGAAACTCAACTTCTCAGGCATCCAACGAGTGTAGACAACAAATTAATGCTATGTGTTGCGTCAGCGAGAGAAACTTGTTGAGAGCGTAAGCATGGGTCAGGTCTAGCATGCGACGCTAAGTAGGTTGTGGGCGTATGGTCTAGTCCAGAAATCGACGGTCCAAATATCAGGTGGGTGATTCTCCTCCATTTATGAACTTTTTGATTTTATGTATTTTTGAAATTTTTTTTTTTTTTGACATAATGACTTTAATTTAATATTGCCAAATTCCTTTATACCTAATATCTACTTTTATAAATTTTAGCATTTACTGAATCTGATTAACTTGTAGAATTGGATTTTAATCTAACTTTAATTTTTGAAATCATGTGTTAAGATTTAGACCTTAAATCTGCGTTAGAGTAATTGGTTTACATTAATATTAATTAATTTGATTCTAAATTTTATTTTATCTTTTTTTAAAAGAAAAAAAAAGGTAAAGAAAATAGCTTGATGTTTCAGTAAATTTCAGAAATTGATTTTTTACGGCATCGAATTTCTACACATTTTGTATAGAACTTGCATTGTTGTATGAGGATTTAAACAATTAAAATTTTCACGACTGATTTTGGAATAATTCATGACATGCATTCATCTCTACTGAGTACAGAATTGTGAAAAAAAAAAAGAAAAATTAGAAAATGATTGTGATATTAACAAGTAGGGTAACCGTGTCCCTTGGGTGAAAGACTCCACAGCCAGCAAGTAGGGCAATCGTGTCCTTTGGGTGAGAGACCCTAAAGCTAATAAGTAGGGTAATCATGTCCCTTGGGTGAAATACCCTATAATCCGTTGGATCATTCGAAGTCTCATTTGTGTACGACGTATGAATACAATTATGTGCGCGGACATATGTCGGAGGTACAACTGGAGCAGTAGTCTGACCAGCTAACATATAAATGAGTTCCTCACCACGAGGTACCAGTGTGTAGGCATTAATGCAACGTGACCATACACATAGGTACAGTGTTGTAAGATGTGATGATTATTTAATTTTATTATTGAATTCATGATATTGTAGCATCCAGTACGTCTTTATAATTCCAGTATCGCATTCATGTCATATTTAATATTTAATATTTTGATTCATGTTTTGAATTTCAAGAAAGTACTTTTATTATTTATTTGTTTGATATAAATTTAGAAATTTCAGATTTGGTTGGATAAAATCTCACGAGAGGTTGTGCTCATACCCAAAATAATAATGTTTCAGGGCATCAAAGTTCAGTCAAGGGCAAAGTGGAGTGAAGATCCAATCATCAATTTACTTATCTTTTATTTGTACCGATGGAAAAAAAAATGTATAATGAGAATTTAGAAGTGAGTTTAGGCTGTAATAGTTAAAGATTGTATTTGATGAACGTTGTTATTATAATGAGATTAATTAAGTGTGATTGTGAATGTTTAATATTCAATCATGACCTGGGATTCGGAGTTGAGTCTGGCCAACTCGGTTACTGAAATTTGGGGCGTGATAGGGACACCGAGTCGGGGTCGACCGGGTTTGGACCCGGTTGACCCCAAGTCACTGTCTCATTGACCCGATCGACCGGGTTGACCTGATCAACCCCGACTCGCCGTCTACCCTCTTGCAATCGGCGGGTTATGGCTACGGTTATATCTATGGTTATGGCTATGTTTATAATCCGTAGCTAAAGGGAACCAAGGCTTTCGCATATCAAAAAGCAGAAAAAGCAGGGGCATTTTCGACCTGAGAAATGGGGCCATATAGTTGGGGCTTATTCTTGGGATCTCAAAATAAGTGTGCTTATTTTTGAGACTAGGCCATAAATGGGTTGTACAATAGGAAATTTCCCTATATTAACTGTAAAGCATATATTAAAATGATAAAATCATTCAGTTAATATCATTTCATGTTTATAACCTATTTACAACATCTTCAATTGTCTTGGACGGTTATTATTTATTATTCTGATGCCACTTGTACCAGTGGAGGTGCCTCTATATCGTCTATCAACCCCAGGTCACACATATTTGAGAAAAAGATGGGCATGCGCGTGACGATTTTACTCTGTTTTTTAGCACATGGCATCTTCGCAACGAATGGACTAGATCCATCCGATCCCTCCCTCGAAAAAACTTTGTTATTCCGTCAGGGTGATGGATGATACACAGGCACTTAGAAATTGAACAGTGATGTATGTATAAATCAACTAAAGCTGTCCAGAATGTGTTTCGATGTATCAGGAACCAAACATTACATTTATTTTCTTACCTGGTTCTCAGATTGGTGGACATCTATTTTGGACGGATAAAAATGAACATACAATGGTATTATTTTAATTGACAACTGTCCATGAATCAGAGGTTACAATTTCTCAACGAATCAGATTTCAGATCTGTGACTTGACGACACTGGGTCCACATATTATTCGTTTAATCAGAGTTAACGTATGCCACGTGTACAATTCCTGAGTGTAGGCTGCCTGAGCATTATGCGAGCGAGAGATGATATGGTAGAGCGCGAAGAACCGTAATACGGTAAAGCCATCTATCCATTAGACATGTGGCAGGATGATGTATATATCGGGTCCACCCACATACTTGCATCAAGATGGATGGCATTAATTGTAAAAATACAATCTATGACATAATCCTATCCACATTTGTGTGTGTATATATATATGTGTGTGTGTGTGCACGTGGGAAAAGGTTCCATGCGGTCGAGCTGATGGAAACTTCCCATGAGGTCTAGTTGTATAGGCCCACTATGATGTGTGTCGATCATCTACCCCATCAGTCAAATGTACTATTCCATGGTGGGCCTCGAGCTTTTATTTTTTATTTTTTATTTTTATTTTTTACGCATGCACACACACCCCCACACACTCACACTTCACTGGAATTTCATCACCTATGAATACTTGAACTCTTGACCGAGTGTTGAAACTCTCGATAGTACCACCGGAGCAAGAGCAAGGATCCTGGTGGGCCTTAGAGCTTAAAAATGAAGTCAAATTGTGACTTACATGCAAAAGTTGAGGAGTTACCCTCCATTAAAACATTTATAATCATTTGTTGGGCCAACTGAGATGCGGTTCACAAATTCATCCCATCTATTATGTGTGTCCCACTTGAATGAGGGGTCGGACCAAGTTTCAGACGCATCCAAAATTCCGGTGGGCCTAACCAAGTACTTTTATATGTTTTAGGCATGTCTTCACATAATTTTAGATGGTATGGTCCACTTGAGTTTTGTATGAGGTTGATTTTTGGGATATCCCATAATTTAAAGGGGACCCATTAAATGCACCGTGTTGATGTTCGACATCCATCACGGTGGGGCCAACACAGCTCGATGTGTGTCGAACATCAACACAGTGCATTTGATGGGTCCCCTTTAAATTATGGGATATCCTAAAAATCCGCTGCATATGAAACAAGTGGGCCATACCATCTAAAACCATGTGAAGACATAACTAAAACATATGAAAGCACTTGGTGGGGCCCACAAAAAATGTGGATGCATCTGAAACTTGGTTTGACCCCTCATCCAAGTGGGACACACATAAAGGATGGGTTGGATTTGTGAACCACACCTCGGTGGGCTTAAAAAATGATTAAGAATGTTTTAATGGAAAGATAACACCTCTTAACTTTTGTACGTGGTGTGGCCTACAAAAGTCATCAATTGACTGGATTTTTAAGCATGAGGTCCACCATGGAATGGTGCATCTGACTGATGGGGTTGATGTTCGACACGCATCACGGTGGGAACCGTTAAGCTTGACCTCATGGGGAGTTCCCATGAGGCCCATCCAGATGTGGTTCACAAATCCGGCCCATCCATTATGTGTGTCTCACTTGGACGAGGAGTCAAAGGCATTCAAGTTTCAGGTGAGCTCCATCAAGTGCTTTTTTATGTTTTAGGCATATCTTCACGTGATTTTAGATGGTATGGCCTACCCGAATTCCGTATACGGCTGATTTTTGGATATCCCATAATTAAAAAGGGATCCATTGAATGCACGATGTTGATGTTTGACATGCATCATGGTGGGGCCATACAGCTCGACCTCATTGGGTAATACATTTCCATATAACCCGCCCTATATGTGTGTGTGTGTATATATGCACGGTGTTGATGTTCGACATACATCATGGTGGGGCCATACAGCTCGACCTCATGGGCCAATACAGCTCGACATACCCACCCCCCCTTGGGGCCTATGTGTGTGTGTAATGTCCCTGCATATGATTCTCAAATCCTCTATCGACACTTTACCTATCACAGATAAGATGTACAAGATCGTCCAATAGCCATCCACGTGGGCTGACCTGATCTGTGCATCACCTTGCCAGGCGTCCCGTAGAAGATTTCCCTACGACATTAAGGTTGTTTTGGACATCGGATTGCGTCATCGTACTGAGTAAACTCAGTTGAGCACATCATGAATGTATATAATTTATCCACACCGGCCATTTGTTTTTCAGGCTCATTTAAGGGGTCGAGACGAAAGTCTAAGAAAATCCAAAGATCAACTGGATCATACCATAGGAAACAGTGGGAATAATGATTTCCACCGTTGAAACCTTTCTAGGCCCTATAGTGATGTTTATGTGTACGCTTGTTCCAAACCCTTTGTGGCTCCCAAGAATTTTTCCACGGTGTAAGTTCAATTCACACTGTTTCCAGTGGTGTGGTCCATTTGATATTTAGATATTCTTCACTTTTCGGTACTAAGCCTTAAAATTATACGATAAAATGGATGGACAAAGGATACAATACATAAATCCCTCACGAGTTTACTCAGTAAGCTAAGCTTACCGAGCTACTCAGTAGGCAATCCGCTTCCGTTGTTCCGGCTCTTCCGTATCATCTCTCCTTGTAACACGACTTCGCTCCAATGATCTTCAGTACATCACATTTTCGTACGGTGCCCTACCTAATGAACGGGCCAGATTGATCACACGTTTGCTATTATACGGTGGGAAGATGCTCCGCATGGCGGCTGTGATGCGGGCCCCGCATTACATCAAAGCCCATCCGACGCCCGTCAACACGGTGCGCGGCTTAGCCGACCACGCACACACGTCACCAGCTCCTCCTTAAAAATCCAACGCCCTTTCCAGATCGGCAAATCCCCTCCAAACTCGCCTCGTTTCAAAACACAAACACCCACAATGAGAACGCCTACAGCGGAACTCCTCCACACCCCGACCTTAGACGCCGAGAGATCGAGTCTCCTACAGCGGATCTCCGAAGAAGGCGGTTTCGCCTACGTCAGCGTCGCAACCCTCGCCGCGAGCGGAGACTTCCGTGCGGCCGAGACAGCGCGCGAGATGGCGTGGGAGCAGCTGCACTCCGGGCCATGGCACTCGGTCCTGCCCGTGTGGAGGGACGCCTACTCAATGGCGTGTCTGCACGTGGCAGCATTCCACCACGGCGCCGGGGAGTTCCGTGAGGCACTGAGGGTCCTCGACATGGGTCTGATCATGGGAGGGATGCTCCTGCGCAAGGATTTGGATTCCGCCATCGAGAAAATTCTCCTTCGATCGACGGCTGAGAAGGATTTGGATGGGAGGGAGAGGTGTGACAGGGAGAGGATTTCGGGTGGCTCGGACCATTTGGATGAGGCCAAGGTGAGTTATGTGTCTGAAGTTTTTGCTTTTCTGGTAGAAGATTAAGCGAGTCGTCGGAGTCGACTAAGATGAGTGATTTATAGTAATATAGTAGTAAGATTGCTACTATATATATATATTTAAAAAACTTGCCAGCCAGTGGTCTGATTCTCGCTTCTTTTGTTCTATTTTGATTTCCTGTAATCGATTTCATAATGTTTGCTTGAAGTTGCAACATCTTCTCTGTTTCCAGAACTTCTCACTCGAGTGGATTTGTTAGTGTGATGGATTTTGAATCCTATCTCTTCTCAACGGCATTGTTTCATCCCTCACTATGTTGGAATAGATAACAAATTCCTCTTCTCGTCCCATTTCTTTTTAAATTTTTTCATGAACTTGCATATATTGCTCCTGGCCCACGCTCTAGTGCCAACCCATTGGGGGTTTGCTAAGCATTCATGAGCCTAAGGATATGCTTGGACGAACCATTGAATGTAGTTGCAATAATTGTTTGATAGAGAGGAAATTACCTACTACCAATCACCTCTCCTCATATTCAAATTTCAAAATGAGGAAGGACTAAGGAGCCCTCTGACAACAAGTAAAATGAAAAAAAAAAAAAGAGGATTAAAAACAGCAATGACAATATATATGCGAATTTTGAAGTTGATAAGGGAAGAAGATGATATTTAAAGAACTTCCATATATCCGCTCTGAGATAATTTTCTCCTAGGCATCGTTCTCATGAGAACCCATGAGAATTCGTCCCATGTGATGTTATGTGCAAGAGAGAAGAGGATGTGCACAACTTATTGTGCATTCATGGTGGTGAGATCATTATCATGCTCCCTAATTTATTCAGCATGGTGTGGCCTTTCAGTGAGAAACTGGGACATGTTTCAAAAGTTGAGGGTGGGCTGTTTGAGGAAAGGGGTAAGCTGCTGCTGTGGCTTCTTCCTTCTGTGTTATGCTAGGACTTAGGAAAGAGAGGAATCATCAAAACACAGAGGAAAATTGGAGTAGAGAATCAAAAGTTGCATCATCACGTGGGACTTGATTTTGTTGGCGTTCAAAGATGTGCCTACCTGGATCTGGTTTGAGATTGGCAAGCTGTGGCTGCGAGCAAAGCATTGAGGGATTATTTGGCAGTTTGATCTCATCCTACCCTTCAGTGGTGGAAGTTGACTTTCGATGGGCCTTTTGTGGCAATCCAGGCCCTTCTGGCAATGACGGTGTTCTAATAGATGACAGGGAGTCTATTTTGATGGCCTTCTTCGGTCCTATTCTTGCCAGAAAAGCACAGGAAGTTGAGATGTAGCCTTAGAGAAGCTCTAGTGTTTTTGACCTGCATTTTTTCTAGGAGAATGTCATTGTTGGAAGTGACTCGAGGAATGTGGTGGCATGGGGGAATTAGGAGGATTTATAGCCATGTGGGCTCAGTTTTGTTTCCTATGAGATCTGGCATATTGCCTTAAGGCAAAACATTTTGTTGCCCATGTTAACAGGAGGTAGATGATATCGCTGATGTTTTGGCCAAGAGGGTGTAAGGCGTCCTATTTTGTGAATTGCGAACTCTTGTGCAATGTTGCTCTTCTTTTACAATTTTTTTGTCGTCTTCTAAAAAGTGTAAGTTTTTATATGATTCTCACACTCATCAACTTGTAATGATATGTTTTATCATTTTTAAAATCATTGTAGCTCGATTTTGAAAAATAGGATGAAACACATAATTTAGCCAAACTCGATGAAATGTGATTTTTAAACATGCGAAAGAATCGATTAGAGAATGGAGTTATGACCAAGGTATAGTGCTTTGAGTATTGTGAAGTAACTAAGAAGAGAATAGCACTTCTTGTGCAACAACTATCACCACCCTTATCATTATCTAAGCCTTATCCAATTAATTGGGTTTGGCTACAAGAATCTTGTTCCACTATTGCGTTCTATTAGAAATGTCGTGTTAGGATTCATGAGAAAAGGATATGGCAAAAGTTTTATGTTGGTTGCATACCTGACACAACCCTTCTTTATTTGGGCTATATGGATTGCCAGTGAGAGTACAAAAACTCATACTGGTGGAGTTTCTCATGCAGCAACTATTATAGCTGAAAACGATTAAAGAAATTACAAATCCTGCTTGGAATGGATGTGATAGCTAGAAAGTGTGATGAATGGTGCCTATATATATAAAGGAAAAGGTAAATGTTGGTCTGAATTGTGTTAGGTGTGATGCTGGTCCCAATTGTGCCATGTTACTGATTGAGGAGGCTATGTATGTTAAGTGTATACAGGGAGGTTCTTACAAGTGCCCACAAGAGGGGCCTTTAGATGGAGCTTGTCCTCAATTCTTACTTGGCAAGAGCCTTTACACACCTCTCTAATATGGAGCCTATATGCACCTTTGCCCATGGAAGTCTGGTGCAACTTGGTTACTAGGGTTGTACAAGAGTCGAGCTAGCTCGAAAAGCTCGCTCGGCTCGGCTCAAGTTAGCTCGGATTGACTCGGCTTGAAGGACGACTTAGGGCGAGTCAAGCTCCATACAACCCAGCTCGATTTGAAAACGAGCCGAGTTCGAGCATAGTGCAGCTCGACTCGAATATTATATATATATATATTAACAAAATTAAAATTTTAAAACAAAATCCCACCTTACTTGTGTCCAGCCGTCCCTTTCCCCTTCCCTTTCCCTTTCCTATCTCTTTTCCTCCTTTCCCCTAACCCAACCCGCCACTGCTCGCACCCGCCCGACCAATCTCTCTCTCTCTCTCTCTCTCTCCCTCTCCCTCCCTCTCCTCCTCTTGATCTTCAATATGCCACCCGCTCGGCATCTGCTCGACTCGTCTCAACCTGGCTCAACATCTGCACTCGGCTACTCGTCCCAGCTTTGTCACTCTTTCTCTCAGCACCCACCACAAGGGTAGGTTACCTTCCTCTATCATGAATGATTTATATATATATATATATATCAATGAATGTTTGATTTTCTATTTAATTTGGGTTGGGTCCTGGGTTAGGTTGGGCGCTGGGTTGGGCCGGATTGGGTGCTGGCTCGAGTCGGGTGCAAGTTGGGCGCCGGGTGGGGTTGTGTTGGGCGCCGGGTTGGGAACGGACTTGACTTGAGGTAAGCTCGACTCGACTCGAAAGCTCTGGCAAACAAGCCATGCTCCAATGTTGAGCTTGAGGGCGAGCTCAAACTCGAACTCGAGTAGGGCACGGATGAGTCAAGCCGAGCATGGCCCACCTCGACTTGACTCGGCTCGGTGTACAACCCTATTGGTTACTGATTCAATGAGATCTCGATACCCAAATTGTAAAAAGAAAAAAGAAAAAAAGAATACTCACAAGAACAATAGAATAGAGAGGGGGAGAACTTTTTCCGAAAACGACCTTTTCTTACAAAGCTTAAAAGGAAAAAACCACACAGAAAAATATTCGAATTTACCAACTACACCACTACCCCAATTTATAAATCCTAAATGAATCCTTGATTGAAATCTTTACAACTACGAGAATCAATCACAATTTATTACAAGCCAATCTAATCTTTCTTCATATGGCAAAAGCCTTAGAAAAAACAAACATGGAAAGCAATCAAATCCCTAAATTCAGCCCATATCTTCAATCATATCCTTATCACATCTTTAAATCAGCCCCCAATATCTCCCAAAATAGTAAATTATAATCTCCAAGTTTGTAGATAATCAACTCAAAAATTCAACACATGTTGGGCCTACGGTGGGCTATGGGCCTACGTTATTGGTGGATCCTACAGTGGGCCTAGATGGGCCATGGACCTGCATTAGAGTCCATATGAACTCCTATATTAGTTACAATCCATGCTCTCCCATATTTAGCCGCACGCCTGCAAGTCTCTTCGCTTTCCTCTATAGTTATGAACTTGTATGTTTTCCACTTCTACTAGGCAGTTTGCTTTGTTGTGTATGCTCGTTTCTACGTTGGGTGTGTTTGTGTCCTTGAGCACATCCACACCTTCTCTACTAGAGCTTTATTTGCACATATTGGTGAAAATTTTTGTGCACCTCTTTACTTGCATTACAGTTGACATGCATTGGTTGCACTTCATCCAAGTTGGTGCTTAATAACACCTCACTATGCACGTGAAATTGCTCGCTACTTTGCTCACTCAAGCTACTCTATTTAGCTAGCTTGGGATCACCATGATTGCATACCTGTCCTGATGCTTGTGCTTATGTCTTAGTAAGAATGAGAATGACACCTCTTAAAAAAAGAAAAAGAAAATAAGAAAAATAAGAAAAGAGAAAAGAATGAGATTGACAAATTGAAGGCACAAGCCACTCCTTTTTTAGAGGTGAAGTGCATTTCCAATATTGCTCTTGGCCGAAAGTATTACTTCTCGCATTAAAGGAATATTACGAGGGGCAGTATTGTCAACGTCTTTTTACTACATCCTTCAAAAAAAGGAAAAAAAGAAAAGAAAAAGCAAAAATGAAAGTCTTTTAACCACACCTCTCACCATTGGTTCTTTTGGTGGCCCATCGTTTTCTCTTAATGGGCTCGATGTGTGTTCTTTCACCGAAAATGGGTAATTTTCATTCGTCAGGTGCCTCGATTAGCTCCAAGCGTTGTTTGCAATTCGCGGGAGGAGAGCAAGTGTTATGCATGAGGGTGTGTTTATACTTGCCTAGTACAACATTGCACTGCCGTAGGCGCTTACCCTCTCGTGGGAAGGCATGCTCATTTTTTTGGAAAGCCCACACATGGGTTGCCTACGCTGAGGTATCTATTGTTGAAATTTCATTGAGGCTGCTTGCACTGAGGTCTGACAGAGACTGCTTGCATTGAGGATGGTTATACTAGGTTGTGACGATCTCAACTCCAACTCATTATATTTGCTTTCCTTTCTTTTTAGTTGGGGGATAAGGTTATTGCTTGTGTGTACAAGGTACCTGACTTGGTTTTCACCTCTCTCGTGTATGTGGTGGTCTTGTTGTTGAGCTTGCATGCTCTTGCATCCTCCCATTTTCAACTTTGTTGCATGCAGTGTTCGAGTTGTCGGTATTGCTACCAGTTTCGCTGGCTAGAGATAAAGATATAATATCGTTATCGCCGATAATATCGCTGATAACCGGAAATGCAAGGAAAAGGGGGGAAACTTGGGGAAAATGATGGAATTTTTTAGTGAAACTTCAAGACATGGCTAAATACACATATTTACATATTTAGGAATAAAAAATTGCGAAAAGAATACATTACATAATAAGTTTTCATTTAATGGGACCTAAAAAGCATGCGATGCCATAAAAAATACTTTAATAGCAACAAAAATGATTTTATATATTACAAATGCAGCTGGCATACATTAATTAAGACACGTAAAAGTAAATGAACTCAAAGAAAAAAACAAATATATGATTGATCTAGAACTTGCGTGGCCCATTAATTGTCAATCACCACTTTTTCCTTTGGTATGGTCCACTTGATAATTGGATGTACTTATTTTTTGGATAATAAGCTAAAATGATTTGGTATCTACACCGTTAACTCATTTTGACAAATCATTGTATGGTATGGGCCAAAAAATGAAATGAATCCAAATCTTAGGTGGACCACACCACATGAAAAAGTGATCATTGAATGACAACCATTTAAAAAATTACGGGGGCTACATAAGTTTTGGAGCAAGCAAATATTTATGTTTTCCCTTCATCTAGGTCTATTAGACCTTATGAACAAATTGGATGGAAAATAAACATCATGATGGGCCCCAGGAAAGCTTCAACGGTGGATATCATTCTCACCACAACTTCCTGTGGTGTGGACCACTTGAGCCTCATATCTGGCTACATTTTGGGCTCATTCCCTAGAATAACATATCAAAATGGATGAATGGTGTAGATAAAACAAATATATCATGGTGGGCCTTACAGAGCCTTGACAGACCATCCATCTCTAGGCTCCTGATCTGCGCCAACGCAGATTTTCCCAGCAGCAGAGTTACCTGAGAACTTTCTGAGAACTCATCAAATGTGATGCGAGTCCAAAATCTGAACGGTCTAAGTGATGCAGCACTCCATGAAACTTCTATGGTTCAACTTTTGCTTTCATCTAAGACTTCAGTGGGCCATTATAAAAGAAAACAATTTTCTCCCTTGATTTGCATCATTCTTTGTTATGGCCCACCAGAGTTTTAGATCAGGGTAAAATTTGGTTCCTGGGAGTTTCATGGGATGCCACATTACATGAACAGTTCAGATCGGAGGCCCACTACACGTGTGAAAGGATACATACGTGCCTCATGTAGCCGTGCCTGATGAAAAAGGACGCGGATTAGCTATATGACAGGTTGAGTAGCGAGACTCGCTACTAAAGTGACGTCACCAAGTTATGTGGATCCTATCATGATGTATGTGTTGTATCCACACCGTCCATCCATTTGGAGAGAACATTTTAAGGCATGATCAAAAGAATTAGGCCGATCCAAAACTATAATGGACCCCACCACGGAAAACAGTGGCGTGAGTTACACCCACCATTGAAACCTTCTTAAGGTCCACCGTAATGTTTATTTGAGATCTAATTTGTTCATAAGTTAACACAAACATTAAATAAGTTAAAACACAAATATCAACTTCATTGAAAACTTTTATGGCCATTAGAAATTTTTAATGGTGAGCGTCACTCTCTCCACTTTTTTTGTGGTGGGGTCCACTAGAGATTTGGATCTGAATCATTCTTTGGCTCATGACCTAAAATGGTCTCTCAAAATGGATGGACGGTGTGGATACAAAACATACATCATGGTGGGACCCACAAAACTTGGTGACGTCACTTCAGTAGCGAGTTCGCTACTTAACCCGTCAGTAGCACATCCGCACCCGATAAAAAAGGGCTTCGAACCCATTTTTCATCCGAGAGACCCTGAAACCCTGGATTCTTCCCCAAATCTCCGGATTTCTCTGGATTTTTTTATTTTTTTCTCATTTTCTTCCTAAATCAATTCCGTTAACAATCTAATAGAAGAAAGAAGAAAAGGGAATCGAGATTTTCTTTACGGTAACCTACGAATGGCGAGCTTCGATTCAAATGGCCCACCAAATACAGCTTCCAATAAGGGTAATCTATTCTACAGGTGCGGAAATCCACCCTATTGAAAGTTTCCCTCTCTCTCTCTCTCTCTCTCCAATTTTTTCGGAATATTTCTTCCGACGTGTTTCGTATCGTTGGACTGCGATACCGACATTATCGGCCGATATTGCGAACACTGAGTGATAACTGGACTTTTCACAAAAAATCGATAAAATCGCCGAAAAATCGGCGATATTAGGAAGAGAAACGAAAAAAGGGAGTTTCGGTGTTGCAACTCTAGCGATACCGAAATTATCGGCGATAATTCGATAATATCGCCGATAATTTAAACATTGGTTGCATGTTCATCTCTAGAGGCTAACCAAGCCATGTCCTGTGTGGTTCTTGTGAGCTTGGGTGTGGATGCAGAAATCGCAAGGCCACATCATGAATAATAAGTTGTTTGCAAGATAGTAGTGTTCGTTGCATGAGTGCTTGTGTCATTTTCTTTCTTTCCCCTTTTCTTTCCTCTTGTAACTCAAGCTGCCAGTTCCTCCCTGAATATCTGACATCTAGCTTAGGTTGTGCAACATTGTGCTAGGTGATGCAGGTGCATCTCCACACTGGGATGGGGCGGTCCACGAGGTGGGGTCTGTGAGATGTAAAATGGCCATGGGGTGGGGCCCACTGTGGGACCTGTGAGATGCGGGGTAGCTCACGGGAAGGTATCGGTTGGTTTGCCTGGGAGGGCCTAGATAAAGGGATATTCCGGTGATTCCCCAACAAATCTGGAGCTTTTGGTGCGTTGGTCAGTACTCCCTGCATCACTAGGTTGGCAAAAAACACACCCTCATACATCAGTCTTTTTATCTTTTCATGATCCACCTTCACCCACATACTCTACCATTTTCCTCTACTTTTATTCTTCTCTTAGTTTCTAATCATTGGACAACACCGGAAACACACCAACATCATCTTGATCTTCAAATATGGTCTTTGCAATGCACCTCATAAGTCATACCACACTTCCCGCAACAAAAAAGTTTCTTCGTGGGCAATATCTCTCCATCCAAACAGCGAAGAGTGACTGTTAGATTCCTCAGGGAAGGTAATTCATATTTATATAAATATCTGCAGTATTTATCATATTATCTATCTTCTACTTTCTAAGTAGTATTTCTAAGTTTTTCTATCATTTTCAATTGAACTTGCGATATGACTACTATTCACTTCTAGTGTTTCACATATATTCAGGTTAATCTTTATAGGTCAATTCTCCACTATCTTATCAATTCTTTCTTGTGTTTGAAAAGTACACATTCAATTTGTTAGATTGCTCCCCACATACACGAGTTCGATTCCCCCTCCCGTGCTTTACTCGATGCACGTGGTTTGCGGGTGGTTTGAGTGCATTTGCGGGGATTAGTCTCACCTTAAAAAAAACGGGTGGGGACACCCCATTGTTATCAAAAACAATAAAAAGTTTTTTGGTTAGATTGCATGATTTGATGGTAGTTCGGTCAATTCTCCACATCTTTTCCATTCTTTCTAAAGTTATACTCTTCAATTTATTAGATTGCATGATTTGATCCCATGTCTCGGAACTGAGTTTCTACAGTGGCAGAACATAATTACAAGTTTATAAAGCTCATATACGGCAATCATATAAAAATTGAAGCCAAAATTATTTGCTAGATTCAGGTTAGGTTTTGTTTTGTAATTGTCATATCCTTATTCAGTAGTAGTGGTTTATTCAGTTTGCTCTTTAGTCGTTTCTTCTTAAGCAAATCTGAAAGGGGATGGATGGTGAGGGTTACGTGCATAGACAAAGGGAGGGGGTGGGATACAGCTATGTGGAGAGGGAGGCATGGATGTGGGTTATGCGCAGAGCGAGAGAGGGGGAGTTTGAGCTGGTAAAATCTAAGCCGTTGTGGAACTTTTTGCAGGTAAAATACAAATGATCATTGTGAACCAGCCAAACTTTAAAATGGACCTAATTATCCTCAACTTTGTTCTAAATTCCTTGGCATGTCCTGTAAAAAGCCAACTTCAAGATTCTATGGAGACTAATTTCAGGGGTAAAATTCTCTGCAGCTGCTCACGTAAGTGTTATATATATAGTAGATGTGATAACATAATGGCAATTTGGAGGCTGATCCCTAAGTATGAATCCCAAACAGGGCATTGCAATTTGATCATTTACACTCATTTAACTAAGACAAATGCTGAGCCTTTTGTGCCAGGAAGTATTTAAGATGTAATTCCTTATATGCATGTAGTATTGAGGCCAATCATTAGGTGTGGGGCACCAGTAACGTGCCCCGGCCCAAAAATGAATAAGGTCCACTCATTAGGTGGGCCACCCGTGTGTGTTGAATATAGATCACTTGTCATTTTCCCCCCTATTTTCTCATCCATGTTGTTCACTTAGTGACTGGACTGGCCTAATTTCTGGGTCAGGGCATGCTCAAGACAGCCCCCACCAAATGAACGTGACAGATCAGCAAAAGTGTGCCAACTGCCGTAGCCCTCTCTTTAGCTAATTATTGCAATTCAATGAGACACGGAATCTAAATGCCTATAACTTTCTGGCCCATGATTTTTGTTTTCCACTTGTCAATCCATTGGATAGTAGAAGTAACTAATTCCAACAGTAAGCGACATAAGGACTAAATTTTGGTTCATTCTACACACATTTTACCAGGAGAAAAAGCTAAGTAATAGATGTTTTTAAGGTTGGTGATCTCAGCTCAGATCCAGACCCGAAGGTTGAAGCACAGAGTGCCACCTTCCATTGAGTTGCGGTCCTTAAGGAAGGATTGAAATAGACATGATGTCTACATGGTAGAACTTCAAAAAACACAAACATCTATGATGTCACACTTCTTGCTGAATTTAAAGGAAGTTAACTTGGTTATTTCTTATTTGTTTGTCATTACATTCAATATTGGTGTGATCTTTACTGAGAAAAATGTTAATAAGATCTGGTAGCTTGTTGCCTGTTGATCCATATTGTCGAAAACCCTTGTAACGCATATGGCCTTTTATTTTCTAGGTGCTTCGAGTTCTGCCATACAGGTCACTATCTTGCAAGATAGTTGAGAGGAGGTCTTCTCCATCTTTGGAGAGTTTTTTGCGTGATTATTTTCTGTCTGGTTCTCCGGTGATAATTAGTGACTGCATGTCTCATTGGCCTGCACGGACAAAGTGGAAAGACACGGAGTATCTGAAAAGGGTAGCCGGCGATCGGACGGTTCCTGTTGAGGTGATTAATCTCTCCTGTTTGTGCAAGCCCATGTATGAATTCTTTATCACGTTTACAAGATAAATTTTGTCACTTTAATTAATAATGTTATTCATGGCGCTTTGCCCTTCAAATCTTTGTAGTTTCAAAGCATTGGGGAGTTGAGGGAAATTTTCTAAAGATACTATTGTGGTAAATCCTGCGGTGATGTGTCTGGGCGGACTGGGTGCCTAGAGCTGCTTCTCACCTATCCATTCAAGCTGGGCTATGCACTCTCTATGTCATTCTTCCTTGGTGGCATCTTATGAGTGAATAAGTGCGATATGAATTCGCAGTCAAATAATTCTTTGATTAGTCCAGTGTTCAAAACATCGGTATCGTGTTACGTAATGCATTCTTGGGATATGGATACGTATCGGTTATCGCATGGATATATCGGTTGTATCGTGCATGGGATATATCGGTTGTATCGTGTAATGTATCGTTGTTGTTAGAAACATGGGGAAACATTGGGAAATTAGTCGAATTTTTCTATGAAACTTCAATGATTGTTAAAAAAGACATCAATACACACTTAGAAATCAAAACATTACAAAAAACAAGTACACATAATAGGTTTTCTTTGTATGGGGTCCTAATCTATGCGTTGTCTAATTGAATTGATGCAAGTATATTCAATGTCTATTCATATAATTTATAAATATAAGAAGACGCGTGGAAACACAAGCAATACATTCAAAAGCAAAAGAAGAATCACTAGATTAGGTTACATACATGTCTAATTTTATGTTTGGACACAAAGATTGTAAACGATTTGTGAGAAATTAGGAAATTTTGATTTTTTTCAATTTTTCGCAACTCGGCCTATCTCCTCCAAATCTCAAAATTGAAGCTCCCAATCCATGATTTGTCATGCAAAACATGAAAAATCATGGATTTGTATCAATTTGACACTAATTTAACATGATTTACAGAAAATAGAAGGATCGAAATTCGAAATGCTCACTAGATCAAACATGTGGGGTATATCGCACTACTTGTGCGTATCGTATCACACAGGTGGGATACAAGATATATCGTGGGATATATCGGCCGATATCGTCGATATTTAAAACACCGGATCAATCATCATGGAGAAATGTCCTCCCTAAGATTCCTGAGTGATTCAAGCCAAAGTACGCATCAAGTATGTCTCCAATATATAACGGCAATAGCTTTGGACATTTTTACCCTTGCAATTAGTCTTTACAATATTGGTTAAGAGAGGGTAAATTTGTCATAAAAAAGTACCTAGTTGGCAAAGAATGGCTGAGATTTTACCGCACAAGGGACAATGTAGATTGAACCCATTTCCTTCACACCTTTTAATGTGTATAGCTCACATGACTTCTCCTTTCTTTGCATGTAGCCCACATGAAGAGGAGATCATGGGAAGGTCTGTGGGGTCCACATTTTGTATATGTAAAATCCACTCCGTCCATCAGATCAGAACCATTAGTTGAATTGCATAAAAGATAAAGCCTGATTAAAAACTCACAGGAGCCACACCAATGGGAACAACATAAAATTGCTCCCGAGTAAAATTGCTCCCAAAACCACTATGTTCACACAGTGTGGCTCACATGAGTTTTTTATTGGGCTCATTTTTGTATTTTCTTTTCATCCTGGTGAGTTAGACTTGATTAACTGGTTTGATGAAAGATACACCACATGGTGGTCCACACACAAGCCTGTTGTTGGCATCCCATTCCCACTGCTGCATGTGTTATGGCCTATTTGAGTTGTGGATCTAGATGATTTTTGACCTCATGACCTAACATCAAGTGTAGAACCTGATGGACATGGTGGATTTTACATTTAAAACATGGTAGGCTACACAGACGGTGTGTAAAACAGGTGTTGTAGAGGACTGCGGTTCCTCCGCCCCCCTCTCTCTCTCTCTCACTTTTCTGTTTATCTCTATCCACTCCATGTGGTTTGCACGTGCAATAGCCCCTAGTTTGATTATTGAAATCAATGCTTGTTTCAGACAAGAGAATACACTTTTTCGTGAGTGCAGCACAGTTTTCAGATCTTCGGTTCCGCCACATGCCATAAACACAGTAGAGCATGTGTGGACTTCAAACGATGTCGTACCTGCATAAACTTTCTTAAGCAGGTTGATAGAAAGATAAAATAATACATGTCCTCACCTCAACAGAATCATAGAAAACATGTTTGTTAAGAAATCTAACAGTTTTATTATGTCTCTTACAATTGGGTGTTGATTGCATAACAATGAATTCGCAAAGTGGGCTATTGCAACTAATCTACCGCACAGTTGAAAATGTAATATAGTTCCTTGATTTTTTATTTTTGTCATCAGGCCGAAAAGGTTCAAATATTTGCAAATTTCTCATATTATAAAACAGTGAGTCACATTTCCTTTGCATCTGATGTGCTTGCGCTTGCAGCAGTAAAACACCAGGTCATCATTTTCGGGCAGCAACCGTGCTTTGTATTCACGTTCAGGATTCTTATTTTTGTCTTCTATGGTTTTGCATTCATGATTTCTTCTTATTGGTGTCTATGGTTTTCCTTTATACCAAATTAGCTTCTTTACCAGTCAACGTTTTATAGAGAAATATCACTTCTCTGCTATAAATGTATTGTCGCATAAATATGTATATATAAGGGGCTGTTTGGATTTGGACAAAGTTGCATCGCGGTAAGTAGTCAGAGCAAAGGTACATGTCCGTGGTTTGTCAACCCCCCCTGTGCACGGGAAGTGAACTAATGCACTTTTGGACAAGTAATCATAGATATATGACCATTAGACCATAGGATTTGGGTGTCTTTGGTGGAGAGATGGAACTACCTATCAGTGGCAGTTTTCAGTTTCGGTGCACATGAGGATCACGCTCGTCCGTGCACATGCATGAGCATGTTCTGATGTACCATGTGTCTGACTGTCCAAGTTCAAGTGTCCTACGTGTGTGTTGATGCCTTCAAACACTAAAAAATGTGACATATATCAAATGTGCGCATGCACATGTGTAAATGTGCCACCAACTGTTCCCCATATGTGTCATAATCTATCCTATCCATGTTCCCGGAAGTTTAACAAACAAGGGACGGAAAAACTAGGCAGCAACAGCATGTCCATGACCAGCTAGCCTTGACAGCATGCCATTGATTGCCAGTTGTGACGTCCGTCGGTTACTGCTGAGTGTAGGGCCTGTTTGTTTTTCAAAGAAATGGGAAATACTTGGGAAATAGTAATTATTACAATTACACTGTGTTTGAAAACACATGAGAGTTTGTGCCTATGAAATTGGTTCAAAAAATGTAATTTTAATTTTTGAACTGCAAGGTAATGCGAATGATATATCCATTCCGTTAGTCTGTTTTATTACAATATTTTCGAGCATGAGACAAAAAATGAAGCAGATCCAAGACTCAAGTGGCCCACGCCAAAAGAAACAGTGGCCCTACAAAGATTTTAACGGCAATTATTCGATTCCCTTTTTTGTATGACGTGATCCAATTGAGTATTGGATATGCCTCAATTTTTTACTCATGCTATGAATTCAACTGGAATAATGAATTATAGGTGTAGATCAGGGAAATGCATCACAATAGGACCCACGGATATTTTGTAATATACTTGGTTTTCTTATCAAAAAGTAAGTAGACAAATCAGGTCAGTTGTAAATATAGGGGGAAGTAATTATTACTTTTTTTAAGCTGCATTTACCATTTCACCGAATCCAAAATGCCTTAAAGAACTCACTCGAAAATCTAAAAGTCAAAACCCAGTTAGGATGTCTTAGATGTACCTCTTTTTTTTTTTTTCCTGACATCAAAGCTTTGACGTCATTTAGTAAGTATTCTTATAAAAGAGAGACTGAAATATTCTTTGATGTTTGAACTGATTATTGGGACTGAAAACTGGTAAAGTTTATAATGTTTTGCAGGTTGGAAAGAACTATCTGTACCCTGAGTGGAAGCAAGAGCTGATCGCATTTTCTCAGTTTCTTGAGAGGATCCAGTCCACTGACTGCTGCTCTGCTGCCCCGACATATCTTGCTCAGCATCCGCTGTTTGATCAGGTCCCTTTATCCCCTTTGATTCTTCTGGAATCACTTGCTGCTATACTTGTTAAAATCATCAATATTTCAGGAATTGAATTGTATTTTCGCGGGCAGATACAAGAGCTGCGCAAGGATATTTTTGTTCCCGACTACTGTTGTGCTGGTGGTGGGGAGCTCCAGTCTCTTAATGCCTGGTTTGGTCCAGCTGGCACCATTACACCATTGCATCATGATCCTCACCATAATCTGTTTGCTCAGGTATTTTACAACTCAGTATAATGTGCCGAGATGATTCCTAACCCTAACCCTTTGTTTCACTTAATGCACATATGAATTCTTATAAATGAAGGTAATGGGGCCTTTTAATTTGGTAGAAGATGACAACCTATGGGTTCTGGTGTATATTTGTGTTAAGACAGTGGTATAGATTTTTTATATGAAGTTTCTCTCTAAACAAATCCTTCCCTTCTCTTGTGCATTCAAAGTTGCCAGAGTAACATTTAAGCTGTTGTGGCTCGAGACATGCCAGCATCTGTTGCTCCTTTAAACCATCTGCCAGCGGAAAGTCTGGATTAGCAGAAGCTAGTGCTTGGCTCTAGAATTCCATCTGCTGGAATGGAAGGAGTTTGCACCCTGAAGTCCTTCTATTTTAGACTCTCAGAGGAAAAAGGGAAAGAAAACACAGTGGTCCGACAAAGCTGCTAGTATGCCAAAATCCTACAATTTACGATATGCGATTTTGGTTGAATCTTAAGTAAAATGATTTGAATCCCAACTTTGAATCCCTTTTTATATGAATCTTATGATTCTATGATTTGAATCCTATGATTTACGATTCAAATCCTGATTTATGATTCAAATTATACTTGTTCTCTTCTATTTAAGCTTGGCTTGGCTTTCATTTTATGTTTTTAAATTGGTGGGGGCTTTAAGAATTGTTTAAAAAAAGGTAAATTATTTTATTTATTCCTTATAAGAGATTAAATTGTATATATTCTCTTCAACATTAAATCATGTGGCTTTTTTTTGCGTCATCTTACTTCTTAACTGGTCGAAACATCGAGTTGATTTATGACTTACCTGTAATGTTTTTATGGATGGTTACAATCATTTTGACTTATATGTATCATGGAATGCTGTTTAGAAATCAAAATATTTTTTTTTGTCGGTCTACAGTATCAAAGGCCGCTTTTCCCTGTGATTTTACATTCAAAAAAGGTAACAGGAACATAAATTATTAAAGGATCCTTGTATGTTTTTTCAAGGGAAATTCCTTGAAAGACAAAAATAATGGAATAAGAATCCTTTAACACTATCATGACATGGTGTTACTTGGTGCACATGATGGCAAAAATAAGATTGATAAGGTTATTATTATTATTATTATTTAATCTGATTTATTTATATTTTAAATATTTTTTTAAAAAAACGTAAAAAATCTTACGATTTACGATACAATTTGCGATTCGATAGGATTCAACCCCTACTACGATTTGCGATACAATAACGATTTTGACAACTTTGCTAATAATTGAAAAAGGGAAGAAATGGTTTCCACTCAAGAAGAAGACCTTTTGAGACCCTATGATCAAGTAGTGAGAATGCCATTGAAGATTTTATTGCCCTTTTTTCATGAACTTACAACAAGCAACAAGAATTGTGTTGGTAACCGGGGTTACTTGTAATAAAAAAGAAAAGAAAGAAAGAAAGAATATCACTTTGAGCAAGTATTCCTTTCACGTGTCCATTTTAAGTCGCCATGCAGCCTAAATAGACTTTTCTTGATACTTTAAATCCATCAACAAAAAGAGATTAATCACTAAGCATTTAAGTATCTGACCAAATTGGTTGGCATTATCAGCATCGCAGAGTCATTATTGCTCTCCATTAGATGCTTGATGACTTGCAGGCAAAATAACTAGTATATTCGCTATCCTTCATGCACCCCTCTTTAGGTGCACAGCTCATATGCTCCATACTAATTTGGTTTTTATGTGCGCGTTTGTTTGATTAATAGACATTTGCATAAATTTGAATCTATCAGCATCATCATAATTGATAATAGATGGTATTTAAAAAATGATGGCCGTAATGGCCCTTAAGGGTAATGGAAGGACCCGTTACTAGGGCTGTCAACGGGCCGGGCCTGGTGTAGGTCTCGGCCCGGATTTTGAACCATCTCTGATGCGGGACATGAAAATTAACTATGATATGCAAGATCTCAGGCCTTAGATCAAACTAATTCAGAAACATTCACATAAAATTTCCACATCCTACATAAAAGTTCAAACATTCAAGCAAGGGGAATCTGTGTGGGTCCAGGCCTACACATGTTAGGGCTGGATCAATAGAAATCATAAGCCAAACGATACTCAAAGGGAGGTAAAACTCATCCACACATGCACAGTAATCAGTCCTTAATCCAAGAGATTCACCAGTTTCAATTCAGAGAATTCTAGGATTAGAAAAGGGGTAAACAAATTGAAAATAATGCAATCTAGGGTTAGGGTTATGGAAAATAGGTATGAGAGAGATAAAATAGGTGGAAATTCTGAACCTGGCGACATTCCATGCGCGCGGACAGCGGGCCAGGCCTGATGCACGTGCGCAGGGGCCTGGTCGCACGTGCGAGGGGGCCCCGAATGCGAAAAACGCCTCATTGTCTCTAGTCGGCCAGGGAAGGGCTTCAAAACGCTCGAGTTTCTTGTCGATCGGATGCGCGGTCTGTGCGTGGTGCTCTGCCTAAGTTTCAGCCCTCTTGTAGGGCCATATTTTGGAAATTGGCTGTAGGGAGAAGAATTGCTGCAAAAAGTTGACGGATTCGAAGCGAGGATGGTTGTAGAAGGTGAGAAGAATGGGTGATAGGACATAGGGGTGGATCGGGATAGATGTAGCTTCGCACCACGGTAGTTAGCCCTTCGATAAAGGGAGGGCTTCGCACCCAATTGGATTTCCACAACTCAAGAACTCAGAGGAGTAGAAAAACACATGAATTTTTATTAATCTTCAATGAGAAAAAGAACTACAAGGGGTGCCTATTTATAAGAAAACCCTATACCTAAAAACTCGCGCCATGTGCGCAACCTATTACTTGGCGATGAAATAATAAAAAATAATAACTAATCAAACTAATCTAAATCGTCCATGATAGTCTAAATAACAATAATAAGCAAAACCTAAAATATGAGATTAATTAGACTAGTGGGCTACGATCATGAGAACCCATGATAGGCTTTACTTGACTATCGGGCCCACTTCAATGAACCAAAACTCAGTCTTCTAACTAGGAGGCCCTCCTTGGACGTCATCATCGAGCTGGATTGACGGTGGGACCCTCATTCTCCTTGCGTACGTGCATAGGGGGCGGCGTGCGTGTGGGTGTGTGCATGATGTCTCCATCAACTTTCCCCGACTGCGAAGATTTCGCCACTGACGAAACAAAGCTCTTGAACCACTCTAGGATGTCAGGATCAAGTCTCTGAAGCTCCTTAGTCAGCCACATGCTGTCTGACGCTGGACGTGACTTCCATTTAACCAGGTACTTCTGAAACCTGCCGTTCGATGTTGATACTATCTGATGGTCCAAAATATCCTCTATTTTCTCTTTGGGTGTGGAAATGTTAGGTATGAGAGGTAGAGGCTGGGAAGAAAGGTCGGGAAGAGGCCATGGATCAAGGGACAAATACGAGGAATCACGATGGGTGGCAAAAGGGCTGGACAAAGTATCAGCGGTCCCCTGAAAAGTAACTAAATCCTTCACATTGAATATAAAACTAATTCCCATGGAAGGTGAAAGATCTACCTTATACGCATTGAGACCGTTTCGTTTTATAATTTTCAAGGGTCCAGCGCTACGTGCGTGTAATTTACGAATGACTCCCTGAGGATACCGCTCGGGCCTAATACGGACCATCACAGTCCCCAATATTGAATTCCTTAAAACGTTTATGCTGGGCTATAGAAAATTTGTAATGTTCATTACTAGTAATGATTTTTCGCCTGATATCTTGATGCAATGAATGAATGTGATGCACAAAGGACTCTGCAGACTCTGATGACCTATGAGACAGTGACATAGGGAGAAGATCAATATGCTTCTTAGGCTTATAACCAGTAACGACTTCAAAAGGACTTAGACCTGTGGACCTATTGACAGAACTATTAATGCAAACTCGGTTATAGGTAGTACGGTGTCCCATGTCTTGGTGTGCTCCCCTACTAAACATCTGAGCAAACTCCCTAGGCTCTTATTGACCACCTTAGTCTGACCATTGGTCTGAGGGTGGTAGGCAGACGAAAATTGGAGCGTAGTATTCATTATGTGCCATAGTGTCTTCCAAAAGTAACTCATGAATCGCACGTCACGGTCAGATACTATGGTTTTTGGTAACCCATGCAGTTTGATGACCTCACTAAAGAACAACTTGGCAACATGAGATGCGTCTGAGGTCTTAAAATAAGGAATGAAGTGGGCCATTTTAGAAAAACGGTCCACGAAAACAAATATGGAATCGTGTTTCCGAATAGTCTTGGGGAGTCCAAGCACGAAATCCATACTGATGTCCTGCCAAGGGATGAATGGAACTGGCAAAGATGTGTATAATCTTCTATTTTGTTTATTTTGCTTTGCCAGTTGACAAGTACAACACTGCCCTATAATTCTGGTCACGTCTCGCTTGAGGCTCGACCAATGAAACCTATCTTCCATTAGGGCAATGGTCTTGTCTCGACCGCAATGACCCGCGACCCCTCCTGAATGTAACTCCTATATAAGAAAATCGTCGAGGGAGGTGCGTGGTATGCACAAGCGGTCACTCCTAAACAAATACCCGTCTAAAATCAAGTACTCACTGCTAGCTCCTGATAGACTCTCTAACAACGACGCGTATATAACTCCAAAATTTGGACACTCAGAATAATCTTCTTTGATGTGCTTAAGGCCCGTGACTTCGACACTCATTGAATTGAGTAACACGACTCGACGACTCAACGCGTCGGCAGGCTTATTCTCCACACTGGCCTTGTGCTTAAGCACAAAAGTGTACTATTGAAGAAATTGAACCCACTTGGCGTGCCTAGGGTTTAATTTCTTTTGAGAGTTCAGATATCTTAACGCCTTGTGATCTGAGAATAAGACGAATTCTTGCGACAATAGGTAATAATGCCAATGGCGCGGTGATTGCACTACCGCATAGAACTCATTGTTACAGGTGGAATATTTTTGCTTCGCCTTATTCAGTTTCTCACTAAAAAAGGTGACAGGGTGCCCTTCCTGATGAAGTATTCCTCTTATGCCGATTCCTGACGTGTCACATGCGACTTCAAAAGCTTTTGAAAAATCCGGAAGTTACATGACTGGAGCTTCGGTCATCTTGACCTTTATCTCCTTGAAGGCCTTTGAGGTTGCCTTTGTCCATTGAAACTCTTCTGTTTTTATGCAATCCGTGATGAGAGCAATAATGGAACTGAAATCTCGAATGAACTGTCTATAGAAGGTGGCTAAGCCATGAAAGCTGCGCACCTCATAAATATTGCGGGGTTCAGGCAAATTGACGATGGCCTTGACCTTCTTGGGATCCGCTGATACACCCTCCCTCAGCTGACATAATAAAGCCTAAGAAGATAACACTACTAGATAAAAACGTACACTTCTTTGAGTTGGCGTACAATTTCTCAGTTCTAAGGATCCCACAAACTTGCCTCAAATGGTTGAGGTATTGTTCCTTGGTCATGCTATAAATTAAGATATTATCGAACTATACGACCAGAAACTTCCCCATGAAGAGCCTCAACACTTGGGTCATCAGACGCATGAAGGTGCTTGGGGTGTTAGTTAACCCAAAAGGCATAACTAGCCACTCATATAGCCCATCCTTTGTCTTGAAGGCCGTCTTTCACTCATCACCAGGACATACACGGATTTGGTGATAACCACTTTTGAGGTCAATATTTGAGAAGATAGTAGCATTGGCCATCATATCCAACATGTCATCAATACATGGTATGGGAAACCGATACTTGACTATGATTTTGTTGATGACCCTACTATCAGCATACATCCTCCATGTGCCATCCTTCTTAGGTGTAAGAAGGGTGGGCACGGCACACGGACTCATACTCTCTCGAATGAAACCCTTCTCTAGGAGTTCATCAATTTGCCTCTTCAACTCAGCATGCTCCTTTGGTTCATTCTGTAATGCGAGAGGTTTGGTAGAGTCGCCCTAGGGATTAAATCAATGGCATGTTGTATATCCCTCATAGGGGAAAGCTTATTCGGTAGACAATCAGGAAAGACATCACGAACTTATGCATTACCTGAATGGCTTCAGTGGGTAACTCTACACTAGCCTCTGTTAGACTCTCCCTAGCCACAAGGGCGTATACCATCGAGTCCGCTTCCATTTCTTGTTCAAAGTCTTTAGCGTTTAGAATATGGAGAGGTTTGAACTTGGACTTTGACTCCTTCAATTCTTTTGAGCCGCTCATACCACTCTGTGTGGTGGACTCCTTTCCAGTCATGTTCTTGGGTGGCAGTGGGTTTAGCTTGACCTTCTTGCCCTCGAACCAGAATGTACACACATTTGAATGACCAAATATGGTAACATCCCTGTCATAGAGCCATGGTCTACCCAGAATGATATGGCCAACATCCATAGGAACAACATCACACCAAAGTGTCTTTATAAGATCCAAACTAAATAGGAACAAAACAACGGTGCGAAACTGGAATGAAAGTTTAATCAACCCAGGACACTCTATAGGGTTGAGGATGAGCTTCACGCTTCAAGCCCAAACGGCTCACAGTGCTAGTCGATGCCATGTTGGTACAACTACCACTATCTACGATCATCTTACAACTCTTTTCTCTACATTTTGCATTAGTATAGAAGATCGTGTTGCGGCGCCAGTCATCAGTGTTCTTAGCTTGAGCTAAGGCGCAACACATAATTGCGAGGGCCGCAGACTCTTGCGCTCCCTCTTCCTCATCACTAGGGGTTTCTACTGGCTCATATTTTTTTTCTTTATCGTCACTCTCTGGGGGCACTACTTCTACTTGCCCATCAATAAGGAATACTTTGGTGCCCTTTCTCGTGCCGCATTGGTGGGCAAAGTGACTAAACCCTTGACACCTAAAACACTTAGTTGCCCCACTTCCACGCGAGCTAGACCCGGCAATTTCTTTACCCTTATCATCCTTGGGTCTAGGCTGAAAATTGTTGGAAGGTTTGTTTTGGTACCGTGTTAGGTTTAGCCCTAGAGGGGTTGGCCTTAGCACTAGAATCGCGAAAGTCAAACCGCCCTCCCACAGATGCTTTGAGGTATTGCTCGACATCTAACACTACTTGATACAACTGTTCAATAGTGTCTATGTCTTTGGCGAGCAATTTTCTCCTAATGTCAGGACGGAGGCCCGTTTTAAAATGAGCAAGGGTAAGTACGAGGTCCTCATCAACCTTGTAGCGGGTCAAGTACTCTTCGAACTTCTCAATATAGTCAGCAACACTCATGGAACCCTGTCGAAGAGACTGCCACTCCTCAATCAACCGTAAGCGATAAGAGAAAGGGAGGTACTTCTCCTTAAGTGTTTTTTTCATTTCTCTCAAACGGACTATTGAGAGTTTCCTCGATCTTTCTTTCTTTCGTTCTACCGTCACCCAAAACCTCTTTGCTCGACCCACAAACTTCATCTTGGTGAATCGGACTCGACGAGCATCCAACATGTCATACCACTTAAAATAGTGGTCCATATCCACCAACCAATCTAAAAAGGCTTTAAGGTCCAAGTGACCATCAAACGTAGGTGCATCTACTCTAACTCCCTTGAGGAGTTGCGCATCTAGGTCATATTGATCATGATGTCCCTCACGGGGTGGGGGCACGGGTGCATTCCCATGACCAATTTCTTGGTCACCTCCATTCCTTGGTCTAACCTCCAGACCACCTGCTTGAGATTGAGCATCTTCCCCAATGGTGGGGTTTGCCCCGAGGGAAGTCTCTAGTTGGGTAACGTGCATATTAAATTGCTCAAGGCGTTGATCCATACGTTGTTCCAAGCGCTTACCCAAAGACTCAACCTGCTGGGTTAACTTGTTCATTGATTCTTGTAGTTGCTCTATGTTTAGTGTAGGGTGCAAGCCAAAACCATGACCCATACGTGTGGCCATATTACTGCTAACTCCACCTAAGGACCTTCTACTACGACTATATGCAACTAATTGAGACTAAATGATCCTATGAGACTCCATATGAGGGAAACTACACAATGCTACCAAAATCCAATAATATAGTTGTCAAAATAAGGGGATAATAGAAAGTTACAACAATGTGAATTACTAACTTCCTGATAATAGAAATTTCAGCAATTAATATCAGGAACTACGGACTTCTAAACAGCTATATATGATGAAACTGGATGCATGATGGACTCAAACAAACTAACCCTAAACATGTAATGCATTCCCCTATAAGAACCCTAGGCTCTGATACCAAATTTGATGCAGGACATGAAAATTAACTATGATATACAAGGTCTTAGCCCTTACATCAAACTAATTCAGAAACATCCACATAAAATTTCCACATCCCACACAAAAGTTCAAACATTCAAGTAAGAGGAATTTGTGTAGGTCCAGGCCTACACATGTTAGGGCTGGATCAATAGAAATTATAAGCCAAACGATACTCAAAGGGAGGTAAAATTCATCCACACATGCACAATAATCAGTCATTAATCCAAGAGATTCACCAGTTTCAATTCAGAGAACCCTAGGATTAGAAAAGGGGCAAACAAATTGAAAATAATGCAATTTAGGGTTAGAGTTATGGAAAATAGGTATGAGAGAGATAAAATAGGTGGAAATTCTGAACCGGGCGACATTCCACCCCTCGCGGACAACGGGCCAGGCCTGATGCACGTGTGCAGGGGCCTGATCGCATGTGCGAGGGAGCCCCGAATGCGGAAAATGCCTCATTGGCTCTGGTCGGCCAGGGGAGGGCTTCAAAACGCCCGAGTTTCGTGTTGATCGGATGCGCGGTCTGTGCATGGTGCTCCGTCGAAGTCTCAGCCTTCCTGCAGGGCCAAATTTTGGAAATTGGCTGTAGGGAGAAGAACTGTTGCAAAAAGCTGACGGATTCGAAGCGAGAATGGTTGTAGAAGGTGAGAAGAATGAGTGATAGGAGATAGGGGCGGATCGGGATAGATGTAGCTTCACACTACGGTAGTTAGCCCTTCGATGAAGGGAGGGCTTCGCACCCAATTGGATTTCCACAACTCAAGAACTCAAAGGAGTAGAAAAACGCAGAAATTTTTATTAATCTTCAATGAGAAAAAGAACTACAAGGGGTGCCTATTTATAAGAAAACCCTATACCCCAAAACTCGCGCCATGTGCGCAACCTATTACTTGGCGATGAAGTAATAAAAAATAATAACTAATCAAAATAATTTAAACCGTCCATGATATTCTAAATAACAATAATAAACAAAATCTAAAATATGAGATTAATTAGATTAGTGGGCCACGGTCATGAGAACCCATGATGGGCTTTACTTGACTATCGGGCCCACTCCAACGAACCAAAACTCAATCTTCTAACTAGGAGGCCCTCCCTGGACGTCATCATCGAGCCAGATTGTCGGTGGGGCCCTCCTCCTCCTTGCGTACTTGTGTAGGGGGGGCGGCGTGCATGTGTGTGCGCGCGTGATGTCCCCATCAATGTCCGGCCAGGCCTATTCAAAATTCTGATTTTCAGGCCTAAGCCCGGCCCATTGACACCTCTACCTGTTACGCAATACAGAGTTATAATGCCCATTCTGGAAAAAAAAAGGTCCCATAATAGGCCTGTGACGGTCCGATATGGGGCTGATACATTTTCTTCCATAATTTGTTTAAAACCGTTCTAGGGTCACACATTTTCTTCCTCAAATTACTCAAAAAAAAAAAATAAAAATAAAATATTATAGGGCTGTAACGGTTGTTACAACCCATATAGTAATGGCCATTAGGGTCACAAGGCTGGCTGATATTGCCATTGTTACTGTTATTGGCCTTGTCCTAGCTGTTTGGTGTTGTATTTGCTAATCCTGTTTCGCAAATAATTCCTAAGGTCCGATCCTCCTTCAAGCCTTCATTGTTTGAACTGATGACTATAATTATATTATAAAAAAGAGAGAGAAGGAAATACAAAGGAACTGAGAAAAGCCTGGGAGAACAGCAAAACAAAAAAAAGAAGAAAGAAAGTGAAAATACGAAAAAAGGTGTCTTGAGTTAAATGAAATGTTTAACTAGGTCTATTGCTAAGTGAAAATGCTGGAGCACCGACACCCCCCGAGAAATTTTGAGATAGTGAAGCCCATTCGATGATTTCACCTTTCATTTTATCTAGTAGTGCCTCTGGGGAAATCTCTCTCTCTCTCTCTCTCTCTCTCTCTCTCTCTAACAAACGCACCTACACCCCACATACCTACTCACACCACAGTGGAATTTCACCACAATGAGTACCTGAACCCATGACCTGGTGTTGAAACTCTTGTGAGTCTACCACCGGGGCATGAGTAAGGACCTGGCCATCTTGAATTCAGCTTGAAAGAATTTCCAAGCTGTCAAGGTGATCTGGCAATGGATAAGCAGGTGGAAGCTACTTTCTTCCCTTCTTTTGCATGTGATACATCTGTTGGGGATAAGCATACCTTGGCGCTGCAGCTCGTTGACTGTCAAAGCTTTTCATCTGATTGCCAGCCACAAGAAGGCAGCGACTCTTGAGGGCACTGGTGCTTTAAACAAGGGGCCTGCGAACTTGACTTTGCACGCATTTGATGAACATCGAAGAAAAGACTGTGCAGTGAAATTTCCAGGAGTGTCCCATTTCCAGGATTTAGTCTGCGATCCCCAGTGACAAATGTACTTGGCTTAACATCCTATGAAGAGCCTGAAATTCTTCCCTCTCTCATCCTTCAGATTCTTTCTTAGGATATGTTCCAGGACAGATTATCCCTGTTCCATTCCATAAATTCCTTCACAGAAATGTCTCTCATGTGCCAAATTGTGGAGTTGTGGGAATCTAATGGCTAGCGGGCTGTTTCCAATACATTCATCTTCCCAAATAGGATAGATTCACCATTCCTGACTGCTCACCTGAAACTATCTAGTGGAAAATGTCCCCAGCGCTTTGTCCTATACCCCATCCCAACAGTATCCCTCCACATTTTGAATACTGGAGTTCTTTGGATAATGCCTGGATCCCAACCCCTATTAGCATTCCTGTATTTTTCTGGCAGCACCTTGCGCCAGAAAGCTTCTTTTTCTGAGCCAAATCTCCACCAACACTTGCTGAGAAGGCTTCTGTTCTTCTCTACAACATGCCCTAATCCTAGGCCTACATCTTTTGCCTTCTGAGCTTCCTCCTAATTTATTAAATGAAAGTTCTTTTTGTCTGATGAGCCTTCCCATAGAAATTGTCTTTGAATCTTCTATATTTTCTTTGCAACCATTGTTAGGATCAGTTCCTAATGGAGGTGGATGATGCGCCTTGATTTCCTTTCTCATCAGCTCAATCCAACTCCCTTTAAGTTTTCCCCTCACCTTGTTTCAGGCCCTTCAACCCCATCATAGTGCCCCTCCACTTCATACATCGACAATTGACGGACCTTGTAAAGCAAATCCAATGTCCAAGTGATCGATTACCAAAGAGGAATGTTATAGGTTCACCCCTTTCATCTAATGGTCAGGATAGCCCACTAGAACACTATCAATGGTGTGGATCATGTGAAAAAAAAGGCTAGAGGACAATGTATGTAGGCCCACTATGAATTCCCCTCTTTTCCTCTCTCTCTCTCTCTCTCAGATGTTCCTGTAAGTTGCTTTCTCCATTAGGAAAGTGGACAACTGATTGGGTGCATATATCATTAGCATTAGTTCATTGATCACAATGGTGATTAGTTCTCGACATGCTGGTTGCCCACTTGCACAGGATGACCAACCCCGATGTACAGGTTAAGGTGTTTTCTGGGTGCATTCACACATGGAGGTGTGAGTCACCTTCTACAGTAGATATAGAAGATGAGGATACGAGGGGGAAAAAAGTACCAAAGATGAAATTGATTAAAAGTCGAAATAACGTAATTGCTATCAATTGTACTACTACGCAGTAATGTTATGGCCTGAATTAAAAATTAGTAGTGAGGTGATGAGTTGACTCATACTCACGTGTGATGACCTCTGTATTTTAGAACTGACTTATGCCCAATATCATTGACTCTACAACACGGGTATAAAGTCATCTGTGGGGACCTTTTACCTATAGCCTGCTTTGACTGGATTAGTCATTACATCGTGCAAGATGCTAGTCTCTTAGGCAACTCTCTGCCCTTTGCTACTTTCCACTTGTGTACAGGTGGATGCGATTGATTGTCACGACTTTTGTGTACGATAGTGAAGGTTCCAGATGGATTGGACCGAACTAGGTTATGCCAAGAAAGCAGCCTCATCAATTCCGAAATACACATTTGCATGGGAAGTTCTTGTCACAGCTACACCAAGCTAAGACTATTAATAAGCACTTGTGATGCCTATCTGTCAGCACTATCGAGTTTGTGGAAAGTTTTCTGTAAACAACCTTTTCAAAAGAGTTGTACATGTGTATATATCAAACTTCGGAAGTTTAAAACAATGTTTGCAAAAACAATGGTTTCATATATACTTGACAAGTTAGATAAATGCTTATGTTAACTGAGAACTATAGATTGGTACTTGAACTCCATCAGGTGTGGTCGTGCGGGCTAAGATAGGTACAACAAAGCTTGAGTTATTGAGTGCTAGTTTTAGACGATCACTTAGTGCTCAAACTCTTCTGAGAAGACAGTGGGGTTCTATCAAGTCTTACACTTCTGGTTCTATTAGAAAAAGATAGTTTGTTTGGTGATTGTAATTAAATGTAAATGGATGCCGGCCAGGTTAATTGGGATAAGGCTTATATGATGATGAATTAAATGTAAATGGGCAATGATGTTTTCCACATTACACGGTCAAGTGGGAGATTTTAGTTGCAGGGCTGTGGGTTCCACTTACTTGGGCGGCCACTAGTCGGTGGGATCCACTTCTTTCCGTTCCCTTCTCGTTTGAATTTGTAAGGATGAAAGGTTAGAGAGAGATGACGAGATATCTTCCCCAATCTCTATCTTCTAAAATCTCTCTAACTTCCTCATTTATCTCCTCTCTTTATTTAATTCTCCACTTTCCTCGTGGAGAAAAATACACTTAATAGGAACATCTGTGAGACTTTTAACCAGTCTCATCTTCATTTATCTCACATAACGTTTTCATGTAGGAGTGCGATGGATAGCAATTACTTTATTTTGACTTTTAACCAGACTCGTCTTCAGTCCCCATGAAGGCAGTTGGGTATTTTCTCCATCTTCTATATTTACTATAGAATACGGCTTACACCAGTGTAAATGTAACCCTGAATACACCTTTAACTTTTGCATCAAGATTGGTGATATCGTTCAAATGGGTGATTGGCCTATCGATAATAAATAATTTTGTGATTAAAGAACTAATGCTGATGATATACGTACTCAATAAAAAAAAAAGAGTGCAGTCCATGACATTCTGAGGGACAAAATTGAATAATTTCTGGGGAAGAGAAAAAACGATGACACTGACATCCTTTGTAACCTAATCTGCCTGACATGGTCCTCAGAAATGTTCACAAGCTATAGCAGAAAATTCTTTTGATGGTTGGCCAATGAGGCCCTGATGTTCACTACACAATCGATATCATGATCAGGTCTTGTGCACAACATATCATACATAAGGCTACCTACTGCAATAGCATACAGTAGAGGACGTTGCTCAGCACCAGTCTACAAGTTCCTGGTTTTTCTTTGTGGAGGTGATCCCATTACGAAGCTAATAGCTAGAGACCATTTTGATATCACATAGCTGCATAATGAATATGCACAACACGCACACATGCATGCATTCACTAAAATATACACATCCCATTACGAAGCTATGATGATGGCCGTGCATACTATATTATATTTTTTTCCTCTATCTGTTCCCTTATATTTTCTTCTTCTTCTTGTTTTTTTTTTTTTTTTTTTGGTCTTTGGATCAATGAATCCCTTTTCCTTTCTTGATTTTCAGGTTGTTGGTAGAAAGTATATAAGGCTTTATCCTGCTTCAATAACAGAGGATCTATACCCCTACACTGAGTCCATGCTAAGCAACTCCAGTCAGGTTGGTGCTCTTGAACCACTGTATAGTTGAGTAGTCACAGACAAAGTACATTTGCATTAAAAAGCTGACTATGCGCATCAGAAAGGTGGTTGGAGAATTGAGGTGTATTTCCTCTGTGCAAATGCGCATTCATTTTCGAGACATTCAAACCATCATAAACATTGTTTCAGAAATCAGCACATCCAGCTTTGGCAATCCTAAATGTGGGCATCTGACATGCACATGCAGCATCTGACCATGCATCAGGTGGGCCCCACTGTAAATGACCTGATTGAAAAAATCAGGCCAGCCGACTCATCAGGTGGGCCACATGTATGGAACAATGGACAGTCTGAAAAAGTTCCCAGTGATCTGCATTCAATGTATTTGTTTTTTGTTAGTTCTTCTATGAACTGGGTTCAGAAGTGGGTTGCTAACTGTGGCCAATTTACTTCAACGACTTCAAACGCAATGCCTTCCTGCTTTGGGATATTACCACATGCAAACTCTCTGCTCTCTCCTTTTATTAAAAGTGGTTTGAGTTTAAATAATCCATGAAAGGATTGTGTGTGAGTTTTATCATCTCACTGACTGGAATTCGAGGGGATTCGAAGCCTTAGCTGTGTCTCGTGTCATCCTCATATTCTTTCCTTTTTGCTTCTTATAATGTCATGCTGATACTCTATCCAGGCATGTGTACAAACCCATATATGCATTGGTGGTGATTGATGAATTTATCTTTCATAGGTGGATCTGGACAGTCCCAACAAGAAAGAGTTCCCCAAGGCGCAAGACCTGGATTTCATGGATTGCATCTTAGAGGAAGGCGAAATGCTCTACATTCCACCAAAGTGGTGGCATTATGTGAAATCTCTTACCCCTAGTTTCTCTGTTAGTTTTTGGTGGGGCGAATGCAGCACTCCTGTTTCGTGATGTCATCTCATTATCATTTTCCTTTTCTATGTATATTGTCACATGAACTCTACAGCAGAATCATAAATTTTCCAGCTGGGTTCTCCAGTCAGAATCAATAGTAGCCCCATGATTGTGGGACCCAATGTTACAAAAAAAAGAGTAAGTGATGTTGTTGTGTATATACAGCCTACCAATTGAACCTTGACGAGAATTTACTGTAGAGGGGTTCAAACCGCTGTGGAGCATGCATCTCTTACAAACTGTTGAAGTTTTAAGAGGTGGGCAGATTGGGGATCCTAGCTCTTGCTCGGGTGGTAGACTCTCGGGAGTTTCAACACCCGGTCAAGGGTTCGAGTATCCATACATGGTGAAAGCCCACTACGGCGTGAGTGTGTTGGGGTGTGTGTGTGTGTAAAAAAAAGAAAAAGGTGGGCAGATTGCAAAAATGATGAATAATGAGTGCCTAACTTTGGATTTGATGGTTCTCTACGGCTGTGGATGTAGTTAGGCTCTTCTTTTTGATCTGTGGTCAGCTAAGTCGGGAGGCGATGATGGTAACGGCTTCATAATTTGTTAAAATGATTAAGGGCATGTTTATTGAAATACCTTTATGGCAGTAGATGGGACGTGCTTCCACCTAAATTGGAGTGTGGTAATGGTGGCTTGCACTTGAATCGTGGCAGGAAAATAGGAACTGGCCTGTTTTGATGATGCCTGAAAACCATTTGTTTTCATTTTTTTAACAGATAATGGCGATGGATGTGTTGGAAACTGTTGGGAAAGTCAACTGACGGTTTGGATTTACACCACCATTGGAGCAAACTTGATGAATGGACGGACCTGATTTTTTTAGTAAGGGCATGGTTACATGATGGCACAGCTTATGAATTGTTAGGACGAATGCTGTTTGTAGCCGTCCATATGCACCGACCAAACATAAGGTGCCCTACATTCAACATGACTAGTGTGAGTCTTCATTCACAGGGTGGGCTCGATGGTGAATGTTCCTCACCCAACAAATCTAGCCGGTCCATTCATCAGGTCCCAACATGTGTGGAAAATTGCACGACCAAAAGTTTCCCACAGTCCATACAAGGTCATGTGTGTGGCCCACCTGATGACTACTAGAACACATCCACCCAGATGGCTTTTCGGTATCCCATCCCAAGTTTTCTGAGGGGTAGTTGCAATGCGTGTCGTGTTTTTGTTAATAGGAGATGCGGTCTCCAGCTCTGTACCGCAGTCCACAGAGGTTGCACCATGGATGGTTGATGTTCAAATACCACTCAGTGCCCAACGATCCTGACCCATCAACTTGTGGGCCATCAGATGAATGTTAGAAAAATAAAAAATAAAAAAATTGAACATCCATTGTAAATACCAAACCACCCCACCCCCCCCCCCCCCCGCCCCCCCCACCCCACCTTTTTTTGTTAGCATGTTAGAACACCCCTCCACTCGTCACCGCACCTGTATAAGTAGTGGTTGATCCGTGAGTGGGGAACGTGACTCAGGAACACCTCCATTTAGTGTCTTCGGTGGATGGGCCACTAATTCTATTTGTGCATAGAATCCTAACTATTGTTTCGGTGGCCTTAAAATCACTGGTGGAAGACAAAAAAGAAAAGAAAAAGAAGACCGGTAAACAATCGATATTAAGCATGGATGTGTGAAAGTCCCGATAATCATATATTCTATATGGTGGGCCATCCATGATAGGGCCACTAGATTGACAGTCCCGATAATCATCAAGTCCCCTGTACAGTGGAGAAGGGTCCGTTCTGCCGTATCATTTTGAAACGCCTGTTTTTTTTTAAATTTTTTATTTTTAACGGGTTGTGAGTCAAGGAGAGGCCTAAAAAATGAGAGATCTGGGCCATTCATCAGGTAATGAAGACTGAAATGCCGTAGGTCAAAATAATATTGGTCCACCGATCAGGCAGGTCAAACTCGTATAAGAAAATTGGGTGCGGTCAACCGTCCAAACATGTGTGGCTCAATTGTCGAGTTTGCTGCCCTGATTTTTGGCATATAGCATCACAGCTTCGACTACCTGATAAATGGCCCGGATCTCTGACATGTGTGCCGTCGGCCCGGGATCTATAGCACATGTTCGCCCCCCTCTATCTGGGTCCTTCATTGAATCACCACCCCTTTTTCTCTTTAACCTCAAAAGCGCCAGTCACCAGGGTTCGCACGGTCAACGGCCATGCATCACGCAATCGCCAGTGAGGGATTATTTGATACGCTGGGAGAGTTTGATGGGTCATAGTCATTTTCTCTGAAATTGTATACAATATATGCATACATACTATTTCAACCGTCCAAATCGTGGGACCCACTAAAGATAGGTCATAATCATAAAATTGACCAGATTGGACAATCCTATACGCCGAGTAACAGAATTGGACATACCAGTAACTTTTGTGCAACCGTTCATTAGATGTCCATAAATTGGCCACTTAAGACGTCACTTCAGTGAGTTTTTTATTTTTTTATTTTTTATTTTCTGTTTTTGCCACATCTAAATTGGGACCCTCAATTTGGACGGTTGTTTCAGCGACATGCATGCCACGTGTACAGTGCTGGGTTTATTTTGTGAACCATTTCACGATACCGTGAGTATCGAAGTTTTTCTCATTTAAAAAAAAATATCTCAACAGGAAAAAACGAAGATGAAGAAAAAAAAAAAAGCAGCTTTTGTAGCTATTCCTTCGTAGGCAAGCATAAAAAGTAAACGAAAAGGAGTGCACTTTCAAAAAGGTGGTGAAACATTTTCAAGAAATAATCATAGCAATCGCAAGAGGAGGATATGTTGTCGCCGTTTCACATTGCTTGGTTTCTGATGCCAGTTCGTTTGCCTCTGTTCGGTCTTAGGATTCAGCGTCTATCGCGGCCCACTGGGCCCCCGTGCTGAACTTCAACTGTGCATGTTCTCTTTACTGGTCTCAATAAGCTATTATCACACAAACACGCTTTGATGGTGATCATGACCTTTGAAACTTTCTTGTAATGCATCTACAGATAGTGATGGTTAAAAAAAAGAATTAAAAATAAAGTCTGTTCAACGGAAATTTCTTAAGTGGCCCGTGGAACATAGATTCCACAACATGGACGGTTCCGATCATCCGATCATTCAGCATGGCCCCCGAGACACGTTGGAGGCAAAACGAACCATTGCGAGAAATTTACGACTGTAAACCGCTCCCTTTACCCACCGTCTTTTCTACACGCTCCCAAACTTTACTTTCCTAAAGCAATTATTTTGTACGGACATACTATTAGCAGACGAAAATATCCTTGTAGGTGGCACAGTGAAACCTATGTGAAGATCGGAGACTTATATTTGCCTCGCTGAATTTCATGCTTGGCTTGAAGAAATTCATCTTTTCCTAGCTACGGTTATAATCCGTAGTCCGTAGCTATAAGTGAAGGGCATTTTCGTCTTCAAATGGTATGTTCGTACAGAATGGTTAGTTTGGGAAAGTTAAGTTTGGAAGTGCTTAGAAAAGACGGTGGGCAAAAGGTGGGATATACAGTCATAAATTTCTCAACTGTTTCGATACTACATCCACTTTCTGAAAATGAGAATCCATACGATGCATGGCCCCCGAAATTGCACATCAGGGTTGTCAATTCTGAAAAGTGGGGTCTATGGTTTGGTAATCCATACCTTTGATCTGTTGAGGCTCTCAAACGTCTATCAGTAGGCAAGAAAACAAAAGGCAAAGATCTTGTTATGGAGCAGATCTTTTTAGGCATACAATCCATGGTGGGACACAATAGATCAATGGTCTAGGTAACTGAACAATGGGCATTGCTCTCTTAAATGAAAACTTGTGCATGCTGTGAAAATACTCTCGCAAAGCATCATATAAAAATGAGAAATTTGGGACTGTGGACCCCACCTTTTATCTAGCTGTTTTTATGAAACAATGCAAACTTAGTCTGGGAACTTAGACCTGCTCATAAGGACAGCGAATTTGAGGACGAAAATACCCCTCCTTTCATGGAACGGATTGGGTACTCCCCCGCCACTAGCCAATGACGGATGGTCGGTGGTCTGTGGGCCCCACCATGATGTATGCTTTTCATCCATGCTGTCCATACATTTTTCCACATCATTTTATGATATGAGACGAAAATTGAGGTATATCCAAATCTCAAGTGTACCACATTACAGGAAACAGTGTTGAATGAGCGTCAACCATTAGAAACCTTTAGGGGGCCCACTGTAATGATTGTGAGAAATCCTCCCCGTCTAAGTTCATTCATAAGGTCTGTGATGTTTGTGAGAAATCCTCCCCGTCTAAGTTCATTCATAGGGTCTGTGATGTTTGTGAGAAACCCTCCCCGTCTAAGTTCATTCATAGGGTCACAAAGACTTGAATGAAGAGGAAAAACAAATTTCATAATAATCCAAAACTACTATAACCCCTAAAAGGTTTCAATGGTAGACGTTCAATTCCCCACTGCCTTTTACAGTGTAGTCCACTTGATAGTTAAATCTATCTTATTTTTTGTCTCATGCCTTAATATGAGCTCACCAAATAGATGGACGGTTTGGATATAACACAGACCTCATGATGGGACCCACAAAAGCAACACCGACAAACAAAAAAAAAACACAGACTGCCACCGCGCAGTTTAGCTACGGTTAAAATCCGTAGTCATAGTGTATCGAAAATTGCAAGATTTGTTAGGCAAACTCGCTGGACAGTTCTGGACTTTTCGATAATATCGAAAGACCTTCGATATATCGAAGCTACGATTATGGCTACGGTTATAATCCATAGCTATAGGGTCCCACTGACCCTAACTCACTAGTTTTTTTTTTTCGTTGTAATCCCCACGGCATTTTGTGGGTCCCATTATGAGGTATGTGTTATATCTAAACCGCCCATCTATTTGACGAGCTTGTATTAAGACTTGAGACGAAAAATAAGACAGATCTAGCTATCAAGTGGACCACACTGTACAAGGCAGCGGAGGATTGAACGTCTACTATTGAAACCCTTTTAGGGGTCATATAAGTTTTGAATCATTATGAAATTTATTTTTCCTCTTCATCCAGGTCTTTGTGACCTTATGAATAGATTGGATGGAAAATATATGTTATGGTGGGCCTTAAAAATTTTTAATGGTGAAAACCAATTTTCTCGCTGCTCTTTGTGGTGTAGTCTAGTTGATCTTTGGATATGATTTTTATTTTTTATTTTTTTTATTTTTATAGAAATTGAGCGAGGCAAACTGAAAATTGAGTGAGGTAAACATGAAATTAAGCGGGGCAAACTAGAAATTGAGTGGGGCAAACTGAAAATTGAGCGGGGCAAACTAGAAATTGAGCGGGGCAAACTGAACATTGAACGAGGCAAACATGAAATTGAGCGGGGCAAACATTAAATTGAGCAGGGCAAACTAGAAATTGAGTGGGGCAAATTAGAAATTGAGTGGGGCAAACATGAAATTGAGCGGGGCATGCTTCAAATTAATGGCTCATGTTTTCCCCCATAAATGAAATTAATGGCTCATTTTAAGGCATGCTTAAAAAAATGAAGTAGATCCAAGCCCAAGCTGCGGAGCCGGAAGTGGCTGCGACAACCTGTGCCGAGAGACCTTACAAATGGCCTTGAGGGTCTCCCTCTCCTCTTTGTTAATTCAGGTTTCTTTATTATTGCTTTGATTTCTTATAACTCCATGCTATTTCACTTTTCCCCTTCAATTTAAACACTAAAAGGAAACAATTTGTTCGTCTTACATCTGATAACTTTTCAACGTAAGAGAGATGTTTAGTTCATAAAATTAGTTCTTCCATTGACTATCGAAAAATGATGTCTGTAAAGTTTCTATTCCCTCACTTATAGGTCAATTAAACATCCATTCCTTACTAATAATGGCAGTTTGCCCCGCTGAATGCAAATGATTGCACAAGCAGAGAGAATGCAAACGATTTGCTACGTCTTGTCCTATAAGTGAAAAGCCACTCAATTTTCAAGAGTATATTAGGTGCACCCCAGCCTCACCCAAAGTGATGTAGCCCTTACCATGAAGCATTTTTACAAACACCTGAACTGCAACTTCAAAAACCCATTGTTTTACAAACAAAGACAATGGTTTTCCAGGTGTTTTAACAAACACCTTCTAAGTAACATAAAAACTCAAAAAAAAAGAAGAGAGAAAAATGTATTTGTTTAATGTACATGTTTGCCTCGTTAAATTTTCGGTTTGCCCCGTTGAATTTCTAGTTTACCTTGCTCAAATTCATGTTTGCAATTGCTCAATTTCATGTTTGCCCCACTCAATTTTCAGTTTGCCTTGTTGAATTTGTAGTTTGCCCCGCTCAATTTCATGTTTTGCCTCACTGAATTTCTAGTTTACCCCTCTCCATTTCATGTTTGCCCCTCTCAATTTCATGTTTGCCTCGCTCAATTTCATGTTTGCTCGACTGAATTTCTCGTTGGCCCCGCTCAATTTCATGCTTGCCCCGCTCAATTTCTAGTTTGACCCGCTCAATTTCATGTTTGCTCTGCTCAATTTTCAGTTTGCCCCGCTCAATTTCTAGTTTGCCCCGCTCAATTTCATGTTTGCCCTGCTGAATTTCTAGTTTGCCCTACTCAATTTCATGTTTGCCCTTCTCAAAAGAGAACAAAGTTACATGGGCCTCACAGTTATGTATTTATTATATTCACAACGTTCATCCATATTTTGAGATGATTTGGGAGCATTATATATATATATATATAAAGAATCATATCCAAAGATCAACTGGACTACCCCACAAAGAGCAGTGGGAAAATTGATTTTCTTCGTTAAAAATTTTATAGGGCCCACTATAACATATATTTTCCATCCAATCTATTTATAAGGTTAGAAAGACCTGGATGAAAAGGAAAAACAAATTTCATAATGATCCAAAACTTATATGATCCCTAAAAGGGTTTCAATAGTAGACGTTCAATCCTCCACTGCCTTTTACAGTGTGGTCCACCTGATAGCTAAATTTATCTTATTTTTCGTCTCAAGCCTTAATTCGAGCTCGTCAAATAGATGGACGATTTTGATATAACACATACCTCATACTGGGACCTACAAAATGGCGTGGGGATTACAACAAAAGAAAAAAAGAAAAAAGAAATTAGATAGGGTCAGTGGGATCCTATAGCTACGGTTTATAACCGTAGCCATAGCCGTAACTTGATATATCAAAACCCTTTCGATATTATCGAAAAAGTCCAGCTAGTTTGCCTTAAAGCAGTTTTCGATATAGTATAGCTACGAATTTTAATCTTAGCGATAACCGTAGCCACACTACACAGCAGCAGTGCTGCGGCCGTCTGTGTGTGTTTTTTTTTTTTTTTTGCTATGTTGCTTTTGTGAGTCTCATCATGAGGTCTGTGTTATATCCAAACTGTCCATCTATTTTTCGAGCTAATATTAAGGCTTGAGATGAAAAATAAGATAGATCTAACTATCAAGTGGACCAAACTGTAAAAGGCAGTGGGGAATTGAACGTCTACCATTGAAACCCTTCCAGTAGTTACACAAGCTTTGGATCATTATGAAATTTGTTTTTCCTCTTCATCCAAGTCTTTGTGACCCTATGAATAACTTATACGGGGAGGGTTTCTGACAAACATCACAGTGGGTGCCCTAAAGGTTTCTAATGGTTGACGCTCATTCAACACTATTTCCTGTAATGTGGTACACTTGAGACTTGGATATACCTCAATTTTCGTCTCATATCATAAAATGATGTGGAAAAATATATGGACGGCATGGATGAAAAGCATACATCATGGTGGGGCCCACAGACCACCGACTATCTGCCATTGGCTGGTGGCAGGGGGAGTACCCAATCCATTTCCGTGAAAGGAGGGGTATTTTCGTCCTCAAATCTGCTGTCCATACGAGCAGGTCTAAGTTCCCAAACTAAGTTTGTATTGTTTCATAAAAATAGCTGGATAAAAGGTGGGGTCCACAGTCCCAAATTTCTCTATAAAAATTCCCACTTCCAAAAGGAAGTAGGCCCAGTTCTTTGCACCGTATATACATGTTTTGAGTTCTCGCAATTATTTCTCATATTCGGTAATTCAGACCATCCATTTGTTGTGTCCCACCGTGGATTGATTAATGCCAAAAATATATACTTGATATCACGATCTTAACCATTGATTTTATGTCCTAAATATGTACGGATAAGAAGAGAAATACTACGGTATTAGGTTTTTGACTGGTTTATATAACAAAAGGTGGGATGAGTGTAGTTAGCAGTCAAAAAGAGGGTGCAATTGCCACTTCCCTAGAAGTGGGCGTAGAACCGGCAGAACCGGAATAAGGTAGAACCTTTCCCATACAGTACACGTGGCAATAGTACGTATCAATCGAGACCGTCCAGAAAGTAGGGACAGAAATGATGGCGTGGGGTTCAAAAAACGACATATAGGACAATTCTAATTATCACTTTTCAGCAGTTTTACCCACCAAGATTCGACCGCCCACTATTTTTGTTTGAAAAAAAATATTTGATACTCTGGCAGTGTGATGAATGATGCTCGGGCGCTTAGAAATTTCACACGTGGAACATATTTAATTTAAATTGATTCGAAGGGCATTCAAAGTAGACGCTATGAGTGAAAATGATCCTGCCCTTTTAAGGCCCTTATTTAAATGGCTAAGATTATCTGATGGCCCATCGCCATCATAAGATGCCCGGAAACGGATTGTCTACTCCCCCTACCATCAGCCAATGGCTGATGGTCGGTGCTCTGTGGGCCCCACCATGATATATGTGTTTCATCCATGCCACCCATCTATTTTTTTAGATCATTTTATATTATGATACAGAAAATGAGGTATATTCCAATCTCAATTAGATCACATTACAGGAAACAGTGTTGAATGAACGTCGAACATTAAAAACTTTTTGGGGGCTATAAAAGTTTTGGATGAAGCTGATATTTGCTTTTTTCCCTTTATCTGGGTCTATATAACATAATCAATAGATTGGATGTCAAATAAATAATACAGTGGGCGTTAGATGGATTTTAATGGTGGATATCCAATCACTATTGTTTTCCTGTGGTGTGGTCCAACTGAGATTTATAACCCTCTCATTTTTCCTATCAAGCCTAAAATGATATGTAAAAATGGATGAAACACATACATCATGGTAGGTCCCACAGAGCACCGACCACCAGCCACCGGGCTGATGGCAGGGGGAGTAGGCAATCCGTTTCCAAAATGCCCTACTTTTTTGTTTTTTTAGTTAGCTTGTTAGTACCCAACACTGTCAGCTCACACTGCACTGTTAGCCACACTCACTAGGGTACGGCTTTGTATGCTAATCTAGCGTGCAGCACCATCTTTCCTGCCCAGGTGTCACTTAGAAGGACGTCCGATCATTGCAAATCGTGGGCCCACCATGATGATCACCTGGCGCAAAAATCATGCCGCTCCACTCACGAAGGGGCCACACCTTTGAAATCAATGGACGAAGAACGGTCTAACTCAATGCATGAATACAGCTCAGCCAATGAGTGGATCGGTTTGATTTTTTTTCAAGATGTGGGACCTTCGTGGTATGGCCCACCATTTGGATGGCTCGGATGTCCTGCACAAGTGACACGTTGGTGGGAAGATGTAACTCTATATGTTCCATTGAAAAAAATAATCATGTTGTGCGTTGAAGCACTGCACGCGCACTGCACACGACTAATAGCATCAGTAAAATGAAACCAGTGTCCTTCTGCTGGCTATAAATATCTATCCAAAAAGAGTACAGTTTGAGATAATGAATGGGTGTGTGGGAGAGAGATGATTGCTGGGTGGAATGAGAGCAATATGTCAATGGAGGGACCATTCCTTGAAGGAGAAGGTGGGCCACCATCACAGTTCATCAGGCATTTGAACCACACGGATTTTAAATACAAAAGAGACAGTTACATCAATCCAAGAAATAATATATTGGTGGTCCATGTTACTCAAGCTAGTGTACAAACCGTCCATTGTCACAACAGCGTCCGGAAAATTTTTTTATTTAAAAAAACTTCTGGTAGAGATAGGGGACCCATTTTTCTCTTGACAAGAAATCTATGGTTGATGTAGCTCTCACCTTTGATGTGCCACATATGACAAAATTCAGACCCACGACGGTCGGTTGATGGGGAACTACCGCGCCATTGCACATGGTAAGCTACATTGAATGAAATTGAGAAATTGATGACTTCTGAATGAGAAGGCTTATCTGATGGGTGGTGGGAAATGTTGGTAAAATAAAAAATGAATGGTCTGATGGGAGGTAGGTGGGGCCATAATAAATGGACCCACTTGGTTCCATTTATAAGTGTTTATGAAACTATGTGGGCTTCAAATGATGAATAAAAACAATAACTGAAGAAATGTTGAGCTTCCATTCTCAAACATGCAGAAGAATGGGGGAAAAGGAATGAAAGAATAAAAAGAAGAAAAGCATGACAGACAGAGCTATATTGTTTATGAAGTTGCTCAAGAGGATCTGAGGATGGAAGAGAGAGTAATTCAAACTGTGTACCAAATGGACATGCAGGTTTGTTTGGATGTGTGGAACTCAATTTCAACAAAACATGTGGAGATGATTTCTTTTAGGGCATGTTTGGATATTAGGTCGTCCATGGAAATCATTTCAAATGGAAAAGAGTTTTTCTTTTATGGGATATGGAATAGTTGGGTAACAAAGAGTAGATTTCATAAAGCAATTTTTAGACTTTTCTATAGTTAGAATTATCAAAACACAAAGAATCAGGCGCCTGTTGGCTTATAAATATGAGAATTCCCATCGCTATCCAAATGGATTAAATAATAATTTGGAAATAATTAAAATTTCCATTTCCTTTCTGTGGAATTGTCCAATCCAAACATGACTAGAAAAGCAAAGTGAGATGAACACAAAAAGAAACGGTGGCATTGTGTGGTTTTTACTTGCAAAGTCTACAAACCATCTTTGCTGTGATTAAGAAAGAATACAAAACTATCAATTCAGCCCCTCTAGAAAAGCATGCATCCATATCTTTTCTCGTCTGGACTTTAATTTGCATTTTTTGTCAGGATGGTTTGCAGTCTAAAAGCCCTTGTTTGGATGCATGAATGGAAATGCAATTAGTCTAGTTCAGTAAATAAGTAATAATCAAATTGTGATTGCTTTCCCTGGTATTCATATGGAGGTATTTTGCTCCAGATTGTGATCATGTAACTACAAAACTTCAATTTGGACTTGAAAGGAATGCAACTGCAATTTGAGGGCTACTTCATCAATATGAATACTAGGAAATACCATCACAACTTGGTCAATTTTCTCTGTTGCACTGAATAATCACAATTCAATTTGTTTTTACATCCAAACGCAGCCTAAAATACGTGCTAGTCAATTGTTTCCTTGAATTTCCAAAGAGACCTTCACATGCAAGTCTATGGGAGTTGATCCGACAGTGTTCGGATTCTAAACAAGCAGTAACAAGTAAGAGCGATTAGATTATAAGCATTTGATTAACTGGACTAAGACACTAAAACCACGAGCATTTGAAGTTAACATCTTCTTCCGAGGATAAGAGATTTTTTCTAATATCCCAACACATCATGCTCTAGATCCTGGCATTTCAAGATTAGTTACATTCAAGAAGTGAAGTTATCCCATCTCCATCTGATTCGATTCAGTTGGAGATAAGGAACGAGCCCTTTCGATATTGATCAAACATGGAAGCTATCAACTCTAATACAGGCTATGCGATAAGAAGATTACTGCTCGGTTGTTGGTTGAAGAAACAAAAGACAACTGCGTGGAAGAGGATACATACATTGCTAGATCAAGATTTTGTTCAGCCCAACAAAATGCACACGTGGGTCCATTTTCTTGTGATCCCAATCATTCATATGGCAGGATCATCTTGCCTTCAGATGAGCCTAAACATCCAATTCGGCTCCAATTTTCATCAGATGGCTAGGATCATTTGATAACAAGTGGAAAATCTCATGATGGTGCCCCAAGATCAATGGATTGGGTTAACTGAAAGGAGGGTCCCACATGAACTACTGCTGGTTCAAACAAAAATGCCACTCTCTCTTAATCAGGCATCATCATCTAATGTCTCAACATTAAAGTTGTTAAGCTACTCTTTTGTACCTGCAGAGAACCTTGCATCTCAGCACCTTATCCTCGACGTAGAATCCCGGCATCACCATGATCTTAACCCTCGCAGCGGTCTGCGGTCTCTGTATTTCCAAGAGAATATCCTCCATATAGAGAGGATCAAAGCTTCTATTCTCATCAACTCTCAAGATCACCAATGGTGGGCTGAAAGAGAAAGCTAACAGATGGACCAGCCACACACACTTAGCCGCAACGAAGAACGATTGTAGAAGCTGCTCGGGCCATGGCCTCGACCAATTCAGTGTAGAAATGATACAGCTCATCTTCTGATCACAGAACCTACTGAATTCCTCACTGTAATATTTTGTTCCCTTCCTCAAAACCTGGTTCCAGCTAAGGTTTCTCAGTGCGACGAACGCTGAGAATTTCACCCGGCGGTCCTGCTGTGGGTCTAGAATCCTCGGCGGGCCGTTCTTCTCAAACACACAATTCTCAAAGTCTTGATGGAGGGACTGGTTTATAAGTGCTTCCATGTGATACAACACCCCTTTGGAGTATTTTGAATGATGAGTTAGATCGTGCGGTTGAAGAAGCGAATTCAACTTCTCCATCAAATGATTGTCAGTGTCTTCAATCTCACCAATGAGAGACGTACAGAACTGCTGAACAGATAGCCTCGCTTCCGATACTATCTGCAAGAAACCCTCTACCATTGCTTCATGGGTGACTGGCATCAAGCTGCTGTGATTGCTGCCACCATCGATCGACCTGCCTCTCTTTGTAAGATTAGGCCAATCGACAACTTGGGTTTCATTTCCCTGCACTGCCTGTTTCAATGCATTCTTCAGCTCATCACAGTACATCTCCAAATGAACTAGCTTCTGTTTCAGCTCTCCTAAGGAGGATTTCATTTCTGCAACCTCCATAATTGCCGCGTCTCGATTCTCATTGGCTTCGAGCAGCTCTTTCTTCAATGATTCGAGGGACATGATCCCCAAGTCTTTTAGGAATTGGGAAGCGCTTTCAGATTCGACTCTGCTAGGTGACATTTCGGCCTTGGGCTTCTTCTTCAGTTTCGGAAACAACCATGACAAGATCTGCACTTTGTTTTTCGGGTGCGACTGAAACGACAAATGGGAATCGGTTACGGGCACCACCGTGTTCGAATTCTTGCTGTTCTTGTTGTCAGCATCAGTTTCCCGGCTGATAACAGCAGGCTTGCAGGTATTGCAAGTTGTAACGGTATCGAATTCGAACGAACCAGTTGTCCTACCTGACTTGAAAATCTCTGCTCCGGGTGCTGTTTGCAGAGCGTTAATGTGATTTGCGCATGAACCTGCATTAGATATTTGATCTTCTGCCGCCGCACAGACGTGATGATCTCCACCAATCAAACCAGAAGAGAATCCCTTCCTTGAAGACATACTCACCTTTTTATCATCAGAAAAATCCAATTCATCATTTTCATCCCTTCTTTCTATTCCAATCCCGTCCCAAATCCCCGGTAATCGTCGATTCTCAGATCGAATTTGATAATACCCGGATAAGGGTTCCTCCTCATAACTCTGAAAAAAAAAAATCATTAAGAAAGACGATTTTCAACAGCTTCTGTGATATTACTATAATGAAAACAAAGCTCTGCCATTTACATCAGAAGAGTGAGATTTGTAGATTATGAAATAGAAAAGCAAGTTCTTTAAAAAAAATCAACATCTCTTCCTTTTCTCTGATCAAGGAACTTTCAGTAGAGAGAAAATTCAGCTACTTCATTACACAAAAACCCATGAAGGAATTCTCTGAAAATATAATGAAAAACATAAAAGCGCACAGCCAGAAATCAATGAAAAACTGATCTAAAAATTCAGCTACATCACTACGATAAAACCCACGAATGAATAATCTCAAAATCTAAGACAAACAACTCCAATCAATCCAGAAAAAAACAACCCACTTTCATAAATCCATGAAAAACCAATCTAAAAAACGCTGCTACCTCACCCATGAAGGAATTCCTAAGATAAACAATTCAAACCAATAATATAAAAAAACCCAATTGGAGAAGTCTATGAAAAATCCGATCCGAAACAGAAAACCCAGAAAAATTAAGATAAAGAAAGAAAGAAAAGATAGGAACTCACCGGCGTAAAAACAGGGTAGTCTTGAGCAGAGAAGTGGTTAGAAGAGCGTGGAATGGATGGCGAAGCACAGATGGGGAGCTTGAGATTTGCAGGGCTGCCTCCCTGTAGCAGAGCAGCATGAAGAGCCCGAAGCTCGACAGCCTTTGCAATGGCTGCCTGGATTTCTTGACTGCCGATTTCATGGTTGTTCTGGAAGGTCTGAGCAGCCATGGAAGAGCCCAGAAAAGAAAAAGAGAATGCAGGAGCTGGGTTTCAAGAGCAAGGAGGACATGAAAGGAGGATGATGATAGAAAGGTAGTTGTGGGAATCCAACGGTTGGATTTGGTTTGCAGAGATTGAGGTCATATCCAACGGAAGATCTGTGGCCAGAAAAAAGAGAATATTGTTTTTGGATTCTGAAATTCAAAGATGGTGTTTGCATACAAAGAGCTTTTTTTTTTTTTTCTCGCTTTTGTTTTTGTTTTTGTTTTGTCTTTGTTCGAAGGAATGTAAAAGCATGTGTGAGAGAGGGAGCGAGGGAGAGTCGGGAGTGGAGTTTTTACTACTCAACAAGCACGAGGGTCCGAAATTACTAAAATACCTCAATTGAAATTCTGAAATTATCTAAATAACCTCGACTTGTAGTGGTGGAACTACCAACTATACAACCTCGGGTATTCAAGTTCTCAGCAGTGGGCCCATGGTTCAGTAATCTACACCATCCATCTGTCATGTAACATTTTGGATGGATCGTGCCAAAACATTTTTTCCATTTTGTGATATCACAGCAATTAATATTGGTTTTTTTTTTTTAAAAAAAAATTTGAATGCGGACCGTTGTTGTATTTCTCTTATCAACCGTCTATTTTTTTGGCTGTAAATTGAAGGTTTAGGATTGTCCTATCGAGTTGAATTTCGGCGTATAGTATATTCACCGTGGCGTACAACAGACCAGTCATCTGGATTACTGAAACGTGGGCCCCACTTATCAGAACTTAAAACCCGATTTCGGTGTCCAATGCCTCGGAATGGATGATCGTGTAATTTCTCGTTTGAGGCTGTGCAGAGATCTTATAGGCGTGGGCCGGATGGTATGATGATGATCCAAACCATTGATCTGATCGATCCATCATGGATGGTTGCTGGCCCACAATCGTACCATACGGAAGTGTCCTAAACCCCTCATTCTATCGTTGCTCTACCTACCTTATTTCCAGCCATATATTAAATATAAATCTTATACCATCTGATAAGTAGGCCACGTATGACAGTTATGCACCATAAACTGTGATTAGTGCATATCCACATCAAGGGAGAACACAAGCGGCATTGTGCAGGAGTGACATTGATTGAATTATTTCAGCCGTTCGATCAACTGCCGGCTTGTGGAGGCTGAACAGGATCATGGCAATGGTCCATAAAAAAAATCCATCAATTGGGTGGTTAGGATCATTAGATGATACAATCTTCAGCCACGATCACCGTCTACGTGTTTGATCATTCTCTGGACAGTCATATCAACCGAGTCTTGGCACGGCTAGACTGCTCTAGTTCGTTCTCCTCTTATGTGACTCTCATTCACCGAATCCATACCGTCCAAAATGGTGGGTCGCATTTTGGATGGTACATAACTCTCGAAAATTAGACCGATCGAGAAATCCGAAACATCGATGGTTAAAAATGTGTGCTATATAATCCAAGGGGAACATCAGGTGGTTAATATCAACTGATAGGTGAAATCTCTTAGTAATACTCAATCTACAATTTGGTTAAAGATTTGGACGGTTTGGATTGCCATACAACTGTGCCATGTGTACGATGGAAGAGTCACCACCATTTTTAAAATGGTGGCCAACTATCATACGAGTGACAGAAAAGGTGTCTGAGATAATTTAGATAAGAGAAGGTCTCACCGGATGGTTGGATCGTAAGTTGCTGTCCTCCTAGTAAATAACTTCCAGCATTTCATGTTCTTGCGGTATCTAGCCGGTCCATTAGGTTTTTGTATAATGAAAATCATCTTGTTCAATTATCAGCCACATCCACCCATAGAATGGACCAAAATTTTATTTGGTTACTTATAAATGGGTAGAAATTGTTTCCTATGATTTGGCCTACCTCATAAATGAATAGATCTGATTTTTAAATAATTTGATCCTTGTGATGGACCAACCTATTAGAAGGGTCAGATTTTTCACTGACATGATAGGTTAGATTTTATTGACTGCGTGGACTATAAATTGGATGTTGCACGCACAATATTTTTGGGACATTTCAGTCCTTTGGATGGCCACTGTTTGGATTATGGCGAAAGGTGAGAAACTGGGACGCGGATTAGATACTGACAGCCAGGATGAGTAGCGAGACTTGCTACTGAAGTGACGTCACCACCTTTTGTGGGCCACACAATGATGTATATTTTGTATCCACACAGTCCATATATTTTGATAGATAATTTTAGGGAATGATACAAAGAATGAGGTAGATACAAGGCTGGAGTGGACCCCACCACAGAAAAAAGTGGAGAGAGTAACGGCCACCGTTGAAACCTTCCAAAGGTCCACCATGATGTTTATTTGAGATCCAATCTGTTCATGTGTTAAATAAGACATGAAAGAAGGGAAAACATAAATATCATCTTGATCCAAAACTCTTGTGGCCCTTAGAACTTTTTAATGGTGGGCGTCACTCTCTCCACTATTTTCTGTGGTGGGATCCACTAGAGCTTTGGATCTGACTCATTTTTTGGATTATGCTCTAATATGATCTCTCCAAATGGATGGATGGTGTGGATACAAAACATACATCATGGTGGGGCCCACAGAAGTTGGTGACGTCACTTCAGTAGCGAGTCTCGCTACTCAATCTGACAGTATCTAACCCGCGTCCGAGAAACTGACGCAGGAAAATCCAAAGGCTGCCAAATGGCGGTCATCCCTCTCGTATATGGAGCAGTAAATCTGGTGAAAAATGTGGGGCCCACACAGGGCCCAAGAAACAACAAAAAAAAACCCAATATGCTAAGCAAGGCTATGGCGTGCGTTTTTCACATGTTAAATTCGTACTATGCCCATGACAAGTGCATCTACCCGCATCGTTTAAACGGCAATCATAGCCTAATTATCACATTTATACCCGGGTAACACCTAATCTGCGAGTTTTGGAAGGTGATGATCATTATAATAATTTAAAAAATAAAATAAAATCGAAAGTAGTTTAGCTACATGCGATGTATTTTAATGGTTACTCTTTAATTTAGAAAAAAGATAAAATTCCACTTCAATACAATAGTACACTGAAAGTTTTCATATATTGCCTTAGCTTTTCTGAGCAAAGGGATAGGTAATGAATCGTTTAGGGTACATGGTTTAAACAATGATGGTAGCGTTTATACTTATGGTAAATATGGACCATTCATTTTTCATTCGATTGATTAGAAGGCTAGGATCAGCCTGTTCAAGCGATTTTTTTTTAGAGGAATGGGCAATCAAGGTGGGACCCACATGATAGATGTTTAGAGCAATGTTATAACTGTTTTTAGCATAATCACTATGAACTGTTCATTTTCCTTGGCTTTGATTGTAGATTAAAATCATTCGACCAATTGACTGTTGAAAAGGATGGTCGATCAAGGGTGGGGCTCACATGGTAGATGTCTATGTAGAATATTGTCATATTTTTCAGCATTGATTAGAAGATCAGGACCACTCATCTAAAGTGATTTTCTAAGAGAGGAGGGGAAATAAAGGTGAAACCCAAATGATAAATTATCTAGACCAATGGTCTTACCATTTTTAGTAGGATTCATATGAGTTATTCATTTTTCTAGGTATTAATTGAAAGTTATGATTATCAAACCGAAATGATTTTTTTTTAAAAAAAATAGAAGGATGGGTAATTAAACAGGAGATCTAAAAGATGGATGTCATAGATTAATGATCTAACCATTTGTGCCATCATTAATTCTAGTATTGATCCAAGGAATAGGATCATCCAATCAAAATGATTTCTTAGAGGGATGAGCATTCAAGGGTGGGATCCACGTGATGGATGTTATAAAATCAATGATCGAACACTGTAACATGAATAATTTGAGTTTTTAATTTTTCTAGTCATTGATTGAAAGATTAGGATCATTCAACCAATCAGATTTTCACACTAGGGTTGGCAATCAAGGGTGAGACTCAAACATCATTTATTTTAGAAATAATTTGACAATTTGCAGTATTATCTAAACGGACCATCCATTTCCTTGGGCATTGAATGAATTGTCAGGCTCATCTAACAGAAGTGACTTTCTGAGAGGGATGGGCAACGTAAAAGTGGGACCCACATGATGGATAGTCTTAGCCCACGTTGCTATATGTAGTTTGGGTATCTTGCAGGACACCATAACTTTTATTGGTTTTTAGGGCCAATGAAAGTAAAGAGTAAAGAAGTTCTTCCATCAATTCATCTTTCTCCAAAAATAGATTCTATGGTCTAAATGGGATAATCAGATTGTCCAATTATGACGGTTTGGATTAACATAAATGTGTGACATGTGTGTACGGTTGACAACAATCGTTGTTCTTCTAAAAAGTCCCACACCCACACCATAATCGGCCGCCTAAACAGTAGTGACTCTTCAACTACACACATGGTGTACGGTAATTCAGACCACCAAATTGCTGATCGAACTGTGGACGGAGCATAATCTGAAATTTGGCTGAGATAAAATAACCTCCTGATTTTTCATTCTAATTTGGATCGTTGATCATATGGTTAAGATTGCTTGATCAGTCAAATACGCTTCATCCACAATTTCGACGGTCCCGTGGGGGTATGGGTCAGGTCTAACGGTATTGGGCGGGTCTTGCCAGGTTCAGGTCCTTTTGATATTGAATACTTAGTACCCATATTTGATAGGGTTTAGGGTCTTGGTGGGTACCCCTGGATTCTTTGCATTTAAGTTTCAAGTTGAGCTCAAAATAAATTAGACCATCAGATGGATGGGTCCACTAAGTGGATGAATTAAATTGGAAACAAACTTGTATTTTTGACACATGCATGTTGCATAAGGGATGTGGTGAAGGTGGCCCTGACATCACTCAGATGGTGCCATCCTTACCATGTGGCACACCTTGAGTCATTCAGGGCATGAGCTCATAAATGAAATAGATTTAAATCTCAGGTGGACCATACCATAGGAAACAATGTTGATTGATCCTGAAAAGTTCAACGGGCGACAAAAGTTTTGGATAAGTTGGTATTTGCATGACTTGGTTGGATGGCAAAAAAACATTATAAAAACATTATAGTGGGCTTAGGAAGCTTTTGATAGTGGGGTGTACAAAGTACAATCACCACTTTCTCTTATGATATGGTCCAATTGGGATTTGGATTTGCTTTATTTTTAGGTTCATCCTTGAAATATTAGGACAATAGGAATGGATGGTGTGGATATCAGATAAATATATCAGGTGGGCCCCATGGTACCGTCCGCACCGAATCCGCTCCCTCAAATACGGCGGCTCTCTTACATGCATGTGGCAGACAAAAAATCATTTACTTGCTAGAAGAACTAATAAATATGTATCTATAGTATATAAACGTATTATTTAAACTAATAATTGGACGCAACCGAACCTGACTATACCTGATTTATGAACCGCTCCAAGATGCGACCCGTCAAAATTGGGCTGGGTCCATCTTGCCCATTGACAGCTCTAAGTGCCAGATGTCCACCGTCCACCCTTATCAAAATGGATGCGGTTTTCTAGCCAGTGACACTGCCACGCCAGGTGGCTAGTGGTCGGTGTTCTGTCGGCCCCACCATGATGTATGTGTTATATCCATACCATCCATCTATTTTCCGGATCATTTTAGGCTTGATCCAAAGGATGAGGCAGATCTAAATCTCAGGTGGACCACGCTAAAGGAAATCAGTAGTGATTGAATGTCCACCGTTAAAAACCTCCTAAGGCCCACTGTAATTTTTATTTGACATCCAACCTGTTGATTAGGACACACAGAACTGGATGAATGCAAACAACAAATATTATCTTAAACTAAAACCTGTGGTCCCCAAGAAGTTTTTAATGGTGGGCGTTCCATCAACAATATTTCCTGTGATGTGGTCCACTTGAGATTTAGATGTACCTCATTTTTTGTCTCATACTATAAAATGATGTATAGATATAGATGGACGGCATGGATAAAACACATACATTATGATGGGCCACAAAGCACCGACCACTACCCATCGGTCACTAGCCAACCAGCCTCTCCTCAAAATGGTGTAAAACTAACAAAATAGAAAGCGTCATTTTGGGAAATGTGAAATATTTTATTACCAAATGGTTGTTTGCTTTATTCCGTCGTCTCCTGAATTGAAATTCTATCGGATAGAGTTTTGGATTATTTTAAATAGCTCTGGCATTCCCTATAACTACTTCATCATTCATGTTTCTTATATTGAATTAATATGGATAACCAACCACTCCAAAACGCTAGTGAAGTATGTCAAACCTATACTTTGGATTTGGGTGATCTTTCAATGATCCAAACCGTTTATATGATGGGCCCCACGTTCTAAAGGAGAGAGCAGAAATATAAGTTTCTTTTATTGAAATATTTCAACCTGTTGATAACTTGACTCCTTTCCCCTGTATATGGATGGTCTTCTTAATCTCTTTGTAATCGATGGTTTAAAATATTTTAATATGAAAGATTTTTCAGTATTTCGGGGTATTCTATTGTATTTCGTCAGGATGTATTCTAGCAAATCTGTTAGGCGATCCAGATCGTCAATTTGAGGGTCATGCTTCTTACCTGTATTGTGTCCTAGTCGATTGTTTTGTGTTAGGGAGGTCAATGGTCAGGTGATCTAGACCGTTGATATGATGGTTTCTGTTATAGATAGGGAATACCTCAAAAATCCTCTCATGTGGAGAAACTGTTAAGATAACAAAATTCAAGCTCTGGGAGGAAAGTCCGGATTGGACGGCTAGGGTCTTCCAACTTGCAAAACTTTAGGGGCATACTTTTATCAATTGTGGGGACCATCGAATTGACGATCTGGATCGCCTAATAGTGGTTTCCTTCCTCTCTCTCTCCGAATGCTCATCGCGCGTGCAATCGTTATTGGCACGTGGATCAAGTTTCGGTCCATCTCCACCGACAGTAGTATGATGGGTGAGCTTGGGCTTAAATTTTAAGCCCATGGGTCAGGTTAGGGCGATCGCAGCCCAGCCACGGCCTAGCCTACTGCGGCTCTAGGTCAAAATGTTCGGTTCCAATTATTAATAGGCCAATGTTGTTAGTCCATCGGGTCAGGCTAAGCTGAGTCAGCACAGGCCATGATAACATACACACGCAGAAATACTCTTGTGAGAATTTTTGACACGTGATGTGGGTACCAAATTCATACGGTCCACAGGATAAGTCACCTCATGAAACCCCCTACCCCACCAGATTTTTAGATCAAGTTAAAAAGTTTCATGAGGTGACTCATTTAATGGACCATCTGGATTTTGTACCACCATCATGTGTCAAAAGTTCTTCTTACGATAACTAGAATTTGTTAAAAACCAGAGGTATCTTGAATTCAAGTGGGCTATGCCATCCAAAATCATGAAAAAAACACGCTTAAAATATCTAAAAGTATTTGGTGGTGCCCACTTAATTTTGAAATGACTTGAAATTTGGTGTGCCCCTAATTCAAGTGGGACACACGCTAGATTGGCTAGATATATGAAATACACTTCCTCCTTGCTATACAACAAACACCCTATGAAAACGGGATGCCCTAAAAAACCGGTTGATCCTATCAAATGCCCCCTTATGAATGTGGAGTTATTGGGTAGTTGTTCATAAATTCTTATGATGTGCTCCATCTGATAGTTGACAGTTGGATTCATCTGACATTAATGTCCCAATTACAAATAACTCAGTTGGATTCACCTGACTTTAATGTCCCAATTACAAATAATCCGTGAAAAAAGTCCTTGACGTGAGGCGCAAACAACTCCCATCGTTTAGGTGCAAAATGTTGATTTTATCTTATTTAAAGTTAATGTACTTATATATTTATAAATAACTCCTTACATTTTTATCAAATTGTGCAAAACCCTCACTGTTACCTGCCATCAGGGTTCAAACAACTGTTATGTGCAAAATAAGTCCGTCGACAGTCCGGCCCTAGGGTTGGCTTCAGTCTAGATTTTGAATTGTTTGGCGAGGCATGTCCAGATTGGATTTCCTGGCTAAAGGACAGTCATGTCAGGGATTCTATGGTGCCCACCATGATCTATATGTTTTATTCACAATAATTTTAGGGCATGAGCTAAAAATTTAGTTAAATTAAACGCTCAAGTAAACCACATGACATGAGGATTGAACTCTTACAGTTAAAAACATCCTAAAGCCTACCGTAATGTTTATTTGCCATCCAGATCTATGAACAGAAAACGTAAATATCAGCTTAATTCAAAAATCATGTAGGCCTCAAGAAGTTTTTAATGGTAGGCTTTAAATCTCCACTGTTGTATGATCCAATTAAGCCTTTAATCCACTTCCTTCTGGGCTCGTGGTCTAAAATGATATGTTAAAATAGATAGACAGTATAGACTAAACATATAAATTATGGTGGCCTCACAAAGCATCTAACATTACCGTCCGTATCTAGTTACGTCCTGGTGGGGTTAGTACCCAATCCGTCCCCGGGCTAGGATATTTCAAACTTTTAATTTTACCTAACTGGAGAGCGGTCCATTGACAGCACCAGTGTGAAATGTTGGATTCCGTGCACATCTACAGTGTATGTGTCACAACATGATACGTATGTAACGTTCGGCCGTACAATTAGGTGGTTTACACTGACTGATCTTTTGTCATGAAAATCAGGCAACATCACATCTCATGTGCGCCAAAACAAACGAATGGCTAAAAATTAGCCGTCAATTTACTATGTACGTTGTGGTCCACCTGAAGAGTGGAGTAGTGTGAATCTTAAGGCAGAAGATCTAAACACTATTTTCAACTTAACTAACAGAAAGGTCAGATCTCAAAAGTAACTCTATTTGCACATCTCCACGTTATCAACTGACGGAACTTAGTCACAGTGGTGTTTGGCACAAATATGAAAAGGTAGGAGGTTAATTACAACTAAGTACAGCGGATTTGTATCTGGAGGAGGTTTTATGTAAAAAAAAAAAAAAAAAAAAAAACTCAACATTACATTCTATTAAGAGATGCATCCAAAATTTCAAAGCTTAAAGCATCATGGATAAATAGAGGTGGTTCGATCATTTTCATTTGAAAACGAAATCAACGGATATTTCTGAAGGAGAGGCCCACTCACCGTCTTTTGTATTCTTTAACCCGTTGAAGAAAGCGACCTCACAATAGAATCGGGAAACTACAAATAAAAGCAACTGACGATGCTATGAGCAGACAAGGAAAGCAAGGAGTGTAACAAAACAAAGTTGCAGAGATCCGAAAGTGATCTCGATGCTTTTCATGTCTCCACATCTAGGACCGTCCGTTTGAATTCGCAGGTGAAAGGAGAACCGTTGGATGGTGCCAGTTAAGCTTACCTCTTAGCCGATCAAAGCCCGCTCCATCCAACCGCTGAAACTTCACATGCGCATATGAATTGATAGGTGTCAGATGTGGACCCACAGTACAGACTGCTTTCAAAAGCACCGATTCGCATCTCAAAATGACCAAAAAGAAAAAAAGAAAAAGAAAAGAGCCGGAACTCTAGGACACTCGTCGGGAGTGTTTTTTAAACCATGGAAGCAAACCCGAATTGAAATCACATAATAAAAAATAAGTGCAAGCAAAGCATATACATGAGCACATAATTTTATGTAAAGAAATCTTGCAAAAATAAAAAACCATAACACAAAGCGACAAACAAATTCATAATAAAAATTAAGTATAAGAGACAGATAAACTTACAAATATGAGAACCTTTCTCAAAATCCTAACTTTTCTATAATAAGTTTTTTGATATTTTAATATCGTATTATACTCATATATATAGTGTTACACCTAGACTAGTAAACAAATCTGTGTAATTATGCAAAATTGTGCGCTTCGTCGATTTAAACATCGATCGATCAACACCGATTAAGTAACCCTCGATCAATTAAATGCATTGTGTTTGATTAATCGAACATGTTTGAAAGTGACCAAAAAGTTAACATGAATTTTTCAAATTTTATTAATTGCTCGAACATTTAAGGTAAATCGATTGAACCTGTCTAGAACTGTACAGAAACCGATCTGTCTAATTTGGGATTTACTCGATCAATCAAGCATCTTTCTCAATCAATCAAACTTCCCTATTTTTAAAGATATAAAGGCAACAATTTTTATCTTAACTATTGATTATTTGTCCACCAATGATACAATTAGGAGCATTGGTTCTAGGTAATTTAATGTTATGATCCTATAAAAATTAGGCCCCAAGTTTAGTTCAAGCTATTTGTGTGTTTAAATGTATGATGTGCGGTGTGGTTTTGAGAAATCTACGAATTTCACAAATCATGAGATGGTTTGGTTCAAGTTGCGTGTGTGCATGTGTGATGTGCGGTGTGGATTTGAGAAATCAACAAATGTGACAAATCATAAGAAAACACAAACATGAGAGGCTTGAAATTCATAGATTTCATAAATCTCTCCAAATTTGCCAATCCAAACAACCTCTTAGAAACAACATTCATCTCTACCATACATAATATAATGATTAAGGACATTTTTGTCCATGTAATAAAATTTAGGAGAGTCCATAAATTTTAAAATTTTATAGGACATTTGATGTAGAGCAGGTGCATTCTTGGCACACCTGAGTAAAAGAAGTTCGAATGGAAGCAAAAGGAATTTGTTAGATTTGGGGCCAATCCAATCCTATATAAGGCACGACGTAACTACGCCTAATTGTATCGGATTTGAAGAAATTCATTAGGATTAGAGGGAATTTGTTATTAAAGTTTGTATTGTAAATTAGTCTCAACTTTTGATTCAACCATCATCATGAAACGCATAACATATCAATATTTATATAGCGGGCCATATGGAGTTAACTGACCCATTGCAGGTTGTATCCGTCCGTTTTATGAGAAAACACACCTTTCTAATTCAAAATTACAATTTTAGAAAAAATATTATTGTTTGTAATTTTTGTATTTTAAGATATCTTTCAATACGATATCAAATTATGCACACACACGTTGTAGGTTCAAAAACTACTTATTGAATTCAAGGTTTTGCTTATTTGAAGAAGAAGTTATTTTCTTCTTGTCCTTCCCTGATTTTAAATGGATTTTATATTTAAATTTTTGAAAATTTGTATACTTTTAAATTAATGGCTTGGATTTTAGCCATGCTGATGATGACTTGGATTTTAATATATATCTACTGTGAGTATGGTATATGAGTCCTTACAGATCTTTTGTTTGTTTTACTAACTAGGATTTGTTCTGGTACTAGAATCCTTAGTCCTGAAGTTACATAGAATCCAGTGAAATAATGACACGTGTTGACTGAAGCAAAAGTACAGTTGGTCATATATGCGCTGTTCAGAGATTGACATGTATGAAAATAATAATCGTACGTTTGTTTGTTTCGCACATTTTGAATCTTTATCTTGTGTGTTTTTTAAGAAATCTTGTCAAGTGGCCGTAGTTGCAATTGAGTATCATTAATAATGAAGGAAATAGAAATTGAAGTTCTAACTTATTAAGAGGTAATGTCCACAGTAACACTATTTAATAATGTTATTATTGTCATAAATACAGTCATTACAATATGAGTGTAGAGATTAAAAAATAAAAATAAAAATACTAATTTAAATGTAACATCCACTCCCCCTAGGTTCTAGTGTTAGGTCGTGAGGTAAAAAATCATTTAAACCACAACTCATATAATCCATAAAACCTTACATTGGTGGGAATGGGATGCCAATATAGGTTTGTCCATAACACATGCAGCAGTGGAAATAGGACGCCGACCATAGGTTTGTGTGTCAACCACCATGTTGTGTATCTTTTATTAAACCTGTGAATCAAGTATAACTCATTGGATTAAAGAGAAGATATAAAAATCGGCCATTAAAAAGCTCTAGTGAGACACATTTTATGAACTTAGAGGTTTTGTGAGCAATTTCACATTGTTTCCCATTGGTGTAACCCATGTGAGTTTTTAATCAAGCTTATTTTTCATATAATTTAAATAATGGTTCTCACTTAATAGACGGAGTGAATTTTACTTATACAAGATGTGGACCCCATAGAGCATCCTAGGATATATGTGGATGGTGTAAAATTGTGTAGGATAATATGGAGAAGAGTAGAAGTGGCGCCAGTTATGGTTACAGGCATTAAAAGATGCCAAGGAAACAAGTTCAATCTATACTCTCTTAATTGCTTCTTGCCAACTAGCTACATTTTTAAAATGAATTTATCTTCTCTTAACTAACGTTGTAAAGACTAATCATGATGGCTGAAATATCTAAAGCTATTGGCATTATATAATAGATAGCATGCCTACTTTAGCTTGCATCACTCAGGAATCTTAGGGGGGACGGTTCTCTACTATGACTAACCCAAGAATTATTTAACTGCTAATTCCTATTGTGCTTGTTCACTCATAGATGCTGCCGAGGAGGAACGACAGAGAGAGCGCTGTAGCCCTGCTTGAATGAGTGACTAGATGAGAAGCAGCTCTAGGCACTCAGTATGCCCAGATATGGCTTGGCATGATTTCCTACAATAGTGTCATTTTCAGCTGATCACATATAAATTAAGGTAAATAAATAATAATTATTTACTTCTGTATTTACTCCACTGAAATTTGATAGGTACAGCCATTCAAGTTGTCACTGGATTTGAACAATGTACTACATGGTTATGTGGCAAAACTCTATAGACCCTATTATAATGTATGTGTTTTATCCCAGCTGTTAAGTCATTTTGCCGTATCATTTTAGGACAGCCCCAGAAATGATGCAGATCCAAAGCTCAAGTGGACAACCCCAAAAGAACGGCAGGAATAATGATCCATAGATCCGGAGCTTTGAACCTATTGTTGTGTGTGATGTGGTCCACTTGAGCTTAATTTGGATCTGTTTTATTTTTGGTTCATGCCTTAAAATGGTACGAGAAAATGAATGAATGGTGTATATGCGACACATACATCTATGGTGGGGCCATGGTTTTTTTGCTCCTACAATGTTATGTTTTGTTGGAAATTCGAGATGAAATTCTTTGCACATTTCACAATTATTTATTATTTTGCTTTTACCATAACTTACCTATATTTACACCAAATCAAACAAGCACCGCCAATGCTTTGGAACTGTAGAAATTTGAAAAAAAGGCAAAGCACCACAAATAACATTTTTAATTAAAGTAACAAAACTTCATTTTTATTTTTATTTTTACACACGCACACCACACCCACACACACACGCTAGTGGGATTTCACCACCTTTGGGTACTTGAACCCTTGACCAGGTGTTGAAACTCCTTGGAGTCTACCACCCGAGCACGAGTAAGGACCCACAAAACAAAACTTCATTTCATAAAGCTGATAAAAGAATTCAAAATCTTGGGCTTGCACAAACAATCAAAACCGTCTGATTGCCTGCTACCCTTTCAGATACTCCCATGTCTTTCCGCTTTGTTCGTGCAGGCCAAAGAGACGGAAAATAATCACCCAAAAAACCACTCAAAAGATGCAGAAGACCTCTCAACTATCTTGCAAGATAGTGTCCTGTTTGGCAGAACTGGAAGCACCTACAAAATAAAAAAGCCATAAGCATTACAAGGGTTTTCAAAGACATGGATCAGCAGGCAACAAGCTGTCCGATCGTATTAACAATATTTTTCTCGGTAAAGGTCACACTAATATTGAATGTAGTGACAAACAAAAAACCAAGTTAATAACGTCCTTTAAATTCAGCACCAGGAACTTGCCCTCACCCAAAAATTAGGTGATCCAGTCATTAAGTTAGCCACATGAATGCATGAGAAAATGGACGTTTCAGAAGAAAAGATGGTAAGTGATCTATATTTGAATCACATGGATGGCCCACTTAATGAGTGGACCTTATTGATTTTTAAGCTGGCGTCCCACACCTAATGATTGGCCTCAAACTGATTAGTTAAGTAAAACCATAGTGCAGATTGTTATCCAAAAGTTTTCAGAACGTTCTGTCATTGGGCTGACTCAAATCTAGTAAAATTTCATGGAACTCTCCAATCAGGGTGGGGCATAGGAGAGCAATGGTCTGAATTAAGTACTAATGCTGACTCAACTTTTCATAATTGTAAATTCATTAATACCGTTTGAATTTAGATCCTTTGCTTGCCACAAAAAGATAAATCTTATTTGTTGCAATCTGATTGGGCCTTGTCATCAATGTGTTGACAACGTTAATGATAATGTAAATTTTCTGTTGGATTCAAGCAGAGGATGTAGATTACATTTAATACTCTTTTCAATTAAAAGTTCAAAGCGGACGGAGTTAGTTTTGCATTGAATGTGACTTTCGACAATGCCAGCATATGTGTTCCACCCCATTGCGGCCCACGTGCTGAATTGTCCATTGATCCGGACCATCCATGTTTCCCTTTACCAAAATGATCAGCCCATTATCAACTATTCATATTTCAATCATGATTTTGATTATCATGATTTTTTTTTTTAATTGAGTTGAATGGGTTCCATTGAAAGTTTATACAATATTCTAAAATCATCCATTCAGAGTAAGTTTCACAAGCTGGCCCATATCGAACTGCGTCCAGAAAATGAATGGTTCTGAATCTTGGACCATCCAAGCACTTGTGCCCAAATGGAACCACACGTGCTGGCTATTCTGAGTAGCCACTAAACCCATATATTTCCATTTTTCCTCATGCACCCGTCACTGCAAGTCGGGCCTTCTGACTGATGATATTATGCTCTCCCTTTCAATACTTAAAGATTAATGGTGGTACATTGCATGGTGCATAGGAGGATGGACAAGCCTTAGACATTTATAGTTGTCCATATGTAGGGTGTCTTATAGATCAACCATCTAGATAACTATACAATATTCACATTCATCATATCCAATGATAATAGCATAAATGTCTAATTCACTGGTTTGCACCATTCATCGCATATGACCCACCATGGATCGACCCTGTGTTACAATCATTTTGATGGAATGAGCTTAACCATCTGATGAATGAATGGTTGAGAAAATGGACGGTCTTCATTAATCATACTAGTACAAAGTTCCATTCATTGATTTTGACAAACCATGGCAGGCAATCTTGAAAAACCATAACTCTTTGATTTGACGATACCAATAATTGTTTCAAATTGTCTATATAAATATCCGAAAAAAGGTTTGGTCATTAATGTATACCATCCACAATGCAGGGCCAGCTTAAATGCCATGTTCTTTTTATGCTTCTATCCATCCAATCAGTGGCCTGTAAATACAAAAAAGGTCCGACCGTTGGTAAGACAATCCACCACAATCCCATTTTTGATTGCTGCACCCACAAAATTCACTTTGAGTATTCGATACCATCACTGCTAAGGAAAATGGATGGTCTATATTATTGGTTGTTAGTGCCCTCACTACCCACACATTCCTAAGCATGGTTGGACCAAAAGATGGTGGACTACGAATTGATCATGACTTTTGATTCGGGTATTGTTATGGGACGCACAACTTGGCAATATTTACTATAAATGGCCATCTGAGGTGAATTGAACCATAGAGTGGGTCACGTCTGTTTGATTCGCTTGAAAAGGTGCAATTTCAGTTCAAAAACGAAAATTTAGGTAAAAATTACTATTTTAATAATTTTGATTTTTTAATATATATCTTTTAATTTTTAAAGTTTTAGATTTTTCTTTTTTTTAGAAATTAAGTTTTAATCATGATAGGACTCTTTTAGCAAAACTTTATTTGGAATTTTTATTTTTATAAATTAGGCTTTAGAAGAGTTTTATTAAAATTAGGATTTTTATTAAAGTTAGAATTTTGCTATTTTTGCTAATTAGGAAATTTGTTTTTTCCCCTATATTAATGGTGTAATAGACATATATACATTAGACATCAATCAATCAATTTTTGAATTTTTTGAATTTATTTCTATTTTTTAAATTATCTTCCCTCGTGGATTCGAGGTATCTCTGTGAGTAGTCCAGAGAAGCTTCATGGATTTGGAGCAGTTATCCTCTTGAGGAAGACGGTGATCGACCTCATCACGTCAATACCTGCGTCAATTGGTATCAGTGCGAGGCTTTCTCCTCGGATCTATGGATTCTAGCGATGGGTCCGACAACATTCTCATGGATGGTGCTACATAGAATCATCTTTTAATAGCTCTCGAAGCTACGTAATGAGAGAATCAGTAAGTCATGCAAGGGCTGCAGGCTTCCATCAATCACATGACGAAGACCTTAGGACAACTTCGTGTTCATAGCGGTGATTCGCCCCCAGCAGGTGCTGAAATTCATAATCGGGTTGATCGTAGGGCAATGTTAGCGGTGAATCACAGAATTGCACCCGAGAAGGTGGGATTCAACGACATGATTTCGAAATATCTTGGATGAGGCATTGATCAGATATATCGAACAGATCGAGAATTCAAGATGAAAGTCGATCTTCCTAGTTTTAACGGCCAACTCCACTTCAAGGACTTCTTCGATTTGTGGCTCGAAGTCAAACGCTTCTTCAACTACATAAACATTGAGAAGAGAAGAAAGTTAAACTCGTGATTTACAAGTTCAAGGGCGAAGCTTCAACTTAAAAAGAATAGCTTCAACTTGAAAAGAATAACTTCAACTTGATTGGATAAGACAGATGAAAGCACCAATTCGCATATGGTCGTGAATGAAGTAGTTATTATGTATGTGATTCCTCACTTGAGATTATGATCGGGTATTATTCTAACAAAACTAAAATTATTGGCAGGATAACCGATCAGTAAGGAGTTATGCAGAAAAATTCTTTTATTTATCAGTGAGAGACGATTTCATTGAAACGGAGTTGCGACAAGCCACATGATTCATCAATGGCAGACATGTGACCCTTATGAGAACGAAGAACCAACCCAAGACTTCTAAAGTGGAGAAACAGTCTCTCATAACCGAATATGATTTTGTTAAACAATATGAGGAAATATGAAATATATATGCATTAGTTGAAAAAGAAAAATATATAGAGTCTATGAACATCAAAGAAGATTTGAAATCAATGTTGCAGGAGTTCAAGACGATTGTGCTCAATAAACTTCCTAATAAATTACCTCGCATATGAGATATACAAAACCACATTAATCTTGTCTTAGGGGGCAAGTCTGCCTAATTGCCCACATTATCAGAAAGAATATGAGATCTTACAGGCATAAGTGAATGAACTAATATATACTAGTTAAGTCAAGGAGAGCACAAGTACATATATTTTGTTAACTCAAGAGCCAAATGCAAAATACAATGAAAAAGTTAATAAATATGGGTACCATAAATTAGTTTAGTATCATTTTCGAAGTTATTTAGATAACTCAAGAATGAGCTTTTTCTAAGTGGAGGGGTTTGATGTAGGACGTGACACCGATACATTTCTAGTATGATGGGATTAAAAGAAGGTGGACTGTAAATTGATCATAACTTTTGATTTAGGTATTGTTACGGGGTGCACAAACTATCAATGTTTACTATAAAGGGCCATCTGAGGTGAACCAACCCACAGTGTAGGTTAAATCTGTCCAATTTGTTCGAAAACACATGCTTTCAACTAAAAACAAAAATTTAAGAAAAAATTATTATTAATTTAATTTCTTTTATAGAGTTTTAGAATTTTTTTTCTTTTTAGAAATTAACTTTTAATCATGATATAGTCCTTCTAGGAAAAATTTATTTGCAATTTTTATTTTTAGAAATTAAGCTTTGAAAGAGTTTTATTTGAATTAGGATTTTTATTAGAGTTAGATTTTTGTTAATTTTGATAATTACGAATTTTAGTTTCATATATATATATTAATGGTATAATAGATATATACATATTAGACATGAATCATTAAATTTTCAATATTTTATAATTTATTTCTTTTTTTTTTTTTTTTTTTTTTTTTTTTTTTTTTTTGATGTAACTCATTACATCCATCCCTGCATCACTATCGGTTTGGGCAAAACCAGGAAAATGGACAATGTAAATTTATTGTAATGGGAAAGTCTATAAATCAATTTGGACCGCCAATCACATGAACGCACTTTTGTTTAATCATGCATGCCAACAGTCACTTTGATAGGATAATCAAAGCCATTTCACTACATATGTTTAGAATTTTGGTAACAATTTATGGAGGGTGCATGCTCAACCTTGTTTCCAAACACCCCGGTTTAATGCGACCCACGACATGGATTCCAAACACCCCGGTTTGATGCGACCCACGACATGGAATCATATGCATATCTGTACAGAGACACACAGCCATTTATCATCCAAAGTACAGATGATCTGTTATACACAATTATGAACGTAATCGCCTACTTTCACACGGCCTGTGGCCGCCGTCCTACCCCATAGTTGGAAACGGATTGGCTACTACTACCCCTGCCACTATCCCAGTGGCTGATGGGCAGTGCTTTGCGGGCCCCATTATAAACTATGTCTTTTATCCATGCTGTTCATCCATTTTTACAGTAGATCTTTAAACAAAAAAGGAGAGGGATATAAATCTCAGGTGGACCACACCACATGAAAACAATAGTGATTGGATATCCACCATTAAAATCCTCCTAAGGCCCACTGTACTGTTTATTTGACATCCAATCTGTTAATTAGGTCATATAGACCTAGATGAAGGGAAAAAACAAAGATCTGCTAGATCCAAAACTTTTATAGCCCCCCAAAAGTTTTTAATGGTCAATGTTAAGTAAACACTATTTCCTGTAATGTGGTCCACTTGAGATTGATATATACCTCATTTTTTGTATCATGCCATGAAATGATCTAAAAAAAATAGATGAACGGCATGGATGAAACATATACATCATGGTGAGGCCCACATACAGAGCACCGACCACTAGCCATTGGCTGGTGGCTGGCTGAGCAGCCAATCCGTTTCCCCATAGTTGACCTGCTTATCCTTTTGGCCAAAATGATCTAAACGGTGGGTCCCATCCTGTAGACGATCGGATATCTTGCATCCATGACAGTTTGCAGGATATGGTTGCGTGTTGACGTGGTGGCCAATCGTACATGGACAGGTGCAAGTATTTCTTTCAACTGTCCATTATTTTTCCACGCGCGTGGCCCACCAGTTGATTAAATCACCTAACACACCCCGTTGAACGGTCCAGATCTAGTATTTGGAAGCCTATTCGTGCGTACAGACTGCACAACAATTTGCAGGGAGCCCATGCAACAAAAAGCTCTGTGGGCCCACATTTCACATCCACGTAACATCGATTCTGTCCATCCAAATACTCATGAAAAAAGACCCATCTCAAACTTAAGTGGACCACACTATATAGCGGAGAAGTGAGGATATACACTCCAGTTGTTGAAACCTTCTTGGTGAGACTAACGAAGCTTTGGATCAAGTTGATACCGGTGGGAACCAACTTATGAACTTGTGGAATGGTATATAAAAAATCACGGTCGGCCTCAAAACGGTTTCAATGATGGGAGTCCACATCCCTACTTGAATTTTAATCCACTTGATTATTTTTCTCTCACAATCTAACATCAGTTGGCGCGTAGGATGGACGGACTGGATTTCACACACATATCATGTTAGACCCTACGGAGCTTTTTGTTACAACTTACACGTGCTTCCTCCGAGCTGGTGCGGGAAATTCACTTCCAACAAAAAGCAAAGAGTCTCGAAAGCTCGGATAGCGATCCGTGTCGAACCTCTCTAGTTAATCTGAACCGTCGGTAGTCTCTTGAATCGAACGGTCAATATCTATTCCCGAAAGAAAATTCAAAAAGCATAGAAATTTCATTCTCCCGCCTGTCTCCCTCGCTCCCTACAAATACAACCCCCAAATCCCTCTTTCTCCGCATCTTATTCAAACAACCTAAACTCTCCTACATTCCATTCATCTCTACCAATTCCCATTCTACCCTTTCCTTGCTGATATCACGGACCAATGGCTCGCACGAAGCAGACGGCCAGGAAATCGACGGGAGGAAAGGCTCCACGCAAGCAGCTCGCGACCAAGGCTGCGAGGAAATCCGCCCCAGCGACGGGAGGCGTGAAGAAGCCGCACCGATTCAGGCCAGGAACGGTGGCCCTGAGAGAGATCCGAAAGTACCAGAAGAGCACGGAGCTTCTGATAAGGAAGCTGCCTTTCCAGAGGCTCGTCCGTGAGATAGCTCAGGACTTCAAAACAGATCTGAGGTTCCAGAGCAGTGCTGTTGCTGCACTCCAAGAGGCCTCTGAGGCTTACCTGGTGGGCCTTTTCGAGGATACCAATCTCTGCGCCATCCATGCCAAGAGGGTCACCATCATGCCCAAGGACATCCAGCTTGCCCGTAGGATCCGTGGTGAGAGGGCTTAAATGATTAACGGTCCTGATCTGTCCAATGCCACTGAAGTTTTTAGGTTTTTCTTAGTTTTTATCCTCTTGATTTGTTACATCTTGTAGCAATCTTGGATGTGTTTTTCTTTCGTAAACTTATGAAATTTACAGTGAAATGGATTATTAAGTTGTTAGCCTCTTCTCTCTCTCTCACACGCGCGCACACAATTTCTCCTCCGAGTGAAAAGTATAAAGGGTGAGCTATGCTGATGGTTTAAATGGGTCTGGTGAAATGAAAAATACGGACTGCGCTCTAATGGGTTCGGGCCAGTTTCTGACGAATTACAACCCAAAGGTTTGGCTGTCAATGGGCTGTGCTTGGACCCAGCAAATGAAAAATCTGGCCTGAGACCCTGCCCGAACCTAATGCACCATTCTTCAAGATAATTGAAGCAAGCATGCTGATATCCATTCCCCTTTCATTGAGGAACTCGTGATGGTGACATCGAGCTTTAGTATTCAAAGTACAATGATCAAATTATTGAGCTTTTAATAAAGCCATTAAAATTCAATACATTCTACATGCTAGAGGAGATGTTGAGCATATGTAGAATGGGAATTGGTAGAGAAGCATGGACTCGATTGTGTTAGATATTTGTTAAAGATTCATTTTAGAAAATTTAATTTCAAAGAGTGTTAGGTATTTGTCTAAAATAAGACTTCAAAGTATTTATAAATTCTTTTGTTTGGTGGATGATGTCTTTAATAATACCATGGATTAAAAGATGGTTGTAGAATTTTGGAAGAAATTAGATAGATTGTATATGTTTAAATTGTTGTTGAATTGTTTATATTTGGAAACATAATTATATAATCTAAAAATGGTGGAATGGTTGGACTTTAATGAATACATTAAAGTATTTAATTAAATCTTTTACAAATTGTGATGCATAGAAAAGATAATGGGTGAGGAAGATCAATTTTTCAATTAGATGAAAGCTTGATGTGTCTCTTAGACTAAATACTTGATGTGATCTTCTAATAAAATGCCTCATCAATACCTAAACATAAAAACTTGCATTTGTGAACACAAACCCTTATATGGGGTAGGTGTTGATGATGTCTTAAATTTGTGAACAAGAATGTCTGTTGATGCCATTGATAGAATGCTTGTTGCCATTGAGCATAGTTCCATGCCATTGAATAGGTGCTCAATACCATTGAGAAAATTTGAAAATCTTAAGTTGGTTGCTTGATATTTTGTGGTATCCTATTCGATGCCATTGAAGGAGTTATGCCATTGATGGGTCATCGATGCTTTCGAAGTCCTATTGAAAGTGCTATTAGAAAAATTTAGAAAATTCATGTTTTATTGCTAGATTGTTTTGGTGTTGTGATCGATGACATTAAAGGAGTTTAGTGCCATTAACAATGTATGAAGATCAGGGGTAATGTCATCCTACCATGCCCATGGAACAATGATGAACAACAGGCTTCCTAACTTCATAAAAAGGGAAAGAAATATTCAAAGTCATCAAACCCATTGTAATTTCAACAACAGACCATTAAAGACTAAGAAAAATATTCCTTGAATAATCAAACCACAATCAAGTTAATTCACAATTAAATAATTAAATAAAGTTTCACCTCGTAGCCCTAGCTAAGAGGTTTAGCCACACATGAATGGCCTGAAACTAATACAAGGGAAAAGAAAAATGGAACACAAAGAAAAGGAAAGAAGAAAACACTTAGTTTTTTTTCTCCCACTCACATTCTAGCAGCCCAAGCCACCTCCAGTCCCACGTTCCAACCGGCAGCCCTTTCAATCCCAGCAGCCCTTTCACGTTTTCTCCTCTTTCTTCAAAGCCAAGACCTTCCTCCACGTCAAGCTTTCCTCTGTTCACGGCTACACTCTCCCCACGGCTTCTCACGTTTCTTCCCCCTTTCCTTCTCCATCTTCTTTTGCTTTTATAGACAGGGCCAACCTGTGTGTAACGGCGGTGGATAATACGCACAACAACGTGCATATCACGTTTGAGAACCACCTGCGAAGCGTTTCGCAAAAACTTGCTCCCGCCCAAAAGCCGGTCCCGTTGCGGATTTAACCCTGCATCTGGCTGCATGTCTCTGTTGAAGCATGTGGATGGTCTGGATCATCAATCCGATGGTGATTGAAATCACAAAAGGGGCCACGATGAGCGGCAGCGTCCGGGCGCTGCTTGGACTCTCTGCCTGCGCAGGACCTGCGCTGAGCTACTGGTGGGGCCCATGGTCAGCGTCAGTGAGGAGATCCACTCCGTCCATTGGATGTACAATGAGAAACCGTCCAGGAGTGACCAGATTGGCTCGATTTCGGTGTGGACCGCAAGATCTAACTTATCACCATTTGTCTACCGTTTGGACAGTAATAAACTAGTCGACGCTGTCATCTGGAAGTCCGTCAACGATCAGACAGTCAAGCTTACAGTCTGGATTGAACGATGGTGGCCCACAACGATCCGTAAGATGGCCTCCTGCGTCGGCTGCGCGTGAAGGAAAAACAGAGCTTGTTTCCTTCTCTGTTTATGAAGTCGAGTGGGTGCGGGTCAAACGCAGTCAACACTGCGTATTAGGCGCAAGTGCACATCCAGTGTGTACTCTCTCTCACAAAAATGGGTCCCACCTTGATGCATGTAATAAATCCGCTCCGTCCATCTGGTTCTTCTCATGATTTAAGGCGTTGAGACCGAAGATGAGGTGTATCCAAAGATCTCGGTGGGCCCAAAATCAATGGTTTATGGGTTGCTCTGAGCGTTGGGCCACTTGCAAAGGGATCCAATGACTAAAATTTGACGTGTACGGTTATTTTTGGGTCCTCATGCCACGTATGGAGTTTCGAATGATCGGATGGTGGGAACCCTATGGTCTTGCATTCTGGACACTTTTCAAACCACTTGAGCTTCAATTCCTCGATTTTCTTGGATCCCGGGCGTGCGTTCCGGCGATCTTGGTCTCCTAGGGTCCGTCGCTTGCCTTGGTGACTTGAGGCGTTAAATCCATATTTTTAGTACCCTTTTCCATCAAGCTCGTAAATACGCCCGCATCATAATCATGATTAAATCAGCCGTTAAACAATACTATGTTTGAAAATTCAGGCAATAATAGGGTCCGATATGCAATATTTGACCCTCAACATGGGGTAGGTGTTGATGATGTCTTAAATTTGTGAACAAGAAAGTCTATCGATGCCATTGATAGATTGCTTGTTGCCATTGAGCATAGTTTGATGCCATTGAATAGGTGCTCAATGCCATTGAGAAAATTTGAAAATCCTAAGTTGGTTGTTGGATATGTTGTGGTATCTTATTCGATGTCATTGAAGGAGTTATGCTATTGATGGCTCATTGATGCCATTGATGGGTCGTCGATGCTTTTGAAGTCCTATTAAAAGTGCCATTGTACAAATTTAGAAAATCTATGTTTTATTGCTAGATTGTTTTGGTGTTGTGATCGATGACATTAAAGGAATTTAGTGCCATTAAAAGTGTCATTAAACGTGCATATAAAATTATGCGGAATTGTGTAAGTGCGGAATTTGTTAACTTTTTTGATTGTATTCTTATAGAGGCTATATGTATGGGTGTAATCAGGAATTAGGAGGGTATCTTAGGGCTTTCTAATTCATTCTATAGGTTTTTTTAAGGGCTTGTAAGAGAGATTCTAGGTTTGTTCGAATTAGGTAATCTTTCTTTTTTTGTAATTTTTGCTTTTATATTGCATATTTGTTGCTTTGTACCGTGGCTTTTTCTGTAAGAGTTTTTTCATGTTAAATTTGGTTTGTTTGAGTTTGGACTTAGTTGTGTGATTTGAATACTTTGCCTGATTCATCTTTGTATGCTTCCACGATTCCCCAACAGTAGAATCATGATATATTTACCACAAGTTGAGACTATGTATCTCATCTCATTGATTTTTCTACATAGGATTTTTAATTAACCTTTCACAAATAATTTTACAATCATGGTTATGAATTTAATAGTGTTGAGATCAATTAAGATAACTCTCCTTTAATTAGTGGTTGTTGTGTTAGGAAAAAAAAAAAACTCACCTTCTCCTACGACAATCGAAGGAATCCTTTTCTTGTAACACATAAGGTTTCCTTTGTTAGAATTTGTGAAGCCTAATCATCATAAATGTACTATTCATCTAGTTAGCATTGTCATGGGTTGAGCTTTGCACTGAGATCGTTGGGTGTCGTAGTGGAGCAATGCCCCCTTAGGGATCTAGGGGCAAAGCCCACGGTCCTGAGGGCCATTTCATAATTCACACAATGTTTTATGTAAACTTTAATTAATTTTGGAGTAATATACATTTTATTGTGAGATAGGGAGAGATATAATTTTATTAAGATCTGCTTATTTATTTTTGATTTTGAGCATAGTGGATCGATATGAATTCGAAAATGTATTGAAAGAAAATTATGTAAATCTTTCTATTGTGATTTGCATCTTTTTTCTATTTTTCTTTTGATCGATATTGCTGAGTGCGTAGTTATGAAGGGATCCTTCTCCTAACACCTCTTACATTAGTTATGACATCCATGGTACAAACCAAACACTTGTGGTCATCTATATTATGATTACATAATACCCACAATCGACTTCCTAGGGCACATAATACCAACAATAAATAACAAAGAATCTGCAAATTTCTTGAACAAAGTCCACAATACTTGCTCTAAGTCATAGTGTCTTTCATAGCTTGCACACATAACTTGCCTTCTCCTAATGCTCAAACATAATATTTATTTATTTATTTAGGTAAATTCCTTTATCAAGCTCCATAATGTGGAAAAATATTTTTGACATCCATTTGCCAAAATTTTCTATCCTTAGCTTATTGCAACTGTACACGTATATAATTGTCATTCTTGAGGGGGATTGAATATCTCATCAAAATCAATTTTTAATTGTTACTAAAACACCCCATGGTAATAGTATGCTTTGTACTTAGTCAACGGTTCTATAAGTTGTTTCAATAACACTAATTTTGCATGTCACAGGTTTGATGATTATTGGTCAGAGGTACAAGTTCCTAGATTTTATTAGGTTTCAAAAGGCATTGAATCTTCTCATGCATGTATTGTGACTAGTCACCTTTTTGACAGCTATAGCTTGAAAGGATTCTCGCTCTTTTACCCTGCAAACCTCCAAGAATTACTTATGCTGCCTCTCGGCTATGGCAGGCACCTCATCCGTGTATTTTAGATTTGGCCTTCAAATGCATGATCAGAGTTCCTCACAAAAAAAAAAGAAAAAAAGAGAGGAGAAAACAGCATAAGAGAGGAAATAATATCTTTATTAAAAGAATATTCCCTCTCACATATATATAGTTTTACTGTAACTAAGACGTCTTTTAATTTATATAATAGCTAGGAGCTACAACCAACTTTCCTTATTAGCATTCAAGATGCGACTTAAAAACAAACAAAAGCCAAGAGATAAAACGAAATAATATTAAGGAAAAGGGACATACATGTGGGGCCCACCAAGATATTAACGCTAATATTTAACAATGCAAATTCAAGATAGAGGTAACCACTTCAGGTTTGCATCTTTCCACAGTGAACGCTCCTGCTTTCAATTTAGACAAGTGGGGCCATGATTTAGTAATCCAGACCATTGAGTCTATTGTATCCAACAATGGATGCACTCTAGGCCTTTTTTTTTTTTTTTTTTTCCCATTCACAAATAGAACTCAACAGACCATTCGTTTGGATTATCCAACCATGCGTCCCACTCATCAGAACTGAAAACACCAGTTAGCCCCAATTCCCTAACCAATCGAAGGGAATGGATTTAGACGGGCTACTGGGACACAAACCAACGGTTGTGATCTGGGAAGTGCTAATCCTCCCCCCTCAGTCATGTCAAGGACCGGATTCTCTTCACCATTTCCAATCTTCCAATCAAAGCATTGGACCATAAGAGCAATGGTGGTGTGTATGACATGCAGGGCTAGGTTCGTGCCTGGGCAACCTCTCCTTCCGCTCCCGAACGGTATGAGCTGAAAATGCTGTCCCCTAACATCTACCCAGCTTTGGTCACTCTCTTTATCCGACGGCATGAATCGCTCCGGACGGAATTCAAGTGGGCCATCCCAATACTCTGGGTCCCTTCCAATGGCCCACACACTTATGAAAACTTGGCTATTCAATGGGATGTCGTAGCCGTCAATCTTACAGTCATTGGTGCATTCTCTTACAATCAAGGGGATTGTTGGGTGCAATCGAAACGTTTCCTTTACGATTGCCTGGATGTAAGGGAGATTGTGGACGTCTGATTCTTCAACCAATCTTTCCTTTCCGACGACTGAATCGATCTCAGCCCTTGCTTTCATAAGCATATCAGGATGGTTGATGAGTTCTGCTAATGCCCACTCGGTTGTAATGGAAGACGTATCTGTTCCACCCACAAAGATACCCTGTAGAAATTCAAAACATCAGTACTTCATCATGCCTGCTTGTTTTGTTTGGTAGTCCATTTGGGGTCCACATGCATAGATGGCCTATGTTATTGGAACCATCCATCTTCTTGGTGCTACCATCAAGGAGAAGTCCCCCACTGTTTCTTGTGGTGTGGTCCATGATCTGGCATTTCGGTGGGCCCCACAGAGCTCCTGCCAGGACGACTCCGTCCCACGGAAGCGGATTGGCTGGTGTACCACACACCACCAACCTAGCTGGTGTGGGTACGTGTCGTGCGAAGACGAGCGCTCACGCACCTCGAGCTCCAAGATGTACCAACGGTTCAAAGCAGATCAAAGTTACATGGGCCGCACAATGATGTATTTATCATATCCACACCGTTCATCCATTTTTCTAGATGATTTTATATCTTTATGCCAAAAATGAGTCATATACAAAGCTCAAGTGGACCACACCACAATATCAGTAGGGCCAACGATTCTCACCGTCAAAACATTCGTAGGACCCACGTAACGTTTATTTTTCATCCAATCTGTTCATAAGGTCACACAGTCCTGGATGATGAGTAAAAACAAATATCATATTGATCCAAAATCTCTGTAACCCCAAAAAGGTTTAATGGTAGACGTTCAATGCTTTTTACAGTGTAGCAAAAATCTGTCTTATTTTTAGGCTCAAGCCTTAGATGAGCTCACCAAGTGAACAGACGGTTTGGATATAACTCATACCGCATGATGGGACCCACAGAACTTGGTGACGTCAACACACCAGCCGGGTCGGTGGTTTGTCGTACACCAGCCAATCCGCTTCCCCACAAGTTGGGTACAGTTGCCTGCAGGGGATCAAGTGTCATAACTCATAAGCTATGCTTGATGTTTGGAGTTTCAACGTGGAACTCGTCGTTCAGTGATCCAAACCATTGATATTATAGGCAAAACGAGAGTAAGATGAGAGATGGACGGTCTCACCAGCATGAAAGCTTTGATGTTGTCTCTCGTTAATTTCACTTCGGCACTCTCATCTTCTGAGACATCGAGCAAGATATCGAGAATATCCTTCGCACCATCGCCACCGTTCATCTTCCTCGCTTTTTCATGCTTTTTGATAATCCTCTCCACCAATCTATCAAACCTGCAGTGCGCGTCCTCCGACCTCTTCCTCAGTCCCTGCAAATCCAAATTTCTGCAGAACCCTATATAGTCCGACGCATTCGCCGCACCCATGAGCTCCAGCGCCTCGTGCACCACCTTCCTGACGTCGTCGGCCTCTCCGTCGGTGCTGGTACAGATCCCGCTCATCATCATTCTCGATATCACGTTATTCGTCATCTTCTCCAGCTCGCTGCCGACGTCAACCGCATTTCCTGCTTCGGATTTCTTCAGTAGCACTTGCAACAATCTCATTATCTCTTCGCGCCTCACCGGCAGCATATGCTGGAGTGTTCGGCTGCTGAAGAGTTCGGACACGGAAAGTTTCTTCAAGAATTTCCAGTAGGGCCCGTAGGGGGCCCAGGCCATATCGAAGGAGCCATAGGTGAGGCGACGGAAGGCCGAGGGCTGGCGACGGGAGGCGAATGATGTCTCTTGGGTCTTGAGGATCTCTTCGGCAGTCTCGACGGAGGAGGCAACGATGGAGGGGACGGAACCGAGGCGAAGGTGGAGTAATGGGCCGTATCGCTCGGAGAGCTTGTGTAGGGATCGGTGAGGGATAGGGCCGAGGAGGTGGAGGTGGCCGATGATTGGGAATCCTACCGGGCCTGGCGGGAATCTGGCCTTAGTCCGCCGGATCTTGGAGATGATTGTCCGGAGAAGGACGGTGGAGATGAGACTGACGAAGAAGAGGATGGCGTAGGTTGGGAGGTGATGGTGGGCCATGGTTATGGATGGAAGAGACAGTGGAGATGAATGGGAATGCCAACGATTTTTAGTGAGTTTATATAAAAGGATGAGCCCAGATACGGGTAAGATGACTGCTGATTGGACTGTATCTCGTGGCTAATACTAAAATAGGAAGTGATTACGTACAAGTAAGGTACCATAACTTGTGGTACTGCATTGTGTTTACCGCCAACATGATATTTTGTTGAAAATCGGTACCATTGAAAATGTGGGACCTAACATGTAGATCAGATCATAGATGAAAATTAGGTTGATTTGATGAGTAGGTGGGCGATACAATTAGGATCAATGTAGAAACGATGGTATGATCCAACATGAGACATTGGGTAGCTACTTAGCGGATCGGATTGATTTTCGAGCATGATGATCTTAATGGTGGGTAGAGCTGTTTTCATGGTACTGATGTCGTACGCAAATGATATGTTGGTGGAATAGATGGTACGGTACCACAAGTTGTAGTACCGGGTTACCGTATGTGATCATTTCTCGCGCCAAATGAGGTAAGCCACCTCCAGTTATTTACTTGAAAATGAGATGCACGAGGCAGTGAAACTAGGGATGTCACTGTGCCCGGTCCATCTCCGACCCTAGCCTGCACAATAACTCCTTGGCCTGAGCCCAGCCCGGGTCTTGATAGGCCGAAACAAACAGGTGTGATCCGTCCCATATTGATTATACACGGCTGGAGCCTGAGTCTGGCTCAAGCCCCGTTGATAGGTCTTAGACACCGTTAGCCCAAGTTTTTTTTTAATAATTTTTTTTAATTTTAATTTTTACCTTGGGCCTAGTATTCCAGCCCAAACTCTGCCTGAAGTTGGCTAACGTCTTAACCCCAATGGGCTAGCCCGACTCATTGGCAGCCCTACATGGTTGGGTTGCCTAACCAAAGTTTGGAATGACATGTTTGGAGGATGTAACAGTAAAGTCGGATCGGGCTATAATGACTTCAGTTGAAGCCAGACTAAAAAATTCATCAGTCCATGCATGCAAGTCCAAGCTAGTAGGTGCAAGCCCAGCCCAAGGTTGGGTTAGGCTTGTTCGGCAGACCACTACGCCCATTGCCACCCACATCCACCATCACCTATCCATTGGCTGCAGTGTACGACATGAGCAGTAGGACCAGCAGATATGAAACTCCACAACCCCCCAGCGTGTGTTCACGCCATACATTATATATTACAGATTTTGATAATGATTACAAGTAATCTTGATAAAATACAATTTATATAAACTATGATATCTAATATGTACTTCCTCTTAGACCTTCGTATACCTGCACAGAGAGAGGACAAAGGAGACCCTGGCTTGAGCAGGGGACCCTCCGATGCCAAAGTCAGCCTGGATTCTGGGTCTAAGTATATTGATGAGTTTTTAGAGAGAATTCTTTTCGTACCTCTCAAGGTGACAGGGGTCCCTCTTTTATAGCTGCGGGGGCATTTAATCGTACGCGGATTCTCTTCCTGATATTGTGCGCGGGATCTTCTCCTGGGATCACGGAGATAGGATCGTGCCCCTCTCGAGCCTTCATCCGATCCCGTGAGCTTCGGGGTCGGAGACCTTATCCCAAGATATCCGGGACGAGGCTTGATCTTGCGATGGTCGATCTGGTAAGGAGGTCCGCCCGACGCATGCCTGGAATGCTGATGAGCCGTCCGAACCGACTTAACCTTTGTCTCGGTTCGACGCATGCCCGGAATGCTGATGAGTCGTCCGATCCGACTCAACCTTTGTCTCGGTTTAGCGAATCATGCCTCGGATTTGGCGCATCCTTTGGTGATCCGAGGCATTAAGTCCGAGTCTGCGGACTTGTACTTTTTGTCCCCAACAGTAAGCCCCCCTACTCCGTGTGTTTCATATGACACTTAGGAGTAGTGAGTTTTGAGTCGGTTCACAACCCAGTCCGAGACAGTAGGTAGTCGTTTAATGCGTTCCGTGTCGCCTTTGACGGGAGGCGGTTCGGTTCCTGACATCGCACGCGCCGTCAGCCGTCAAATCGCACATCCCGCCAATGAGGGTTGGACACGTAGCAAGGGCATTATTGTCGTCAGTCGACGAGCGCCACGTGTCGAGCGGGGGAATCGATGCAGGCGTCGAATCATTTCCCCATTAATTACTTCCGCCGCATGGCCATCTTATAAATTAGTGGGGGTCCCGCATTTTGAACTTCTATTGCCATTCCTACTTTTCATTCCCTTAGGAGCCTTCTCAGTCTTTCATCTTCTTCCTTTCCTTTCTCTTAACCGTCAGCGCTTCCTTCCGCCATTTCCGTTCTCCTTTCTCCCTCCGGTGAGTTTCTCCTTCCTCTTTATTAGATAATAATGGCGGATAGGGGTTCTCGAAGTCCCCAGGGGGGAGCTTCCGGAGACGAAGGCGAAGCGCAACGTTTTTGGACTGTTGCGGAATCGCCTTCCTTACTGACGGAGATAGCAGTGGATGCCAACGCTGCTTTTCTATCTGAGAGAGTCACTGAAGCTCCGGCGGAGCGCCCTGCTTCTGTTGTTCCTTCTCGTGGTGGGTCGTCTTTATTAACCCGCCCGGGAAGGCCTAACTTTCCAAGGGGCATGGAGGAAGATGAGGAGGAAGAAGATGAAATGTTGATTGCCGAGGGAACCTCTGATCCAGTTCCTGTCGATGAATCGGCGCACGCCGAGTCTGAAGGAGAAGGATCGGGGGATTTAAGCGGTCCGGTTCCCTCGGTTTTAATCGAGGCGGATCTTAGACAGAATCCGAATCGGGTATCACATCCCCGAGTCGGTCATCACCTATCTCCCCGTCCGAATGACTTGCCGGATCACCCTCCTGGGGCGGTCGCGATTTACCAAGTGTCAATGCAATGCGGCTGGCGTCTGCCCCTCAGGCCATCGTCCGGGAGTTTTGTCTCGCATTCAGATTGCCCCGGGGCAGATAGTCCCGAATGGGTGGAGGAACTTATTCGGGTGTGCGGTGTTGTGGGCCGAGATGGAACAGCCACCGCTTACAGTCGACGAATTTCTCCACCTGTACCAAGTGCGAGTGAATCCGAATTACCCTGTCTTCTACGTCTTCGCTGCTTGGCGAGGCGGAGATAACTGACCCTCCCACTTCCAACAAACATTGGAGAGAGCGTTGGTTTTGGGCATGTGGTCGCTGGGAGACGGATGAGTCCGGGTCTTACGAGGCTCGTGTTCCTCGGACATTTCAGAGAGCAGGTGACTTGGGTCTTCTCTCTCTCGCCCTTTTTCATTTTTTGTAATATTCTGAGTCTGACGGGCTTGTGTCTGGCAGATATTCTAAAGAAGCGGCCGAAGCTCGGCTCCAGTGCCTCGGCTCGGATCAAAGAGTTGAGGACGTTGGATCCGGCGGATAGGTCTTGGAAGGTGCTTTTACAGCCGGAGCGCCTTCACCTTGCAGGTCTAGACTCGGAAGTCACAGGTAATTGAAAATGTATCTTCTGAATTTTTCGAATTTTCCCTGACTTACTTCGTTTTTTTTTTTTATAGATCTGCCCGAGGCCCGTCCCAATCTCAGGATTGTTCACGAACCGGCTCCCTCAGAAATGACTGGAGCTCGTCCTCCCCTTAGGGCAGTCACGAAGTTGAAGGCTCCGCCGCGGTCAGTTCTTCTGTCGGAGCCTCGGCCGCCGAAGAGGCAAAGGGTCGTGCGGAAGGAGAAAGAGCCAGCGAGTTCTTCTGCCCCTTCCGTCGTCGTAATTCCCGACCCGGAAGAAAGGGCGGAGGAGACGGCGGCCGCTGCCTCGGAACCTCAGGCGGCACCCGACTCGGTACACATTGAGACGGATGTTCCGAGACAGGAGGAGGAGGCCAGGGCCGCGTCTTCCAGAGGGGAAGGTGAGACGAGGACCGCGTCCTCCAGAGGGGAGGAGACGAACCAGGAAGGGCCGTCTGTCCTGCAGCAGGTGGTATCGGGGATGGTTCCCTGGGCCTTAGCCCACGGGGGCGAAAGAGAGTTCGTGAGGCTCTACAACGCTCCGTCATCGCAAACCGTCAGCCATGCAGCAAGGGTGCTTTTTGAACTCGCTCCCTGCTTGATTAAGGCCAGCAAGGAGCTATCCTCGACTCATCGGCTGCAGACTCTTCTGTCGGAAGCCGAAGGGCGACGCGAGGAGGCCGAAATCCAGGTCGGCGTCCTGACAGGCGAGGCGTCCCTTGCCCGGAAGGCTGCCGAAGATGCGAGAGCAGAGGCGGCTTCCTCCAGAAGAGCCTTGGATGAAGCGCAAGCAGAGGTTGCTCGGGTAGTAGCTCTTCTCTCTAAAGCTGAAGAAGAGAACCGGCGAGTTCTCGCAGTTCATGCTTCGTGCGCAGATGACTTAGCTCGGGCTAAGCTTGAGGCGGCGGAGCATATTCAGCAGGCCGACGAGAAGACTCGGGAGGCTGAGAAGGCCAGGGACCAAGCCGTCCAAGCTTTCCTTGAGTCGGCGGAGTTCGAGGACGAGAGGGACCGCTTGTTCCAAAGAGGATATCTGGAATGCGTCAAGGATATAAAGAAATCTTTTCCTGACCTTGACCTTTCAGAAATCGAGGGCGGAGCAGCCTCGGAATCCGAGAATCCGGACGCTGCTGCTGAAGACACTGCTGCTGGGGACGAGGCCGGTGCATGAGGACAGTTACTAGGGCCCTTCGATTTTTTTTTTTTGCTTTGATGTATTCACACGTTATATTTGTATGTGTTTTGACAAATGAAAGAAAAATGCTTAGCTTTATTCATTTGACTTGGCTTTAATCCTTCTTAGTTCAGAATCTTTAAACGTTGAGTACCGAGCTAAGGATAGTAGACCTTGAGGTGTTCAGCGTTCCAAGGGTGAGGCAATGGTTGTCCGTTTAGGTCTTCTAGCCGATACGTTCCTGGTCGGATGGTGCCCGAGACGATATAGGGTCCTTCCCAATTGGGTCCCAGCGTACCCGACCCAAATTCCTTGGTGTTGGAAAATACTTTCCAGAGAACCATATCTCCCATTCGAAACCTTCTAATCTTAATTCGGGTATTGTAGAACCGAGCCACTTGTCGTTGCCGCGCCACTTCCCTTTGTTCGTCCAGAAGGTCGAGTCCGAGTGCAAGGAGTTCTTCATTCTCTTCTGCATTGAATGAGGTGATTCGAGCCGAAGGTAATCCGATTTCAACGGGAGTGACGGCTTCCGAGCCATAAGCTAATGAAAACGGAGTCTCTCCTGTGGCTGTTCGAGCTGTAGTTCGGTAAGCCCAAAGAATTTTCGGGAGCTCTTCGGCCCATGCTCCTTTGGCTCGGCCAAGCTTGGTCCGAAGATTTTGCTTGATAACCTTGTTAACCGCCTCAACTTGTCCGTTGGTTTGAGGATGATGAGGTGAAGAATAAACGTTTCTGATTCCGAGGTTGTCGCACATCTCGCGAAAGCTCCTATTATCAAATTGCCTTCCATTGTCTGTAACAATGGTACGGGGTACTCCGAATCGGCAGATAATGTTTTTCCATACAAACTCGGTGATCTTCTGCTCGGTTATTTTAGCTAATGGTTCTGCCTCGGCCCACTTCGTGAAATAGTCCACTGCTACCACAGCAAACTTGGTCTGACCTTTTCCCATAGGGAGCGGTCCTATAATGTCGACGCCCCACTGTGCAAAAGGCCAGGGGCCAGTCATCGGTGTCAGTGCCTCGGGTGCTTGCCTCGGAATTGCCGCGAACCGTTGACATTTATCGCATTTTTGAACGAGCTCGCGAGCGTCATGTTGGATAGTAGGCCAGTAGTATCCCTGTCGTAGGACCTTATGGGCGAGAGATCGCCCTCCAGAGTGGTTTCCGCAGATTCCTTCATGGATTTTCCGTAATACATAGTTTGCCTCGCTGGGTTTGAGGCACCGCAGCAACGGGGCGTAGTAACCTTTCTTATAGAGGGTTCCGTCGTGTATGGTGTAACCGGAGGCTCGGATCTTAGTTCGTCGAGCCTCGGCGTGATCCTTAGGCAACTTTCCTTCGTCAAGGTATTGGCGGATTGGATCGATCCAGGATGGTCCCGAGTCGATTGTGTTGACGGCCTCGCCAATTGGTTCATTTACACTCGGCTTGTCAACGTATTCGATAGGGACGGACCTGGGTATATCATCTTCATCGGCGGAGGCGAGCTTTGCTAATAAGTCGGCTTTGCTGTTTTCTGTGCGAGGGATTCGAGTGACACGACAGAGCTGAAATCCATTGACAAGTTCTTTCGCTTTCTCCATGTATGCTCTTAATTGGTCTTTCCGTGTTTGGTATACACCGGTAACTTGATTAACAACCAACTGAGAGTCGCTGAAAACGCTTAGGTGGGTAACTCCCATACTAGCGGCGAGTCGGAGGCCGAGTAACAATGCTTCGTATTCTGCCGTATTGTTCGACGCTTGGAATCCGAGTCGTAAGGCATACTGTATATAGGTATTATCGGGAGTTTCCAGCACAACCCCCGCCCCACTGGCCTTCGCGTTGGAAGAACCGTCGACATACAGTTTCCATGGAATAGGGCAAGGGGGAGCGGTTGATGTCGGAACTGCACCGTCCTTCGGCGCATTATTACTGAAAGTTCGGTTGAAGACGGTCCCTCGGCGATAAAATCAGCTACGGCTTGCCCTTTGATTGCTGCCTTTAGTCTGTATTGAATATCAAACTCACTCAGCTCGATAGCCCATTTAGTGAGTCGGCCGGAAGCCTCTGGCTTCTGCAATACCTGGCGAAGCGGAAGATCGGTCATCACGATGATGGTATGGGCATGGAAATACGGCCTGAGTCGGCGAGAGGAAGTTATTAAAGCCAAGGTGACTTTTTCCAAGCTTGGGTATCTCGTTTCTGCTGGCAGTAACGCTTTGCTGACGTAATAGACCGGCAGTTGCTTTCCTTCGGATTCTCGTATCAAAGCCAAGCTAACCGCTGCCTCGGATACTGCTAGGTAAAGGAGCAGGGACTCCCCTGATTCGGGTTTTGATAAGAGAGGCGGAGAACCGAGATATGACTTTAATTGTTGGAATGCCGCTTCACATTCTTCCGTCCAACCCATCGTTTGCCTTCCTTTCAATTGTTTGAAGAAAGGGAGACATTTATCCGTGGCTCTGGACAGGAACCGATTAAGTGCTGCGACTCGTCCGGTCAACCTTTGGATGTCCTTAATGGTTTTGGGGGATTCCATATCAATCAAAGCTTTTATCTTCTCAGGGTTTGCCTCTATTCCTCGCTGACTGACCAAGAAACCGAGGAATTTTCCGGAGCCTACTCCAAAAGCACATTTACTCGGATTTCGCTTCATCAGGAACTTCCGTAGGATTAGAAACATTTCTTCCAAATCATTCACATGATCTGCCGCGTGTATGCTTTTGACGAGCATGTCGTCGATGTATACTTCCATGGTTTGGCCTATAAGCCGAGCAAAGATTTTGTTAACTAACCTTTGATAAGTTGCGCCGGCATTCTTCAAACCAAATGGCATCACTCGGTAACAATAAAGGCCTTTGTCGGTGACAAAGGTAGTTTTTGATTTATTTGTTTGATGCATTACAATTTGATTATACCACGAATATGCATCCATGAAGCTAAGGAGCTCATGTCCTGCTGTACTACTAGATGGTCTATCCTCGGAAGCGGAAAGCTATCCTTGGGGCAGCTTTATTTAAGTCGGTATAGTCAATACATACACTCGCCACTTCCCGTTGGATTTCTTTACAAGCACGACATTCGCGACCCACTCGGATAGTGTATTTCTTCTATGAAATTGGCCCGGAGGAGTTTGTTGACTTCTTTTTCGATGATGGCGTATCGTTCGGGGCCGAGCGGTCGCCGCTTCGTCGGATCGGTCGATACGACGGATCGACGTTGAGTCGGTGAGTCACCACAAAGGGGTCGATCCCGGGCATATCTTCATGACTCCAGGCAAATACGTCGGCGTACCTACGGAGTAGGGCTATTAGCTTTTCTTTCAAAAGGGAATGTAGAAACGAGCCAATTCGTACCGTCTTGGATCCATCCGTCTCGACTAAGGGGACCGAGACAAGATCTTCGACCGGCTGTCCTCGTTCATAATTCTCGCCCCGAGGGTCCAATGATTCGATCGTTAATATGTTGGTCGGACTTTTGTCGGCGGCTCCCTTTACAGCTATCATGTAACATCGCCTCGCATCTTGCTGATCTCCTTTGACAATTCCGACTCCCGACTCGGTTGGGAATTTCATTGAAAGGTGGTATGTGGATACCACGGCCTGGAGGAGACTCAATGAAGGTCGGCCGAGTATTGCGTTGTATACTGAGGGTTGATCGACGACCAGGAAGTCAACCATCATCGTCGTCTGATGTGGGGCACTACCAGCAGTGAGTGGTAATGAGACAATCCCTTCGGGCAGCACCTGTCCTCCGGAAAAACCGATCAACGGGGTCCGAACTGGGCGTAGCATGGACCGTTCGATCCCCATTTTGTTGAACGCCTGAGTAAATAACACGTCTGCAGATGACCCCGTATCGACGAGTATCCTGAATACTTTTCGGTTAGCGATCGCCAGGGTGACGATCAACGCATCATCGTGGGGGTGATGGATACCTCGGGCATCATCATGGGGGTGAACGATATGCAATATCTTTCCCTTTTCTTCTCTTTTGGTGGCCGATCTATAATCATGAGCTCGGACTGAGGCTGACTAAGTTTTCTTGCATGATTCCTTCGTGCATTGTTTGAGTCGCCCCCACCTTGTGGACCGCCGATAATCGTCCGGATTTCTTCCATAGGCTGATTCTCGGTCGGGCGTGCCTCAGCTGCCCCAGCTTTAACCATATGTTCTCTGAGTCGGCCGTCTTTGATGAGTCGTTCGATCTCTTCTTTTAGGTGACGGCAATCACTTGTGCTATGCCCGTGATCACGGTGATAATGGCAGTATTTATCCTTGTCCCGCCGATTAGGATTACTCCTGAGCTTACTGGGCCAGTTAACAAAGCCTTCGTTTTTTATTTCCATCAATACCTCTTCCCGAGTCTTGTTCAGGGGAGTATATGTGGAAAATCTTCGATCCGGCCGTTTCCCTGACCTTCGCTCATCACGCGCTTGATCATCCTTGCGTTTCCTTCCTCCGGCCGAGTCGGCTTCCTTTTTGGCCGACTCTTTGGCCAAAGTTTTAGTTTCACGCAGGATTCGCGCTTCCTCAGCATTCGCATACTTGTCCGACCGTGCCATAAATTCTGCCAGAGTATCGGGGGGAGTTTTGTCTAGAGATGCCAAGAATGGTTTATCTCTAACTCCTTGCATGAGCGCATTGAGGGCCGTTTCTTCTGAATGTTTTCGAACCTGAAGGGATTCGAAATTAAAACGCTTGATATAATCTTTCAGTAGCTCTCCCTGCTTTTGAACTACGTTGTTCAGATGTGCAGGGGGCTTCAATTTCTTCTTTCCGCCGATGAAGTTGGTGAGGAAGGCGTCGCTCAGCTCAACGAATGAACCGATGGACTTTGGCTTCAGCTGTTTGAACCACAGTCGAGCTACATCGGTCAATGTAAGAGAAAAGGCCCGACACATTACCGCATCCGAGGCATCGTGGAGCTCCATGTAGGTTCTGAAGCATTCAATATGCTCGGTTGGGTCGGTCTTGCCCAGGTGAAAGGAGTGATTTGAGGTAATCGAAACCTCTCGGGACCGGGCCTTCAATACCGAGTCCACAAAGGGGGACGCCTTCGCTTCGGACCCGGAATATCCATTCCGGCCGTGCTTCATGTCCGCCATCTCTTTCGCCATCTCTTCCCGCATTTCTCTTTTAAAATTTTGAATATCGGCTTTCCAAGGTTCACTGCTCTCGCCGTGCCTTCGATGGATGGGCGATTATGCCTTCTTCGCTCTATCTCGTGCCGAAGATCGGTCGGGGTAGGGAAGCGTTGGCCGACTGGGAGATGGTTCTGATCCGCCTTGGGGTTGACTCGGCTGGAGAGACTATGGCGCGGAAGGTTGAGGATCAACCGCCGTAGTTGGTACGTGCGCCTGGGGTTGTGTTGTCTCCCCTTGAGGATGCGAGAGCGGCTGCATTTGTTGCTGATACATTCGTTCCAGCATCTGCTTCATCACATTCATATCAGACCGGATTTCTTGAACCTCCTGGTCCAACCGCCCATCGTTGCGACCCCGCTGATTGTTGCTTGGTCTGGTCGCTCCTCGTTGGCGGTTGTTAGGTGGGTTCTGGGCTGCGGGGACCGCGACTGGACCCACCGGCCCTCCAATCTCATTCAAATCTTCCTCTGGGACCGTCCTTCTAGTCATTACCATTGAAATCAATATAGAGATATGAGATGGCTTTTTTGTACGGTTCCCACAGACGGCGCCAAGCTGTTGGTGTAAATATCTGGTTCGTCCTTCTTAGACCTTCGAATACCTGCACAGAGAGAGGACAAAGGAGACCCTGGCTTGATCAGGGGACCCTCCGATGCCAAAGTCAGGCCTGGATTCTGGGTCTAAGTATATTGAGGAGTTTTTAGAGAGAATTCTTTTCATACCTCTCAAGGTGACAGGGGTCCTTCTTTTATAGCTGGGGCGTTCTGTCGCACAAGGATTCTCTTCCTGATACTGGGCGCAGGATCTTCTCCTGGGATCACGGAGATAGGATCGTGCCCCTCTCGGGCCTTCATCCGATCCCGTGAGCTTCGGGGTCGGAGACCTTATCCCAAGATATCCGGGACGAGGCTTGATCTTGCGATGGTCGATCTGGTAAGGAGGTCCGCCCGACGCATGCCCGGAATGCTGATGAGTCGTCCGAACCGACTTAACCTTTGTCTCGGTTCGACGCATGCCCGGAATGCTGATGAGTCGTCCGATCCGACTCAACCTTTGTCTCGGTTTGACGAATCATGCCTCGGATTTGGCGCATCCTTTGGTGATCCGAGGCATTAAGTCCGAGTCTGCGGACTTGTACTTTTTGTCCCTTATATAAACTATGATATCTAATATGTACTCTTAAAATGAGATGAAATAATTTTCAAGTGGCAACCAAACATGAGTTTTAATTAATTAAAAAGAATCAAATTCAAAATAAGTGCATGACTGGGCATTGCCTAAAGGTGCTGTTCCATGTGCCTAAACAGCCTGGATTTTCATGCACGCAGAACCAGTGGCAAAGATTTCGGGCATTCGCCAGGTAGGAGGCATCTTCAACACTCCATGTACCAAAAGTTAAGGTAGTATACTTATCGAGTGGGCCACACATATATTAAATCTAGACGGTTGGACATTTCTTTTATAACAAACATTTTTTCCTTCTACTAGTTTAACTGGATTGATCAGTCAACATAGCATTACTCTTATGTTCCATGGCATTGTTGTGGATACCATTATGCCAAAATTGCGAATTTGCGATGGGTCAGATCCATTGCAAAACCAAATTAACGACGGATTCGATCCATCACATGGTCCGTCATTGTTTGCTGCGTCGCAAATTTTAAATGACGGATAGGATCCATCAGAAAATTGCGACGGATCCTATCCGTCGTAATCTGTCCTTGATCAATGAAAAACCCCATCCGAATTATTCGTCATTAAAAATTTTGTGACGAATACAATCCGTTGATGATCTTAGAAGAAGCTACAGATTTAATTACTTGTTCAGAAATTAGCGACGGATTTGATCCGCCGCTAAAATTTTTGTAAATAAAAATAATGAGCATTACATTATTTATTTATTTATTTTAAAAATCTGTTACACCTGATAGCCATTCAAAAAATAAAATAAAAATTCATCTGGTTATTTAATAAGAATCCCATTCAAAAATTTCAAAGGATTGGGCTAAATATGAAACTAGATTAAATATCATTTTGTGCATGTTTAGATGTTCAATTAACCTAAATAGCTACCGATGAAATAAGGTAATGTAAAGAATATCATCTGCCCTCAAAACTAAAGAAATGATCATCATAATCATGTCTCATTGATTAAAATACAAATCTACAAGATACTTTCTCAATATTTTTACAAACATACAAATGAAACATAACACAATTGAAACAAAAGAGAAATGATAAAGATAATAGACCTATAAGTTGCTTCCATTGATGTTGCATCGTGAATGCTAGCTGATAGTCCTCCTGAACATGAGAGATTGTATTAGTTTTATATAAATACATTTGATAAAGTGATAAATGCAATCCCAAGATTTGAGTTGTTTACTTGGCTTTTTTGCCATAAATTCCTTGAAGTTATTAGTCATGAAGATGGTCTTCCAATGAGAACCTTCACAAAAAATTCACTATTTCCTTGGAGCCCATCTTCACAAAAAATGTGAATTTCTCAAATTATTATTATTATTATTATTATTATTATTATTATTATATCAAAACACAATCTCAATTTCTTTCTCAAAATAATTTCTTTTTTCAAAGTTGTCAAAAATTTCACATTTTTTTAAATCTCTTCAATTTTATTTTTCAAAATACCACACACACACACACACACACACACACACACACACACACACACACACACACACATATATATATATATATATTATATTCAATATTATCAAATTTATTAAAAATTCTTTTTTTAATTAAATCAAAATCTCAATTTTAATCAAACATTGTTAATTGTTCTTTTTATTTCTCAATGATTTTTTCAATTTTTTTCAATTTTTTTTTTTGTTTTTTGTTTTTTTAAACCTCTCAATTTTCTTTTTTCATAATGTCAATTATATATCAAAATAGTGATTCTTTTTAATGATAATTTTTTCGTACTTCATTTCCTAAAATACAAAGGATGCATGGTGGAATATTTTGTGTGATAATGCAAAACATTTAAATATCAATTTTAAAGCAAAATTAAATTAATAATAGTTTCCATTCAATTGATATAAAAACATAACAAAATCGTTGCTTTCAATTAATTGATACGAAAATAATATAAAATACAAATAAATACAATTAAAGCACTAAAATTCTATTAAAAACACTTACTACAATAAAACAATTTACCACCATATTATATATATATATATATGGGAAAAGGTACTATGCGCTCGACCTCACGAGTCCGTCCCATGAGGTCGAGCTGTGTCGGCCCCATCGTGATGCGTTTCGAACATCTACCCCATCAGTCAGATGCATCATTCCATCGTGGGCCTAGGTCTCAAAAATCAAGTCAATCCGTGACTTGTGTGGGCCACACCACATACAGAAGTAGGGAGGGGCCGTGCACCATTAAAACATTCATAATCATTTTTTGGGCCCACCGAGATGTGGTTTGCAAATCCAGCCCATCCATTATGTGTCCCACTTGGATGAGGGTTCAGACCAAGTTTCAGTAGCATTCAAAACTCAGGTGGGCCCCACCAAGTGCTTTTATATGTTTTAATGGTGTCTTCACATGATTTTAGATGGTATGGCCCACCTGAGTTCCGTATACGGTTGATTTTTGGGATATCCCATAATTTAGAGGGGACCCATCAAATGCACGGTGTTGATGGTCGACACGCATCACGGTGGGGCCCACACAGCTCGACCTCACGGGAGCTTATCGTGAGGCCGAGCGCATAGTACCTTTTCCCTATATATATATATATATATAGGGGTAAAAGTCAATTTATGACGGACCATGATCTGTTGCAAAAACAAATAAAATCCATCATTAACAGTACTTTGTGATAGACTAAATTCTGTTGCAAGATCTTAATTTGCGACAGACCAAATCCGTTGAAATTTTATGACAGACCAAATCTGTCGCAAAATCTTAATTAGCAACAGACCAAATCTGTTGGAAAATCTGTCGCAAATTCACATTTTATTGTATTGTACCCTCGTCAGTGAATGACACGTTCAATGACTCGAGCTATTACATATACACGATAATAAATGGACCATCCTGATTTTTGTCCCAAGTGATTTGTATGATACATCTCACCTTTTTCACGGATTGGATGTCGTATATACAAGTGTCCCATTTATTTAGATGCAGACCTCACCACCACTTACATCGATATCAACTTGATATAGCATGATTATATTGGGCTACGTGTTCCATTAGAAATGGGGTCGTTGGGGATTGGATACTATCGCCTTTAGGACTTGGTTAGAGAGGGATAGTCCTGTTAGGGCCTTTGTGAGGCCTACTATGATATATGTATTTCATCTGAGCTGTCCATCCATTTTGAAAGATTAGTTTAAAGCATTAGCCCAGAAGAAAGTACATTAAAGGTTCGAGTAGACTACATCACAGAAAATAGTGGCGATTGAATGCATACCGCTCAAAACTTCTAGGAGCCACAAAAAAAGATTGTTAGAATCCTAAAGTCTAAAAGGGAGATAAAATAGATGAAGCTCCTAAAGAATCTAATGCAAAAGAGTCAAGTGAGGATGTGGACACTAGTGATGTTCTGATTGCATCCAAATCCAGCTATCTTATCGATGGGAGAATTTTGGATACGGGGTTATAATTCCACATGATCTCACATCGGAATTAGTTCACCACATACAATGAGTGTGATAGTAGCCAAGTGTCTATGGATAATGATGTTGCTTGTATGGTCATTAGAATTGGATCATGCACATCAAAATATCTAATGGGATGGAGTACATTCTGACAGATATAAGACATGTTCCTAATATACGGAAGAATACGATATTTCTAACTCTCAAGGCATTTGGGTGCAAAATCATCAGTTTCGATTGTATCTTGAAAGTTTCAAATGGGACACTCGTAATGATGAAGGCACAACATAATCGTAACCTTTACAGGTTGATTGGGAATATCGTATCAGGTGGAACTGTAATTAATGTCTGTAGCGGAGTCCACGTCGGCACGTACGTGGCAAGAACGTCTAAGCCACATGAGCGAGTATGGCGTAAAAGTACTTTTTGATCGTTCCTTGATTTCTGCATTTAAAAGTGTTGATTTGAAATATGGGAGCTTTGTATATATAGTAAATAGTCATAATTATCTTTTATATCGGGTAAACATGTTTGTAAAGGTATTTTAGATTATATATATTTTGATGTATGGGGACTGCCCCCCTTAGTTTTTGGAGGAAGGTTATCATTCTTTGTATAATTCATAAATGACCACTTTAGAAAAGTTTGAGTATACTTTGTGAAGTACAAATTTGATGTTTTTGCCACCTTCAAAGTGTAGAAGGCAATGGTGGCAATCAGGGCACAAGTTAAAACTTTTGAGAACAAATAATGGATGTGAATTAACTTCGAATGAATTTAACCAGTTTTGTAAAGATGGGGGGATCGTACGGTATGAGACAATCATGCATACACCAGATCAGAATGGTGTAGCAGAACAGATGAATCAAATTCTCTTGAAAAGAGCACGAAGCATATTGAGAAACATTGGGTTAGACAATGAGCTATGGATTGAGGTCATAAACACGACTTATTATTTAGTAAATCGATCTTTGTCTATGCCGATTGGTTGTAAAATTTTAGAAGAATTATGGAGTGATCACGAAGTTAATTACTTAGGGCTGTAAGTATTTGGTTATGATGCTTACTCTCATATACCATTTGTTGAAAGAGATATGCTAGACTAAATGAATCCTTACTCTTGCTCGGGTGGTAGACTCTCTGGAGTTTTAACTCCTGGTCAAGGGTTCGAGTACCCATAGGTGGTGAAATTCCACTAGCGTGAGTGTGTGGGGTGTGTGTGCGTGTGAGAAAAAAAATGCTAGACTAAATGGTGAAGAAGTGTATCTTTGTTGACTATGGTGATTGTGTGGAGGGATACATGCTGTTTGATCGGGTCACATGGAAGATACGATTAGCTGTGACGTCAAGTTTGATGATGATTCTTTGTTTCATAAGGAAAAACACAAGGAACCAAAAAAATCAGCGGTGATCGATGTTGAAATTGACAATGGTAAAACACATGATGAAGTTGAGCAGTAGCAAAATGTACAAGATTAGGTGGAGCAGCTACTTATGAGGAGAAATCTACCTAGGGATCATATATTACTGATAGGATATAGAGATGACTCGAATATTGCATTCGCTCTTATTACGGATGAGGGGGATCCGTCTACCTTTCAAGAAGCACTGGATGACCAGATACTGTGAAGTGGTTGACGGAGATGTAAGACGAGATGCACTCTCTATACAAGAATTAGACATGGGAGATTGTAGAATTTTCTGTTGGGCGTAAAGCGATTGGGTCCAAGTGCATTTATAAGAAAAAATAGGATAGGTATAAGGCAAGATTGGTTATGAAAGGGTATGCGTAGAAGGAGGGTGTTGACTTTAGTGAGATTTTCGCGCTTGTAGTCAAATAGGTATTTGTCAGGTTTATGTTGGCACTGGTTGCCCAATATAACCTTAAACTGGAACAAATGAATGTTAAGATTGCTTTTCCTACACGAGGAATTGGAAGAATGGATCAACACAAAACAAACATAGGGGTTCGAAGAAAATGGGTAGGAGAATAACGTTTGCTGGTTAAGAAGGTTGTTGTATGATATGAAATTGTTGCTTAAGTTGTGGTATAAAAAATTTGATACTTTCATAGTGAGTCAGTGATTTACTAGGAGTGAATATAATCACTGTGTATACTTTAAGATACTAAGTAATGGATGATTCATTTGATTGACATTATATGCTGATGACATGCTTATCGTCAATTAAAGCATGTCTGAGATTAATTTATTGAAGACTTAACTATCATGGACATTCAAAATGAAAGATTTGGGGGCTAGAAAGAAGATTCTTGGTATAGACATACATAGAGATATGGAGAGGAGTAGATTAGAATTATCTCAGGCAGAGTATCTTAAGAATGTATTCTTTCAGTTTGAAATGGATTAGGCCAAGCTAGTGAGCACACCCTATGCTGCTCACTTTAGACTTTCTTCAGAGCAATGTATTATTATAGATACAGAAAAGTAATTTATGTCTTGTGTGTCATATTCGAGCGCAGTTGACAATTTAATGTATAACATGGTCTTTACAAGATAGAATATTTCACTTGCAGTCAATATTGTCAGCATATATTGTCAAATCCCGACAAGAAACATTAGAAGGCAATGAAATGACTACTTTGTCATCTATGAGGTACAACCGACTGCGCCTTGACATTTCAGAAATCAGAGGGAAAGTTGGTAGACTATGTGGATTCTAATTATGAAGGGAATGCAGATAACAAAAGGTCGACTTTCGGCTACTCATTTGCATTATTGAGTGGAATGATCATTTGGATAAAGAAGCTTTAATTTGTGGTTGCACTTTTCACAATATAAGCTGAGTTTATGGTGGTGATGGAAATTTTCAAGAAAGGTGTTTGGTTGAGAGGAATGATGAATGAACGTAGGCTTCAGTAGGATGTTGTGTTGGTTAATTATGATAATGAAAGCGCGATTAATTTGAGGAAAAATTCAGTTTACCATTGTCGTACTAAGCATATTGATGTTAATCATCATTTTATATAAAGTTCTTAAGGAAGTTAGTGTGACTCTTGAGAAGATCCATACAAGTGTCAATCCGGTGGATATGTTTATAAAGATGGTTCCCACAGAGAAGTTTTGATTTTATTCGACTTTTTAGAGTTTGACAAAATATTACCGAAGATGGAGTTTGTACAAAAAGCGATGACAGTGATGAAGCTATAATTGAGATGATTAGAGATGGAGCTTGGAGTTGTGGTTCATGAACGAAGATTAAAGCCATGGTAGACATTGTTATGAGATATCTTAAATCTGTACATGAAACAGGTGTTCGATCGATTAATCACCTTGGTCGATCAATCGAGTGAATTCTGAATTATACAGATTGGTCTCTTGAAAGTTTTGGACTGGCTCAATCGATTGAACTCTTGGGTCAATCGATCAACTATTTAGAAAATACCTCTAAACTCTCTCGAGAGTTTTGAGCGTGTTCAATCACTTAAACATGTTGGCTCATTCAATCGCGAAATGGTCAATCGGTGACGATCAATCGATGCTTCGATCGACGACGCATGTGATTTTGTAGAATTGCATAGTTTGTTTCCTATTCCAAATGCGACACTATATATATGAGGGTATAATACGGGATTAGGGCATCCTAACTTATTCTAATTGGGACCTAAATGTTTATAGGATTTGGAGAGAAGAAAATTAGGGGTGTTGATGTTGTAAATTCTTCTATTCTTTCGTAATTCATTTATCATAGTGATTTGTTGTCATTTTTTGCTGTGTTTTTTTCCTGCAAGGATTTTCTCACGTAAAAGCTCGTGTGTTTTTTGTGTTTGTATTTGCTTACCTACGTTTATCTTTTGATTATCTGATCTAAATTTGGGGTTTGCTTCTACAGCTTTTTCGACCGAATCCATTTTTCCACTTTTTCCTATACAATGTGTAAGTGCTGAAGCGGCATTTTCCTTCAATTATCCCACTAGTTGCATTTATACATAGGAAATCACTACTTTAGAGCAATGAATTTGACATGTGCAGGGCACGAGTCACACTAAAATTAGGATTAGGCTTAATCTTTATTTGGATGGTTAGCTTTCCCAAACAGACTCTGTTATGGGTAAAAATGGTCTAACCAATTATGAGGTCAGCTCGAACTCACAGGCACACGCTCCTGGACCACAGGGCTCCTAGACGACCATTCCAGATCATTCTATGGAAGAGTCAACACTGAACTCCGGAGCCTAGGCCTCGACACCATATTTTCCTGCAGCTTCCACCAAGCTTATCTGACCTTTGAGGAATATCCAGGTTTGTAAAACCAGAGGATGATCTGTCGACCAATGATGGTTGGTGTGGAAATTCATCCTGGGCCGATCATAGGGATCGGCCCGATTGATTGTGGGCTCGACTCAGCTTGACCTCAGCCTGATCAATCGAAAGCTTGGCCTAGATTGGCCCAACCGTTTGTTGCATGATTTGAGGGTTGACTACTTCAACACTTATCACCTTTGACGAAATTGTGTAACGGCTGAGAAAGATGTGCGGAGACTACACCTGTAACCAAGAACCGTTTTGGGCCCAATAATGACCCCTCTACACTATAAATAGGGGACCCCATTGACACTAAATGGTATACACAATCTCTAGCATAAAACCCTTTACTCCACTAGACTTAGGTTTTTGCCTGACTTAGGCATCGAAGGGTCCCCTGTCATAGCTAGGGTCTCTTTTTTGTATGCTCTTTGTATAGGTGCTCAAAGGTTAGAGAAGGCTAGTCAGATTTTCACATCAACAGACTCACACATATTTGCACGGAGCAAAACATTTATTTCACAATCCTTACCATCACAAACTCTAATTATAAGAAACAATATTGAAAAAGTCGATAAAAAGCATGGCGTGGATGAAAGACATGCAACACGACACACGCCAACATTAGGTACGAGGCTACTATGGCTAAGTCCACAAGCACATGCCAAAATGGCACGTTCACCACATTCGAACTTTTCCATCAGGTGGGACACGATGCGCCTTGTAGATATTCTAATTTTTAGGCCGGAAGATCTAGACAATGTGGCCCACCTGATGGGAACCGTGGATCTCATACACGTGTCCCATGTTGGCATGTGCGGTGGTTCCACACAGTTGTGGTCATCACAAACTTGAAAGAGTGTTTCATAAGTCAATTTAAAGGTATGGGATTTGCACGGGCAACGGGGAGACACACCAAGGGATGTGCCCTAGGGAGTGTTATTCCTGGGGCCTCCGTCATATCGACAGTTGCACTCTTTCCGTTGATCTCAACTGTCCAATCGAAGCATTGAATTATGGAAGCGAGCGTCGTTTGGACAACCTGCAATGCTAGAGAAGTGCCCGGGCAACTTCTCCGTCCGCTTCCGAATGGCAAAAAATGGAAATGCTGCCCTCTAAGGTCCACGTGGTGACTGCTGTCGCTCTCATCGGACGACATGAATCTCTCGGGACGGAATTCAAGTGGGTCCACCCAATGCTCAGGGTCCCTTCCCATGGCCCACACATTGATGAACACTTGGGTGTTAGCTGGTATATCGTAGCCTCCGATCTTGCTATCTTTGGTGCATTCTCTTAGAATCACTGGGCTTGGGTGTAGTCGGAGTGTTTCTTTGACAATTGCTTGGAGGTATGGAAGATTTAGGACATCGGATTCTTCTACCAATCTATTTATTCCGACTATTGAATCAATCTCTGCCCTTGCTTTCTTGAAAATGTCAGGATGGTTGATGAGTTCCGCCAACGCCCATTCCGTTGTGACTGCAGATGTAGCGGTTCCTGCTGCAAAGATATCCTGTAGAAAATTCAAAAGATATCATATTATAAATAGGAAATTGACCGTACTTGCCTCGAAGTTTGGGCAAATTACCTAGAACGCTACGTCACTCCATATATTCCCTAAAGGGCCTTTTGATAACTTTTGGAGATTGTTTCGGACGAAAATACTCCTGACTTTGGTTCACTAGTTGCATGGTTTTCTAGGGTCCATGGTAAAAAGGATGGACAGCATGGATTATACACATATATCAATATGGGCCCCACGAGTTTAGTCCTTGCCCACTCGCAAAAAGGGTTCCGTACACATCACTTTATTGACATTAAATACGAGGTAACTTCTTAGTCCCTAGAAAACCATGCAACTACTGAAACAAGATTAGGGGTATTTTCGTCCAAAACAATCTCCAAAAGCTATCGGAAGGGTCTTTAGGGAATATATGGAGTGCTGCAGCGTTCTAGGTAATTTGCCCAAACTTCAAGACGAGTACAGTCAATTTTCGTATTAAATACTCATCTAATCAAATATTAAATAAGCTGGGATCGATTTACTCGATTTGTTGGGATTTTGGATAGTAAAGCCCATTTTTGTCTTTGAGGTGTTTGGGCTGAGAATTTTGGTTTGGGAGAGTGGTTTTAAGACTCAAGCAAGTCAATCCGAGTTGACTTGAACTGGGTCGGACCTGATTGGATTCGACACCAAGAGTCACCTGAAAAAGTCATGGCAGAGCCCGGCTAATTCACCTCGACTCGGGCGAGTCGCAACTCGACTTGAGACTGGACGAGTACAATCGCATGGAGGCCCAACCCGGGTCTCTGCATTTGCTATTTCTTGAAGTGGTCATTTTGGAGGAGGCTTGCTAGGCTCACGTACGTTTACTCTCCACACGTGCCCAAGTGGCACTTGTGTAGAGCATGCGAGCTTTCTATTAGTGGACACACCTTGATAATGATCTAAAAGAAAGGGATCGGTTGAAGAATAATCACTTGTTAATCAAATTATGAAAGAAGCACGTTAAAGAGAGGTTTGCTGAGCCCACACGTGTGGATCCGTGCACATCCACTGCTGCCGAACTTTTTTTTTTTTCTTTTACACACGTACACACACCCCACACACTCATGCTAGTGGAATTTCACCACCTATGGGAAATCGAACCCTTGACCGGGAGTTGAAACTACTGAGAGTCTACCACCCAAGCAAGAGTAAGGACCCTGCTGCCAAACCTTCCGCACCATGCTTAGAATGCTGATGTATTGCTATAGGAGGAATACATACGGATCTGAGTTCATGTTCGATGATCCAAACCGTTAATACTGGCTTCCCCGTCGATGGGGGCCATTGATCGAAAGCATAAGTAACTTTGGACCCGGACAGAAAGTTCCTCCGCTTGGAAGCTAGGTGGAGCCCACCGTGACGTTTATAAGAAATCCAACCCGTCCATCCGTTTTCCGAGTCATTTTAGGGACAAAAACGAAACGTGATGCCGATCCAAAACGCAGGTGGGCCACACGAGAGGAAAAATTGGGGAAAATAAATGCCGACCGTTGAAACTATCTTCGGTTTTGTATGCCATCGAAACTGTGCACGAAGTCATTCCTACTGGGATGAGCTGAAAACACGTAAAAGGATAGCCCCATGCAAAACTTATGTGGCATCACAAATGTTTGACCGGTGACTGTCCAATCCGTACGGTTTCCTCTCGTGTGGTTCACGTAAGAGTTTTGGGTGGGCCCGTCTCTTTTTTTGGCCTAAACCGGAAAGTGGATTTCTCGCAAACACTACGGCGGCCCTAACTTCCAAGCGCAAGAACTTCCGGTGACAGCCCGGGAAACGGATTGGCTACTCCCCTTTGCACCAGCCAATGGCTGATGGTCGGTGCTCAGTGGGACCTATCATGATGTATTTGTTTCATACATGCCGTCCATGTATTTTTAAAGATCATTTTAAGGTATGAGACAAAAAATGAGGTATATCTCAATATCAAGTGGACCACATTATGGGAAACATTTTTGAATGAATATTGACCATTAAAAACATTTTGGGGGCTATAAAAGTTTTGGATCAATCTTATTTTTGTTTTTTCACTTCATCTGGCCCTGCATGACCTGATAAATAGATTGGACGTCAAATAAATAGTACAGTAGGCCTTAGGAGAATTTTAACTGTCGATGTCCAATAGCTATTGTTTTCATGTGGTGTGATCCACCTGAGATTTATATATCTCTCATTTTTTGAACCAAGTACTAAAATGATCTTTAAAAATGGATTACATCATGGTGGGGCCCACGGAGCACCAACCACCAGCCAGGGGCTGGTGGCAGGGGAAGTAGCCAATCCGTTTCCGACGGCTGGACGCAGGCAATCCCGTCCGGTACCTTTATATGGGAAACGGATTGGCTACTCCACACTAGCTAATGGCTGGTGGTCAGTGCTCTATAAGCCCCCACCATGATATATGTGTTACATTCATGCGGTCCATCTATTTTTATAGATCATTTTATGCTAAGAGACCAAAAATGAGATATATCCCAATCTCAAACGGACCACGTTATAGGAAACAGTGTTGAATGAGTGCACCATTAAAAACATTTTGGGGGCCATAGAAGTTTTGGTTCAAGCTGATTTTTGTTTTTTCTCTTCATCTGGGCCTATATGACCTAATCAACAGGTTGAATGTCAAATAAACAATACATTAGGCATTCGGAGGATTTTAATGGTAGATATCCAATCACTATTGTTTTCATGTGGTGTGGTCCACCTGAGATTTATATCCCTATTATTTTTAGGATGAAGCCCTAAAATGATCCATAAAAATGGATGAAACACATATATCGTGGTGGGGCTCACATAGCACCGGCCACCAGGCTGGTGGCAGGGGAGTAGCCAATCTGTTTCCCTTTATATGCCACTTTCATGCGATGCAGGAACTTCCTTTGCTAGAAACCTAAGTGGGGCCCACTATGATGTTTGTGAGAAATTCACTTTGTCCATCTTGTTTTTTGAGATATTGTCACGACGAGGCCAAAAATGAACTTGATCCAATACTCACCTAAAATGTGACTATTAAACATACATAGTTGAAATATTCGTGGGGCCATAGGAGTTTTAAATCAGGCTAATATTTGTGTTTTTAGGTCATCCCACTAGGAATAACATTACTAACGGTATGGATGGCATGTAAACATCACTTTCTACCTCAGAGGGTTTTCAACTGTAGGAATTTTCCTACCCACCTTTTCTTCTGGTGCAGCTTAATTGAGTCTTCAATCCTTCTCACTTTTGGTCTCAAGTCCTAAAATGGCTCAGAAAACAGATTTACAGTGTGGATTTTTAAAAAACATCATGTTGAGCCCCACCCAAGTTCCTAGCGCAGGAACTTCCGGCGAAAGGCTTTGGCAGGAAACCCGCGTCCCGCTGTATCACACCAAAAGTAGCAACTATATAGCTGGGGTAGATACAAAGTTACATGCTCCCCATGATGATGTATTTATTATATCTACACCGTTCATCCATTTTTTGAGATCATTTTAGAGCATTATACAAAAAATAAATCATATCAAAAGCTGAACTGGACCACACCAAAAATAGCAGCGAGGATGATGATTTTCACCGTTAAAAAATTCTTATGGCCCACCATAACGTTTATTTTCCATCTAAGCTATTAATAAGGTTAAAAATATAATAAGGTAAAAAATACATGGATAAAGAAGAAAAACAAATTTCATAAACTTTTGTGACCCTAGAAGGGTTTCAACGGTAGATGTTCAATCCCTAGCTATTTTTTTCAGTGTTGTCCAATGGATCTTTATATCTGTCTCTTATTTTTCGGCTCAAGCCTTAAGATGAGCTCACCAAATGGACAAACCGATTTGGATATAACATATACCTCTTGATATGACCGACAGAACATGCTGACGTCACTCCACCAGCTATATAGCTGGTGTGTGGTACACCAGCCAATCCGCTTCCCGCTCATTGATGCGTACACACCGGTACAGCATGCACTGCTGTAACATTTCCCACTAAAATCAGTCAACGGCCCAACTCCAACAAAATAACAAGGAGGGCATTATGGGCGGTCAGGACAGCAGGACCAATCCAATTTACAGTTAAGCTCCACGTGATGTGGGGTCCAGTACTGCTGAGGTAATTGGGATTGAAGTCTTGCATTGCTCATGGATGGCATGTTACCGGAAGTATTATTATTATTATTTCTTTAGTTGTCTAACATTGTAAACGTTACCGGCACTTTAAAAATGAGCAGGACAAACAAGAGGCGAAAGGAGAAGAAGATAATAACGATTTATATATTGAAGGGGACGGTTACTGTTATACCGTATGACGCCTATGGAATAAAGTCCAACGTTCGAAATTCAACCTGTTGCTCTTTTACGAGTCTGCAGGTCCTGGTTTTTTTTTTTTTTTTCTTTAAATGGCAAGATCAGTTCACATTTCGGCATCACGGAATGGAGGTAAAGGACGTATCGGAATCCCCTCCAGGACGCGAATTGCGTAGTGTGGCGCTGGAAAAGCTCTATGGCCCCACCATAATCTATGTGTTTTATCCACGCCGTCCATCCATTTTGTGGTATCCCTACCTTAGGGCCTAACATCGATACACGGAGTAGATTTTACTTATACAACATCGTCAGAGCCACAGACGTGGGTGCTTTACTTGCTGCATAAAAAAGGTGTGGCAGTGTGTCCTCCCAGCTCGGAAAGGAGTCCGTTCCAGTGGCTCCGGAACCACATAAAGCTACGGTGGTGCCGGGCAGATGTGGGGCTCAAGTCATTCATGCATACATCCAACCCATCCATCAGATACTTCAGCCTATGTTACCTCGAACGCCCAAAATTCTGGATGATCATGAATTAGGTGGGCCACAGCACAGGGAACAAGTTGAGAAGGGGACGCATACCCTTGTTTTGGGTGGGGTTTTTACCGTGTTGTTTATATGGAATCCAGACCATTCAGAAGTTTTTCCTGGCATGGAGAAGGGCCAGACCAAAACTTAGGTTTGTTTGCGACTCAGGTTCCCAACTTGTTCCTGTCCTGTGGCTCCTCTGTGTTTTGTATTGATCTGATTTTCAGGAACTTGGGGTAATATGTGGTCACGCATCTGATGTACGGGCTGGATGATCTGAATACATCACGTGGGGCTCCACATCTTCCCGGTCCCACCAGAAGCTTACGAACACAAGCGGTCCGAAAAAGACAAGGTGAATGGGGTTACCAGGATAAAGGCTTTGATGTTCTCCATCGTCAGTTTCATCTCGGCGCTCTCGTCTTCCGATATCTCGAGCAAAAGATCGAGAATATCCTTCACACCATCGCCTCTCTCCATCTTCATCTTCCTCCCTTCTACATGCTCTTTGATGATCCTCTCCATCATCGCATCGAATCTCCGGTGTACGTCCTCGAACCTCTTCTTCAGCCCCTGCAAATCCAAGTTCCGACACAACCCGATATAATCCGATACGTTGAACGTGCCGGTCAGCACGACCACCTCATTCACCAACTTCCTCACTTCCTCTGCATCCCCTTCTGTGTCTGAACATATCCGGCTCATCGTCATCCTCGATATTATGTTGTTCGTCATCGTTATGAGATCTTTGCCAACGTTGACTACTTCTCCGCCGTTGGATTTCTTATGTATCAGTCGCAAGAATCGCCGGATCTCTTCGTGGCGGATGGGCTGGAGCTGATCGAGCGTGCGCCCGCCTAGAAGCTCAGACATGCAGATCTTCTTCATGAACTTCCAGTAAGGGCCGTAGGGAGCGAAGGAGAAGTCAGAGGAACCGTAGGTGAGGTAGCGGACGGCTGAGGATTGAGGTCGGGATGCGAAAGCGGTCTCGTGGGTTTTGAGGATTTCTCTCGCGGTGTCAGCGTTGGATACGACGACAGCGGGGACTGAGCCGAGGCGGAGGTACATCAACGGGCCGTAGCGCTTGGAGAGCTTGTGGAAAGCTTGGTGAGGGATGGGAGCGATGAGGTGGAGGTGTCCAATGATCGGGAGAGCTATTGGGCCCGGCGGTTGGTGGCGGGCCGTGGTTCGGAAATTGGAGAAGATGGTCCGGACAAGGACAGTGGAGATGAGCCAGATGAGGAAGAGGATGGCGTACGATTGGAGGTCGCTAGCCATGGTTTGGGTGAAGAGTAGAGAGGATTGGGAATGTAGAGCTGATCAGATGCAATTGTTTGTGGACTTTTTAAAGAGGATTGAAATGAGAGTGGAAATGAATGCCGGCCAAATTGGGCGCAGATTAGGTACTGATCCCGCCAGTACGGACGTCGCTACTGGGAGGCGGATTGGCTGGTGTACCACACACCAGCTTGACGTCACCAAGTTCTGTGGGTCCCATCATTAGTTATGTGTTATATCCAAACCGTCCATCCATTTGGCGAGCTCGTCATAAGGCTTGAGCCAAAAAAGAAGACGGATAAAAGATCAACTGGACCACGCTGCAAAAGGCAGTGGGGGATCGAACATCTACCATTGAAATCCTTTTCGGGTTAGAGAAGTTTTGAACATGATTTTTGTTTTTCTTCTTCGTTCAGGCCTTTGTAACTTCATAAACAGATTGGATGGAAAATAAATTTTATGGGAGCCCTACGAATGTTTTAACTGTGAAAATCAACATGGCAGCTGCTATTTGTGGTGTTGTCCATTTGAACTTTTGGTATGACTATTTTTTAGCTTATGCTCTAAAATGATCTCCAAAAATGGATGAATGATGTGGATATGCATTTTAGGCCAAGTAACTTAGATCTCCTTTGAAATGTTCCTACAACTAGAGTTGGAGGAGTGTATATGCACTCGTCTTCCCACGGCACGTACTCATACTAGCTATATCGATGGTGTGTAGTACACTAGCCAATTCGCTTCCCGCTACTGGTGGGTAGAGGTGGGCACGAGACAACCCAATTCGGCTAACTCGACTTGTTCGACGTGGTCCGATCCGACTCGACTCGAACCGAATGGGTGAGTTGGTTTGAACCGAGTAAGCTTTGCCCAATCCGAACTCAAACCAAGTCAAGTTCGAGTTACCTAGTAACTCGAACTAAAACTCGATCCAGTTAGACTCAACTCGATCCGAAACCTGACTCGACCTAACTCTATAATCATATCCTGACCTGATTCCAACCTCTCTCCCTCCCTCCCTCATCCTCCTCCTCCTCCTCTTCCAAACCCGGCAACCACCCACCACCATCACTCTCCTCCTCCTCCTCCTCCTCCTCTCTCTCCTCTACCTCCCTCCCTCATCTCTCAATCCAACTCGGTGCCAACTCGACTCGACTCGGTACTTCTGACCGGATCGGACTCGGTCTGGATTAATCCAGGCTAGACCGAACTCGGATCAAGTCAGGTACGCTTTCGGTGTAGTCTACTTGAGCTTTGGATCTGCCTCATGTTTACGTTCATACTATAAAATCAGCTAAAAAAAATGGATGAACGGTGTAGATAAAACTACCCTTCCATGGGGACGCGCTTGTCCAATTCATACCTGAAGAGTTTATAAGAAGGACCGAAATAATGGCAATTAGAAGAACGGTTTGGATCATTCGATGAGAAAACAGATTAAGCGACTAAGTTCCCGATGTATTCTTGTCTGGACGTACTTTAGCAAACTTCGATAATGATTAAAAGCGTGGTCTTTTTCATTATTGTTTATTAATTTTATATTCCAAACTCATGGTTTTGTGTTTCGTGTCTTACATATGTTTGTTTAAAATACAAAGTCTATAAGCAATTTGTAGGCAGATGCTTTTTCTTTCTCAAGAGTTCCGGCTAGCCCACTTGTCAGGTGGGCCACAATTCTCAAATCAAATGGCCGGTCAAGGATAGTTTGGAAAGCTGTCCACGGTGCTATATATATGATAAATATAGTTTCCCTTTTGATGAAATAAATATTTGACGATTTAAATTGATTTATTTGAACCCAGGTTTTAAAATCTTTAAATAGTTTACTGATTTAAAATTATTAAAAAAAATAAAATTCAACGACATTTTCCTGCTATATGATACCATAGCGAGAAAAAAAATGTCAAAATCCAAAATCTTCTTAGAAATTCCCATGCTAGGAAATTGTGGCAAGATTTGTCTCGATGGTTGTCCATTTTCGATTTTCAGGGTATTATCATCAGCCGTCTAAGCCCTCAGGTTATTGTTACGGATGGCTTACCTGTTTGCCATTTAACCAAAGCAAGATCTTTTCAAAGTTAAGAACTGCTTTGGTGGAGAGAGTGAGAAAAGAAATGTAGTTTATCCATCTCGGCATCTGTGGAATCATTTTCCACCCACTTGTTTTTTATTAATTAATAATAATAATAATAATAATAATTATTATTATTATATAAATTTGGCAAATCCGGTTTCTTTATTAAAAGGAGATTTCATTTACTTCTACCTCTTTCAAAGCACAAGCAACTCTATCAAGGTATAAGCTTCTTTTAAAAATACTAATTTAGAAAAAGAATTTTCATAGCCTTATAATTACAATTAGGGGCTGTTGGTTTGTTTGTTTGGTTTTTTTTTTTTTTTTGAAATATAAATTCACCCTTAGATATTTTGAATCAAAATGATATTTGTGTTTTCTCCCATTCCATGTCTATATGATTTTATGACCATGTTGGATGACAAATAAATAATCTTATGAGCTCTAGGCAAAAAAAAAAAATTTCAATGGTGAAAGCTTTATGATCACAATTTTTTGTAGTGTGAATTACTTGAGCTTTAAATTTGCCCCATTTTTTGGCTCATGCCTTAAAATGTTCCACTAAATCAGATGAACAACATGAATATGTTACATACATCATGGTGAGGCTCACAAATTTAAGTGGGTCCTTTAAGAATTGATTTTTGAGATGAAAATACTCACCTAAAATTAAATAAGCGTGTAGAGTAATAATAACCTATTTATTAGGTATTTGTAGTGGAAATAAAAAATCAAACAACCCTCTATTGTTTATTGTATGATGAACTGCATTGGTGATATTGACCATGTGTCAATGCACCACATGTGCCACTATTGATCACCTTCACTTGTACTCTACATGTGATACATATTGCATCTATCTTCAAATGTTCTACATGTTCCACATGCTAATATGCTTCGGTGCTAGCATGTGAAGTTGCCACATGTGCAGCTGTATATATTTAAGCACCTTACATGTGTCATGTACGCCAACTTTGCATGTGCCAATAAAATTTTCATGGAGCCTATTCAGCCCAAACATCATGCACAAGAGCAGATCCCAACTTCCATATAAATTCTCGTTGAGAAACAAATCCGTTTAAATAACTTTTTATAATGTTACATATGACACAACACTCCTCTCATTAAATACTGTCCTTTCTTGTTATTTTCCTGCGGGTGAACTTGTAAGTACTTCGGTGGAATTTTTTCTCTCGAGAAAATGCCATTTTCTCTTGCCCATGAGAGTAGTTTTATGAAGAAAAAGTACAACCAAAGAAAAATATTAGGCTTTTTTTTTTCTATATACACCCAGGATATCATAGGACCATCAAAATATATCTCATTTTAAAGAATTTTCTTTTCCATACCTCTACATTTGGTAATGGGGGTATTACTTTTCAGGACGAAAATTCCCTTGTCATCAAGAATAGAAAAAAGTTTAGGAGGTTGACCGTCAATTCACATGTTTAAAGTTGCTATTCATCTTTGTGCTTTCCGACTACTCTACTATAATCTTGAGTGTTTTACGACCACTCCATCCGGTAATCTTTCGTGCTTTACATGTGAAAGAGCCTCTCTTGGAATAGCTCTGCTCGATGGAAAAAAGTTGTCATAATTGAGTATGATCATGCATTTTTTTTTTTTCATGTTTCATTTCAAACTTGACTTAAGGTCATGATGATGTAGGTTTAAAGATGTTTTAATAAGGGAATGTTGAAAAGTAGAGAAATTCTGGTGAATGTTTAGTTTATAAGTTGATGATATGAAAAGTACACTTCAAGTTAGATGATGACAAACCAAAGGTCCCCGATCGATGTGGTTTATAGCTCATTCAAAAGCTTATCGAATTACTTCTACCACAAGCATAAGATCATTCGGATCCAAGGTATAATGAGAGAGATTCGGTGGTTTTATCTAAGTTGTGTAATATTGATTGTGTAAGTAATGTGAGTTACGCTACTTTTGAGAGGACAAATAATTTCCAAATGAAATGATTCTAGTTCTATTTGAAAGTTAATCAATTTATTTTTCTAACAAGTTTAAGGTTTTCTTAATTCGGCTTGTAACAAGAGAGCTATGAGCATTTTTGTGGGATCGCGGGATGTTAAAAACATTAACAATTGACCTTTTGGAAAATTTACGAATGAAAACTTTAGGCTTACTTTTGAAAGGTCAAGTGATTTTCAAATGAAATGATTTTATTTTAGTTGAAGCTCTTCAAATTATCTTTCCAATGAGTTTAAAATTGCACCAATCCAACTTGTAATGAGGGGATTATGGGTGTTTTGTAAGATCATGCAATGCTGAAAAATTAATGATCAACCTTTCAAAATATTCTTGATTAAGATTCACGATTTAGGCTCAATTTTAAAATGTCAAACGATCTCCAAATGAGATAATTGTGATCCTATTTGAAAGATCATCGAATTTTCCTACCAATGAGCACAAGATTGCCCTTGATTTGACTTGTAAAGGGAGTTATGAGTGTTTTCTTGAATCATGTGATGCTTGAAAAATTAATGATTGACCTTTTAAATAATTGACAATTAATGACTTTGGGCCCACTTTTGAAATGTCAAACGATCTGTAAATGATATAATTATAATCTGAGTTTAAAGCTCATAAAATCATCTTTCTAATGAGCCTAAGATTGTGATGCATAGAAGGGCGTGAGAAATTAAAGAGTAAGATCACCGTCTCCTCAAGTAATTAAAACTTTCAATCCACAAGAAATAATAAAAAAGAAAACTTGAATATTTTTATTAAACTATTTGAACTGTATATGAATTTTTGATTACACCACTAATAAAGATAAAATAAAACTCCAATTTAAAATTATCCAACATAACAAATTAAATTTTGACCTTAACAGAACTCCTAATTTGATAAGAATAGAATGTACCCGAAATAGTAACTTTTGCAAAAAAATAAAAGGTCCCAAATTAACCTTATTGGTGCATTCCTAACATGATTATAATTAATCTCTAAAAAAGATGAAAATTTAAAACTCTAAAAGTAATGAGATATGATAAAAATTAAAATTACTAAAAATTATATATTTTTATGAAAATTGTAGGTTGAATAGGAAGTATGCATTTTCTCGTGAAACAAATGGCCGCAACTCATTTTGTGGGTTGGTTGACCCTGGATGGCCTGTTGCATAAAGAATATTGATAGGTCCTGCGTTCGGTGATGATTTTTAGATCAAAAGTTATGGTCGATTTACGGTTCACACTTCAAACAATAATTTCTCGTTATCCCGAATGAATTTCTTTGAACTGGACATACCTGGGGCCCAGTAATGTCATAACCTACGTATGATTAGGCCTGGATCTGACAGACTACATTTGCTTCCGTTCGCACTTCTTTTGGTCCAGCTGTTTTAAGAATAAGTCTACTGCCACAGTACATCAAAATGCTCTTCTCCGACATATAATAAGGGAGTTAACAAGCATTTTAGTGGGATCATGCGATGTTGAAAAAAAATTAATGATTGACCTTTTGAAAAATTTATGATTAATTGTGAAAAATTTATAGTAGATGAATTTTGTTCCAATTTTAAAAGGTCAAATGGTATCCAAATAAAATGATTCAAATCCTAATTGAAAGCTGCTCAAATTATCTTTCTAATGAGCCCAATATTGCTCGATTGAACCTATAACAAGGGAGTTTGGAGTATTTTCATGGGATCGTGCGATGCTTAAAAAAAAAATCATGATCAATAACTTTGGGCCTAATTTTGAAAGGTGAAATGATATTCAAATAAGATGATTTTGGTTCTTATTAAATGCTCGTCCAATTATCTTTCCAATGAGCCCGAGCCCTAAAGGCTAAAATAAACATGCGTGATCTAGTCCCGTGATGATTATGCATAGCCCGAGCCCCTACCCTGACACCCACTTTTGTGCATGATTTAGGCTGTCCATTAGGTGTGCTATAGGGCATGATATATTAAAAACTGCCCTTAAAAACTGAAAATGAGCCTGGCTGATAGCCTCTTAGACAGTTAGCCCAGGCTCTCCCCTTGGGCATAGTATTCTAGCCCAAACTGGGTTGAAGTGGGCTTAAGGTTCGAAACCCAATGAGCCAGCCTGACCCATTAGCAGCCTTACATAGATGGGTTGCCTAACCAAGGTTCGGAATGGCAGGATATAAAATAAAGTCAGGTTGGGCTAAAATGACTTGTGTCTAAGCCAGACACAAAAATTGATAGGGCCATGATGCAGGCCAAGCTGGTAGGTCCAAGCCTAGCCTAAAGCTGGGTCAAGTTTGTTGGACGACTACCGATCCCATTGCCATCCTCACTACCATGATATTTGTTACATCCACCCAACCATCAGCTGTGAGGGCTCTTATCAGGACATGAGCCCAAAAACCAGCGGATCTAAAACTCAAGTTGCCTGCACACTCTTTCTTTGAATATTGTAACCCCTTCCCCCCTCAATGTGTGTTCACGCCATAGCCTAGATTTAGGTAACAATAATTATATATTTGAGATTTTGGTAATGATTACAAGTAATCCTGATAACGTAATACATAACTATTCTTTCGTGAACTAAGATGGTATAATCCAGAGCATCAGTTTGTTGTGCCCCTGGATGAACCATGGATAAATAAATAAATAAATAGCTCTTTAAAAAAAAAAAAAAAAAAAAAAAAAATAAAAATAAAAATATTATTATTATTATTATTATTATTATTATTATTATTATTATTATTATTATTATTATTATTTGTTGTCCTATCTCTATATCAATATCACAACTCAAGATGACCAAGTTCGTTTTGCCTCTAATACGACTCATGATCGCCAGCATGTGTTGGGTACAATTGTGGACCACATGCTGAGACGCCCAATAATCCAAACCATCCATGTCCTCTCTACTTGAATGATCGATCCACTATCAGCTAATCATACTTCAGAGTTTATTATGATTTTTCATTTTTTGGGGAGTTGATGAATTGAAAGTTTCTTTTACAATGTTCTATATTCATCTACACGAACTGACAAATTATCTATTGGGAGTAAATTTCTCATGTTGGCTCAAAAGGTGGCAATGTGTTCTGGACGGTCGTGGAGAAGTATACTAGCTTTGGGCTCAAGTCATTTTAGTCTGCCCGAACTGACCAGTTCATATATATGTGCATGTTTTATATCCTACAAATCTTATGAATATTACAAATAGCCCTTTCTAATCCTTCATTAGGCAACCCATGCTTCTAGAATATAGGCTCTTGATTTCGTTTCTCGTGTGTCTATTTCTTGTGCATGTGTGGCCCACTTGCTCACCGGATAATTTATGGTTCGCCCGGGGCCTGGCACACTCAAATTTTTGGTATTAATCTTGGGCCTGTTGTACTAGGTCATTTCTGCTGGGTCTTGGCTGGTCTCGGGCCTTGGACCTTAAGTATCAGTCGGCCCAGGCCTATCCTGGTACGTACCAAACGCGGCCCATTTCCACCCCTTCTTGATCATACGGAACAGCGTCCAGAAAATGAACGGTTCTTATTATCGGACCATCTCAGCACTTGAGTCCAATGGAGCGACATGTGCCAAGACAGAATCCATTTTTCTACTTTTTCTTACGCACTCTGTGCAAGTGGGTCCATGGTTTGGTAATCCTGACCTTCAAGGTTAAGTTCCCTACTGTAGATAAAGGGGATTTCCAAACATTTCCAAATCATACGTCCATAACCCTTCAATTAATTGTCCTCAAAATAGACGGTTGAGAGAAATATGCAGTGAAGGATAGATTTGATTGCCAGTATTTTCCAATTTTAGAACGGTTTTGGTTTATCTTCCATCTGCAGGTTGTCCGAGAAGATCAACAATCTAGATCAACGAACCAGAGACCCCAGTTGAACGAAAAACGTACCGCAGGGCACTATTCAGTATTCACCTGTTGCATCGAGAATATATTCTTCTTCGGTGTAGTTGAAGTGGGCCGTGTGGGCCCACCTACAATTAATGATGGACCACTAAATAAGAGGCATTCACATGGGCCATGCATGAACCAGATGGATGGTAGAATCATTCTCTTTCATTCTCCATTTTGCATGTCGTTAATTAGATGTATTTTGATATGCGATCATGGTTATCTGGGGCCATGTCCAGGGACTCCTATCAAAACCGTTCGTTGGTCACGTGCGCTTGACAGAAGAATCTCCCAAAACCTACACGCAGGTTATGGTTGGATGCATTATCTTGTGAGTTAGCTACCATTTATGAAATGTTAGCACCTGACATGCGTATACTTCTCCACTACCGTCCAGAACACATTGCAAGAGCTACCATGCAAGAATTGCACGGATCAGGTGATCAAATCCATGGCCTTATTTTCTATAGCCATCCTTCTTCGGAGCCATGGATGGGATGGTTTACAATGGCCTATCTTCATGATTGTAAGCAATACATGATGCCCCAACAAGTATATGGAACAAATTGCTGGTTGGACCCATTGTTGGCCATCCATAATAAAGGCCATTGATCAAATACTTAATATTTGTTAGATTAGACTGATGTGTCATGAAATGTTCATTGGACCTAATGAACAGTCAAGATCAATAAATTGAACTTAGATATTAGTATATCTTTTTTTTCTGAAATTCATCAATTAGTTGAATGATTGGTGCATGTTTAACTTCGATACTTTTTGGAAGCCATAAAAGTTGGCATATTTTTTTAACATTGATTTATATATATATATATATATATATATATATATATATATATATATATATATATATATATATATATCTTTTATCTCAACTTATCCTAGGAGCAACGATATTCAAGTAGTGGTAATTCTTAGCTACAGTACTTAGTTGTAATCTAAGTCTACACCATTAGGGGTGCACACGGTTCGGTCTGATCCAATTCTGAGTTGAAACCTGAATACCAATGCCCAAGCGTCCCTCCTTACAAAAATGAATTGAAATACAATCTGATAGGTGAAAGCTAGCTTCATGGAAGGTTCTGTCAAAAACCTCTACTTTTCATAGTGCATTCTCTATATTGAAATGGTCATGAAGCACCAAACCAGGCACCACTTCTACCTGGTTTCTTGACAACACATTTCCAATTAGTGTGAGCATAGAACAAATGATTTTCTCCTTGATTTTTTTAAAACTTCACCACATTTATTTCTTTCAATTTCTTTTTTTGCTACTAGATTGTCCCAAATAACCACTCAACCCATGACAATATTTAAGATAAATAATTCACTTTCATGGTATACCCCCTGAAATTACACTAGTTCTTTCTTCTTTTTTGTCTTTTTTGTCTTCTTTTTTTTTCAATGGGTAATGCAACAACTTCATTCAAGAAAGATACAAATGTACATAACAGGGGCAATAAACCCCCAAACAACCCACTACATGAGACCAAAGACAGCCGAAGAACAAAAACCAACTACAAAAAAAAAAAAAAAAAACCAACACCGGTTCAAACAGATTGCCTGGCAATGGACATGCAAAAAGAAAACCTGCTGGCCGAAACTCAGATCAGTAACTTCCTCCACGTATGCAAATCTCCATGGTAAATTCCGCATGAGGCCCAACCAATAGCATTCAGCAAATCAATGGACCTAACCATTTTAAGATGAGCCACGGCATCCGCATAATTTGAATCTCTCCAATCTGATCGGAAAAGCTAAAAAGCGTCAATCCGATAGCCACATATTGCTGACAGAACAGCTGTCAAAATCAGCTTTAAAAATTTGGGCCCGGTTCCATGGCTCAGAGTCTTAAGAGTGGAAAACGGATTGGCTACTCCCCCTGCCACCAGCCAATGGCTGGTGGTCGGTGCTCTGTGGGCCCCACCATGATGTATGTGTTTCATCCATGCCGTCCATCTATTTTTCTAGATCATTTTATGGTATGAGACCAAAAATGAGGTATATCCCAATCTCAAGTGGACCACATTACAGGAAACAGTGTTGAATGAACGTTGACCATTAAAAACTTTTTGGGGGCCATAAAAGTTTTGGATCAAGATGATCTTTGTTTTTTTCCCTTCATCTGGGTCTGTATGACCTAATCAACAGATTGGATGTCAAATAAACAGTACAGTGGGCCTTAGGAGGATTTAAATGATGGATATCCAATCATTATTGTTTTCCTGTAGTGTGGTCCACCTGCGACTTATATCCCTCTAATTTTTTGGGTAAAGCCCTAAAATGATCTGTAAAAATGGATGAACGGAATGGATGAAATAAATAGAGCACCGACCACCAACCACGGTTTAGTGTCAAGGGGGAGTAGCCAATCCGTTTCCCTCAGAGTGGTAGACAAACTTTGTTTCAACATTGAAATTATGGGATCGAGTGCTCATGTAATGTGGTTATATATGAGTGTTAAAAAGAAAAAAAAGAAAAAAATGGTGACGGCTGCCTGACGGATCCATATTCCTTTTGTTTTAAAATAGTAGTAAAATTTGAATTTTCAAATTTTCGGTAATTTCCCTCCATTTTTGAAATTGTAGTACTTTTGAGTTTGGGGTTTTGTCCCACATCGGATTTCACAAAGTTAACTATCTTGTATATAAGATAGTATTTTTGCTTAGGGCTTGAGCCCCTTTCAGGGGGCATGTGAATTTGGTCCTGTGGGGGGGCTATGCCAATAGCTCTAATCTATGCCATTAACCACACACGCGTGCGCACGCCGAGCCGAGCCGTGCCGTGCCGAGCCGAGTCCGAGTCCGTGTCCATGTCCGCGTGCACGACGCGATGCGACGGGATGGGACGGGCTGGGCGTGGGTGGGGGTGCGGTGTGTGTGTACTCGCGTGGGTGTGTGTATGGGTACTCGGGAGACTTTAACCACTTCTGAGTCTATAAAAAGACATCCGATTCGATTTCAAAGATATGAAAAATCTTTCTCTTATAAAACACTCTCCTGATATTCGGTTTTAAGCATTTTCTGCTGAGTTCATCATTGAGTCAACTCAACACTTTCGGATTAAACTGCAAGTGGTTCGAGCCAGTGTACGATGAGTGCACCGGGACCGGGTCATAGTCGTTGTATCCTGAAGGTCGATTGCTCTAAACTGTTGCACTTGGGACGCCGTCCGAGGAGCAAATTCGATTTCAAGCCGAGTGACTCGATCACGCCTCGACTCAATTCAATAAGTTCTTCTTTCTCAAATTTTTTTGGTTCTCGATTTTTAATAGTTTATTTAATTCAACCAAATATTTCAACAATCTTAAAGTCGAATTGTTGAATTATATAGACTACAGCTACAGTAACAGTAAATGCTTCTGCTGAGTTAGTCAAAATCAAACCGTTCGTTGGGCAATGCTTTAAATGATGGAAACAGAAACTGTTCGCTCTGACCACCCCGAAAGTTTCATACATATTATCAGAATCATATACTAAAGATCCAGAAAATCAAACTGAAGAAAAAGATGAAAATAATAGTACAAATTATATTTTAAACTCTTTATCCAACGAATTATATGATGTGTATGCTTCTTACGTGTCTGCTAAAGACATATAGACTGTTTTAGAAAAGAAATACATATTGGAAGATACAAGCGCTAAAAAACATGTAATTACTAATTTCCTTCATTATGAAATGACAGACGATAAATCTGTCACAAAAGTTTACGATTTTCGAGGTCTAATTTATGAACTATCGACAAAAGGAATTAAGTTAGATGAAGTGTTTCTGTCAGAAGCACTAATAGAAAAATTACCGCTCTCCTGGAAAGAATATAAGAATAGAATAAAACATAAAAAGAACGGTGTTTCTTTGGAAACCACTATCGTACACATACGAATAAAGGAGGCCAATAGAATCAGGGACCAAAAAGAAAATAAAAATGAGATAGATTCAAAGGCAAATCTTGTGGAATTAAGTCGGGAAAATAATAAGAAAAAAAGGTAATTGTCATAACTGTGGCAAACTTGGACATTATGCAAATGAATGCAGGCTCAAAAAGAAGAATGCAAACAGTCAATTCAAGAAAAAAGGAAACTGCTAAAACTGTGGAAAGCCTGGGCATTATGTCAAAACCTGTAGGCTTAAGAAAAACAAAGATAAGCCGCAAGCTAATCTTACAGAAACAGGCAATAAGTCTGACATGATAGTAGCTGTGGTGTCAGGAGTCTTCCTTGTAAACAACTTGGAGTGAGTGCTAGACACTGGCGCAACTAAGCACGTGTGCAAGGATCGTATCATGTTTACCTCCTACCAAGTATCAGGAGATGATGAACATGTGTTCATGGGTAATGTTAGAACGTCTCCAGTTGTAGGGAAAAGGAAAGTACTTCTGAAACTCACTTCTGGAAAGACTCTAATGTTGAATGATGTCTTACATGTGCCTGACATTAGAAGAAACTTGGTCTCTGGTTCACTCCTCAATAAGGCTGGTGTTAAGTTAGTATTTGATTCAGATAAGCTTGTAATGACTAAGAATGGAACCTTTGTTGGTAAGGGATACTGTAGCGATGGTTTATTCATTATAAATGTATCCAATGATAATAATAAGAAGACATTCAGTTCTGTTTATATCGTTGAACCTTTTTATCTATGACATAGTAGATTAGGTCATGTAAATATAGTATCTTTGAAGAAAATGAAAAGATTAGGCTTATTTCCTAATATATCTAATGAAGAATTTGACAAATGTGAAACATGTGTCGAATCAAAATTCATTAGAAAACCCTTTAAACAAATAGAAAGATCATCTGTTCTATTAGAGTTAATACACAGTGACTTAGGTGATTTTAGAAATCACATGTCCAGAGGTGGAAAAATATATTACCTAACTTTTGTAGATGATTACTCTAGGTTCACTAGAGTCTATCTGATTAAGGAACAAAGACGAAGCTTTAGATGCTTTTTCTAAATACAAAATTGAAGTTGAAAATCAGTTAAATATAAAACTTAACAGACTGAGACCAGAGAGAGGCGGAGAATATGAATCGTCTCAATTTAGAGAATTATGTGAAAAGAATGGAATAGTTCACGAAACTACGACTCCTTATACACCAGAACAGAATGGAATAGCAGAACGTAAGAATAGAACTCTAAAAGAGATGATGAATGCTATGTTAAATAGTTAAGCTTACCCTCAAATATGTGGGGAGAAGCAATTCTATCTGCTTGTTATATTCTAAATAGGATTCCTTCTAAAGCTTCGAACAAACACCATATGAACTATGGAAGAATCATGTTCCTAGTTAAAAATATATTAAAGTGTGGGGGTGTCTTGCTAAAGTAGGATTACCTGAAACTAAGAAAAGAAAGTTAGGTCCTAAAACGACTGACTGTGCATTTATAGGTTACGCACAAAACAGTGCGGCCTATAGGTTTCTAGTTTTAAAAACTAAGGATAATATTCTAGATCCTAATACAATTATAGAAGCTAGGGATGCAGAGTTCTTTGAGAACATATTCCCTATGAAATCTAAATCTATAGGAATAGAGGAAGTCAAAGAATCAGATATTGCATCTACTAGTAAAAATGCATACGAGAAAGTAGTAGAAGAGATACAACCAAGAAAAAGTACTAGGGTTAGAAGAGAAACTAACCTAGGAGATGGTTTTTTCACTTTCTTAGTAGAAGATGATCCTATAACCTATATAGAAGCAATTAACTCTCCAGGATGCAACCTTTTGGAAGGAAGCAATAAATGATGAATTAGAATCTATTATATCTAATAACACTTGGGAAATTGTAGACCTACCTCCTGGAAATAAACCAATAGGTTGTAAATGGGTGTTTAGAAAGAAACTAAAACCAGATGGGACTATTGATAAGTTTAAGGCTAGGTTGGTAGCAAAAGGCTTTAAACAAAAAGAAGGAATAGATTACTTTGATACATACTCTCCTGTAACTAGAATCACAACTATCAGGGTCTTAATAGCGATAGCTTCCATATATAAACTGGTGGTACACCAGATGGACGTTAAGACAGCTTTCTTAAATGGAGACTTAGAAGAAGAAATATATATGGAACAACCTGAGGGTTATAAGATATCAGGAAAAGAAAATAAAGTATGTAGACTAATTAAATCATTATATGGTTTAAAACAGGCTCCTAAACAATGGCATGAAAAATTTAATGGTGTTTTAAAATCAAATGGTTATCATATAAATGATGTAGATAGATGTGTATATAGTAAAATTTCTGGAAATGATTATGTTATTATATGCCTTTATGTTGATGACATGCTTATTTTTGGAACTAATATTAAATTAGTTAATACAACTAAGAAATTCTTGTCATCTAAGTTTGACATGAAAGACTTAGGAGAGACTAGTGTAATCTTGGGTATTGAAGTAACCGAAAAATGGTGTTATTATATTATCTCAATCTCATTACATTGAGAAGATATTGAGAAAGTTTAACCATTTTACCTGTACCTGTCAGTACTTCTTATGATTATAGTGTGACTCTCATGAAGAATACGAAAATAGTGTGTCTCAATTGGAGTATTCCGAATAATTGGTAGCCTTATGTATCTAACAAACTGCACTAGACCAGGCATAGCTTTTGCAGTAGGAAGGCTAAGTAGATATACACATAACCACGGAAAAGAGCATTGGAATGCTTTGTCTAGGATTTTGAGATACCTAAAAGGCGGTATAGCCTATGGTTTACATTATAGTGGTTATCCTGCTGTATTAGAAGAATATAGTGATGCTAATTGGATCAGTAATTCAGATGAGACAAAATCTACAAGTGAATATGTCTTCACTTTAGGTGGAGAAGTAGTCTCTGGGAAGTCTACTAAGCAGACATGTATCGCTCGGTCTACTATGGAATCCGAGTTTATTGCCTTAGAAAAGGTTGGAACAGAAGCCGAGTGGCTTAGAAATCTCTTAGCTGATATACCATTGTGGCCAAAGCCTATATCGGCCGTATCTATTCATTGTGACTGTCAAGCTATAGCGAAAGCAAAGAGTAAAATATATAATGGAAAGAGCAGGCATATTAGACTCAGACACAACATAGTGAAACATATGTTGCGTGATGGAGTCATATCTATTGACTTTGTGAGGTCAGAAAAGAATCTAGCAGATCCTCTGACCAAAGGACTATCTAAAAGGTTAGTCAATGATACATCGAAGGGAATGGGGCTGAGCCTAATATATGAGCTGCCAGTGTCGGCAACCCAACCTATACAAGTGGAGATCCCATGAGATAGGTTCAATGGGTAAACAACAAAACACGAGGTAGACGATTGCACTGAGTTGTATGAGCCCCTTCTATGGTGTACAGTGCGAGCAGCAACGTAGAAGGATGAGTTGTTAGAACTCTTAATGAATCCATAGCCATATATTTGGTGGTGTATACAGTTGCTGCATACACTTGATGGAATTCACCTATATGGGTGTGGAGGTGGAGGCCGCTTCCTATGAGAATCTAGGCGAATTCTCTAGAGCACTCATGAAATCCAGGTAATGGTGTATGGCCGAAACGCACCGAACCGCAGAATCACTTGCAGAGGAAGAGTTGTGTGAGTGGCATGTACTTGCGATTTACATTAAAAGGATTCAGGTTCAAGACTATGGTGTCACCTGATTCCTGTAGACCTGTCTTGCTTACTCTAATGTCGGTTCAAGTCTATGGTGACACCGGCACCATTGCACAACTATTACGCTTTAATCCGAAAGGGTTTTATTTTAAAACATGTGGGGGATTGTTATATTTTGTTTTAAAATAGTAGTAAAATTTGAATTTTCAAATTTTCGGTAATTTCCCTCCAATTTTGAAATTGTAGTACTTTTGAGTTTGGGGTTTTGTCCCACATCGGATTTCACAAAGTTAACTATCTTGTATATAAGATAGTATTTTTGCTTAGGGCTTGAGCCCCTTTCAGGGGGCATGTGAATTTGGTCATGTGGAGGGGCTATGCCAATAGCTCTAATCTATGCCATTAACCACACACGCGCGCGCGCGCCGAGCCGAGCCGAGCCGTGCCGTGCCGTGCCGAGCCGAGCCGAGCCGAGTCCGAGTCCGAGTCCGAGTCCGTGTCCGTGTCCGTGTGCGCGTGCGCGACGCGACGCGACGGGACGGGACGGGACGGGCTGGGCTGGGCTGGGCTGGGCGTGGGCGTGGGTGCGGGTGTGGTGTGTGTACTCGCGTGAGTATGTGTATTGCGCCTTTTCATTTTAAACCAGAGAGATGCGTCCCTTCCGGTTGGTCGCCTCGGTTGGGTTTAAACCCAACGGACCTAACCTTTTGAAAAGGGTGCTTATGCACCACTTCGGAGTCTATAAAAAGACATCCGATTCCAGTTTCAAAGATATGAAAAATCTTTCTCTTATAAAACACTCTCTGATATTCGGTTTTAAGCATTTTCTGCTGAGTTCATCATTGAGTCAACTCAGGCACTTTTGGATTAAACCGCAAGTGGTTCGAGCCCGTGTACGGTGAGTGCACCGCGGGACCGGGTCATAGTCGTTGTATCCTCGGAGGTCGATTGCTCTGAAACTGTTGCACTTGGGACGCCGTCAAGTGGTAGACAATCTTTGTTTCAACATTGAAATTATGGGATCGAGTGCTCATGTAATGTGGTTATATATGAGTGTTAAAAAGAAAAAAAAGAAAAAAATGGTGACGGCTGCCTGACGGATCCATATTCCTTTTCTAATCGTTCTCACTACTTGACAAAACAATTCCAGACTACGGTTTCACTATAAATAACAAATTCTACAGCACGGGGGATTCAGATAAGCGTAACTATATTAATATACTTTTCTTTTCATTAGTTTATGCTGATAAAAGACACGATTTGGGGAAGGAGCTACTAATATTTTGAAAGAGAACTCGTAGGCATATCTACAAAGAACACGACCACTATGTTGAAAATGAACCCTTTTTCAAGTTCATCTATCAGACCCTCAAAATACAAACTTGCACAATCAAGATATAGATAGTGGTCTTACACAAAGGAATAATGATCTCATCCAAGGAAAATGATTTGAAATAGTGACTTAGAGTCACGACACGACCTTATTCATTGCCATTTCATGAATTTGTGAATACCATCCAGCCATGTCAAGAAAAAGTGGAAGACACAAGTAAAAGAAAGATGTTGCCATTTCATCCCATCAAGAAGAATGTGTGAGGCAATGCATCTCCATCCATTTACATCAAGGGAGCAAAACTGGCAACAAGTCCGCAAGATTACCATAAGACCATTCACCGGTAGAAATTGGGCTCTGCAATTCAACATAAAACGTAAAAAGATGTACGCATTTTAGAATCTTTGCCATGTTATAAAAATACTTCGAGGAACTATAGGGTCCTGAGCCTCAGCAAATGTGTAGTTTGCTGATACTCCCAATTGGTACGTGGGGCTCATGAGTTGTTGACAGGGCTGTACACGAGCAGAGTTAGCTCGGTAACTCGCTCGACTTGACTCGAAAAAGCTCGATTCGACTCGGTTTGAAACTAAGTTCGAGCCGAGTCAAGCTGATTTTTTGAGCTCGAAAAAATTTTGAACCCGAGTTTGAGCTTGCCCGAGCTCGACTTGAACCCAACTCAAATCGAACTCGGATTGATTCAGTTTGGTGACTTGGTTACTTTAATATTGTTGTTGCTCACCAAGTATTTGATGAAATGACTCAATGAAGTGTGGCTGGTGGAAAGGAAGGTACATATATGAAATGATGGAGAAGGTGAGCCTGAGAAATGATGGACGGATTGGCAGAGTGAATTTATCACGACCATTTCTTTTATGTCCCACAAAGCTTTCGGCCACGGGAAGTTGCTATATGCAAGGTAAATGCTGTATATGCGAACTCGGCTCGATCTTGGCTTGAACTCAGCTCAAACTAGACCGAGCTGCTGACTGAACCGAGCTGAGCTGGCCAATCAGGCTCGAGGACCGAGCATAGGTAAGCAAGTGGCCGAGCCGAGTTGGGCTGTGCCAAGCTCGACTCGGATCAACTCGTGTACACCTCTAGTTGTTGATGTAGACCGTTGACATGATCAACTCACTGCAGTTGGGATGGCCAAAGAATGTCCCACCATGGAAGAGCCTAAACCCTCGAGCAATGTACTATAAGAAGGTGGCTAAGACAATGATGTGGAGCAGGTTGCAGACACTTTCATGGCAAAGATGGACAAGAGAAGGCGTGATCGGAGGTAGAAATAATCGGGACTGTCAGAACCTTAAAACAGTCATATCTTGCAATCCGGGATGAGTTTTTCGATATATTATATATGATTTTGGGGTTGGAGAACCTACTTAAGTCAACCAATCCTGCTATGTTGGGTTGCCATGTCGAATTTGCGAGATTCCATCAGATCATTGGTCAAAAGCCCAATTTATTTTCATTTTTACTATAAATAGTAAGTTTTAGTTTAACTTTTGATCCTTTGAGTTATAGAAGTCATGCCCAATGTGAAAAGGGATTAGAATGGTCTAAGTCTAGTAGGAATAGAGATCATATATAAATAGTAAGTTTACTATTTATGCAGTCAACAGATCTGAATGGTCTAAGTCTAAAATCTATCCTAACTAGTTCCTTATATAAAGAGTTGTAATTTCATTAATTTTTTTTTTTCATCAATCAATTTATTTTGAATTTATTAAAAATTATTTCTACTTTTATTTCCTTATGGATTCGAAGAAGCTCTGTGAGGAGTCCAGAGAGCTTAGTAGATTCGGAGTAGATATCCTCTAAGGAAGACGGTGATCCACCTCATCACATCTCTCCCTGCATCAGACAAATAGAGAAATGGTCTATCCAATCAATGGTCTGGATAATCAAACCATGTATACAAATTTGGGAGGATGAGCAAGCCCAAAGCTCGCTTATGCTTAGGACCACATAATTCCTAATTAGTAATATTAAAGAAGAGTGCACCATCTACTTTAATCGATCATAAACGACAAGATCAAATCCATGAAGAATATAGGGTGACTACTTTATGCTCCCAAGTATTGAATAAGATTTAGTTTCAAAATAAAACTAACAGAAAGTTAAATGAGTCATTTTATGTTTTTACATTTAAAATGAACAGAGAAAAGAACACGTGCAGTACAAAGGCTGAGATTTTAAATTATAACTTGTTGCCTCCATTTATAGGGCGTTCCTATACTACCTATACCTTGGCTAACCGGAATTGGCTCTTACTAGATCTGGCCTTTTTCTTGAAGATCCAGATCCACTTGGTTTCAGGTACCCGTTGGGCACAAATGGAGCCGTTGAATTTAGGTTTTGAGTTCGGTTGGGGATAAATAAGAGCATATATTTATATTAGCACGTGCTACTTTAACACCTGCATGCTCTATAAGCCGGCTTTCTTATATGTGCCGGCTTAAGAAACCTAATTTTGTTGTTAAATATTTTATTTATTTATTTATTTATTTTTTATAATATATAATAGAACTAGAACTAGGAAAACTAATTGGATTTGACCTGGATTCAGTTGGACCCGATTTTAAACCGGGCTGAAAAAGCTACACCCAATTCAAACCAGATTTCTTAACGGGTCCAAGAAATGCGACCCAAATCCATTAAAATTAAGTTGGGTCGATCAGGTACCCATTGACAGCCTTATCGATTTACAAGCAAATTATGGTCACCAACCAGAGTAGTTATCATAACTAATAATGAATAAAGAATCCGTGACATCAGTTTATGTTTTAATATATAGGCTACTAATTTTATATAATAAGAGCTACAATAAACTTTCATTTAATTTTACAGTTAGTACTGATGATATATTCAGTTTGTCTTATTAGCGTAGGTGTTTGTCAATTATGAAAGCCGCTGAACTTCAAACACGAGTGGAGAAAGAGGGCTAGGCCCAAGAGGACTCTCAGGGACAGGGGAAGATGGGTTGGTAATGATGCTAGGGGCGGAACGAAATAATGTCCTTGAGCATTCTCAAGCCTTGATTGGGCCCATCTCTTCATTCACAGTGCATTTGCAGAAAAGCTTTGGCTATTCTTTGGTAGAATTTTCAGCATTCCCTCTTTACAAGCTCTTTGGATTGAAGCCAAGATGAATCAATGGTGGCTCACAACTCCAACTGGTGGCAGAATCTCTTCCCTCTGTAACTTTGTCCCTAGCTTGGTTCTTTGGGAAATTTGAAAAGCAAGAAACGAGGCTAAATTTGATGGTAGAATTATGTCGCAGGCAGCCTCATTTTCTCGAGTAGGCTGGTGGCTCAAAGAACTAGGGATGAGCTTAAAGATCCCCGTAGTGACTAAGAAGTCTTGTCAATTGATCTTGAGAAATTTGAGGATATGCCCAATGATCCAACCCCGCCCCACGTTGGAAGTGATTAGATGGGCTAGCTAGACCGTCAGCTGGCTAGGCTAAACTAAATATAGATGGGTCGGCTCAGGGAAACCCAGGTCCCTCTGGAGGTGGAGGTATATGCAGAAATGAGGAAGTTGCTTTTCTATTTGCATTTTCTGAGGGGTATGGGCAGGGTACCGGTAATCTTGCAGAATTTCGTGTAGTGTAGGATGGCTTGATCCATTGTTTAAACCATGGCCTGTCAATGATTGAAGTGGAATCTGATTCAAGGTTGGTAGTGGACATCCTCAACAATACATCCAGACTGTCCTGGATTTGGAGGAATTGGAGCACTAGAATCTCCAGTTTGAAGCAGAGGGGGCACCTTGTGTTTTGGCACGTTCCGAGAGAAGGAAACGCTCCGGCTGATGGATTGGCAAAGCTGGGGAGCAAAAGTCAGACATCTTCGTTCTTTGCCCAGGCCTCAATGCTTCTGCCGTCGATCTGAGGGCTGGTGTTCTTAGATAAGGTTTGCCTGGGTTCCATCAGGAAATCTTGAGCCAGGCCTTACTAGGCTCCCTTTATATTTTCAGTTTCTCTTATGATAGACCTTCCCATGGCCTTGTTTTGGGAGGTTTGAATAGTTGTTCAGGCTTTGTAAAGCTTTATACATGAAATAGAAATCTTCTTAAAAAAAATAATAAAAAAAAAATCCTTGATTGGGCCAGCTGACATGGCATGAACAGGTGTAAAATTAAAGATCAGGATTAGGATTCGAGTCAAACATCAACCTTCCCTCTTGTCTCAAGGTGAGGCAAGGAATTCAATCAAATGTTTATTGTTAAGCAAGAAGTTGAACCAGCTGCTCTGCCTATTAAGTAAGGCCATGTAACCCTATGGGTCCGTTCCCTAGTGTTGGGAGCACTGTGACTTATAGTGGTCATAGTTATATTGGTTCACTTAGACAATGCAGTCAATAGATCTGAATGGTCCATTAAGTCCAAAACATACTTCATGAGCTATAAACCATGCAAGAATTGAACTGATCAGGAGATCAAATCCATCCCTGGTTTGGCCTTATTTTCTATAGCCATCGTTCTTCGGAGTCATGGATGGGATGGTTTACTATTGCCTAGCAAAAGTCGTTCTTCATAATGATAAGCAACCCCAACAAGTAGCTGGATCAAATTGTTGATTAGACCCATTCTTGTGTAAACAATCTTGGCTATCAATATTAAGGCCATTGATGAAATGGTTAATATTTGTTAGATTACCGTGATGTGTGCATGGTAGCACATGAAATGGCCATTGGACGTAACAAACAGTTACTTCAATAGATTCGACTAAGTGTCCCAATGCATGCAACTAGGAGCATTATAACTTATTCAGAAAATTCCTGAACCGAAAGATCTCCAAGAAGGAGATTTTTCACAATTAGCTTAGCTTAGATTGGACCCATCCTGATAAACAGCTCTCCCACATTGTGATTCTAACTTTAGAGCAGTGAATCCAACATGTAGAGAGTGTGGGACCATCAAAATTAGGATTAGGCTTAATCCCAAATTAGCTAGAATCCTGTTCAAATAAGCCGTACTTGCACTAAGCAAAACATTTATTTCACGCTTGCAATAATCCTTCCCATCGCAGATTCCAATTATAAGAACAATATTTAAAAAAGCTGATTAAAAGTATTGTGCGGATGGAAGACACGTGCAACATGCACGCGCCAACATTAGGTACAAGGATACTAATTGCTAAGCCCACAAGCACGTGCCAAAATGGCATGCTCGCCACAATCATTGCTACGATGTGTGGATCTTCTTATTTTTAAACAGGAATATGTAAGACAATGTGGCCAACCTGATGGAAAGCGTGAATCTCATACATGTGTCCCTTGCTGGCATGTGTGGTAGTTCCACACGCATGTGGGCATTACAAATTCGAGTGTTTCAGAAATCAGTTGAAAGGAACGAGATTTGCACGTGCTATGGGGACACACATCAAGGGATGTGCCCTAGTAAGTGACAATCCTGGGCCCTCCGTCATATTAACAGTTTTAGTCTCTCCGTCAATCACAACTGTCCAGTCAAAGCATTGGATCATGGAAGCGAGCATCGTTTGTACAACCTCAAGTGCTAGAGAAGTGCCTGGGCAGCCTCTCTGTCCGCTCCCAAACGGCAAGAAATGGAAATGCTGCCCCCTAACGTCCACGTGGTGATTCGGGTTGCTTTCATTGGACGGCATGAATCTCTCGGGACGGAATTCAAGTGGGTTAACCCAATAGTTGGGGTCCCTTCCAATGGCCCACGCATTGATGAACACTTGGGTGTTAGCTAGTACATCATAGCCTCCGATTTTGCAATCTCTAGTGGATTCTCTAAGAATCACTGGGATCGCCGGGTGCAATCTGACTGTTTCTTTGACAATTGCCTGGAGGTAAGGAAGGTTTTGGACGTCGGATTCTTCGACCAATTTATTTTTCCCGACAACTGAATCGATCTCTACCCTTGCTTTTTTGAATATGTCAGGATGATTGATGAGCTCCGCCAAGGCCCATTCCATTGTGATTGCAGTCGTATCAGCTCCCCCCACAATGATATCCTGTAGAAGATTCCAAAGAATAGTATAATACTCATCCGACCGAAAATGAGCAGGATCGAAGACTCAAGTAAACCACGCAGGAGGGAAAGTTGGGGAAAGAAATGCCTACCTTGAAACGTTTCAGGCTCATATGCCATCCAAACTATTTATAAGTTCATTCTCAATGAGATGAATTGAAAACACAAAAATTTAAGCCTGATACAAAACTTTTGTCGCCATGCAAAAATTTCAACTCTGGTCATTCAATCCCCAATCGCCGTTGTTTCCTCTTGTGTGGCCTACTTGAGTCTTCGATTTGATTCATTTTTTTTTTGTTATAAGTCTTAAAATGAGCTCTGAAAATGGATGGATTTGGTGGATTTCTCACAAACAGCACAGTGAGCCCTACCTAGCTTTCCAGCGCAGAACTTTCAGCGAAAGTGTTTGCAGGAGATCTGCCTCCCCATCCAACTTATTGATTATGTTACGCAGGCATGAAAAAAGGATCACACAAATATCAGCTTAATCCAAAACTTTCATGTCCTAAGAAGTTTTTAATGGTGAGTGTTCAATCACCACTGTTTTTCAATGTGTATTCCACATGAGATATATATATCTACCTCACTTTTCAACTTGTTATGGGTAAAAATGGACAGACTAGACAACTGGATGAGGGAGAACAAAGAACATTCAAAAGAATGTAGCTCGGTCTCGACTGTTGAGCATAACCTTTGTAAACAACTCAAGTATTTATCACAAGTACTGACCTTGGCTTGGCTGATGTCTCACTGTTGTGACCGAAGAATGACCACACGAACAACGAACGGCCATGAGTGTTGACCCGACCTGCCTCGAAGTAGAGTATTGACCACGATCGACAGTATAACTTTGTCTATAAGACATCAACCCAGTTGACCTATAGGTCATCCTGGGTCTATCGCGATCTCCTGGGATCCCAACCACTTGGAGATCTTATTGAAAGAAGATCTCGAAGAGATATTGACGAGGATCTCCAGAAGACAACTACGACACATTCGGAAGATGACTCACTCCGGAATATGCATTTATCATACAAAGGTATTGCCGTATATGTTACCGGCATCAAAATGCTATAAATAATAGCCTTACCAATGATGAAAGATATGCACAAAAACTCTAGTTCTACTAGACCTAAAGTGCCTGTTGTAACTTTGGCATCAAAGGGTACCCTACCATAGTCAGGTTCCCATTGTTATTTGGTTTGGTAGGTACTCGACAGTCCAACAAGGGCATTCAAATCTCAGTGTCAATAGGGCTCATTCCTTAAAATGAGCTCATAAAGGGGTTAACGATGTGAATAAAATACATACATCATAGTAAGGCTCATGTAGCTTTTTCACTAACCACAGCCTTGTTTGCTACCTACGCATTCCGAGTCCGTCGTCATAGATGTGATGTACAAGTCCGATGTCATCTAATAAATAAGGTAGATGCAAATCACTTGGTGACTTCAATAGTGAGTTGCATTCACACTGTCTTGAGAAATTGACCACTGTAAACGCCACCTTTTACCCAGCGTCTTTTTAACATGCTCCCAAGCTTTACTTTCCCAAAGTAAACTATTCTCTATTGACACATTATTTACAAATGAAAATACCCTTGCATTCACAACCTATAGCTACCAATTATAACAGTATCTATAGCTATTTCGCCACCGTGAATGCAAAGATATTTTTGTCTGCAAATAGTGTCAGTACAGAATGGTTTAATTTGGGAAAGTAAAGGTTGGAAGCGCGTTGAAAAGACGCCGAGTAAAAGGTGGCATTTCGGGTGGTTAATTTCTCCACGGTCGTTTGACAGCTCATTTTTTGCATGATCCAATTGATAAGGTAGATGCAAATCTGGATCACACGGCCAATAGATCCCAATAGATAAGGTAGATGCAAATCTGGATCACACAACCAATAGATAAGGTAGGTGCAAATCTGGATCACACAAAGGAAATAGTGGTGATTGAATATCCACAGTTAAAAATTTCCTTGGGACCGCTAGAATGTTTATTTGTCATCCAACCATGATAAGTTCACAAAGAATTGGACGAAGGGACCATCCAAATATCAGCTTGATCGAAAACTTCTGTGGTTCAGGAGAAGTTTTTAATGGTCAATCACCACTGTTTCCTGTGGTGTGGCCCAGCTGAGATTTGGAATTGTTTCAGTTTTTGGATCACGCTTAAAATGAGATATCACAACGGATGGTGTGGATGCATGGCACATGCGTCAAGGTAGACCTCACAGTTGGGCATCATCTGAACTCGGTGGATCCAGCGATGTACCGAAGCCGCCCCCACAAGCTTACAGAAACGGATTGGCTACTCCCCCTGCCACCAGCCTCGTGGCTGGTGTTCGGTGCTATGTGGGACCCACCATGATGTATGTATTTCATCCATTCCGTTCATCCATTTTTATAGATCATTGTATGGCTTTATCCCAAAAATGAGAGGGATATAAACCTCAGTGGACCACACCACAAGAAAACAATAGTGATTGGATATCCACCATTTAAATACTCCTAAGGCCCACTGTACTGTTTATTTGACATCGAATATGTTGATTAGGTCATACAAACCCAGATGAACGGAAAAAGCAAATATCAGCTTGATCCAAAACTTTTATGGGCCCTAAAATTTTTTTAATGGTCGATGTTCATTCAACACTGTTTTCTGTAATGTGGTCCACTTGAGATTGTGATATACCTAATTTTTTAATCTCATATCATAAAATGATCCAGAAAATTAGATAAACGACATGGATGAAGCACATATATCATGGTGGGGCCCACAGAGCACCGACCACCAGCCAATGGTCGGTGGCAGGGGAGCAACCAATCTGTTTGGCTACTCTCCCTGCCACCAGCCTAGTGGCTGGTGTTCGGTGCTATGTGGGCCCCACCATAATGTATGTATTTCATTCATTCTGCTCATCCATTTTTACAGATCATTTTATGGCTTTATCTCAAAATGAGAGGGATATAAACCTTAGTGGACCACACCACAGGAAAACAATAATGATTGGATATCCACCATTTAAATGCTCCTAAGGCCCATTATACTGTTTATTTGACATCCAATATGTTGATTAGGTCATACAGGCCCATATGAACAAAAAAAAACAAATATTAGCTTGATCCAAAACTTTTATGGCCCCTAAAAAGTTTTTAATGGTTAGTGTTCATTCAACGTTTTCTGTAATGTGGTCCACTTGAGATTGGGATATACCTAATTTTTGGTCTCATACCATAAAATGATCTAAAAAAATAGATGGACAGCATGGATGAAACACATACATCATGGTGGGGCCCATAGACCACTGACCACCAACCAGGTGGCGGGGGAGTAGCCAATCCGTTTCCTAGTCTTACATAAATGGATTGGCTACTACCCCTGCCACCCGTGCCGTGGCTGGTGTTCGGTGCTTTGTGGCCCCATCATGATGTATGTATTTCATTTATTATGATTTTATCCCAAAAATGAGAGGGATATTAACCTCCGTGGACCACACCACATGAAAACAATAATGATTGGATATCTACCACTTAAATGCCCCTAAGGCCCATTGTACTGTTTATTTGACATCCAATAGGTTAATTAGGTTAAATATGTTAATTAGGTTATATAGACCCCGATGAACGGAAAAAAGCAAATATCAGCTTGATCCAAAACTTTCGTGGCCCCTAAAAAGTTTTTAATGTTCGAAATTCATTCAACACTGTTTTCTGTACTGTGGTCTACTTGAGACTGGGATATACCTAATTTTTGGTCTCATATCATAAAATGTTCTAGAAAAATAGATGGATGGCATGGATGAAACACATACATCATGGTGGGGCCCACAGAGCACCGACCACTAGCCAATGGCCGGTGGCAGGGGGGAGTAGCCAATCCGTTTCCTAAGTTTACTAGCGCAAGCCGTACGAAAAGCCAAGGTGAATGGGCTTACAGTGATGAAAGCTTTGATGTTGTCCCTCGTCAGTTTCATCTCGGCGCTCTCATCTTCCGATATGTCGAGTAAAATATCGAGAATATCCTTCACACCATCGCCTCTCTCCATCTTCATCTTCCTCCCTTCTTCACGCTCTTTGATGATCCTCTCCATCATCGCATCGAATCTCCTGTGCACGTCCTTGTACCTCTTCTTCAGTCCCTGCAAATCCAAATTCCGACAAAACCCGATGTAATCCGATACGTTGAACGTGCCAACCAGCACCGTCACATCATGTACCAGCTTCCCCACTTCCTCTGCCTCCCCTTCCGTGTCCGAACATATCCGGCTTATCGTCATCCTCGATATTATGTTGTTCGTTATCGTTATGAGATCTTGGCCAACGTTGACTGCTTCTCCGCCGTTGGATTTCTTATGTATCAGTCGCAAGAATCGCCGGATCTCTTCGTGGCGGATGGGCTGGAGCTGATCGAGCGTGCGCCCGCCTAGAAGCTCGGACATGCAGATCTTCTTCATGAACTTCCAGTAGGGGCCGTATGGAGCGAAGGAGAAGTCAGAGGAGCCGTAGGTGAGGTAGCGGACGGCTGAGGATTGAGGTCGGGATGCGAAAGCGGCCTCGTGGGTTTTGAGGATTTCTCTCGCGGTGTCAGCGTTGGATGCGACGACAGCGGGGACGGAGCCGAGGCGGAGGTAGATCAACGGGCCGTAGCGCTTGGAGAGCTTGTGGAAGGCTTGTTGAGGGATGGGAGCGATGAGGTGGAGGTGTCCGATGATCGGGAGAGCTATTGGGCCCGGCGGAAAGTGGCGGGCCGTGGTTCGGAAATTGGAGAAGATGGTCCAGACAAGGACAGTGGAGATGAGCCAGATGAGGAAGAGGATGGCGTACGATTGGAGGTCGCTAGCCATGGTTTGGGTGGAGAGTAGAGAGGATTGGGAATATAGAGCTGATCAGATGCAATTGTTCGTAGACTTTTTAAAGAGGATTGAAATGAGAGTGGAAATGAATGCCGGCCGAGTTGGGCGCGGATTGCGTACTGATCCCGCCCCTACGGACGTCGCTATGGGAAGCGGATTGGCTGGTGTACCACACACCAGCTTGACGTCACCAAGTTCTGTGGGTCCCATCATGAGGTATGTGTTATATCCAAACCGTCCATCCATTTGGCAAGCTCGTCATAAGGCTTGAATCGAAAAATAAGACAGATATAGAGATCATATGGACCACACTGCAAAAGGAAGTGGGGGATCCAACATCTACCATTGAAATCCTCTCGAGGTTACAGAAGTTTTGGATCATTATGATATTTGTTTTTCTTCTTCATTGAGGCCTTTGTAACCTTATGAACAGACTGGATGGAAAATAAATTTTATGGGAGCCCTACAAATGTTTTAACGGTGAGAATCATTATTGCCGCTGCTATTTGTGGTGTTGTTAGTTTGAGTTTTTGATATGATTCATTTTTTGGCTCATGATCTAAAATGATCTCGAAAAATGGATGAATGGTGTGGATATACATTTTGGGGCCAAGTAACTTTGATCTCCTTTGAAATGTTCATACAACTAGAGCTGGAGGAGTGTATATGCCCTCGTCTTCGCACAACATGAACCCACACCAGCTATATCAATGGTGTGTAGTGCACCAGCTAATCTGCTTCCCGCGGTGGGTAGAGGTGGGCATGGGACAATTCGATCTAGCTAACTTGACTCGTCGGACTTAGTTCGATCCGACTCGACTCGAACTGAATGGGTGAGTCGGTCCGTACTGAGTAAACTTCACCCAATCTGAACTTCAACAAAGTCGAGTTCGAGTTACTTAGTAAATCGATTTGAAACTCGATCCAGTTAGACTCAACTCGATCTGAAACTTGACTCGACCCGACTCTCTAATCCTATCCTGACCCGATCCCAACCTCCCTCCCTCCCTCTTCCAAACCCGGCAACTACCCACCACCATCACCCTCCTCCTTCTCCTCCTCCTCTCTCTCCTCTCCACTCCCTCCCTCCCTCATCTCTCAATCCGACTCAGTGCCGACTCGACCCGACTTGGTACTTCTGACTGGATCAGACTCGGTCTGGATTAGTCCAGGATAGACCTAACTCGGATCAAGTTAGGCATGCTGGACTCGGTATCAAGTCGGATCGAGTTCGGGTTAGGCCTATTTCAAAACCAAATTGAGTCAAGTTAGCCCTAACTCGGTTCGACTCGACTCGTTGCTCAGCTCTACTGGTGGGTGCTTCATGGGTCCCACCAAGATGTATGTGTTTTATCCATTCTAACTCATTTCATGAAATGATCTAAACATAAACTAGATCTAAACCTTAGGTGGACCACACCACAGTGGTGATTAAACACCTACCATTGAAAATTTCCTAAGGCCCATTATAATATTTATTTACCATTCAATTGGTTGATTACGACACACATAATTGGACATTCTGGTGAAGGGAAAATACAAATATAAACTTGATCCAAAACTTTGGTAACCTCTGAAAAGTTTTTAATGGTGTGCATTAAATAACCCTAGTTTTTGGCACTTGTTATGGTTCCTTAGTTCGTAGACTCTCTTGAATTCCAAGATGAGGTAACAATAAAAAAAAGGAGACATTTAAAACTCAAGTTGGCCAAATCACAGGAAAAAGTACGTAGGACCTCCCTAGTCCACCACAATGTTTATATTCCATCAATACTATTTATTAGTTTAGTTTTATTGGATGAACTAAAAGCACAATCATATTAGCCTGATCCAAAACTTCTATGGCCTTGTGAATGTTTCAACCTTAGATATTCAATTCTCATTGCTTCTTGACACAGGGATGAACGTGATGAGGTTGGTCATCGTCTTCCTTAAGGATAACTACTTTGAATCCATGAAGCTTCTCTGAAGCTTTCCTGTGTCAATTAGTATCAAAGCCCAAGATGGAGAGTTATACTTAAATTAAAACATACTATAAATAGTAAAAACGAAATTAAAACGAAATTAAAACATGAATTCGACCGTCGATCCGATGGTATTTTGCAAATTTGGTGTGGGCAACCCGGTGTAGCGGGTTGGGTGGCTAAAGTAGCTCGTCCTACCCCAAAATCATATACAGAGCGTCCAATAGCTTATTCCAATTTGAGAGATACGTTCGTTTTAAGTTCTGACAGTCTAGATCACTTCTATCATTGACGGGGCCTTTTCTGATCTATCTTGGCCATGAAACTGTCCGCAACCCACTCTACATCAGTGGTTCAATTGTGTTTTGAATTTAACTCATTTTTAGGGCATATCCTAACCTAATCTGTCAAAATATATGGACAAAATGGATTTCTCATAAACATCAATTGCCTCACCTGCAGGGCTATGTCTAGCGGACGAAACGGATGAGTGGATATAACAAAAACGTCGTGGTGGGCTCCACGCAGCATTGGGTAACGGGGGAGCCGTGTAACCTGGGTTACAGGCAGGTTGTGTCCCTTTCAACCCAAGAACCTTTCTCCGTCGTGCAGAGCAAGCTTTGTGGGACCCACCATGATTTATTTATTATATCTACACCGTCCATCCATTCCAACGGCTCATTTTAGTACATGAGCCCAAACATGAGGTAGATCAAGAGCAGTAGCGGATCACACCACAGGAAATAGCTGGGATAATGGTACCCACCATTGAAAGCTTTCTAGGAACCGCCTGGATATTTATTTCTCATCCAACCTGTTCACAAAGTCACTGAAGGTAAAACTCAATTATTAGCTTGACCTGTCTCCAAAAAGTTTTTAATGGTGGGCATCCAATCCACACGGTTTCGCTTTGGATCTGCCTCATGTTTACGTTCACACTATAAAATCAGCTTTAAAAAAATGGATGAACGGTGTAGATAAAACTACCCTTCCATGGGGACGCGCTTGTCCAATTCAAACCTGAAGAGTTTATAAAAAGGACCGAAATAATGGCAATTAGAAGAACGGTTTGGATCATTCGATGAGAAAACAGATTAAGCGACTAAGTTCCCGATGTATTCTTGTCTGGACGTACTTTAGCAAACTTCGGTAATGATTAAAAGCGTGGTCTTTTTCATTATTGTTTATTAATTTTATATTCCAAACTCATGGTTTTGTGTTTCGTGTCTTACATATGTTTGTTTAAAATACAAAGTCTATAAGCCATTTGTAGGCAGATGCTTTTTCTTTCTCAAGAGTTCCGGCTAGCCCACTTGTCAGGCGGGCCACAATTCTCAAATCAAATGGCTGGTCAAGGATAGTTTGGAAAGCTGTCCACGGTGCTATATATATGATAAATATAGTTTCCCTTTCGATGAAATAAATATTTGACGATTTAAATTGATTTATTTGAACCCAGGTTTTAAAATCTTTAAATAGTTTACTGATTTAAATTTAATTTTTAAAAAAAAAAAATTCAACGAGATTTTCCTGCTATATGATACTATAGCGAGAAAAAAAATGTCAAAATCCAAAAATCTTCTTAGATATTCCCATGCTAAGAAATTGCCGCAAGATTTGTCTCTATGGTTGTCCATTTTCGATTTTCAGGGTATTATCATCAGCCGTCTAAGCCCTCGGGTTATTGTTACGGATGGCTTACCTGTTTGCCATTTAACCAAAGCAAGACCTTTTCAAAGTTAAGAACAGCTTTCGTGGAGAGTAAAAAAAGAAATGTAGTTTCTCCGTCATCTGTGGAATCATTTTCCACCCACTTGTTTTTTATTTATTAATTATTATTATTATATAAATTTGGCAAATCCGGTTTCTTTATTAAGAGGAGATTTCATTTACTTTAGCTCTTTCAAAGCACAAGCAACTCTATCAAGCTATAAGCTTCTTTTAAAAATACTAATTTAGAAAAAGAATTTTCATAGCCTTATAATTACAATTAGGGGCTGTTGGTTTGTTTGTTTGTTTGTTTGTTTTTTAAATTCACCCTTAGATATTTTGAATCAAAATGATATTTGTGTTTTCTCCCATTCCATGTCTATATGATTTTATGACCATGTTGGATGACAAATAAATAATCTTATGAGCTCTAGAAAAAAAAAAAAACTTTCAATGGTGAAAGCTTTATGATCACAATTTTTTGTAGTGTGAGTTACTTGAGCTTTAAATTTGCCCCATTTTTTGGCTCATGCCTTAAAATGTTCCACTAAATCAGATGAACAACATGAATATGTTACATACATCATAGTGGGGCTCACAAATTTAAGTTGGTCCTTTAAGAATTGATTTTTGAGATGAAAATACTCACCTAAAATTAAATAAGCGTGTAGAGTAATAATAACCTATTTATTAGGTATTTACAGTGGAAATAAAAAATCAAACAACCCTCCATTGTTTATTGTATGATGAACTGCATTGCTGATATTGATCATGTGTCAATGCACCACATGTGCCACTATTCTCCTTCACTTGTACTCTACATGTGATACATATTGCATCCATCTTCAAATGTTCTACATGTTTCACATGCTACGGTGTTAGCATGTGCATTTCACTATGTGAAAAATGGAAAAAAATGACGGATTAGCTGTGACGTCAAGTTTGATGATGATTCTTTGTTTCATAAGGAAAAACACAAGGAACCAAAAAAATCAACGGTGATCGATGTTGAAATTGACAATGGTAAAACACATGATGAAGTTGAGCAGTAGCAAAATGTACAAGATTAGGTGGAGCAGTTACTTATGAGGAGAAATCTACTTAGGGATCATATATTACTGATAGGATATAGAGATGACTCGAATATTGCATTCGCTCTTATTACGGATGAGGGGGATCCGTCTACCTTTCAAGAAGCACTGGATGACCCAGATACTGTGAAGTGGTTGACGGAGACGTAAGACGAGATGCACTCTCTATATAAGAATTAGACATGGGAGATTGTAGAATTTTCTGTTGGGCGTAAAGCGATTGGGTCCAAGTGCATTTACAAGAAAAAATAGGATAGGTATAAGGCAAGATTGGTTATGAAAGGGTATGCGTAGAAGGAGGGTGTTGACTTTAGTGAGATTTTCGCGCTTGTAGTCAAATAGGTATTTGTCAGGTTTATGTTGGCACTGGTTGCCCAATATAACCTTAAACTGGAACAAATGAATGTTAAGATTGCTTTTCCTACACGAGGAATTGGAAGAACGGATCAACACAAAACAAACATAGGGGTTCGAAGAAAATGGGTAGGAGAATAACGTTTGCTTGTTAAGAAGGTTGTTGTATGATATGAAATTGTTGCTTAAGTTGTGGTATAAAAAATTTGATACTTTCATAGTGAGTCAGTGATTTACTAGGAGTGAATATAATCACTGTGTATACTTTAAGATACTAAGTAATGGATAATTCATTTGATTGACATTATATACTGATGACATGCTTATCGTCAATTAAAGCATGTCTGAGATTAATTTATTGAAGACTTAACTATCATGGACATTCAAAATGAAAGATTTGGGGGCTAGAAAGAAGATTCTCGGTATAAACATACATAGAGATATGGAGAGGAGTAGATTAGAATTATCTCAGGCAGAGTATCTTAAGAATGTATTCTTTAAGTTTGAAATGGATTAGGCCAAGCTAGTGAGCACACCCTATGCTGCTCACTTTAGACTTTCTTCAGAGCAATGTATTATTATAGATACAGAAAAGTAATTTATGTCTTGTGTGTCATATTCGAGCGCGGTTGACAATTTAATGTATAACATGGTCTTTACAAGATAGAATATTTCACTTGCAGTCAATATTGTCAGCATATATTGTCAAATCCCGACAAGAAACATTAGAAAGCAATGAAATGACTACTTTGTCATCTATGAGGTACAACCGACTGCGCCTTGACATTTCAGAAATCAGAGGGAAAGTTGGTAGACTATGTGGATTCTAATTATGAAGGGAATGCAGATAACAAAAGGTCGACTTTCGGCTACTCGTTTGCATTATCGAGTGGAATGATCATTTGGATAAAGAAGCTTTAATTTGTGGTTGCACTTTTTACAATATAAGCTGAGTTTATGGTGGTGATGGAAATTTTCAAGAAAGGTGTTTGGTTGAGAGGAATGATGAATGAACGTAGGCTTCAGTAGGATGTTGTGTTGGTTAATTATGATAATGAAAGCGCGATCAATTTGAGGAAAAATTCAGTTTACCATTGTCGTACTAAGCATATTGATGTTAATCATCATTTTATATAAAGTTCTTAAGGAAGTTAGTGTGACTCTTGAGAAGATCCATACAAGTGTCAATCCGGTGGATATGTTTATAAAGATGGTTCCCACAGAGAAGTTTTGATTTTATTCGACTTTTTAGAGTTTGACAAAATATTACCGAAGATGGAGTTTGTACAAAAAGCGATGACAGTGATGAAGCTATAATTGAGGTGATTAGAGATGGAGCTTGGAGTTGTGGTTCATGAACGAAGATTAAAGCCATGGTAGACATTGTTATGAGATATCTTAAATCTGTACATGAAACAGGTGTTCGATCGATTAATCACCTTGGTCGATCAATCGAGTGAATTCTGAATTATACAGATTGGTCTCTTGAAAGTTTTGGACTGGCTCAATCGATTGAACTCTTGGGTCAATCGATCAACTATTTAGAAAATACCTCTAAACTCTCTCTCGAGTTTTGAGCGTGTTCAATCACTTAAACATGTTGGCTCATTCAATCGCGAAATGGTCAATCGGTGACGATCAATCGATGCTTCGATCGACGACGCATGTGATTTTGTAGAATTGCATAGTTTGTTTACTATTCCGAATGCGACACTATATATATGAGGGTATAATACGGGATTAGGGCATCCTAACTTATTCTAATTGGGACCTAAATGTTTATAGGATTTGGAGAGAAGAAAATTAGGAGTGTTGATGTTGTAAATTCTTTTATTCTTTCGTAATTCATTTATCATAGTGATTTGTTGTCATTTTGTGCTGTGTTTTTTTCCTGTAAGGATTTTCTCACGTAAAAGCTCGTGTGTTTTTTGTGTTTGTATTTGCTTACCTACGTTTATCTTTTGATTATTTGATCTAAATTTGGGGTTTGCTTCTACAGCTTTTTCAACCGAATCCATTTTTCCACTTTTTCCTATACAATGTGTAAGTGCTGAAGCGGCATTTTCCTTCAATTATCCCACTAGTTGCATTTATACATAGGAAATCACTATTTTAGAGCAATGAATTTGACATGTGCAGGGCACGAGTCACACTAAAATTAGGATTAGGCTTAATCTTTATTTGGATGGTTAGCTTTCCCAAACAGACTCTGTTATGGGTAAAAATGGTCTAACCAATTATGAGGTCAGCTCGAACTCACAGGCACACCACAAAAAAAAATTTTTAAAAAAATTTAAAATTTAAGTTAAAAATAAAAAAAAAAAAAAAAAATTTTTTAAAAGGGGGAAATTTTTTAAAAAAAAATTTTTTTTTTTTCCAAACCCCTTTTTCTTAATGGGAAAAAACCCCCCCCCCCCTTTTTTAAAACCCCCACCATTGGGGGCTTTTAAACCCCCAAAAAACCAAAAACCAAAATTTTTTTTTTAAATTGCCCCTTCGCGTGGGATAGGGTTTAATTTGGTTTTTTTTTTTTTTGAAAAAAATTTTTTTTTTTAAAAAAAACCCCCCCAAAAAAAAATTTTATTGGGGAAATTTTTTCCCTTAAAATTTAAAAAAATTTTTTTAAAAAAAATAAAAAAAAAAAAAAAATTTTAAAAATTTTTTTAAAAATTTTATTTTTTTTTTTTATTTTTTTTTTTTTAAAAAAACCCCAAAACCCTTTTGGGGCCTTTTTTTTTTTTTTTTTCTTTGGGGAAGAGGACATTGTAATTTGGTTTAAATTGGAAGATCCTAGGCAGAAACCTTGGGTTTTTTTTTTTTTTTTTTGGTTTCTTTTTTTTTTTTTTTTTTTGTGGGGGTTTTCCTTTTGGGGGCCCCAAAGGGCCCTTTTTCCCCCTTTTTTTCCCCCCCCAAAAAAAATTTTTTTTTTATTCCCAAAAAAAAAAAAACCCCCTTTTTTTAAACCCCCCTTTTTAAAAGGGGCCCTTTTTTTCCCTTAATTTTTTCCCGGTTAAAAGGGGAAAAATTTTTCCCCCCCCCCAAAATTTTTTTAAAAAGGTGGGTTTTTTTTTGGGGGTTTTGGTTGGGCCCCTTTTCCTTTTTTAAGGGGGGATCCCCTTAAAGGGGGTTTTTTTAAATCCAAAACCCCAAAAAGGAACCCCGGGTTTTTTAAAAAAAGGGGAAATTTTAAAAACCCTTTTTTTTTTTAAAAATTTTTTTTTTTTCCCCCCAAAACTCTTGTCTGAAAAAAAAAAAAAATTTTTCCCCCCCCCAAAAAAAATTGGGGGGAAAATTTTTTTTTCCCCTTTTTCCCTTTTTTTTTTTTTTGGGGTTTTTTGGGGGGCCAAGCCAAGGGCCCCAAAAAAACCCGTTTCCCGGGGCCTTTTTAAAAAACCTTTAAAACCTAACCCGGGGAAAGGGGGGGGGGGGCCCCCCCCAATTTTAAAAGGGGAAAAAATTTAAATTTTTCCCTTTTTTTTAAAAAAAAATTTTTAAAAAAGGGAAAAAAGAGAGAGACCCCCTTTTTTTTGGGGTTTTTTTTTGGGGGGTTTTTTTAAAATTTTTCCCCAAATTGAACAACCCCCTTCCCCAAAAAAAAAAATTCCGGGGCCCTTTTCCCAAAAAAACCAAATTTTGGGAATTTTGGGGTTTTAAAGGCCTTTTTTAATTTAACCAAAAAAAAAAATTCTAAAGGGGAAAAAATTTTAAAATTAAAAATTTTTTTTTTTTTTTTTTTTTTTTTTGAAATTTTTTTTAAAAAAAAAAAAAAAAAAAAAAATTTAATTTTTTTTTTTTTTTTTTTTTTTTTTAAATTTTTTTTTTTTAAAATTTTTTTAAAAAAAAAAAAAAAAAATTTTTTTTTAAAAAAAAAATTTTTTATATTTTAAAATTTTTTTTAAAAAAAAAAAAAAAAAAAAAACCCCTTAAAAAATTTTTTTTTGGTTAAAAAAAAAAAAATTTAAAAATTTTTAAATTTTTTTAAATTTTTTTTTTAAAAAAAAAAAAAATTTAAATTTTTTTTTTTTTTTTTTTTTAATTAAAATTTATTTTTTTTAAAAAACCTTTTCCCCCATTTAAACCCCGGTTTTTCCCGGTTTTTCCCAAAAATTTTAACAATTTTAAAAAATTTTTTTTTTTTAATTTTAATTTTTTTTTTTTTTTAAAAAAAAAAAAAAAAAAATTTTTTTTTTTTTTTTTATTTTTTTTTTTTTTTTTTTAAGATAATTTTAAAAAAATATAAAAAAAAAAAAATAAAAAAAATAAAAAAAAAAAAAAAAAAAACAAAACCCAAAAAAAAAAAAAAAAAAAAAAAAAAAAAAAAAAAAAAAAACAAGGTCATTTTGGAGGAGGCTTGCTAGGCTCACGTACGTTTACTCTCCACACGTGCCCAAGTGGCACTTGTGTAGAGCATGCGAGCTTTCTATTAGTGGACACACCTTGATAATGATCTAAAAGAAAGGGATCGGTTGAAGAATAATCACTTGTTAATCAAATTATGAAAGAAGCACGTTAAAGAGAGGTTTGCTGAGCCCACACGTGTGGATCCGTGCACATCCACTGCTGCCGAACTTTTTTTTTTTCTTTTACACACGTACACACACCCCACACACTCATGCTATTGGAATTTCACCACCTATGGGAAATCGAACCCTTGACGGGAGTTGAAACTACTGAGAGTCTACCACCCAAGCAAGAGTAAGGACCCTGCTGCGGAACCTTCCGCACAATGCTTAGAATGCTGATGTATTGCTATAGGAAGGAATACATATGGATCTGAGGTCATGTTCGATGATCCAAACCGTTAATACTGGCTTCCCCGTCGATGGGGGCCATTGATCGAAAGCATAAGTAACTTTGGACCCGGACAGAAAGTTCCTCCACTTGGAAGCTAGGTGGAGCCCACTGTGACGTTTATAAGAAATCCAACCCGTCCATCCGTTTTCCGAGTCATTTTAGGGATAAAAAAGAAACATGATGCGGATCCAAAACGCAGGTGGGCCACACGAAAGGAAAAATTGGGGAAAATAAATGCCTACCGTTGAAACTATCTTGGGTTTTGTATGCCATCGAAACTGTGCACGAAGTCATTCCTACTGGGATGAGCTGAAAACACGTAAAAGGATAGCCCCATGCAAAACTTATGTGGCATCACAAATGTTTGAACGGTGACTGTCCAATCCGTACGGTTTCCTCTCGTGTGGTTCACGTAAGAGTTTTGGGTGGGCCCGTCTCTTTTTTTGGCCTAAACCGGAAAGTGGATTTCTCGCAAATACTCCGGCGGCCCTAACTTCCAAGCGCAAGAACTTCCTGTGACAGCCCGGGAAACGGATTGGCTACTCCCCTTTGCACCAGCCAATGGCTGATGGTTGGTGCTCAGTGGGACCTGTCATGATGTATTTGTTTCATACACGCCGTCCATGTATTTTTAAATATCATTTTAAGGTATGAGACAAAAAATGAGGTATATCTCAATCTCAAGTGGACCACATTATGGGAAACATTTTTGAATGAATATTGACGATTAAAAATATTTTGGTGGCTATAAAAGTTTTGGACCAATCTTATTTTTGTTTTTTCACTTCATCTGGGCCTGCATGACCTGATCAATAGATTGGATGTCAAATAAATAGTACAGTAGGCCTTAGGAGAATTTAACTGTGGATATCCAATAGCTATTGTTTTCATGTGGTGTGATCCACCTGAGATTTATATATCTCTCATTTTTTGAACCAAGTACTAAAATGATCTTTAAAAATGGATTAATGGAATGGATGAAACACATACATCATGGTGGGGCCCACGGAGCACCAACCACCAGCCAGGGGCTGTTGGCAGGGAAAGTAGCCAATCCGTTTCCGACGGCTGGACGCAGGCAATCCCGTCCGGAACCTTTATATGGGAAACGGATTGGCTACTCCACACTAGCCAATGGCTGGTGGTCAGTGCTCTATAAGCCCCACCATGATACATGTGTTACATTCATGCGGTCCATCTATTTTTATAGATCATTTTATGCTAAGAGACCAAAAATGAGATATATCCCAATCTCAATTGGACCACCTTACACGAAACAGTGTTGAATGAGTGGACCATTAAAAACATTTTGGGGGCCATAGAAGTTATGGTTCAAGCTGATTTTTGTTTTTTCTCTTCATCTGGGCCTATATGACCTAATCAACAGATTGAATGTCAAATAAACAATACATTGGGCATTCGGAGGATTTTAATGGTGGATATCCAATCACTATTGTTTTCATGTGGTGTGGTCCACCTGAGATTTATATCCCTCTCATTTTTAAGATGAAGCCCTAAAATGATCCATAAAATTGGATGAAACACATATATTGTGGTGGGGCTCACATAGCACCGGCCATCGGGTGGTGGCATAGCCAATCCGTTTCCCTTTATATGCCACTTTCATGCGATGCAGGAACTTCCTTTGCTGGTAACCTAAGTGAGGCCCACTATGATGTTCGTGAGAAATTCACTTTGTCCATCCGGTTTTTTGAGATATTTTTACAGGCCAAAAATGAACTGTATCCAATACTCACCTGCAATGTAAGTATTAAACATACATAGTTGAAATATTCGTGGGGCCATAGGAGTTTTAAATCAAGCTAATATTTGTGTTTTTAGCTCATCCCACTAGGAATAACATTACTAACGGTGTGGATGGCATATAAACATCACTTTCTACCTCAGAGGGTTTTCAACGGTAGGAATTTTCCTACCCACCTTTTCTTCTGGTGCAGCTCACTTGAGTCTTTGATCCTTTTCACTTTTGGTCTCAAGTCCTAAAATGGCTCAGAAAACAGATTTACTGTGTAGATTTTTAAAAAACATCATGTTGGCCCCACCCAAGTTCCTACCGCAGAAACTTCCTGCCAAAGGCTTTGGCAGGAAACCGCGTCCCGCTGTATCACACCAAAAGTAGCAACTATATAGCTGGTGTAGATACAAAGTTACATGCCCCCCACGATGATGTATTTATTATATCTACACTGTTCATCCATTTTTTGAGATCATTTTAGAGTATTATACAAAAAATAATTCATATCAAAAGCTGAATTGGACCACACCAACAATAGCAGCGAAGATGATGATTTTCACCGTTAAAAAATTCTTATGGCCCACCATAACGTTTATTTTCCATCTAATCTATTATTAATAAGGTTAAAAATATAATAAGGTAAAAAATACATGGATAAAGAGGAAAAACAAATTTCATAAACTTTTGTGACCCTAGAAGGGTTTCAATGGTAGATGTTCAATCCCTAGCTATTTTTTTTAGTGTTGTCCAATGGATCTTTATATCCGTCTCTAATTTTCGGCTCAAGCCTTAAAGATGAGCTCACCAAATGGACAAACCGATTTGGATATAACATATACCTCTTGATTTGACCGACAGAACATGCTGACGTCAATACATCAGCTATATAGCTGATGTGTGGTACACCAGCCAATCCGCTTCCTGCTCATTGATGCGTACACAGCGGTACAGCATGCACTGCTGTAACATTTTCCACTAAAATCAGTCAACGGCCCAACTTCAACAAAATAACAAGGAGGGCATTATGGGCGGTCAGGACAGTAGGACCAATCCAATTTACAGTTAAGCTCCACGTGATGTGGGGTCCGCTGCTGAGGTAATTGGGATTGCAGTCTTGCATGCTCATGGATGGCATGTTACCGGAAGTATTATTATTATTATTTCTTTAGTTGTCTAACTTTGTAAACGTTACCGGCACTTTAAAAATGAAAAGGAAAAACAAGGGGCGAAAGGAGAAGAAGATAATAACGATTTATATATTGAAGAGGACGGTTACTGTTATACTGTATGACGCCTATGGAATAAAGTCCAACGTTCGAAATTCAACGTGCTGCTCTTTTACGAGTCTACTGTTATACTGTATGACGCTTTTTTTTTTTTTTTTCCTTGACATGGCAAGATCAGTTCACATTTCGGCATCACGGAATGGAGGTAAAGGACGGATCGGAATCCCCTCCATGACGCGGATTGCGTAGTGTAGCACTGGAAAAGCTCTGTAGGCCCCACCATAATCTATGTGTTTTATCCACCCCGTCCATCCATTTTGTGGTATCCCTAGGGCCTAACATCGATACACGGAGTAGATTTTACTTATACAACATCGTCAGAGCCACAGACGTAGGTGTTTTACTTGCTGCATAAAAAAGGTGTGGCAGTGGGAGTCCATTCCAGTGGCTCCGGAACCACATAAAGCAACGGTGGTGCCGGGCAGATGTGGGGCTCAAGTCATTCATGCATACATCCAACCCATCCATCAGATACGTCAGCCTATGTTACCTCGAACGCCCAAAATTCTGGATGATCATGAATTAGGTGGGCCACAGCACAGGGAACAAGTTGAGAAGGGGACGCATACCCTTGTTTTGGGTGGGGGTTTTACCGTGTTGTTTATATGGAATCCAGACCATTCAGAAGTTTTTCCTGGCATGGAGGAAGGGCCAGACCAAAACTTAGGTTTGTTTGCGACTCAGGTTCCCAACATGTTCCTGTCCTGTGTCTCCTCTGTGTTTTGTATTGATCTGGTTTTCAGGAACCTGGGGTAATATGTGGTCACGCATCTGATGTACGGGTTGGATGATCTGAATACATCACGTGGGGCTCCACATCTTCCCGGTCCCACCAGAGGCTTACGAACACAAGTGGTCCGAAAAATACAAGGCGAATGGGGTTACCAGGATAAAGGCTTTGATGTTCTCCATCGTCAGTTTCATCTCGGCGCTCTCGTCTTCCGATATCTCGAGCAAAAGATCGAGAATATCCTTCACACCATCGCCTCTCTCCATCTTCATCTTCCTCCCTTCTACATGCTCTTTGATGATCCTCTCCATCATCGCATCGAATCTCCGGTGTACGTCCTCGAACCTCTTCTTCAGCCCCTGCAAATCCAAGTTCCGACACAACCCGATATAATCCGATACGTTGAACGTGCCGGTCAGCACGACCACCTCATTCACCAGCTTCCTCACTTCCTCTGCATCCCCTTCTGTGTCTGAACATATCCGGCTCATCGTCATCCTCGATATTATGTTGTTCGTCATCGTTATGAGATCTTTGCCAACGTTGACTACTTCTCCGCCGTTAGATTTCTTATGTATCAGTCGCAAGAATCGCCGGATCTCTTCGTGGCGGATGGGCTGGAGCTGATCGAGCGTGCGCCCGCCTAGAAGCTCAGACATGCAGATCTTCTTCATGAACTTCCAGTAAGGGCCGTAGGGAGCGAAGGAGAAGTCAGAGGAACCGTAGGTGAGGTAGCGGACGGCTGAGGATTGAGGTCGGGATGCGAAAGCGGTCTCGTGGGTTTTGAGGATTTCTCTCGCGGTGTCAGCGTTGGATACGACGACAGCGGGGACTGAGCCGAGGCGGAGGTACATCAACGGGCCGTAGCGCTTGGAGAGCTTGTGGAAAGCTTGGTGAGGGATGGGAGCGATGAGGTGGAGGTGTCCAATGATCGGGAGAGCTATTGGGCCCGGCGGTTGGTGGCGGGCCGTGGTTCGGAAATTGGAGAAGATGGTCCGGACAAGGACAGTGGAGATGAGCCAGATGAGGAAGAGGATGGCGTACGATTGGAGGTCGCTAGCCATCGTTTGGGTGAAGAGTAGAGAGGATTGGGAATGTAGAGCTGATCAGATGCAATTGTTTGTGGACTTTTTAAAGAGGATTGATATGAGAGTGGAAATGAATGCCGGCCAAATTGGGCGCAGATTAGGTACTGATCCCGCCAGTACGGACGTTGCTACTGGGAAGCGGATTGGCTGGTGTACCACACACCAGCTTGACGTCACCAAGTTCTGTGGGTCCCATCATTAGGTATGTGTTATATCCAAACCGTCCATCCATTTGGCGAGCTCGTCATAAGGCTTGAGCCAAAAAAGAAGACAGATATAAAGATCAACTGGACCACGCTGCAAAAGGCAGTGGGGGATCGAACATCTACCATTGAAATCCTTTTCGGGTTACAGAAGTTTTGAATCAATATGATTTTTGTTTTTCTTCTTCGTTCAGGCCTTTGTAACTTTATAAACAGATTGGATGGAAAATAAATTTTATGGGAACCCTACGAATGTTTTAACCCGTGAAAATCATCATGGCAGCTGCTATTTGTGGTGTTGTCCATTTGAACTTTTGATATGACTATTTTTTAGCTTATGCTCTAAAATGATCTCCAAAAATGGATGAATGATGTGGATATGCATTTTACGCCAAGTAACTTAGATCTCCATTGAAATGTTTCTACAACTAGAGTTGGAGGAGTGTATATGCACTCGTCTTCGCATGACACGTACTCATACTAGCTATATTGATGGTGTGTAGTACACCAGCCAATTCGCTTCCCGCTACTGGTGGGTAGAGGTGGGCACGGGACAACCCAATTCGGCTAACTCGAATTGTTCAACGTGGTCCGATCCGACTCGACTCGAACCGAATGGGTGAGTTGGTCTGAACCGAGTAAGTTTTGCCTAATCCGAACTCAAACCAAGTCAAGTTCGAGTTACATAGTAACTCGACCCAAAACTCGATCCGGTTAGACTCAACTCGATCCGAAACCCGACTCGACCTGACTCTATAATCATATCCTGACCTGATCCCAACCTCTCTCCCTCCCTCTCTCCCCCATCCTCCTCCTCCTCTTCCAAACCCGGCAACCACCCACCACCATCACCCTCCTCCTCCTCCTCCTCCTCTCTCTCCACTCCCTCACTCCCTTATCTCTCAATCCAACTCGGTGCCAACTCGACTCGACTCGGTACTTCTGACCGGATCGGACTCGGTCTGGATTAATCCAGGCTAGACCGAACTCGGATCAAGTCAGGTACGCTGGACTCGGTATCAAGTGGGATCGAGTTCGGGTCAAGCCTATTTCAAAACCAGTTCGAGTTGAGTTAGCCCTAACTCGGTTCGACTTGACTCGATGCCCATCTCTACTGGTGGGTGCTCTGTGGGGCCCACCAAGATGTATGTGTTTTATCCACACCGTCCATCCATTTTCAGCTCATTTCATGAAATGATCCAAAAATGAGCCAGATCTAAACATTAGGTGGACCACATGCACCACAAGAAAATAGTGGTGATTAAACACCTACCATTGAAAAATTCCTAAGGCCCATTATAATATTTATTTACCATTCAATCAGTTGATTACGGCACACAACTTGACATCTGGATGAAAAGAAAACACAAATATCAACTTGATCCAAATCTTTTGTAACCTGTAAAAGGTTTTTAATGGTGTGCATTAAATAACCCTAGTTTCTTGCACCTGTTGCGGTTCCTCAGTCGTAGACTCTCTTGAATTCCAAGATGAGGTAAGGTAACCAAAAAAAAGGAGACATTCAAAATTCAAGCGGACAATTTCAAGGGAAAAAGTAGGTAGGACCTCCCTGGTCCACCATAATGTTTATATTCCATCAGTACTACTTATAAGTTTAGTTTTATTGGATGAACTAAAAGCACAACAATATTTGCCTGATCCAAAACTTCGATGGCCTTGTGAATGTTTCAACCCTAGATATTCAGTTCTCACTGCTTCTTAACACGGGTGAACATAACGAGGTTGATCACCGTCTTCCTTAAGGATAACTACTTTGAATCCATGAAGCTTTTCTGCATCAATTAGTATCAAAGCCCAAGATGGAGAGTTATACTCAAATTAAAACTTACTATAAATAATAAAAACGAAATTAAAACATGAATTCGATTGTCATTCTGATGGTATTTTGCAAATTTGGTATGGGCAACCCGGTGTAGTAGGTTGGGTGGCTAAAGTAGCTCATCCTACCCTAAAATCATATATGGAACGTACAATAGCTCATTCTAGTTTGCGAGATATGTTCGTTTTAAGTTCTAATAGTCTGAATCACTTCCGTTGTTAACCGAGCCTTTTCTGATCCATCTTGGCCATGAAACTGTCTACAACCCGCTCTACATCACTTCTGTTGAGTGGTTCAATTGAGTTTTGGATTTAACTCATTTTTTGGACATATCCTAACCTATTCTGTCAAAACATATAGATAAAATGGATTTCTCATCAACATCAATGGCCTCACCTGCCAACAGGAAGGTCATACGCGTATAAGCCATACGGGGCACCGTGATGTCCGCGAGAAGTCCACTCCAATAGCACTTAAGTTTTGGATCCAGGGCTATGTCTAGCTGACGAAACGGATGAGTGGATATAACAAAAACGTCATGGTGGGCTCCACGCAGCATTGGGTAACAGGGGAGCCGTGTCTCCCTTTCGGCCTAAGAACCTTTCTCTGTCGTGCAGAACAAGCTTTGTGGGACCCATCATGATTTATGTCTTATATCTATACCGTCTATCCATTCCAACGGCTCATTTTCGTACATGAGCCCAAATATGAGGTAGATCAAGAGCAGCAGCGGATCACACCACAGGAAGTAGCTGGGATAATGGTGCCCACCATTGAAACCTTTCTAGGATCTGCCTGGATATTTGTTTCTCATCCAACCTGTTCACAAAGCCACTGAAGGTAAAACTCAATTATTAGCTTGATCCGTCTCCAAAAAGTTTTTAATGGTGGCCATCCAATCCCCACGGTTTCCTTTCGGTGTAGTCTACTTGAGCTTTGGATCTGCCTCATGTTTACGTTCATACTATAAAATCAGCTAAAAAAAATGGATGAACGGTGTAGATAAAACTACCCTTCCATGGGGACGCGCTTGTCCAATTCATACCTGAAGAGTTTATAAGAAGGACCGAAATAATGGCAATTAGAAGAACGGTTTGGATCATTCGATGAGAAAACAGATTAAGCGACTAAGTTCCCGATGTATTCTTGTCTGGACGTACTTTAGCAAACTTCGATAATGATTAAAAGCGTGGTCTTTTTCATTATTGTTTATTAATTTTATATTCCAAACTCATGGTTTTGTGTTTCGTGTCTTACATATGTTTGTTTAAAATACAAAGTCTATAAGCCATTTGTAGGCAGATGCTTTTTCTTTCTCAAGAGTTCCGGCTAGCCCACTTGTCAGGTGGGCCACAATTCTCAAATCAAATGGCCGGTCAAGGATAGTTTGGAAAGCTGTCCACGGTGCTATATATATGATAAATATAGTTTCCCTTTTGATGAAATAAATATTTGACGATTTAAATTGATTTATTTGAACCCAGGTTTTAAAATCTTTAAATAGTTTACTGATTTAAATTTAATTTTTAAAAAAAAAAAATTCAACGAGATTTTCCTGCTATATGATACTATAGCGAGAAAAAAAATGTCAAAATCCAAAAATCTTCTTATAAATTCCCATGCTAGGAAATTGTGGCAAGATTTGTCTCGATGGTTGTCCATTTTCGATTTTCAGGGTATTATCATCAGCCGTCTAAGCCCTCATGTTATTGTTACGGATGGCTTACCTGTTTGCCATTTAACCAAAGCAAGATCTTTTCAAAGTTAAGAACTGCTTTGGTGGAGAGAGTGAGAAAAGAAATGTAGTTTATCCATCTCGGCATCTGTGGAATCATTTTCCACCCACTTGTTTTTTATTAATTAATTATTATTAATATTATTATTGTTATTATTATTATTATATAAATTTGGCAAATCCGGTTTCTTTATTAAAAGGAGATTTCATTTACTTCTACCTCTTTCAAAGCACAAGCAACTCTATCAAGGTATAAGCTTCTTCTAAAAATACTAATTTAGAAAAAGAATTTTCATAGCCTTATAATTACAATTAGGGGCTGTTGGTTTGTTTGTTTGGTATTTTTTTTTTTTTTTTTGAAATATAAATTCACCCTTAGATATTTTGAATCAAAATGATATTTGTGTTTTCTCCCATTCCATGTCTATATGATTTTATGACCATGTTGGATGACAAATAAATAATCTTATGAGCTCTAGGCAAAAAAAAAAAAACTTTCAATGGTGAAAGCTTTATGATCACAATTTTTTGTAGTGTGAATTACTTGAGCTTTAAATTTGCCCCATTTTTTGGCTCATGCCTTAAAATGTTCCACTAAATCAGATGAACAACATGAATATGTTACATACATCATGGTGAGGCTCACAAATTTAAGTGGGTCCTTTAAGAATTGATTTTTGAGATGAAAATACTCACCTAAAATTAAATAAGCGTGTAGAGTAATAATAACCTATTTATTAGGTATTTGCAGTGGAAATAAAAAATCAAACAACCCTCTATTGTTTATTGTATGATGAACTGCATTGCTGATATTGACCATGTGTCAATGCACCACATGTGCCACTATTGATCACCTTCACTTGTACTCTACATGTGATACATATTGCATCTATCTTCAAATGTTCTACATGTTCCACATGCTAATATGCTTCGGTGCTAGCATGTGAAGTTGCCACATGTGCAGCTGTATATATTTAAGCACCTTACATGTGCCATGTACGCCAACTTTGCATGTGCCAATAAAATTTTCATGGAGCCTATTCAGCCCAAACATCATGCACAAGAGCAGATCCCAACTTCCATATAAATTCTCGTTGAGAAACAAATCCGTTTAAATAACTTTTTATAATGTTACATATGACACAACACTCCTCTCATTAAATACTGTCCTTTCTTGTTATTTTCCTGCCAGTGAACTTGTAAGTACTTCGGTGGAATTTTTTCTCTCGAGAAAATGCCATTTTCTCTTGCCCATGAGAGTAGTTTTATGAAGAAAAAGTACAACCAAAGAAAAATATTAGGCTTTTTTTTTTTCTATATACACCCAGGATATCATAGGACCATCAAAATATATCTCATTTTAAAGAATTTTCTTTTCCATACCTCTACATTTGGTAATGGCGGGATTAGTTTTCAGGATGAAAATTCCCTTGCCATCAAGAATAGAAAAAAGTTTAGGAGGTTGACCGTCAATTCACATGTTTAAAGTTGCTATTCATCTTTGTGCTTTCCGACTACTCTACTATAATCTTGAGTGTTTTACGACCACTCCATCCGGTAATCTTTCGTGCTTTACATGTGAAAGAGCCTCTCTTGGAATAGCTCCGCTCGATGGAAAAAAGTTGTCATAATTGAGTATGATCATGCATTTTTTTTTTTTCATGTTTCATTTCAAACTTGACTTAAGGTCATGATGATGTAGGTTTAAAGATGTTTTAATAAGGGAATGTTGAAAAGTAGAGAAATTCTGGTGAATGTTTAGTTTATAAGTTGATGATATGAAAAGTACACTTCAAGTTAGATGATGACAAACCAAAGGTCCCCGATCGATGTGGTTTATAGCTCATTCAAAAGCTTATCGAATTACTTCTACCACAAGCATAAGATCATTCGGATCCAAGGTATAATGAGGGAGATTCGGTGGTTTTATCTAAGTTGTGTAATATTGATTGTGTAAGTAATGTGAGTTACGCTACTTTTGAAAGGACAAATAATTTCCAAATGAAATGATTCTAGTTCTATTTGAAAGTAAATCAATTTATTTTTCTAACAAGTTTAAGTTTTTCTTAATTCGGCTTGTAACAAGAGAGCTATGAGCATTTTTGTGGGATCGCGGGATGTTAAAAACATTAACAATTGACCTTTTGGAAAATTTACGAATGAAAACTTTAGGCTTACTTTTGAAAGGTCAAATGATTTTCAAATGAAATGATTTTATTTTAGTTGAAGCTCTTCAAATTATCTTTCCAATGAATTTAAAATTGCACCAATCCAACTTCTAATGAGGGGATTATGGGTGTTTTGTAGGATCATGCAATGCTGAAAAATTAATGATCAACCTTTCAAAATATTATTGATTAAAATTCACGATTTAGGCTCAATTTTAAAATGTCAAACGATCTCCAAATGAGATAATTGTGATCCTATTTGAAAGATCATCGAATTTTCCTACCAATGAGCACAAGATTGCCCTTGATTTGACTTGTAAAGGGAGTTATGAGTGTTTTCTTGAATCATGTGATGCTTGAAAAATTAATGATCGACCTTTTAAATAATTGACAATTAATGACTTTGGGCCCACTTTTGAAATGTCAAACGATCTGTAAATGATATAATTATAATCTAAGTTTAAAGCCCATAAAATCATCTTTCTAATGAGCCTAAGATTGTGATGCATAAAAAGGCGTGAGAAATTAAAGAGTAAGATCACCGTCTCCTCAAGTAATTAAAACTTTCAATCCACAAGAAATAATAAAAAAGAAAACTTGAATATTTTTATTGAACTATTTGAACTATATATGAATTTTTGATTACACCACTAATAAAGATAAAATAAAACTCCAATTTAAAATTATCCAACATAACAAATTAAATTTTGACCTTAACAGAACTCCTAATTTGATAAGAATAGAATGTACCCAAAATAGTAACTTTTGCAAAAAAATAAAAGGTCCCAAATTAACCTTATTGGTGCATTCCTAACATGATTATAATTAATCTCTAAAAAAGATGAAAATTTAAAACTCTAAAAGTAATGAGATATGATAAAAATTAAAATTACTAAAAATTATATATTTTTATGAAAATTGTAGGTTGAATAGGAAGTATGCATTTTCTCGTGAAACAAACGGCCGCAACTCATTTTGTGGGTTGGTTGACCCTGGATGGCCTACTGCATAAAGAATATTGATAGGTCCTGCGTTCGGTGACGATTTGTAGATCAAAAGTTATGGTCGATTTACGGTTCACACTTCAAACGATAATTTCTCCTTATCCCGAATGAATTTCTTTGAACTGGACATACCTGGGGCCCAGTAATGTCATAACCTACGTATGATTAAGCCTGGATCTGACAGACTACATTTGCTTCCGTTCGCACTTCTTTTGGTCCAGCTGTTTTAAGAATAAGTCTACTGCCACAGTACATCAAAATGCTCTTCTCCGACATATAATAAGGGAGTTAACAGGCATTTTAGTGGGATCATGCGATGTCGAAAAAAAATTAATGATTGACCTTTTGAAAAATTTATGATTAATTGTGAAAAATTTATAGTAGATGAATTTTGTTCCAATTTTAAAAGGTCAAATGGTATCCAAATAAAATGATTCAAGTCCTAATTGAAAGCTGCTCAAATTATTTTTCTAATGAGCCCAATATTGCTCGATTGAACCTATAACAAGGGAGTTAGGAGTATTTTCATGGGATCGTGCGATGCTTAAAAAAAAATTCATGATCGATAACTTTGGGCCTAATTTTGAAAGGTGAAATGATATTCAAATAAGATGATTTTGGTTCTTATTAAATGCTCGTCCAATTATCTTTCCAATGAGCCCGAGCCCTAAAGGCTAAAATAAACATGCGTGATCTAGTCCGGTGATGATTATGCATAGCCCGAGCCCCTACCCTGACACCCACTTTTGTGCATGATTTAGGCTGTCCATTAGGTGTGCTATAGGCATGATATATTAAAAAACTGCCCTTAAAAACTGAAAATGAGCCTGGCTGATAGCCTCGTAGACAGTTAGCCCAGGATCTCCCCTTGGGCATAGTATTCCAGCCGAAACTGGCTTGAAGTGGGCTTAAGGTTCGAAACCCAATGAGCCAGCCTGACCCATTAGCAGCCTTACATAGATAGGTTGCCTAACCAAGGTTCGTAATGGCAGGATATAAAATAAAGTCAGGTTGGGCTATAATGACTTGTGTCTAAGCCAGACACAAAAATTGATAGGGCCATGATGCAAGCCAAGCTGGTAGGTCCAAGCCTAGCCTAAAGCTGGGTCAAGTTTGTTGGACGACTACCGATCCCATTGCCAACCTCACTGCCATGATATTTGTTACATCGACCCAACCATCAGCTGTGAGGGCTCTTATCAGGACATGAGCCCAAAAACCAGCGGATCTAAAACTCAAGTTGCCTGCACACTCTTTCTTTGAATATTGTAACCCCTTCCCCCCTCAATGTGTGTTCACGCCATAGCCTAGATTTAGGTAACAATAATTATATATTTGAGATTTTGGTAATGATTACAAGTAATCCTGATAACGTAATACATAACTATTCTTTCGTGAACTAAGATGGTATAATCCAGAGCATCAGTTTGTTGTGCCCCTGGATGAACCATGAATAAATAAATAAATAAATAGCTCTTTTTTTTTAAAAAAAAAATAAAATAAAAAAATAGTAGAAGAATAAATAAAATAAAAATAAAAAATATTTTTTGTGACAGCAGGATCTTATTATTATTATTATTATTTGTTGTCCTATCTCTATATCAATATCACAACTCAAGATGACCAAGTTCGTTTTGCCTCTAATACGACTCATGATCGCCAGCATGTGTTGGGTACAATTGTGGACCACATGCTGAGACGCCCAATAATCCAAACCATCCATGTCCTCTCTACTTGAATGATCGATCCACTATCAGCTAATCATACTTCAGAGTTTATTATGATTTTTTATTTTTTGGGGAGTTGATGAATTGAAAGTTTCTTTTACAATATTCTATATTCATCTGCACGAACTGACAAATTATCTATTGGGAGTAAATTTCTCATGTTGGCTCAAAAGGTGGCAATGTGTTCTGGACGGTCGTGGAGAAGTATACTAGCTTTGGGCTAAAGTCATTTTAGTCTGCCCGAACTGACCAGTTCATATATATGTGCATGTTTTATATCCTACAAATCTTATAAATATTACAAATAGCCCTTTCTAATCCTTCATTAGGCAACCCATGCTTCTAGAATATAGGCTCTTGATTTCGTTTCTCGTGTGTCTATTTCTTGTGCATGTGTGGCCCACTTGCTCACCGGATAATTTATGGTTCGCCCGGGGCCTGGCACACTCAAATTTTTGGTATTAATCTTGGGCTTGTTGTACTAGGTCATTTCTGCTGGGTCTTGGCTGGGCTCGGGCCTTGGACCTTAAGTATCAGTGGGCCCAGGCCTATCCTGGTCCGTACCAAACGGGGCCCATTTCCACCCCTTCTTGATCATACGGAACAGCGTCCAGAAAATGAACGGTTCTTATTATCGGACCATCTCAGCACTTGTGTCCAATGGAGCGACATGTGCCAAGACAGAATCCATTTTTCTACTTTCTCTTACGCACTCTGTGCAAGTGGGTCCATGGTTTGGAAATCTTGACCGTCAAGGTTAAGTTCCCTCCTGTAGATAAAGGGGATTTCCAAACATTTCCAAATCATACGTCCATAACCTTTTAATTAATTAAGTGTCCTCAAAATAGACATTTGAGAGAAATATGCAGTGAAGGATAGATTTGATTGCCAGTAGTTTCCAATTTTGGAACGGTTTTGGTTCATCTACCATTTGCAGGTTGTTCGAGAAGATCAACAATCTGGATCAACGAACCAGAGACCCCAGTTGAACGAAATACGTACCGCGGGACACTATTCAGTATTCACCTTTTGCATTGAGAACATAATCTTCTTCGGTGTAGTTCAAGTAGGCCGAGTGGGCCCACCTACAATTGATGGTGGACCACTGAATCAGAGGCGTTCAAATAGGCCAGATGGATGGTGGAACGATTCTCTTTCATTCTCCATTTTGCGATCATGAATTAGATGTATTTTGATATGCGATCATGGTTATCTGGGGCCATGTCCAGGGACTCCTATCAAAACCGTTCGTTGGTCACGTGCGCTTGACAGAAGAATCTCCCAAAACCTACACGCAGGTTATCGTTGGATGCATTATCTTGTGAGTTAGCTACCATTTATGAAATGTTAGCAACCCTGTCCATAGCACACCTGACAGACGTATATTTCTCTACTACTGTCCATAACACATTGCAGGAGCTACCATGCAAAAATTGCACTGATCAGGTGATCAGATCCATGGTCTTATTTTCTATAGCCATCCTTATTCGGAGCCATGGATGGGATGGTTTACAATGGCCTATTCTTCATGATCATAAGCTAAACATGAATCCCCAACAAGTAGATGGAATAAATTGCTGGTTGGACCCATTGTTGGCCATCCATAATAAAGGCCATTGATCAAATACTTAATATTTGTTAGATTAGACTGATGTGTCATGAAATGTTCATTGGACCTAATGAACAGTCAAGATCAATAAATTGAACTTAGATATTAGTATATCTTTTTTTTCTGAAATTCATCAATTAGTTGAATGATTGGTGCATGTTTAAAAGAATACTTACAAAAAAAAAAAAATGAAGTTGGCATATTTTTTTAACATTGATTTATATATATATATATATATATATATATATATATATATATATATATATATATATATATTCTTTTTATGAACAGACCTACAAGCTTTCAGGCAAGCCTTCAATAGAAAAATGATGGGACCCACCTATCAAATTTTAGGATCAACTTGTATACATTTTAACGGTATTCAAAACTGCATGAAGGTCATAATATCAGAAGCTATCGTACCAATGCCCAAGCGTCCCTCCTTACAAAAATGAATTGAAATACAATCTGATAGGTGAAAGCTAGCTTCATGGAAGGTTCTGTCAAAAACCTCTACTTTTCATAGTGCATTCTCTATATTGAAATGGTCATGAAGCACCAAACCAGGCACCACTTCTACCTGGTTTCTTGACAACACATTTCCAATTAGTGTGAGCATAGAACAAATGATTTTCTCCTTGATTTTTTTAAAACTTCACCACATTTATTTCTTTCAATTTCTTTTTTTGCTACTAGATTGTCCCAAATAACCACTCAACCCATGACAATATTTAAGATAAATAATTCACTTTCATGGTATACCCCCTGAAATTACACTAGTTCTTTCTTCTTTTTTGTCTTTTTTGTCTTCTTTTTTTTTCAATGGGTAATGCAACAACTTCATTCAAGAAAGATACAAATGTACATAACAGGGGCAATAAACCCCCAAACAACCCACTACATGAGACCAAAGACAGCCGAAGAACAAAAACCAACTACAAAAAAAAAAAAAAAAAACCAACACTGGTTCAAACAGTTTGCCTGGCAATGGACATGCAAAAAGAAAACCTGCTGGCCGAAACTCAGATCAGTAACTTCCTCCACGTATGCAAATCTCCATGGTAAATTCCGCATGAGGCCCAACCAATAGCATTCAGCAAATCAATGGACCTAACCATTTTAAGATGAGCCACGGCATCCGCATAATTTGAATCTCTCCAATCTGATCGGAAAAGCTAAAAAGCGTCAATCCGATAGCCACATATTGCTGACAGAACAGCTGTCAAAATCAGCTTTAAAAATTTGGGCCCGGTTCCATGGCTCAGAGTCTTAAGAGTGGAAAACGGATTGGCTACTCCCCCTACCACCAGCCAATGGCTGGTGTTGGGTGCTATGTGGGCCCCACCATGATGTATGTGTTTCATCCATGACGTCCATCTATTTTTATAGATCATTTTATGGTATTATACAAAAAATGAGGTATATCCCAATCTCAAGTGGACCACATTACAGGAAACAGTGTTGAATGAACGTCGACCATTAAAAACTTTTTGGGAGACATAAAAGTATTAGATCAAGCTGATCTTTGTTTTTTTCCTTTCATCTGGGTCTTTATGACCTAATCCACAGATTGGATGTCAGATAAACACTACAGTGGGCCTTAGGAGGATTTAAATGATGGATATCCAATCACTATTGTTTTCCTGTGGTGTGTTCCACCTAAGATTTATATCCCTCTTATTTTCAACTTAAAACTCTAAAATGTTCTTTAAAAATGGATGAACGGAATGGATGAAACATAAACACATACATCGTGGTGGGGCACACAGAGCACCGACCACCAGCCACGGGCTAGTGTCAGGGGGAGTAGCCAATCCGTTTCCCTCGTAGTGGTAGACAATCTTTGTTTCAACAATGAAATCATGGGATCGAGTGCTCATGTAGTGTGGGTGTATATGAGTGTTAAAAAGAAAAAAAAGAAAAAAAAGGTGACGGCTGCTCGAGGGATCCATATTCCTTTTCTGGTCGTTCTCACTACTTGACAAAACAATTCCAGACTTCGGTTTCCACTATGAATAACAAATTCTACAGCACGGGGGGTTCAGATAAGCGTAACTATATTAATATACTTTCTTTCATTAGTTTATGCTGATAAAAGACACGATTTGGGGAAGGAGCTACTAATGTTTTGAAAGAGAACTCGTAGGCATATCTACAAGGAACACGACCACTATGTTGAAAATGAACCCTTTTTCAAGTTCATCTATCAGACCCTCAAAATACAAACTTGCACAATCAAGATATAGATAGTGGTCTTACGTGAAGGAATAATGATCTCATCCAAGGAAAGTGATTTGAAATAGTGACTTAGAGTCACGACACGACCTTATTCATTGCCATTTCATGAATTTGTGAATACCATCCAGCCATGTCTAGAAAAAGTGTAAGACACAAGTAAAAGAAAGATGTTGCCATTTCATCCCATCAAGAAGAATGTGTGAGGCAATGCATCTCCGTCCATTTACATCAAGGGAGCAAAACTGGCAACAAGTCTGCAAGATTACCAAAAGACCATTCACCCGTAGAAATTGGGCTCTGTAATTCAACATAAAACGTAAAAAGATGTACGCATTTCAGAATCTTTGCCATGTTATAAAAATACTTTGAGGAACTATAGGGTCCTGAGCCTCAGCAAATGTGTAGTTTGCTGATACTTCCAATTGGTACGTGGGGCTCATGGGTTGTTGACAGGGCTGTAAACGAGTAGAGTTAGCTTGGTAACTCACTCGACTTGACTCGAAAAGGCTCGATTCGCTCGGTTCGAAACTAAGTTCAAGCTGAGTTGAGTTGATTTTTTTACCTCGAAAAAATTTCTCAACTCAGATCGAACCCAACTCAAATCGAACTTAGATTGAACCAGTTCAGTGACTCGGTTACTTTGATATTGTTGTTGCTCATCAAATGTTTGATAAAATAACTCAATGAAGTGTGGCCGGTGGCAAGGAAGGTACGTATATGAAATGATGGAGAAGGTGAGCCTAAAGAATGATGGACGAACTGGCGGAGTGAATTTAACAAGGTCATTTCTTGGTGGTCCCACAAAGCTTTCGGCCACGGGAAGTTGCTATATGCAGGCGAACTCGGCTCGATCTTGGCTTGAACTCAGCTCAAACTGGCCTGAGCTACTGACCAAACCGAGCAGAGCCGAGTCCGAGCTGAGGTAAGCAAGTGGCCGAGCCGAGTCGAGCTGTGCCAAGCTCGACTCGGATCAACTCGTGTACACCTCTAGTTGTTGATGTAGACTGTTGACATGATCAACTCACTGCAGCTGGGATGGCCAAAGAATCTCCCACCATGGAAGAGCCTAAACCCTTGAGCAATGTATTACAAGAAGGTGGCCAAGACAATGATGTAGACCAGGTCGCAGACACTTTCATGGCAAAGATGGACAAGAGAAGGCCAGATCAGAGGCAGAAATAATCGGGACTGTCAGAACCTTAAAACAGTCATATCTTGCAATCCGGGATGAGTTTTTCGATATATTATATATGATTTTGGGGTTGGAGAACCTACTTAAGCTAACCAATCCTGCTATGTTGGGTTGCCATGTCGAATTTGCGAGATTCCGTCAAATCATTGGTCAAAAGCCCAATTTATTTTCATTTTTACTATAAATAGTAAATTTTAATTTGAGTTATAACTTTTGATCCTTTGAGTTATAGAAGTCATGCCCAACATGAAAAGGGCTTAGAGTGGTCTAAGTCTGGTAGGAATAGAGATCATATATAAATAGTAAGTTTACTATTTATGCAGTCAACATATTTGAATGGTCTAAGTCTAAAACCCATCCTAACTAGTTCCTTATATAAAGAGTTGTAATTTCATTTTTATTATTTTTTTCATCAATCAATTTATTTTGAATTTATTAAAAATTATTTCTACTTTTATTTCCTTATGGATTCAAAGAAGCTCTGTGAGGAGTCCAGAGAGCTCAGTAGATTCGGAGTAGATATCCTTTGAGGAAGACGGTGATCCACCTCATCACATCTCTCCCTGCATCGGACAAATAGAGAAATGGTCCATCCGATCAATGGTCTGGATAATCAAACCATGTGTGCAAATTTGGGAGGATGAGCAAGCCCAAAGCTCGCTTATGCTTAGGACCACATAATTCCTAATTAGTAATATATATTAAAGGAGAGTGCACCATCTACTTTAATCGATCATAAACGACAAGATCAAACCCATGAAGAATATAGGGTCACTACTCTATGCTCCCAAGTATTGAATAAGATTTAGTTTCAAAATATAACTAACAGAAAGTTAAATGAGTCATTTCATGTTCTTACATTTAAAATGAACACAGAAAAGAACACGTGCAGTACAGAAACAAGTAGGCTGAGATTTTAAATTATAACTTGTTGCCTCCATTTATAGGGCGTTCCTATACTACCTATACCTTGGCTAACCGGATTTGGCTCTTACTAGATCTGGCCTTTTTCTTGAAGATCCAGATCCACTTGGTTTCAGGTACCCATTGGGCACAAATGGAGCCGTTGAATTTAGGATTTGAGTTCGGTTGGGGATAAATAAGAGCGTTTATATTAGCACGTGCTACTTTAACACCTGCACGCTCTATAAGCCGGCTTTCTTATATGTGCCGGCTTAAGAAACCTAATTTTGTTGTTAAATATATATATATTTTAATATTATATATAATAGAACTAGAACTAGGACTAACTGGATTTGACCTGGATTCAGTTGGACCCGATTTTAAACCGGGCTGAAAAAGCTACACCCAATTCAAACCACATTTCTTAACGGGTCCAAGAAATGCGACCCAAATCCGTTAAAATTAAGTTGGGTCGATCAGGTACCCATTGACAGCCTTATCGATTTACAAGCAAATTAGGGTCACCAGCCAGAGTAGTTATCATAACTAATAATGAATAAAGAATCCGTGACATCAGTTTATGTTTTAATATATAGGCTACTAATTTTATATAATAAGAGCTACAATCAACTTTCATTTAATTTTACAGTTAGTACTGATGATTTATTCAGTTTATCTTATTAGAGCAGGTGTTCGTCAATTATGAAAGCCGCTGAACTTCAAACACGAGTGGAGAAAGAGGGCTAGGCCCAAGAGGACTCTCAGGGACAGGGGAAGATGGGTTGGTAATGATGCTAGGGGCGGAACAAAATAATGTCCTTGAGCATTCTCAAGCCTTGATTGGGCCCATCTCTTCATTCACAGTACATTTGCAGAAAAGTTTTGGCTATTCTTTGGTAGAATTTTCGGCATTCCCTCTTTACAAGCTCTTTCAATTGAAGCCAAGATGATTCAATGGCGGCTTACAACTCCAACTGGTGGCAGAATCTCTTCCCTCTGTAACTTCGTCCCTAGCCTGGTTCTTTGGGAAATTTGAAAAGCAAGAAAGGAGGCTAAATTTGATGGTAGAATCATGTCGTAGGCAGCCTCAATTTCTCGGGTAGGCTGGTGGCTCAAAGAGCTAGGGAGGAGCTTAAAGATCCCCGTAGCGACTAAGAAGTCTTGTGAATTGATCTTGAGAAATCTGTGGATATGCCCAATGATCCAACCCCGCCCCACGTTGGAAGTGATCAGATGGGCTAGACCGTCAGCTGGCTAGGCTAAACTAAATATAGATGGGTCGGCTTAGGGAAACCCAGGTCCCTCTGGAGGTTGAAGTATCTGCAGAAATGAGGAAGTTGCTTTTCTGTTTGCATTTTCTGAGGGGTATGGGTAGGGTACCAGTAATCTTGCAGAATTTCGTGTAGTGTGGGATGGCTTGATCCATTGTTTAAACCATGGCCTGTCGATGATTGAAGTGGAATCTGATTCAGGAATTGGAGCACTAGAATCTCCAGTTTGAAGCAGAGGGGGCACCTTGTGTTTCGGCACGTTCTGAGAGAAGGAAATGCTCTGGCTGATGGATTGGTGAGGTTGGGGAGCGAAAGTCAGACATCTTCGTTCTTTGCCCAGGCCTCAATGCTTCTGCCGTCGATCCGAGGGCTGGGGTTCTTAGATAAGGTTTGCCTGAGTTCCATCAGGAAATCTTGAGCCAGGCCTTCCTAGGCTTCCTTTATATTTTCAGTTTCTCTTATGATAGACCTTCCCATGGCCTTGTTTTGGGAGGTTCGAATAGTTGTTCAGGCTTTGTAAAGCTTTATACATGAAATAGAAATCTTCTTAAAAAAAAAAAAATTAAAAAAAATCCTTGATTGGGCCAGCTGACATGGCATGAACATGTGTAAAATTAAAGATCAGGATTAGGATTCGAGTCAAACATCAACCTTCCCTCTTGTCTCAAGGTGAGGCAAGGAATTCAATCAAATGTTTATTGTTAAGCAAGAAGTTGAACCAGCTGCTCTGCCTATTAAGTAAGGCCATGTAACACTATGGGTTTGTTCCCTAGTGTTGGGAGCACCGTCACTTATAGTGGTCATAGTTATATTGGTTCACTTAGACAATGCAGTCAATAGATCTGAATGGTCCATTAAGTCCAAAACATACTACATGAGCTATAAACCATGCAAGAATTGAACTGATCAGGAGATCAAATCCATCCCTGGTTTGGCCTTATTTTCTATAGCCATCGTTCTTCGGAGTCATGGATGGGATGGTTTACTATTGCCTAGCAAAAGTCGTTCTTCATAATGATAAGCAACCCCAACAAGTAGTTGGATCAAATTGTTGATTAGACCCATTCTTGTGTAAACAATCTTGGCTATCAATATTAAGGCCATTGATGAAATGGTTAATATTTGTTAGATTACCGTGATGCGTGCATGGTAGCACATGAAATGGGCATTGGACGTAACAAACAGTTAGTTCAATAGATTCGACTAAGTGTCCCAATGCATGCAACTAGGAGCATTATAACTTATTTAGAAAATTCCTGAACCGAAAGATCTCCAAGAAGGAGATTTTTCACAATTAGCTTGGCTTAGATTGGACCCATCCTGATACACAGCTCTCCCACATTGTGTGATTCTAACTTTAGAGCAGTGGAATCCAACATGTAGAGAGTGTAGGACCCATCAAAATTAGGATTAGGCTTAATCCCAAATTATCTAGAATCCTGTTCAAATAAGCCGTACTTGCACTAAGCAGAACATTTATTTCACGCTTGCAATAATCCTTCCCATCGCAGATTCCAATTATAAGAACAATATTTAAAAAAGCTGATTAAAAGTATTGTGCGGATGGAAGACACGTGCAACATGCACGCGCCAACATTAGGTACAAGGATACTAATTGCTAAGCCCACAAGCACGTGCCAAAATGGCATGCTCGCCACAATCATTGCTACGATGTGTGGATCTTCTTATTTTTAAACAGGAATATGTAAGACAATGTGGCCAACCTGATGGAAAGCGTGGATCTCATACATGTGTCCCTTGCTGGCATGTGTGGTAGTTCCACACGCATGTGGGCATTACAAATTCGAGTGTTTCAGAAATCAGTTGAAAGGAACGAGATTTGCACGTGCAATGGGGACACACATCAAGGGATGTGCCCTAGTAAGTGACAATCCTGGGCCCTCCATCATATTAACAGTTTTAGTCTCTCCGTCAATCACAACTGTCCAGTCAAAGCATTGGATCATGGAAGCGAGCATCGTTTGTACAACCTCAAGTGCTAGAGATGTGCCTGGGCAGCCTCTCTGTCCACTCCCAAACGGCAAGAAATGGAAATGCTGCCCCCTAACGTCCACGTGGTGATTCGGGTTGCTTTCATTGGACGGCATGAATCTCTCGGGACGGAATTCAAGTGGGTTAACCCAATAGTTGGGGTCCCTTCCAATGGCCCACGCATTGATGAACACTTGAGTGTTAGCTAGTACATCATAGCCTCCGATTTTGCAATCTCTAGTGGATTCTCTAAGAATCACTGGGATCGCCGGGTGCAATCTGACTGTTTCTTTGACAATTGCCTGGAGGTAAGGAAGGTTTTGGACGTCGGATTCTTCGACCAATCTATTTTTCCTGACAACTGAATCGATCTCTACCCTTGCTTTTTTGAATATGTCAGGATGATTGATGAGCTCCGCCAAGGCCCATTCCATTGTGATTGCAGTCGTATCAGCTCCCCCCACAATGATATCCTGTAGAAGATTCCAAAGAATAGTATAATACTCATCCGACCGAAAATGAGCAGGATCGAAGACTCAAGTAAACCACGCAGGAGGGAAAGTTGGAGAAAGAAATGCCTACCTTGAAACGTTTCAGGCTCATATGCCATCCAAACTATTTATAAGTTCATTCTCAATGAGATGAATTGAAAACACAAAAATTTAAGCCTGATACAAAACTTTTGTCGCCATGCAAAAATTTCAACTCTGGTCATTGAATCCCCAATCGCCGTTGTTTCCTCTTGTGTGGCCCACTTGAGTCTTCGATTTGATTCATTTTTTTTTTTTGTCATAAGTCTTAAAATGAGTTCTGAAAATGGATGGATTTGGTAGATTTCTCACAAACAGCACAGTGAGCCCTACCTAGCTTTCCAGCGCAGAACTTTCTACGAAAGTGTTTGCAGGAGATCTGCCTCCCCATCCAACTTATGGATTATGTTACGCAGGCATGAAAAAAGGATCACACAAATATCAGCTTAATCCAAAACCTTCATGTCCTAAGAAGTTTTTAATGGTGAGTGTTCAATCACCACTGTTTTTCAATGTGTATTCCACATGAGATATATATATCTACCTCACTTTTCAACTTGTTATGGGTAAAAATGGACAGACTAGACAACTGGATGAGGGAGAACAAAGAACATTCAAAAGAATGTAGCTCGGTCTTGACTGTTGAGCATAGCCTTTGTAAACAACTCAAGTATTTATCACAAGTAGTGACCTCGGCCTTGGCTGATGTCTCACTGTTGTGACCGAAGAATGACCACGCGAACAACGAACGACCATGAGTGTTGACCCGACCTGCCTCGAAGTAGAGTATTGACCACGATCGACAGTATAACTTTGTCTATAAGACATCAACCCAGTTGACCTATAGGTCGTCCTGGGTCATCTGCTGTGATCTCCTCGGACTCCGACCACTCGGAGATCTTATCGAGAGGATCTCTCCAAGATTCTCGACGAGGATCTCCAGAAGACAACTACGACACATTCGGAAGATGACTCATTCTGGAATACGCGTTTATCATATAAAGGTATTGCCGTATATGTTACCGGCATCAAAATGCTATAAATAATAGCCTTATCGATGATGAAAGGTATGCACAAAAACCCTAGTTCTACTAGACTTAAAGTGCCTGTTGTAACTTTGGCATCAAAGGGTACCCTACCATAGTCAGGTTCCCATTGTTATTTGGTTTGGTAGGTACTCGACAGTCCAACAAGGGCATTCAAATCTCAGTGTCAATAGGGCTCATTCCTTAAAATGAGCTGATAAATGGGTTAACAATGTGAATAAAATACATACATCATAGTAAGGCTCATGTAGCTTTTTCACTAACCACAGCCTTGTTTGCTACCTACGCATTCCGAGTCCGTCGTCACAGATGTGATGTATGAGTCCGATGTCATCTAATAAATAAGGTAGATGCAAATCACTTGGTGACTTCAATAGCGAGTCGCATTCACATTGTCTTGAGAAATTGACCACTATAAATGCCACCTTTTACCCAGTGTCTTTTTAACATGCTCCCAAGCTTTACTTTCCCAAAGTAAACTATTCTGTATTGACACACTATTTACAAATGAAAATACCCTTGCATTCACAACCTATAGCTACGAATTATATCAGTAGCTATAGCTATTTAGCCACCGTGAATGCAAAGATATTTTGGCCTGCAAATAGTGTGTCCGTACAGAATGGTTTAATTTGAGAAAGTAAAGATTGGAAGCGCGTTGAAAAGACGCCGAGTAAAAGGTGGCATTTCAAGTGGTTAATTTCTCCACGGCCGTTTGACAGCTCATTTTTTGCATGATCCCAATTGATAAGGTAGATGCAAATCTGGATCACACGGCCAATAGATCCCAATAGATAAGGTAGATGCAAATCTGGATCACACAACGAATAGATAAGGTAGGTGCAAATCTGGATCACACAAGGGAAATAGTGGTGATTGAATATCCACAGTTAAAAACTTCCTTGGGACCGCTAGAATGATTATTTGTCATCCAACCATGATAAGTTCACAAAGAATTGGACAAGGGACCATCCAAATATCAGCTTGATCGAAAACTTCTGTGGTTCATGAGAAGTTTTTAATGGTCATTCACCACTGTTTCCTGTGGTGTGGCCCAGCTGAGATTTGGATTTGTTTCAGTTTTTGGATCACGCTTAAAATGAGATATCACAACGGATGGTGTGGATGCATGGCACATGTGTCAAGGTAGACCTCACAGTTGGGCATCATCTGAACTCGGTGGATCCAGCGATGTACCGAAGCCGCGCCACAAGCTTACAGAAACGGATTGGCTACTCCCCCTGCCACCGGCCTCGTGGCTGGTGTTTGGTGCTATGTGGGACCCACCATGATGTATGTATTTCATCCATTCCGTTCATCCATTTTTATAGATCATTGCATGGCTTTATCCCAAAAATGAGAGGGATATAAACCTCAGTGGACCACACCACAAGAAAACAATAGTGATTGGATATCCACCATTTAAATACTCCTAAGGCCCACTGTACTGTTTATTTGACATCGAATATGTTGATTAGGTCATACAGACCTAGATGAACAGAAAAAACAAATATCAGCTTGATCCAAAACTTTTATGGGCCCTAAATTTTTTTTAATGATCGATGTTCATTCAACACTGTTTTCTTTAATGTGGTCCACTTGAGATTGTGATATACCTAATTTTTTAATCTCATATCATAAAATGATCTAGAAAATTAGATAGACGACATGGATGAAACACATACATCATGGTGGGGCCCACAGAGCACCGACCACCAGCCAATGGCTGGTGGCAGGGGGAGTAGCCAATCTTTTTGCCACCAGCCTCGTGGCTGGTGTTCGGTGCCATGTGGGCCCCACCATAACTTATATATTTCATTCATTCCGTTCATCCATTTTTACAAATCATTTTATGGCTTTATCTAAAAAATGAGAGGGATATAAACCTCAGTGGACCACACCACGGGAAACAATAATGATTGGATATCCACCATTTAAATGCTCCTAAGGCCCATTATACTGTTTATTTGACATCCAATATGTTGATTAGGTCATACAGGCCCATATGAACAGAAAAAACAAATATCAACTTGATCCAAAACTTTTATGGCCCCTAAAAAGTTTTTAATGGTCTGCATTCATTCAACATTGTTTTCTGTAATATGGTCCACTTGAGATTAGAATATACCTAATTTTTGGTCTCATACCATAAAATGATCTAGAAAAATAGATGGACGGCATGGATGAAACACATACATCATGGTGGGGCCCATAGACCACTGACCAGCCACCCAATTGGTGGCAGGGGATCGGCTACTCCCCCTGCCACCCGTGCCGTGGCGGGTGTTCGGTGCTTTGTGGCCCCATCATGATGTATGTATTTCATTCCTTGTGACTTTATCCCAAAAATGAGAGGGATATTAACCTCGGTGGACCACACCACATGAAAACAATAATGATTGGATATCTACCACTTAAATGCCCCTAAGGGCCATTGTACTGTTTATTTGACATCCAATATGTTAATTAGGTTATATAGACCCCGATGAACGGAAAAAACAAATATCAGCTTGATCCAAAACTTTTATGGCCCCTAAAAAGTTTTTAATGGTCGACATCATTTAACACTGTTTTCTGTAATGTGGTCTACTTGAGACTGGGATATACCTAATTTTTGGTCTCATATCATAAAATGTTCTAGAAAAATAGATGGATGGCATGGATGAAACACATACATCATGGTGGGGCCCACAGAGCACCGACCACTAGCCAATGGCCGGTGGCAGGGGGGAGTAGCCAATCCGTTTCCTAAGCTTACTAGCGCAAGCCGTACGAAAAGCCAAGGTGAATGGGCTTACAGTGATGAAAGCTTTGATGTTGTCCCTCGTCAGTTTCATCTCGGCGCTCTCATCTTCCGATATGTCGAGCAAAATATCGAGAATATCCTTCACACCATCGCCTCTCTCCATCTTCATCTTTCTCCCTTCTTCACGCTCTTTGATGATCCTCTCCATCATCGCATCGAATCTCCTGTGCACGTCCTTGTACCTCTTCTTCAGTCCCTGCAAATCCAAATTCCGACAAAACCCGATGTAATCCGATACGTTGAACGTGCCAACCAGCACCGTCACATCATGTACCAGCTTCCCCACTTCCTCTGCCTCCCCTTCCGTGTCCGAACATATCCGGCTTATCGTCATCCTCGATATTATGTTGTTCGTTATCGTTATGAGATCTTGGCCAACGTTGACTGCTTCTCCGCCGTTGGATTTCTTATGTATCAGTCGCAAGAATCGCCGGATCTCTTCGTGGCGGATGGGCTGGAGCTGATCGAGCGTGCGCCCGCCTAGAAGCTCGGACATGCAGATCTTCTTCATGAACTTCCAGTAGGGGCCGTATGGAGCGAAGGAGAAGTCAGAGGAGCCGTAGGTGAGGTAGCGGACGGCTGAGGATTGAGGTCGGGATGCGAAAGCGGCCTCGTGGGTTTTGAGGATTTCTCTCGCGGTGTCAGCGTTGGATGTGACGACAGCGGGGACTGAGCCGAGGCGGAGGTAGATCAACGGGCCGTAGCGCTTGGAGAGCTTGTGGAAGGCTTGTTGAGGGATGGGAGCGATGAGGTGGAGGTGTCCGATGATCGGGAGAGCTATTGGGCCCGGCGGAAAGTGGCGGGCCGTGGTTCGAAAATTGGAGAAGATGGTCCAGACAAGGACAGTGGAGATGAGCCAGATGAGGAAGAGGATGGCGTACGATTGGAGGTCGCTAGCCATGGTTTGGGTGGAGAATAGAGAGGATTGGGAATATAGAGCTGATCAGATGCAATTGTTCGTAGACTTTTTAAAGAGGATTGAAATGAGAGTGGAAATGAATGCCGGCCGAGTTGGGCGCGGATTGCGTACTGATCCCGCCCCTACGGACGTCGCTATGGGAAGCGGATTGGCTGGTGTACCACACACCAGCTTGACGTCACCAAGTTCTGTGGGTCCCATCATGAGGTATGTGTTATATCCAAACCGTCCATCCATTTGGCAAGCTCGTCATAAGGCTTGAATCGAAAAATAAGACAGATATAGAGATCATATGGACCACACTGCAAAAGGAAGTGGGGGATCCAACATCTACCATTGAAATCCTCTCGAGGTTACAGAAGTTTTGGATCATTATGATATTTGTTTTTCTTCTTCATTGAGGCCTTTGTAACCTTATGAACAGACTGGATGGAAAATAAATTTTATGGGAGCCCTACAAATGTTTTAACGGTGAGAATCATTATTGCCGCTGCTATTTGTGGTGTTGTTAGTTTGAGCTTTTGATATGATTCATTTTTTGGCTCATGATCTAAAATGATCTCGAAAAATGGATGAATGGTGTGGATCTACATTTTGGGGCCAAGTAACTTTGATCTCCTTTGAAATGTTCATACAACTAGAGCTGGAGGAGTGTATATGCCCTCGTCTTCGCACAACATGAACCCACACCAGCTATATCAATGGTGTGTAGTGCACCAGCTAATCTGCTTCCCGCGGTGGGTAGAGGTGGGCATGGGACAATTCGATCTAGCTAACTTGACTCGTCGGACTTAGTTCGATCCGACTCGACTCGAACTGAATGGGTGAGTCGGTCCGTACTGAGTAAACTTCACCCAATCTGAACTTCAACAAAGTCGAGTTCGAGTTACTTAGTAAATCGATTCGAAACTCGATCCAGTTAGACTCAACTCGATCTGAAACTTGACTCGACCCGACTCTCTAATCCTATCCTGACCTGATCCCAACCTCCCTCCCTCCTTCTTCCAAACCCGGCAACTACCCACCACCATCACCCTCCTCCTTCTCCTCCTCCTCTCCCTCCTCTCCACTCCCTCCCTCCCTCATCTCTCAATCCGACTCAGTGCCGACTCGACCCGACTTGGTACTTCTGACCGGATCAGACTCGGTCTGGATTAGTCCAGGATAGACCTAACTCGGATCAAGTTAGGCATGCTGGACTCGGTATCAAATCGGATCGAGTTCGGGTTAGGCCTATTTCAAAACCAAATTGAGTCGAGTTAGCCCTAACTCGGTTCGACTCGACTCGTTGCTCAACTCTACTGGTGGGTGCTTCATGGGTCCCACCAAGATGTATGTGTTTTATCCATTCTAACTCATTTCATGAAATGATCTAAACATAAACTAGATCTAAACCTTAGGTGGACCACACCACAGTGGTGATTAAACACCTACCATTGAAAATTTCCTAAGGCCCATTATAATATTTATTTACCATTCAATTGGTTGATTACGACACACATAATTGGACATTCTGATGAAGGGAAAATACAAATATCAACTTGATCCAAAACTTTGGTAACCTCTGAAAAGTTTTTAATGGTGTGCATTAAATAACCCTAGTTTTTGGCACTTGTTATGGTTCCTTAGTTCATAGACTCTCTTGAATTCCAAGATGAGGTAACAATAAAAAAAAGGAGACATTTAAAACTCAAGTTGGCCAAATCACAGGAAAAAGTACGTAGGACCTCCCTAGTCCACCACAATGTTTATATTCCATCAATACTATTTATTAGTTTAGTTTTATTGGATGAACTAAAAGCACAATCATATTAGCCTGATCCAAAACTTCTATGGCCTTGTGAATGTTTCAACCTTAGATATTCAATTCTCATTGCTTCTTGACACAGGGATGAACGTGATGAGGTTGGTCATCGTCTTCCTTAAGGATAACTACTTTGAATCCATGAAGCTTCTCTGAAGCTTTCCTGTGTCAATTAGTATCAAAGCCCAAGATGGAGAGTTATACTTAAATTAAAACATACTATAAATAGTAAAAACGAAATTAAAACGAAATTAAAACATGAATTCGACCGTCGATCCGATGGTATTTTGCAAATTTGGTGTGGGCAACCCGGTGTAGCGGGTTGGGTGGCTAAAGTAGCTCGTCCTACCCCAAAATCATATACAGAGCGTCCAATAGCTTATTCCAATTCGAGAGATACGTTCGTTTTAAGTTCTGACAGTCTAGATCACTTCTATCATTGACGGGGCCTTTTCTGATCCATCTTGGCCATGAAACTGTCCGCAACCCACTCTACATCAGTGGTTCAATTGTGTTTTGAATTTAACTCATTTTTAGGGCATATCTAACCTAATCTGTCAGAATATATGGACAAAATGGATTTCTCATAAACATCAATTGCCTCACCTGCAGGGCTATGTCTAGCGGACGAAACGGATGAGTGGATATAACAAAAACGTCGTGGTGGGCTCCACGCAGCATTGGGTAACGGGGGAGCCGTGTAACCTGGGTTACAGGCAGGTTGTGTCCCTTTCAGCCCAAGAACCTTTCTCCGTCGTGCAGAGCAAGCTTTGTGGGACCCACCATGATTTATTTATTATATCTACACCGTCCATCCATTCCAACGGCTCATTTTAGTACATGAGCCCAAACATGAGGTAGATCAAGAGCAGTAGCGGATCACACCACAGGAAATAGCTGGGATAATGGTACCCACCATTGAAAGCTTTCTAGGAACCGCCTGGATATTTATTTCTCATCCAACCTGTTCACAAAGTCACTGAAGGTAAAACTCAATTATTAGCTTGACCCGTCTCCAAAAAGTTTTTAATGGTGGGCATCCAATCCACACGGTTTCGCTTTGGATCTGCCTCATGTTTACGTTCATACTATAAAATCAGCTTTAAAAAAATGGATGAACGGTGTAGATAAAACTACCCTTCCATGGGGACGCGCTTGTCCAATTCAAACCTGAAGAGTTTATAAAAAGGACCGAAATAATGGCAATTAGAAGAACGGTTTGGATCATTCGATGAGAAAACAGATTAAGCGACTAAGTTCCCGATGTACTCTTGTCTGGACGTACTTTAGCAAACTTCGGTAATGATTAAAAGCGTGGTCTTTTTCATTATTGTTTATTAATTTTATATTCCAAACTCATGGTTTTGTGTTTCGTGTCTTACATATGTTTGTTTAAAATACAAAGTCTATAAGCCATTTGTAGGCAGATGCTTTTTCTTTCTCAAGAGTTCCGGCTAGCCCACTTGTCAGGCGGGCCACAATTCTCAAATCAAATGGCCGGTCAAGGATAGTTTGGAAAGCTGTCCACGGTGCTATATATATGATAAATATAGTTTCCCTTTCGATCAAATAAATATTTGACGATTTAAATTGATTTATTTGAACCCAGGTTTTAAAATCTTTAAATAGTTTACTGATTTACATTTATTTTTTTTTAAAAAAAAATTCAACGAGATTTTCCTGCTATATGATACTATAGCGAGAAAAAAAATGTCAAAATCCAAAAATCTTCTTAGAAATTCCCATGCTAAGAAATTGCCGCAAGATTTGTCTCTATGGTTGTCCATTTTCGATTTTCAGGGTATTATCATCAGCCGTCTAAGCCCTCAGGTTATTGTTACGGATGGCTTACCTGTTTGCCATTTAACCAAAGCAAGACCTTTTCAAAGTTAAGAACAGCTTTCGTGGAGAGTAAAAAAAGAAATGTAGTTTCTCCGTCATCTGTGGAATCATTTTCCACCCACTTGTTTTTTATTTATTAATTATTATTATTATATAAATTTGGCAAATCCGGTTTCTTTATTAAGAGGAGATTTCATTTACTTTAGCTCTTTCAAAGCACAAGCAACTCTATCAAGCTATAAGCTTCTTTTAAAAATACTAATTTAGAAAAAGAATTTTCATAGCCTTATAATTACAATTAGGGGCTGTTGGTTTGTTTGTTTGTTTGTTTGTTTTTTAAATTCACCCTTAGATATTTTGAATCAAAATGATATTTGTGTTTTCTCCCATTCCATGTCTATATGATTTTATGACCATGTTGGATGACAAATAAATAATCTTATGAGCTCTAGAAAAAAAAAAAAACTTTCAATGGTGAAAGCTTTATGATCACAATTTTTTGTAGTGTGAGTTACTTGAGCTTTAAATTTGCCCCATTTTTTGGCTCATGCCTTAAAATGTTCCACTAAATCAGATGAACAACATGAATATGTTACATACATCATAGTGGGGCTCACAAATTTAAGTTGGTCCTTTAAGAATTGATTTTTGAGATGAAAATACTCACCTAAAATTAAATAAGCGTGTAGAGTAATAATAACCTATTTATTAGGTATTTACAGTGGAAATAAAAAATCAAACAACCCTCCATTGTTTATTGTATGATGAACTGCATTGCTGATATTGATCATGTGTCAATGCACCACATGTGCCACTATTCTCCTTCACTTGTACTCTACATGTGATACATATTGCATCCATCTTCAAATGTTCTACATGTTTCACAACCCCCTTTTTAAAATTTTTTTTTCCCCAATTGCCCAAAATTTTACCCAAAAAAAATTTTTTAAAAAAAAAACCCAAAATTTTAAAAATTTTTTTAAAAAAAGGCCAAAAAGTAAGCCGTGGTTATTTCCCCCCCCAAAAAAAATTTTTTTTTCCCCCAATTTGGTTTCCAAAAAAAAATTTTTTTTTTCCCCCAAATAATTAAAAAAAAAAATTTTTTTTTAAAAAAATTTTTTTAAATTTTAAAAAATTTTTTTTTTTTTTTAACCCTTTTTAACAAAAAAAAAGGGGGGGAAAATTAAAAATTTTTTTTTGTTTTTTTTTTTTTTTTTTTTTTTTTAACCCAATAAAAAAAAAAAAAAAAAAAAAAAAAAAAAAACCCCTTTTTTTTTTTTTCCCCAAAAAAAAATTTTTTTTTTTTTTTTAAAAAAAAAAAAAAATGGGTTTTTAAAAGTTTGCCCCCCCCCCAAAAACCCCCCCCCAAACAAAACAAAAAACCACCCCCAAAAAAAAATTTTTTTTTTTTAAAAAAAAACCCAAAAAAATTTTGGGAAGGGTTTAAAAAAAAAAAAAAAATTTGGGGGGAAATTTTTTTCCCTTTTTTTTTTAAAAAATTCCAAAAAAAATTAACACACCTTAAAAAAATTTTAAAAAGGGGAATTTAAAAAAAAAATTAAATTTTTTTTTTAAAATTTTAAAAACCAAAAGGGGAAAAAAAGGGAAAAAAAAGGAGGGAAAAAAAAAAATTTTAAAACCCTTTTTTTTTTCCCCCCCAAAAAATTTTTTAAAAAAAAGGGGGAAAAAAGGGAAAAAAATTAAAAGGAAAATTTATACTGGAAGTTAAAATTTTCAATTTTTAAAAAAAAAAAACCCCCATTTAAAAAATTTTCCCTTTAAAAAAAAATTTTTTACCCCAAAAGGGGGGTTTTTTTTTTAAAAAAGGGGAAAACCCTTTTTAAAAAAAAAGGGGGAAATTTTGGCCCAAAAAAAAAAATTTTTAAAAATTTGGAAATTTTAAAAATTTGGAAAAAAATTTTAAATAGAAAATTTTTTTTCCCCCAAAAAAAGGGGGGGGTTTTTTGGGGTTTTTGGGAAGGTTTTCTTTTTTAAAAAAAAAGGGGGGGGGGAAAAAGGATTAAAAAATTTTTTTTTTTTGGTTTTTTTAAAATTTTTTTAAAAAAATTAAAAATTTAAAAAATTTTTGGGAAAATTTTTTTTTTTTTGGGGGGGGGGGAAAAAATTTTGGGGGGGGGGTTTAATTAAAACCCCAAATTTTTTTTTTCCCTTTTTTTTTTAAAATTTTTTAAAAAAGGGGGGGTTTTTTTTTTAAAAAAATTTTCCCAGGGAAAAAGGGGAAAAAAAAATTTTTTTTTCCCAAACCCCCAAGGAAAAGGGGGGGAAACCCGGGGGGGGAAAAAAGGGGGAAAAAAAAATTTTTTTTTGTTCAAACAATTTTAAATTTTTGGGAGGTCCTTTTTTGGGGTTTTGGGGGTTTTTTTTTTGGGAAAAAAAATTTTCCCCAAAAAGAAAAAAAAACCACAAGCCCCTACAAGGGGGGGAAAAGGAAAGAAAAAAAGGAAAAAAAGGGGAAAAAAAAGGGTTTTTTAACCTTTTAAAAAAAAAAAAATTTTTTTTTTTAAAAATTTAATTTTGAATTTTTTTTTTTAAAAAAAATTTTTTAAAACCCCAAAAAAGGGTTGGTTGGGGCCCCAAAAGGGGGATTCCCCCAAAATTTTCCCAAAAAAAAATTTTTTTTCAATTTTTAAAAAAAATTTTTAAAATTTGGGGGGGTTTTTTTTTTTAAAAAATTTAAATTTTAAAAAAGGGGGGTTTTTTAAAGGGAAAAAGAATAATAAAAAAAAATTTTTTTTTTTTTTTTTAAAAAATTTTTAAAATTTTAAAAAAATTTTTAAAAAAAAAAGTTTTTTTTTTTTTTTTTTTTTTTTTTTTTTTTTTAAAAATTTTTAAATTTTTTTTTTTTAAAAAAAATTTTTTTTTTAAAAAAAAATTTTTTTTAAAAACCCCCCCCCATAAAAAAAATTTTTTAAAAAAAATTTAAAAATAAAAAAAATTTTTAATTAATAAAAAAAAAAAAAAACAAAAAAAAAAAAAAACCCCCCGGGGGGGGAAGCCAATTGATATATATACCTTAATTTAAAAATTTTAAAAAAAAAAAAAACCCCCCCTTTTTAAAAAAATTTAAAACCCCAAAAAAAAAAAAGACACTAACACAGACAGAATTTTTTCCAAATGGAATCAAATTAATATCAGAGGTTAGTTTCCAAACACCACTAGTAGAATCAAACAATCTTCAACAAGAAAACAAAATCAAACCCTACAACCCCTAGAATTCAACATATAGTCTCATCAAAACAGCAAAATTCAAAGATGAAAAAAATCATCATAAGAGCGATTTCATGACCCACTTGAGATTATTGAGTTCTTATGATTCAAAATCACATCCTAAATATATGATGGAAAAATATATGGACGATGTCGATATACAGAAAATATATCAAGGCAGGCCATACACGGTTAGAGTAACACCCATGAAGGAGTTATCTAAATAGTGAAATGGTACTATAAGGTCACCTCATGGAAACTTTCCATGAGGTTAATCTGTGTGCGCCCCACCATGATGTATGTAGAACATCAACACCATGCATTTGATGTGCTCCATTTAAGTCTAAAAATCAGTCGTATACAAAACTCAGGTGAGCCATAGCATCTAAAACTATGTGAAGACATCCCTAAAACATATAAAAGCATTTAATTAGTGGGGCCCACATGAGTTTTGGATGTGTGTGAAACTTGGGCCGACTCCTCATCCAAGTGGGACACACGTATATAATGAATGGGCTGGATCTACGAACCACATCTAGGTGGGCCTAATAAATGATTATGAATGTTTTAATGGGAGGGTAACCCTCTCAACTATAGTATGTGGTGTGGCCCACCTAAGTCATGGATGGACTTTATTTTTAAGCTCGTGGCCCAAAGTCACGGTTTATGATATCCACATCATTAATCCATTTATCCAGATCATTTTAGGGCCCGTTTGGACAGGTAGATTGGAAGGGATTGGAAGTTAAATCCCTAGATTGGCCGGGCATGCCAAACAAACTGGGTGATCTAATCCTAGGATATATAGCAATCCTATAGCTTATAACCTAAACCTAAGCCCAGTGTTCGAGTTGTCGGTATCGCTACAAGTTTCGCTGGCTAGAGATAAAGATATAATATCGTTATCGCCGATAATATCGCCGATAACCGGAAATGCAGGGAAGTGGGGGGAAACTTGGGGAAAATGATGGAATTTTTTAGTGAAACTTCAAGACATGGCTAAATACACATATTTACATATTTAGGAATAAAAAATTGCGAAAAGAATACATTACATAATAAGTTTTCATTTAATGGGACCCAAAAAGCATGCGATGCCATAAAAAATCACTTTAATAGCAACAAAAATGAGTTTATATATTACAAATGCAGTTGGCATACATTAATTAAGACACGTAAAAGTAAATAAACTCAAAGAAAAAAACAAATATATGATTGATCCAGAACTTTCGTGGCCCATTAATTGTCAATCACCACTTTTTCCTTTGGTATGGTCCACTTGATAATTGGATGTACTTATTTTTTGGATAATAAGCTAAAATGATTTGGTATCTACACCGTTAACTCATTTTGACAAATCATTTTATGGTATGGGCCAAAAAATGAAATGAATCCAAATCTTAGGTGGACCACACCACATGAAAAAGTGATCATTGAATGACAACCATTTAAAAAATTACAGGGGCTACATAAGTTTTGGAGCAAGCAAATATTTATGTTTTCCCTTCATCCAGGTCTATTAGACCTTATAACAAATTGGATGGAAAATAAACATCATGGTGGGCACTAAGAAAACTTCAACGGTGGATATCATTCTCACCACAACTTCCTGTGGTGTGGACCACTTAAGTCTCATATCTGGCTACATTTTGGGCTCATTCCCTAGAATAACATATCAAAATGGATGGACGGTGTAGATAAAACAAATATATCATGGTGGGCCTTACAGAGCCCTGACAGACCATCCATCTCTAGGCTCCTGATCCGCGCCAACGCAGATTTTCCCAGCAGTAGGTTACCTGAGAACTTAGAACTCATCAAATGTGATGTGAGTCCAAAATCTAAACGGTCTAAGTGATGCTGCACTCCATGAAACTTCTATGGCTCAACTTTTGCTTTCATCTAAGACTTCAGTGGGCCATTATAAAAGAAAACAATTTTCTCCCTTGATTTGCATCATTCTTTGTTATGGCCCACCAGAGTTTTAGATCAGGGTAAAATTTGGTTTCTGGGAGTTTCATGGGATGCCACATCACATGAACAGTTCAGATTGCAGGCCCACTACACGTGTGAAAAGATGCATACGTACCTCTTGTAGCCGTGCCCGATGAAAAAGGACGTGGAGTAGCTACATGACAAGTTGAGTAGCGAGACTCGCTACAAAAGTGACGTCACCAAGTTATGTGGATCCTATCATGATGTATGTGTTGTATCCACACCGTCCATCCATTTGGAGAGAACATTTTAAGGCATGATCAAAAGAATTAGGCCGATCCAAAACTATAATTGACCCCACCACGGAAAACAGTGGCGTGAGTTACACCCACCATTGAAACCTTCCTAAGGTCCATCGTAATGTTTATTTGAGATCTAATCTGTTCATAAGTTAACACAGACATTAAATAAGGTAAAACACAAATATCAGCTTCGTTGAAAACTTTTATGGCCATTAGAAATTTTTAATGGTGAGCGTCACTCTCTCCACTTTTTCTGTGGTGGGGTCCACTAGAGATTTGGATCTGAATCATTCTTTGGCTCATGACCTAAAATGGTCTCTCAAAATGGATGGACGGTGTGGATACAAAACATACATCATGGTGGGACCCACAGAACTTGGTGACGTCACTTCAGTAGCGAGTTCGCTACTCAACCCGTCAGTAGCACAACCGCGCCCGAGAGAAAAGGGCTCCGAACCCATTTTCCGTCCGAGCGACCCTGAAACCCTAGATTCTTCCCCAAATCTTCGGATTTCTCTGGATTTTTTTATTTTTTCTCTCATTTTCTTCCTAAATCAATTCCGTTAACAATCTAATAGAAGAAAGAAGAAAAGGGAATCGAGATTTTCTTTACGGTAACCTACGAATGGCGAGCTTTGATTCAAATGGCCCCCAAATACAGCTTCCAATCAGGGTAATCTATTCTACAGGTGCGGAAATCCACCCTATTGAAAGTTTCCTCTCTCTCTCTCTCTCTCTCTCTTTCTCTCTTTCCAATTTTTTCGGAATATTTCTTCCGACGTGTTTCGTATCGTTGGACTGCGATACCGACATTATCGGCCAATATATCGGCCGATATTGCGAACACTGAGTGATAACTGGACTTTTCGCAAAAAATCGATAAAATCGCCGAAAAATCGGCGATATTAGGAAGAGAAACGAAAAAAGGGAGTTTCGGTGTCGCAACTCTAGCGATACCGAAATTATCGGCGATAATTCGATAATATCGCCGATAATTTAAACACTGCCTAAGCCTAAACCTAAACCTTAACCTAAACCTAAACCTAAACCTGTAACCTATAACATAAACCTAAACCTAAAACCTAAATGTATTCTCAAATCCCTAAACCTAAACCTACACCTAATCCTAATCTCAACTCCCTAACCTAAACCTAAACCTAAACTTGAAAACCAAAAACTAAACCCGATCTCGAACCCGAACCCGATTTCCCAAACCTAAACCTTAACCTATTCTCAATTCCCTAAACTTCTAGCTTATAACCTAAACCTAAGCCTAAACCTAAACCTTAACCTAAACCTAAACCTAAACCTAAACCTGTAACCTATAATATAAACATAAACCTAAAACCTAAATGTATTCTCAAATCCCTAAACCTAAACTTACACCTAATCCTAATTTCAACTCCCTAACCTAAACCTAAACCTAAACTTGAAAACCAAAACCTAAACTCGATCCCGAACCCGAACCCGATTTCCTAAACCTAAACCTTAACCTATTCTCAATTCCCTAAACCTATTGCTTATAACCTAAACCGAAACCTAAACCTATACCTTAACCTAAACCTATAACCTATAACCTAAACATAAACCTAAAACCTAAATGTATTCTCAAATCCCTAAACCTAAACCTACACCTAATCCTAATCTCAACTCCCTAACCTAAACCTAAACCTAAACTTGAAAACCCAAACCTAAACCCAATCTCGAACCCGAACCCGATTTCCTAAACCTAAACCTTAACCTATTCTCAATTCCCTAAACCTATAGCTTATAACATAAACCTATACCTAAACTAATAACCTATAACCTAAACCTAAACCTAAAACCTAAATGTATTCTCAAATCCCTAAACCTAAACCTACACCTAATCCTAATCTCAACTCCCTAACCTAAACCTAAACCTAAACTTGAAAACCCAAACCTAAACCCGATCTCGAACCCAAACTCGATTTCCTAAACCTAAACATTAACCTATTCTCAATTCCCTAAACCTATATCTTATAACCTAAACTTAAACCTTAACCTAAACCTATAACCTATAACCTTAACCTAAACTTAAACCTAAACCTAAAATCTAAATGTATTCTCAATTCCCTAAACCTAAACCTACACCTAATCCTAATCTCAACTCCCTAACCTAAACCTAAACCTAAACTTGAAAATCCAAACCTAAACACGATCCCGAACCCGAACCCGATTTCCTAAACCTAAACCTTAACCTATTCTCAATTCCCTAAACCTATTGCTTATAACCTAAACCGAAACCTAAATTCCGTTGGCTTATGCGGTCCTTCCGGTCAATTTCGGCAACCTTCGCACCGAATTCGGTGTTTGCGCACGATCCTAAGCCAGGTCCCGCGCACCGCCGTCGGCTCGATCTGAAACTTATGTCTTGACGATCGCGTCGTCGCCGCGGTTCCAACGCCGTGACTTGCGCACCGAACCGATACCAGGTAAGAAGATGCCGATCAGCGTTCATTCAGAAACACCGCGCGTTGCGGATTTCGAGGGAATCTCTACGCAATAAGTCCCATCAATCATCATTAAATGCAACCTTATCTCAAGTACAACAACCCATACCTCTTTCTTCACAAAGTCAACTCTCTCTCTCTTCACCCATCCCTCCTTTACTCACTTTTCAAACAAACCCATGCCCCATTAATTACACCCATCACTCCATCACCTCATATCACTCCCATCCTCTCATTTTCTCTCTCATTTTCTCATATCTCTCCAAGCAACCCCAAGCCCCAAACGTCCAAGCCTCCTCTCCCTCTCAAGTGTGGTCCACCTTCCATCATCCATCTACACCCTCCCATCTCTCATCCTCACCATCAAGAGTCCATCATCCTCCATCAAAGTTGAAGCTGAGGGGCATTGGAGTCTAAGAGACCAAGAAGAAGGAAGATAAGGTGGGTGCTTTGTCATTATTTTGAATTTCAGGGCCCACTTGTTGGTGGGACCCATTTGGATGTATGTGATCTAATCAAGAGGGCCCATAGTGGCGGGGTTCCTCTATCTCACCGTATATCTCCCTTTATCTCTCTCTTTCTCTCTCTTTGTAATGATGTGGATCCCACCAATATGTGCTACGTCTACCCCGTCCATCTACACCAGACGGCGTGGCCCACTCTATCACAGGTGATGATCCACACCATCCACTGTTTGGATGGGCCCAATGCACTTTTTTGTATATATATACCTATATGTTATATTTTATATAATATATATAATATATATAACTTAATATGTATTATATATATAATATGATATATATATTATATGTATATATATATATATATATACATATATATTTGGTGGGCCACGTCCATGTGGGACCCACCACAAGACATGTGTTTATGCACGCCGTCCAGCGTCACTGGACACTGGACGAGAAAAAAAATAAGAAGAAGAGAGTAGGGAGAGGTGGGCCACTCATGCAGGCCCCACTTTGATGTATATGTAAGATCCAAACCGTCCATATTGTTCATCAACTCATTTTAGGCGTTGAGCCGAAAAATGAAGTTGATCCCATTTTCTGGCGGGCCGTACCATAGGAAACAGTGTTCCTACCTTCGGTTTACTCCCTAAGGCTCCTGCATATCAAAAATAGCCCGATATTGGACTCTATGGGCTTGTATCAAGCCATAGGGACCCATGGCTGGAGTGGATTTTGCGGATGTGGGCCCCGTCTATGAAAATCCGTAAAAAAATCAAATTTTCAAAAAAAAAAAAGAATAGAAGGGAGGCAGCAGCGCCATGCCGTACGGCTGCTGACGGACGGACGAGCTGGGGCTCACGGCCCCAGCTGTGGGCCCCACTTTGGTGTTTTTTGTTGATCAACACCGTCCATTTGATGGGTCCCCTCAGCCCACACGTCCACTCCAAAAATCAGCCATAAACAAAGCTCAGGCGGGCCATACCATCAAAAATCATGTGAAGACATTCCTAAACATATAAAAACACTTGGTGGGGCCTACCAAAGTTGAAAGAACTTGGTCTGTACAGTCAGTTAGGTGGGACTCACATATTGGATGGGGGATTGTGAATCACATCTCGGTGGACCCCAAAAACAAAAAAATATATTATAATAAAAAAAAAAAAATTTTAAAAAAGCCATAGACAGCCGCGGCACCACGGCTGTAGCCCGTGGGCCCCACCTTGATGCATTTTTCCCATCCAAACCGTTCAATTTGTGGGTCCCACAGTTCCACCGTCCACCCCAAAATTTAGCTGTATAACTCCGGTGAGTCACATCATTTAAAATCCTGGGAAGACATGCCTAAATATATAAAATTAGTTGGTGGGGCCTACCTGAGTTTTGGATGTTGTTGAAACCTGGGCTGGACCGTTAGCTAGATGGGACCCACATAATGAGTGGACTGGATTTGGGGACCACCTCCCAGTGGACCCCCTGTCCATGTGAATATAATAATGGTTATTATAATAATAAATATATATATATATATATATATACATTTATAAACATGCATTACCATGGGCTTCCCTGGCTGTGTACACAGCTCCCCAGTCCAGTGGGCCCTACCCCAGTACCATAAGACCCTTTGAACGGTTGGGTGACAAATAAATATTACAATGGGCCCTACCTTGGTCCACGTAATTTTATGAACAGTTGGGGTAGAAAATAAACATTGTGTTGGACCTTAGTTGGGTGGAAAAGAAACATTATGTTGGGTCTTAAGCTGGGTGGAAAATGAGCATTTTGGTGGGCCCCACTTAGGTAAGTATTGTCAACCGCACTCTCTATTAGTGTGGGCTCCATCATAATGTATGTGTTTCATCCAACGGCCCAACTATTGTGGAGATAATTTAAGGCCCATTATGGAGGCCCATTTTCATGCATTAGTGGTCCTTGTTGAGGCCCACCTTGATTTGTATTAGGCCCACATTATGAGGCCCATTAAGGCCCACCTTGATATAGATATGGGGCTCATGTTATGTAGCCCATTTGATGTACTTGGGTCCTTGGGTCAAGGCCCAATTAGATGTATAAAAGGCCCATTACAATGTGTGATTTATGGAAGGCCATTCCTTGGGAGCAATGTTGGTTTGATGTCCACATTGAATCGATAATGTTGGTTAAATGTCCGCATTATAACTCTCCCTAAGGCCCACAGATATGCCCATAATTATGGTAAGTAGGCCGTATAGGGTAATCTACATAATACCTAGAGATAATATCTTTATACATGTTTAGTATAGATACATGATTCATGATCATTCGCATCAAATGTATGCCCGATGTGAGGATTACTGATCATAGCATACACCTTTGGATAGACTGTTTATGGGCTCCTGATAGGCGGAGTTGCCTCATACAAGTGCATGGTATATACAGGATTGTTGCATGTGATAGTGTGACTCATGCACTTGCATTTGTGTGATTGTAGTTACTATATGCCCTAGCGACATCGGGCCATAGCCTCCTGACACATCGTGGATGGTCGTTGATCGGAAAATGTTTGGTTAGCATACGGGCACTATAGATGTCCCCGGGTGAAAGTCCCTAAACCCGATGGTACCGAGGATGACTCCAACGCCGAGACCGAGTGGATATACGAGCGCACGAAGGCCGAATACCAGGAGGCGCGTCTCCCCCCGTGTCGTGGTCGGTTGGGAAGGAGTGTGGCCTTACTCGCCCGAGGGTAGGGGGCAATACTAGGCCGAGTTTGACCCCGCGAATGGGTCCGCTATCGACGTCCGGATAGGTATTGGCGACTATTGGTCGGGCGGATAGTGAGGTTTCTTACGCTCATTTGGGCGCTAGGAGAGCGAGTGCCATTTGGAGTGTATTGAACCCCTGATTATCCTGGATGAGAACTGTGATACATGTTGAGGATTGGCATGCTTGAATTGCATTTCACATCGCATGGCGTGTTTTTGGCCGATGGCATTCATATCTTGCACCGCATAGCCTTGTACGGTGATTGCATTCATGTGCTCATTACCATGTTTCCACATCACTCGACCTTGCATTTGAGTACGTTTATATTGCCACATACTTACACCACCCTCTAAGCTTTCCATAAGTTATGCACGATTGATGCCGGGTGAGGACGCCAGGGACCGCAAAGCTTCGGAGTTTTGTTTCTTTTATCACATTGTATTTTCCTTTTCTATCGCATTGTACTCAAAAGTTTTTGATCTTAGTGGATTTTGTGGTGGTGTTCTTGTGGTTATTGTTTGTGGGTTATGCTTTTGTTATGCTCATTATGAATCGGACTGATGACTTGAAATCCTCCTTGTAGTATTCCAGGATCGGAACCTGGTGAATGGGTGCCGGGATCCGAAAATGGGGTTCTACGGAGGTTGTCGGCGTCGGATTCGGCTAACTTATTCTCAATTCCCTAAACCTATTGCTTATAACCTAAACCGAAACCTAAACCTATACCTTAACCTAAACCTAAACCTATAACCTATAACCTATAACCTAAACCTAAACCCAAAACCTAAATGTATTCTCAAATCCCTAAACCTAAACCTACACCTAATCCTAATCTCAACTCCCTAACCTAAAGCTAAACCTAAACTTGAAAATCAAAACCTAAACCCGATCCCGAACCTGAACCCGATTTCCTAAACCTAAACCTTAACCTATTCTCAATTCCCTAAACTTATATCTTATAACCTAAACCTAAGCCTAAACCTAAACCTAAACCTAAACCTAAACCTAAACCTAAACTTGTAACCTATAACAAAAACCTGAACTTAAAACCTAAATGTATTCTCAAATCCCTAAATCTAAACTACACCTAATCCTAATGTCAATTCCCTAACTTAAACCTAAACTTAAACTTGAAAACCAAAACCTAAACCCGATCCTGAACCCGAACCCGATTTCCTAAACCTAAACCTTAACCTATTCTCAATTCCCAAAACCGAAACCTAAACCTATACCTTAACTTAAATCTAAACCTAAACCTATAACCTATAATTTAAACCTAAACCTAAAACCTAAATGTATTCTCAAATCCCTAAACCTAAACCTACACCTAATCCTAATCTCAACTCCCTAACCTAAACCCAAACCTAAACTTGAAAACCAAAACCTAAACCCAATCCCGAACCCGAACCCGATTTCCTAAACCTAAACCTTAACCTATTCTCAATTCCCTAAACCTATAGCTTATAACCTAAACCTAAGCCTAAACCTAAACCTTAACCTAAACCTAAACCTAAACCTAAACCTGTAACATATAACATAAACCTAAACCTAAAACCTAAATGTATTCTCAAATCCCTAAACCTAAACCTACACCTAATCCTAATCTCAACTCCCTAACCTAAACCTAAACCTAAACTTGAAAACTAAAACCTAAACCCGATCCCGAACCCGAACCCGATTTCCTAAACCTAAACCTTAACCTATTCTCAATTCCCTAAACCTATTGCTTATAACCTAAACCGAAACCTAAACCTATACCTTAACCTAAACCTATAACCTAAACATAAACCTAAAACCTAAATGTATTCTCAAATTCCTAAACCTAAACCTACACCTAATCCTAATCTCAACTCCCTAACATAAACCTAAACCCAATCCCGAACCCGAACCTGATTTCCTAAACCTAAACCTAAACCAATAACCTATAACCTAAACCTAAACCTAAAACCTAAATGTATTCTCAAATCCCTAAACCTAAACCTAAACTTAAAAACCTAAACCTAAACCCGATCCCGAACCCAAACCCAATTTCCTAAACCTAAACATTAACCTATTCTCAATTCCCTAAACCTATATCTTATAACCTAAACCTAAACCTAAACCTTAACCTAAACCTATAACCTATAACTTGTAACTTATAACCTAAACCCAAACCTGTAACCTATAACCTAAACCTAAACCTAAAACCTAAATGTATTCTCAATTCCCTAAACCTAAACCTACACCTAATCCTAATCTCAACTCCCTAACCTAAACCTAAAATTAAACTTGAAAATCCAAACCTAAACCCGATCCCGAACCCGAACCCGATTTCCTAAACCTAAACCTTAACATATTCTCAATTCCCTAAACCTATTGCTTATAACCTAAACCGAAACCTAAACCTAAACCTATAACCTATAACCTAAACCTAAACCTATAACCTAAATGTATTCTCAAATCCTTAAACCTAAACCTATACCTAATCCTAATATCAACTCCCTAACTTAAACCTAAACCTAAACTTGAAAACCAAAACCTAAACCCGATCCCGAACCCGAACCCGATTTCCTAAACCTAAACCTTAACCTATTCTCAATTCCTTAAGCCTACAGCTTATAACCTAAACCTAAACCTTAACCTAAACGTAAACCTAAACCTAAACTTGAAAATCAAAACCTAAACCCGATCCTGAACCCGAACCCGATTTCCTAAACCTAAACCTTAACCTATTCTCAATTCCCTAAACCTATTGCTTATAACCTAAACCGAAACCTAAACCTATACCTTAACCTAAACTTATAACCTATAACCTAAACATAAGCCTAAAACCTAAATGTATTCTCAAATTCCTAAACTTAAACCTACACCTAATCCTAATCTCAACTCCCTAACCTAAACCTAAACCTAAACTTGAAAACTCAAACCTAAACCCGATCCCGAACCCGAACTTGATTTCCTAAACCTAAACCTTAATGTATTCTCAAATCCTTAAACCTAAACCTACACCTAATCCTAATCTCAACTCTCTAATCTAAACCTAAACCTACACCCAATCCTAATCTCAACTCCCTAACCTAAACCTAAACCTAAACTTGAAAACCCAAACCTAAACCCGATCCCGAACCCAAACCCGATTTCCTAAACCTAAACATTAACCTATTATCAATTCCCTAAACCTATATCTTATAACCTAAACCTAAACCTAAACCTATAACCTATAACCTTAACCTCAACCTCAACCTCAACTTAAACCTAAACCTGTAACCTATAACCTAAACCTAAACCTAAACCTAAACCTAAAACCTAAATGTATTCTCAAATCCTTAAACCTAAACCTACACCTAATCCTAATCTCAACTCCCTAACCTAAACCTAAACTTAAACTTGAAAACCAAAACCAAAACCCGATCCCGAACCCGAACCCGATTTCCTAAACCTAAACCTTAACCTATTCTCAATTCCCTAAACCTATAGCTTATAACCTAAACCTAAGCCTAAACCTAAACCTTAACATAAACCTAAACCTAAACCTAAACCTGTAACCTATAACCTAAACCTAAACCTAAAGCCTAAATGTATTCTTAAATCCCTAAACCTAAACCTACACCTAATCCTAATCTCAACTCCCTAACCTAAACCTAAACTTAAACTTGAAAACCAAAACCGAAACCCGATCCCGAGCCTGAACCCGATTTCCTAAACCTAAACCTTAACCTATTCTCAATTCCCTAAACCTATTGCTTATAACCTAAACCGAAACCTAAACCTATACCTTAACCTAAACCTATAACTTATAACCTAAACATAAACCTAAAACCTAATTGTATTCTCAAATCCCTAAACCTAAACCTACACCTAATCCTAATCTCAATTCCCTAACCTAAACCTAAACCTAAATTTGAAAACTCAAACCTAAACCCGATCCCGAACCTGAACCTGATTTCCTAAACATAAACCTTAATGTATTCTCAAATCCCAAAACCTGAACCTACACCTAATCCTAATCTCAACTCCCTAACCTAAACTTGAAAACCCAAACCTAAACCTGATCTCAAACCCGAACCCAATTTGCTAAACCTAAACCTTAGCCTATTCCCAATTCCCTAAACCTATAGCTTATAACCTAAACCTAAACCTAAACCAATAACCTATAACCATTCCCTAAACCTAAAACCTAAATGTATTCTCAAATTCCTAAACCTAAACCTAAACCTACACCTAATCCTAATCTCAACTCCCTAACCTAAACTTAAACTTGAAAACCCAAACCTAAACCCGATACCGATCCCGAACCCGATTTCCTAAACCTAAACCTTAACCTATTCTCAATTCCCTAAACCTTAACCTATAACCTAACCTAAACCTAAACCTATTACCTGCACTTATAACCTAAACCTATAACCTAAACCTAAGCCTAAAACTTAAACCTAAACCTAAAATTGAAACATTTTCTCAAATCCTTAAACCTAAACCTACACCTAATCCTAATCTCAACTCCCTAACCTAAACTTAAATCTAAACTTGAAAACTCAAACCTTAACCCGATCCCGATCTCGAATCCCGACCCGATTTCCTAAACCTAAACCTTAACCTTAACCTATTCTCAATTCCCTAAAGCTATAACCTATATACTATAACCTATAACTAAAACCTAAACCTTAACCTTAACCTAAACCTTAACCTAAATCAAAACTTATAACCTAAACCTTAACCTATAACCTAAACTTATCACCTATAACCTAAAACCTAATCCTAAACCTAAACCTATAACCTATAACCTATAACCTAAAACCTAAATATAAACCTATAACCTAAATGTATTATCAAATCCTTAAACCTAGACCTACACCTAATCCTAATCTCAACTCCCTAACCTAAACCTAAACCTAAACTTGAAAACCCAAACCTAAACCCGATCCCGAACCCAAATCCAATTGCTGTAATAATGTAGCCCAATCACATGGCAAGAAACAAGAATGTATCCCTTTTAACACGCCCCTTTTTACAAAGCTTTAATTTTTGTTGTTGTTTCTATTAACATGAATTGAAATACTTTTTTGCATTATTTGCTTGTATTAGTTTTATTTTAAAAAAGTGCCCACTTTTTTGGAAGAAGTTTATGCAATTCTTCATGATTCTGAATTATAATGTTTTGTTGGTTTAATATTTATTTTTTTTCAGATGAAAGACACTAAAAGAAAATTGTTGCTGATTTTTTTCATTTTTTTTTTTTATGATGTTAAACTTATATGTATTTATGCGTGGATGAATGTAATGTGGATAAGATTGTTTGTGTTTGGATGGATGTAGTTTATGTTTGGATGAATGTAGTTTATGTTGGATTTACGTAGTTTGGGTTTAGATGGATATGAATGTGAATATGATGAAATATATTATATAACAGGTGTATATCATGAAGAATACGATGAAATATATTGTAACAGGTGTATATTGATCCCCTCAAATTTGAAAATGTGCTTCAAAGGCTCATAAGGGACGGTTCATGACAGTCCTTTTTAAGAACGGTTTGTGGCCGTCCTTTGAAGGCTCATAAGAGATGGTCTATGACAATCCTTTTAAAGGACGGTCCATGACCATCCGTTTAAAGGACGGTCCATAGCCGTCCTTTGAATGCCGATAAGAGACAGTCCTTTTTAAGGACGGTCCATAACCGTCCTTTTAAAGGACGATCCATAGCCGTCCTTTGAAGGCTCATCAAAGACGGTCTATGATAGTCCTTTTTAAGGACGGTCCATGACTGTCCTTAAAAAGGACTATCAATGGCTGTCCTTTAAAGGCTCATAAGAGACGGTCCATGACCGTCCTTTTTAAGGATGGTCCATGACTGTCCTTTAAAGGCTCATAAGAGATGGTCCATGACTGTCCTTTAAAGGCTCATAAGAGACGGTCCATGACTGTCCTTTTTCCGTCAATAAGAATGATGGTTTTCGACCGTCCTTTAAGTAATAAGACACGTCAAAATTTGACGGCCCTTGCGACGGTCCATGACCGTCCTTTTTGGCCATTTGATACGGTTTTGGACCATCCTTTTTTCGCAGTTTTGGCGTAGTGTTTGCCACATGTGCAACTGTCTATCTTTAAGTACCTTACATGTGCCATGTATGCCAACTTTGCATGTGCCAATAAATTTTTCATGGAGCCTATTCAGGCAAAAAATTATGCACAAAAGCAGACCCCAACTTCCATGTAAATTCTCGTTGAGAAACAAATCAGTTTAAATAACTTTTTATAATGTTACATATGACACAACACTCCTCTCATTAAATACTGTCCTTTCTTGTTATTTTCTTGCCAGTGAACTTGTAAATACTTCGGTGGAATTTTTTCTCTCGAGAAAATGCCATTTTCTCTTGCCCATGAGATTAGTTTTATGAAGAAAAAGTACAACCAAAGAAAAATATTAGGGTTTTTTTTTTTCTATATACACCCAGGATATCATAGGACCCTCAAAATATATCTCATTTTAAAGAATTTTCTTTTCTATACCTCCACAGTTGGTAATGGCGGGATTAGTTTTCAGGATGAAAATTCCCTTGCCATCAAGAATAGAAAAAATTTTAGGAGGTTGATCCTCAATTCACATGTTTAAAGTTGTTATTCATCTTTGTGCTTTTCAACTACTCTATTATAATCTTTCGTGTTTTACGACCACTCCATCTGGTAATCTTTCGTGCTTTACATGTGAAAGAGCCTCTCTTGGAATAGCTCCACTTGGTGGAAAAAAGTTGTCATAATTGAGTATGATCATGCATTTTTTCTTCACGTTTCATTTCAGACTTGACTTAAAGTCATGATGATGTAGGTTTAAAGATGTTTTAATAAAGGAATGTTGAAAAATAGAGAAATTCTGGTGAATGTTTAGTTTATAAGTTGATGATATGAAAAGTACACTTCAAGTTAGATGATGACAAACCAAAGGTCCCCGATCGATGTGGTTTATAGCTCATTCAAAAGCTTATCGAATTACTTCTCCCACAAACATAAGATCATTCGGATCCAAGGTATAACGAGGGAGATTTGGTAGTTTTATCAAAGTTGTGTAGTATTGATTGTGTAAGTAATGTGAGTTACGCTACTTTTGAAAGGACAAATAGTTTCCAAATGAAATGATTCTAGTTCTATTTGAAAGTTAATTAATTTATTTTTCTAACAAGTTTAAGGTTATATATCTCAATTCGGTTTGTAACAAGAGAGTTATGAGCATTTTTATGGGATTGCGGGATGTTAAAAACATTAACGATTGACCTTTTGAAAAATTTACAAATGAAAACTTTAGGCTTACTTTTGAAAGGTCAAATGATTTTCAAATGAAATGATTTTATTTTAGTTGAAGCTCTTTAAATTATCTTTCCAATGAGTTTAAAATTTCTCCAATCCGACTTGTAATGAGGGGATTATGGGTGTTTTGTGGGATCATGCAATGCTAAAAAATTAAGGATCGACCTTTCAAAAAATTCATGATTAAAATTCACGATTTAGGCTCAATTTAAAAGGTTAAACGATCTCCAAATGAGATAATTGTTATCCTATTTGAAAGATCATCGAATTTTCCTACCAATGAGCACAAGATTGCCCTTGATTTGACTTGTAAAGGGAGTTACGAGTGTTTTCTTGAATCATGTGATGCTTAAAAAATTAATGATCGACCTTTTAAACAATTGACAATTAATGACTTTGGGCCCACTTTTGAAAGGTTAAGCGATCTGCAAATGATATGATTATGATTTTAGTTTAAAGCCCATAAAATTATCTTTCTAATGAGCCTAAGATTGTGATGCATAGAAGGGCATGAGAAAGTAAAGAGTAAGATCACCGTCTTCCTCAAGTGATTAAAACCTTCAATCCACAAGAAATAATAAAAAAGAAAACTTGATTATTTTTATTGAACTATTTGTACTGTATATGAATTTTTGATTACACCACTAATAAAGATAAAATAAAACTCTAATTTAAAATTATCCAACATAACAAATTAAATTTTGACCCTAACAGAACTCCTAATTTGATAAGAATAGAATGTACTCAAAATAGTAACTTTTGCAAAAAATAAAAGGTCCCAAATTAACCTTAGTAGTGCATTCCTAACAAGAGTATAATTAATCTCTAAAAAAGATGAAAATTTAAAACTCTAAAACTAACAAGATATGATAAAAATTGAAATTACTAAAAATTATATTTTTTTATGGAAATTGTAGTTTGAATAGAAAGTATGCATTTTCTCGTGAAACAAACGACTGCAACTCATATTGTGGGTCGGTTGACCCTGGATGGCTTGCTGCATAAAGAATATTGATAGGTCATGCGTCCAGTGATGATTTTTGTATTAAAAGTTATGGTCGATTTACGGTTCACACTTCAAACGATAATTTCTCCTTATTCCGAATGAATTTCTTTGAACTGGACATGCCTGGGGCCAGTTATGTCATGGCTTATGTATGATTAGGCCTAGATTTGACAGACTACATTTGCTTCCATTCGGGCCAACTGTGCCAAGAATAAGTCTACTGCCGTAGTACATCAAAATGCTCTTCTCTAACATATAATAAGGGAGTTAACAAGCATTTTAGTGGGATCATGCGATGTTGAAAAAAATTAATGATTGACCTTTTGAAAAATTTATGATCAATTGTGAAAAATTTATAGTAGATGAATTTGGGTCCAATTTTAAAAGGTCAAATGATATCCAACTAAGATGATTCAAGACCTAATTGAAAGCTATTCAAATTATCTTTCTAATGAGCCCAATATTGCTCGATCGAACCTATAACAAGGGAGTTAGGAGCATTTTCATAGGATCATGCGATGCTTTAAAAAAAAAATCATGATCGATAACTTTGGGCCTAGTTTTGAAAGGTGAAATGATATTCAAATAAGATGATTTTGGTCCTTATTAAATGCTCGTCCAATTATCTTTCCAATAAACCCGAGCCCTGAAGGCTAAAATAAACATGCGTGATCTAGTCCTGTGATGATTATGCATAGCCTGAGCCCCTACCCTGACACCCACTTTTGTGCATGATTTAGGTTGTCCATTAGGTGTGCTATAGGGCATGATATATTAAAAAATTGCCCTTAAAAACTGAAAATGAGCCTGGCTGATAGCCTCTTAGACAGTTAGCCTAGGCTCTCTCCTTGGGCATAGTATTCTATATGTGTTGAAGTGGGCTTAAGGTCCAAAACCCAATGAGTCAGCCTGACCCATTAGCAGCCTTACATAGATGGATTGCCTAACCAAGGTTCGGAATGGCAGGATATAAAATAAAGTCAGGTTGGGCTATAATGACTTGTGTGTAAGCCAGACACAAAAATTGATAAGGCCATGATGCAGGCCAAGCTGGTAGGTCCAAGCCTAGCCTAAAGCTGGGTCAAGCTTGTTGGACGACTGCCGATCCCATTGCCATCCTCACTACCATGATATTTGTTGCATCCACCCAACCATCAGCTGTGAGGGCTCTTATCAGGACATGAGCCCAAAAACCAGCAGATCTAAAACTCAAGTTGCCTGCACACTTTTTCTTTGAATATTGTAATCCCCTTCCCCCTCAATGTGTGTTCACGCCATAGCCCACTAAATTTAGGTAACAATAATTATATATTTGAGATTTTGGTAATGATTACAAGTAAGCATACAACTTATGTAATACATAACTATTCTTTCCTGAACTAAAATGGTAATCCAGAGCATCAGTTTTTGGTGCCCCAGGATGAACCATGGATAAATAAATAAATAAATAAATAAATCTTTTTTATTTTTATGGTAGAAGAATAAATAAAATAAAAATAAAAAATATTTTTTGTGACAGTAGGATCTTATTATTATTATTATTATTATTATTATTATTTGTTGTCCTATCTCTATATCAATGTCACAACTCAAGATAACCAAGTTCGTTTTGCCTATAATACGGCTCATGATCTCCAGCATGTGTTGGGTACAATTGTGGACCACATGCTGAGACGCCCAATAATCCAAACCATCCATGTCCTCTCTACTAGACTGATCGATCCACTATCAGCTAATCATACTTCAGAGTTTATTATGATTTTTTATTTTTTGGGGAGTTGATGAATTGAAAGTTTCTTTTACAATGTTCTATATTCATCTACACCAACTGATAAATTATCTATTCGGAGTAAATTTCTCACGTTGGCTCATAAGGTGGAAATGTGTTCTGGACGATCGTGGAGAAGCATACTGGCTTTGGGCTGAAGTAATTTTAGTCCGCCCGGACTGAACAGTTTATATATATTACAAATAGCCCTTTCTAATCTTTCATTAGGCAACCCGTGCTTCTATAATATAGGCTCTTGATTTCGTTTCTCGGGTGTCTATTCTTGTGCATGTGTGGCCCACTTGCTCACCAGATAATTTATGGCTCACCCGTGCCTGGCACACCCAAATTTTTAGTATTAATCTTGGGCCTGTTGTACTAGGTCATTTCTGGTTCTTGAATGGGCCGGGCCTTGGACCTTAAGTATCAGTGGGCCCAGGCCTATCCTGGTCCTTACCAAACGCGGCCCATTTCCACCCCTCCTTGATCATACGGAACGGCGTCCAGAAAATGAACGGTTCTTATTATCGGACCATCTCAGCACTTGTGTCGACATGTGCCAAGACAGAATCCATTTTTTCTACTTTTTCTTACGCACTCTGTGCAAGTGGGTCCATGGTTTGGTAATCCTGACCTTCAAGGTTAAGTTCCCTACGGTAGATAAAGGGGATTTCCAAACATTTCCAAATCATACGTCCATAACCCTTCAACAAATTGTCCTCAAAATAGACGGTTGAGAGAAATATGCAGTGAAGGATAGATTTGATTGCCAGTATTTTCCAATTTTAGAACAGTTTTGGTTCATCTACCATCTGCAGGTTGTCCCAGAAGATCAACAATCTGGCTCAACGAACTAAGGACCTCAGTTGAACGAAATACGTACCGCGGGACACTATTCCGTATTCACCTTTTGCATTGAGAACATAATCTTCTTCGGTGTAGTTCAAGTAGGCCGAGTGGGCCCACCTACAATTGATGGTGGACCACTGAATCAGAGGCGTTCAAATAGGCCATGCATGACCCAGATGGATGGTGGAACGATTCTCTTTCATTCTCCATTTTGCGATCATGGTGATCTGGGGCCATGTCCAGGGACTCCTATCAAAACCGTTCGTTGGTAACCGTAGGTTGGTCACGTGCGCTTGACAGAAGAATCACCCAAAACCTACACGCAGGTTATCGTTGGATGCATTATCTTGTGAGTTAGCTACCATTTATGAAATGTTAGCAACCCTGTCCATAGCACACCTGACAGACGTATATTTCTCTACTACTGTCCATAACACATTGCAGGAGCTACCATGCAAAAATTGCACTGATCAGAAAAACTTGTTCACTCCCCAAGTATAGGGTTGTGATGTAGTAATAAACTCGGTAAGATCGAGGTCGAATCCACAGGGACTGATACCTGTACGTTATCTGAAGCGAAGTAGAGTTAGAACTAGACTAAGATGTGATCTAACCAAATAGAATTTTAAGGAATAATTGTGGAATAATTATCTAAAACTTCAAGGAATTCAGAGGAAAGAAACTAGGGATTCAGAGGATCCACTTGTAGAGATCAGGGAGATCTTATGCCTGCATCAAGAATTATGGAATTTAAACTGAACTTACTTGATCCGGTTTTCAAAAGATGAAAGGTATATGAATTAGAATGGATTCCATCACCAAACCATGCCCAGGAGACAAAGTAAACAACAGAATTAAACTAATTACCAACCAACCAACAATGTATGAAGATTAGGAAGGGTATCGCCATCCGACCATGCCCATGAGACGATGGTGAACAACAGGGCTTCCTGACGTCATAAACATTAAAAGGGGAAAAGAAATATTCAAAGCCATTGCAGACCCATTGTAATTTCAGTCACAACAGACCATTAAAGACTAAGAAAAATATTTCTTTAATAATCAACTAAAATCAACATCAGTTCAGTCTAAACAAAAGGCACAAGCAAAAAGGTCCCCCATCACGCTGCAAGCTTCACCTCTTAGCCCTAGCTAAGAGGTTCAGCCCAACATGAATGGGCTGGATCCCAAAACAAATACAATAGAAAGAAAAGAATAGAAAAAAGAAAAAAACAAAAATTACTTTCCTAGCTCCTTGTCGAACATCCCACGTTGAAGCCTTCCAAAACAAGCCCTCCTGTTGCCTCTCTCTCTCTATCTGACGTCCCCTATTCAAGCATGACCTCTTCTCCACGTTTGGAACTCTTTTTATAGCTTTTAGAGTGGTGGAAATCGGATTTGGGAAGCTATCGCACGCGCAGCGAAAGCCTTTTCGCAGCCAAGTTCGGAGCTTCATAACTCTCGCGTTCCTTGCGTTATTCTTATAAAATCATCGTCTCTTGGAAGTATTTTGGCTGGTCTACACGATGGACGGTTCAGATCTGCCATATGATCAAAGATGGTGGGCCACAACTGCCTGGAAAATCCGATTTCGCGGACGTGCGTAGCCTTTCGCACGTCCGGCGCTGACGTGATCGGTGGGCCCCACAGAGGTATTTTCGAAGAAATCCACCCCGTCCATCGGATTCAGAACGAAATTTCGGTCAAGAATGGGTAGTTTTGAACGTCCATTGACGCGGAATCAGAGAAGAAATCACCCAAACATCAATTTGAACGTTGCAGGGCAGTCCACTTATGGCCTCTGTATCGTGCACGTGTGCTTGCATGGGTCCAAAAGTTTAGCATGGGTTTGAAGAACTCATGGCCCTCTACAATATGGACGGCTTGGATCATTCACTAGGACAATGTGTGGGGCCCACTGGCGTCCGCAAAACGGCCAGTGTCCGTCCGTTTCCTGCGCCAATACGGCAGTTGCCGTTTTAGGAAGGAGACGCGGGTCAGCAGCGCTGACCCGCTGTACGTGGATTCGGTGCGGCTCGCGGCAGTTGTGTACCTTATGTACACGCTGTATATACAGGGCCCACTATAATGTATATGCAAGATCTGATCTATCCATTTGTTTTCTCATCTTATTTAAACCGCCGAGACCAAAGTTGAGACAGTTCCAGATATCAGGTGGGCCCAGAATCAACGGTTTATGGGCTGATATGTCAGTTGGGGCACTTCCACAGTGATCCGAGGGCTGAAATTTGATATGTACGGTTAATTTATGGCCCTCAGGCCATGTATGAAGTTTTGAGCCAATCAGATGGCGAGAACTATGTGATCTTGCATTTTTCACCAATTTCGGGCCTCTTTAACGTGAATAACTTGATTTCCTCGGATCTCTGGTGTGTAATTCCATCGATCTTGGTCCCCTGGAGTCCGTCCCTTGCCTTGGGTGTCATCAGAGCGTCAAATCCATGGTTTAAGCACCATTTTTCAGTTCATGCTTGTAAATACACTCTGCATCACAAACACGATTAAATCAAGCTATTAAACGGTATCATGCTTGTAAATCTATGCAATAACTGGGTCTGATATGCAATATTTGATCCTCAACACAACCCCCAACCAGCATTTTGCTAGTCCCGAGCAAAATATGCGAAAAGTAAGTTGAGAATTACAGAACAATTTCTATAAACTCGAGTGATTTTTGTAGAATAATCCAGATATGAGAATTCTCAGATTCATGAATGTTGGATATTACTTTCTCCTAGACTCAAGCACACGGTAAACTTCATAATCAAGTTCAAAGTATTATTCCATTAATTAGAAAAATTCTAATCATTGAGATCTATGAGCATACATTATAATCTCAGCTTATCATCATTAAAATTCACTTCTCTATTTCAGGATATCACTGGTAACTAATAAAAAAATTCATGATAACCAAAACTTGCCTCATAGATCATCTTTTCATTCCTTCAGCTTTTGGTTTTTCCATTAAAAGTGACACCAAGAAGGGGAATCAAAATCTCACCTACAGGGAGCAAACCTATGATGAAGACTGTACACCCAAATTTTTCACATATCATTTATAGGGAATTAAATCTACACCTATAGGGAGCAAACCTATGGTATAGACCATTCGCCCAATCCTTTCAATTTCTCAGGTTGGTTCCTTTCAAGCTTAGTGAGTACCAAGTAAATCCTTCAATATCAAACTGAAACCTTAACGTGAAAGCGAGATGTGACATGTGAGATCATAACTCAATCAATGTTTACAACTTCTAATCTTGGATTAACAATTCAAACTTAACTATGAAATCCAACAGATACTGAATCCAAGTGTCTTAAATTACCAACATCACGTATCTTGAAATTCCAAGTGCCCTAGATGGCCGTCAAAAATCCCTTCGAATTCACAAGAAAGTCCAGAAAAATTTAAAAAAATTTCACGATTTTTGCTCAAGACCAAGAAAATGCTGATTAGGAAATCTAATCTCCCACCCCCAACCTAAAATCTACATTGTCCTCAATGTAAAAAAATAAGCATGCAATGCACATGGGACAACAAAAATATAAGAGGAGTGATGGAAAGATAGTACCTGGATGGAGAATCAAGAGGCTTTCTCAAAAATATCAACGTAAAAGCGAGTCAGCACAAGAGAGAAATCAACAGAAGTAAAATAAAAATAACAAAAATGAAATCCTACCTACACCACTTTCGCAGGTACTCTCGATTGCATTTAGCGTATGCAACAAGCCTTTAAACCCCTAGGTTGTCCCTAGTGGACGAGTTGTAGTCTCGTGAGGGTTTGCAGCAATGTTACCCACAAACATGGAACTAACTAACTAGGGAAATGAAACAGAAAGAAAAGTTAGATTGGCTCCCATGAGCGCTAAGTTTACCGTCTATCCTAAAACAGCATAAAGGAAACTACCCTAGTCCTAAGAAAGTAAGGAAAAACTACTGAGTCAAGCCGCAAGGTTCCTCTTTCGGCCAATATCTTGATAAGTTTCTCAGTAAGTTCCTCAATAGGATCATCCAAAAGCCCTTTTTGCAATAGGCTTGGACGCCTTGGAGCATGACCTTCCAGAGAAACTTATGTACCTCATAAGAAATTTTCCGTTGAAGTGCTTGAGGTATCCATAGCATATACGATTCACCTGTGACAGAAGAAGTTTCATCGTTAGTATGCCATAGTGAATCAGAAACTACAGGTAGATAAAGTTTAGAAAACTTCGCAAGAAGTAATGTAGTCTCAACACATTCCGAAGTGTCAGTCTTCGGTTCAATTTTCAGTTCCTCCTCCCTTAATGGTAAACATTCAGGATCTGTGGAAGAAGGGGCTTCAGAGTAAGGGTTCGCTTGGTCCGTGACAACCACCGAGATAGTGTCATGCAAGGAGTCCACCTTTTCTTGTATCATGAGGTCATTGGAATCCACAAGGTGTGCCAAGCATGAGTTCAAAGATGTGGGAAAGTCAGCTGGGAGTGACTCGTCTCCTGCATCGAAATCTGTGATGATGAGCCCAAGGATTCCATCGTCTTTTGAAATGGATGGACGTATGCTCTCTTGCTCCAGCCCTACACAGACATATAGAGGGTCAGTAGATGAAGTATTGATGTGCCAACTCTGTTGAAGAGAAAGTGAATCGTCAAAATCCAATAGTTCAGATGGTGGCCTCAACTGGGTGGTTTTAAATTTCAGAGTCGTATCGAGTGACTCGTCCATCTCCCGAATCATATCATCATGTAATTCAGGGGAGTGGTCCAAACATGTCTCACAAGAGATAGAAGGGTTAGTTGTAATGAGCTCATCCACTTTTAAATCAGATATGTCAGGTGAGTGGAGTAGCTCATTATGACCACTCACTTCATGCACTTCTTGATCATTGACCTGGACCAAACTTGAGATTAATTCTAGGGGAACTGGGGCTGCACATTCATGATCGTCATCCCAATACTCATCATATTCTAGTTTAGTGCAGTGTACATTTGGGATGAAATCACTTTCCTCGCATTCTCTTCCCAGATTGGGTTGAGGTTCACATAAACCAACCTCTCTCTCATCATTGAAATCTAGTGTATCCTGTGAGTGAAGTATATCATCATCATTATATTTGAAAGACACCCATTTATCTCCACCATTCTTTTGAACAGTCATTGAGATCGACTCATCGGGGAATTGAACCGTATGCTCATTAATGGAATCCAACTCCTCATTCCAAATTTCAGATTTCTTCAAAAGCGAGTGAGGATCATTTTCCTCGCATTGTATTTCTGGATTGGATTGTAGTTGAGATGAGTGAGCTTCCTCTATCCTATCGAGGCGCGAATTGAGTGCTTCCATTGCTTTTCTAATTTCAGCAAGACACTCCATGTTATATTGAAATGAATTCTCTTGGATCGTTTCTGGTTGGTTCTCAAAGGTAGGGTATCCAAGAGAATAATCATTACAACATGTTGTTGGTTCATCTTCCCAGTTTTGATGGTTCCACTGGTTATAGTCATACTGATCATACATGGAAGAACATGATGGTTGATAATAATCCTCATTCCCATAATTATGATCGTATACAGACCTATTAACCGATGGAACATAACGTTCTAGTCGGTTCTCAATGTCAGTTCTCGATGGAGAAAAATCTTGATGTATACATTGAATTCCCAAAACCCTCAGGCATTCCCCAAAACTGCTTATCCATCTCAGCATAGACACGTACCCAAGCTTCCATAGTGAACCTTAATTCTGATTCTAATCCTAGAAGAAAATAAAAAATTCCTATAGCAGTACATAAAGTAAGAGGAGAAGTTAGAAGGATGTTACCAAATGAGAAGTTCCTATGTTAAGATCCTACAAAATAGAACAAAATAAGTTAGTTTCTAAGAATAGCAAGCCTATAAAATTCTTAAGAAGAGAAATATAGAAATAAAAAGAAATAAGGAAGAATTCCTAAATTAGAAAGTAGAAATTTAGAAAGAGCGTACCAAATTTAGAAATTTCTAATAAGCCTATAAAACAGAAAAGTTAGTTTCTAAACAGAAAGTCTTAAAATAGAAAATTTCTAAAAATAAAATAGAAAACAAAATTAGATTTCAAAAGAGTTAGAATTAGAAACTTACTAAAAAGGAATCCTAATCTAGAAATATAAGGAAGAGAGAAATTACCAATTTAGAAACCTATCTCAGAATCCTACAAAATAAGAAAGTTGGGTTAGTTTCTAAAAAAGGAAAACTATCTAAAAATAGAAAGTTGTTTAAATAGAAGATTTCTAAAAAAATTAAAGGAAAACCTAGAATTAGAAAATTCTAAAATAATTCTAAAAAATCAGAAAAGTCCTAATCTTAAACTAATCCTAAAACCAGTTAACTTCAGGAACGTAGCCGTCAATCCCCGGCAACGGCGCCAAAAACTTGTTCCCATTTATAGCAATATTCCTAGTGAGATGAATGATGTTTTATTTAAACCAACATGATTTAAATGATTTTTAAACTCGCAAGTATACGAATCAGATGTAGATACGGTACGTATTACGAGATCGTTCCCACGAGGACTGGTCGTCACAATTCAAATCTATGATTCTCCTTAACTAATCCAACAAATAATGGAATGAATTACTAAGCACAATTTTATGAAAAATAATTAATTAAGAACAGGGAAGAAAATTCAATCAGAGAGAGAGCACTAGGACTTTCGAATCCACCCCTAATTATCCTAACCCTTGTTTTGTCTGTTGATTCACCTTGATCTAGATTGATACCACTTATATAGAGAAAGCACAATCTGTGTCCTTAATCGGGCATACAGACTGTCTAATTCCTTTAAGCAATGCCATGAATGACATATCCCATATCCTTGGTCGGGCATAAGGGATGTACAATTCATTAAAGCATCCTGTTTCTTCCTCTATAGGAAACCTGTTCTTGATCAGACACAAGCACCTATAATAAGCATCCAAACAACATCCATATATATACTTTGGTCAAGTTCATAGATGGAGAAGTATAGAATTTAAACCCATAAAGCCCACTTAAAGAAAGAAACAAATTAATTGAAATTCAAAGTAAATCAACCAATACAAGAGATAATCAAATTAGGGGCTTCATCTCAGCCCCAGCTGAGAGATTAGTGACCCATAAAATCCATGAAAAATATTAAATAAAATTCATAAAAATTAAACACCAAACCAATCGATCTCTCTCTTCTTTCTTCTCTTTCTTCTCTTTCTTCTCTTCCTTGCTCCAGATCCTGGAATCCCCGTTCTCGAATACCTTTCCCACGTCCAAAACTCCCATTTTATAGCTGCTGGATGGCTGGATCGGTGGCAGAGTCGTAGAAGGACTCGGAGTACAAATTTTCGCAGCCGTGATCGGTGGGCCCCACAGAGGTATTTTCTGGAAAATCTACCCCGTCCATTGGATTCAGGACGAAATTTCAGTCAAGAATGGGTAGTTTTGAAGGTCCATTAGCGCGGCCCACAGAAGAAATCTCAAAAAAAACAGTTTTGAACGTCACAAGACGGCCTGTTTGTGGCCTCTGCACCGCACACGTGTGTACGCATGGGCGAAGAATATCAACATGGTTTTGAAGCTCTCGAAGCCCTCTACACGATGGACGGGTCAGATCGGCCGTACGCGTGACGTACGGGGCCCACAAACCTTCGCAAAAACGGCCAGCGGAAGACGCTACGCGGACGCCAAACCGACGCTGCGATGATGGTGGGGCCCATTCCTGGACTTTTCACAGGAATCCACGTCGTCCATTGGTTTCAGCTCGAAAAATCAGTAGGAATTGACTGGTTTTGGGGTGGATTCGGTGCAACCCACGGAGTTTTGAACTCACCGTCCATTTTACGTTTTTTCAGCGATCAACGTCCGTACATATGTATGGAACCAAACGGACATCTCGGCGATGACGATATCGACCTCAGGAAGCGGATGGACGGTTTGGATTGTCCATTTGGACAATAGGTGGGCCCCACAACCGACGACAACGGTCGGCTGCCGCGGACGCTGGAAACGGAGGTTTCCTTTTCAAAGACGTAGTCGGGTCAGCGCTGCTGACCCGACGCAAGCCCGTTCGGTGCTCGGTCAGTGCACATGTGCACCATGCACATGTCACTCAATGTGGGGTCCACTGTGATGATTTCGAGAAATCCAATCCGTCCATCTTCTTTGTCATATAATTTCAACCGTCAACACCAAGTTTGAAGCAGTTCCAAATATCAGGTGGGCCCCAAATTGGAGATTAACGGGCTGATTTGTCAGTTGGCTCACTTCCCGAGATCTTTAATGGCTGAAATTTAATATGTACGGTTAATTTACGGCCCTCATCCCATGTATTAAGTTTCGAACTGATCGGATAGCGGGAACCATGTGATCTTGCATTGTGGACCCTTTTCGGGCCCCTTTGGCTTGCTTTCCTCCAGATCCCAGGCATGTAAAATCTTCATTATTGGTTCTCTGGAGTCCATCCTGTGCCCTGGAGACTTTGGATCATGAAATCCAGCCTTTAACATCAATTTTCAATTAACGCTCTTCACTTCATCCTGTAACAAAAATACAATTAAAATATGGCATTAAACCTTATCATGTACGTAAAATCAGGCAATTACTGGGGTCTGATATGCAATATTTGACCCTGATCACAACCCCCAACCAGCATTTTGCTAGTCCCGAGCAAAACATGCGAAAAATAATTTTAGAAATAAAAGACGATTCCTGTAAACTCAAGTGACTTGTGAACAGATAGCTGAGATGTGAAAATTCTAAGATTCATGAATGGTAAGTAGAATTTTCTCCTGAAATCAAGCTCTCAACAGATTTCATAATTAATTTCAAACTATTAATCCATTAATTGGAACAATTCTGAACATCGAGCTCCATGAATGTAAAGTGTAATCTCGACTTACAAACATTAAGAGATCCAATTTTCAATCTCATGATATCATTGGTAATTCGTGACAACCAAGCTTGAAACCAACACTTATCTCACAGATTAACTTTTCATTTTACCAGCCTTTGATTTTCTTTTTGAGCAGTAACGCAAATGAGGGGAATCAAATTTATACCTATAGGGAGCAAACCTATGGCGAAAACTCGTCGCCTCATTTTTTTTTTTTAATTTTTTTTTTTAAGTCAACTATGGAGAATCAAATCTACACCTATAGGGAGCAAACCTATGGTGAAGATTATGTGACTTAGCCTTTTAATTCTTCTTTTTACCAAGTTAATCATTCAGTTATCGAACCGAAAGCTTAATGTGTAAGCGAGATGTGATATGTGAAATCATGACTCAATCAATGTTTACAACCTCTAATCATGGATTAACAATTCAAAATGGACTGTGAAATCAAGCAGATGGCCGAATCCAAGAGTCATTAGTTACTAACATCATGTATCTTATAATGGTAAAATCACAACTATCCTTCAAAATCACTTTGAGTTTAATAGAAATTCCAGAAAAAATTTTAAAATTTTCAAAAATTTTGCTCAAAACCAAGAAAATACTGATTAGGTAACCTAATCTTCCACCCCTAACCTAAAATCTACATTGTCCTCAATGTAAAAGAAATAATCATGCGATGCACATGGGACAACGAATAATAAAAGAGGAATGAGGGAAAGATAGTACCTGGACGGAGAATCAAGAAGCTTTCTCAAAGTTTGCGAAGAATTTCAACGGAAAAATGAGTTAGCGCAAGAGAGAAATCAACAGAAGAAAAAAAATAACAAAAAGAAAAATAAAAGAAGAGCCTACCTATACCACTTTCGCAGTGCTCTCGATTGCATTTAGCGCATGCAACAAGCCTTTAAACCCCTAGGTTACCCCTAGTGGACGAGTTGTAGTCTCGTGAGGGTTTGCGAGTAATGTTACCCACAAACATTGAAGTAACTAACTAAGAAAATAATGAAAATGAATGAAATAACAAGCAATACAATAAAGCAAAAGGCTGGGTTGCCTCCCATGAGCGCTAAGTTTAACGTCTTCAGCCAGACAAGAACGGACCATGAATGAAATAATCTTTATAACCAGGGTCCGCCAAAGAAATTACCTCAACATCTTGATTAACCAATCCCAGACAAGTGATGTGAGTTCTCATGAACTGTGCCATCTGAAATGAGGTAACTGACACTGTCGTCAAATAATTTAAGGACTTCTGCTCGAACGACTTCTTCCATGTTAGGATCACGCTTCCTTTGCATTTCACGCGACATTTCCACAGCATGATCCATACATATCGTGGGGCATACTCCCTGTATTTCCATTATCTTCCGTTCAATTGCTGCCTTATATGCTCTAAGAACATTAAGCAGCCTGCTCGCCTTTGTCTTCTCAGAGTTACAAATGTGCTGTTAGGAAGAGTCTCAGAGGGATGAAGAGGTTCCACTTTCGCTCTCCATTTTTCAGTCTCCAATATAGGAGTAAAGTCGAGCAATGCATTGACTTCATGGATGGGACTATCAATGTCAAAATCCATGCCCGATTGTGCTAAGCAGGTCTCAAGAGGATCTTCAAAAGATGTACGGAAGGAGTCCTGCACAAGGCTCTCGATCATGTCCACTTCAAATATGTCATCCAAATCTGAGGGTTGTTGTCCTGCATTAAAAACATTGAGTTTAATATTCATGTTACCAAAGGACAATTTCATAACTCCATTCCTGCAATTGATAATAGCATTAGATGTGGCCAAAAATGGACGACCCAAAATGACTGGGATCTGACTATGAAGATTCTGGACAGGCTGAGTATCTATAACTATGAAATCCACTGGAAAATAAAATTTATCAACCTGGATTAACACATCTTCAATAACACCCCGGGGCACCTTGACAGATCTATCAGCTAGTTGTAATGTTACCTTAGTCGGTTTCAACTCACCAAGTCCTAGCTGCTCATAGACCGAATATGGTAACAAATTGACACTCGCCCCTAAATCAAGTAATGCCTTCCCGATCTTATGATCTCCTATGCCGCAAGAAATGGTGGGAGCTCCTGGATCCCTAAATTTAGGAGGGGTGTTATGTTGAATCATGGAGCTGAGCTGCTCTGCAAGGAAGACTTTCTTATGAACATTCTGCTTACGCTTTTGAGTGCATAAATCTTTAAGAAACTTAGCGTAAGCAGGGACTTGCTTGATAGCGTCAAGCAACGGGATGTTGACTTGCACTTTTTGAAACACATCCAAGATTTCATCAAAGTTATTTCTTTTCTTTATTGGTGCGACGTTGAGGAAAGGGTGCTTTGGGCACATAAGGTGGCACATTCGTGGCTCTTGGAGAGTCAGAGAGTTTTTGGACTTTGGATGCATTGGTATGGCTCTCTGCTTCATCTTGATCTTCTGTTTTAGAATTTGATTCATCCCCAGGCATTTCTATTCTGTTATCAATCTGCTTGCCTGTCCTAAGGGTAGTGATCGATTTGGCCTGTTCATGATATTGCCCTTGGTTGGAATTAGAGCCAATCTCATACTGTCCCTTTGGATTAGCCTCAGGTTGGCTAGGGAACTTGCTCTTCTCTCTCTCACTCAATGTGGCAGCTAGTTGACCCATTTGTACTTCCAGCTTGGCAATGGATTGTGCATTTGCATGTAAGCTTTGCTGGTTGGCCAGTAAGGTTTGTTGGGTGTCTTTTTGGAATTGGAGAGAACTCTGCATGAAAAGATGGAGTGTATCCTCAAGAGATGGTTTCCTTGATTGTGTAGGCAGTTGTTGATATTGTGAAAATTGTTGAGGTTGTTGACTGCCAACTTGGAGGTGCGGTTGCATGGGAGGATTTCCAGATGGTCCTCCTTGTTGTGGTCCTTTTGCCCAAGAGAAATTTGGATGTCTAGCCCACCCTGGGTTGTATGTGTTCGAGTAAGGATCATTCCCAGATTTTTGAAAAGTGTTCATAGCATGAACTTGTTCAGAGAGAAGTTCTGGGAATGCTGCACCAGATGGACAAGACTGCATAGGATGGGCAGGACTGGAACATGTGGCATATGCCTCGACTTGAGCTGTTTGTGGTGGTCCATTATTCAATACCAGAGCATCAACTTTCTTTGTCAGGTTATCAAGCTTGGCACTTAGCTCTGGTATGACTCCTATCTCATATATACCACCTCTCTTTTGTTGTTGGGGACTTCTATCACCTCTATTTGAATAATCCCATTGTTGGGAATTTTCGCACAAAGTTTCAAAGAAGTTCCACGCTTCGACATCACTTTTGGTCATGAATGACCCTCCACTGGTGGCATCAACCATGCGACGGTTCTGTGGTGTCAGACCGTCATAGAAGTATTGAACTTGTTGCCACTTCTCAAAACCATGGTGAGGACATTTAAGAAGCAAGTCCTTCCATCTTTCCCAACATTCATGAAAGTGCTCGCCCTCTTTTTGTGTGAAGTTAGTGATTTCTCTACGGAGGGCATTGGTTTTGTGAACGGGGAAGAACTTGTTTAAGAACTTCTTAGGACAGTTGGTCCCATGTAGTGATAGATCCAACTTCTAGAGAATTCAACCATGCTTTCGCCTTATCCTTCAAAGAAAAAGGAAACAGCGTAGGCGGATCGAATCGTCGGAGAAGTTTTGGAACTTAAAGGTGGAGCAAATGTTTAAGAATTCTTTCACATGATGATATGGGTCCTCTTTGTCCAATCCATAAAAGGATGACAACAATTGTATGACTCCAGGTTTAAGTTCAAAGTGTGCTGCCGTAGTGGTTGGCAACACTATGCATGAAGGCGCATTAAATTGGACAGGAGCTGAATAATCTTTGAGAGCTTTAACTTCAGTCTCATTCGCCATTTCAACAGAATTATTTCTCAATCTTTCACGAATTGTTCTTTCAATCTCAGGATCAAACGGTGCTAGTTCTAAATCCAGAGATCTACGTCCTAGCATAAACTGTGAGATTCTAAAACAAGTTAAAATTATGTAAATGAGAATGGGAAGAAAGAACCCAGAAAAGGAGATGATTGATGTCTGAAGAAGAGCTCCTCCTTTTGAAGACAATGTTATTTAGCAGCTTCCTTCCTTAATTCCTATAAACAAAAAGAAAACAAAAATAAATTAAATTTACTAAAATAATGCTAGAAAAAATCCTAAGCAACGGTTAATTTCTAAAAAAAAAAAAAAGTTTGTAATCTTAGAAAATAAAAGCTAAGTTAGTTTCTAAAAAGGGAAAATTTCTAAAAATAAATAAAATAGCCTGGAAATAGAAACTTTCTGAAAAAATATAACCTTAATTCTAAAAATAGAAATTAGAAAAAAAATAGAAAAATTGGAAAGAGATTACCAAAGTAGTAGTTTATGTCAGGTCCCTACAAAACAGGAAATAGGTTAGTTTCTAAAAAAAAAAATTTTAACCTAAAGTTAGTCAAAAAACCTAAGACTATGAATTATGATAAGAGAGAATCCTAAATCCAATTGGACCGAAACACTCCCCGGCAACGGCGCCAAAAACTTGATGTTTTATTTAAACCAACATGATTTAAATGATTTTTAAACTCGCAAGTATACGAATCAGATGTAGATACGGTACGTATTACGAGATCGTTCCCACGAGGACTGGTCGTCACAATTCAAATCTATGATTCTCCTTAACTAATCCAACAAATAATGGAATGAATTACTAAGCACAATTTTATGAAAAACAATTAATTAAGAACAGGGAAGAAAATTCAATCAGAGAGAGAGCACTAGGACTTTCGAATCCACCCCTAATTATCCTAACCCTTGTTTTGTCTGTTGATTCACCTTGATCTAGATTGATACCACTTAAATAGAGAAAGCACAATCTGTGTCCTTAATCGGGCATACAGACTGTCTAATTCCTTTAAGCAATGCCATGAATGACATATCCCATATCCTTGGTCGGGCATAAGGGATGTACAATTCATTAAAGCATCCTGTTTCTTCCTCTATAGGAAACCTGTTCTTGATCAGACACAAGCACCTATAATAAGCATCCAAACAACATCCATATATATACTTTGGTCAAGTTCATAGATGGAGAAGTATAGAATTTAAACCCATAAAGCCCACTTAAAGAAAGAAACAAATTAATTGAAATTCAAAGTAAATCAACCAATACAAGAGATAATCAAATTAGGGGCTTCATCTCAGCCCTAGCTGAGAGATTAGTGACCCATAAAATCCATGAAAAATATTAAATAAAATTCATAAAAATTAAACACCAAACCAATCGATCTCTCTCTTCTTTCTTCTCTTTCTTCTCTTTCTTCTCTTCCTTGCTCCAGATCTGGAATCCCCTGGTTCTGAATGCCTTTCCCACGTCCAAAACTCCCCTTTTATAGCTGCTGGGGGTCGGTGGCAGAGTCGTAGAAGGACTCGGAGTACAAATTTTCGCAGCCGTGATCGGTGGGCCCCACAGAGGCATTTTCTGGAAAATCTACCCCGTCCATTGGATTCAGGACGAAATTTCAGTCAAGAATGGGTAGTTTTGAAGGTCCATTAGCGCGGCCCACAGAAGAAATCTCAAAAAAAACAGTTTTGAACGTCACAAGACGGCCTGTTTGTGGCCTCTGTACCGCACACGTGTGTACGCATGGGCGAAGAATATCAACATGGTTTTGAAGCTCTCGAAGCCCTCTACACGATGGACGGGTCAGATCGGCCGTACGCGTGACGTACGGGGCCCACAAACCTTCGCAAAAACGGCCAGCGGAAGACGCTACGCGGACGCCAAACCGACGCTGCGATGATGGTGGGGCCCATTCCTGGACTTTTCACAGGAATCCACGTCGTCCATTGGTTTCAGCTCGAAAAATCAGTAGGAATTGACTGGTTTTGGGGTGGATTCGGTGCAACCCACGGAGTTTTGAACTCACCGTCCATTTTACGTTTTTTTCAGCGATCAACGTCCGTACATATGTATGGAACCAAACGGACATCTAGGCGATGACGATATCGACCTCAGGAAGCGGATGGACGGTTTGGATTGTCCATTTGGACAATAGGTGGGCCCCACAACCGACGACAACGGTCGGCTGCCGCGGACGCTGGAAACGGAGGTTTCCTTTTCAAAGACGTAGTCGGGTCAGCGCTGCTGACCCGACGCAAGCCCGTTCGGTGCTCGGTCAGTGCACATGTGCACCATGCACATGTCACTCAATGTGGGGTCCACTGTGATGATTTCGAGGAATCCAATCCGTCCATCTTCTTTGTCATATAATTTCAACCGTCAACACCAAGTTTGAAGCAGTTCCAAATATCAGGTGGGCCCCAAATTGGAGATTAACGGGCTGATTTGTCAGTTGGCTCACTTCCCGAGATCTTTAATGGCTGAAATTTAATATGTACGGTTAGTTTACGGCCCTCATCCCATGTATTAAGTTTCGAACTGATCGGATAGCGGGAACTATGTGATCTTGCATTCGGGACCCTTTTCGGGCCCCTTTGGCTTGCTTTCCTCAGATCCCAGGCATGTAAAATCTTCATTATTGGTTCTCTGGAGTCCATCCTGTGCCCTGGAGACTTTGGATCATGAAATCCAGCCTTTAACATCAATTTTCAATTAACGCTCTTCACTTCATCCTGTAACAAAAATACAATTAAAATATGGCATTAAACCTTATCATGTACGTAAAATCAGGCAATTACTGGGGTCTGATATGCAATATTTGACCCTGATCAGCAGCGCTGACCCGCTGTACGTGGATTCGGTGCGGCTCGCGGCAGTTGTGTACCTTATGTACACGCTGTATATACAGGGCCCACTATCATGTATATGCAAGATCTGATCTATCCATTTGTTTTCTCATCTTATTTAAACCGCCGAGACCAAAGTTGAGACAGTTCCAGATATCAGGTGGGCCCAGAATCAACGGTTTATGGGCTGATCTGTCAGTTGGGGTACTTCCATAGTGATCCGAGGGCTGAAATTTGATATGTATGGTTAATTTATGGCCCTCAGGCCATGTATGAAGTTTTGAGCCAATCAGATGGCGAGAACTATGTGCTCTTGCATTTTTCACCAATTTCGGGCCTCTTTAACGTGAATGACTTAATTTCCTCGGATCCCTGGTGTGTAATTCCATCGATCTTGGTCCCCTGGAGTCCGTCCCTTGCCTTGGGTGTCATCGGCGTCAAATCCATGGTTTAAGCACCATTTTTCAGTTCATGCTTGTAAATACACTCTGCATCACAAACACGATTAAATCAAGCTATTAAACGGTATCATGCTTGTAAATCTATGCAATAACTGGGTCTGATATGCATTGCACTGATCAGGTGATCAGATCCATGGTCTTATTTTCTATAGCCATCCTTATTCGGAGCCATGGATGGGATGGTTTACAATGGCCTATTCTTCATGATCATAAGCTAAACATGAATCCCCAACAAGTAGATGGAATAAATTGATGATTGAACCCATTCTTGTGTAAACGATCTTGGCCATCCATAATAAAGGCCATTGATCAAATAATTAATATTTGTTAGATTAGACTGATGTGTGCATGGTAGCTTATGAAATGTTCATTGGACCTAATGAACAGTCAAGATCAATAAATCCAACTTAGATATCAGTATATCTTCTTCTCCTTCTTTTCTTTTTTTTTTTCCTTTTGAAATTCATCAATTAGCTAAATCATTGGCGCATGTTTAGATGAAATACTTCTTATTTATTTATAACGAAGTTGGCCATCTAGGTAACATTTTTTTTTTTTTCTTTATTTTAAATTTTTAAACAAACCTACAAGCTCTCCGGCAGCCGCCCCCCCCTCTCTCTCTCTCTAGAAACAAGAATTTATTGATCTCAATCAGCAGGATCACACATTCGGGCGGGGGCTGACAAAAAATTGGTCCCTATCTATCATTCTCCACCTTGTACAATGCCCAAACCGAAGAGAAAAAAGGAAAAGAAAATCTAAAGGCCATCTAAATGAGAAACCTGGCCGCAATGGGAATTATATGAGATAACACAATCCCAGCAAAAAGTGGCCCGCCCGCTATGGGGTGCTAGATGTAGAGCCGATAAGAAGATGTTGCAGCCAACATAGACCCATAACGACTTTCCACTGCAGCAGCCAGAAAGGACCAAACATCCTGCAGCAATGTGCCAAGAGGGCCACAACTCCCTAAACAGCCAAAACCAACAGTATTCACGCTCTTCAGGAGAACCCTTTGGGTAAAGGAAAGCCCAACTCAAATTTACCAAACTAAAAGATTATTAAAAGGACCATGATCGACCCAAACATTCCACTGCCTCCATAGACCAAAACCAACATGCCAGCACTTGCCCAATTCCTAACCTTCAGTCATATTAACAGTTTCAGTCTCTCCATCAATCCCAACTCTCCAGTTAAAGCATTGGATCATGGAAGCTAGCATCGTTTGTACTACCTTCAATGCTAGAGAAGTGCCTGGGCAGCCTCTCTGTCCGCTCCCAAATGGCGAGAAATGGAAATGCTGACCCCTAACGTCCACGTGGTGACTCCGGTCGCTCTCATCCAACGGCATGAATCTCTCAGGATGGAATTCAAGTGGGTCAACCCAATGCTCAGAGTCCCTTCCGATGGCCCACACATTGATGAACACTTGGGTGTTAGCTGGTACATCGTAGCCTCCGATTTTGCAATCTTTAGTGGATTCCCTAGGAATCATTGGGACCGACGGGTGCAATCTAATTGTTTCTTTGACAATTGCCTGGAGGTAAGGAAGGTTTTGGACGTCGGATTCTTCCACCAATCTATTTTTCCCGACAACTGAATCGATCTCTACCCTTGCTTTCTTGAATATGTCAGGATGGTTGATGAGTTCCGCCAAGGCCCATTCCATTGTGATTGCAGTCGTATCAGTTCCCGCCACATTGATATCCTGTAGAAGATTCCAAAGAATAGTATAATACTCAGCCTATCAAAAATGATCAGGATCGAAGACTCAAGTAAACCACGCAAGGGGGAAAATTGGGGAAAAGAAATGCCTACCTTAAAACCTTACTAGGCTCATATGCCATCCAAACTGTTTATAAGTTCAAGATGAACTGAAAACACAAAAATTTAAGCCTGATACAAAACTTTTGTCCCCATGCAAAATTTTCAACTCTGGTCATTCAATCCCCAATCTCCGTTGTTTCCTCTTGTGTGGCCCACTTGAGTATCCGATTTGACGTTTTTTTTTTTTGTCATAAGTCTTAAAATGAGCTCTGAAAATGGATGGATTGGGTGGATTTCTCACAAACAGAACAGTGGGCCTACCTAGCCTTCCCGCACAGAACTTTATGCCAAAAGCGTTTGCAGGAGATCTGCCTCCCCATCCAACGTATTGATTATGTCACGCAGGCGTGGAAAAAGGATCACACAAATATCAGCTTAATCCAAAACTTTCTGTCCTAAGAAGTTTTTAACGGGTGAGTGTTCAATCACCACTGTTTCTCAATGTGTATTCCACAGGATATATATACACACAAACACACACACACACCTCACTTTTGGACTTGTTATGGGTAAAAATTAACTGATCAAACAACTGGATGAGGGAGGACAGGGAACATTCAAAAGAAGGTAGCTCAATCTCGACTATCAAGCATGACCTTTGCAAACAACTCAATTATCTATTACAAGTAGTGACCTCGGCCTTGGATTTTGTCTCACAGTCGTGACCAAAGAATGGCCACACAACCAACGAACGACCATGAGTGTTGACCTGCCCTGCCTCGAAGCATAGCATTGACTATGATCAACAATATAACTTTGTCTATAAGACCTCGGCCGAGCTGACCTGTAGGTCATCCCGAGTCATCTCCTGTAATCTCCTCGGACTCCAACCACTCGAAGATCTCATTGAGAGGATCTATCTAAGATTCTCATTGAGGATCTCCGGAAGACAACCACGACACGTTTAGAAAATGACTCATTCCGCAATACGCACCTATCATATAGAGGTATTGCCGTATACGGTAATGGCATCAAAATACTATAAATTAAATAAAAGCCTTACCAACGGTGGAAGGTATGCATAAAAATTCTTGTTCTATTAGACTCTGAATGCCTCTTCTAACTATAGTATCGAGAGTACCCTACCATAGCCTAAGTTATTTGGTTTGGTAGGTATTCAACGGTCCTGCATGGGCATCCAAATATCCGCATCAACCGGGCTCATTCCTTAAAATGAGTTGATAAAATGGGTTAACGGCGTGAATAAAATACATACATCTTAGTATGGCTCAGATAACTTTTTCACTAACCACGGCCCTCTTTGGTACCTAATCATTCTGAGACCGTTGTCACTGATGCAAATTATTTGGTGACGTCACTTCAGTGGCAAGTCACATTCACACGGTCTTTTGACTGCTCATTTTATGCATGATTGGATGCAAATCTTAGCTGGATCGCGTAAAGGAGGAGTGCAGATCCGGTGTTTCCTGGAAACACCGAGCAGCTGAATCCAACACCATTGCTGATCCACGTCACTGTAATTGTCACGTCACCGGTTTTTTTAAATATATTTAAAATAATTTACATTCCCAATACCCCGTGTAACGGTTTCACTTGGAAATCGGATTGCATGCCGATCGGTGCGCTCTTGCTCTTACCATACTGAGTAAATTCAGTTGGGCCCATCTTGTATATACGTGGTCTATCTAGGCCGTCCATCCGTTTTTCCATCTAATTCAAGGGGTTAAGCCCAAAACTAAAGTATATCCAAATATCAAGTGGATCATACCACTGTAAACAGTGGGGATAATGATTTCCACCGTTGAAACCTTGCTAGGCCCTATGGTGATGTTTATTTGTCATCCAACCTGTGCATAAGATCATACAGGCATGGATGAAGAGAAAACACAAATATAAGCTTGATCCAAAACTTTTGTAGACCCCGAGAAATTTTCAACGGTAAACATTCAATTCAACTGTTTCCTATGGTGTGGTCCATCTGAACATTGTATATGCTTCATTTTTTACCTCAAACTTTAAAATTATCTAGTAAAATTGATGGACAGAGCGGATAAAATTTATAAATCATGATGGACCCCACAGAGTTTACTCAGTACGCTAACATAGTGAGTTACTCGATACGGAATCAGCTTCCTTCCATCTGGGGACTCAGCGCACGGGTTGAGTAGCAAGTTACGCTACTAAAGTGATGTCACCTGGTTAAGTAGGTCCCACCATGATGTATATTTTGTATCTACACCGTCCATCCATTTGGAGAGTATTTTAGGGCATGGGCCATAAAATGAATCAGATCCGAAACTTGAGTGGACCCCACCACAAAAAACAGTGCAGAGTCACGCCCACCATTAGAAACTTCCATGGGTCACAAAAGTTTTCGATCAAGCAGGTATTTATGTTTTCCCTTCTTGAATGTCTATGTTAACTTAAGGTCTACTGTGATTTTTATTTAAGTTTTCATATGGGGATTCAATACTAGGGATGAGTAGCGAGACTCGCTACTAAAGTGATGTTACATAGTTATGTTGGTCCCACCATGATGTATGTTTTGTATCCATATTGTCCATCCATTTGGAGAGATCATTTTAGGGCATGAGCCAAAGAAAGAATCAGATCCAAAACTCGAGTGGACCCCACCACAGAAAACAGTGAAGAGAGTATGTTTACCATTAAAAACTTCTAAGGGCCACAAAAGTTTAAGATCAAGCTGATATTTGTGTTTTTGCTTCTTTTATATTTGTGTTAACTTATGAACAGGTTAGATCTCAAATAAAAATCACAGTGGACCTTAGGAAGGCTTCAGCAGTGGACGTCACTCTCCTCACTATTTTCTATGGTGGGGTTCACTCCAGCTTTGAATCTACCTCATTCTTTTGATCATGCCCTAAAATGACCTCTCCAAATGGATGTACAATGTGGATACAACACATACATAATGGTGGGCCCCATAGAACTTGGTGGCATCACTTCAGAAGCGAGTCTAGCTACTCAACGTGTCGGTAGCTAATCCGCCTCCAATATCTTTCTTCTAAATTTAATTAGGTCATGTTATCTCACATCAATTTTATAAGTTTTTTTTTTAAAAAAAAAATATTTACAAAATATGCTTGATTAATAAGGAATATTAGCTGCGACCCAGGATGAGTGATGTCCATAAAATCCTCATCGTGGGCCCACCTTGATCTATGCATTATATATTTACTCGATCCATCTGTTTCCTCATATTATTTTAAGATTAGACCCGAATCGATAATTGAGATCGGGTCAAATTCAATCTAGATTAGTACAGGACAGACCCGGACTTGGATCGGGTTAGGCATGCTAGACTCGGTACCGAGTCAGGTTGAGTTCGGATCAGGCCTATTTCAAAACCGAGTTGAGTCGGGTGTAATATCCTGAATTTTTGCTATTTTGGATTGTCAACAATCCTTAATTTTATTTTATTTTTAGAAGTATCCCACGTCGTCACTTACTGACCCTTGACGCTCGAGGTGAGCCTATACGTAGATTATACCAGTAAAGAAGCCCACAAATTCGATTAACAAACAGTATGAAGCCAACTAATCCGCTTGATCACTTAAACCTCCAGTCTAACCTCTTGAATTGTTCATCTAGAGCTTAAATCTAACCGACCCATCACTAACTAATTAAGACAACCATAACTAAATTAAAAATTTACCCAAAGTCAAGCCAGCTATAACTCAGATCTTAACTAATGGACCAAGTCAACCTATTTACTCCTTTAGCTTAAGAACCAACAGTTTAGAGTGATCATTACCGAATCACCATTTTCGCTAATTTTAAATAGGCCACACTGTGAACTTAGTTAATGCAGACCCTAACAACTGCGCCTAAGAAATCTTCCTATCCAATTCATCAAAAAATGTCCCAATTATCCGAACGAGTTTCAGACTGCTCGTTAGTGGCCCACTAGTTCTGAAATTGTAAAATGATGTCCATCTCACTGGGCTTGACGTCCATCGCGGGTGGCGAACCAAGAAAGTGCCCAGAACTAGTCAACTTGGGCCAAAAGCCAAGTGCTTGAAACACGTGAATCTTCTACGTTAAAATCTGAAAACTTAAGTGAAATAGACCTTTCACTCTTTGGTGAAGTTGTGATATTCCAACCGTTGAATTGTAATCGAACTTGGGCCATGACCCATGGATATTTCCCTACTCATATCCTTATAACTAGGACTCCGATCGAACATCAGTGACCGTTGATCGTAAATTGGGCCCATGCGATCAATTGACTCATCCATTTACTACCAAACTTGGGACAACCCTTTATCTAACTATGAGACACCTATTCCACACTTCCGCCCAAAGTCAAACCAAGCTAAGATTTTCTCACCTCTTCTGGCTCAATATGAGACTTAATAGCCAATGGTTATAGTGGATATTACATAAACATCACAGTGGGCCCCGAAAAAATCAAGAGTCACGCCCCATATATATATATATATATATATATATATATATATATATATATATATATATATATATATATATAAACTCTCTTTACAATTGGAGAAGTATAGGGGATTTTTCCCGAAAGGGCAATAGGCAATCTGCTTCCATCCATTTTGATAATTACATGCGTAATTATTTAGGCCTGAATTAAAAAAAAAAAAGAGGTTAACATGAGATTCATATAAGTCACACCAAATAAAATATTTGGAAGAGAGACATCCACCTTTGAAATTTATAGGACCCACCATAATGATTATATAAAATGGACACATTAGTTTATCTAACGGAACCCTGTCATTTTCTCTAATGGAACCCTATCACTTTGTTAAATGAACCTGTCACTTTGTCTATTGAAACCTCATCATTTTATTTGACATGCCACTATTTTATTTAGTAAAATCCTGTCACTTTGCACAGTAATATCGTCACTTTTTCAAGTGGAACCGAGTCACTATATTCAAAAACTTGTCATTTTATCAAGCAAAATCCTATCAATTTTTTTGGCAACTCCATCACTTTATCTAGTGGAACATCGTTATTTTGTCTAATGGAACCTCCTTACTTTGTTCAATAATCATGTCACTTTGTCTAGCACCCCTTTAAGTACTTTATATAGTGAAATCTTGTCATTTTGTCCAGCAACTAAAGTTGGGTATCGGACTGAGTCGAATCGGATTGGGTCCAACTCGATTCGATCCGAAATCTTAATGGCCTAACCCGAACTCGATCCGATCCGGGTCACCTGACTCGAACCGATCCGAAATGTATATGGCCTGATCCGATCTGAGTCTGACTTGGTCAGGAAAACTGAGTCGGATCGGATTGGGCATTGTTCAGATCGATCTAGATTTCAAGAGAAAAATGATAGAAAATGGGACAGACGGATCGACGCGTGAAGAAAAGGTGTCTTCTCAGCTCCAAACCAGAAGTCCGAAAAAGAAAGACTAGAATTTTCAACATGCTCCCCTCGGTCCTCGTGTTATATATATCAAACGAATCACACGTGCCAACTGAGAACACTTGTGCGAGATCTGATCTTTCCATCTGGTTGGAAGTAATGTTTTTCTCCTTTGACTAAAAAGAAAAGGTCATTTTTCTCCTCGTATGACCGAAAATATATACTGATTTTCTTATAATTTTTTTCTAATTGTCGATTTTTATTTGTATAGTGTAGTCCACTTTAGTTGTGGAATACATTGTTTGCTTCGAGAGAAGATTCTAGAAAGTACGTCGAGCATGATAAAAAGATATGATCAAGAACACGTGCTATTGGCATAGGTTTCTACGCATGGATGGACAGGGCTCCCACGATGATCTCTCCAAAGGGATGGATGGTGAGGATACAAAACATACATCATGGTGGGACCGGCATAACTACGTGATGTCACTTTAGCAGCGAGTCTCGCTACTTAACCTATGCGCTGAATCTCCAAATGAAAACTTAAATAAAAATCACAGTGGATCTTAAGTTAACACAAACATTGAAGAAGGGAAAACACAAATATCAGCTTGATGGAAAACTTTTGATATGTAGAAGTTTTTAATGGTGGGCGTGACTCTCTCCACTGTCTTCTATGGTGGGGTCCACCCGAGTTTTGGATCTGATTCATTTTATGACTCATGCCCTAAAATGATCTCTCCAAATGGATGGACAGTGTGGATACAAAACATACATTATGGTGGGACCCACATAACTAGGTGACGTCACTTTAGTAGTGGGACTCGCTACTCAACCCGTGTGTTGAATCCCCATATAGAAGGAAGTGGATTGCGTAACTCACTATGTTAGCGTACCGAGTAAACTCTGTAGGGTCCACCACGACTGATTTACATATTTTATCTACTCCGTCCATCAATTTTACTAAATAATTTTAGGGCTTGAGACAAAAAATGAAGCATATACATTTAAATCCACACTATAGGAAACAATTGAATTGAACATTTACCATTAAAAATTTCCCAGGGGATACAAAAGTTTGGGATCAAGCTTATATTTGTGTTTTCTCTTCATCCATGCCTGTATGATCTTATGGACAGGTCAGATGACAAATAACCATCACTGTGGGGCCTAGCAAGGTTTCAACGGTGGAAATCATTATCCCCACTGTTAGAGTGGCATGATCCACTTGATATTTGGCTATATTCCAATTTTGGGCTCAACCCCTCAGATTAGATGGAAAAATGGATGTACGGCCTGGATAGACCACATACAAACAAGGTGGGCCCAACTGAGTTTACTCAGTACGGTGAGTGCAAGAGCTCACCGTAATCGGTATGCAATCCGATTTCCAAAGGAAACCGTCTAACGGCGTTATGCTTTTGCTGAAATGTAAATTTTTTAATATATTAAAAAAAAAAAAAAGCCGGTGATGCGGTACTTGCTATTGCTGATATTAGGTTCAGCTGCTCGGTGTTTCAGGAAAACACCGGATCCGCACTCGCAAAGGAAATAGTGGTGATTGAATATCCACCGTTAAAAACTTCCTTTGGGACCACCGGAATGTTTATTTGTCATCCCACACAATGATAAGTTCACAAAGAATTGGACGAAGGGACCACCCAAATATAAGCTTGATCGAAAACTTGTGTGGCTCAAGAAAAGTTTTTAACGGTCAATTAACACTGTTTCCGGTGGCGTGGCCCAGCTGAGATTTGGATTTGTTTCAGTTTTTGGATCACGGTTAAAATGAACTATCACAACGGATGGTGTGGATGCATGGCACATGCATCAGCGTAGACCTCACAGTTGGGCATCAACTGAACTCGGTGATCCAGCGATGTACGAGCGCAAGCCGTACGAAAAGCAATGTGTATGGGCTTATCCACTTACAGTGATGTAAGCTTTGATGTTGTCCCTCGTCAGTTTCATCTCGGCGTTCTCATCTTCCGATATCTCGAGCAAAATATCGAGAATATCCTTCATACCATCTCCTCTCTCCATCTTCATCTTCCTCCCTTCTTCATGCTCTTTGATGATCCTCTCCATCATCGCATCGAATCTCTCGTGCGCGTCCTTGTACCTCTTCTTTAGTCCCTGAAAAATCCAAATTCCGACAAAACCCGATGTAATCCGATACGTTGAACGTGCCCATCAGCACCGTCACATCATGTACCAGCTTCCTCCCTTCCTCCGCCTCCCCTTCCGTGTCCGAACATATCCGGCTCATCGCCATCCTCGATATTATGTTGCTCGTCATCGTAATGAGCTCTCGGCCAACGTCGACTGCATCTCCACTGTTGGATTTCTTATGTTGCGGTCGCAAGAATTGGCGTATCTCTTCGTGGCGGACGGGCTGGAACTGATCGAGCGTGCTCCCGCCTAGAAGCTCGGACATGCAGAGCTTCTTCATGAACTTCCAGTAGGGGCCGTAGCGACCAAAGGCGATATCGGAGGGACCGTAGATTAGGTTACGGACAGCTGAGGATTGAGGTCGGGATGCGAAGGAAGTCTGGTGGGTCTTGAGGATTGCTCTTGCACTGTCGGCGTTTGAGGCGACGACAACGGGGACAGAGCCCAGGGGGCGGTGGATCAAAGGGCCATAGCGCTTGGAGAGCTTGTGGAAGGCTTGGTGAGGGATGAGACCGTTGTGGTGGAGATGTCCGACAATCGGGAGCAGTATCGGGCCGTGGTACGGGAATTGGAGAAGATGATCCTGATTAGGACAGTGGAAATGAGCCAGATGAGGAAGAGGATAGCGTAGGATTGGAGTTCGTCGGCCATGGTTTGTGTGATTGACGCAGGGGAGGACGTGAGGTCGAGCACCGTCTTCCTCAAGAGGATAACTATTCCGAATCCACGGAACTTCTCTGGACTCCTCACAGAGACTTCTCGAATCCACGAAGAAAAAAAGCAGAAAATAGAAATAATTCTAATAAGTTCGAAATTGATTGATGAATGATTAAAAATGAGTTCACAACCCTTTAAATAAGGGTATCAAGCAATGGGAAAGAAATCATAATCAAACTACAACTCAAACTCCTAGAATCCGCGACTTACTATAAATAGTAAACTTACTATTTATAGACGGTCGTGATGTCTACTAGTGCGCAAGGTTTTCGGCCAAAAATAGTAAGTGTCCTATTTGGCTTCACCAAATCGTTCCCCTAATTATTCTAAGCTCTTTTCACGTTGGGCGCAACTCCTAAAGCCCAATGGATGAAGAGTTATAATCAAACTAAAACTTACTATTTATAGTAAAAACGAAATTAAAATAGGGAAACGACGGGCAATCAAGGGGTTTTTCTCAACTCCGGGTTGCGCAACCCGACGTAGCGGGTTGGTTGGCTAAAGTAGCTCGTTCTACCCCAAAATCATATATTTTACGTTAGCTAACTCATTCCGGATTGCGAGATACGCCCGATCTAAGGTCCGATGGTCCGGATCACTTCTGTCGTCGACCGGGCCTTTTCTGATCCGTCTTGGCCATGAAACTGTCCGCGACCCGCTCTACATCAGTGATGGATAGTTAGTTGGAGGGTGGAGATGACTGGGAATGAAGAGGTTATCAGATGCAATGGTGTGAGGATTTTTTTTAAGAGTACTGAAATGAGTGTGAAAATAAAAGCCGACTAAATTGGCCTTCTTAACTGAGAAATGACCAGAATTTACTTATAACCACTGTGACATCAGGGATAAGTCTACTTTTCGAAATCTCAGAATACCAACCCCCTTGGGGTATCTTCCGATAGTTTTCTCTTCACTTCTGTTATGATTTTTTTTTTCCTTCTCTTTCTTTCTGAAATGACTAAAATACCCACCCTTTAACGAGAGTAGGGGTGTACTTCAAGTCGAACCAAGTAGAGATGGCCTCAACTCCACTCGGCTCGGCCACTGGTTGACCTCAGCTCGAACTTGGCTCGGCTCGATCCTCGAGCTTGACCGGCTAGCTCGGCTCAATTCGGTTAGCAGCTTGGGCCAGCTTGGGCCGAATTTGAGCCGAGTTCATCATTGAGGCATTTCCACAAACACCTGGATTGCACCATCAAAATAACTCTGTATGTGAAACAAAGCAATGGTTTTATAGGTATTTTATCAAATACCTTCTAAACAACATAAAAACAACAAAAAATCAATACAACAGCTATATAATTGCTGTGTGGTACACCAGCCAATTCGCTTCCAATGCAGGCAGACACCCTTTATTGAGATAGCCGTACATTGTTTGGTTATAAAGCAATTCAGTGATGCAGTAGCCCTCTTCTCTTATGTAGCCAATGAGACTCGATATGGGATACAACAGTGCTTGGCTAAGACCTTGATTTTGAGCAGCCCTCTTCTGTAGCCAAAGAGACCCGATACGGGATACAACAGTGCTCGGCTAAGACCTTAATTTTGAAACCTATTTCTGTCTTTAGTATCGGTGCTATCACCTCAATAACAGGCTTTTTCAGGCCCGTATGAACCCATACAGCCTATCATTCATGTGTGATACACATACATATCATGTACATACCTTCTTTGCCACAGGCCACACTTCATTGAGTCATTTTATCAAACACTTGGTGAGCAACATCAATGGCAAGGTAACCGAGTCACTGAACTGGTTCGATCCGAGTTTGATTCGAGCTAGATTCGATTCGAGTCGAGTTGAGCTTGGGCCTGCTCGAACTCGGCTCGAACTCATTTTCAAGCTCAAAACATCAGCTTAACTCAGCTCGAACTCAGCTTCGAATCGAGTCAAATCGAGCTTTTTCGAGTCGAGTCAAGCGAGCTAACTAAGCTAGCTCAGTTTGTGTACACCCCTAAATGAGAGTGCATGTAAATATTGTTAATTAGGTGTTATATATATATATATATATAGGGAAATGGTACTATGAGGTCAAGCGCATGAACCTTAATATGAGGTCGAGTCGTGTCTTTATTTGAGCCGTTGGATGATAAAAATAAAAAATGCACATGTGATATGACAGCTTCTCGAAGAAGCTAATATGATAAGAAGCTACTTAGGGCCCACCATCATGCTGTGAGAAATCCACACTGTCCATCTATTTTTCCATGTCATGTTAGGGCATGAGATAAAAAATGGGGTAGATCCAAAACTCAAATGGGCTGCATAGTAAGAAACATTGAGGAATGGACGTCCTCTGTTGAACATTTGTAGGGTTACAAAAGTTTTAGATTGAGGTAATATTTTTGTATCTTGAGTTCATCCCAGTATGAATGACCTTTTGAATGGTACGGATGGCATATAAGAATAACGGTGGACCTTATGAAGGTTTCAACGATAGACATTTCCCTACTCACATTTTCTTATCGTGTGGTCCACTTGAATTCTAGATCTATCTCATTATCTTTACCACATCCTAAAATGAATAGATAAAACGAATGAACAGAGTGGATTTCTAACGAGCATTATAATGGGCCCACCTATCTTTGTGTAGATAAAAATCCCTTCCCACCCAATCCAAATTACAGGCGAGTTGTGTGTGAAGTATATTAGGTGCAACTTTGGCCTCACCCAATAAGGTACGGTCCTTATCGTAGGCCCACATTGACTTATGAATTTTATATCCACGCCGCCCATCTATTTTTATAGATCATTTTAAGATATTATTCAGTACCTGAAGCAGATCCAACTCGACCAAACCATAGGAAAAAGTTGTGATTGACAATTAATCAACTACTTCAATTTTGGATGAATCCGATATTTGTTTTTTGACTTCATCCAGGGTTATATAACTTATTAACAGGTTAGATGGAAAATAAGCATGATGTAAACTTTACGGTGAGCCAGGGGAAGTTTTTAATGGTATAGTATTCAATCACCACTATTTCTGATAGTATGGTCCACCTGAGAATTTGATCTTCTTTATTTTTGGAATCAAGACCTAAAATTGTCTTCCAAAATAGGACGGTATGGATATACAATATGCAGATCAAGTTGGACCCATGGTAAGGGACGCACTGTCTTAGGTTAGGCTGTCGCCGCACCTAATCTGCTCCCTTCCCCGTGAAGTGAAATGGCTGGTGTGCCACACGCCACCGACCTTGGTGGTGTGATGCCGTCACCAAGTTCTGTGAGCCCCACCATGATGTAAGTACTATATCCACACCGTCCATCCATTCGGAAAAATCATTTTATGGTATTAGCACAAAAAATAATTAGCAGATCCAAAGCTTAAGTGGAGCATAACACAGAAAGTAATAGAGATTAAACGGCTACCAATGAAAACTTCTTGGGCCACAAAAGCTTTGGATCAAGATGATATTTGTTTGGTCCCTTCATCCAATTCTGCGTGACATTACGAACAGGTTGGATGGAAAATAAACATCACGATGAGCCATGGAAAGGTTTCAACGGTGGGCATCATTGTCCCCATTACTTTCTGTTTTGTGGTCCACTTGAACTCTGTATCTGCCTTAGTTTTGACTTCATGCCCTAAAATGATCTCTCAAAATGGATAGCATCATTGTCCCCATTACTTTCTGTGTTGTGGTTCACTTGAACTCTGTATCTGCCTTAGTTTTGACTTCATGCCCTAAAATGATCTCTCAAAATGGATAGACGGTGTGGATATAGGACATATACCATGGAGGGTCCCACAGAATTGGTGACGGCAACCCAACTCGGTTCAAAGCCCGACTCAGCCCGACTCGACCGTTTATATATATATATATATATATATATATATATATATATATATATATATATATATATATATATATATATATATATATATATATATATATATATAAGTCATGTGCTTTTAATCCTAATTTAGTTTATTTCATTTATTAGTTGTTCAGAAACTGGGGTGTTTTGATGCCTCTTTTCCATGGTCGCGGTTGGTGGCTTCTGGGCAACAGCTTTCTCCGTGAATCCCTGATCGTGGGACCCACCTAAATATATTTGTGTGGTATACATGTGCTACCCATCTGGTTTTTTCAGGTCATTTTAGGGTTTGGCTCCAAAAATGAAGCAAGTCCGATTCTCACGTGGACCAGGAAGTTTTGGATGAAGTAATTAATTTTGTTTTCCTTTCGTTAAGGTACATGTGAACTTAACAACAAATTGGATGGAAAATAAACATTATGATGAATCCGTGGAAAATTTTAATGGTGGGCGATGAATGATCACTATTTCCTTTAGTATTGTCTACTTAAGATCTTTATTTGCTTCATTTTTTTTTTTTTTTTGTTCATGCCCTAAAATGAGCTAGAAAAAATAACAGACCACATGGATATACAACACACACATTAAGGTAGGCCCCATAGTTAGGGACTAACCAACTTAGATATTACTCGTTGATTCACCTCATATGTGCCCGAGGTGGACCCATGTTTGTATTAGATTGTGTCCTGATGAATAAACTATGTGCGAGTCCACATCGGTGGTTTGGGTGGACTACATGATTGGGTATTTTCAGGGGTTTTTAGTGTAATAGAAGCCTAAGTGATTTCATGTTCATTTTATTCATCTTTAGCCTCTAAACTAGTGAGTTATAATTCATCTTCCTTAAGATTAATACTCTAATGAGGATTCCAACCTTCACCTTAAAGATGATTTTGAACTTCACCATTTTTTAGAGATTAAACTCAATCTAATTTGCATATCCTTTATTTAAATCCTTTAGAAGACCCATGTAGACGAATTCCCTAGGATTACAATTACATTCTCATGAGTTGTAAGAGATTCACCCAACGTCACTTGCCTTGTTTACCTCATTAGACATGTAAGGTATTTGATCTTGAAGCTGAAGCATTGTTAATGATCGGCATTAATGATCGGGAGAGCAATTGAGTATAGCATATTCAAGCACGGGAGAGCTCTGAAGAAGTGACTCAAGTACGACATGTCAAAGTAACTCAATTCAACAAGTAAGTGTTATTTATGGGTCCATACTCACTTTCTTTGTGTAGAATTGAAGGCAAGAGTTTGTGATGCAAACTCGATAGGTTCTTGTGTAGGACTTAAACTCTTAAATGAGGAAGAATTCACTAGATACGGGTGTGTACATGTTAGTCTCTGTGGGAGCCTCCAACGTCAGTAAGCATAGGTCTTTTGACTACGACTAAGGTTGTTGGTTAACCGATAGAAAATTAATTACTAAAGTGTAACACCTCGTATTTTTCAATACCCAGGTGTTACCTTTTAAACCCACGATTATTGAAACTCAAGACCAGTTAACCAAAATGACTTAAGTTAACATGTATAGGTTAGGATTTCCAAGCGACGCTGAGACAATCTGACATGACCTTGGAGACTTAGTTTACACTCCACACCAGTTAAGGAGGTAAGCATGATCGAATCACTTAAGTCCAATCAGTTTCTAAGACAACTTGTGTTAGCAATATTCTAAAAACTCAATCCACGGAAGTCAGTGGGTAACCAACAAAGTATCTCTGTGTTTAGACATGTATTTAACCATTGAAAACAAATATCAGACCCATCTAACCATCGGATCACGGCACGTGGACCAAATATGGCTACAAAAGGTGTGTAGCAGCCCACCTGGGCCTCACATGTGCCCCAAACTGGACCGGGGCCCCTATATAGGGACCCCTAAACAAATGAACGGTGTAGATTTATCACGAATATCACAAGTAGACCCCACACGTGATGCATGTGCAACATGCACCACCATACGTGAGGTGCACCAAGCCAGGCTTGCTCGGTCAAACTGATTTTGCGGAGCAAAAACACAAAAAGAAGTAAATTTTCAAAAAAACTCCTCCAGCCTTTGAAATTTCAAACTGGAAAATTTTCAAACTCCAAAGTGGACCACCCTGGCCACTTTCCGGACGATCCAAACCGTTCATTTCACTCGTAGTGGCCCATTGAACAGAAACGTATAGGGTTCTTGCTCCATGTATTGAAACAACAAAGATCAGCCCCGTTCATTTCCTTTATGTAGGGCTGAGATCCGATGAGAAGGACCATCAGGTAGCTTGTTGGGCAAGCCAACACTTCATGGACCAGAGGCTTTCAGCCTCCTTCCTTGCAAGCTAAGAGGAGTCCTCTCACAGCCTAAAAATGGCTAGGAAATTAAGAAAGGAGAAAAAGAAGATTTTCTTCTTTTGGATGGTGGTGGCTGTCACACTCGTGGCCGTCCGATGGGCCATGTGACTTCATCACAACGCTCCTGCATGGAAGGTACGTGATGAGATGAAGGAATTTCTCATCTCATGAGAATGGGGAGGAAAATAGAAGAGATCTCAGGAGATGGAGCAAGATCTCATCTGAGATCCGAAAATTGGACCCCACACTGCCTTTGGGCCCCATCTTGACCGATCAAACGGTCCAGATCGCCCAAAGACCCCTTGAAGGACAATCCACTATTAAAGGGTGGGTCATCTTCCCCAATGACCCACCAAACCACGTCAACAAGATGGGCCCCATTAGGCCTGGAAAATGTACTCCTAGGGAGCCCAAGGCGCTACAAACACATCTCCACAAACAGATGGGCCCCATGCACAATGGACCATGGATCCAAACCGTTGAACGGAGGGAACTCTAGCTGACCGTCGGCTGTCCCTCTCCCAGCCTATAAAATGGGCTCAGCCCTCCAGGGTTTACACAGAAAGAGAGGAAAGGTAAGGGAAGAAGGAAAGAAAAAAAAGAGAGAAACCGAGAGGGAGAAAGAGAAAGAAACAGAGAGTACGAAAGGAGAGAAGCAGGGTGGGCGTGAGCACCACCGTCCGGCCAGGTGACACCACCCCACCCTCTCCCTTTTTTTCGTCATTTCTAGCAGGAAATCAGCCTGTTACTGAGGTCGAATATGGCCGGAAAATGAGCCTTGTTTTGTGGCCAAAATGTCCTGTGAATGGCTCAGCAGGGAGCTGAAAATCAGCCTAAAAACGAGCCCCTGTTCAAACTACAGCACGCCCCAGGAAAATGGGAATAATACCAGCCTGCAAACATGGCTAAAAACACACCTAGTCGAGCCATCTCTGAGCTGGAATCATGGCAGCAAATGAGCTCTGTTTGAGCTCTGAAATGGGCTGAAAAACGGCCCAGGGGTGGGCCGCGTTGAAGCTGCTAATCGGGGCCTGAAATGGCTCTCAGTTGGGCCAAAAACAGTTAAGGATCAGGCTTAGGTGCTGCCATGAAAACAGTCTGCAAACAGCTGGAGTTTCAGCTCAAAAACAGAAGCAGAGGAAACTGAAAAAAGGGCCTGCAGCATGGGCCGTATGCACGTTGGCAGAAGTGGGCTGCACTGGCTGTGGGCCTCACAAAACGTCAGGCGGGCTGCACTGACTGTGGGTCGTGCCATATAAACAGATGGGCCGCACCCACCATGGCAGCACGTGTGTACACGCCCCTGTGTGAGCTACACATCCAGGCCGTCTGTCAAAAGACGTCCAGGCCCTGGACGTTTGAATATTAAAACTATATATATGTATATATATACAGCTGGTGGGCCACACGTGTCGGCCCACCTCAATGTATGGGATTTACCTGCACCGTCCAGCAGGTCTGGACGGTGGGTACCCACCTCAGGCTTTTTGATCCAATCCGTTCATCTGTCTGGCATGTTGCATGGGAAACCGGCCCCCTGATGTATATGTTACATCCAAACCGTCTTTCCACCTGACGGGAAGTGAAGTAGATTAAATTCCTTGGTGGGCCACGTATGTGGACCCCACCTTGATGTATGTAATTCATCCAAACCGTCCACCCAATTGGTAAACTCGTCCCATGGGCCTGAGAAGGAAAAATAAGACAAATCTGGTTATCAAGTGGACCACACTGCAACCAGTAAGGGATTGAACGTCTACCATTGAATCCCGTTTGGGATCCCTGAAGTTTTGGATAAATATGAAATTTGCTTAGGTCTGTGTGACCTTATCAACAAGTGGGATGGAAAACAAACATTACGGTGGGCCCCACGATCGAGGCAAGTGTGTTTCACCAACGTCGTTCCTCCATTTGATGTCCAAACCGTCTATCTGGATGGTGGGCCAACCATCCTGCCAGCAGCATAAGTGCTGTTTTACATCAGCAAGTTCTGTGCACTAATTGCCAGGTTTGTGTGATATCTACACTGCCCATCACTGGAATGGGGACTACAGTAATGTACGTGGGCCCTATAAAGTTTTAACCGTAGAATTCATTATCACCACTGCTATTTGTAGTATGGGTCAGATGATCTCTCGATGAGATTCATTTTGGATAATACACTGAGAAGATCTCTTAAAATGGATGAATGGTGTAGATGGTGGGCCCATCCATGAGGCCCACCTGATGTATATAAGGTTCATGCGTGAGGCCCAATTCAGGTCTTTGCTGTGGACAAACTCTAGGCCTGGTCTGGGCCATTAGTTGGGATGAAAGCCTATAGGCCTAGTCACCTCTAGGCTAGCCCAAACAACCTTAATTTCGGGCCCTTTAAACCCCACACATTTTTTTTATATACCTAGGACTTGTTGTCTAATAATAACTAACTCTCTAGGAAGCTACTTATGTACCTTGGGGCCACTAACTATGCATAAAAATCCAGATTGAGGGACGTACTACGATCCATAGGTGATGATTCTTCCCCTTGAGCTTTCCATCCTCCCATAAGCTTAAGTTATAGTGTGTATTCTAATTTATAATTGATATCTCCATTTTATAATCATGTGTTAGCTGGTGGAAATTGAATTGCTATATTACATACTTAATGTTCATCTTGTATATTTGTTCATACTTATGGATTATTTGTGAATTGCTTATGGAACTTCAACTGGTACATTAGTAGGAAACCTCTACTTATAAATGTACACCCATACTTGGGATGTAACTCTATTGATGGTGATTGCAATGGACCTTCAATCTAGTGGTTATTGAGTGATGGTCTAGATGGATCATTTTGATGTGAGCATACCATCCAGGGTTGTTGTATCTAAGTAGTTTTTAAGGATGATCTTTTATCGCATGGTTTTGATACTCGCCCTATGTGACTTATTTTAATATTTGCCTTATGTGACTTGCTTTTATATTACCTTATGTGGCTTTCTCGCAGTATTTTTCCTATATGGGTCCAATGTTTTATACTGTGCAACTATGAGATGGTAAGCCCCATATGCTGTAATATGATTAGCCACTAGTTGACGGATTTTCATTAAACATCCTAAGGTGATAGTCTCATGAGCCGAGGACGGTGGTATGAGACCTATGTTCGAGCTGTCAGCCTACCCTGGTGACAAGCTCCCGTAGTGACCTTGAGCTTATTTAAATTGGTTGATTGTAACTGGACTAATAATGAGTTGGCTAATCATGCATCCACAGCATATTGGTGATGACGGGTGGCTAATTCTGGATGCTGTAGCACGTGCCTTATGAACATCGGGGTATCGTTTCGCTAGCTCCCAGATTACCGACTATCGATCTATTGTTACGACTGTATGATTTTTCCAGATCGATGATTGCATGGCTGAAGAGCCCAATTTTCACACGGATGTACTTCCCCGGGGCGATGTGCATTCATGCATCCTTGCATTTAAAAAGACTACATCATGTGTTGTTTTGATTGCCTCCTTCTTTTATAACTATACTTACCTAATGCGGCGGCGTGTAATCGTGAGGAGAATTCACACTGAGTTGGCCACTCATCCATAAAAAATATAACCGTACAGGTAGCACAAGTGGCTTAAATGATATGCAGATTTAGACTTATAAGGAGCCGTTACGGTGGTCAAGGACCCATGGTTGTACTTGTCGAGAAAGCTATGTGATCTTGCGGCTTTCGTTTGTGTTTCACATGCTTTTAAATTTCTCATGTGTGTAATCTTGTATTTGTTATTGTGGAGACATTGGTTTGTATAATTTATTATAGGCAACCTCTGTATGTTCTAAATGTAGTTAAAATTTTTCTTTTATACTTACTTGTCCATTCTATGCTCATCTGCTTACTCTGATAGTTGAAAAAAAAATAAAAAATGTATACTCGAATTTGACCATCCTTTAAGTTTAAACTCAGGTTTTTGGGAAACGGGTCATATACTCGGGTCCTGAAAACACGGGGCGTTACATAAAGTCTTTTGCGGGAGCCTCCGATGGGAGCGTACGCTAAGTTCTTGTGTAGGGCTATAAGGCTAGAGGTGAATCTGATTTAAAACATTCAATAGTGAATATCGGTACACTTAAGAAGAGTGCATCCACTAAGAGTGGCATAGAAAAATCGAACAATTATGTATGCTTTTGTTTGAGATTATGAATTACGTATATATTTAATTCATGCTTATGTGTTTGATTAGGTAAATCATTTGAATACTTGTATTGAATTGTATGCTAGGCACTTAACTTGTAAAGTGCATACAAGTACACTATCGATTATACATTAGTTGCTTCATTGGTATATCTATTGTAGTCTATATAATTAGACCCACTATTGGCTTCGAAGCCGTAGTATTAAATTGTATTAATTTAATTAGCAAATTAGTTTAAGTCAAGCAATTATGTTTTAATTGGTCATATTCACTATTTATAGGACTAAGTCATTCATTCCACAGTTTCTATAAGCTTCCGCGCATAGTTATGGTATCTCACTACACAATTTTAGTACGTAGCCATGAGGTGTAAGGTATAAGTAGTTGTGAGTAGTAAAAAAAAGTTGTAGTTGTGTGATGTGTTATGGGTGTAATTGCTAATTGTAATTGTTATAGCTGTGACTCTCAACTAAGAGTCTTGTAGGTGTGAATGTGTAAGTCGTAAGTGTAAACCATAGTTGTTATTGTACCATATTTCTGATCATTTCTGAAATATCCAATTAGGACATGACATGTGTCATTATACGGAAAATATATAACATGTGAAAGATCTCTAGAGATATTTGGAGTGTTTTTCATGAAACTATACCTAGCACTGGGCTGGATGATACACGTCATCTAATGACAAGGTGCGACCGAAAAGCTCAAGAGGCAAAAGTGGTCGAGCGGAAAAGAACGGTCAGAGGGACACAAAGAGATAAAAGGATTTAGAAGACCAAACGTAGAACGATTCAGCTACCGTAACTGTTGAAATAAATAGAAAAACGTTTAGATGGCATAACAGAGATCTATAAATAGTATGAAGTTCAGCAAAGTAGATCGTCTCATGTCAATCCAACAAACTAATCAAATTATCTTTATATTTCCTTATCATAGCCTAACTCTATTTAAGGAGTGGCGATAATCTTGCAGCAGTAATCGTCGGTTGTAATCCAAGTTTATGCTCACACGTTAGACTATATCCATTCTCAATACAAATTCATCTTTTAGAAATACTCTTTACTGTTGTTCCCTATGATTGACTATAAGTACTTCCTTTCCTTGTTCAATTGTACTGGTATATTAAAGTTCTTTTGCATAGATTGCAAGAAGCTATCCATCATTAAATGAAGAACCCTACCTTCTAAATATCACTTAATCATCTTACAATTTAATTATGAGTGGCTAAATAAGTGACGGATCTTCTCAATCTCGGTCATATATACTCATGTTTGACGTATCTGCCTATCTTTGTGCTTGGGGTCAAGTTGTTTGGTTTGAATTTAGCCGCAAAATTAGCTCTAGGATGCCGCATGCACCACACGTGAACAAAACCAACTGCCAACAGTTGTGATTTGTGATAATTGTGAATTTTAATTTTGTATATACAAGATTATTTTTTTGTACTTTATTACTTTTTTCTCTTCTTATACTTTAGAGCAACGAATCTAATGTGCAGAAGTTATGGGGCCACCAAAATTAGGATTAGACTTAATACCAGTTTGGCTAGATTCCTTGCCCAATAGAGCTAAAAGTCAAGCGGGTTAGGTCAGGTTGGTGCTCAACCCTAGCCCAACCCAAGGTTCCTGCACCTCAACCCTAACCCAACCCAACCGAACCCAATCTCGGGTTGGGAATTCTCAACCCAAGCCCAACCCAAGCGGGCTTGGTTAGGTTGGTCGGTTGGATACATGATAATATTTTCATTATTACATTAGTCTATTGTATTTCAATACACATCTTATTTTTTGTATCTATAGTTTTATTAATTATACATATGTAGTTATTTATAGTAAAGAGCTTTATTTTTTTCTAAATAAACAAGTTAAAATATAGGACAACTATTTCTTTAAAAGCCATTTTGTGTCGCACGCAATCTATTTGGGAGAGAAAAATCCGGCATATCTTATTAGCTTGAGTCATCGAAAATGATGTGGACCAATGAGACCCAACAACACTGGAATTTCTTGTGCCTTCAACACAAACCATCCACACTCAATTATAATTAATTAATAACTTATATATTGATTGGGTTCAGTTGGGTTAGACAACCCAAGACCTCAACCCAAGCCCGACTCAAGTTTTATCGGGTTGGTGTTTGTATAGCCCAAGCCCACGATCAGACTCGATACATCCTGCCCAAGCCCAACCCAATGTCGGGTCGATCACGGGTCGATCTGGTTGTACCCGCCCAACTTTTAGCGCCCAATCGGGCCCCAAGCTTTACTCACATGAAGCAGAACAGGGGAACATTTATTTCACAGTTCTTAGCAACAAACTCCAATTATAAGAACAATATTGAGAAAAACAAAAAACAAAAAAAACTGATTAAAAACGTGGCGTGGATGAAAGACACGTGCAACACGCACAGGCCAACATTAGGTACGAGGCTGCTCATTGCTATGCCCACAAGCACATGCCCCAGTGACACGCCCCCACATTCGACATTCTCCATCAAGCGGGACACGTGTCGTAGATCAACCTTTTGGCAGGGAGATCTAGACAATGTGGCCCACTTGATGGGAACCGTGGACCTCATACACGTGTCCCATGCAGGCATGTGTGGTGTTTCACACACATGTGGGCATCACAAACCAGTGTTTCATCAGTCAATTGAAAGGAACAGGATTTGCACGGGCAATCGGGACACACACCAATGGATGTGCCCTAGGCAATGTCAATCCTGGGCCCTCCGTCATATCAACAGCTGCACTCTCTCCGTTGATCCCAACCTTCCAATCGAAGCATTGGATCATGGAAGCGAGCGTTGTTTGTACGACCTGCATCGCTAGAGAAGTGCCTGGGCAGCCTCTCTGTCCGCTCCCAAACGGCAAGAAATGGAAATGCTGCCCCCTAACGTCCACGTGGTGACTACGGTCACTCTCATCGGACGGCATGAATCTCTCGGGACGGAATTCAAGTGGGTCGACCCAATGCTCGGGGTCCCTTCCGATGGCCCACACATTGATGAACACTTGGGTGTTAGCTGGTACATCGTAGCCACCAATCTTGCAATCTTCACTACATTCTCTATGAATCAATGGGCCTGTTGGGTGCAGTCGGAGTGTTTCTTTGACAACTGCCTGGAGGTAAGGAATATTTGGGACGTCCGATTCTTCAACCAATCTATTCTTTCCGACCACTGAATCAATCTCAACCTTTAATTTCTTGAAAATGTCAGGATGGTTGATGAGCTCCGCGAAGGCCCATTCCGTTGTGATTGCAGTTGTATCGGTTCCGGCCACAAAGATATCCTACAGAAGATTCAAAAGATAGCATAAATACTAATCTAGTCAAATATTACCTTAGCTGGGATTTGTTGCCCAGTTCAGTCCATTTTTTCTTTGGGGCCTTTGGGCTTAGGACTTTGGGGTGGGGCAATGGTTTTAAAACTCAGGCAAGTCCATCCGAGTTGACTCGGACTCGGTCGGATCAAGAGTAACCCAGACCGATCATGGCCGAGCTCGGCTGATTCACCGTCGACTCGCCCTGAAACATGACTCGAGACTGGACGAGTATAATTGCATGGAGGCTCAAGGGCTTGACTATTTACAATCCACGCCATCCATCCATGATCCAAATTAATCTCAGGTGGACCACACGGTGATTGAACACCCACCATTAATGTTTATTTGCCATCTACCCTGTTGATTAGGTCACACATTACATGGATTGATCCAAAATATTTGTAGTCCCCGGGAAGTTTTTAATGGTGAGCGTTCAATCACTACTGTTTCTATTGCGTGGTGCCCCTTAGATTTCGATCTAGATAATTTTTTGGCTCATTCCCTAAAATTAGCTGGAAAAATGGATGGATGGCGTAGATAAAACAAATACATCATGGTGGGGCCCACAGAGCTTTTCCAGTATCACAGAGGGTGCTTCCGTTGTCACGCATCTGATGTACGGGTCGGATGTGCTGAATACATCACGTGGGCCCACGTCTTCCCATTACCACCGTATAAGCTTACGAGCGCTAGCCGTCCGTAAAGGACAAGGTGAATGGGTTTACCAGGATAAATGCTTTGATGTTCTCCTTCGTCAGTTTCATCTCGGCGCTCTCATCTTCCGATATCTCGAGCAAAATATCGAGAATATCCTTCACACCATCGCCTCTCTCCATCTTCATCTTCCTCCCTTCTTCATGCTCTTTCATGATCCTCTCCATCATAGCATCGAATCTACCGTGCACGTCCTTGTACCTTTTCTTCAGTCCCTGCAAATCAAAATTCCGACATAACCCGATAAAATCCGATATGTTAAACGTGCCAGCCAGCGCCGCCACCTCATGCACTATCTTCCTCACTTCCTCTGCCTCCCCTTCCGTGTCCGAACATATCCGACTCATCATCATCCTCGATACTGTGTTGTTCGACAACGTTATGAGCTCTAGTCCAACGTTGACTGCTTCTCCGCCGTTGGATTTCTTATGTAGTAGTCGCAAGAATCGCCGGATCTCTTCACGGCGGATGGGCTGGAACTGATCGAGCGTGCGCCCACTTAAGAGTTCGGACATGCAGAGCTTCTTCAAGAACTTCCAGTAGGGGCCGTAAGGAGCGAAGGCGAAACCAGAGGTGCCGTAAGCGAGATAACGGATGGCTGACGATTGAGGTCGGGATGAGAAGGTGGTCTCATGTGTCTTGAGGATTTCTCTTGCGATGTCAGCGTTGGAGGCCACTAGAGCGGGGACAGAGCCAAGTCGGAGGTGGATCAACGGTCCATAGCGCTTAGAGAGCTTGTGAAAGGCTTGGTGAGGAATGGGACCAAGGACGTGGAGGTGTCCGATAATCGGGAGCCGTTTCGGGCCGGGAGGGAGATGGCGAGCTGTGGTTCGGGAATTGGAGAAGATGGTCCGGATAATGACAGTGGAAATGAGCCAGATGAGGAAGAGAATGGCGTAGGATTGGAGGTCCCCGGCCATGGTTTGTGTGATGGACGGTTGGGTGGAGAGGGGAGAGGAATGGGAATGAAGAGGTGATGAGATGCAATGGTGTGTGGACTTTTTAAAGGGGGCTGAAATGAGAAATGACGAGATTGGCCTTGGTTTGATAATGAAAGCCGACCAGATCGGCCTTGTTGGACAGAGAAGTAACGAGAATACACTTGTAACCACCGTGACATACGTGAGAAGTCAACTCCAGCTATATTCTCGGGAAGCTCATAATAGTATATAACAACTTTGCATTAACATAATAGAAAAAAGATACCATTGAGAAGATAATACTGGTAATCTGATTTTTCCCTTCGATTATGGACCCCTTAATGTTTGCGTTTGCGTTTGATCACCCATTTGATAGAAATTAATTGGATGGTTTAGATTACTGGATCAGTATAATTTAAAAAATGTGCTACATCCAGAATGGGACCTGCAATTTAGACGGTCTGGATGGCTGTACATCAGTGCCATATACTGAGGATGAGTCAATCATTTTTTAGATGGTGCAAAACTAGCGTAGAGTTTATTTATATATTTATTTATTAACCTACACCCTGCGCACTGACGTACCCACCCACACCATATGGGCACCCATCCCTTGTCTCAACGTTGAAACAGAAGTTTATCTACCCCTGAGCCATGGAGCAGGACCCATAACTAGCATAAATTTGGCTTTTCCATCTATGATGCACAAAATCAGGATCAGATTGCTTGATGACTGTTCGGATATCCTAGGCATGTAGTCCAATTAAATCCCAACCAGATTGGATCACTAATCAAAATCACCTGCCATGCCATACTAACCTATCCAATGATGTCAGCTATATGAAGTGTATATGTTAAATAACACATGCGATTTGGATGGGATAATGGCCGTGCATGTACCAAGTTCAACGTAGGTACGACGTGACTATATTTGATCAGACGACGGGCTGCTATCTTAGAGGAAAATGAGATGACAACTTTTAAACACACTTTACATCATGCCGTCTAGTCAAATCCCACCCACATATATTGTGCCTGTGCTGTGCCTGATACAGGCAGGCATAGCATCCAGTTTCAATCTTAAACATGCACCCATGTACACTAATTTGTTTCATTAGGACAAGTTGACCCCAACTTTGGTCTAGGCTTGGACTTATTAGCTTGGCCTGTGGTCTAGGCTTATGTATGGTGTTATGGGAAAAATGGATTAACCATGTGCCTACCCAGGTGGGCTAATAAACCGACACAATTAAAAGAGCCAACCCCTGATCTGAAATCGAGTAGAAAATAAGGTCGAGCTCGAGAATCGAGCCAACATGAGTCCAAGTCGGCCCACTACCTCTAGGTCAGATCAACCTACTGTCTCCAAGTCAGATTGATATATTACCCCCAAGTCAAGTTAACTAAGACTACCTCGGCTTCTTACTGTACATCTCCGCTGATTCTGAATAATCAGATCTTATCTAAGAGAAATCCACCTGAGATCCTCTCCAAAGACCTCGAAGGATATCCACGACATGCTCAGGATCCCGAGACCTTGGCCAAGGATCTTGAAAAATTCCCCCACGCGTTCGGGATCTAAATCCTTCCACAATACGCACATACTAAATATGGAGATCTCCTCTACATCACCACATCTCCTTAACTATAAATAGGAATATCTCTAATGGTGAAAGGTATGCACAATCTCTAGCCTAAAATCCGTTACTCGAATAGATCTAGATTCCTTAACTGACTTAGGCATCGAAGGGTCCCTTACATTGGCTAAGGTCTCCTTTGCTCGTTCCTTATGCAGGTATACAAAGGTCTAGAGAAGGCTAACCAGATTTTTATATCAACACCTGGCATGGTCGCATTAATTTTCAGCTTTAGACATTTTAACCTATCATATATAGACGAGCCGAACCCAACCCAACTTTATATGTACATGCCTTATATCCTACAAATATCCTTATTCTAATTCTTGATTAAGCGACACATGTATCTTGAATGTAGATCGTTGATTTCATTCCTTGCTCATAGGTGTCCATTTGTTTGTGCATATGTAGTCCACTTGATCAATGGATAGATTTGAAACATTTAAGTTGAAAATAGGTGTCCAACTTTTTTTATTTTTGACACATGCACACAGACCCCACACACTCACACTGTGGTGAAATTTCACCACCTATGGGTACTCGAATCCTTGGCCCGGTATTGAAACTCCTGAGAGTCTACCACCGGAGCAAGAGTAAGGATCGTTGGAAGAGAATCATTGAAAACCGGGATACATGTACATGAATATTGACAGTCTGGACAGTTGGAAAAGTATGGTACATTTCTCCACATGCCACATGCGTTAAGCATGTTTGGAAAAGTGTGGCCCCTCATAACCCCTGTCCGCTCCTAGTTAGGGATGGGCGGGGTAGTACCTAAAACTCTGTGGCCCATCAGAGTGGTTATATTGTATTCACTCTGTCCATCCGTTTCGTTAGCTCATTTTAGGGCATGTGCCCAAACATGAGGGAGATGCAAAATGCTAGTGGGCCATGCCACAAGAAACGGTACGGATGAAGATCACCACCGCTGAAAAACTTCCTAATGCCCACCGTGATATTTAGATATGCCATGCAAAACGTTCATAAGGTGATTCCTACCTCCATGAAGGGAAAACACTAATATAACACTCATCCAAAACTTCTGTGACACCGTTAAGGTTTCAACGGTCCTCCCTTGTGTAAGCCAATTGAGTTTTGGATCTACGTCTCGTTTCATCCTGTACGGTACAACATGCCCTAGTGTATTATTTCCCACTAAAAAAATCTCAACTGTCCAACTTCAATAAAATAACAAGGAGGGCATCCTAGGCGGTTAGGACAGTCGGATCAATCCAACTTACAGATGTTACTGTGTTCATGGGTGTTGACTGAACACGAGGCCCACCTTGATGCATGTGCTGTATATCCATGCCGTCCATCAGTTTTTGCAGCTCACTCTAGGGCATGGTCCCAAAAGTGAGGCACATCCAAATGTCAAGTGCACCACATTAAAGGAAACATCGTTTATTGAAACCCTACCATTGAAATATTCATAAGGCCCACCATAATGTTTAGCTGCCATTCAACCTGTTAATAAGGTAACACGGACCTAGATGAAAGTAAAATACAATATCACCTTGACCCAAAACTTTTGAAAATCCCAATTAATTTCTAATGGTGGGCATTCAATCCCGTCTTTGTGGTCCACTTGAGATTTGGATCTGCTTCTTTTTTTAGACCATGCTCTAAAATGAGCTGAAAAAACTGATGGACTGCATAGATATACAACACATGCATCAAAGTGGGCCCCACGGTCAGGACAATACCCACCAACGTACGTGTTATCCAAATATCACCTAATCCGCTCCCACTAGGGCCCAAATGGATGAGTGGATATAATAGAAATGGCATGGTCAGCTCTACAGAGGTTAGGTAATATGGGAGCCGTTCATACCCGGGTTACTGGGCCCAACGTACGAACTTTTTTGAGAACCCATCATACGTGATGTGGATCCAAAATCTGAACCGTTCATGTGAAGCAGAACCTCCTGAAACCTTCCAGGCCCAAGTTTTACTTTGATCTAAAACTTTGATGGGCCATGAAAAATGAAAATAGTTTCCTCCCTTGATTTGCATTTCTCTTTGCTATGGCCCACCAGAATATTAGATTAGGGTGAAAATTTGTCACATGGGGTTTTATGGGATTCCGCATCACATGGACCGTTCAGATTAGACACCATGGCATGTGTGCAAAGGTGCGCACGTGCATAAGTGTGCAGGGGAGTATGACTCATATATATATATATATATATATCGGAAACGCTCACCTGCAAACCAGTTCGTATGTACTACGTACGAACTTTTTTGAGAACCCATCATACGTGATGTGGATCCAAAATCTGAACCGTTCATGTGAAGCAGAACCTCCTGAAACCTCCCGGGCCCAAGTTTTACTTTGATCTAAAACTTTGATGGGCCATGAAAAATGAAAATAGTTTCCTCCCTTGATTTGCATTTCTCTTTGCTATGGCCCACCAGAATATTAGATTAGGGTGAAAATTTGTCACATGGGGTTTTATGGGATTCCGCATCACATGGACCGTTCAGATTAGACACCATGGCACGTGTACAAAGGTGCGCACGTGCGTAGGTGCGCAGGGCGTAGGTGCGCAGGGGAGCATGACTCTAAGATTCGAAGTCAGCGCATTGCCTTGGGATTTTTATTGCACAAGTTGGGGACCTACTCTACGCGTTGAAACGAGATATATAAAGGTTACGTCCGCTTCAATCCAACCCAACAAATTACGATATGACACGTGCATACTTTAGCTGTTGGATTTGGTTATTTTTTACTGATCTGAACCCTTTTTATGATAAAACTCCCATTGGCTGGGGAAATGCGCTTCTTAATCCTTGGATCATACCAAGGTCGTGATGGCCGTCCATATTAAGAACCAAAGAGCGAATTATAATTTATTTTTATTTTTTATTTTTAAAAAAGGGTCGAAATGATGTAAATTAGGTTCTTTAATTATCTGAACCCATCTTGCAAAGTGAGACCCATCGTATAAACGGTCTGAATTATTGGAAGAGAAACCGGATTGAGCGACTGAAGCCCTAATGTATTCTTGTCGGGATGTAATCTGTCAAACCTCAATAATGGTTAGAAGTCATGTGCTTTTATTCCTAGTTTAGTTTATTTTATTTTTTAATTGTTCAGAAACCAGGCATATTGTTTTCTGTTTTTAATGGGCGCGGTCGGTGACTCCCGGGCAACAGCTTTGGCTATGAATCCCTGATCGTGGGGCCCACCTAAATATATTTGTGTGGTATACCTGTGCTGTCTCTCTGGTTTTTTCAGGTCATTTTAGGGCGTGGCCCCCAAAAATGGAGCCGGTCCAAATCTCATGTGAACCACATGCACCATAGGAAATGGTGATGATTGACAATTAAAATAAAATAAAATTGTGCACCATAAGAGTTTTGAATTAAGTTGGTATTTTTATTTTCCCTTAGTTAAGGTACATGTGACCTTGTCAACAAATTGGATGGAAAATAAATATTACGGTGGATCCATGGAAGTTTTTAATGGTGGGCAATGAATGATCACTATTTCCTTTGGTGTGGTCCACTTCATTTTTTGGTCCATGCCTTGAAATGAGCTGCAAAAACTGACGGATCTACGTGGATATACAACACATACATCAAGGTAGGCGTCATCGTTAGAGACTCTCACCGGATTGCATCCTGATGAATAAATACTATATGAGTCCACTGTGATCTAAATGCCTTATCCTCGTCCCATCCATTTTCCCATCTCATTTTAGGGCATGAGCTCAACATTAAAACACATCAAAAGCTCAAGTGGGCCAAACTACAGGAAATAATAGGGATATTAATGGAGGCCTTTGGTAATGCTTATATGTCATCCAACCGGTTCATGAGGTCACACGGTTAGAGCTGGGCATCGGACCGAGTCGAATCGGATTGGGCCCAACTCGACCAGATTCGAGTTCTGCATGGCCTGACCCGAACTCGGTCAGAACCGAGACCGAGTCCTGGTCCTCTGACCCAATCCGATCCTAACCCATGTGGCCCTGGACCGATCCGAGTCCGACTCGGTCAGGAAAACCGAGTCGGATCGGATTGGCCCAGGTTCGGATCCGACCAAGAAAAACAAAAAAGAGGAGAGAGAGAGAGAGAGAGAGAGAGAGAGAGAGAGAGTTTGTACCTTGATATGACATCGCTTCTTCTTGTTGAATCTGAGATCAGTGTGATTGAGACTGCAGTAGCCATCTAAACACCAGCCTGGAATGAGACGGTTTAAGGAGCACAGACCCACATTACCAGCAATTCAGCAAATTCCTAAATCATGTGGTTAGGAATGTTCCATCGATCACCGCACTCTAGGCCAGTGATCCCATCCAAAAGTGGCCCACCAAATCAACAATTTCCCATCATATGTTCAATACATGAACAGCCAGGCTGAAATAGAATTTGTATGAAGTCCACATCAAAGTAGCATTTCTCCAACAAAGAAATTATTATTCTTTCTATGGCTCCCTCACGCCCCATCTGCAATAAATCATGACCGCATGATCGCTGAACAGGTGAGCATATTGTCATCACATGAAAAAAAGAATCAGCTGCCTACAGAGAGACTGTTGTAATAACAAGGAACAGATGATGTTCATGACCCGACATTGTCAAGCCAGAAAAACAAGGGGAACTGTGAAACAGATATGAAAAGCAAAAGGTAATGATGGATGGATGAATACTTGTCGTGGCTCCTCACCTCTGCGAACAGGATCCGTTTCACGGTCTTCACCAAGAACACAGCCATGCAAATGCACATCCATGGCATCATGAAGTAATACGCATAGCTCCAGAAGATCCACCATGATGTATAGGTTTGTCACTGCTGTCCATCCATTTTTCCAAAATCACAACAATCAGACATGGAAATAGTTTGTAGGGGTTGTGACATTAACAACCTGCCAATTGCATTCCTGGATCTGTGTGCGAAGAGTTGGATCCATCTCAGGAATGACATAAGGATTGTCATCACTCATCTGCATCATCAATTGTTAAGCATGTTAGTCTGAACGAAACTGTTCTAGAGAAAAGCATTTTCATGGAGCATACAAGCCTACAAAATGAGAGGATAATTACAAGCTCATATGAATATCTGTGACTACTAGGAGACAGACAAGAAAATCATTTTTTCTGCTTAACTAATTAGTGACATGCTTTTCTTACACGTGGCTAATGGGTATGAGATTTGAACTTGTCAGCAAGTGGGCCCTACCTTGGATCGGCCATATCTCAAAATGCACATATATTGATTGAATAATCCTCAATGGTGGCGAGGATATTTGTGTGTGTTTGTTTAAGAATGCACAATAAGAGAAATCTGTTTGACGTTTTCTATAACCATCCATTTTTCTTTTTGCAAGAGTCTCCCAGTAGAATGGTTATGATGGTCAAATCGATGTTATTTTCAAAATAGGGCCTACCTGATGATCGGTTTGGATCTTAAACATGTCTGCCAAAATCTTAAAAATAAAAATCACGTCTTGGTGAAAACGTTGACTAACAACGTGTGGAAGCTCAAGTTTTGGACAGTCAATTGGACAGGTCTTCAAGCTGCTTCAGTATCGGTGGCGCTCTCTGGATGACAAGGATAAAATTATTGTTGAGGGTCAAATATTGCATATCAGACCCAGTTGCTGCATAGATTTACAAGCATGATACCGCTTAATGGCCTGATTTAATCATGTTTGTGATGCAGGGCGTATTCACGAGCTTGGACTGGAAAAGGGTACTAAAGGCATGGATTTAACAATCTGAAGTCACCAAGGCAAGCGACGGACCCTATGAGACTAAGATTGACAGATTTGCACGCCAGGGACCCAAGGAAATCAAGGAATTGAAGCTCAAGTGGCCTGAAAAGTGTCCAGAATGCAAGATCATAGGGTTCCCACCATCCGATCAGTTCGAAACTCCATACGTGGCCTGAGGACCATAAATGAACCGTACACGTAAAATTTCATCCATTGGATCGCTGTGGAATTGGCCCAACGGATATATCAGCCCATAAAACCATTGATTTTGGGCCCGCCTGCTATCTAGATGAGCTTGAAAATTGGTCTCAACGCGTTAAATGAGCTGACAATACGGATAGATGGAGCAGATTTCTCACGAACATCTCCGTAAGACCGCATGTGCATCACGTGTACACGGTACACAAGTGCACCCACTGTGTACTGGACCGGGGTCTCCCAGTCAGCGACGGAGACCCGTCTCCCTCTCCTTCTCGATCACGCACGAACAGCGGACGGACAGCGTCCGTCCATTTTTCAACAGTGGGCCCCACTCGCTCTCCAGATGGAAAATCTGGACCATTCATCATATTCCCAGGGTCCATGTTACCATGGCCTAGGTGGAGAAAATTCAAGATACATCGGAAATCAACTTTTGATCGTCCGAACGGAAGATGGACGGTGGACTGAACCATCTTGTGGGACCGCACCAAAACCAATAAAATCTCGCTTTTCCCGAACGTTTCTCCATCCTGAATCCACTGGACGGCTTAGATTTCCCAAAAAAATAGTGAAGTGGGCCCCACCATCAGTACAGCGTAAGTACATTACGCACCCTGTTTTCGCGTCCGAGAAATCCAGAATTTTCGGCCGATTGTGGGCCACTGCCTGTGATCGGATTGGTGATCCAAACCGTCCAGATGATACCCAAGCCAGGATTGACCCTAGCCATGAAGTCGGTTTTGAGGTTACTAGACGGCGAGCCTCCCAAACTGAGGCCAAATGCGACTCCTTTTTTCGTTTTGATTTCTTGCTGCGCACACTGCTGCATCGCTGGCTGCGTAAGTTTTTGCTTCCGGGAGTTTTTCGGACGGAATCCAGGAGCCACAGCAAGGGCCTAATGCATATATAGGATAGAGGCTTGAACGTGAGGAAGGCAGGAAGGGACGTGAATAGAGTTGCTGCTGCTGCTGCACGTGAGGGATTGAAAGAAGAAAGAAAAGAGACAGGGAGCAAGGGCAGCTACGGCTTGGACGGTTGCACGATTTGAAGGAAAAGGCTTGATTTTGGAGGAAGAAACGAAAGGACAGGGAGCGGTTTTGGCAGGGACCCATGTCAGGAGGCCGTGGGAGAGAAGCTGGAACGTGGAGGCTGTAAAGACAATAAGTTCTTCCTTCTTCTCTTCTTCTCTTTTTCGTTTTCTTTTTCTTTCTATTTGTTTTGGGTTTTGGCCAATCATGTGTGGCTAAACCTCTTAGCTAGGGCTAAGAGGTGAAGCCTGTAGTGAGATGGGAGATACTGTTTCATGCGTTTAAGTTAAAATTTCTGAACTGAACTTGGTTTTAAGTTGATTATTAAAGGAATATTCTTTTCAGTCTTTAATGGTCTGTTGTGACTGAAATTACAATGGGTTTGCAATGGCTTTGAATATTTCTTTTTCCTCTTTTTTTGTGTTTATGAAGTCAGGAAGCCCTGTTGTTCATCATTATTCCATGGGCATGGTAGGATGACAGTACCCTTCCTGATCTTCATACATTGTTGGTTGGTTGGTAATTAGTTTAATTCTGTTGTTTACTTTGTCTCCTGGGCATGGTTTGGTGATGGAATCCATTCTAATTCATATACCTTTCATCTCTTGAAAACCAGATCAAGTAAGTTCGGTTTATATTCCATAATCCTTGATGCAGGCATACGATCTCCCTGATCCCTACAAGTGGATCCTCTGAATCCTTAGTTTCTCTTCTCTGAATTCCTTAAGTTTTAGATAATTATTCCACAATTATTCCTTAAATTTACATTTGATTTTGATTACATCTTAGGCTAATTCTATTTCTACCTAGTTTCAGGAAACGTACAAGCTTCAGTCCCTGTGGATTCGACCTCGGTCTTACCGAGTTTATTACTACATCACAACCCTATACTTGGGGAGTGAACAATTATAGTAGTATTTTCCAGAGTGTCAAGGCAAAGGACACATATGACACAGAAACAAAAGCCCAAGGGAAGGGATTAGACTGTTCCCAGACTTGCAGAAATTTCCGAGCCAAAGGTGATATGAGGAATCTTCATGCATGGTTAAACAGTAAAGATCATAAACCATGGAAGTTAAATATTTGCATGAAATGAGCTTAGGGACGATATAACGAAGAGGAAAAAATCTCACTTTTCTGCTTGGAAAACCTGCCCTGCTTAGCTTGCAATGGAAGGAGCTGTCTACTCATTGATGTATCATGGGGATTCAATCCCCTTTCAACTCCCCTCTAGTTTCTGATAAAATTTCTGTTCCTAATAGAAGGATAAAACATGTTGCAGCAACTTGCAGCTAACGCAAATCATGTCCACTTGGGTCTGTTGGTAAAATGCAAACTAGTACTCATTTTTTTGCTGGAGAGCTTGAAATAGCACAGGATTTAATTATCTACTGAGGGTATGAGGTCAGATCAGGAGAAGAAAATTGTTCTGGTCTTAGTGATTGGCCGGGCCAATCAATCAGCCTAAAACATTCAAATATGATAGACAAAAGACACCTAAAGAGAAAAGGAAAAATAAGGGGGGGGGGGGGGGTCTAAAGATTGAAATCACTACTTTAAAGGATCTTTTCTAGTCTATACGCTATCCCATGTGGAAAGTGATGTTATAAATAACCAATTTTTGAGTCCTCAATTCATTTTCATTTGCAAAAAATATGCATGCTACATCAGGGGAAAATTATATGGAGCTCAACATGGCCAAACATTCAAAGCAACTCAACAGAATTAAAAATGACAGATTTTTTTTTTTTTTTTTTTTATGATTACGAATGATGGAATTTAGGAGTTGAACATGCAGGTAAATTCAAACTAGTGGATCATCAGGGGAAAATTATATAGAGCTCAACATGGCCAAACACTCAAAGCAACTCGACAGAATTAAAAATGATGGATTTTTATTTTTTTATTTTTTATTTTTATTATTATGAATGATGGAATTTACGAGCTGAACATGCAGGTAAATTCAAACTGGCGGATCCAGTAGTCACAATAGGCAGCTGGAGAGATCTCATGACTCAATGCCGGACAAGAGAATGACAACCTGATGTGTGACTGCTCTGTTGCCGTTTAATCCGTTCCAACTGACAGTTAATTTCAGGCAAACAAGACATACAATCTACATTATTAAAAAACACATTATCATAACATGAGCAAAGAGCCAAATAGCTCTTTTCAGTGATGGGTTATTCAGTCTGAACAACTTGGGAGCCTAAAACTACCACCTTCATGAGACCCAAGCTAATGCATAATCTGCTAAGAGGTGGGAATAGTGAAACAAATCGAAGGGCAACAAGTGGGGTAGAGGAATTGATCGACTCATCAGGCTCATGACGTGAAGATTGCAGTCCGAATGCTGTCCATGCCTAAGAAAGAGTGAAACCGTCTTCGACCAAAGTGAAGGCCTACGACAACTAGAAAGGGATGTGACTGGCACTACCCAAATGAAGCTGAAAACCAGGCCTGCCAACCACAAGATGGAGTTCCATGGGACATTCACCCATCCTTCAGCATGTTGCTAGGAAGGCCATGGCTACACAATTTGGGACCATCACGTCCAAATTTCACGAATGTCTGAAATTCGTGCGGTCAAGTCATCACAATCACCTCAGATGTTCTGCCAAAGCTGGAAGAAACTGAGCCAGATGATCCCCTGTCCAAACAGATTATGATGATATTTTGAGAAGATATTCAACAGTCTGACCCAAGGTGTTTATCTTCTGGGTCTACAAGGGAAGCCTCTGTTAATATAAATACTTCTAGAATACAGAAGTCTATCAGCCATTTGTAGGAATTAGTGACAAAGCTGAAGGATAAATCAAATAGCAAAATGACAACTTTGTACAGTTTCCCGATAGTCATATTAGGAACATGAATGTGTATAAAGGCCTCCTCAGAACCAAATCATGGTAATGCTGAGTATAGAGGCCACATTAGACACGATATTTAGTGCAACCAAGATGTTAAGAAGTTGTATGGATAAAAAATTGTTATGGTTGCGGCAAATACCATGAAATTTCATGACTAATCAGTCTAATTTGGTGCAGATTTTCATGAAATTTGGTACCAAACACACTTTAAGCTAAAATTTAAAAAATAATTAAAAAATAAAGAAAGAAAGAAAAAGAAAAAGATTAGGTAACATGCACATACTAACATAAACCATGTCCAACATCATGTCCAAAATCAAAAGTAAAAAAACCTAACAAGTACATACTGACATATAGATTAGGTAAAACTTTCATACATTCAAAACCCTCTATATGATGAATGCCTTTGTGGCATGTAACTAAATGAACCTTGTTCATAATAGTAACCCCCTCCTCCACCTCCACCTTCGTCACCAGATTCATCCTTCGGTTCTCTTTTTACTGATTCAACTGCACGAGAACTCTTGGGCGACTCCGAGCTGGATGTGTCCAAAAAATGGTCGTTCACCTCTGCTGAATCGGATGGTGGGGATCCCTTCCCATCGTCGACATTCATAGATGCAAGAACTTTTTTTAGACGCTTTTTATGATCCGATTTGTAAGGGATTCCCAATAGCCTATAAAATGCTGCAAGACTTTTAACAAACTTTGATGGTCTACTTGTGCCTGCTTCAGTATCATGTTGTCTCGGAGGTGGATGTTGTTGTCTGGTACTTCTTGATCTGTATGCCATTTGCATGCTTTCTTTGATGGCCTCTTTATAATCTCGTTCTTCTTGCTCCCTTAAAATTTTATCTTGTTCCTCTTCTTTACTAATGGTGGTTGTGGAAGGCCTGGAACTAGAGCTAGAGCCAGTTGCAGTTCCTCTGCTAAACCCTTCATTTATAAGAGGCCTACTTCTATATATTCTTTGGTTAGTTGTATTGGTTGTAGTTACAGGGTGAGGGTTGTGGGAAGTCTTTGTATTAGAATCGAGAATGGCTCCAAATAAATCTCGGACCTCCTGAGAAGCTTTGCTACAAGGTGCGGCATCTCCTCCCCGACAAGCCAAATGTAATTTGAGTCGATTTGTTTTGTTGACAAACTGTTTTTCACACAACTTACATTTCAACTTTATCTTTCCATCCTAGGAGTAGGTTTGGACTCTATAATCCCAAAATCCGCCGATGCATCATCTTCCAATGACATATCTACTGTATATCTGGTTAGTTTAGGATAAAAAAAAAGAGTTATGAATGAACGCAATTACCTAACAATATAATAAAAGATTTAAACAACATTATCTAATTGAATAGTACTAATGAAAAAAGAGAAATATTCATCCACCCATAAAACATAACCATAAAACTTCAATGTAACTGTTTTAACAAAATTACAAATAACATGGTATAACAAAATTAGAAGACATTAAAATCATATTGCAGCTGCAGGCACAGTCTCTTCTATCTTGTCACTCTCCTCTTCATCGAACTCTTCATCAATAGAGGTCTCTTTCCCCCACATCAGATGCAGCAAATCCTAAGTACAAATGAGCGCTTCAACCGATTCAGGTGTAAGTGAGCTTCTATACTTGCTTACGACCCTACTCCCCGTACTAAAAGCGGATTCTGAAGCCACGGTTGAAATTAGAATTGATAATATATCGCGTGCCATTAACGAGAGCACAGGGTACTGCAACTTACCAGATCTCGTCCTCCACCACTCCAAAATGTCAAAATCATCGCCCTTGTTTAGAACTAGAATATCCTCCTTGAGATACTCTTCAAGTTCTGATCTATGCATCTGTGCTTGAGTCCCTTTCAACTGTGTATAGTAAGACATGAAATCATCTGTCATGTCTTCTTGCAATTCATCAACAGCAGAACTAGAACCCACATGAGGAGATTGTTCTTTTGCGGCACACGCATACAAATTGTATAATTCACTAGCTGCACTAGAAATCTTTTCGGCCTCAGTAACACCCATCACACCATACAACCTATTACATATGAAGCCAACCATAAACATCTTGTACCGAGGATCAAGAACAACCGCAACACCCATTAACAGACTACACTCAGACCAATACTTATCAAACTTTACCTGCATACCTATGGTCATGAAGTGTAAAAAGTCTTGTCCACTACTACTTTTACGCAAGGCATCTTTTACCTTCTAAAGTTCAGGCAGAAATATATTTGCTGTTGGATACTTGCAGCCTGAAAATTTCTTCGTGCTGTTGTAAAAAATAGAAAGGAACTTACGAACTGATTCAGCTCTTGACCAGTCATCTTCAGAAGGTAGCCAAATATACGCACTATCACGCTCCGCATAGTGAGAGAAGGCAGGTCTCAAAGCTATCGCTGAATCCAACATTTCAAAAGTTGAATTCCAACGTGTCATGACATCTAACTTCATTGTTCTCTGAGTTGACAAATTCAACCGCTTCACGATCTCATTCCATGCATGTAATCGTGAAGGTGACCCCCGTATGTACTTCACACTCTCTCTTATATTTTCGATCGTGGGATCGATTGTTTTAAGGCCTTCTTGTACAATCAAGTTTAAGATGTGGGCACAACACCTAACATGAAATATCTTTCCACCAAAATACAAGTCACCAGTGGCCTTAAACTGGTTACGCAAATTCATTATCACGCTATCATTTACAGAGGCATTGTCTAATGTAATTGTCGAAATCTTTTTCTCAATTCCCCACTCCATTAGACATCTGTGTATGCAGTCTGAAATCATCAAACCACTATGAGGAGGCGCAAGATAACGGAAGTTTATTATTCTCTTGCAAAGCCTCCATTCAGCATCAACGTAGTGAGCAGTTAGGGACATATACCCCTTTTGTTGATTGGATGTCGTCCACAAATCTGATGTCAGGCTAATTTGAAAAATCGTGGCTAACTCTCCTTTCAACTTGACCTTCTCGCCTTCATACATCTTTATACACACCCTCCTGATTGTTGTACGAGAGACCTTCTCGTATCTGGGGTTAAGGCATTTGACTAGTCCAACAAAAGCAGCACTCTCTACCATCTGAAATGGTCTTTCATCTGAAATAATTAACTTAGCCGTCTACTCATTCACTAACTCTTTGTCATACTTGTACATGGACACTGATGGACCCCTTGCAGATTGCGAAAATGAAAGTGTTTGTTGTCTTACCCCACTTCTTGCTTTTTTAAGACACTTTGCTAGATGTTTCTTCAATATTGTGGTCGAACCATCTGCTTGCTTAGCGTACTGACTCTTGCAGTGTTTGCATTGTATCTTCACTTGGTCGTTCTTCAGGGTTACTTCTTCAAAATCTTCCCATACTGCCGACCTCTTTTTCGTATTTTCCGCAACATGTGACTGTGTGGTACTAGTATCAACCATGTCGACGAGCACCTCTTCATGTTCAACACCTAATCCTTCATCTTCAAGGATCATCGGTGATGTAATTGATCGACCACCAGGGGCCGGGGACAGGGTATTGGAAAGACCCTCGCTTTCCATCTGATAGTTGAAATATACTAAATCATATTAGCATTAGCAATCTAATGCTAACAGAGTTATACTAAATCCTAAATTAGTTACCCATCCAAGGTTGGATAGATTGTAATACTTTCATATTCTCATTTAAACATCCACGCTGAAAATCCGGCAGCATCTCCCCATGCCTCTCCAGATAAGTTAATCTTACATTACATTCCGATGCCAAATATCTAAAGCAATGTAAAGATATTTGGCATTGGATATGAAACGAAAGAAACATATCTAGAGAAAAACAAGGAGATGGACCGCTAATCAGGCATGAACATTTAAATAGGTTATATGAAAGCATACTATCTATCTAACCTTGAACTGTCCAAAAAGGGACAATTTGAACGATTTCTATGTCACCAAAAACACACTATATCTATGTATGGCCACATAGAAATCCTCAAACGGATAACTAATTATCTAACTTACAAGTAACAATTAAATCCTAGATTAGTTACCCATTTAAGGTTCGATAGATTGCAATTCTTTCATATTCCCATTTAAACATCCACGCCGAAAATCCAGCAACATCTCCCCATGCCTCTCCAGATAAGTTGATCTTATGTTACATTTTACTACCAAATATCTAAAGCAATGTAAAGATATTTGGCATTTGATACGAAACGAAAGAAACATATCTAGAGAGAAACGAGGAGATGGACCGCGGATTAGGATGAACATTTAAATAGGTTATATGAAAGCATACTATCCATTTAACCTTGAACTGCCCAAAAAACGGGACAATTTGAGCAATTTCTATGCCACCAAAAACACACCATATCTATGTATAGCCACATAGAAATCCTCAAATGAGTAACTAATTATCTAACTTACGAATAACAATCACAAGTCACATCTATAAACCAACAAGTCACAATAATAATTTAAGAAGAAAAAATGTAATACATATTAAGCTAACTATATAATGAGAAAAGCGAAGAAGCAATGTAATACAATTAGTTAATTATACAATTGTTAGCCCTACAAGCACCTTTAGACATGCAAGTTATACAATATTTTCATGATTTTGAAAATGATTTTACCTGGCCCATTTGAGCAGAGTATCAACTTGATTTTTATGCTTCTAAGAAAATTGAGTAGGGGTGAGAAGTCATTGAAACCAACTATTTGGGGTCAGCCCCTAATCTTTCTTTTTTTTTGCCCAGATGATCTTTACAGTGCGACCCACCTTTTGCACAGATTGAATTTTCTAAATATGCGACAAGTTGGAGAAGAAAGTGTCTTCTTATTATATTATGAAACATAAAATTCAACACATGGGATGAAATGTTTGGCCAAGAATCATATCTTTGATTTCTCACTTACTTAGGGCTACCAAGTACAAATAGCCCCCATGCTCCATTGAGCTTTTTTGGCACATTGGGCTTTTAGGCCCACCGAGTCGTCTCTCACGTGGAGTAGACCTTGTTTTTGGGCTATTTGTATGGTCTCAGAATCCCAAATCTCTTTACAGGCCAAGCAAGTCTTGGGCTCTCTTGAAATCCAACAAGGTAGGCCTAATCAATTTAGAAAGGTGGCTCTTGCTTTGGCCTTAAGGCACAATGAGCTCGCATTGATGAATGCATTTGTTTGTGGACAGAGTACTTAACAGTAGCCCTTGTGCACCATGTAAGGTGAAAAGGACCCTACAAGCCATTCATTTGTTTTTATTTCCAGACACCTCATGTTTATGTCCCTATTCATTTCACTCTCTGCTAATGGACGTCCCTCTCATTGCATGTGAATCTTTTCCATTTCTTATTGTTTCTTAGCTAGGTAAAAGGAAAATCCATTCGACATGCTAGTGAAAAATAAAAACTAGAGGCTGATACTGATCACCTGATGGTGTGCCCACACAAATCCATAAGAACAGCAAGAGCAACCACAATGAAAAAATGGGGGAAAAAAAAGGGAAAAGAAATGGGGGAAACATCCCACCAAAAGGTCATTAGCTTTCCCATCACATAAGAAGGAGACAATAAACAAAAACTCGCTATCATGATACATGTTCATGAATCCTTCGAAAAAAGGACAATCACTCACTTATCTGAACTATAAAATTTTGTACCCTACACACTATTACCCCATGTCTTCTTTTAATTACTTATTAAGACACAATCATAATGGCTTAATGATATCACCATTTTCTTTTGCTTCCTGTTGGGATTTTAGTTTATTGTTTGCTTACTTTTACTCGGTTTTCTAACTTGTTTTAGTGTTATGAGCACTTAAAGAATATGGAAAACATCTCAAATCTGTGGTTGGACTTGCAGTTGTGTACGTCAATAGCTTTCCTATTTAATCCAACCCAGCCAAAAAACTCACAAGTTTGTATTAGTTATGCTTGTTAGAGAATTACAAAATTGCAGAGTTCTTTTCTTTCAAGGCATTATGTTGATTAGGAATCAAGTGGGTGCTTTCAGCTAGCATCATTTCACTAAGTTAATGTAAAACCAAGGCACCTAAATTTTTAATTTTTAGAAAAGGGGAGCTTTGCTGAGCCCACAGATGCTTACACACACCTCATTATGCCGAAGTGGACAACATATGCAATATCCAAGGCATCCATCAGTAGGTCTGACCATGTAGATGTTCTCATCCAAAATACATTTGGTCCATTCAACAGGTAGTGACAAATCGGTAAGAAAACTTACAGCTAAACATTTTCAGCCCTATATCAGTTGTTTCATAAATTGTGGCCCACCTGAACTTGTGCGAGAGCATCCTATAACATAATGGTGCCCCTCTGATGAATGGGTTGGATCTCATGAATAGTTTGAGTTGTAGTGCTCCTAGTTGGATCCAGATAAGGTTAGAATGGAGGTAACGAAAATACTAGTAGGCTCAGCTAATTTTTCAATGTCACTGTCTTTAAAGCAATATTTACCTCTTACCCATGATTAAAACTGTTTTACAAGTACAAACTCCATACTAAACTTCTATGGCCCCGAGAAGTTTTCATCAGTAAGAGTTTAATCTCCATTGGGCTTATATGCTAAAACTACAGGAAAAAAAATACAAAAAAACATGAGTGGACTGTGTTTAAGACCCGCACATCACGGTGCCAGCTCAAAGCTCCTGCACGTTCCCAACATTGGCAGGGTACGATGCAATCCGCGTCCTTGCATTTAGAGCAGGGCATCGGACCGAGTCGAATGGGGATTCAACAATCAACACCCACCATTGGAAAATAAGAAGAGGATTTATAAGAAGAAACTATCAAAGATTCAAATCAAAATAGAATCCTCACCAAAACCTGATTCAATCAAGGAGGAGGAGAGGAGACTGGCGTCGGGTGACAGGCAGGTAGCAGAACAGACGTTGAAGAAGAAGAGGAGAATGGAGAGGAAAAACCGAAGAAGATTGTCCGTCGGGCAGGCAGCAGATCGTCGGGCAGCAGCGCTCGTCCGTCGTTCGGGTGCGGTTAGGGTAAGAAAAGAGGGGAAATGGAGAGGCAGTAAAAAAAATGAGGTTAGAAATGTTAGGGTAAAAAAAACTGAAAAAGATATTTTATAGCACTCGCCCGCCGTTCGGGTCGGGTCGGGTATACGAGTCAGGTCGGTCCGGACATAGGGCTATCCGGACCCGACCCGAAAATAAACGGATCTGGAAATTCTAACCCGATCAGGCCCGATCTTGACCGTCGGTTCTGTTCGAAACAAGCCTGATCGGGTCGGATCGGGTCGGATCCGCCGGATCGGGTAAAAAATGTGCACCTCTACACACGGTCATGGATAAGAGGAAAATACAAATATCATCCTTATATGAAACTCTTGTGGCCTTGGGAAGTTTTTAAGTATATATTCATTTCCTGTAGTTTCCTATGGTGTGGTCCACTTAGCTTTGGATGTGCTTCAATTTTGGGCTCATAGCATACTGAGTAACTCTGTGGGGCCCACTGTCGATATAAGTGTCTTATTCATAATGTCCATCTATTTTGCTAGCTGAGTTTAAGGCATGACCCTAAAATTGAAGCATATCCAAAGCTCAAGTGGACCACACCATAAGAAACAATGGGGTTAATATGATCCCCATTGAAACCTTCCTAGGGCCTACAATGATGTTTGTTTGTCATCCAACCTGTTCATAAGATCACATAAACATGGATGAATGGAAAATATAAATATCAACTTGATTCAAAACTTTTATGGCTCCCAAGAAGTTTTCAATGGTAGGTATTTAATTCACACTATTTCTTTCAGTGTGGTCCACTTGAGCTTTGGATATAATTGTGCTCATGCCCCATATTAATAAATAAATAAAATCAAGTTGACCTATGAATCTGGGGGGCTGCATGAAATGAAACAATTGAGAGAAAGACACCCACTCTTAATTTGTATAGGGCCAATCATGATAATTATATGAAATCCACTCTAATAATTAGATTAAAAAAATTATGCCTTTATTCCAAAAATCATATCTACTTGTGATTCACGTAGGCCACACTAATAGAAACAATTGGGAGGTAAGTGTTACTCTATACACTTTTTCCAATCATGTGTTCCATGTTAATCACAAATAGAGCTTATATTTGAGCTCTTGGCTTAACATAGGGTGACACACCTAGTAGCAAGGGTAGATTTTACATAAACATGGCAGTGGGCCGGGCGCACCTAAGCCATGCAATGATTTGTTCGGATTCAAAAATCGATGGAGTACAAGAGAAGTAGATTGAAGCACTAGAGAGCATCGATCAAGTATCTCAAGGAATGCCATAAATAGAACTCGATCCAACAAGTTATCATTGTAAAGTCCATACACTCTTTCTCTGTGTAGGATTAAGTGTAAGAGTTTGTGACCCAATTCGAATAGGTTCTTGTGTAGGGCCAAATTCACTAAACATGGGTGTATACATGTTAATCTCCATTGGGAGCCTTTGGCAGAGTGCACATAAGGCTTTAGATTAAGATCGCTAGTAATTGTTGGTTAACAGATAGAAAACCAACTAAATTCTCTTATAGTAACTACTGACATGGCTAACCTGTTCCTCCAATACAAGAGTATACATGTGTCAAGTTCTTATATAGGCCTTCAATAAGAGTGTAAGCTTGTAAATGTTATGGGTGAACCTATTGAAAACTCTTAAGATAGTGAATATCGATACAATCGATGAGAGTGCGACCGTCAGGAGTAGAGTAGGGAAACAGAACCACTATATATGCTTGTGTTTGTGATTGTTATTTGAGCATAATTCTATTTATGCTTATGTATTTGATTAGTTAAATCATATGAATGCTTGAATTGGATTGTATGTTAGAAACTTAACTTGAAAACACATACAAGCTTACTATCTTTATAGGCTAGTTGTTTAATTATTACATCTATTATAGTCTATGTGACTGGACCCACTTTGGCTTAAAAGCGTAAGTGTTAATTTATCGTATTATTTTAATTAATAAATTTTATTAATTAGGTAAAGATTTTTAAGTGGTCCTATTCTCCCCCCCTTAGGTTTTAGCCATACTTTTAAGCTCCTTTAAGCTTCTACACATGTTATGGTAGACAATCCACACAACTCCAAATCCTACTCACGTATCGAGGATATCTTTATCCCCACATCCTTCACTAGCACATGACCTGCCAAAAGTGGACCTACATAGAGTCATATGAACGTTTGTGGATATATAAGACATTGTGACGAATGATACGTAACCCTAGCATAAGCAATATGTGTGACTGAAATAGCGTGCCCAATAAATCTATAAAGACCTGCCGAGATAGGAAATCTTAATACAAATCAAAATGTGCTCAACAAAACTGTCTCATACAATCCGAGAGATCCTCCTAAAGATGATCAGTGCTTTTGTAGTGATTATGAAAATTTGAGAAGCGGATTTTTCTCAAAGAAGATGGAAATCAAAGACACCATAATAAATTCGGATCCAATGAAATGGATCTTATAACTGCCATTATCTTTGCAATCACGCTGCTAAGGAGATCTAAAAATACTTCTGACCCCCGAAGATCTCTTTGGCTAGGCTACAATGATCACAAACCAATTGCATCGTGATTGTCAAGGATCTTGGACTAATAAGGAAACCCAATGAGGGTTTGGTTCCTGCCAAGTCTATATAAGGAGCCCGCAATGAAGAGCTCAGGGCTCATGCCAAACACAATAAATCTACAAAGTATAACGCTGTTTATATCTTAGCTTATATTCCTCCACTTCTATATAGTCACACTACAAAATGTATAGAGTTTAAGTTAGCTTAGATCACTATTGTCCAATGCCATCGTTGCAATACACATATGAGTAATATAGATATCCGTGACCTCCATTATCGGATCCTTGATCAATCGAGTTCTTACTTGGAAGTTCAAACATTGGTCACATCATGTTGACTATCTATCTCAATTGTTTGTCCACAAAGACAATCGCATGTATTTGTCTTTCATTTATTTCTCTGCTTATTTTGTTTATTTGTTTATTGTATTGAGCTCCATAAACAAATCAATAAAATCAGTATTGTTAGCTTTTAGTTTTAAATCTATCTATTCATTATTGTTTTATTGAGAAATAAAAATCTTATAATCACCACCGAAAGAAAAGTCCTAAATGTAAGGTATAAAGCATTTATTTGGAAGGGCTACCTCCCACCCTTTTAAAATTACCCATTGTTGTAATTGTCAAAGGCTGAGAAGGCGGCCCATCCCTCAAATCCCTCAAATTTGGTCTTAATTAATTGGTCAATCTCAACATGGGGTACCAGCATTCATTCAAACTCAAGTCAAGTACAACTATAGCACATTTTCATTATTCTAATTGCAAATGTTAACCAAACATGGGTCTTAGTTAACCATGTGCCCATTGTTTGATTGAATTGCCCAAACAGTAGGACAACTCACCTTCATGTTAAGGTACCATGCAGCATCTGTGTATGCACTATCACGGTGTGGCCCACATCACAGTGGGACTCTCTTACTATGTGATCATTTCCGAGTGCTAGCAGCATTGTAAGTTAACAGTGATCCTAGTTTCATTGGTTCACTTATTACCGTCGGTGCAGTCAATAGATCTGTCCATTAAGTCAAGAACAAATTTCATGAACAAGTATGCAAATCCATCCTTGATTTTCCCTTATTTTCTATAAATATCCTTCTATGAAGCCATGGATGAATGGTTTACAATTGCCCAACAAAAGTGATTCTTAGTAGTCATGATAAGTAATCCATGATGGACCCAACAGGTAGATGGATCAAAATGTTGATTGGACCCATACTTGCGTAAATGATCTTGGCCTTCCATATTAAAGGCCTTTGATCAACCGGTTAATATTTATTAGATTTGAGTGATGTGCATGTACATTGGACCTAATGAACAGTCTGGATCAATAGATTGAACTGTCCTAGTGTCCCAATGCAACTTGGAGCATTGTAACTTCATAAAATCCTTAACCTAAAGATTGCCAAGATGTAGATTATTTAGAATTGGCTCGGCCGGGATTGTGGACCCATTCAGATAAACGGGTAGCTGCATTTATGTGGAAGAAAGCGCGCGCCACTTTAAAGCTGCGAATCTGACATGTATGAGGCGTGGGGCCCGAATTTGGTGGGATCGCCGGAAACGGATTGGCTACTCCTCCTACCACCGGCCCCGTGGCTAGTGGTCGGTACTCTGTGGGCCCCACCATGATGTATATGCTTCATCCATGCCGTTCATCCCTTTTTACCTATCATTTTATGTCTTAAACCCAAAAATTAGAGGGATATAAATCTCAGGTTGACCACACCATAGGAAAACAATAGTGATTGGATATCTACCATTAAAATCCTCCTAAGGCACACTGTACTGTTTATATGACATCCAATCTGTTGATTAGGTCATACAGACCTAGATGAAGGGAAAAAACAAACATCAGCTTGATACAAAACTTTTATGGCCACCAAAAACTTTTATGGCCCATAAAAAAATTTTAATGGTCGCGCTCATTCAACATTGTTTCCTGTTATGTGGTCCAATTGATATTGGGATATACTTCATTTTTTGTCTCATAACCTAAAATGATCTAGAAAAATAAATGGACGACATGGATGAACACATACATCATGGTGGGGCCCACAGAGCACCGACCACCAGCCATTGGCTGGTTGCAGGGGAGTAGCCAATCCGTTTCTGGGATCGCTTGCCCAAACGTACACTAAGCTGTACTCACACGAAGCAATACATTTATTTCACTTGCAATAATCCATCCCATCACAGACGCCAATTATAAGAGCAATATTTAAAAGCTGATTAAAAGCATAACGTGGACAGAAGACACGTGCAACACGCACGCGCGAACATTAGGTTCCAGGCTACTCATTTCTAAGCGCACGACAACATGCCAAAGTGGGACGCTCGCAATTCGCAACGCACGACCTTAAATTAAAAAAAAAAAAAAAAAAAACCATACGACCTTTTCCAACGGATGGGACATGAATTTTTAGGTGGGAAGATCTTGACAATGTGGCCCACCTAATGGAAAGCGTAGACCTTATACACGTGTCCCACGCTGGCATGTGTAGTGGTTCCACACACATGTGGGCTTCACAGACTTTGTGTTTCATGAGTCAGTTGAAAGTCAAGGGATCCGCAAGGGCAACGGGGAATCCCACCAAGGGATGTAACGTAAGTACTTTCAATCCTGTGTCCTCAGTCATATCAATAGTTGCACTCTCTCTGTTGATCCCAACCGTCCAATCAAAGCATTGTATCGTGAAAGTAAATGTAACGGCAATGAATAATTTAATAATATTAATAAATATATATATATATATATATTTATCTTATCTATATTATTATTATTTATTTATTTTAAATCTACCTTATCTCATATCCTATTTAAATCTTTAACTCGTTTAGTTTAAATATACTTCTAAACCCTTCCTGCATCTCTCAAGATAAAAAGAGTTATAGTCAAACTTAAATATTAACAAAAAGACTACCTGCGACATAAAGACAGAGAGAAAGAAAACTTTGGAGTGCTTACATCGGGTATGTATATCGTCCTCATTCTAGTATTTCTATATATCTAATATAATTTGATTCGGTGAATGCAAAGAATGGTATGGATTAGTCACACATTCATTGTATTGGATTATGGGTGGAGGCCCTTGAAAGGTGAAGTGAACCTAAAATTATGTAATTGTAGTTGGTGTGCATCTGATCAAACTAGATTTGGTCTATATGGATCATATGATCCCTGAGGCCAAAATATACAAGGGCCCTAATATTCAAACCAATCTAACCATCAGATGGGCCACATTAGTTAGACCTAGAAGTGTTTGATAAAGGAATCTTAGATATTTTGCGCAAGTGTTGCTATCACTTGGCGTATAAGGTCAAGATGGGCCATTGGTGAATGTGTGGCTAGATCCACACCACTCCTCAAATGCATAGAGGTATAACATGACAAGACCTCAAGAATCTGAATGATCTGACCATCCGATGGACCACTCCGATCAAGTAATTATTATTCAATTTTAAAATCTTATAAAGGAGAAAAAAATAGAATAGAAATTTGAATTATTTAATTATTTTGGATCTGGCCACCTAGGATGTTAATCAAAGGTGAGCCCCACCATGTAATACAAATAAAGGAATAATAATACCGTTGATATAATTGATAGGACCTCGATATTCAAATCAACCTAATTACATTGAAGAGTCAATACTACCAAACTCAGGTGAGTGACCCAACTTGTCTCATAATTCATTAAAATTAAAATAAATCATTGTGATTGTTTGATTTATTTACTGGTTTGAATATTTTGATATGATAATTGTACGATAAATTTATATGTGAATATTTTAATCGAGACAACTATGCCAAATATGAAAAATATGCATTTACATATCATCCCCCATTCATTGCATTACATAATGCATAGTCAATCCTAGAGGCCCTCCCTAGAAAAAATGTCGATCCTAGTAGAGCGTTACCAGATGCGGGCTATACCCAAGCTTACCGAAAGGTGGAAGCCTACCCAATGGGTGGATGCGGGTTGACGACCTCCAACCCAAGCAGATGGACGATCACCCCATCTGATACATTCATACCTCATTTTATATTCATATCTTTATACATGTATTTTTACATTATTTTAATTGCTATGATTATGAACCATACTGGGTTATATTACTAAGCCTGGCCAGCTTATATTTTTTATTGATGAAAAAACCATACAAAGGAGCCATTAGCAGATGACGTGGTACAAGAACTAGAAGGATCTACTGTACCTGAACACGACCCACCTGAAACATGGCCATACTTATCTGAGGATAAAATGGCTGCATTAGAAAATTTTTGATTATATGTTTTATTTTGTTAGCAAAGCTTAATTAACGAATAATGCATACTGGTATTTATTTAGAGACTTTAAGGAATTATTTAGCTTTATTTCTTTGGATCAATATTAGCATGGAATAAATTTCATTATAGTATAATGGTATAATAAATGAATGATTTTAAGGTTTATTTTATTTTAAGGGTTATAAAGATTTATAAATGCTTAGTTGATTAGTGTTATGTATTATGTATATGTGATTGAGATTATGGTGGTATTTATATTGAATGTAAATATCACATGCGATTAAACTGATTAAAGAATTAAGTTAGTATACTTTGTGTATAAGTTACGAACCAAAACTCGGGTCTGAGGGTGCACACTCTGTACCCGGATTTTGGGGCGTGACAGTTTGGTATCAGAGAAAATAATAATAATAATAATAATTTAATACCGCAAGTGACCTGTAGGGTATGAACCCCATACATGCATAATGTGTAGGTCCTTCGAATTAGAAACTTACAACTTCGCATTATAATACTTTTATATAATGAAATAAAAAAAAATTATATATATATATATAATGTATAATTCATTTATTATTATCTGAAGTAAAAATTTAACTTATTTATATAATTATATTCATTGGAAACGTAAATCTGGACCTTTGAACAAATTTTAAAGTAATTTAAGTTGTAATGTACTGCTGGACAACAATGGACAACAGAAATCACCTATCTTTAAAAAAATGTAACTAAATAAATATAACTCCGATTTAGGTGATTCAAAAGGCAAATCGTAGATATAGAAGTCTAAATTCAATAAAAAATAATTGAATAATTAAAATATGACAGATAGTATACTAATTTGTAGGAATTAGTGTAGACTGGTTAAAAATCATCTAAATCTGAACAAGTCTGATTGCAGCAATTTTTGAAAATTCTGTGGTTATCTGATTGAGCTGAAATTTTGTGAAAATATTGTATACTCTTGTAAAAAAATTTTAAAAATTTTGAGATATATTTGAAATTTTTAACCATATAAACCAATGATTGGAATAGTAGCCACGGATAGTAGACTGGTTTGTTTATAATGTAGCACTACTAACTTGATGATTTGTAGAATTTTTCTTTGTTAATAATGCTAAGGTATTTTTATAATATTTAATATGAATTAGAGAATCTATAAAGTCTACTGAACTATTAATAATTTATCTTATAGGAGTTATGGACCCTAAGAAGACACGTAGTATTCGTGATTTAATACCATCTATAAGCGCACCTCCCAGATACTCCCTTACCAAATCCTCATATTCTTGAAAAATCTGGAACAGCTCCTGATGAGCAAGACGAGAATGAAGTCAATGAAGCAGGGCAAGCTCCTCCATCGCCTCCTCCTTTAGTTAACATGACAGATGTTGGACCTAGTACGCAACTCCTGTTATCCCCAACCACTATTCGAACTAACCTCGCAGGACCAAATGTTCAGCCGTGGGATGTTGCCTTTGGGTTGGTAGCACAAATGACGGGAATGCTAAAATAACAACAGGAACAGTTCGCCGTTCAGTGGGACATGTTAGCCACCTTAAATCAGACACCCCAACATCAATGGAACACATCTTCACTAGGTTTGATCAGCCTCGTGAGGTAGATTTGCTTGAAAGGTTTACAAAGTTACGACCACCAGTATTCAAGGGTACATCTGACCCATCAATACCACAAGATTGGTTAAAGCAGATTGAGAAAGTACTAGAAGCCATGAACTGCCCTGATGATCAAAAAGTTAGACCGGCGTCCTTTATTCTTTAGGGCGAAGCCAATGTATGGTGGAAAGCTGCAAAGAGAATGGTTCCAACTAATCATGTGTGGACTTGGAATGAATTTCAGGAAAAGTTCTGTGAGAAACATTTTCCTAAAGCGTACCACATCAAAAAAATGGTGAAATTTTCAAAGCTAGAACAAGGTTCTATGTCGGTAGCCCAGTATGAAGCAAAATTCACTACAAGAAATCTCACTTTTAGCGACGAAAATTTTCGTAGCTAAAAAGGTTTTAGCAACGAAAGTTTTCGTCGCTAAATTCGTCGCTAAAAGACTGATGTCGAAGCATTTTATCAGTGAAGAATTCGAATCATCGCTAAATGCAAGTTTTTTAGCGACGAAAATTTTCGTCGCCAAAAAAACTATACAAGACTTTTAGCAATGAAAATTTTCGCTGCTAAAAATGAATTACAAAACTTTTAGCGACGAAAATTGTCGTCGCTAAAAAACTGTAAAAGACTTTTAAAAAACCGTTCCATTTTTAACGACGAAACTTTTCGTCACGAGAAAACTGTACAAGACTTTTAGCAACAAAAATTTTCGTTACTAAAAAAACCGTTCCATTTTTAACGACGAAACTTTTCGTCACGAAAAAACTGTACAAGACTTTTAGCAGCAAAACTTTTCGTTACTAAAAATATTGTTTTACTTTTAGCGACGAAAATGTTCGTTGCTAAAAAATTGTACAAGACTTTTAGCAGCAAAAATTTTTGTAGCTAAAAGTCAAATTTTCGTAGCTAAAACGTTTTAGCAACAAAATTTTTCATCGCTAAAAGACCGATGTTGAAGCGTTTTATCAGCAAAGAATTCGAATCGTCGTTAAATGCAAGCTTTTTTGCAACGAAACTTTTCGTCGCTAAAAAAACTGCACAAGACTTTTAGCAGCGAAAATTTTCGCTCCTAAAAAATCGTTCCACTTTTATCGACGAAAGTTTTCGTCGCTAGAAAAACTATACAAGACTTTTAGCAGCGAAAATTTTCGCTACTAAAAATATTGTTCTACTTTTAGCGACGAAAATGTTTGTCGCTAAAAAATTGTACAAGACTTTTAGCAGCGAAAATTTTCGCAGCTAAAAAATAAATTACAAAACTTTTAGCTACGAAAATTTTCGTCGCTAAAAGTCTCTTTTTAAAAAATTATTCTAGCTCAAAATTCCGCACAAAATTCCTGATATATACCTATTAACAATATATTTCATCATATTCATCCTGATATACACCTGTTATATAATATATTTCATCATATTCACATTCACATCCAGCTAAACCCAAACACACCTGAGTTGGATTGCAATTGTTCAGTTCAATTAGGTGGCAATGATTGAACTGTATCGAAGGTTAGTGTTATTCATAATGGAGTACAAATTGCAATTACATTCCTTTCTAGTTGAACTTGGAGTAATGATCACACAATACAAATACTATGATAGTTTCAAATTGGTCATTTCAGCTTCACTGAAATGATTATTGCATTTCTAGATGATAGCATGTCCACACACAGCCATAACCTTGCATATACTCTCACCTTGAGCTGTCCTCAAACTATCCATACATATTAACTTTGGAATTCACTTTTAGTCGAAGAAATTGAATGTTAATCTATATGCAAATAGAGATCATCATAGTTCCAACACTTATGTTCCTTGAATGAAAAGAAAAAATCATTGAATATCATTCAAAATATAGAACATGAAAGCAATGAAACACAAGTTCTTCTACAATATTTGGTAGTAATGTCAGTTGTATTAACAACATGCCTGCACTGCAAAATAATAAAACTGCAAAATAATAAAACAAACCTTATAACCATTTCCGAGACAAAACCACACAAGTTGGAATGTATAGAGCTGTTCAAAGATGATAATCTCCAAGGTACCCAAGTACCCATGTGGACATATACATTCAACTATAATTCACAAAACAATATCAATTTCGGTTTTCATCATCCAAAGACAGGCTTACTCCTTGGATAGCAGTAATGTGGATTGCCATATAATAATAACAATGCCTTTTTTTACCATGCCATGCATATAAATACTCAATACTCAATAGCTTATAAATCAAAAAAATTCTCCCACTCTATCTAATATGAAACTAAAGAAATTAAATCTACTTTTCCTTTGATTTTTCAAAATCATTTGGGAGGAAAACGAATTTCAAACTTTTATTTATTTATTTATTTATTTTAACGAAAAAACTCAACATTAATTCCCATAGATATACTACAACAGCCCAACATGCAACAATAGTAGACTAATCTAGTTCCAGTCATGGCGGAGGATACGATGGAAACCGTTAGATATGCTCATATACAACTTTGGATCTAAACTGCCTAATGCTCTCTTTCATACCATTGAAATAAATGGAAAAATATATTGTGGCCCACCTAATGAATGGCTTGATCAGATTTAAGCCAGGTGATATCTACAACTTGGCCCAGCTTTTGTACGCATTGGCCGGAAAGAATGATAAAGCAATGTGTGTGTAAGTTCACTTGTAACATTGTACATGAAAATATTTTAGGATCTCTAGGTTTTAAGGACCTTGCTTGATGCATTCTATCAGCCTCAGGGCTTACTGGTGTGTTGATTTAGTTCCTATCATTTGGTAACATAGCCAACACCACATCCCTTGTCTAAGTCATGGTAGGGATAACTTATGAAGAGGGCCGCAACCTCAACCATAGCGAAAGCCGCTTGCTCAGACATGGCTACCTAAACAAATAAAGTGCAGTTGCTATGGTGGAAATGACTACATGAAAAGGAAGCCAAAATTTGAAGAAGATGATCCACTCTTGCATGACATCCACTCTGCGTAGTTGCTCCAGCTAATGTTGTGAAATGGGTCGAAAAAATTAAGATTTTCAGTGACCACATCCAAAAAAAAAAAAAAAAAAAAAACAATTGACATACCCCAAAATCATGCCTGAGTAATTCCATGTCCTACTTGCACCAAAGCAATTAGCTAATTATTCCAAAGGAGTTACAACAGATTTAGAAGGACCATGAATCAATTTTTCATGAACAGTGACATATAATGCAAAGGAGTTTTGAGGCAGTACCTGTATTGCAATAATGAACTCTGAAACCAAAAGATAAGTGGGGCTCACATGGACTGCATCAGAATTTAAGTTAAACCAAAATAAAGAATACAAGCAAGAGATTAATTTGTCCAACCATATTCCACATCACTTCACCTTGTAAAACTGTTAAAATAAAATTAATTTGTCCAACCAAACATCACCATCTAGTGGTCCATATTCAACACGGAAAAGCTCATCAATTGAAGTGGGGATTGTTCAATGGCCCCTAGCACGCAACCTTGCTTTCCAAGCCAAGAGTGTCGACATGAGATTTGGACATCTATTAGAGAGTTTAAATGAAAAAAAAAAAAGATAAATTAAGAAAATCAATGGTTCCAATTTAACAAACAAATACCCATTAATAAGAAATCATGATGTCAAACTAATCTGATTGTGATGTACCATATCTGAAGTCGGGTCCACAGGTTGGGCAGTTCAGATTAAGCCTTTCATCTGCAAACAAATAAAAAAAGAAAGAACTGTAAGCCCAAAATTGTTAGAGTAAGAACTTATAAGTACAGCCCCAAAATTTACCTTTCTCCGTGGGCCTGATAAATTTATTCCAGTAAATCTTTCTTCATCTGCAACTAGTTGTAGAAGATCAATGAAATTACAAATTACACAAACATTAGTTATTACTTGGCTACTGTAAATGGTAGAACACTGATACATTACTTGTGATTTGGCTCAGCTCATATTGGGTTGTATTGAAGGGTATTTAAAATCATGATTTTTTTTTCTATTCTATTTGCAGGAGAACTGTATCAACATTGCTTGCAAGCAGCTTTAAAGAGAGAATGGATGAATTAATCTTGTCTTATTTACAAAGACAAGGAAACCAGTCTACAGTTGCCATTTCCATCTCAACTGTTTCACCAGCAACAGAGTCGGCAACCCTCTCATAACTCACTTGTGAGTTTACTACATTCGAAATCTTTTACATTCCACTTATATTTCATATGTTAGTTACCAAAATCTTCACTTCTTTGTCATTCCCAAAAGAAAAGTAGAATAAAAATTGTTGCAATCTTGCATGGTTATAGGACTTAAACAAGCATCAACCAATCCTACACGACTACCCAGCTTCGGGACAGAAAGCGGGACATGCAAACTACCTGATTTATCAGCTTGGGAACAAAAGAAGTGTGGAAGAAAACAGAACATTATGATAGAATAATTATGTGAAATTAACAGCTACAAATCAATAACAATAGAACAAAATTCCAACAAAACTGATTCAAAGCTTGCATGCAATGGCCAATATCTCCAGACCAAATTCATATGTAATATGCCAATATCTCTGAAACCACATTTTTTTCCACCCAATCAATAACACTGCATAATTCCCCTGCTACAACTTTCCCATTGAAACTGCTACTGAAAAAACAAAGTGCTCTTCTGAAAGAGAATACCTCTGCACCTTACAAGTGCTGAAATCCATTGCAGCCCCAGCTGAAAGTAATCCACGTCCATGGTGATTGCTAAAATGTTGGAGACAGGTAGCCAGATCGGCACAAGGACATTCAGAACTGATCCACTTCAGTTGGACTAGTACCAGCATAATAGACTTGCAGATGACACTTACAATAGAAAGCACTTACCATAAATTTAGTCAAGTCCATGACTTAGGCCCATGAGGATGAATTTCCTGTGACAACTTGGCGCCCATGAGAATGAATTTCCTTTGACAATATGGCACCATGTCAAAAGAATGGCAGCACACTAAAACCCTCATCCTATAATTTGAAAACAAAATCCAAATAGGAGGTGAGATAGAAAGGATTATTAAAGCACACCTGAAACGACCATATGCATCTGCAAAGTCCAGACCACTAAGAGGATGGGCTAACGATGAACATGTAATTACCGAAAAAATAAATTTCCAGATTCAACATATGTGTGTCCCATTTTATGATAGGATTAACCTATCTTTGGACAATGGCATGTTCGTCATGGACACCACTACTTAATACTCGACATGTTTACCATCTAACCATTTATCTTTAAATTTAGATAGTGACTATTATTCATTTTAATCATCAAGATATGTCCTTTAGACAGCAGATTAGTAGTAGGGCCCACAATTTGAGCTGTACAATAAGTTTGGCAGGTGAACCTGAGCTGAAAAAACAGATGAAGGGGTGGATCTTTCACAAACATTACACTGGGAAACACCTAACTTGCTGTGCATTAGCTTTATTCCACATTTGTGTGGGCTTAGCAAAGCTCTATCTGTAGAGATACATGACATATTATCTTCCTGACAAAAAATACATTATAAGTGCGTATGTGTTTGAATGCAGACCACGCCATAGGAAGCAGGCGTGAAGCAGTGCTGCTTGAATGCCCACCATTAAAAACTTCTCCAGGCTACAGGAGTTTTGGATCAAGTTGATATTTGGGTTTTCCCTTCATCTAGGTCTGTGTGACTAATCAACAGGCTGGATGGCAAACGAACATTACAGTGGGCCTTAGGAAGTTTTTAATGGTCAGCATTCAATCGCTACTGTCTCCTGTGGTGTGGTCTACCTTTGGTGTGGTCTACCTCGACATGATGGAGGGAGAAAGAGAGAGAGGAAGAGAGAAACGGAGAGAGAGGGAGAGGGTGCGAGAGAGACAGACAGAGAGAGAGAGAGAGAGGAGAGGGTGCGAATCGCATACCTTCCGATGCGAAATCTGAGAAACTAAAACCTCTGAAACGAACACCCAATGTAAACGGAATCTCGCCCGAAATGGAGATCGAGTTTTGGGGTTTCTTGAATCCGAAAATGAGAGCAAGAGAGGGAGAAAATGAGAGCTAGAATCGGGTTTTAGGGTTTCGGTAATCCGAAAATGAGAGCGAGAGGGGGGGAAGATATGAGAGCGAGACCGGGAAAATGAATTTGGGGTTTAGGTTTACGCACAGTGTGCGTTTTACACCGTTTGGCCAGTGATGCTGGTCGGTGCTCTGTGGGCCCCACTATGATATACGTGTTATATCCACACCGTCCATCCAATTTGAGATATCATGTTAAGTCATCGGCCAAAGAATGAGGGAGATAAAAATCTTTAGTGGACCCCAGCTCCGAAAACAGCGGGGAGAGTGATTCCCACCATTGAAACTATCATAATGCCCATCCATTATCTTTTGGGCCCACTGAGATGTGTTTCACAAATCCAGCCCATAAATTATGTGTGTGCCACTTGGATGAGGGGTCATACCAAGTTTCAGACGCATCCAATTTTCAGGTGGGGCCCACCAAGTTCTTTTATATGTTTTAGGCATGTCTTGACATGATTTTAGATGGTATGGCCCACTGGAGTTCCGTATACGGAAGATTTTTGGGATATACCATAATTTAAAGGGGACCCATCAAATTCACGGTGTTGATGTTTTACACACATCATGGTGGGGCCCACACAGCTTGACCTCATGGGGAGTTCCCATGACCTCCACCGTGAATAACCTTTTCCATATATATTTTATATAATATATATATACACGCACACACATAATATTTTTAAAAATATAAAATTCTATGTATATTGTAATTAAAATCAATGGCTTTTGATGCCACGAGTTGTCTATTGAAATTAAATTCAATGGTTCGTGACCACTTAAAAATGATAATTAAGTAAAATGAGTTAAGCTCATTTTTAATTGGCACACAAACGGGCTCCTAAGAGTCCAATTTCTCAATTCGTGGATAACATGGAATTTCTTATTGTGCTAAAATTTTGCATATATAGGCCTAATAGTTTGTTGATCTAGACCATTGGACTTACTCCCCATCATGGATGGATCATACCCAATTTCTCAATTAGTTGATTTGAGCATTTTGGATGATTCAACCTTTGATGTGGACTTTCCATTCATTCTATACAATAATGGGCAATGCTCTTGAAAAAATCACAATGATTGGATCATGCGAAGAAATGCCTAATATATTAGGCAATGATTAACAAAATAGTTAGTAAAAATTTACAAGTTAAATTAACTAAGTAGAAAAAATTAATAATTATTGATTTTCATAGCTATATGTGGATACTTCAAAACCATTTTCATTTATATGATTGAAATAAGAAAATACCAACATAACTTCTTGTATTTTTTTTTTTGTAAGTTTAAAATAAATAAATAAAACAACATTACCCACGAAGATTCCAATCTCCTCATATTGTTTGAGATAGGAATTTTGGATCACACGCGTGTGGGGATGCCGTTGACACGGTTGTAAGAGCACATGATGTTTCTAACGTCTCCTTACTTCACACACATCTCGAATGGACGGAGGAACGTTTTCACCATGTCTTGCTCAATCACCTTTAAAAAAATATTTATTGTTGTTGTTTTCGGCCTTGGCCTAATAAACTGTACATGTGGGGCCCACCTTTTTTCAGATTTGGAGCAGTTTGGAACACAGCAAAGGTAGAACCAGGATCTATTGTTGCTGTTTTCGGCCTGGGACTGTTGGCCTTGCAGTAAGTTGCCTAAAGATTTCTTTTGTATTTTGTCCCTGACTTGAGAAGTAACACTGCCTGATTTTTGCACAAGAACATCCAATCAATCTGGTTCATCTAATGAAATTATGAAAAGCTGGGATCTCATACACATCTTCCATATTGGCATGTGTGGCTGCATGTGGATGGGCACAACTCCACACACGTGCAGGCTTAGTAATCATCTGTTTCAGGTTAACTTAATATGGTATTGATTTGTTTGGTCCTTGTATATGACATTTACCTCTACAGCATGTGTAACTCTTAACTGCAGTAGTGTAATTTATGTCAGTAAGGAACTCTTCAAGGACCCAATACGTCTGGATTTGTTTTTAGCCAATCCATGCTTTGAAACCCATATCAACTGAGAATAGTAATTTCACATCCCAAGCTTAAATTTGGATTGCGTCAATAATATTTCTATAACTTTACTAGTTCTCATTTTGTTATATATGACCCAACCAAATCTAATTGAAAGTTCCTTGCCATCCAATCTTTGGCCATCTTTTTCCTAGACAATTGATATTTATATTCTTTTCTTATCCGTCTTTTGTAGGACATTGCAGGCAGGTTAAACGCTTCGTTCTGCGAGGCTTTTCACACATCTTCCATCTATGGCAGAGCTTATGAAAGTAAAGTTTATATCTCACAACTGTTGGCCCCACTTGTAAGTTGTAATGTGTATCCCGACACTAAAACCCTATGCACTTGTAAGTTCTTTTTTTAAAGGTGCAGCTTGTCTGCTACATGTGCTCTTGCACGTGTTAGCGTGATGGACATGCTGCGTTTCCACAAGTTTACCATAGATGAGTCTTTGTCCTATTGCACTGCAAGATGCCATGTTTATTATGTCCCATTGTTGGAACTATTGGATTTGATATGTTGGATTTGCCAAATCATATTAGCAAGGTTCATGGATGCCTTCTTAAGGTTGACCTTTGGGATTGTATTTGCTAATTTCTTTATATATTTACCTTTCTAATTTTTAGGAACCTGTGCATTCTTAATGTGTATCCTGACCTTTGGGATTCCTTGCTTGTAACTATCTATCACTATGGATGATTCATCCTCCATTCATTAGCTGTCATTCTGAAATGTTTTTCATGCAATTTGTGTTATTCTGTTGGGAGATTTTAGCATTGAAACTTTGAGGATTTTCTACAGGGGAACGGTTTACGGAGATAGTGGGCAGTCCATATTTTAGTATCTCAATTCACCTTATACTGTTTTTTTTTCCTTCAGTTCCAAATCTCTTTTCTTCATGATCTCTAGTAGTAAATAACTATTGCATTCCTTCTTTCAGGTTAACAAACCAAATCTTCCACTTGCATTGCGATTTTCAGGCTTTTTGGAAACAACAGCTTGTCTGATACATGACTGCCATCCCAAAAAAGCTATAAACTTCTTAATGTGTATGTTCATATGACTCATTTGTACTAAACTTATAGCTTTAATGTGTATTTGGATGCAATATTGAGTTGAATTCCAATCTCTAACTTTGATACCAATTTATTTCTTTTTGCTATTTTGTTTTGTAGGCATTAGGAAGGGATGAATGGGAGTTAGATGGTTGGATTATTTTTATTTATTTATTTGTCTTGTTTTGTAGGCTTTAGGAAGGGATGAATGAGAGTTTTGATGGCCCACTCTGCAAGGTACTCTACATGTATGCTTGTAGCATATGTGCAACGTAGCAAAGACATTCTTGCATGCTTTTTCAATGTTATTTTTTTGAAATCTTCTTGACTTGGCATATGATTGGATCATCTGAATATTAGCAAATCCATCTTGAAACTAAGTTGCCACTCTCACTTGAGAATTTTACATTTTTTGCTCTTAGAAACTTAGAAAAAAAATCCAAAAGATAACAAAAGTGAGTCTATCCAAAGACTAGTGCAGCCACAATGAAGTATGAAATTTTTATTTCAATGTGTTATGGTAGAAAGGGTTGGGGCTTAACTTGAACCAGGGAATTAGAATCTGGAAGCAAGCAACAAGTTGTATTGATTTTCATAACACTTACTAATCTTAAAAGGCACGTGCTAGCATTTATTTCACATATGGCATCTCTCATTGCTGATTTCTATTGGCATTATCTGATCTGAGCCCAACACCGAAGCATGCTAATTACAGTTTATTTTTTGGTTTTAGGTGCTTCTTTTCATTGGATGATATTCCTAGCAAGCACTCTGTGGATATAGGGTAAACATTTCTCAACTCATTTGATTGCACCAGTAATTTAGCAGTCGTTCATTTTTCCCATATCCAATTGGATATCCTTCTTTCTAGGACTCATCCATAAAGAAGGCTTACTGAATCTAGTTCCTTGTTATGTTCATTTCAATTTACTGCAGGATCCAGAAATTCAGAACATTCCATCTAACCCCATCTTGTGTGCAATATTAAACTGCAGGTTTTTGCCCATAGAAGATAACCTGAGGAGAAGGGAAATGGACGGAGAAGTGCAAGCTATTAGTAGCTTTTGACCACTTTTCTAGTCGTGTAGCAAAAGCTAACGATTTAGCGGCGTCCAGCACAACTGTCAGTAAAGGTCCGGGCCGTCGGTAAAGCCTTTACCGACTGAGGCTTTACTGGCTGTTAGCCAACCGCAGGCAAAGTATTTGCCGGCGGTTTTCTTGGTCTTTGCCGGCGGTTTTGACCGTCAGTAAAGGCCAGTTTTCTTGTAGTGACCTGTCTTGGCTTTGATACACATACTCATGGGCAGTATAGGTGCATGCTGGATGACTTGGATTAGTTGGACTTGGATGGTTAGTCATATTTACTTGTGTCTGTGCTTGTTGCTTGATTCAATTTGTTTTGTTTTCCAAGTTAGTGAACTTTATTTTCTGAATAGAAGTTATAAGTTGTTGAGTATCTTAGGTTTTATGATTTTACTTGTATATTCTTGTATTGATTGCTCAAGCATGACGATAAGTTGTTGAGAAATATGTTTAGAAATTTTTTATAGTATATGTGTTTGGGTTTAGGTGGATGTGAATGTGAATATGATGAAATATATTATATAACAGGTGTATATCTGGAAGAATATGATGAATTATATTGTAATAGGTGTATATTGACCATCTCAAATATTTTTTAAAAAAAAGAGACTTTTACCTCTGAAATATTTCGTAGGTAAAAGTGTTTTTAGTGACGCATATTTTCATCACCATAAGTCATATCCAGGTTTTTAGCTACGAACATTTTCGTAGCTAAAAGTAATCTATTAGATTTCCAAAGCCATTAGTGATGAAAATATTCGTTGCTAAAAGTATGATCTAAGTTTTTTAGCTACGGAAATGTTCGTAGCTAAAAGTAATCCATTCCAATTTTTCGAAAATAAGTTTGCAGCCTTTAGCGACGAAAATAATCGTCGCTAAAAGTATCATCCAGGAGTTTTAGCTACGAAAATGTTCGTAGCTAAAAGTAATCCATTCCAATTTGTTGAAAATAAGTTTGCAGCCTTTAGCGACGAAAATAATCGTCGCTAGAAGTCTCATCCAGGAGTTTTAGCTACGAAAATGTTCGTAGCTAAAAGTATCGTCGCTACAAGTCTCATCCGGGAGTTTTAGCTACGAATATGTTCGTAGCTAAAAGTAATCCAAACCGGTGTTGTATGCAGTCCTTGGCGATGAAAATTTTCGTCACCAAAAGTAGTATCCTTGATTTTTAGCTACGATACTTTTCATAGCTAAAAGCAAAATTCGTTTGTTACCTTTGGTGACAAAAATATTCGTCACTAAAAGTCTCATCCAGGGTTTTTAGCTACGAAAATGTTCGTAGCTAAAAGTAATCCGTTCTCATTTATTGAAAATAAGTTTGCAGCCTTTAGCAACGAAAATAATTGTCGCTACAAGTCTCATCAGGAGTTTTAGCTACGAAAATGTTCGTAGCTAAAAGTAATCCATATGCAGTCTTTGGTGACGAAAATTTTCGTCGCCAAAAGTAGTATCCCTAATTTTTAGCTGCGACACTTTTCGTAGCTAAAAGCATTCTTTGGTGATGAAAATATTCGTCGCTAAAAGTCTCATCCAGTGTTTTTAGCTACGAAAATTTTTGTAGCTAAAAGTAATCCATTCGAAATTTTGAAAAAATTGTATATACCCTTTAGCGACGAAAATTTTCGTCGCTAAAAGTGACAATCACAATTTATTGCTGCGAAAATTTTCGTCGCTAAAAGTATCGTCGCTAAAAGTGACTTTTGGCGACGAAAATTTATTTCGCCACTAAAGGTTTCGTCGCTAAAAACCCTCTTTCTTGTAGTGATTTGCTGAATTAGCAGGTTATGTGCCAAAAGTAATGGAAGATGAAGATTATAAGATTACAAAATTTGAAGAAGGGTTAAGACATAATATCAGAACAAAATTTTGTTGGTGGATGTGAAGAAATACTCAGAAGTAGTCGATAAGGCCTTACGAGCAAAACAAGATACAAAGCGGTTTCTCAAATCTCGTGTACAGTTAAAAGAAACAGGACAAAGAAATAAGCCGACACTTACCCAACACCAACCACCAGAGAAGAAACCCAGAATGAAAATTCAATCATCAACACCGAGAACCCAAGAGTGATATTTTTCAGAAAATTATGCGTACTGTGGTAAGTATGGTCACATGGCTCAGGTGTGCAGAACTAAGATGAGAGATATGGGTATAACGCCACTTCAACAGATACCACCGCGATTGCAACTTCCAGCATCATCTCAACCAACAAGTCAGACATCGTAAGCATCACATACCCAACCACCTCGACTACAGCAGAATCAGCAAAATCGACCATCTCCATCAATTCCTCAAGAATAAGGGAATCATCCCAACAGGCAACAGCCACCACGTGCATGGGTTTATTCCATCTCATCTAAGGAGAATCTAAAATAAAATAATAACATTGTGGAAGGTATGATCGAAACGCATGGTACTTCGATTTTTATATTATTTGATTCTGGGGCTACTCTATCTTTTATTTCATCATCGTTAGTATCTCGGTTAAGATTGAAGTCAGAAATCCTAGATAAGCAAATTTTGGTAGAATCCCCCATCGGCAAGTCAATTATTTTGGACAAAATATGTAAATATATTCCCCTTATGATAGGCGATATTCCTATATTAGCTAATTTAATAGAAATAAGTATGGGGGGATACGATGTTATCCTCGGAATGGACTAGCTTACTCGAAATCATGCGACGTTGGATTGTTATGCGAAGACAGTTACCTTTGCAGTGCCAGGAAGAGAACCAATTATGATTCAAGGGAAGAAGAAGAATGAGAAGATCGAGCGTGTTATGACATTGATTGGTAATGAGAAACAAGAAAAAATGGTGGATTTCATTCCAGTTGTGCAAGAATATCCTGAAATTTTTCAAGATATACTAGGACTACCACCTCGGCGAGAGGTGGATTTTGGTATCGATCTCTTACCAGGATCGGCACCAATATTTATGTCTCCATATCGAATGACGCCTATTGAATTGAAGGAGCTGAAGGAGCAGCTGGAAGATTTGAGGTCCCGAGGATTTATTCGACCAAGTACTTCTCCTTGGGGTGCGCCAGTACTTTTTGTAAATAAAAAGGATGGCACTCGACAGTTGTGTATTGATTATCGCCGCTTAAATCAGATGATGATTAAAAACAAGTACCCATTACCCCATATAGATGATTTGTTTGATCAGTTGAAAGGAGCTCGATATTTTTCTAAGATCGATTTAAGATCAAGTTACCACCAATTACGTGTTAAAGAAGAGGATATCTGTAAAACTGCTTTCAGAACACGTTATGGTCATTATGAATTCTTAGTTATGCCGTTCAAGTTGACTAATGCACCTGCAGTATTTATGGACCTGATGAATAGGGTGTTCTAGCTTTATCTGGATAACTTTATCATCGTGTTCATTGATGACATTTTGATTTACTCGAAGACCAGTGAAGAGCATGAGTTACATTTAAGGACGGCATTGCAGACTCTAAAAGATAACCAGCTATATGCTAAGTTTTCTAAGTGTGAGTTCTGGAAGGAGAGTGTTAAATTTCTTGGGCATATTGTTTCAGAAAAAGGTATTACAGTTGACCCTATGAAGATCGAAGCTGTAGTAAAGTGGGAACAGCCCACAAGTGTGTCAGAAGTTAGAAGCTTTCTTGGGCTCGCTAGATATTATAGAAGGTTTATTAAGGATTTTTCGAAGATTGTCGGGCCGCTAACGAGTTTAACTCGAAAAGAAGTGCCCTTCAAATAGACTGAAAAGTGTGAAGAAGCTTTTGTTGAACTGAAGCAACTCTTAACCTCAACTCCCATTCTAACCCTCCCGAAGGATGGGTTGGTATTTAAAGTTTATACCAATGCATCAACTAAAGATCTAGGTTATGTATTAATGCAAGGGGGTAAGGTGATTGCATATGCATCAAGGCAGCTTAAACTCCATGAGTGTAATTATCCAACTCATGACCTAGAGTTGGGTGTTATTATATTTGCATTGAAGATTTGGCGGCATTACTTATATGATGAACAGTTCGAGCTTTATACAGATCACAAGAGTTTGCGGTATTTATTCTCTCAGAAGGACTTGAACATGAGGCAGAGAAGATAGATGGAATTTTTTAAGGATTATGATTTCTCGTTGTCCTATCATCCGGGTAAGGCTAATCTGGTTGTTGATGCTTTGAGTAGAAAAGAATATAAACAAAAGAGTGTAGCCAGCTTAATGGTACACGAATGGAAAATGTTGAATTTCATTAGAGAGTTTGATATTCGATTGAATTTTCAAGAAAAGAAGATTTGCAGATATAACATTATGGTAAAACGGACTCTTGTGGAGTGAATAATTGAAGCTCAAACGAATGATGAGTGGTTTTTAAAAATGATAGCCAAGTATCAAAATATAAGACTTCAGATTAGAGTATGGGGGACGATAAGGGAATTCGGTATCAAGGTCGACTCTGTGTGCTTAATATTCCAGATCTAAAAGACGAGATTCTAAATAATACGTACCGAACTAAGTTTACAATTCATCCGAGAAGCACAAAAATACATCATAGTGTGAAATGATCATTTTGGTGGCCCAATATGAAGAGAGAAATCGGTGATTATGTGTCGAGATGTTTTATGTGTCAGCAGATAAAGGCGGATCATCAGAACCCATCAGGATTATTGCAGCCTCTGAAAGTACCTGAGTAGAAGTGAGATTGTGTTTCTATGGACTTTATAGTCGGTCTTCCTAAGACACAAAAGAAGCACGATTCAATTTGGGTAATTGTCGATCGACTGACCAAGTCAGCGTACTTTATTCCTATCCGTATCAACTATTCAATGGAGGAACTCACTAAGCTATACATCAAGGAAATAGTGAAACTTCATGGTGTCCCTAGTTCTATTGTATCGGATCAAGACCCACGTTTTACTTCGCGATTCTGGACAAGTTTATAGGAAGCTATGGGTACGACTACGGACTACAGCACAGCGTATTATCCATAATCTAATGGGCAAACGGAACGTGTGAATCAAATATTAGAAGACCTGTTACGTGCAAGCGCTCTGGATTTCAAGGGGAGCTGGGACGACAACATATATTATGCTGAATTCGCCTACAACAATAGTTACCAAGCAAGCATTGGTATAGCTCTGTATGAAGTCTTGTATGGACGTCCTTGCCGAGCACCAAACTGTTGGGCCGAGGTAGGTGAGAAATATTTAATTGGGCTAGATGTTGTTCAAGAAGTTGCTGAAAAAGTTGAAATTATTCGAAAACGACTACAAGCTGCCCAGAGTCATCAAAAGAGCTACGCCGACAATCAAAGACGAGATCTAAAGTTCACAGTAGAAGACCACGTGTTTTTGGTACAAAGGGATTAATGCAATTTAGTACCAAAGGAAAACTCGCACCACGTTTTATCGGACCATTTGAAATATTAGAGTAGATTAGAGCAGTGGCATATCGGCTTACATTACCTCCTTAGTTAGCCAGTGTCCATAATGTTTTCCATGTATCGATGCTATGGAAGTATAAGAGGGATGATTCTCATGTGATTGAATGACGAATCTCAATTTATAGGAAAATACATCTTACGTAGAGAAACCAGTTCGAATACTAGATCGCAAGGAGCACGTGTTACGCATTAAGAAGGTGCATTTAGTTAAGGTTTTATGGAGTCATCATGAAGTAGACGAAGCATCTTGGGAGCAGGAAAGAGAAATTCGCGAGAAATATACTCACCTCTTTGAGCAATAGTTTCAAGTAAAATTCAAGGATGAAAATTTTCTTTTAAAGGGGTAGAATGTAAGGGCCGTGAATAATTTAATAATATTAATATATATATATATATATATTATCTTATCTTTATTATTATTTATTTATTTTAAATCTACCTTATCTCCTATCCTATCTAAATCTTTAACTCGTTTAGTTTAAATATACCTCTAAACCCTCCCCGCATCTCTCAAGATAAAAAGAGTTCTAGTCAAACTTAAATATTAACAAAAAGGCTACCTGCGACAACAGAGAAAGGGAGAAAGAAAACTTTGGAGTGCTTACATCGGGTATGTATATCATCCTCATTCTAGTATTTTTATATACCTAATATAATTTGATTCAGTGAATGCAATGAACGGTGTGGATTGGTCACATGTTCATTGTATTAGATTATGGGTGAAGGCCCTTCAAAGGTGAGGTGAACCTAAAATTATGTAATTGTAGTTGGTGTGCATCTGATCAAATTAGATTTGCTCTGTACGGATCATATGATCCCTGAGGCCAAAATATACAAGGGCCCTAATATTCAGATCAATCTAACCATCAGATGGGCCACATTAGTTAGACCTAGAAGTGTTTGATAAAGGAATCTTAGATATTTTGCGCAAGTGTTGCTATCAATTGGGCGTAAAAGGTCAAGATGGGCCATTGGTGAATGTGTGGTTAGATCCACACCACTCCTCAAATGCATAGAGGTATAACATGACAAGACCTCAAGAATCTGAATGATCTGACCATCCGATGGACCACCCCGATCAAGTAATTATCATTCAATTTTAAAATCTTATAAAGGAGAAAAAATAGAATAAAAATTTGAATTATTTAATTATTTTGGATCTGGCCACCTAAGATGTTAATCAAAGGTGGGCCCCACCATGTAATACAAATAAATGAATAATAATACCGTTGATATAATTGATAGGACTCTGATATTCAAATCAACCTAATTACATTGCAGAGTCAATACTACCAAACTTAGGTGAGTGACCCAACTTGTCTCATAATTCATTAAAATTAAAATAAATCATTGTGATTATTTGATTTATTTACTGGTTTGAATATTTTGATATAATAATTGTACGATAAATTTATATGTGAATATTTTAATCGAGACAACTATGCCAAATATGAAAAATATGCATTTACATATCATCCCTCATTCATTGCATTGCATAATGCATGGTCGATCCTAGGGGCTCTCCTTGGAAGAAATGTCGATCCTGGTAGAGCGTTACCAGATGCAGGCTGTGCCCAAGCCTACCGAAAGGTGGAAGCCTACCCAACGGGTGGATGCGGGTTGACGACCTCCAACCCAAGTAGATGGACGATCACCCCATCTGATGCATTCATACCCCATTTTACATTCATATCTTTTTACATGTATTTTTACATTATTTTAATTGCTATGATTATGAACCATGCTGGGTTATATCACTAAGCCTGGCCAGCTTACATTTTTTATTGATGGAAAAACCATACAAAGGAGTCATTAGCAGATGACGTGGCGTAAGAACCGGAAGGATCTACTGTACCTGAACACGACCCACCTGAAATATGGCCATACTTATCTGAGGATGAAGTGGCTGCATTAGAAAAATTTTGATTATATATTTTATTTTGTTAGCACAGCTTAATTAACGAATATTGCATACTGGTATTTATTTAGAGACTTTAAGAAATTATTTAGCATTATTTCTTTAGATCAATATTAGCATGGAATAAATTTCATTATAATATAATGGTATAATAAATGAATGATTTTAAGGTTTATTTTATTTTAAGGGTTATAAAGATTTATAAATGCTTAGTTGATTAGTGTTATGTATTATGTATGTGTGATTGAGATTATGGTGGTCTTTATATTGAATGTAAATATCACATGTGATTAAACTGATTAAAGAATTAAGTTAGTATACTTTGTGTATAAGTTACGAACCAAAACTCGGGTCTAAGGGTGCACACTCTGTACCTGAATTTTGGGGCGTGACAGCAAGTGTCATTTGTACAACCTGAAATGCTAGAGAAATGCCTGGGCAGCCTCTCTGTCCGCTCCCGAATGGCAAGAAATGGAAATTCTGCCCCCTAATGTCTACGTGGTGACTCTGGTCGCTCTCATTGGACGGCATGAATCTCTCGGGATGGAATTCAAGTGGGTGGACCCAATGCTCAGGGTCCCTTCCGATGGCCCACACATTGATGAACACTTGGGTGTTAGCTGGTACATCGTAGCCTCCAATCTTGCAATCTTGGATGGATTTTCTATAAATCACTGGGCCTGGTGGGTGTAGTCGAAGTGTTTCTTTGACAATTGCTAGGAGGTAAGGAAGATTTGGGATGTCAGATTCTTCAACCAATCTATTATTTCCACCGACTGAATCGATTTCTACCCTTGCTTTCTTGAACACGTCAGGATGGTTGATGAGCTCTGCAAAGGCCCATTCCATTGTGATTGCAGTTGTATCGGTTCCTGCCACAAATATATCCTGTAGAAGATTGAAAAGATAGCATAAATACTCATCTAATCAAAATATTAAATAAGCTGGGATGGGCTTGCTCGACTGGTTGGCCCACAAGGTAATTCTAAGCCCAGTTCAACCCAATTTATCTTTGGTGGGTCTATGGAACTTGGGGACGTCGACACCCCGTCGAGGTTAGTGGTGTGTAGCACACCACGCAATCTGCTTCCGACCGGACTCTGGTAACGAAAACGGGAGCCATGATAACCTTCCTCATAATGGCTACAATCCTCATGTATTGGTACATGATATATATAGATTTGAGGTCATGTTTGATGATCCAAACCGTTTAATAATGGCCACGCCATTATTGGGTACTGTTGATGCAAAAATATGACGTGCCCCTCCGCCAACCTATCACCTGCACAAGAGGGAAACAAAGGAGGCCCTAGCTAGATCTGGGGACCCTCTGATGTCAAAGTCAAGGCTAGGACCGTTCGAAAAGGTTTCAAGGACAGTTTTATTTTTACGTACCTTTCATCTTGGAGGTCCCCTGTATTTATAGGAAAGGGATGATCCTATCATGCCAGGATTCTTTTCCTGATATCTCGGAGATCCAGTGTCAATCCATTTTCGGACTCCAACCGATCCCGAGGTCTTTGGGATCGGGGATCCTTTTACTAGAACTTCGGAAAGGTGTTTTTCTTTACACCGTTTCATTTCTTACAATCCAAGCTAAGTCTCTCCTTTAGGCATTTGGTGTACTTGCCTTGGTCGAGCTTGTTGCCTCGAGATCCCAAGCAGTGTCAACAGAGTTGGTCCATTCCATAGCCGAATCCCTGGACTTGTCTTTTTTTCCTGAACAATAAGCCCCCCTACTCCTTGCCTCAACCATGTTGACGTAAAAGAGCAGAGAGCTGTTGAGTCGGCTTGAGCTGGGACCGACTTTATGATTGAATATTTAATGCTTGCAGGGGTCTTTCATCATCCAGAACATGCACCTGTTCGTTGCTCGAGGTCGCATGAGTGGGCAGTAGTTAGAACGCCTTTCCAGCCTATGAACGCTAAACGCGTGGTAAGGGCGGCGCTCGCGTCATCCGAAGTGTGCCACGTGTCGGGCGGGGGAGTCGAAGCGGCCGTCGACTCGACTCCTCCTTAATACCCTCGCCACGTGGCAGAGCTATAAAAGGGGGAGCGGGATGCTCCTCCCATTTTCGCGCGCACATTTTCCTCTTCCCTGCTTTTCATTTTCACTATTTTCGCATTCTCCGCCATTTTCACCTTCCATTTTCAATTTCTGCTCCCATGTCCGCCTCTTTCTCGCTATCTCCGGTGAGTTTTTAACTCTCTCCCTCCCTTTCGCTTTCAATTTCAGTAACACTGCAAGGTTTCTCGAGCCCCAGGAGCGAGGCGTCTATGGGACGTTTTAGAATCACCTTCGTTGCTGACGAAGATGGTTGTAGGTGCCAATGCAGCTTTCCGGCATTCCGAAAGGGTGGCTGGATTTTTAGGGGAGCACCCTGTTTCGGCAGATCCCTCTCACAGAGGGGCGTCGTTGGCGACTGCCCCTGGTAGACCCAATCCTCCTAGGGAGGAAACAAAGGAAGAGGATGAGTTAGCCGAAGGGGCTAGTGAGTCGGTCCATGACAGGAGATCGGCAAATGCCGCTAGGTCGGCAGGCGAGGTAGGGGAGGCTAGAGATGAGAAGAAGGGTCTCATTCCCTCAGTTTTAACCGAGGCGGATCTGGACAGGATCAGGGTCAGGTACCACGTCCCAGACCTGGTCATTATTCACCTCCCCCTTCTGAGTGAGTTACCTGACCGACCTCTAGTTAGGATGGTCACTATTTTCCAAGTCACTTTGCAGTGCGGTTTATGTCTGCCCCTTCAGGGGATAACTTGGGATCTGCTTTCCCGACTTTGGATAGCGCCTGGGCAGATAGTTCCTAATGGGTGGAGGAACTTGTTCGAATACTTGGTGTTATGGGCTGAGATGGAGTAACCCCCACTGACTATCGACGAGTTTCTCTATCTGTTTCAGGGCTAGCTCAGATCTGACCAATGCTCAGAAACGGGTAGGGGAGGTGGAAGCACAACTTGCTACCGTCGTGACTCAACTCAACATAATGACTGGTGACTTAGGGCTTGCCAGGAAGGCTGTCAAGGAAGCCGAGGCCGAGGGTGCTCGTTTGGCCTCGCAATTGCAAGAGGCCTGGGATAAGAGTTGGTGGAATCGCCAGGCCCTTACTTCTTCCGAGGAGAAGTTGTCTCGGCTCAAGACCGAGATTAAGGTTGTCATCGAGCAAGCCAAAGCCTGTGCTGTAGAGGCCTTTCTTGGGTCCTGAGAGTACTTGGAGGAGCGGGACCATTTGTATCAGGATGGTTATATTAAGTGTATTGACCTGATGAAGCAGTCCTTCCCTGACCTTAATCTCTCGAGATTTGACAAAAGTGGCTCTGGGTCTGAGGTCCAGAGGCTGAGGCAGCTGGGTTTGCAGACGCGGCGGTTGATCTTGAGGTTGCTTCCAAGGCTACTCCTGAGGTGGTGCCCGAGGTTGGTCCGAGCGGCGGCAGCAGGTGAAGCCGAGCCACCTCACAAGTTAGCTCCTGGTGAACCTTAAGTTAATTTTAGATTACAAAGCGTGTCAAGTACTTCAAGCATACCAAGCTTTAACCACTTCAAACACACCAAGCTTCAGCCAGGTTCGAGAGCATTCGCTACTGAGAGGGGACATCGTGTGTCTCAGCCGACACTTTTTTACATTCGTCCTTGTCGTTTTGTCGATGTAATTCCCAAGTAAGAACTACTGTACTCTAATGTAAAACTTGCACTAATGAATGAATATATTTGACCTTCATATTCTTTTGACTCAGTTTACATTTTTTCATTGCTTGCTCCTCTGACAAATGAATACAATTAATTGCCCAATGGCCGACCTAGGGATAATAGATCTTAAAATGCTCGGCTTTCCAAGGATGGAGGAGTAATTGTCCCGTTAGATCTTCCAACCGATACGTTCCCAAGGATGGTGCTCGAAACTACATAGGGTCCTTCCCAATTGGGTCCTAGTGTACCCACACCAACTTCCTTAGTGTTCAGGAACATTTTTCGAAGGACCGTGTGTCTTGCTCGAAAGCGCCTAACCTTAACTTGGGCATTGTAGAACCGAGCTACCTGTCATTGCCGAGCCATCATCCGTACCCGAGCTCTTTCCCTTCGGCTAAAAGGTCGATTCCGAGAACTAACAGTTCTTCATTGTCTCATTCGTTAAACGAGCTGACCCAAGTTAAAGATAGTCCGATCTCAACTGGAGTAACGATTTTTGATCCATACACAAGGGAGAAAAGAGTTTCTCTCGTGGCTGTTCGAGCGGTAGTTCGGTATGCCCATAATATTTTTAGAAAGTTCTTCGGCCCAAGCTCCCTTAGCTCGGTCATGTTTGGTTCGAAGGTGTTGCTTGATGATCTTATTGACTGCCTCAACCTGTCCATTCGTCTGAGGATGATGGGGAGACGAGTAGATATTCTGAATTCTGAGATTATTGTACATCTCTCGGTACTGCCTATTATTGAACTGTTTCCCATTGCCGGTAACAATGGTTCGAGGTATCCCGAATCAGCCGATGATGTTTTTTCAGACAAAATTTGTGATCTTTTACTCGGTTATCCTAGCCAATGGCTCGGCTTCGGCCCATTTTGTGAAGTAATCCACCGCGACAGTGGCAAACTTGGTCTGTCCTTTCTCCAAAGGGAGCAGTCCGATGATGTTGATTCTTCACTGCGCGAAGGGCCAAGGACCGACCATAAGAGTCAACTCCTCGGGTGGCTGTCTCGGAACCGCCACGAATCATTGGCATTTGTCGCAGCTTTGGACGAGCTTGCGTGCGTTATGCTGAATGGTCGACCAGTAATACCCTTGTCGTAAGACCTTATGTGGGGGCGATCATCCTCCCGAGTGATTTTCTTAAATTCCTTCATGGATCTCCCGCAATATATAATTAGCCTCTTCATAATTTAGGCAGTGTAGAAAAGGAGTGAAAAATCATTTCTTATATAGTACTCCGTTGAGTATGGTGTAATGAGAGGCTCAGATCTTCAACTGTTGGGCCTCGACACGATCCTTGGGCAACTTTCCACTGTCGAGATATCGGACGATCGAGTCAAGCCAAGTGGGTTCCGAGTCAATTGAGTGTACAGTCGAACTAGGCGGGTTATCGATGCTCGGCTTAGCGACGTACTCGATTGGAATAGACCTGGGTATCTCGTCTTCGTCAGCAGAGGCAAGCTTTGCCAACAGGTCAGCTTTAACATTTTCTATTCGAGGGATTCGAGTGACAATGTATCGTTGAAAACTGTCGATCAACTCTTTGGCTTTCTTCATGTATGCTTTCAACTACTCCTTTCGTGTTTGATACACACTTATAACCTGATTGACGACCAACTACAAGTTGCTAAATATGTTGAGATGAATCACACCCATGTTGGCTGTTAGTCTAAGGCCGAGTAATAAGGCTTTGTATTCTATTGTATTGTTCGAGGCTTAAAATCCAAGTCTTAAGGCATATTGCACATAGGTTTGATCGAGAGTTTTCAGGATGACTCCTGTCCCACTTGCCTTAGAATTGGATGAGCCATCTACGAAAAGCTGCCAGTAGGGTGGGTCGGGCATTGTCTTGGGAGTGGCGGTCATTGGCTGATTGGCTGACACATTTGTGAGATTGGTAAATGAGTCAGTTTGCAGGGTAACTTCATCTATAAAGTCGGCCACAACCTGTCCTTTAACTGTTACCCTTGGTTTATATTGAATATTGAATTCGTTGAGCTCGATCGCCCACTTTGTTAGTCAGCCGGAAGCTTCCGGTTTTTGAAGAATCTGACGCAAAGGGAGATCAGTTACGACGATGATAGTGTGAGCTTGAAAGTATGGTTAAAGTCATCGTAAGGAGACAACTAAGACTAGGGCCACCTTCTCCAGAAGCGGATATCTAGTTTTCGTCGGTAGATGTGCTTTCCTTTCGTGCTCACGTATCAAAGCCGAGGTTACAGCTGCATCGGAAACCACCAGGTACAACAGCAAAGCTTCCCCAGACTCAGGTTTTGATAAGAGGGGTGGAGATCCAAGATACGACTTTAACTGCTGAAACACCGCTTCACACTCTTTCGTCCAATCTCTCATTTGTCGTCCCTTCAGTTGTTTGAAGAATGGCACTTATTAGTAGCTCGGGAGAGGAAATAGTTGAGTGCGGCTACTCGTCCAGTCAACCTTTGCATATCTTTGATAGTTTTTGGGGATTCCATGTCAAGCAATGCTTTGATTTTCTTCGAATTCGCTTCTATCCCTCGTTGGCTAACTAAGAACCCGAGGAATTTACCCGAGCTTACTCCAAAGGCGCATTTACTCAGGTTCAACTTCATCTGATATTTACGAAGGATAAAGAACATTTCTTCTAGGTCGACAATATGATCGGTCACACGTATAATTTTGACGAGCATGTCATTAATGTATACTTCCATGGTTCGGCCAATCTGCCAAGTAAACATTTTATTCACTAATCGCTGGTAAGTCGCTCCTGCATTCTTTAAACCAAATGACATCACATGGTAACAGTAAAGATCTTTGTCAGTGATAAAGGTAGTCTTAGATTTATCTGACTGATGCCTTACAATTTGATTGTATCCAGAATAAGCATCCATAAAACTAAGAAGTTCATGTCCTACCGTGTTATCTACCAACTGATCAATCCTTGGAAGAGGGAAGCTGTCCTTTCGGCAGGCTTCGTTTAAATTGATATAGTCAATACAGACTCGCCACTTTCCATTGGCTTTCTTAACGAGTACAACATTAGCTACCCATTCCGGATAATATATATCCTCGATGAATTTAGCCTTGAAGAACATACTGACCTCTTCTTCAATGATGGGGTACCTTTTGGGGCCGAGTGGTCGTCGCTTCTGTCGGATCGGTCGGTAGGTCGAATTGATGTTGAGGCGATGAGTCATCACCAAGGGATCGATCACAGGCATATCTTCATGGCTCCATGTAAATACATCGGCGTATTGTCGGAGTAGGGATACCAGCTTATCTTTCAGGGGGCGACTACAGGGACGAGCCAATCCTAACTGTCTTAGTTTCGTCTATCTCGACCAAAGGTATTGGGATGAGGTCTTCTACCAGTTGTCCTCGCTCGTAGGTCTCGGCCCAATGGTCCAACGATTTAATCGTGGTTACCTTGGATGAAGTTTTTATGGCCGTCGTATAGCAGCGCCTTGCGTCCTGTTGGTCACCTTTGACGACTCCTACTCCCGACTCATTCGGGAATTTAATGGAGAGATGGTACGTCGACACTACAACTTGGAGAAGGCATAGTGAGGGTCGACCGAGTATGGCGTTGTAGACTGACGGTTGGTCGATTATCAGAAAGTCGATCATTACTGTCACCTGATGTGGAGAATTTCCGGCAGTGAGTGGCAGTGAGATCATTCCTTCAGGAAGGGTTTGTCCACCCGAGAATCCGATCAATATGGTGTGAACTGGCCGTAGTGCCGATCGTTCGGGGCCCATTTTATCGGATGCTTGAGTAAACAGTACATCTACGAACGATCTTGTATCAATGAGAATATGGAACACCTTGCAGTTTGTTATAGTGAGGGTGACGACTAATGCGTCATCATGTGGATAATGAATATCCCGAGCATCTTCATCGGTAAACGATATACAGTATCTTCATCCCGGCCGAGTTAAAATCAGGATCTCGGACTTAGGTCGCTTTTCTCCCGGGCAATTTCCTTGTTTTCAAAAGGCGATTTCTTCCTGTGTATATATAAATAAAGTAAGGCAAAACTCAGGAAAAAAAATCACAGCTTTTATCTAAATTTCTCCAATTTTTATATTTTTATTTTTGCTTGGGTTTGTAGGAGAAGCTGTTGGATTGCTACAATCTGATGCAAGGTGTGGTAATGGACGGTTATGAATCAATCTTGTTGGATGAGGTATGGAGTTTGGACACGCCAGTCAATGTCCTTGACCGTCATTCCCTGAGCTTGGAAAGCGAGAAAACTAGCCGCATCAGCATTAGATGCGCTGTTACGAGATTGGAAGCATGGACAAAGAAGAGAAAGATAATGCGCTATTTCGAGAAAATCGATCTTTTGGATTTTTTTTCATCAAAGCCAGAAAAATGAAACAGATTGGAATTCAGCAACGGAAGGATGGAACAGATTTGTGATGATGTCAAAGGAAAGTACAATTGAGACAAATCTTGGAGATCCTGAGCTTGTGGAGGGCAAGATTACATCCCTCTGATACAGCGGTGCAGTGCAATGAAAGCTATGCACGGCAGCCTGCTTTGTCATCTAATTGTGGAGACGCGTGGACGACCCAAAATGGTTCGGGCGACGTACTCGGCCGCCAGCAAACCACGTGTTGATGTTTGGATTCGAACCTCATTAAATGTATATTTTATTAAAATATAAAGTACTCTACCACCTGGGCCCGAAATCCAAACACGCACTGACCTTTACTCACATGAAGCAGCAGAACAACGGAACATTTATTTCACAAATCTTACTATCACAACTTCAATTATATGAACGACAATGGAAAAAAAAAAAAACTGATTAAAAAGTACATGGCGTGGATGGAAGACGCGTGCAACACGCACACGCCAACATTAGCTACGAGGCCACTCATTGCTAAAGCCACAAGCACATGCCAAAGTGGCAGGGGCCCACATTCGACCTTCTCCATCAAGCAAGACAAGGCGTGTCATAGATCGACAATGTGGCCTTCTTGATGGGAACCGTGGACCTCATGCATGTGTCCCATGCAGGCATGTGTGGTGGTTCCAACACGTGGGCATCACAAACCAAAGTGTTTCATATGTATATATATATATATATATATATATATATATCAGTTGAAAGGAACGGGATTTGCACGGGCAACAGGGACACACACCAATGGATGTGCCCTAGGTAGTGTCATTCCTGGGCCCTCCGTCATATCAACAGTAGCACTCTCTCCGCTGATCCCAACCGTCCAATCGAAGCATTGGATCATGGAAGCGAGCGTTATTTGTACGACCTGCAATGCTAGAGTAGTGCCTGGGCAGCCTCTCCGTCCGCTCCCAAACGGCAAGAAATGGAAATGCTGCCCCCTGACGTCCACGTGGTGACTCCGGTCCCTCTCTTCCGACGGCATGAATCTCTCGGGACGGAATTCAAGTGGGTCGACCCAATGCTCGGGGTCCCTTCCGATGGCCCACACATTGATGATCACTTGGGTGTTTGCTGGTACATCGTAGCCTCCAATCTTGCAATCTTCACTGCATTCTCTATAAATCAGTGGGCCTGTTGGGTGCAATCGGAGTGTTTCTTTGACAATTGCCTGGAGGTAAGGAAGATTTGGGACGTCCGATTCTTCAACCAATCTAGTCTTTCCGACAACTGAATCAATCTCAACCTTTAATTTCTTGAAAATGTCAGGATGGTTGATGAGCTCCGCGAAGGCCCATTCTGTTGTGATTGCAGTCGTATCGGTTCCGGCCACAAAGATATCCTACGGAAGATTCAAAAGATAGCATAAATACTAATCTAGTAAAATATTACATAGGCTGGGATTTGTTAGCCCTTTGGGTAGTTATAAGCCCAGTTCGGCCCATTTTACCTTTCCGGCCTTTGGGCTTAGGACTTTGGGGTGGGGCGATGGTTTTAAAACTCAGGCAAGTCCATCCGGGTTGACTCGGACTCGGACCAAGAGTAGCCAAGACCAATCATGGCCGAGCCCGGCTGATTCACCGTCGACTCGCCCTGAAACATGACTCGAGACAGGACGAGTACAATTGCTTTGAGGCCCAAGGGCTTGCCTGTTTACAATCCACGCCATCCATCTATTTTTCTGGCTCATTTTAGGTAATAAAATGACGCAGATCCAAATTAACCTCAGGTGGACCACACGGTGATTGAACACCCACCATTAAAACTTCCTAGGGCCCACTGTAATGTTTATTTGCCATCCACCCTGTTCATTAGGTTACACATTACCTGGATTGATCCAAAATATTTGTAGTGCCCAAGAAATTTTTAATGGTGAGCGTTCAATCACTACTGTTTCTATTGCGTGGTACCCCTTAGCCATGGATCTAAATAATTTTTTGGCTCATTCCCTAAAATGTGGAAAAATGGATGGATGGCGTAGATAAAACCAATACATCATGGTGGGGGCCCACAGAGCTTTTCCAGTATCACAGAGAGTGCTTCCCTTGTCACGCATCTGATGTACGGGTCGGATGTGCTGAATACATCACGTGGGCCCACGTCTTCCCATTACCACCGTATAAGCTTACGAGCGCTAGCCGTCCGTAAAGGACAAGGTGAATGGGTTTACCAGGATAAATGCTTTGATGTTCTCCTTCGTCAGTTTCATCTCGGCGCTCTCATCTTCCGATATCTCGACCAAAATATCGAGAATATCCTTCACACCATCGCCTCTCTCCATCTTCATCTTCCTCCCTTCTTCATGCTCTTTCATGATCCTCTCCATCATTGCATCGAATCTACCGTGCACGTCCTTGTACCTTTTCTTCAGTCCCTGCAAATCAAAATTCCGACATAACCCGATAAAATCCGATATGTTAAACGTGCCGGCCAGCGCCGCCACCTCATGCACTATCTTCCTCACTTCCTCTGCCTCCCCTTCCGTGTCCGAACATATCCGACTCATCATCATCCTCGATACTGTGTTGTTCGACATCGTTATGAGCTCTAGTCCAACGTTGACTGCTTCTCCGCCGTTGGATTTCTTATGTAGTAGTCGCAAGAATCGCCGGATCTCTTCACGGCGGATGGGCTGGAACTGATCGAGCGTGCGCCCACTTAAGAGCTCGGACATGCAGAGCTTCTTCAAGAACTTCCAATAGGGGCCGTAAGGAGCGAAGGCGAAACCAGAGGTGCCGTAAGCGAGGTAACGGATGGCTGAGGATTGAGGTCGGGATGAGAAGGTGGTCTCATGTGTCTTGAGGATTTCTCTTGCGATGTCAGCGTTGGAGGCGACTAGAGCGGGAACAGAGCCAAGTCGGAGGTGGATCAACGGTCCATAGCGCTTAGAGAGGTTGTGAAAGGCTTGGTGAGGGATGGGACCAAGGAGGTGGAGGTGTCCGATAATCGGGAGCCGTTTCGGGCCTGGAGGGAGACGGCAGGCTGTGGTTCGGGAATTGGAGAAGATGATCCGGATAAGGACAATGGAAATGAGCCAGATGAGGAAGAGAATGGCGTAGGATTGGAGGTCCCCGGCCATGGTTTGTGTGATGGACGGTTGGGTGGAGAGTGTAGAGGAATGGGAATGAAGAGGTGATGAGATGCAATGGTGTGTGGACTTTTTAAAGAGGTCTGATATTACAGTGCGGAATAAATACCGACAAAATTGGATGCGGATTGCGCGTACTACCCCCTCCCGTCTCTAGCCACGAACGGTTAGTTCTGTGGGTGTGCTCACCGTGATGTATCCTTATATCCACACCGTCCATACCTTTTCTCACATCATTTTAAGGAATTTTTACAAAACTGAGCAGATCCAACATTTAAATGGACCACACCAAAGATGAATGCTGCATTTAATGCAACCATGCTTATTATTTGGTGTGGTCTATTTGAGCGTCGGATCTGACTCATTTTTTTTTTGTACATACCTTAACGGTGGGCCCGTTCGTGGCTAAAGACGTGCGGGTTAGGACGCAATTTGCGTCCGACGAAATTGCTGTTGTAGGACTGAGAAATAAAGAGAATGCATTTGCACCTGCCACCAGAATATGTGACGTTTCCCTTCGAATCTGGACCACTCACTAGTTCACGTTTAACCAACCATTTGACGGATATTAATTAGATGATTGAAAATGAAGCTTGTGTAAACATCCACGTTCATACTCATGGTACCACTCGCTAATCCTTGGTCTACATTAAATTTAAGTTCATATCCAATGGTTACACCATGTTCAAAAATAATACAATCATGAAGATGAACTAATTCCTAAATTATTGCCTTTAACTGATGTGTACAAATTCCCTAACTTTAACACTAAATTTAGGCCATTCATTCATCAATCTTCACATTTACTCATACACGCAATCATTCACCAACCAACCGTAAAGATACCTTATTAGATTTAGATTAAGCTATTCAACTGTTTACTTTTGATCAGGACCATTATATCATTATGAAATATATAAAGATTCAATCTAAGTCATTTACACCCGGTCATCTATGACTTTGAATATTTTCTCCTAATTTTAATATAATTAAGAGTATTCTACACCTTAAAATCTAATTCCAATGGTTACATATATACCAGTGATCATTTTAAGTTTTCCATGATATATAAGTTCATATCCAACACTGAATCTTAGAAATTTTATTTATAGGAATAAGATAGTGATGAAATTTCAGATAATACTTATTTAGCTCAATCGAGTCATATATTATCAGTTTTGAAACTTAATTCATAATATTCATCGTCCATCATATTTTGCATCTTATCTGCTAGATGACCCGCCTGAAAATCTCATAAAAACATTGTTTTGATATATAGACAATCCTTAATGAATGTACTAGTTTACATCTTATACCAGGATATGTTTGGACCTATTTTCAAATATCTTAGATGCATCATGAAGAATCTTATAAATTCTCTAGGTTCTTAAAAAAGATTCCATGAAAGGTTCCCTTTGTCAAAAGAGGTGGGGTGTTATAAAATAGTTTGGCCAATCAAATCAAATAAATTATGAGAATTCTAATAATTAACCGTAGAGTGAAGTGTGATTAAGATTGTGATGATGTGTTCCCTACATTGCATATATGTTTGTAAAGCATGGTTGATATATAACTTTTCAGTTAAATCTCAATGACTTATGTTTGTATAAAAATCTCTTCACATGATCTCTAAATTTTGATTCCACATGTTAAACTATACAGGCAAGGCTATCTCATTATAGTGCATCCTTTATTGTGGATGCAAAATTTCAAAATGCAAAGTTTGGCCGGATAATGTAGTGGAGTGAAGACCTAGAAATCTGCCTAAAGCTGGATTTACCTCTCTAGTTTGTATCAGTTGTAAAAAACAACAATAATAATAATAAATGTACAGCGGACTTTATATGAGAGTTGAAATTATAATGACGTTTAAGAATTTTATTTGAATTATAGTTTGTGATGTGCGGTTTTATGAAATATTAATGGTTGTGAATTGTTTAAATTGTATCTCATATCTTAGTATGCAGGATTAAAGTCTGGCCACCCCATGTGCTCGATAATCCAGAGTGTGGCAATATAGGTGTTCATTTGTTTATGCAAGTGTAGCCCCACTTGATTAACAAAAAGATTGAGAACATTTAAGTTGAAGACGGGAGTTTTATCAAAAAAAAAAAAAAAAATTATAAGGCCTGGGGCTGGCTCAAGCTTGGGCCTTTGGTGCTAGGCCCATGCCAGTGTTGAGGGTCGAATATTGCATATTAGACCTCAATTATTATCTAATTTTACGTACATGATAATGCTTAACGTTCTATTTTAATCGTGTTTGTGATGCAGGGTGTATTTAGGAGCTTGGACTGAAAAATAGTACTAAAAGCGTAGATTTGATGCTCATAAATCACCAAGGCAAGGGTTGGACTCCATGGGACCAAGATTGAAGAATTTACACGCTAAAGATCCGAGAAAATCATGCCACTCACGTTCAACGGGCCTAAAAATCATCTAGAATGCAAGATCACAGGGTTCTCACCATCCTTTCAGTTTAAAAATTTATACTTAGCCTGAGGACCATAAATTAACCGTACACGTTAAATTTTAGCTATTGGATCCCTGTGAAAGTGTCCCAACAGAGAGATCAGATGCCAAAATCCTTATTTGAGGCCCACCTGATATCTGGATATATATAAATTTTAGTCTGAACCCCTTGAATGAAGTTCCAGAGAGGATTAATGGAGCAGATTTCTCAAGAACATCACGGTAGACCCCACATGGGGATGTGTGTACATAGCACACCTTCATGCGCGCCGCATCGGAGCGAGAGTCCAGTCAACACAAGGCTGATCCGACTTCTCTCTATCCTCTGCACAAGAACGGACAACGTCGTTCACTGTCCGTCCATTTTTTTCAGTTGTGAGGCCCACTCATCATCCAGATAAACGATCTAGACCGTCAATTCGTCCCGTGGGGCAGCCACAACCCACTCCTAGGTGATGAAATTTCAGAGAACAACATAGATCAGTTTTTAACTGTTTAAATACAGGACAGACGGCTGACTGAAAAATCTGTGGACCACACCGAACTCGGATCAAGAACATACTTTATTGGGCCAAAATTACGATGTCGATCCAATATACGGAGTGGATTTCCTCTCCATCAATGGACCCCACCGACCTCAGCCACGAAAACGGAAATTTTCGTTTCTTGCAGCTCTGTTCGTGGAAACCGGCAATTGTCCGCATTTTGCGGGCGGCTGTGGGCCACCATCACGAGAAATATCTTCGATCCACACCGTCCATCATGAAGCTCAGTTAAAAACGCCCTGGGGAACGTTTCCTTTTTATGACAGAAAGTAAGAAAGATAGGGATTACATCTCTGATTTCCCCAATGTGAAAATCTTTATGCGTGGCAAGAGATTCTTCACCTGGCTGCGTATGTAGGGAGTCGGTTCTTCACCGACTGCATCTGTCGTCTCCACCGACAGTTCCCTCCTATAAAAGAAAAAGAAGAGAGAGAGAAACATCATCAGCCGTGTGAAGGATCAGTTGGACGTCAGAGAGAAAGAGAGTAGAGTTGGTTTTCCTTTTCTATATTTTTATTTTTTGTTTGTTTTGTTTTTATTTAAGGGATCTAGCCTAATCTTGTTGCTAGGTCAAACCTTTTAGCTAGGGCTAAGAGGTGAAGCTTGTATCGTGATGGGGAGACTTTTTTCTTGTGCCTTTTGTTTAGAATGAACTGATGTTGATTTTGGTTTAATTAAGGGAATGTTTTTAGTTTTTAATGGTCTGTTGCAACTAAAATTACAATGGGTCTGTGATAGCTTTGAGCATGTTCCTTTCCTTTTTATGATAATGACGTCAGGAAGCCCTGTTGTTCACCATCGTCTCCTGGGCATGGTCGGATGACGGTACCCTTCCTAACCTTCATATCATGTTGATTGGTTGTTAATTAGTTTAATTCTGTCATTTACTTTGTCTCCTAGGCATAGTTAGGTGATGGAATCCATTCTAATTCTTATATATTTCAATCTCTTGAAAACTATATCAAAGGAAGTTCAGTTTTAATTTTCATGGTCACACCCTTCAACTGGATGAAGATGGGACTCTAAGTCTAGTTGAGTTCTTGAATCAAGCATAAGATCTCCCTGATCTCTACAAGTGGATCCTCTGAATCCCTAGTTCCTACCTCTGAATTCTTTAAGTTCTAGATTAATATTTCACCATTATTCCCTCAAATTCATTCGATTTAGATTTCATCTTATTCTAGTTCTAGTTCTACTTAGTTTCAGATTACGTACAGGTTTCAGTCCTTTGGGATTCGACCTCGGTCTCACCGAGTTTATTACTACATCACAACCCCATACTTGGGGAGTGAACAGCCAGCTGATTTAGGCCTGGACCTTAATTGTTGGATGCTAGGTCAGGCCTAAACCTCCTCTATTGCCTCTCTAGATCATAAAATATTATCTATTACATTGGTAAAGTATGGTAGACCATGTACTCCAACATGTGCTCGCACATGTAAACCTAGGGGCGTGTTTGGGCAGAAGGATTAAGATGGATTACAAGGGATGGAATCACGCGATCCCACGTACGCATTTGTTTCGGCCAAGATCCAGACAACCCGTCTTTATCCTGCGGTTATTACTCGCATACGGTGGGATAATGATGAGAAATCACATCCCGTCTCTCTTGTCTCCTCGAGCCCACCACCCAAATCCTGTGGGATTGCTGGCTGCGATCTCTTACTGGATTTTTCGCCCATACGGAGATACGAAGCAACGACGCCACTTGCAGCAGCCCGTCCCTGCTTTCAAATCTGTACAAGGCAAAGATGAATGATCTCTGGTATGGGCTTTCGTTAGTGACAACCATCTCTAGTTACATAGCCATGGATGCATGTTGTGGAGCTCCATTGATTGAAGCAAGGGAAGAATGTAAGGTCCGGCCTCTCGAAGAGGGTTACTATTCGTGATTGACGTATGTCTCCCTATACCCTGATTTTCCCCCAATCTGTCTCCTAGATATGGATTGGTCGTTTCAGGACTTTCTACTGTTATCCTGACTTGGATCAGATGTCGTCCCTTTTCAAAACTTGTAATCCTCTCATGAATTCATGTTTGGAATGAATTTCATATGTGATTGGGAGGAGTTGAGTTCTAAAAATCCATTTGACACCCACATGCATTGCAATGTGAAGCTACGGCCGTTGGAGCTGGCTTGGCATGCATGGACGTTAAAAGCCTCTTTTGGCTAAGAGGAGGACTTGGATAGGAAATGGATTTGGGCATGGAATCCATCATAAAGGGCTTCTACACACAATTGTTCCATCTGTTGGTATTTCATACCGTATCAGTGGGTGTTGTTAAGCTCGACTTCTTACATGATGCAAAAATTTATGGTGTATACCTCGCGGATGGACATGGTGGTGCCTTAAAATGGATTTGGTTTAATTAGGAAGTAAAAAAGCTTCTTTTTTTTTACAGTTAGTTTTCAAATATTACTTGATTACTGTTAGTGTCTTCTAGTTTTGTCCTGCTTTCACATAACCGAACAATATGGTTTTTGTGAAGGGCCAAGGACATCTGTTGGAACTTAAACTCGATAGATGTTCCATAAAAGTCTTTTTATTTTATTTTATTTTTTTTTGGGGTGAAAATGTTCTGATAGCTGCTCTCTATTACCAGCACCAGTTATCTATTTTAATGCGTGGAATTGGATCTGGAGACGGTTTTTGTAGATGGCTTAGACTTTGAAATTTGTTTAGAGGTCTCCTCATTCTCATTATTATGATCACCAGTTGTACAGGACAACCTTTTTAATATGCATGTGGTGCATGTTTCATTTAGGATCAGGGGGTTGGAGCTGGGATGATTAGAGGCTTGAATCTTTGTTGATTACTATATTACGACTATTTTTGAGATTCTCGTCCTTCTATGGATGCATGGGAAGGATTTGATGTGAGTTTTAATAGTTTGCAACTCATAGTAGAGTTTGATTTATAAATTCTTTAATTATGTCAAAAGTGGGTATTCCTCCCCTTTTGGCTAATGTGGATGCAAAACAAATGTTTGTGTCATGTGGGGATTTTATTTTAATAATCTATTTCGATGTACGTTTCGTATGGGAACCTATATGAAAACTTATATTGATACATCGATCACATAATCACCGTCTGAGATTGATTCATTGTGTATGTTGAAGTGATTTCATCCAATCCAAAAAGTGGACCATTGAGTGGGATGGGCATATTTGTATTTGATCTTGCGCTTTAAGTCAGTCAGCAATGCAGATATGTATGCATTGACTGGGAGAATTAGTGTTACGTCTTCAAACAGATATTGTGAATGCTTTGATTTCACTTTGAGATATATTTTGATGGTCAACTGGTTTAAACACTGTTAATGTTTCAATATTTTTAATTGGCTTTTTTGCAGATTACAGTGAGATATTGGCCCATAGCGATACAGCATTCATATACCTGCAACACGTAGTCCTGGTATATTCTAATACATTTTACTCAATTTGGATACTGCTAGGTTAATAATATACACGGGCAATATGTGAAATTCATGTACATTCCCCTTTGATACTCATTTTTTTTCTTTTTTTACTTTCCAATCAGAAATTTATAAACAAATGCCACCAATTGCAAGTTTGTATGCATGCATCTTCTGTTGATTGGGTTTTCGAAAATAAAGTAAATGATTTTTTGAAGGTTTGGACCATGTGTTCAAATTTCAAATTTTATTTTTAAGAAAATCAAAGTAATTCTAGGGTCTTACTTGGCATGGCCACCTGAGGCCAACTTCATGTTTAAATTTCGTGTTATTTGGAGTGTTGCTTTCATCTTAAAACCAAAATTCCACGCACTCTTTATTTAGACAGGTTAGCTTATTGTATCTTGAAAGCAGATTAATTATAATCTGCAAGATGTTTTCATGTTTCTGCCTCCTGTGAATCGCAGGAGGCCAAGATTGAAACATACAAAATGGGGCTAAAATCAAAGGCCTGATTATTAACTGAGCTAGGCTCAGCCCTACTTCCCAAGTAATAACTGGGTTGGAGCTTTGTCTGACCCTAACATGGCACGTTGCCTTCCTTAAGAGTGCTTACATAAAAGATTGATGGTCTCCTGTAAGCAAGTAAAGGGTTTGGGCTTCAGGAGGGCTCTTCCATGGTGTGGTTCTAAATTTCCTGCAATTCACTTTCAAGTGCATGACCCATATTAGCCCATACAGGGTTAAAAAACTAGGTGAATGTATGATTCAAGTGAGCACACTCCAAGGGAATTAAGCAGTTGAGAAGGGGATGAAACCCCTGTTTATACATGATCCACAGTCTTTGTGTGTTCTCTTTAGACTTCACATCAAAAGTTAGACCTGGTGCTAAAAAATATACCCATCTATTTTTCAGGTGAGGCAGCACTAAGGGAAACAATTTCATAATATGATTTGAAAAATAAAATTAATTGGGAGGTTCATGCTAATTTTAAAGTCTTCTACTTTCACCTGTATGCGTAGGTGGGTGACAGATGATGGATGATGAGGATGAGGAAGAGATGGCTGATTCCATTGTGGTTCTTGCAATTGTTGCATGTGTTTTAGCTGTTTAGGAATAGTGTCGACACTACATGTTTAGAGAACCGGCTCGAATAAGGGATGATGCGCGTGCCAGATTTATCAATTCCATTCTTCGAATAGGTGATAGGGATTGTATTACTCAACTTAGTATGAAGCAAGACGCATTTTTCCATCTATATGAGTAGTGCGTAATAAAACGACCCTACGTGATACATGTAACATTAATTTGGAGGAAGAACTAGTCATGTTCATGCATACAGTCGACCACAACGTCCGAAATTATGTGATAGGACACAGATTTTGTGGTGAAACTACAAGCCGTCACTTTCACTGAGTTCTAGATGTGATTGTTTCCCTGTACCCTAAGTATGTTAAGCAAGCAGGCGCACAAACACCGATTGAGATTTAGGAAAATACACATTCGGCTAGTTATTTCGAGGTATCATTATAGACGAACTGATCATTCATTAATCTAAATGTAAAAATATATATCATTTGATACTAATCCTATAGGCTCGAAAACTCTTCCACTATAGGATTGCATAGGTGCAATCGACAGGACACATATTCTGACACACATAGCAGCATCAGAACATGCAAGCTTCCGCAACCAAAAGGGTATCTTGTCGCAGAATGTACTTGCTGCTTGTTTTTTAATATATCAATATTGTACGTATTAGCTGGATGGGAAGGCTCAGCGTTGGATGCAAGGGTCCTACATAATGCCCTGACGCGAACTGACAATCCTCTTATTGTACCACACGGTAACTAATATTCATTATCATTCACGAATTAATTGGTGCGTATTATCATCTTCATGCAAAACTGAAAGAATTATTCCTGCAATTGTGTAGGAAAATACTTCGTCGTCGACGCTGGTTACGCTCATTCACCAGGGTTCATGGCCCCTTATCGTGGAGTTCGATACCATCTGCAAGAGTACCATATCGGGAGATCACCCATGAATATGAAAGAATTATTTAAATATCGACATGTGCAATTGTAAAATGCAATTAAGTGATATTTCAGTGTGATGAATAGGAGATTTCCAATTTTAAAGACGGCTATGCAATATCCTTTTGATACACAAGTTAAAATTGTCGTTGCTTGTTGTGTGCTACATAATTTCATACGGAAAGAAGATAGATCAGACCAAGACTTGCGTGACATAGGTGCACCAGTGGGTGACTTTGAGACTAATCCCACCCCAATGACGTATCAACAATTGATGAAAGGCAATGGCTAGTCCAAGTCACTCAACGAGCGAAGGATGAGTGGATCAGAACTCATGATAAGATCGCAGAGCGCATGTAGGCAGACGCCTAAAACAATAGTAGGATTCGATAGACCTACTCAGTTTTGGTGATAATAATGACATACTAGATGACTGAACTAATGGATACACCGAGTTTTTTATACAAGTTCGAAATATTTATTTTTGCTATTTGTACAACCCATTATAAAAAAAAATTTTACAAACATCAACAACTGTTGATTTGTCTACCTATAATGTTGGGAAATCTTCTAATTGACACATAATGTATTCGCATGATTCTCTTTGTGTAACAGTCTTCCCATTTATACGTATGTGATATGTCGGCCAATTTGGGAGGTTCCACTGCGACTCCGATGCAGTCGCCACTACTAGCCCGGTTCTACAAACACGTTGCTCACCACATGAAAAGTCCATAAAATCTCTGGCAGAGCCTTCCTCTTGCACTACCAAGATCAAATGAACTAGAACTATGGATCAAGTTTTGTTCGACACCTTGATTGAGCAAATTGCGCTAGGTCGAAAGAAAGATAATGGCTTCAAATGAGAAGCATATCAAGCGGCCGCCGACAAGGTCCATAAACGTACATAGATTCTTGTCACCTAGTAAAATGTCCAAAATAGATTAAGGTATCATAAGAGGAAGTACGGTGATGTAAAGGGCATGCTGGCTGCGAGCGTCTTTAGTTGGGACAGTGAGCACATGGTCGTGACGGCCCCAGATTATGTTTGGGAGGAGTATTTAAAGGTAACATAACCTATAGTTTTTGTTGTATAAAAAATTGATAGTCAACTGACATTTACTGATTTTCAAAATTATCGTATGTTTATAGTCTCATCCGCAAGCTGAGAGGTTGCGTGGCAAGCGAATTGAACGGATGGATGATTTAGCAGTGATTGTCGAATCTGACCAGGTTACAGGCAGATATGCGTAAGGAAGTAAAAACATTGCGGCATCCTCGTCTCGCGTTTATAGAGACCTGAATGAATCGTGGAGAGAGCTGGACGATGACATAGATGCTACCGTGGACCTCTCTGAAGAAAATCTTTATGAATCACCTAACAATTATGGCCAATCAACTGACAGTCAAATAAGGAAAAATAAGCCATTTCAGGACACTCCCAATCGTAGAACCGAATCCGATAGTAGTCGTGGTAGGAGTGCGACAACCAGTGATCGAAATATCAACACTATCGGCCGATATATCGGCCGATATTATCAATGTTGAGCCCTAGCGAGACGAAACTCCTCCGATAACCCCCGGAAGATACCAAAAATCCAAAACTTCAGATATCGGCCAATATTATCGTCGATATCGCACACTTGGGAGAGCATCATTATCCGAAAAAAATGAAAAAGAAAAAAGAAAAAAGAAAAACTTTCAACGGTAGATTTCGGTACCCGTAAAGAAGATCGCCCTGATCGGAAGCTGTGTTTGATGGGTCATTCGAATAGAAGCCTCTGATTTGGAGAGATTTGGGCGCGAAATCCGTCTAAATCCTCAAAATCATCGGCATTTGGGAGAGATTTTAGGGTTCCGATGTTCCGGAACCCTCTCTACTTTGAAAAAAAGGGCCCCGAGCCCTTATTCAGAGGAGGCGGACAAACTGATGCATCGCACGTCACCGACTGTGTTGACGTCACCAAGTTATGTGGGTCCCATCATGAGGTATATATTATATCCAAACCGTTTGGCAAGCTCATCGTAAGGCTTTATCTGAAAAATAAGACAGATCCAAAGATCAAGTGGACCACATTGGAACAAAGCAGCAGGATATTGAACGTCCACCACTGAAACCCTTTTGGGGTTGCAAAAGTTTTGGATCGTTTGATATTTGTTTTTCCTATTCATCAAGGTCTTTGTGACCTCATGAACAGATTGGATGGAAAATGAACGTTATGGTGGACCCTACGAATGTTATAATGGTGAGAATCATTGTCCTCACTGCTATTTGTGGTGTGGTCCAATTGAGGTTTGGATGTCACTCATTTTTAGGTTCATGATCTAAAATGATCTCTCCAAATGGATGAACGGTGTGGATATAATAAACACATTATTGGTGAGGCCATGTAACTCTGATCTCCTTTGAACTGTTTGTACAACTCAGGTGGACGATTGCATCGCTCGTCTGGGCTTCGCATGAAGTTCATCGCTGGAAACTTAGGTGGGGTCCACCGTGATGTTTGTGAGAAATCCACTCCGTCCATCCATTTTTTGAGCATATTTTAAGACATAGGGCCAAAAATGAGCGGATCTAAGACTCAAGTAGGCCGAAAACATGAGGATTGAAGGTCCACAGTAGAAATATTCGTGGGGCCATAGGTTTTGAATCAGTCTAATATTTGGGTTTTCAATTCATCCCAGTAGTAATGACGTAAGGAACAGTATAGATGGAATGTAAACATCACTATCGACCCATAAAGGTTTCAACGGTAGGAATTTCCCTACCCACCTTTTTCTTTAGTGCAGCCCACTTGAGTCCTGGATCCTGCTCAACTTTTGCCTCGAGTCTTAAAATAAGCTCACAAAACTGATGGATGGAGTAGATTTCTCACAAACATCACGGTGTGCCCCACCCCTGCGAAAGGATTTAGTAGGAAATCCACGTCCCATCTTCGCACGACACATGCCCATACCTCATGTGGTACACCAACCAATCCACACCCTCCATCCATTTTCATAAGTAATTTTAAGGCATGAGCCCAAAAAGGGGACAAATGAAAGATCAAGTGTACCATACTATAAGAAAATGTGGTGGCAATGATATCCACCATTGAAGCTTTTTAGGACTCACCGTAATGTTTATTTGCCATCCAATCTATCCATAAGGTTTGACAAACCTGGATGGGAAAACAAAAATATTAGCTTTATCCAAAAAATTTATAGCCCCAAAATAGTTTAATGGTGATCATTCAATGAACACTATTTTGTGTGGTGTGGTCCACCTCAGATTTGGATTTGCCTTACTTTTCAGCCCATGCCCTAAAATGACATGTTAAAATGAATTCCAATTGATGTTTGGATGTGACTCATTTTCATATATATCTTTATACATTTATAAATGGTATGCATCATATTTAAATATATTTACCTTAGTTTAATCAAATAACGCATAACTTAGTACCTTATATAAAGGAAATTTATTATGTGCACTTCTTTTTTGATATTTTATGATTTAAAAGTGTGCATTAAGGTCTTTTTAAATAATCTCTGAAGTTTCATAAAAAAATTCAACCATTTTGCTAATGTTTCCCCATGTTTCCCAAAAAGTACAATAAACTATGCGATACAAACGATATATCTCGTGCGATAACCGATACGTATCTATATCACAAGGGTGCGATACATTATGCGATAACGATATTTCGAACACTGGCGATAACAAGAAGGATGCGACCTGCTCGACCATGTGATGTCGTAGGCATGTATCTCACGAGTGTCGCAGATGCTATGCGTAACTTCGAACTTGGAAAGAAGGTCAACCGAACGAGTATAGTCTTAGACATACTGGAAAAGGTTCAGGAGCTAATCAATGCTTAGTTAATTGAGGTTGGTCAGCTCTTGAATAAGGATGAGAAGCTTGCATCCTTTTTTGTTGCTCTACGGCTTAAAAAAACCTCTATCCAATTTGAAGAGTAATGATGGTGGTGGTTTTATTTGATGGTTGTTGATCTTTGGAATTTCAAAACTTTAAAAGTTGGGTACAGTTTATATAGTAATTCAGGTGGTCGAACATTTGCTATAAGAAACCTTTTTTTTTGGGGGGCATGTAATAACTTTCACATATTTTTTGTTACGGCTTCTATTTTGGATTCCTCATATCTGATAGGGACAATGTTATACATTGGCCTTGGACCGTTCCTGGGATGATATCATTGATATGTAATTATTTAATCTAATTCTGGATCAATTGCTTTTGTTATGTAACTTTTTTTCTGATAGGACCACACACTTCGTATGTAGAAAAGGTACGCTCCCCAAATATATGTCAAATGGTTTTATTAGATTATATATTTTTCATATGATTGAATGTGCTTCTTTCTTTATAAATGCATAAGACTTTCAATTTGTTAGTATTCATTGCGATAATGGACCTCTCTTTGCATATGGCGAATAAAAAATACTATGTTGTCCTGGTTGAGCGTCGGCCAAGAATCTATCTTACATGGGATGATGCGCGAGTCGAGGTGGAGGAATACAGTAGGGGCCGCCATCAAGTGTTCAAGAATTGAGAGAGGCTACGGCATGCTGGGACAGTTTTTTCGGTCTGGCGAGTGCACCACCGACACATAGCCGTGGATCTCCCTCGGGAGATGTGGCCACATCAGTGGACGCAGTTGATGTCCATCATTCTGCAACGCTCTCTATCCAACAGACAGCACAGGCTACTATTTCTAAGCCCACGTCTACTAATGATCTTCCCCCTTCAGTCGCAGAAAGAGTTTTAGCACTTCTGATTGGAATTATGGTTTTTTTTTTTTTTTTGCACTGTATATTATGATTAAATTATAGATATTGTTGGGAATGTTTTACTGAAAATGATACTTTGAACAGCTTGTTTAATTTCGATGATTTTAGGACATTAGTATAGTCAAGGTAGGTGCTACAGTTTTAGTTGATATCATAATCATTCATACGGATTTGATATAGTACTTCCACATGTATGCACAAATTTCATACCGAATGTTGCGTATGAATGAGATCATGTGGTGTGACCGCAAATGATCCAGTAAAACATATGGACGGTTCGGATGAAACAGATACATCATTGTGGGTCCCACAGAGCACCGGCCACTAGCTATGGTGGACTGGTTTGGGTGTGGTAGCCAACCCAGTTTGGACCAATCAAAGTCGTACGTGCAAACGGCTAATCCCACAGTCCGCATAGGCCACTCGGACGTCCAAACGCGCAAAGTGGAATTGCAGTTGGTTTCATATCCAATCCCATCTGCATCCAAATGGGATCACTCACGTGATCCCAGAATGGCTGTGACAATCCAAACAAGCGGGGGTTTTGGTCCCAGGATATAAGAATCCCATTGGACGTCCAACCATCCACGCCATCATTACCTTAAAAGCCATCCCATCCCTCCTAATCTCATGGGATCGGTCCGGCCAAACACACCCTAGATGGATGCACATCAATCCAAATAGTATGGACCCTAGGAAAGGTGTGGTACATTTCTCCTCACGGTACGTGCAGCGAGCATGTGTGGAAAGTTTGGGTTCTGGACCCATTATTGTTGTGATTAGACAACTAAACCTATTAACCATCTAATTAATCAATTTTGCTACTTGAACGTGGAATTTTTATTCAGTCTTTTTTATGGCCACTGATGGGATGACTATGATAATGTAATCCTCAGGCCTTCATTCCCACCGTGCAGGGGTTTTGCTAATGTCCCCACCCCTGTGACACCATAGCTACATCCCACACCTTTTGAATGACGCAGTTCACGTCCAGTCATCAATCAAAACGACTGATTCAACAGTACCAGTAGATGCGGATCGCGTCCTACCCCCGCCCGTCCGTAACCCCGAACGGGCAATTCTATGGGCAGGCCCACCGGGATGTATCTTACATCCAAGCCGTCTATCCCTTTTCTCAGATTGCTTTCAAGGCATCAAAACAAAAATGAGGCATCAAAACAAAAATGGGGCAGATCCAACGATCAAATGGACCACACCACAGGTGACTCTTACATTTAATGCAATAGTCATTTAATGCTCTGTCCATTTAATGCAACCAGGTTTATTGTTTGGTTTGGTCCACTTGAGCGTTGGATCAGCCTCATTTTTCTGTTCATGCCTTAAATTGATACGAGAAGATAGATTAACGACTTAGATGTATGGATACATCACGGTAGGCCGGCCCACAGAGCTGCCCCTACAGGGCTAGAGAGGGGCGGGCGTAGGATGCAATCCGCGTCCAGTACCAACGGGAGCCGACCATGGTGCAAGAATCGCTCCTATTAGCCGATAAATCATGAATGAACCCAATTTGTTACAACTGCATGTTTCTCATGAGACGTAGAGCTCATGGTCGCAACCATTAAACCAAAGTGTTACTTTGACGTTGTAATCCATAAAACGTGGGGTCGTGGGGTTACAGATGTTTTGGATCAAGCTGTTATTTGTGTTTGGGAGGTGAGCTTTGCCCTATCCATTGCTTATAATTGTGTTGCCCACCCTTTTTATTTTTCTTTAAAAAGAAAAGAAAAAAAATAAACAAAGATCTTTGCATATTTCAATATTGGGGCAAGTTTACGGATATACATAATAAAATTGGCGCCCTCCTTGACATAAAAAAAAAAACAAAACAAAACAAGAAGGAGAAGAGGAGACCAGAAAATAAAACTAAGATGCAGGGTCAGAGATAGGACTACAAGTCTGTAATGAATCCGAGCCCCATGCGGTCAATGAGTTCTCCTCAAGGCAGAAGGGGAAGCTCAGCAGCCCGAGCAAAGTCCTTGCCTATTTGTCGTTGTGTTTGGGAGGTGAGCTTTTGATATAGAGTAGGTCATGCATTTACGTCCAAGATCAGAGGAGGCCTGATCAAAGGTAGAAGTCATCAAGATTGTCAAATCCTTAAAGCAGGCATATCTCACAAAACTGAACAAGTTACTTAACTTACAATATATGATTTTAGAGTAGGACAAGCAACTTTAGCCAACTAACTCGACAGATCCAGGTTACCCACACCGATTTTGCGAGATTCCATCATATCATCGGTCAAATTCTATATTTATTTTCATTTTTACTATTTTTAGTAAGTTTTAATTTAATCATAACCCTTCATCTGTTAAACTTTCGGAGTTATGTCTAACATGAAAAGTGCATAGAATAATTAGAAGAATAATGTAATTAAGCCATATATGACACTATAAAAATACAAACTTACCATTTATAGTAGGTAACAAATTTTAGGGAGTTTTAGTTATAGTTTAATTCTGAAATTTCTTCAAGGCTCGGTATCCCTATTTAAGGGGTTGTAGATGCATTTATTTCATTCGTCATTCAATTTACAAATTTTTATAAATACTATTTTTATTTTCTTGTCTTTTTCTCGTGGATTTGAACAGCCTCCGTGACTCTATGAATTCAAAGTAGTTATCCCTGAGGAAGACGGTGATCGAGCTCATCACGTTCATCCTGTCGTCAGCTTTGCCATATTCATTGCTTATAATTGTGTGGTCCTCCCTCAGGCACTGATGGAGTTGATTTTTTGGGTCCTCAGCCTAGCATGCGTGGTTCGCATGATAATCAAGGTGAATTTGACACGAACACCGTGCCGTGGTGGCTCCACCCAGCTAACAACATGTTCTACTTTACATTGCATTTATTAACATTAATTGATGGTAATTTTCTACGCTGGTTGGAGCCCTGTAATACATACATTGCAGTGGTTCCCTGTGCTGGTCGAATATGCTTCGGCTGTAAAAGCAGATGCAGGGATGCGGATTTCCTGCAAAAGGCTTCAGCTGGAAGTTTCTGTGCAAGCATGTTGGGCGGGGCCCACTGATATGTTTGTGATGAATCTACCCCGTTCATCTTTTTTGAGAGATTATTATAGGATGTGAGACCAAAGATGAGGTGTATCCAATACCCAAGTCGGCCACATGAGAGGAAATAGTGGACATTCAATGAGCACCGTTAAAACATTCTTACGGCTATAAAAGTTTGGTATCAGGCTATATTTTTTGTGTTTTCACTTTATCCCATTGGGAATGACTTCGTAAACAGCTTGGATAGCATATGAACATAGGTGGAGCTATCCCCGAAAGGTTTCAACGGTCAGAATTTCTTTTCCCAATTTTCCCTCCGTGTGACCACTTGAGTTTTTCATCCACCAAACTTTTGGTCACACGTCCGAAAATGAGTTCGAAGAACGGATGAACGGAATGAATTTCTCACGTACATTGTAGTGGGCTCCACTCAGCATAATTGCGCAGGAACTTTCAGGCAGATTGCAGAGTGGCGCTGCAAGGAGACGGATTGGCTACTCCCCCTAACACCAGCCCCGTGGCTGGTGGTCGGTGCTCTGTGGGCCCTACCATGATGTATTTTTTTTCATCCATTCCGTTCATCCATTTTTACAGATTATTTTATGTATTGATACAAAAACTGATGGGGATATAAATCTCAGGTGGACCACACCACAAGAAAACAGTAATGATTGGATATCCACCATTAAAATCCTTCTAAGGCCCACTGTACTGTTTATTTGACACACTTGACATCCAATCCGTTGATTAGGTCATAAAGACCCAGATGAAGGGAAAAAAATAAACATTGGCTTGATCCAAAACTTTTATGGCCCCAAAACGTTTTTAATGGTCAACGTTCATTCAACACTGTTTTCTGTAACATGGTCCACTTAAGATTTTGATATACCTCAATTTTTCTCTCATAACATAAAATAATCTATAAAAATATAAAAATAGAAGGATAGCATGGATGAAACACATACACCATGGTGAGACCCACAGTGCACCGACCACCCGCCATTGGCTGGTGGCGGGGGAGTAGCCAATCCGTTTCCGCGCTGGAAGTGGCCAGTACTCTGGACAGTGCTCTATTGCCCCAGCTATGACTTATGTGTTTTATCTATGCCGTTCATCGGTTTTTACATAGCATAATCCCGTAAGGGAAGCAGATCCATATTTGGTGTTGACCACACCACACAAAAAGTGGTGATTGAACGTCCAACATTAAAAACTTCCCGGGTCACAAAAGTTTTGAACGAAGCTGGTATTTTTGTTTTATCTTCCTCCAGGTCTGAGTTAACCAATATGGTAGATGGAAAATAAACATTACAGTGACCCTAGAAAGATTTTAACTGTGGATGTTCAATCACCATTATTTTCTTGTGGTGTGGTCCACTTGAGATTTGGGTCTGTCTCATTTTTTATCTTGTGAGATAAAATGATCTAGAAACATAGATCGACGGGGTGGATAAAACATATACATCATGGTGAGGCCCACACAGCTCTGTCCAGTAGCCATCTCGCTACTGGCAGCGTCAGTATTCAATCCGTGTCCTTAAAAAGCTACTTATGGTTTGTTTCTCAAGAGACACGTGGGCTACATGGATAAGAAGGGGAACACTAGGGGAAAAGTTGGTCCGAGTTTCTGAGTCAGATAACCATGTTGAATGGGTTTAGCTCTCGATAAAATGAGATTGAAAGAAATACTCTGAATGCATGTGCGAGTAAATGATATCGTACAGTGACAGGAAGATCAACACACAATTGATCGAGCCAAAGGTAGCTTCGTAAAAAGGAAAAGGCTTACACAATATTCATGAAAATATCATTTCTGTTCAGTTGTGTCATCCATTAATATATAGAGAAACACATGAAACAGAAATTAAAGAGGAATTATAGTTACTACCCGATTGACGTTTTGCACTCCAGTTTGCATTTTGGGGTAGGGAAATTCTGAGTAGGGAAACCCTGAACTTCCATTTCTTGGTCTACATATACACGGTTAAGAAGAGACACAGCAACAGCCCACACTCTTTAAGTGCCAAAAAAAAAAAAAGAGAGACAGAGAGAGAACCAAGCTTGGTTCAAGGATCTTGCCCAATCGAGTTATGGGGGCATGTCCATCCATCCGTGGCAGGCTTCAGTTGAGCTAGAAACTTGATTACAAGTGCAAAGCCTCAGGTAATGTATCTTATAATTCCTCAACATCAAATGAAGTGTTGCTTGTGCAGTCAGCTAATGCAAGGTACATATTCCAGTGGCACATTTGTAACCTATCGTCGAGAATGTTGGGGACTTGCATAAATATAGAGTCAAGTTAAGCAAAGTAATCCCAATCACACAATCAAATCCAATAAAGAACAATCCAAATTTATATAGAAAAACTCTTGCAGGATAAAAATCACGGCACAATGCCAGAATGCATTAGGATTAACAAAGATACAAGAGATGGAACCTTGCCGATCAAAGCCCCTGAGAAGAAAACCCTAACTTTTCTTCTCTCCGAAACCTTCTCAACCCTTTAGCATGTTTTCTTCCTTATTCTAAGCCCATTTACACACTCCTATTTAAGTAAAAACAGAAATAAAAATAATTTATGCAAAACTGTGTAACACGTCAATCTATCCGCTAGATCTATAACAACCCCCCCTTTTTTTTTAATGGTGGGAACTAAATCCCACTCTTTTGATCAGCCTCATTTTTTGGCCCATGCCCTAATATGGATGAGAAAACTGATGGACGGAGTAGATTTTTCACATCATCTTTGTGGGTCCCATCATGTTTTTGAAAAACAAATGAAAAAAAAAAAAAAAAGTGACGTGCATAAGCACATCACTCCTCTCACCGCTACCAACCCCGACTCCTACTCTCTCCCTTCTTCATCCGGCACCCGCATGCCCTCGAACTACCACTATGCCTTGTCTTTCTCGAAAATCCGTGGTCCAAACGTCGTGAAATTTCACGACAGACCAAAATCCATCGCTAAAATCTGATTTACGATGTATTTACGATGAATTTTAGTCCGTCGTAATTTTGCGACGGACTAAATCCGTCGTAAATTTTGATTTTGCATCGTGCCACTTCAAATTCCTGCCGACGATGCTTTTCAGTTGCTTTTGCGACGGATCATGGTCCATCATAAAGGACTTTTTCCTTTAATATTTTTTTTTTTTTTTTTTTTAAAGAATACGGTGGAAAATCTTGTTTTTTCTAGTTTAAGAATTGTTTTTTAATACAAATTCAGTGGTTTAATTGTACATATTTGTATCTAATACTATTTTTTAACAATTGATTGAATGCAAAAATAAATAAATAAATAAAAATTGCTTTCATATTAAATGAGTGGAAATTATTAATTTTTTAAATTTTAAAACTAATATTTAAATGATTTGTAATATGACATGAAAAAACCCATTGAGAAGTTAAAAAAATTTAATAAAGTTTAAGAAAAAATGAGATTTTGAAAAAATAAAAATCATGATTTAATAAAAATCTATTTTGTGGGAAAAAGAAAAATATTGAATAAAGTTGATAATTTTGAAAAAAAAGAAATTTGATTTCAAGAAAAAAATAATATCCTGAAAAAGAAAATTAAAAAGATTTAAAAAAATGTGAAAATTTTGATGATGTTGAAAAATGAAAATATTTTGAAAAAGAAAATGAGAGTTTGTATTTTGAAAAATAAAATAAAATTGAGAAATCGAAAAAAATTGATAAGTTCAAAAAAAAAATGCTTTAAGAAAAATGGAGAAGTTAGAAAGAATTGAAATTTTTTAAAATTAAACAATATCAAAGAATCGATACTTTAACAAAAAATAAACATTTTGAAACAAAAAATAAAGAAGCTGAAAAAATTTGTGATTTTAAAAATAATTGAAAATGTTAAAATTTTGAAATTAAAAGAAAAAGTTATTTATAAAAACATTGCGATTTTGAAAATTGAAAAGTTGAAAACAAAATAATGGTTTTGAAGAAAAAAAATTGGCATTTTGGAATTTTTGAGAAAAAATTAAAATTTGAGAAATTTTTTGAGATTTTGAAAAAAAAATAAGAATTTGTATTTTAATTTTTTTTAAAAATATTTTATAATGAAAATGATATTTTGTTAAAAGTTTTCAAAGAAAAATTAAGCGTAAAAAATATACATTTTGAAAAAAATGTTATTTTTAAATGGAAAATGAAATTTATCTGTGAAAAAAAAAATGCAGCCTCATTGGGGCGAGTAACTAATCAAATTGAGGATATTGATTAATAAAATAAAGGGACCAAACATATAAAATAAGTCAAATATTCTGATCAAAATTGTGACCTAAGTTATTGACCTCGCGAGAACTTTAGTATTGATGTTAGTAAGTTTTGTACGCCCCATCATGATGTGTGTCGAACATCAACATCGTGCATTTAATGTGTCCCCTTTAGGTTATGAGATATCTCAAAAATTATCCGTATACGAAAATCAGGTGGCCCATACCATCTAAAACCATGTGAAGACATCCTAAAAAATATAAAAGCACCTGGTGGGGCTCACATGAGTTTTGGATGCAGTTGAAACTTGGTCTGACCCCTCATCCAAGTGGGACACACATGATGAGTGGGTTGGATATGTTAATCACATTTAGGCAAGCCCAATATATGATTATGAATGTTTTAAGGAAACCCCTCTCCACTCGATTTAGGTGAGTTACAAATTACTCTTAGCATATTGAGTAAATTCTGTGGGGTCCACCATTATTTATTTATTTTATCCACTCCGTTCATCCATGTTAACAGATATTTTAAAGTCTAAAGAACAAAAAAAGAAGCGTATCTAAAGCTCAAGTAGACCACACCACAGGAAATAGTGTGATTGAACCTCTACCATTGAAAATTTTTTGGAGGCCATAGAAGTTTTGGATCAAGCTGATGTTTGTTTTTTTTCTTTATTCATATCTTTTTGATATTATGAACAGGTTGGATGACAAATAAACATTATTGTGGGCCCAAGGAAGCTATTAATGGTGGAAATCATTATTTCACATTGTTTTGTGTGGCATGGTTCACTTAAGTTTTGGATCTACCAAAAATTTGGAATCAACCAACATCATTCATCCATTTTTCGAGATCATTTTAGAGAATTATCTTAAAAATGAATCATATCCAAAGATAAAATGGACCACACCACAAATAAGGGGAACAGATGGCCTACTCCCCTGATACTAGCCAATGGCTGGTGGTTGGTGCTCTGTGACCCCACCATGATGTATGTGTTTAATCTATGTCGTCCATCTATTTTTAAAAATCATCTTATGGCATGAGACGAAAAATGAGGTATATCCCAATTTGAAATGGACCACGTTACAGGAAAGAATGTTGAATGAGCGTTAACCATTAAAAATATTTTGGAGGCCATAAAAGTTTTCGATCGAGATGATTTTTGTTTTTCCCCTTTATCTAGGCCTGTATGACCTAATAAACAAATTGGATGTCAAACAAACAGTACAGTGGGCCTTAGGAGGATTTTAATGATGGATATTCAATCACTATTGTTTTCATGTGGTGTGGTCTACCTGAGATATATGTCAAGCTCATTTTTAGGGATCAACCCTAAAATTACGTTAAGAAATGGATTGACGGCGGGGATAAAACATATACATCATGGCGGGACCCATAGAGCCTACCAGATCCAAAGCTCAACGCTACCAGATCCAAAGGTCAATCCGTTATTTTTTTAATTGTACAATGACAATGTGTGAGTTTTGTATTTGATATAAAATAGTGGTGACTCATTCATAACAATAGTGGCAATGAGATGGTGTTATCCAGACCATCTAAATAATGGGTCTAGTTGTAAATGGCTAATATTTATACTTTTTTCCTATGTAAGACTATATTAATCATCTGTAAATGGTCCATTATATATATGGCTTTTAATATAGTTTATTTTATAAATGATGGAAAACTCACAATGGTCGGATTTGAAGTTGCATCTCATTTTAGAAGAGGATTTCCGAATCCATCTTCCAAGCAGAGGTAGCCGCGTCTTCATTCAAACAATAGTCGCTGGAGTTCCTCTTTTGACATTCATTTGCGCTGCCAGGAATTTGCGATCGGGAGATTTTCAGGTACCTCGTTTCAATTTCCTCCTCTTTTTCTTTCTATGATTTATTATAATAGAAGAAAATCTCTGCATTTTGGTGTAAATTTTCCGGAGCAGCGATTTTTGGGGTTTCATATACGCCATTTGATTTTTCCACGGTTTTTGCATTTTCTTTCTTCCGAATTTTTTGGTTTTCTCGAGTTCTTTTTTCGTTTGAATGTCTCAAGGTCAAGCACCTAGCAGCTTTGGCTATGATTGATGAGGGGGAGCTTGATTGGAAAATAGTTGCAATATCGTTGGACGATCCGAGAGCTTCGCTCGTGAACAATGTTGCCGATGTTGAGAAACATTTTCCGGTATGAAATATTATCATTATTTTCTCCTCTGATAGTAGGTATTTTACAGATGTTGGATTAGTTATAATGTTGTGTCCTTTCTGGATTTTGGAGACAATATTGGATTTGTAATCATTTCCAAATATCTGTGAACATAGCCCACATGGGATGTCTGCCAAATGTGGACGGAGCTTGTCTACCGGCAGATGAGAAATGATTGAGATTGAACCTAGCACTTTATCATCGCATTCTTATGGAGCAGATTTTGAGGATTGGGGTGTTTAGCCCATCTTATCATGTCAATTTTGTGGAATACATGGGCTCTGCTTCTGCGAAATGCAAATGTCCTCGTTGGATGGTAGCGATCTGATAGCAGTGAGACCACTCTGGGTCTCATGTTGGATGGTCAGATGGTCCTGCATCATTAGTGCTTTTTAATTTTTGAGGATGGAGATTGAAGTGGCATAATCCATATATCGTATTTGCAAATGTTTGATCATTGTGCGCTAATGCATAAGACTCCTTCACTTTGATTATATGGATAGATATTTTATTTCAATGAATGTTGACTTCATTTTCTTCTCATATGATTTTTTCAGCTTTCCTGCTATGTAGAAATTGTACTGATGCCACCATCATATGATGAAATGAGGATTCAGCTTTGTATTGTCATTTGTCATCTCTAGTGATGCACTAAATCAGTACTCACATGGAATGTATCATCTAATACACGCTGACATGTCTCATTTTGTAGTTTGCTGATACATGTCTGGAGACTGCTGCTTATTTCTTATGATGTGATTTGAACCATGAAAAACTTTGTTCAAAGTAGATGAGATACATTCAATGGTCATTTTCATTCACAACTTGGAATTGTCCTCTGGCCCTTGATTTCATCTATCAGTTTGCTTTGATGCAGGGAACTCTCACTGCAATTCGGGACTGGTTTAGAGATTACCAGATTCCAGATGGAAAGCCTGCTAATAAATTTGGTCTTGGCAACAAGGCGGCCAGCAAGGTATATCTACTTTTGGTTCTGTTGTAGCTTTCGACCTTTTCAATCTTTGGGAAATCAACTTACCATGTCAGCAGGACAATTACATTCACAAAATGATGATTCTTGGTTTGAACTTTAGGCCAAGGTATCCCGTATCGGTATCGGTTGGCGTAACGGTGCCCTCCGAAACCGATACGGATACGGGGGCGTAACGGCGATACGGGGGCGTAACGGCCCGTAATGGCGCAAATTTTTCTTTTTGCCAAAAAAATATGAAAAAATATGGATTAAATCCAGAATATTCTAAGCATTCCAAATATGCATTCATTTATAAATTGGAACATGTTTATGGTGGTGTAACGGTCCACTCTTTGGTGAGAAGTTGTATCGGACTGTCTGATTAATTTTTTAACCAGGTAATTTGAATATGACTACAAAATTCATATATTTAATTTTTTAAATATGTAATTTATATACTTAACATCTTGATATCATTTCTCCCAATAGTTCTTTAAAAAAATGAAATTAAATTCAAGTAGATAGCGTTGCTAATTTGGGGCTGACTTGGAGGACCAATTTATTCTCCAAATCAGCCTCAAATTCATGCCATTTATTGTCATTATCCCACTTATAAATTGGTGGACATTTATTGGATAGTGAATCATAAAAAAAAATAAAAAATCAAAAGGCCCTATTTTAAAAAATAAAAGTTCACAAATTAACAATTAAAACTATTCAAATAATTTGATTTTGGCATTGTGAGTTAGCAATTGCAGTCTATAATTTAATTGTCAAATTTCAAGTTAATATATGTCTCGTGTACAATTTTTTAAGGCTTGAATTAGGAGGGACTTAGATGTAAAGTGCAGCACACGTGTCAAAGTTTTTTGGGCCTCACCCGTGATAAATGTGTTATATCTACACCATCCATCCATTTTGCCAAATAATTTTAGGGCATGAGCCCAAAAATGAGGCACATCCAAAGCTCGGGTGAATTGCACCGTAAGAAACAATAATAATTAAACATTCACCGTTAAAAATTTATTGGGGGCTAGAAAAGTTTTAGATCAAGCTGGCATGTGTTTTCCCTTCATCCACGTCAATATGACCCAATTAATATGTTAGATTGAAAATAAACATTACAGTGGATTTTAGGAAATTTTTAATGGTGAGCATTCTATAACCACTATTTCCTATGGTGTGGTCCACCTGAGATTTGGATATTACTAATTTTTTGAATCCTGACTTAAAATGACGTGGCAAAATGGATGGACGATATGGATAAAACATATATATTATGGTGGGGCCACTCGGGTCTAATCTGATTGGATGGAAAATAAACGTTACCGTGCGCCCGATAAATTATTTAACGTGAAAATCATTATCCCTGCTGCTATTTTTGGTGTGGTCCACATGATCTCCTGATATAATTTATTTTTTGGCGGGTGCTCTAAAATGATCTCTGAAAATAAGTGAACGGTGTAGATGTAATAAATACATCACTGTGGAGCCCATATAACTTTGATCTCCTTTGAACCGTTCGTACAACTCGGAGCTCGAGGAGTGTCAGCGCTCGTCTTTGCGTGACACGTACCTACAACAGTCACCGCTGCAAATAAATTAAAAAAAAAAAAAGGAGAGAGGGAAACGAAAAGAAAAAAAGAGGGAAAGAAAGAAAAGAAAAAAAGAGGGAAAGGAGGGAAGAAGAGATTGAGAGAGCGAGAGAGAGAGAGGAAGAAGAAGAAGAAGAACAGGAAGCAGAGCAGCCGCAGCCGCAGCTGCTCGAGAAGAAGAAGAAGAAGAAGAAGAAGAAGAAGAAAGAGAAGAAGAAGAAGAAAAGAAACGGAAAAAGGTAAGGTTTTTTTGTTTTTTGTTTTTTGTTTTTTTTTTTTTTTTTTTTTAAGGGCCCGTAACAGCCGTTACGGGTCTGTAACGGCCGTTATGGCCTGTAACGGCCCCGTAACGGCCGTTACTACCATGTCGGCGGGACAATTACATTCACAAAATGATGATTACTTGGTTTGAACTTTAGGCCAATCCACTTACCATGTTGGCGGGACAATTACATTTAGTCATGTGATTAGCTAGATGTCCATTAGCTGGCCATTAATTTTGACTTATAGCCCACCCAATGAGTAGATTGGCCCAATTTCTATAACAAGTTTCATGGTATGTTACTCACCTTTTGCATGTATTGAATATTTTGCAAATGCAACTCTGGCGGGAAAAAATGCAGAATGTGAAATTTCATATACAGTTGCTGTATGTGATGATTTTGTGAACACAACTCTGCCCTCCAATCATGTGCAAGGTATGTGCTACCCTCCAAACATCTGGATGGTCTTGACTGACATACAAGAATGCTAAATGCACCATTTAAGAAACAGTGGATAGCATATGTACAACTATGCTATTTTGAAGGATTGCAAAAGTCACATCCTTTTTTCTTTTTTTTGAATGCAATAGTTGTGATTTTTTACATTCACTTGATTGAATCTGAAATGGTTTTTTATGTTTTAATTTATTATGATTTTTATTTGTTCTTGCATTAATGAATGGAATGTTGTTTTTCAGATTCTTTTCATTGAATCCGGATTTTTTTTTTTTTAATTTGTTGAGTTTATTTATTTTGGGTTAAATGAGAGAATAGCTTGATCGATTGGATATTTCTTAAATTCTTCATTTAGGAAAAGCTATGTATTAAGTGCAACCTGCCTGATGGACCATGAATTATAATCACCAGACCAAATTTAACATGTTAGTCATTGTATAGATGAACATTTGGATAAAATACATGCATGCTTGTTGGTGCTTCCTGGTGAAAGGGTTGAAGGCCTGATTTCTCCTACAGGGAACCGACATCTCTACAAGGTTTGTTTTTTTTTTTTTTTTCCCTCTTTTTCTTTTTCTGCACAATCACTTGAAGTTTAAGCAGGCAAGCTTTCTTTCCATTTCTCCTACCATTTAATTCTCGATGAAAATATTTGGGGGTGGGAATATTTTTTAATGGGCTGAGTTGATAAGTTAAACTATTCTGGAAATGAAGGGCGAATAATTTAAAAGGTGGGGGAAGCTTGTGAGGTGGGCCACAACATGGAGGAAGCACATTTACTACATGCTCAACAAGGAATTCCAATATCGGAATATGGGGTAAGTTGTTAAAATTTCTCTGGTTGGTTTTCTGAACTGCTGGTACCAATATAGGAATATCAGTTTAATTCATAATATTGTTTCAGGCATCAGAAAAATCAGCACAAGCCTATAAATGGGCTGAACCCCAATTGGAAACAGTTAAAGTTGAGAGTTAATTGCTACAGATTTGTTGTTTCTTTCTTTTACTAAATATGCTCGTATTATGGTTGTAGTATAGATAATTTTTTACTTTTTGAAGAAATGCAGTATTGTAGGATTAGTTTGAAAAGCTTTCAGCAGGGTCCTAGAATTTGTAGTATAGATATTTTTTTACTTTATTGTGGATGGAACACTTACTGGAAAGCACGCTGATTAGACATGTGAGCCATTGTGTTTTAGTACCAGCCATTTTCTTTTAACTGTCCATGCAATGCCACAAACTGAGTGGTTAGATCATCTGGTTATTGTGTGTGTGTGTGTGTGTGTGTGTGTGTCGTTCCGGAGTCAATGGCATACCGATTATCTGTTACTTGTCACATTTGGCTGTCTTGGCTCGAGGAAGGTAATTTTGCTTATTTGGCCAGGTCACTTACTGAGTATGGTGGCTTAATGCTAGAGATGGTTTCTCTATTAAGGCAGATGGCATTGATTCACAGGACTCTTCAAGATGATCTTTTAGTTTTGTCCACTCGTAATTTCTTGGATATTTATTTCAAAGTATGGCACTATAGATTCATGTGGGTCTTTTTTATCTGCCTCCTAAGTTTTAGTTCAGAGATGGTATGATAATTTATGAGTTCTACCTTTGGCCTTGTTGTTGATGTTCTATTCAGAAAAATGCAGCCAGTCAAATCTGTATTTAGGACCAAATGTGGTGAAGCTTAAGCTAATGTGATACTGACATGAAAAGAAGATTTAAGCATCCTAAATCCAGAAGCTAAGGTATCCCTGTTTTTTCCTTGTAAGTTTTTGTAATCTGTATGGAAAGTTAGGATAGATCTCTATCCAAGCATTATGAAGCTTATCCCATTGAAAATTCCATGGTGGGAACCAGTTGCTTCCTCATAAAGTTTCATGATAGATAACAAATGTAATCTATGAGAAGGGATATGCCGTGCAAACTATTGGTTAGTGGCTTCGATGGCCTGTTTATCATATGAAACATCCATCTCTGTTGTTAGTAGTGAAATCAAATTATCTCTAGTTAATTTGGAACTCCATCATGAAATTGTTTTTATTGATTTTGTCATGTTTTGTAAGTGCTAGCTTCCTTGTAACCTGTGTGAATCTTTTCAAGGGATTGAGAGGGCGGGAGGGATAATTGCATGCTTTGGGTTCCATGTCTCGTGTCTTCCACTTGTAGCATACCTGTTATGGTAATTGTTTCATTACAGCATGCCAAATTTTCAGGGCTTGATTTCATGCATTTTGTTATTTCAGCATGCATACCGTGATGGCCGGTTAGAAGAAGTGGTACTATGCCATCTTGGTGCTGAAGATGGAAACACTGATAGCTAAAGATCAGGTTTGGCTTTGCTTTGGCATCACTTTCTCCAATTTTTCTTTTAGTATTCAATCACACAATCTGGTGCATCTGTATCCTTCTGCTTGCATTTGTTTCTTACAAAATTCATGGTTCTTTAAGGCTCTATAATGGGTGAGTTGAGCTTGTGAAAAAGCTTAAATGGAAGTTTGATGTTGCAATTCTGCTCTACCTCTTTTTTTCTGCACCTTTTTCATTTTTCTTATGTACAGAGTTTTTCTAGCCCTACACTCCCTTGCATCACCCACCTGTTAACATGGTTTTAAATGATGTCCAATACAACTTGGTGCTGTCCAGTCTTATCGTTTTTGGTTTGACCTGAAATGAGTCACCTTACTGATTGGGGACTGAAACTGGGACAGAAATGGATCTGTGTGGGATTGAAATGGACGAGATGGGGTGTAATCAATATTTGGTTCAGACCAGAAATTAAATAGGAATTCGAGTTGTTAATGGAAATGTGCATCTAGATAGTGCTTGCCTTTAACATTGGACTTGCTCTTGTACAGACATTGTGCCAAATGTTTATCATCAATGCTGGACCTGGTTTTAGGCTGCTGTGGAGGACAATGAAGTCTTTTTTCGATACAAAAACCACTTTCAAACATTCATGTACTCTCAATGAGGCTTTTCTTCTATTTGTATTTAATTAATTAATGTTCTGTCTTCTGGAAATACTGTGATAATTATTGATTTTGTCATGTTTTGCAAGTGCTCTGGAAGAAAAGTGTCCCATCAAAAGCTCCCAGTCTCTTAGAAGTATGCAAATATATATTAAATTTCATTAGGGAGTTGCAGGCTTTTGCAACTCAATGGTTATATGTTGTTATATGAGGTATCATATATAATGCTTTGGCAGGGAATTTTTATTTTCAGTATGATCAAACTTTTTAGTTTGATGAATAGGATTCTTATTAAACTATCATGTGAATAGGATTTATTTTGTGAATAGAATTCTTATTAAACAATTGTATTGAATTAATTTTTGAATGACTATCAGGTGTAAGATTCGAAAAATAATAATAAAAAAAAAAATCTGATGATATATTCTTCGATATACTGATCTTTTAGCGACGGACCAAATCCGTCGGAGATCAGGCCGGATTAAGCAACGTTCAACGGCGGATTTAAGGTCCGTCGCTTACTATATTAGTTTCGATTTTTGCGACGGACCTTATCTGTCGCAGATTAGAAGACGGATTTTATCCGTCGGGAAAAAACGACTCAGTAAACAGCGACGGATGATATCCGTCGTTTATTTGGTTTTATGACGGATTTGGTCCGTCGTAAATTTGCGATTTTGGCCTAGTGTGCCACCATCAACCGTCTATCATGTTAGGACCCACCATCATCTGAACTATTCATCAAGTGGCCCATAACTTTCTAACGGATGGTGTCCAACCCCCACTATCTTCAATGTGCGCCCCTATTTGAAGTTCGATCTGCCTCATTCTTGAGCCAAGGCCTTAACGCAACCTAAATAATCAATCGCTTAGATCTCTCTCAAATATCCTAGTGGACCCTACCTAACTTCCGTGGTGGACTCAATTCTTGCAGCCAGCATACATTGCGGAGAAACTAGACCCACGCTCTGCATCTTCTCCTCTTCTTCTCCAGAATCTAGTGACAACCCATCTCCACTGCTACTCTCTCCATTTCACCATTCAGTGGTCCTTAATCCTCCAGCGAGTCGCCTCATCACCAAGATAGTTAGAAAAGAAGATATCACGGGAGTGGGCGAAGAATGAGCGAGTCACTGAGTTGCAGAGTCGGTGCATCTATCTGTTGTTGACCTGTTTGGCAGAGGAAGAATATTTGAGGAGAGAGATGAAGAGAAGTGAAAAGCAGGAAAAAAGAAGAAGAAAAATACCATAGAAAGAAAGAAAACGAAGTAGAGAGGAAGAGAACTGAAAAGCGGAAAAAAAAAGAAGAAAAATACCATAGAAAGAAAGAAAACGAAGCAGAGAGAGGAAGAGAAGTGAAAAGCGGGAAAAAAGAAGAGGAAGAAGAAAAATACCATAGAAAGAAAGAAAACGAAGCAGAGAGAGAGAGAGAGAGAGAGAGAGAGAGAGAGAGTAATATAGAAGAGGAAAGAAGGAGAGCCCAGAGGAGAGAAGGAAGTTTCACAGAGTTGATTTGACGAGTCAACCAACAACCCGTTGAGTCTTCACATTCAAAACAATTCCAAGTTTAATACAAACCTTATATGCGATCCCTGACAGGTAGACTCTCCTTTAACCCATCTTATATTCAAAACAGTATGCTAGTTAGGGTTGATGTTATTGACTCATTGAGTCAACTCACTGAGTCATTAGGTTGAGTACTTAAATTTCACTAGAGAATAGAAACTTTAGTTTAATTTATGTATGACCAACAATTTTAATTTCATGTAGATGCCTTCACTAATTTACGTAGAAACTGTAAAGAGTTGCACCAAGTCCCTTAGTGTATAATGCGTTCAACTAAGTTAGATACGGGCAGAGTCAGATCGCGAACATGTTAAGACCAATCATACATCAAATTCTAACACATTAAATCAGGTAGGTAATCTTCCTGGTTGAAAACCCTACAGTTATACTATAAACTTACGTTAGTATGTAAATTTACATTCTTCTCTTAATTATCAAAGTGTATAATGAATTCCTTAAATTGTATTTACATGTTGTATATCAAATTTGTTTAACTCTTATTACGTGTATAGATTGAATTTAATGTATTATAATTATATGTTGTGGACTGCATTTATCATTATTTTTATATGTTATAGATTGGAATTATTTCATCATTATTATATTTTGTAAATTAAATTTAGTTGTTTACTATTACATATTGGACAATGAAGTTATTTGATGATTATGGTGTATTTAAGTTATTGGTGCTTTGTCCTAAAAGGAACATTACATTATTTTGTTACAGGTTCTCTGCCCAAGGTCATTCTTGAAAGGATCAGCACAGGTGATCTGTCCTGGGTATTTACCCTAAAAGTCTATTCATCGGTGCTCTGCCGAGAGTCATTACCTAAAAAGATCAACACCGGTGCTCTGCCAAAGATCATTCTCTGAAAAGATCAACACATGTGGGTGCTCTGTCTTGAATTGAACCAAAAAAGATTTTGAATGATTGTCTTATATTATTTTGTTATTATAAATCATTATTATTGTCATGTAAAATTCTGATTCAATACTTGTCATTAGTCATGTTTATGTTATTAATATATTGATATTATCATAGAATTTTCAATTTTGGAAAGGATGTGACCCTACGAGCTGTTGCGCTCACACCTGTATAGATTATTTTACAGGGTTTGTATATGAAGATTCAGTTAGGTAAGATTGAAGACTTTTTTCCTTATTTAATTAGAAATTAATTAAAATTCAATGTATGTTATTATTAATTATTTTTTAATATCAATGTAATTAGATATTCAAGAATTGATTTGTAGATATTATTTAATGATAATTATTTTTAACCCCTTTAGTTACTCTAATTGCCTTGAAAATCATGAAAAATAATGTGGGTTGTGGTGTATATTTTGTTCAAAGTCAACTCATAGCCCGTGAATTCAAATTCAGGCCTAGCCAACTCAGATACTAAATTTCGGGGGGTGACACGACCGGTTAAAATCTTTGGACCTATCGACCAAAGTTTTCGATCTGTCAAAAACACCAAAAGCTATCTAGAGAGTTTTGCCAAAAAAAAATGATTTAATTCAATATCCTTCAATCAGTTGACCAGACTATCGATCGGTTGAAGGGTCCTATTTTAACACAGATTTGAGGCATCTGAGTTTCAACAAGGAAATCTTCATAATCTAGTTTCAATAGAGAAATCATCATAATCTGTTATCTATATTAAAATGGTCATAAAACATAAATGGGGCACCACTTCTACTTGGTTTCTTGACAATGCATCTTTCAATCAGTGCGAGCATAGAACAGATGATTTTCTCCTTGATTTTTTGATGCAGGGATGGACGTGATGACCATCTTCCTGAAGGGGATACCTACTCCGAATCCATGGAGCTTTTCTGGACTCCTCGCAGAGATACCTCGAATCCATGAGGGAAAATAAGAAAATAGAAAAAATTCTAGAAATTCAAAATTTAATTGATGGAAGATGAAAACGCATTTACAACCATTTAAATAGTGATACCGAACTTTGGAATAAGTTTCAGAATCAAACTCCAACTCAAACTTCCTAAAATTCGTGACCTACTATAAATAGTAAACTTACTATTTATAGACGACCATGATTTCTACTAGACTTCATGGTTTTGGGCCAAAAATAGTAAGTGTCATATTTGGCTTAACCATGTTATTGATCTCCTCATTTTTCTAAGCACTTTTAATGTTGGACACAACTCCTAAAGTTCAAAGGATGAAGAGTTGCAATGAAACTAAAACTTACTATAAATAGTAAAAACGAAAATAAAATGGATTTTTAACCGTTGATCTGATGGAACCTCACAAATTCGGCATGGGAAATCTGGCATAGTGTGGTTGGGTGGCTAAAGTAGCTTCTCCTACCCCAAAATTATATACGGTACATCGACTAACACATTTGGGTTTGCAAGATACCCCATTTTAAGGTTCTAACGGTCCGGATCACTTCCACCTCCAATCAAGCCTTCTCTGGTCCATCTTGGACATGGAAGTGTCCGCCACCCCCTCTACATTAGTTTTGAAAGCTAACGACATTTATTTGCTTTAATTTCGTTTATTTTCTACTAGATTCTCCCAAATGACTATTGAACCAGTAATAATGTTTGAGATAAATAGTTTACTTTCGTAGTATTTCCCCCAAAATTACTTGAGTAGGTGCTTTTTTTCGTCGGGATGGGCAATGCACTAACTTAATTCAACAAAATAGCAGATGTAGCCCCGCACAAAAATAAAAAATAAAAAAATAAAAAAATAAAAAAGTACTAGAGACGGAAGACAGGTTAAGAGCAAGAGCAACGGCAAAAGCCCAATACTAGCTCAAACAGACCGAAGAGAGCTAACTGTCTCTCTTTGGCTACAGCAAGAGCTAGCTGCCCCTCTTTGGTGATGCAGGGGAGGACGTGAGGTCAAGCACTGTCTTCCTCAAGAGAATAACTATTCCGAATCCACGGAACTTCTCTAGACTCCTCACAGAGACTTCTCGAATCCACGAGAAAAGAAAGCAGAAAATATAAATAAATTCTAATAAATTCGAAATTGATTAATGAATGAGTAAAAACAAGTTCACAACCCTTTAAATAGGGGTACCAAGCAATGGGAAAGAAATCAAAATTAAGCTACAACTCAAACTCCTAGAATCCGCGACTTACTATAAATAGTAAACTTACTATTTATAGACGGTCGTGATGTCTACTAGTGCGCAAGGTTTTCGGCCAAAAATAGTAAGTGTCCTATTTGGCTTCACCAAACCGTTCTCTTAATTATTCTAAGCTCTTTTCACATTGGGCGCAACTCCTAAGGCCCGACGGATGAAGAGTTTTAATCAAACTAAAACTTACTATTTATAGTAAAAATGAAATTAAAACAGGGAAACGACCGTCGATCAAGGGGTTTTTCACAATTTCGGGCTATGTAATCCAGCGTAGCAGGGTTGGTTGGCTAAAGTAGCTCGTTCTACCCTAAAATCATATATTTTACGTTAGATAACTCATTCCGGATTGCGAGATACGCCCGATCTAAGGTCCAATGGTCCGGATCACTTCTGTCGTCGACTGGGCCTTTTCTGATCCATCTTGGCCATGAAACTGTCCGCGACCCGCTCTGCATCAGTCCCCTCCACTTCAAAAGAACTTGTCCTCGAGTTCTCATCCTGCGTTGGTTCATGATACTCGGTCAGGTTCGCGACGTTGAAAGTCCGTGAGATTGCCATGTCATCTGGAAGATCAACAACATAAGCGTTGTCATTAATCTTTCGGATGATTGGTACCGGTCCAATCTTTTTATTCTTCAACTTGTTATACATTCCAATCGGAAATCGTTCTTTGCGCAGATGGACCATTACTTGGTCGCCCACCTCAAACACTTTTTGTCGCCGATGCTTGTCCGCTTGCTCCTTTTACTTTTCGTTCGAGGCATGTAGCTTGGTTTGTACCTCCGCATGAATGCCAATGATCTTGTCAGCTATATGTTCTGCTGCAATGTTCATGCCTGGGAGCTTGGGTAGAGGGACCAAGTCTAGTGTGTGGCGAGGTACTCGTCCATAAATAACCTGGAACGGGGATTTTCCTGTCGAGCGGTTCACCATGTTGTTGAATGCAAACTCCGCTTGAGAGAAGGCTAAATCCTACTGCTTTGGTTTTTTTCCTGAAATACATCGAAGGAGGTTTCCCAACGTGCGATTCATAACCTTAGTTTGACCGTCAGTCTATGGGTGGTAGGCGCTGCTGAACTGAAGTCGTGTATCGAATCGAGTCCACAAAGTCCGCCAAAAGTGGCTTATGAACTTCGTGTCACGGTCAGAAGTAATAGTCTTGGGAACCCCGTGTAGCCGCACAATTTCTCTGAAGAATAGATTCGCCACATGTGTTGCATCGAGAGTCTTCTTGGATGGAATAAAGTGCGCCATCTTGGAGAAACGATCTACTACCACGAACAACGAATCCATGCCGCGTTGTGTTCGTGAGAGACAAAGCACGAAGTCCATAGATAATACTCTCAAGGGTCGTCAGGCACGGGTAACGAAGTGTAGAGGCCCGTATTATGAGATTGTCCCTTAGAGGTCTAACAAATATAACAACGTTGGACTGCCTTTCCCACATAACGTACCAATTGCGGCCAGTAATACCTTTCTTCCACAAGAGCTTTCTTCTTGTGTCGCCCAAGGTGTCCACTGAGGACCTCCATGTAGCTCTTAGATTATCTGTTCCCTTAGCAAACTGTTTGGGATGTACAGTCGATTTTCCTTGAAAAGGAACCCGTCTTGCATATGTAAGTTGCCGAAGTGACCTTCTTGGCATCTAACCTATGCGTCCTTGAAGTCGTTGTCATCAGCATATATGTCTTTGAGGCGCTCGAACCCGACAACCTCATTGCTCATAGTGACTAAAAAAGTTGCACGGCGACTCAGTGCATCAGCTACTTTGTTCTGTTGCCCTGACTTATGTTTTAGTACGAACGTGAATTCCTGTAAAAATGAGATCCATCTAGCATGCACACGGTTAATGTTAGCTTGACTATTAATGAATTTGAGAGCTTGATGGTTCGTGTAAAGTATGAATTCCCTTTGAATCAAATAATGTCACCAATGCCATAGTACCTGGACCACCGCGTATAACTCGATCTCATATGTAGACCACTTCTTGCGTGCATTGCTAAGTTTCTCGCTGTAGAAGGCTACCGGCCTACCTTCTTGAGACAAAACTCCCCCAATTCTGACATATGAGGCATCACATTCGACTTCAAACAGTTTTTCGAAGTTGGAAAGTACAAGAACCAGGGTCGTAGATAATCTGCGCTTGATTTTGGCAAAGCTCCTGTCGGCTTCGTCAGTCCACTGAAACTACCTTTTCTTCATGCAATCTATGATTGGTGACACAATGGTACTGAAAATTTTCGCGTACCGATGATAAAATGTCGTCAGTCCATGAAAACTTCACACTTCGTGAATATTTGTAGGAACCGGCCATTCTCTGATTGCCTTCACCTTTTCCTCATCCACCCGAATGCCCGTGGATGTTACGACAAAACCTAGGAACAATAAGCTATCAGTCATGAAGCTGCACTTTTTTAAATTGAGGTACAGTTTATTTTTAGTGAGCACTTGAAGGACCTTCTTGAGGTGTTCCATATGAGTGGTTTCTTCTTGACTGTATATCAAAATATCATCGAAGTAAACCACAACGAACCGCCTAATGAAAGGTTTCAGAACTTAGTTCATCAATCTCATAAATGTGCTAGGCACATTCGAAAGACCGAAGGGCATGACCATCCATTCGTATAATCCTTCTTTAGTCTTAAAGACCGTTTTCCACTCATCACCCGACCGTATTCGAATCTGATGGTAGCCGCTCCTTAGGTCCAATTTAGAGAATATTTTTGCACCCTCTAGCATGTCCAGCATATCGTCCAACCGTGGTATAGGAAACCTATATTTTATGGTGATTTTGTTGATGGCTCAGCTGTCAACACACATGCTCCAACTCCCATCTTTCTTCGGAGTTAATAGAGCTGGTACAACACATGGACTCATGCTCTCTCGAATAAGACCCTTACGGATCAACTCCTCTACTTGTGCAGAATCTCGCACTCATTCGGACTCATTCAATAATATGGACGATTAGGTAAACTGGACCTAGGGACAAAGTTGATATGATGTTGGATATCCCGCATGGGGGGTAACTCATCGGGAAGGTCATCGAGCCAGATTTCTTTGAATTCATGTAGTAGGGGCCTTACTCTTTCAGGGATGTTGGTAGGCTCGAGTTCTTCCCCTTTTACAATTAATGCATAAGTCTGTCCTGTTTCCTTGGATTCTTCCACGAAGTCCCATATGGTTAAGAGAAAACGGCCCTCCACTTTAGAAGTTTCAGGTGGTCCCTCTGGATCCATAGGGGCCAATATAGTTTTTCGGTCGTTCTTGACGAAGATATATATATATATATATTATCTGGCCCTTTATGAGTGGCGTCATGGTTAGATTGCCAGGGCCGACCTAGTAGTATGTGACATGCTTCCATGTCAACCACATCGCATACTACTTCATCCTTATAATGTTTGTCAATTGAAAAGGATATGGTGTACCGTTCAGTTACCTTTGTTTCGCTGACCTTCTTGATCCAACCGATTGTATATGGAGAGGGATGACGCTCCGTTTTCAATTGTAATTTTTTCACTATGACCTTAGAGACGATGTTCTCGCTGCTCCCACTGTCAATGATCACGTCATAAACCTTTCAATTCACCGTACACCTAGTGCGAAAGATGTCATGCAGCTGTGGATGCACCTCTTTTATTGGCGCATATAATAGTCACCTTACGACGAGTGACTCACCGTGATCTTGCCGAACCCAATCTGAATCATCTGCCTCGTCCTCGGTGGTATCCTTCTGTTTTTTAATATTTGGATCTTCATAAGCGTTATCAGCACTACCATCATTGATGGCGAGGTTTGCTACTTTTCGCTGGGGATAAGTATTTGATAGGTGGCCCGGTTGGCTACAACGATAGCAGTTATCGGGCCTTGGCCGAGCATAGGGGTTCGGGATTCTACTTAGACCAGCAGCAGTCGATACGCCCCTTTGGGGTCTAGCTTGCCCGCTTCCCTGATCTCGGTTCTCAAACGTAAGAGGTTGAGTGCGTGCTCCTACGGGTTCCTTCCCCTTAGGTTGTGCAGTTCCTTAGAGTAGACCTGCCACAGGGATACTTGCAGTATGATAGGTCCATGTGTTAGGATGTTCAAGTTGCGCTTCTGCCCGAGTAGCCAACTTGATCGCATCATTCATCGTCTAGACAGACTGCATCTGGACCCGATCCTAGATAGCCATACGCAATCCATCGTTGAATCAGGCGACTTGCTGCGATTCAGACTCGACCAAATTGTTACGCGCCGCCAGGCGGTAAAATTCTTCTGCGTATTCTCTCACCGACCGACTACCCTGTCAACAATTTTGATATTGTTGGAATAATACCTGATCGTAATTGCTAGGGAGGAATCGGGCACGTAGTAGCTGCTTCATCTGTTGCCAGGTGCGGATTGGTGTTTTCGTCTGCCTGGTTCGCGCTAGTTGCAGTTGTTCCCACCAAGCTAAAGCTCCTCCTTTCAACTTGTAGGCCACAAGCTTGACTTTTTTTACTTCAGGGATGTCCATATAGTAGAAAAATTGTTCAACTTTAGAAAGTCAATTGAGGAAATCCTCAATGTGTAGTTGGCCATTGAAGCTAGGAATATCAACCCTCATCTTGAATTCTCGATCCGTTCGATCTACTCGATCGCCGCCATGTCTGGGTTGTTGGAAGATTGTGTCATCGATTTACTCCTCACTGGATCCCCCATCCTCAGGAATGACCCTTAGATGCACTGCCGGTACTATCCTGCGATCAAGGCGATTAATTGGGGGTGGAGGATTACCACCAGGAACATGGAGTTACATTAAGTTTTCCATAAAGAGATCCGCTATGTGGTCGATGGAAGCCTGCAGCCCTTGCATGTCTTGCTGATTCTCTCGTTGCGCTACTTCGAAAGCTACCGCCGTTAAAGGTAAATTCCCTGGAGCACCACCCATGGGATTGTTGCCCGACCCGTCGTTAGAAGCATCAATCCGAGGAGAAACCTCGCTTTGATACCAAACTGACGCAGGGGAGGACGTGAGGTCGAGCACCGTCTTCCTCAAGAGGATAACTATTCCGAATTCATGGAACTTCTCTGGACTCCTCACAGAGACTTCTCGAATCCACGAGAAAAGAAAGCAGAAAATAGAAATAAATTCTAATAAATTCGAAATTGATTAATGAATGAGTAAAAACAAGTTCACAACCTTTTAAATAGGGGTACCAAGCAATGGGAAAGAAATCAGAATCAAACTACAACTCAAACTCCTAGAATCCGCGACTTACTATAAATAGTAAACTTACTATTTATAGACGGTCGTGATGTCTACTAGTGCGCAAGGTTTTCGGCCAAAAATAGTAAGTGTCCTATTTGGCTTCACCAAACCGTTCTCCTAATTATTCTAAGCTCTTTTCATGTTGGGCGTAACTCCTAAGACCCGACGGATGAAGAGTTATAATCAAACTAAAACTTACTATTTATAGTAAAAACGAAATTAAAACAGGGAAATGACGGTCGATTAAGGGGTTTTTCGCAATTCTGGGTTGTGCAACCCGGCGTAGCAGGGTTGGTTGGCTAAAGTAGCTTGTTTTACCCCAAAATCATATATTTTATGTCAGATAACTCATTCTGGATTGCGAGATACGCCCGATCTAAGGTCCGATGGTCCGGATCACTTCTGTCATCGACCGGGCCTTTTCTAATCCATCTTGGCCATGAAACTGTCTGCGAGCCGCTCTACATCAGTCCCCTCCACTTCAAAAGAACTCGTCCTCGAGTTCTCATCCTGCGCTGGTTCATGATACTCGGTCAGGTCCGCGACGTTGAAAGTCCGTGAGATTGCCATGTCATCTGGAAGATCAACAACATAAGCATTGTCATTAATCTTTCGGATGATTGGTACCGGTCTAATCTTTTTATTCTTCAACTTGTTATACGTTCCGATTGAAAATCGTTCTTTGCGCAGATGGACCATTACTTGGTCGCCCACCTCGAATACTTTTTGTCGCCGATGCTTGTCCGCCTGCTCCTTGTACTTTTCGTTTGAGGCATGTAGCTTGGTTTATACCTCCGTATGAATTCCAATGATCTTCTCAGCCATATATTCCGCTGCAATACTCATGCCTGGGAGCTTGGGCAGAGGGACCAAGTCTAGTGTGTGGCGAGGTACTCGTCCATAAATAACCTAGAACGGGGATTTTTCTATCAAGCGGTTCACCATATTATTGAATGCAAACTCCGCTTGAGACAAGGCCAAATCCCACTGCTTCGGTTTTTCTCCTGAAATACATTGAAGGAGGTTTCCCAACGCTCAATTCATAACCTCAGTTTGACCGTCAGTCTGTGGGTGGTAGGCGCTGCTGAACTGAAGTCGTGTATCGAATCGAGTCCACAAAGTTCGCCAAAAGTGGCTTATGAACTTCGTATTACGGTCAGAAGTAATAGTCTTGGGAACCCCGTGTAGCCGCACAATTTCTCTGAAGAATAGATTCACCACGTATGTTGCATCGAAAGTCTTCTTACATGGAATAAAGTGCGCCATCTTGGAGAAACGATCTACTATCACGAACACCGAATCCATGCCGCGTTGTGTTCATGAGAGACCAAGTACGAAGTCCATAGATAAATCCTCCCAAGGGCCGTCAAGCACGAGTAACGGAGTGTAGAGGCCCGTATTATGAGATTGCTCCTTAGAGGTCTGACAAATATAACAATGTTGGACTGCCTTTCCCACATTACGAACCAATTGCGGCCAGTAATACCGTTCTTACACAAGAGCTCACGTCCTGTCTCGCCCAAGGTGTCCACTGAGGCCACCTCCATGTAGCTCTTGGATTATCTGCTCCCTTAGCGAACTGTTTGGGATGCACAGTCGATTTTCCTTGAAAAGGAACCCGTCTTGCATATGTAAGTCACCGGGGTGACCTTCTTGGTATCTAACCCATGCGTCCGTGAAGTCGTCGTCATTGGCATATATGTCTTTGAGGCGCTCGAACCCGACAACCTCATTGCTCATAGTGACTAACAAAGTTGCACGGCGACTCAGTGCATCAGCTACTTTGTTCTATTGTCCTGACTTATTTTTAGTATGAACATGAATTCCTGTAAAAATGAGATCCATCTAGCATAGGCACGGTTAATGTTAGCTTGACTATTTATGAATTTGAGAGCTTCATGATCCGTGTAAAATATGAATTCCCTTTGAATCAAATAATGTCGCTAGTGCCGTAGTGCCTGGACCACCGCGTATAATTCGATCTCATATGTAGACCACTTCTTGCGTGCATCGCTAAGTTTCTCGCTGTAGAAGGCTACCAGCCTACCTTATTGAGACAAAACTCCCCCAATTCCGACATATGAGGCATCACATTCGACTTCAAATAGTTTGTCGAAGTTGGGAAGTACAAGAACCAGGGTCGTGGATAATCTACGCTTGATTTCGGCAAAGCTCCTATCGGCTTCATCAGTCCATTGAAATTGCCCTTTCTTCATGCAATCTGTGATTAGTGACACAATGGTACTGAAATTTTTCATGAACCGACGATAGAATGTCGCCAGTCCATGAAAACTTCGTACTTCGTGAATATTTCTAGGAACCAGCCATTCTCTGATTGCCTTCACCTTTTCCTCATCCACCCGAATGCCCGTGGATGTTACGACAAAACCCAGGAACAATAGGCTATCAGTCATGAAGCTGCACTTTTTAAAATTGAGGTACAATTTATTTTTAGCGAGCACTTGAAGGACCTTCTTGAGGTGTTCCATATGGGTGGTTTCGTTTTGACTGTATATCAAAATATCATCGAAGTAAACCACAACGAACCGCCCAATGAAAGGTTTCAGAACTTGGTTTATCAATCTCATAAATGTGCTAGGCACATTCGAAAGACTGAAGGGCATGACCATCCATTCGTGTAATCCTTCATTGGTCTTAAATGCCGTTTTCCACTCATCACCCGACCGTATTCGAATCTGATGGTAGCCGCTCCTTAGGTCCAATTTAGAGAATATTTTTGCACCCTCTAGCATGTCCAGCATATCGTCCAATCGTGGTATAGGAAACATGTATTTTATGGTGATTTTGTTGATGGCTCGGCTGTCGACACACATCCGCCAACTCCCATGTTTCTTTGGAGTTAATAGAGCTGGTAGAACACATGGACTCATGCTCTCTCAAATAAGACCCTTACAGATCAACTCCTCTACTTGTCCCTGCAGAATCTCGGACTCATTCGATAATGGGGACGATTAGGTAAACTGGACCCAGGGACAAAATCGATATGGTGTTGGATATCCCGCATGGGGGGTAACCCATCAGGCCAGATTTCTTTGAATTCATGTAGCAGGAGCCTTAGTCTTTCAGGGATGTTAGTAGGCTTGAGTTCTTCCCCTTTTATAATTAATGCATAAGTCTGTCCTGTTTCCTTGGATTCTTCCACGAAGTCCCATATGGTTAAGAGAAAACGGCCCTCCACTTTAGAAGTTTCAGGTGGTCCCTCTGGATCCATAGGGGCCAATATAGTCTTCCGGCCTTCCTTGACGAAGATATATATATTATCTCGCCCTTTATGAGTGGGGTCATGGTCAGATTGCCAGGGCCGACCGAGTAGTATGTGACATGCTTCCATGTCAACCACATCGCATACTACTTCATCCTTATAATGTTTGCCAATTGAAAAGGATATGGTGCACCGTTCAGTTACCTTTACTTCGCTGACCTTCTTGATCCAACCGATTGTATATGTAGAGGGATGACGCTCCGTTTTCAATTGTAAATTTTTCACCATGACCTTGGAGACGATGTTCTCACTGCTCTCACTGTCAATGATCACGTCACAAACCTTTCGATTCACCGTACACCTAGTGCGGAAGATGTTATGCCGCTGTGGATGCACCTCTTTTCTTGACGCATATAATAGTCGCCTCACGATGAGCGACTCACTGTGATCTTGCTGAACCCAACCTGAATCATCTGCCTCGACCTCGGTGGTATGCTCATGTTCTTCAATATCTGGATCTTCATATGCGTTATCAGCACTACCATCATTGATGGCGAGGTTTGTCACTTTTCGCTGGGGACAAGTATTTGATAGGTGGCCCGGTTGGCCACAACGATAGCAGTAATCGGGCCTTGACCGAGCATAGGGGTTCGGGATTCTACTTAGACCAGCAGCAGTCGATACGCCCCTTTGGGGTCTAGCATTCCCACTTCCTTGATCTCGGTTCTCAAACGTAGGAGGTTGATTGCGTGCTCCAACGAGCTCCTTCCCCTTAGGCTGTGCAGTTCCCTGGGGAAGACCTGCCACAGGGATCCTTGCAGTAGGATAGGTCCGTGTGTTAGGACGTTCAAGTTGTGCTTCTGCCCAAGTAGTCAACTTAATCCCATCATTCATCGTCTAGACAGACTACATCTGGACCCGATCCTAGATAGCCATACGCAATCCACCATTGAATCAGGCGACTTACTACGATTTAGACTCGACCAAATCATTACGCGCCGCTAGGTGGTAAAATTCTTCTTCGTATTCTCTCACCGGCCGATTACCCTGTCGACAATTTTGGTATTGTTGGAATAATACCTGATCGTAATCGCTAGGGAGGAATCGGGCACGAAGTAGCTGCTTCATCCGCTGCCAGGTGCAGATTGGTATTTTTGTTTGCCTAGTTCGCGTGAGTTGCAGTTATTCCCACCAAGCTGAAGCTCCTCCTTTCAACTTGTAGGCCACAAGCTTGACTTTCTTTACTTCAGGGATGTCCATATAGTCGAAAAATCGTTCAACTTCAGAAAGCCAATCGAGAAAATCCTCAATGTGTAGTTGGCCATTGAAGCCAAGAATATCAACCCCATCTTGAATTATAGATCCGTTCGATCTACTCGATCGCCACCATGTCTGGGGTGTTGGAAGATTATGTTATCAATTTCGTCCTCACTGGATCCCCCTTCCTCAGGAATGACTCTTGGATGCACTACCCGTACTATCCTGCGATCAGGGCGATTAATTGGAAGTGGAGGATTGCCACCAGGAAGACGGAGTTGCCTTAGGTTTTTCGCTAAGAGATCCGTTATGCGGTTGATGGAAGCCTGTAGCCCTTACACGGCTTGCTGATTCTCTTGTTGCGTTACTTCGAAAGCTGTCGCCGTTAAAGGTAAATTCCTTGGAGCACCGCCCATGGGATTGTTACCCGACCCATCGTTAGAAGCCATCAATCCGAGGAGAAACCTCGCTTTGATACCAAACTGACGCAGGGGAGGACGTGAGGTCGAGCACCGTCTTCCTCAAGAGGATAACTATTCCGAATCCACGGAACTTCTCTGGACTCCTCACAGAGACTTCTCAAATCCACGAGAAAAGAAAGCAGAAAATTGAAATAAATTCTAATAAATTTGAAATTGATTAATGAATGAGTAAAAACAAGTTCACAACCCTTTAAATAGGGGTACCAAGCAATTGGAAAGAAATCAGAATCAAACTACAACTCAAACTCCTAGAATCCGCGACTTACGATAAATAGTAAACTTACTATTTATAGACGGTCGTGATGTCTACTAGTGCGCAAGGTTTTCACCGAAAAATAGTAAGTGTCCTATTTGGCTTCACCAAACCGTTCTCCTAATTATTCTAAGCTCTTTTCACGTTGGCGCAACTCCTAAGGCCTGACGGATGAAGAGTTATAATCAAACTAAAACTTACTATTTATAGTAAAAACGAAATTAAAACAGGGAAACGACCGTCGATCAAGGAGTTTTTCATAATTTCGGGCTGCGCAACCCGGTGTAGCAGGGTTGGTTGGCTAAAGTAGCTCGTTCTACCCCAAAATCATATATTTTACGTCAGATAACTCATTTTGGATTGCGAGATACGTACAATCTAAGGTTCGAAGGTCCGGATCACTTCTGTCGTCGACCGGGCCTTTTCTGATCCATCTTGGCCATGAAACTGTCCGCGACCCGCTCTACATCAGTTCCCTCTACTTCAAAAGAACTCGTCCTCGAGTTCTCATCCTGCGCTGGTTCATGATACTCGGTCAGGTCCGCGACATTGAAAGTCCGTGAGATTGCTATATCATCTGGAAGATCAACAACATAAGCGTTGTCATTAATCTTTCGGATGATTGGTACCACTCCAATCTTTTTATTCTTCAACTTGTTATACGTTCCGGTCAGAAATCGTTCTTTGCACAGATGGACCATTACTTGGTCGCCCACCTCGAACACTTTTTGTCGCCGATGCTTGTCCGCTTGCTCCTTATACTTTTCGTTCGAGGCATATAGCTTGGTTTGTACCTCCGCATGAATGCCAATGATCTTGTCAACCATATGTTTCGCTGCAATGCTCATGCCTGGGAGCTTGGGCAGAGGGACCAAGTCTAGTGTGTGGCGTAGTACTCGTCTATAAATAACCTGGAACGGGGATTTTCCTGTCGAGCGGTTCACCATGTTGTTGAATGCAAACTCCGCTTGAGACAAGGCCAAATCTCACTGCTTCGATTTTTCTCCTTAAATACATCGAAGGAGATTCACAACCTCAGTTTGACCGTCAGTTTGTGGGTGGTAGGCGCTGCTGAACTGAAGTCGTGTATCGAATCGAGTCCACAAAATCTGTCAAAAGTGGCTTATGAACTTTGTGTCACGGTCAGAAGTAATAGTCTTGGGAACCCCGTGTAGCCGCACAATTTCTCTGAAGAATAGATTCGCCACGTGTGTTGCATCGAAAGTCTTCTTACATGGAATAAAGTGCGTCATCTTGGAGAAACGATCTACTACCACGAACACCGAATCCATGCCGCGTTGTGTTCATGGGAGACCAAGCACGAAGTTCATAGATAAATCCTCCCAAGGGTCGTCAGGCACGGGTAACGGAGTGTAGAAGCCCGTATTATGAGATTACCCCTTAGAGGTCTAACAAATATAATAACGTTGGACTGCCTTTTCCACATTACGAACCAATTGTGGCCAATAATACCGTTCTTACACAAGAGCTCACGTCCTGTCTCGCCTAAAGTGTTCACTGAGGCCACCTCCATGTAGCTCTTGGATTATCTGCTCCCTTAGCGAACTGTTTGGGATGCACAGTCGATTTTCCTTGAAAAGGAACCCGTCTTGCATATGTAAGTCGTCGGGGTGACCTTCTTGGCATCTAACCCATGCGTCCGTGAAGTCGTCGTCATTCGCATATATGTCTTTGAGGAGCTCGAACCCGACAACCTCATTGCTCATAGTGACTAACAAAGTTGCACGGTGACTTAGTGCATCAGCTATTTTGTTCTGTTGCCCTGACTTATGTTTTAGTACGAACGTGAATTCCTGCAAAAACGAGATCCATCTAGCATGCACATGGTTAATGTTAGCTTGACTATGAATGAATTTGAGAGCTTGATGGTCCGTGTAAAGTATGAATTCCCTTTGAATCAAATCATGTCGCCAGTACCGCAGTGCTTGGACCACCGCGTATAACTCGATCTCATATGTAGACCACTTCTTGCGTGCATCGCTAAGTTTCTCGCTGTAGAAGGCTACCGGCCTACCTTCTTGAGACAAAACTCCCCCAATTCTGACATATGAGGCATCACATTCGACTTCAAATAGTTTGTCGAAGTTGGGAAGTACAAGAACCGGAATCGTGGATAATCTGCGCTTGATTTCGGCAAAGCTCCTGTCGACTTCGTCAGTCCACTGAAACTGCCCTTTCTTCATGCAATCTGTGATTGGTGACACAATGGTACTGAAGTTTTTCACGAACCGACGATAGAATGTCGCCAGTCCATGAAAACTTCGTACTTCGTGAATATTTGTAGGAACCGGCCATTCTCTGATTGCCTTCACCTTTTCCTCATCCACCCGAATGCCCGTGGATGTTACGACAAAACTCAGGAACACTAGGCTATCAATCATGAAGCTACACTTTTTTAAATTGAGGTACAATTTATTTTTAGTGAGCACTTGAAGGACCTTCTTAAGGTGTTCCATATGGGTGGTTTCGTCTTGACTGTATATCAAAATATCATTGAAGTAAACCATAACGAACCGCCCAATGAAAGGTTTCAGAACTTGGTTTATCAATCTCATAAATGTGCTAGGCACATTCGAAAGACCAAAGGGCATGACCATCCATTCGTGTAATCCTTCTTTGGTCTTAAAGGCCGTTTTCCACTCATCACCAGACCGTATTCGAATCTGATGGTAGCCGCTCCTTAGGTCTAATTTAGAGAATATTTTTGTACCCTCTAGCATGTCCAGATATCGTCCAACCGTGGTGTAGGAAACCTGTATTTTATGGTGATTTTGTTGATGACTCGGTTGTCGACACACATGCGCCAACTCCCATCTTTCTTTGGAGTTAATAGAGATGGTACAGCACATGGACTCATGCTCTCTCGAATAAAACCTTTACGGATCAACTCCTCTACTTGTCCTTGCAGAATCTCGCACTCATTCGGACTCATTTGATAATGGGGACGATTAGGTAAACTGGACCCAGGGACAAAGTCGATATGGTGTTGGATATCCCGCATGGGGGGTAACCCATCGGGAAGGTCATCGAGCCAGATTTTTTTGACTTCATGTAGCAGGGGCCTTAGTCTTTCCGGGATGTTGGTAGGCTCGAGTTCTTTTCCATTTACAATTAATGCATAAGTCTGTCCTGTTTCCTTGGATTCTTCCACGAAGTCCCGTATGGTTAAGAGAAAACGGCCCTCCACTTTAGAAGTTTTAGGTGGTCCCTCTGGATCCATAGGGGCCAATATAGTCTTCCGGCCTTCCTTGACGAAGATATATATATTATCTCGCCCTTTATGAGTGGGGTCATGGTCAGATTGTCAGGGCCGACCGAGTAGTATGTGACATGCTTCCATATCAATCACATCGCATACTACTTCATCCTTATAATGTTTGCCAATTGACAAGGATATCGTACACCGTTCAGTTACCTTTGTTTCGCTAACCTTCTTGATATATGGAGAGGGATGACGCTCCATTTTCAATTGTAAATTTTTCACCATGACCTTGGAGACGATGTTTTCGCTGCTCCCACTATCAATGATCACGTCACAAACCTTTCGATTCACCGTACACCTAGTGTGGAAGATGTTATGCCGCTGTGGATGCACCTCTTTTCTTGGCGCATATAATAGTCGCCTCACGACGAGCGACTCACCGTGATTTTGCTGAACCCAACCTGAATCATCTGCCTCGTCTTCGGTGGTATGTTCCTGTTCTTCAATATCTGGATCTTCATAAGCGTTATAAGCACTACCATCATTGATGGCGAGGTTTGCCACTTTTCGCTGGGGACAAGTATTTGATAGGTAGCCCGGTTGGCCACAACGATAACAGTTATCGGGCCTTGACCGAGCATAGGGGTTCGGGATTCTACTTAAACCAGCAGCAGTCAATACGCCCCTTTGGGGTCTAGCTTTCCCGCTTCCTTGATCTCGGTTCTCAAACGTAGGAGGTTGAGTGCGTGCTCCTACGGGCTCTTTTCCTTTAGGCTGTGCAGTTCCCTGTGGGCAGACCTGCCACAGGGATCCCTGCAGTAGAATAGGTCCGTGTGTTAGGACGTTCAAGTTGCGCTTCTGCCCGAGTAGCCAACTTGATCGAATCATTCATCGTCTAGACGGACTGCATCTAGACCCGATCTTGGATAATCATACGCAATCCACCGTTGAATTAGGCGACTTGCCGCGATTCAGTTTCGACCAAATCGTTACGCGCCGCCAAGCGGTAAAATTCTTCTGCCTATTCTCTTACCGACCAACTACCCTGTCAACAAGTTTGGTATTGTTGGAATAATACCTTATCGTAATCACTAGGGAGGAATCGGGCACATAGTAGCTGCTTCATCTGCTGCCAGGTGCGGATTGGTGTTTTAATTTGCTTGGTTCGCGTGAGTTGCAGTTGTTCCCACCAAGCTGAAGCTTTTCCTTTCAACTTGTAGGCCACAAGCTTGACCTTCTTTGCTTCAGGGATGTCCATATAGTTAAAAAATTGCTCAACTTCAGAAAGCCAATCGAGAAAATCCGCATGCGTAGTTGACCATTGAAGCTAGGAATATCAACCCGCATCTTGAATTCTCGATCCGTTCGATTTACTCGATCGCCGCCATGTCTGGGGTGTTGGAAGATTATGTCGTCGATTTTCTCTTCACTGGAGCTCCCTTCCTCAGGAATGACCCTTGGATGCACTGTCGGTACTATCCTGTGATCAGGGCGATTAATTGGGGGTAGAGGATTGCCACCAGGAACACGAAGTTGCCTTAGGTTTTCCGCCAAGAGATCCGCTATGCGGTCGATGGAAGCCTGCAGCCCTTGCATGGCTTGCTAATTCTCTCGTTGCGCTACTTCGAAAGCTGTCTCCGTTAAAGGTAAATTCCCTAGAGCACCGCCCATGGGATTGTTGCCCAACCCGTCGTTAGAAGCCATCAATCTGAGGAGAAACCTCGCTTTTATACCAAACTGATACAGGGGAGGATGTGAGGTCGAGCACCGTCTTCCTCAAGAGGATAACTATTCCGAATCCACGGAACTTCTCTGGACTCCTCGTAGAGACTTCTCAAATCCACGAGAAAAGAAAGCAGAAAATAGAAATAAATTCTAATAAATTCGAAATTGATTAATGAATGAGTAAAAACAAGTTCACAACCCTTTAAATAGGGGTACCAAGCAATGGGAAAGAAATCAGAATCAAACTACAACTCAAACTCCTAGAATTCGCGACTTAGATGTCTACTAGTGCGCAAGGTTTTCGGCCAAAAATAGTAAGTATCCTATTTGGCTTCACCAAACCATTCTCCTAATTATTCTAAGCTCTTTTCACGTTGGGCGCAACTCCTAAGGCCCGACGGATGAAGAGTTCTAATCAAACTAAAACTTACTATTTATAGTAAAAACGAAATTAAAACAGGGAAATGACCGTCGATCAAGGGGTTTTTTGCAATTCCGTGCTGTGCAACCCGGCGTAGCAGGGTTGGTTGGCTAAAGTAGCTCGTTCTACCCTAAAATCATATATTTTACGTCAAATAACTCATTCCGGATTGCGAGATACGCCCCATCTAAGATCCGATGGTCCGGATCACTTCTGTCGTCGACCGGGCCTTTTCTGATCCATCTTGGCCATGAAACTGTCCGCGACCCGCTCTACATCATTTGGCCACAGCGTCTGCATCCCATTTGCCTGGCAATGGACATGCAAAAAGAAAACCTGCTGGCCGAAACTCAGATCAGTAACTTCCTCCACGTATGCAAATCTCCATGGTAAATTCCGCATGAGGCCCAACCAATAGCATTCAGCAAATCAATGGACCTAACCATTTTAAGATGAGCCACGGCATCCGCATAATTTGAATCTCTCCAATCTGATCGGAAAAGGTAAGATTGCGGAGAGAGCAGCTGTCAAAATCAGCTTTAAAAACCAGCACTAGAGGGTGGCTATTTCGGGGATCCAAATTCCTTTTACCCTTGTAATCACTGCTCAGATAAAACTATTCCAGATTTTGGTTTCAATTGGTCTTTCATTCTGAATAACAAATTCAACAGCATGAGAGGATTCAGATAAGCATAACTATACTAATATACTTTCTTTTATTAATTTAGGCTACTAATGTCTCGAAATAGAAGAGCACAGCCCCTATATAAGTTCAAAATGGACGTTCCTTTTTAAAGTTCATCTATCAGACCCTCAAAATACAAACCTGCACAATCAAGATATAAATAGTGGCCTTACAGAAAGGAAGAATGATCTCATCATGTGTTGCAGATCGAATGATTTTTAGTCCAGAAGATCTAGACAATGTGGCCCACCTGACATGTGTCCCATGCGGGCATGTGTGCTGGTTCCACACACATGTGGGCATCAAAAACTTGAGTGTTTCATAAGTCAGTTGAGATGTACGGGATTTGCACGGGCAACGGGGACACACACCAAGGGACGTGCCCTAGTGAGTGTCAATCCTGGGCCCTCCATCATATCAACAGTTGCACACTCTCCACGGATCCCAACCGTCCAATCAAAGCATTGGATCATGGAAGCGAGCATCGTTTGTACAACCTGCAACGCTAGAGAAGTACCTGGGCAGCCTCTCTGTCCGCTCCCAAATGGCAAGAAATGGAAATGCTGCCCCCTAACATCCACGTTATGACTCCGGTCACTTTCATCGGATGGCATGAATCTCTCAGGACAGAATTCAAGTGGGTCAACCCAATGCTCGGGGTCCCTTCCAATGGCCCACACATTAATGAACACTTGGGTGTTAGCTGGTACATCGTAGCCTCCTATTTTGCAGTCTTTAGTGGATTCTCTAGGAATCACTGGGACTGTCGGGTGCAGTCTGAGTGTTTCTTTGACAATTGCATGGAGGTAAGGAAGATTTGGGAAGTCGGATTCTCCGACCAATCTATTTTTTCCAACCACTGAATCGATCTCTACCCTTGCTTTCTTGAACAGGTCAGGATGGTTGATGAGCTCCGCCAAAGCCCATTCTGTTGTGATTGCAGTTGTATCAGTACCCGCCACAAAGATATCCTGTTGAAGATTCAAAAGATGGCATAAATACTTAACTGAACAAATAGTAAATAAGCTGGGATGGGCTTCCTCCAATTTTTGGGCCTCTGGGTAGTTAAAACCCCAATTCAGCCTATTTATAGTTGGGGCCTTTGGGCTTAGAACTTTGGAGTGGGGCGATGGTTATAAGAGTCAGGCAAGTCCATCCGAGTCGACTCGGACTCGGCCGGACCTGATCCGATTCGACACCAAGAGTCACCCGGATGAATCATGGTAGAGCCCGGTGATTCAGCCCCCACTCGCCCGCAACTTAACTCGAGACTGGACGAATACAATCGCATGGAGGGCCAACCTGGCCCAAGGGCTTGACTGTTTACAATCCATGCCATCCATCCATTTTACCGGCTCGCCCTAAAATGAGGCAGATGCAAGTCTCAGGTGGACCACCCCACGGTAAACAGTGGTGACCGAGCGCTCACGGTTGAAAACTTTCTAAGGCTACTGTAACGTTTATTTGCCATCTAACCTGTTGATTAGGTCACACAGACCTGGAATAGGGGAACACATGAATATCAGCTTTATCCAAAACTTTGATAGCCCCCTGGTAAATTTTTAATGGAGAGCATTCAATCACCACTGTTTTTTATAATGTGGTCGACCTGGCATTTGGATCTGACTCATTTTTGGACTCTTTCCTTAAAATGAGCTGGAAAAATGTACGGACAGCATGTATATAACACATACATCATGGTGGGGCCCATATTGTTTTTCTAGCATCAACGTAGGTGCTGTGTGCTATGCTACGCAATCAAGTTCGTTGTCACACATCTGATGTACAGGTCGTATGTGCTGAATAATCACGTGGACCACCGACCACGTGACGCCTGCTGGGAGGTCGGTGGATCCCTAACTATGTTACCCACCGTGATGCATGTAACTTGCATCTATGTCATCCATTTGTTTTGAAAGCTAATTTTATGCCATGATCCCAAAAATAAATCGGATTTAAAAAAAAAATAATAATAATAATATAGATGGACCACACCAAAGGAGTTAGTGGTGATTAAATACCTACCATTAAAATTTTCTTTGGGGCCATAAGAATGTTTATTTCCCTGTTTATAAGCTTACAAAGACCTGTTTGAAGAGGCCACTTAAATATCATCTGGATCAATCACTTTTACAGCTCACAAGTAGTTCTTAACAGTTAATCACCATTGTCTCCTACGGTATGGTCCACCTCACATTTGGATCTGCTGCATTTTTTTTAATCATACCGTAAAATGAGCTGTAAAACCGGATGGACGGGTGGATGTAAGGCACAAACATCATGATGGGCCCCACTGTTTAAGGATCCACCCCGGATCCATCAATACTCCCCCATCACGGGGAGCGGATTGGTGAGACCCCGGATCCACTAGGTGGTGGGACCCTGACTATAGGGTTCACAGTGAATAGACCTTAAATCCACAGTCCGACGTTTTGAAAGCTAGTTTTACGGCATGATCCAAAAATTGAAGCAAATCAAAATATTAAGTGGACCACCACAAGAAATACTGGTGATTGAATACCCACCACTTAAAACTTCTTGAGGGCCACCGGAATGTTTATTTGCCATCCAACCTGTTGATAAGTTCACAGAGACCTGGATGAAGGGACCGCACAAATATCAGCTGATCCGAAACTTTTATGGCCCACAAGAATTTTTTAATGGTCAATCACAACTGTTTCCAATGGTGTGGTCCACCTGATATTTGGATCTGTTTCTCTTTTACTAACACGCCCTAAAACTAACTATCAAAACGAATGGACGGCGTGGATTCAAGGCATGTACATCAAGCTGGCCCCCGCAGTCGGGTATCCAATGACCTCGGTGGATCCGGGGATCCATCGAAGCCGTGCCCAGCTTCCGAGCGCAAGCCTTACGAAAAAATACAAGGTGAATGGGCTTACCATGATAAAGGCTTTAATGTTCTCCATCGTCAGTTTCATCTCGGCGCTCTCATCTTCCGATATCTCGAGCAAAATATCGAGAATATCCTTCACACCATCGCCTCTCTCCATCTTCGTCTTCCTCTCTTCTTCACGCTCTTTGATGATACTCTTCATCATCGCATCGAATCTCCCGTGCACGTTCCCATACCTCTTCTTCAGCCCCTGCAAATCCAAATTCCGACATAACCCGATATAATCCGATACGTTAAACGTGCCGACTAGCTCTGCCATCTCATGCACAATCTCCCTCACTTCCTCTGCTTCCCCTTCTGTGTCCGAACATATCCGGCTAATCGCCATGCTTGATACTATGTTGTTCATCATCGTTATGAGCTTTAGGCCAACAGCGACTGCTTCCCCGCCGTTGCATTTCTTATGTAGCAGTCGCAAGAATCGTCGGATCTCTTCACGGCGGATGGGCTAGAGCTGATCAAGCATGTGACTGCCTAAGAGATCGGACATGCAGAGTTTCTTCATGAACTTCCAATAGGGGCCATAGGGAGCGAAGGCGAAACCAGAAGCACCGTAGGCGAGGTAGTAAATGGCTGAGTATTGAGGTCTGGATGCATAGGTGGTCCTGTGGGTCTTGAGGATTTCTCTTGCTATATTGACGTTGGAGGCAACGACAGCAGGAACGGAGCCGAGGCGGAGGTGGATCAATGGTCCGTAGCGCTTGGAGAGCTTGTGGAAGGCTTGGTGAGTTATGGGATCGAGGAGGTGGAGGTGTCCGATGACCGGAAGCGGTATCGGGCCCGGCGGAAGGCAGCGTGCCGTGGTTCGGGAATTGGAGAAGATGATCCGGATAAGTACAGTAGAAATTAGCCAGATGAGGAAAAGGATGGCGTAGGATTGGAGGTCGTCGGCCATGGTTTGTTTGATGGACGGTTGGGTGGAGAGTGGAGAGGAATGGGAATGAAGAGCTGATCAGATGCCACGGGGTCAACTGAAATACGATCGGGAAAATGAAAGCCGACCAATTGCCCTTGTCGAGCTGAGAAATAACGAGAATGCACTTGTAATAATGTGAGGCCAGCTGCCTGTGTCCCCCGCGCCAACTGGACGCGGAATGCCTGCCGACACAACCAGCAGCGAGGGAAGCGGATTGGCAGGTATACCATACACCTGCGATATAGCTGGTGTATCGCTGATGTGTTGACATCACTAAGTTTATGATATTTCTTTTATCCTCTTCATCCAGGTCGTCTTTGTAACCTTTTGAACAGATAGGATGGAAAATAAACATTACGGTGGGTGTTAGAAATGTTTTAACTGTAAAAATTATTATCCCACTTCTATTTGTGGTGTGGTCCAATTAAGCATTGTATATGATTATTTTTGAGATCTTGCTCTAAAATGATCTTGGAAAATGGATGAATCAGTGTGGATATAATAAATACATCGTTTTAAGTCCATGTGACTTTGATATCCTTGGAACCGTTCATACAAATGGAAGTTCCAAGCGCGTTGGCGCTCGTCTCTGCGGACGCAGATTTTCTGCCAAAGGCTTCCGCATGGAAAGCGAATTGGCTGGGGTAGATCGTGTGTACAAATGGTTCAAAGGAGATCAAAGTTACGTGAGCCCCACAATGATGTATTTATTATATCCACACTGTTGATCTATTCTTTGAGATTATTTTGGAGCATTAGATAAAAAATAAATCATACCAAAAGCTCAAATAGACCACACCAATAATAGCAGTGAGGATAATAATTATTTACTGTTAAAAAATTTATACGGCCCACCATAACATTTATTTTCCATCCAATCTGTTAATAAGGTCACAAATACATAGATGAATATGGAAAACAAATTTCATATTGATCCAAAACTTCTATGACCCCGAAAGGGTTTCAATGGCATAAGTTCAATCTAGCACTGTTTTTTTTGCAGTGTGGTCCAATTAATCTTAGATCTGTTTTATTTTTCCAATCAAGCCTTAAGATGAGCTCGCCAAATGGATGGATAGTTTAGATATAACACATACCTCATCATGGCACTCACGATGCCGACGTTAATACACCAGCTTATATGACGTGTGTGTGTTACACTAGCCGAGAAATGAATCATATCCAGATCAGATGTCAACCCCGCTGTAAAAAAGAGTGTAGATAGTAACGCCCACCCTTAACTCATCCTTAGGCACACCATGATATTTATTTGAGGTCAACCCTGTCCATGAGTCAACACAGACATGGATTAAGGGAAAGAGTCACACAAATATCAGCTCGATGGAAAGCTTTTTTGGCTCCCACTATGTTTTTAATGGTAGACGTTCAATATCTACTGTTTTTTTGTGGTGGGGTCTACTGGAGCTTTGAATTTGCCTCTATCTTTGGATCATGCTCTAAAATGGTCTCTCAAAATGGATGGACGGTGTGGATACTACATATACATTATGGATGGGCCAAAAATTCTGATGATGTCACTTAGCGAGATTGCTGCTCAACCAGTCAGTAGGTAATCCGCGTCCGTCATACGTTACTATTTTCAACTAAAAAGTAAACGGTCCAACTTCAATAATGAGGGCTTTAATTATAAGCGGCTAGAACGGTGGAGTCAATCTAACTTACAGATACAGCGGCAGCGTATGTTATACGTGAGGTGGGGTCCACTAATGGAGACCATTAAGATTCTAGTGTGCAGGTGTTACCCGGGTAACACCTCTCGAGTGTTACCCTGGCGTGGCCCACCTTGATGTACGTGTTCTGTAACCGTGTTGTTCGTCAGTTTTGCGGTATAATGTAGGGCATGTTTCCAAAAATTGAAGCTGACCCAAATCTCAAGTGGACCACATGAAAGGAAATAACGGTAATTGAACACCCACCATTAAAAACTTTCTAAGGATCACTGTAATGTTTATTTGTCATCCAACTTGTTGATAAGGTCACACAGACCTAAATGAAGGGAAAGCTTAAATATCAGCTTAATATGAAACTCTTGTAACCAAGTCTTTAACCGTGGGCATTCAATCCCGACTATGATCCACTTGAGATTTAATTCTGCTTCATTTTTTGAGATCATGTATTAAAAAGAGTTGAAAAAAACTTATGAACGTCATGGATGAATAACACATACATCAACGTGGGCCCACAGTCAGGACAACACTCACTAATGTGTTACCAATGCAACTCCTGTTCCACTCTCGCTAAGGCCGATATGGACGAGAGGATATAACTCTCAGATAGAAGCAACTTGCATATACCCCCCCAGGCCGAGGATCTTATCTACCTCCTGCGATGATAAATAAATGGAATCAAATTTGTTGGAGAAAAAATATGACAAGTTCGGAGACTCGGTTATAAAATATGTGTTATATCTATACCGTCCATCCATTTCAGTAGGTCATTTTTTAGCATGAGCCTATAAATAAAGCCGATACAAAGCTCTAGTAGATCATACCATAAGAAAAGTGGGATAATGACGCCCACCATTGAAACCATCCTAGGACCCACCTTATTGTTTATTTGCCATCCAACCGATTCACAAGGTCACTCTAACCTGGTGATGGGAAACATAAATATCAGCTTGATCTAAAACTTCTCTAGTCTCTAAATATGTTTTCAACGTGTTCAGTCCCCACTGTTTCCTATGGTGTGGCCTCTTTGAGCTTTAGATATAGCTCATGTTTAACCTGACACCTATAACGGGCTGGAAATAAAGGATGGACCGAGTGGATATAATACATACATCACAAGATCTCACAGAGCTTAGTAGTGCAAGAATCCCTACAGCCAGTGGAATGATAATTTAATTTTTATTGATGTTAAAATCTAGCTAAACCTTTATCGAACTTCGACTACTCAGACCGAACCCTGTATCCTACACAAGGGGAAGACAAAGTAAACCCTGGCTAGAGTAGGGGACCCTCCGATACCAATGTCAGGCTAGGAATCTGAGTCTAAGTTGAGTAGAGTAAGCTTAGGGTGTGATATGTTGCGTACCTTTATCTGTTGTTATGTCCTCTATTTATACCTTTGAGTTAAGGTGAACGTGTTCGTCAATCTTGGCACGATTTTTCTCATCAAGCGGGAGCCACGCACGCGCTGATATTGGCCGTTACCCTTAGATCGTGCACCGAACGACTCTCTAGACATGCGTTACTGGAGTTAATCCTTCAGCGTAATCCTCGACTACGCTCCCATCCTGGCCGAGCCTTGCCCGCGACCATCCGATCTCACGAGTGAGCTGATCATGGTTGGGGCTAGCAAGTCGGATGTGTAATGGCTTCTTCCGGGTTCTAGATCAGTATCAAGGCTCTACAAAAGAACATGGAATCGAGTCAGTTCGGATGCACTGCTATCAGTCCGAAGCTTTGCTCGTCGACTTCTCTAAGTTAACCTGGGTAGGGTTCGGCTTAAATTTTCCCATAACAGAAGCCCCCTACTTTCTGGGTCTGAGCTCGGACTCAGAGAGTAAACGACTTGAAAAATGAACCACCGCTTCCCTCATGATGACTAGCCCTCAAGGCCGAGGTGAACAGTTGCAATGATGGCCCCTCGTGATCCAGGCGCCGTATGATGACAGCCACTTTTTGGGTACAAGCCAATGTGCGTCGAACACGTGGCAGCGGATGAGGATTCGAATCGACCAAATGAACCGGATGACACCACGTGGACATCAAGAGGTGAAAGCCATCTATACATTGAATGTTGTTCAGTTCTAGCAGTGCACGGCTCGAAGGATGTCAGCTCGGACGACTAACTTGCTGCCACATATACAGTCAGGTTCGGAACTGAGCCGTTTCAGCTTCAGAAACAATTGTCTGTCATGATTGCAGCCGGCTGGCAATGGCTATATAAGCCCCTCCATTCTCTCATTTGGACTCTCCTGCATCCCATTTGAGTTCCTTTCTTCATTTCATTTTCCTAGAGTGCTTGCGCTGCGAGACGCCTTCTGGAGAAAAGTCTCATGTGTCCCGAAGAGGAGTCTCCTGTGAGTTCCTCTCAACTCTATCTCAATTTCCTTTAGTCTCGCAATATTGAACGATTCAGATGAAGTTCGGATAGTTGGAGTCAGAGATGAGTCCGAACCGGAGAGCACAGACTACGAGCGCCAGGATTCGGAAGGTCCCTTTGAGGTGATTCCTCTTCGGCCTCCAGCAAAGAAGACCACTAGTCCAAAGGTTAAGGGTCGTACAGAAGGATCAAGGAGGATACCTCAGAATCCGGCTAGAAGGGCTGTTGCCGGGCCTTCAGGAGGTCGATGGATGCTGAGCTTGTCCCAGGGGGTCGGTCCTGGTCGAGTCCCAAATGGCATCTATCCGAGCAGAGTACTAGATCCCGAACTCTGTGAATATCCAAGCTCCTGCTCCGATTGACCCCACTAGGAACCCAGCGAAGGGCAAGATAATTATCTTCCTCTGCACTCTCCAGTGTGGGTTGCAGCTCCCTCTTCATCCATTCATGTGTATGATGACCACATGCCTGAAGCTGGCACTAGGTCAGCTCGTCCCAAACACCTGGCGAATCTTGGTTTATTCATATATAATCTGGCGCTAGCTAAAGAACTAGGATTTGTCGCCAGATGAATTTTTGGCCATGCAATAAGCCAAGCACAACTCGGCCGAGCCATGCTTGTATTATTTTTCAGCAAGAGCCTAATGTACTCTGAGCCTCGTAGCTAAACTCCCCTCTTCCCACAAGGATTGGAAGGGAAAATGGTTTTGGGCCTCGGGAGAATGGGAGGCGTTGGCATCCGAGCTCGAACATCTGTGGGTCAGAGTGCCCACAAAATTTGCTAACTTGGGTAGAATCCTTCAAGATCCATATCGCATTTTACTTTTTTGGCTCATTCTTTGCTCTGACATGTGCCTCATGTTTGTAGATTACCCAAGAGGTCCTCTGGAGTTGTCATCTTTTCTCTAAGCTCAAGTGGCCAGGGCTCGATTGCTCAAGGAAGAGGAGCGCGTCTAGCACAGCCTCATCAACCCGAACTATCTTATTCAGTCCAGTTTTTACAAATTCAAGCCTCTCCCTACCGCCCTAGGTGAGTCTAACGGCTTCGTACATAGCTTTGGTTTTCCTTTGTAAACATAGATCTGAACCAAACTCCTATGACCAAGTATGGCCGAGGCTTTAGGCTCCTAGAGGAAGAGGGCGTCAGTACCACGTCCTCCCCTCAGTGTAATAATGACATCCGAGCCCAGTGTGAAAATCACGTTGAAGAAGAAGAAGACCACCCCTTCCGCGGCCGAGCCGACTGCGGCTGAAGTATCCATAACCCCCGTTCTAGCCTTTGAGGCTCCCTCAACAGCACATCCTCCTCCTGAGATTCAGAAGGAAACAGTAGGGGATCTCTCACGTGATGTCTCGGGTGAGCCCAGGGACATCGTGCTTACCGCCGCCGAGGTGGATTTCTTAGCCGACCAAACCAACACATTTGTTGGAGGTTCTGCTGCGCCAAAGGCCTAACCCTAGGCCTCATCTGCTAGAGGCATCAGGAGAGCCGCCAGTCCGGTCCCTCCCTCGGGACCGGAGACTTTTGCGCCTAGCTACCACATGTCCCTACTGAACGACTAGGCAGCCAAGCACGCGATTGAGGCATCGATAGCCAAGACTATCACACGCCTTCCCGAGTCGGTCGTGAATGACTTTTCCTCGGTCTGCTACACAGTATGCTTTCAGCGTTATTTACTAGCTCTGTTTGTCATTTCTATCCTCTAACCCTTTGCTTTTTTAGGCGCTGTCGATGTTTGTTCAGATCTGAGAACGGCTGAGGGCGATGACTCGGATGGAGGGAGAGAAGGCCAAGCTTAAAGGGCTCTTGAATGCCTCGGTCGAGGAGGTAGGAATTGAAGGGCCTAGTAGGAGAAGGCCAGCTAAGAGAGCCAATGCTCCAGGGAGAAATCAATGAGCTCCAGTCTTGTATGGATTCGGCCAAGTCCTAGCTGGTCAGCTCAAAGGCTCTCCTCCAGCGCGTGGAGGAAGTACAAGGCACGGCTTGCAGTTGAGCTCGAGATGGCCAAGCGTGATGCTGCTAAGGAGCTTGAAGCCTTGGCCGCTTCACAAGCTAATGTGCCCCTTGAGGAGTTTATGTCGTCGGCGAAGCGGTCCGTCAAGCTGGACAGAGTCTACTACTTTGCTTACAATGTTTTCTTGGGCGACATCAGAGGTCTCTATCCAGATCTGAACCTTGACTCTCTGGCGACGGACGATGCTGAAAACTCTCCTAATGCCACTGAGGCCGAGAACGCTCCAATCATGGCCGAAGCTGAGAAGACTTCTATTGCTCAACCTCCCTAACCCGCGGCCGACCCAGCTCCTCGGGGAGAGTGACCCCGCAAATTTCTCTCTTTTTTTATATTAAAATTTTATAGTAAAACGCTGGAGTTTTTATAATTTCATCTCTCTGTTTTTTAGTAATGATTTAATTAGTTGTGGATGCGTTGTTGGATCTATTTAATTAATTGTCGAATGACGAGTCGACCTCTTCTCTAAGAGTCGGCTCGCCGAAGGGTTCCATTTCTGCACATGAGAAATGGCCCCTTGTGGCGCACTAGGGTGACGAGGAGAACATTTTTAAATGATTGGCTCATCACTAAGGTCATGTTCCTCGAAGGAAATCCCATGTAGAGCAACGTTATATAGAAAATAACTCTTTATTAGCAATGTCGTCACAACAAGTAGTTCCGACCCATACATTATTTCCCTTTATGGGTAATAGATCTTCAAATGCTCGGCATTCCAGGGATGTAGTAATGGTTGACCTTCTAAATCTTCCAAACAGTAAGACCCCTGTTTGGCTGAGCCAACTACTTGGTATAGTCCTTCCCAATTCAGTCTGAGAGACCCCACTTCAGGTTCCGTAGTGTTTTGAAACACACGGCGAAGGACGAGGTCACCGCGTCGGAATTATCTTGTTTTGACTCTAGAATTGTGAAAACGCGCAACCTGCTGATGCTGAGCCGCAGCTCGTAGTTTGGCAGTGTCTCGCAATTCTTCAAGTAAGTCGAGGCTTGTTGCGATCAACTCTATATTCTACTCATCTTGATAGGTCCGTACCCGAGTGGTGGGGAGTCCTATCTCGACCAGGACGATAGCCTCCGAGCCGAATGATAAGGAGAACGGGTTTCTCCTATAGTTTTCCGAGCAGTAGTTCTATATGCCTACAGAACGAATGGGAGTTCCTCGGCCTAGTTGCCCTTGGCTCTCTCCAACTTTGTCTTGAGGTAATTCTTGATGATCTTATTCACTGCTTCCACTTGGTCGTTGGATTAAGGATGACGAGGGGATGAGTATGTGTTGACAATGTCGAGCCTTCGACACATACCCATGAATCTGTCGTTATTAAATTGCTTCCCGTTAGCGGATACGATGGTATGCGGGATGCCGAACCAACAAATAACATTCTTCCAGATGAAATCTATTATCTTCTTCTTGGTAATCTTTGTCACGGGCTCGGCCTCTATCCACTTGGTGAAATAATCGACCACTACGATCGCAAATTTGGTCTGCCCTTTGCCCCGAGGCAGAGGTCTAATGATGTTGATCTCCCATTGGGCAAACGGCCACGGTTCGCTCATAGGGGTCAACTCTTCCGCTAGCTGCCTCGGGACGGCGGTAAATCTTTGGCACTTGTCGCACCTCTGAACGAAACCTTTGGCATCTTCTTGGATAGTCGGCCAAAAGTACCCTTGACGAAGTATCTTCTCGACCAAAGCACGACCCCCGGAGTGGTTTCAGCAAATTTGTTCATGAATTTCTCGAATCACGTAATCCGCTTCATCTGGTCGGAAGCATCTGAGGTATGGCTGGGAGTATCCTTTTGTATACAACGTGTCGCCCATAATCGTGTATCGTGCTGCCCTGACCCTTAGACACGGAGCTTCCAACCTATCTCGTGGGACTTCGCCGCTTGTGAAGTATCTGACGATAGGATCCATCCAACACGTCGTCGCTTGCACTAGGTTGATAGTGTCTTGGTCAGCTCGGTCGATGCTCGGCTTATCTAGAAACTCCACGGGGATGATCCTCGAGATATTCCCTTCAGTTGCCGAGGCTGACTTTGCAAGGGCATCGACCCAAGAGTTTTCAACCCTCGGTATCTGAATCATGGCGCAATCTTTGAATTTCTCTATTACTTTTCGGGTTTCACCCAAGTAAGCTATCATTCTTGCTTCCTTTGCCTCGTACTCTGTTGACACTTGGTTCACAACGAGTTGGGAATCTCATCGGACATCAATGAGCTGAACCCCTAAGGTGATAGCTAATCTGAGCCCAGCTAATAGGGCTTCATATTCTGCCTCATTGTTGGACGCTCTAAAGTCGAGCCTGATCGCATACTGAATGGTGGTCGAGTCGGGTGCGACCAGGATGACCCCTGCTCCTCCTCGCTTCGAATTAGATGACCCGTCCACGAACAGGGTCCATTTGTCAAACCTCGTCTGTGCCCCAGCGTCCTCAAGAGGTGAAAGGACTGGGGGGTCGGCAGGGCTCGCCGATGAGTCTGTTAATGCTTCCAAGCTGACTCCTCCAAGTTCGCAGTTTGGAGTAGTGAATTTAACTATAAAATCGACCACTACTTGGCCTTTAATCGCGGTCCTCGACTGATACTGTATATCGAATTCTCCTAGTTCGACAGTCCACTTGGTCAGATATTCAGACACCTTCGGATTTTAGAGCACTTGTTGAAGCAGTGAATCTGTGATGACAATGATGGAATGCACTTGGAAGTATGGACGCAGCCTACGTGCAAAGATGACCGGACTTAAGGCCAGTTTCTCCATACTTGGATACCTTGTCTCCGCTGGAACCAGGGCCTTGCTGGTGTAATAAACAGGATGTTGCTTTCCTCCAGCTTCTTTGGTAAGAGTCGAGTTGACGGCCGAGGCGAAAACCGCTAAGTAGAGGAACAATGGCTCCCCTTCTTTTGGCTTGGATAGTAATAGTGGCGATCCCAAATATTGCTTCAGCTATTGAAAGGCCTGCTCACAATCCGAGGTCTACTTAACCTTCTTGTGGCCCTTCAATTGTTGGAAGAAGGGGAGGCACTCATCAATGGCTCTGGAGATGAATCGGCTGAGCGCGACGACCCTTTTAATGAGGCACTAGATCTCTTTCACTATCCGAGGTGAGCTCATGTCAAGCAGAGCCCTAATCTTGTCAGGATTTTCTTCAATGCCTCTCTGACTAACTTGAAAACTGAGAAATTTACCGCATTTAGTCGGGTTCAGCTTCATACGATACTTCCGTAGAATCGAGAAAGTCTCTCTGAGGTCCGAGATATGATCAGATGCTTTAATGCTCTTTACGAGCATGTCGTCGACGTAGACCTCCATAGTCCGACCAATCTGTTTGGCGAACATTTGGTTTACCAGCCTCTGATACGTCGCATCAGCGTTCTTCAGGCCAAAAGACATGACCCGCTAATAGTAGAGCCCTTTGTCAGTGATGAAGGTCGTCTGCTGTCTGTCAGGAGGATACATCGCTATCTGATTGTAGCCAGAGTATGCGTCCATGAAAGTAAGGAGCTCGTGCCCGGCTATGCTATCAACTAATTGATCGATCCGAGGGAGAGGAAAGTTGTCCTTAGGGCACGCTTTGTTCAAGTCGGAGTAATCTACGTAGATCCGCCATTTCTCATTGGACTTCTTCACGAGCACCACGTTCGTGATCCAATCCGGGTAATGAATTTCTTCAATGAAACCAGCACCGAGTTTAGAGACCTCATCAGCAATTGCAGCATACCTCTCAGGCTCAAAGGATCTTCTCTTCTGTTTAACTGGCTTATGCTCTGGTTCCACGTTCGGCTTGTGGACCATCACCTCAGGAGGAATATCTGGCATATCGTGCTGACTCCAAGCGAAGACGTCTTGGTGTTGCTTGAGGAGTCGAGCATTAGGGTTTGTTGGTCATCATACAATGACAATCCGAGCTGAACTGTCTTGGTCGGCTCATGATAAAAGGTCCTTCATGGAAGAAATTTTTTCTGAAGTATCTTCACTGGGGTCGAGCATGTTGATTGTAAGGGCTTGTTTTACCGCGCCCTTCCTAACTGACATAGAGTAGCAGTGTCGTGCCTCCTACTGATCTCCTTGGAGATAGACCCCTCCCAACGAGGGGAATTTCATCATTAAATAATATGTAAATACCATCGCCCTCATGGAGTTGAGGGAGGGTCGGCCAAGAATTACATTGTAGGCCGAGGGGGTATTTACTACCAGAAAGTCAACTAATAGAATGACCTGGTTCTGACCTTCACCAACAGTGACCGGTAGGGAGATCGCTCCTTCCGAGATCACTTTATCACCAGTAAAATCGTGCAATGGAGTCCGGACAGGTCAGAGACGTAACCTGCAATCCCCATCTTGTCGAATGCTTTGGAGTAGAGGATGTCAATTGAGCTTCCGGTATCGACCAGAATTCGATACACTTTTCAATTAGCTATGGTCATCGTGACCACCAATGCATCGACATGAGGATGTTGAATCCCTCGCGCGTCGTCTTCCGCGAACGTTAGGCTGCACAGACTCATCCAAGGCTCCTTACTCAGTCTTTCAGCGAGGTGGATATAATACTCGAGGTCAGTGATCCGAGCATGGGCCTTCCGAGCCTGGTTCGAATCCCCACCTCCTAATGGGCCCCCGTATATCGTCCGAATCTCGATGGCCTCATCTACTGCTCAGCTCGAGGATTCATCCTTCCGAGGTTGCTTTTTCTCCTTCACATATTGTCGTAGATTCCCCTTGTGGATAAGGGTCTCTATCGCTTCTTTCAGGTCGACACAATCACTAGTGTTGTGCCCATAGTCGCGATGAAAACGACAGTACTTGCGCTTGTTTCGCTGGCCTACTTCTATCTTCATGTAGCTCGGCCAATGTAGTAGTCTCTTATCACGGATATCTAACAAGATCTGCTCTGGAGATGTATCTAGGGGCGTATACTGTAATGCTCCATGTTTTCAGGACCTGAGTATATGACTCATTTCCCAAAAACCCGAGTGGTAACCTATAGAGAGCCAAATTTCATGTATTATTTTTTCTTCTTTTATCAGAGTTAGCAGTTAGCGTAAAATGAACAAATCAATATAAAGGAAAAATTACAATTACATTTAGAATATACAAGAGGCTGCCCATAATGACTTATACAAACCAATATCCGAATACTTACAATTACAAAATGAAATAATTTCGTATGTTAAACAAAGTAAATCATAACAAATCTTGAACTGTAAAAGCACGTAGTAACTCTTAGCAACAAAATCAGGCATCTTCGACAATGGTACCCTGCTCCTCATCAACATGAACATGAATATCATCTAGGCCACCTGCTCTACCTGTATGGTTATATATTTGATAGATGAGTGTTTAGCTCAGTGTGAATTCTCCTTAAGATTACACACCGCCACATTAGGTAAGCACAGTTATAAAAACATAATAAGGCATACAAAACAATACATGATGTAGTCTTATTAAATGCATGGATGCATGAGTGCACATTAACTGAGAATGCTCATCCAGTTGGCTTTTGGGTAAAACTCATGCAATGTGGTCGGTTACCAGTGAAAGTACATAGTTCAATGTAAATTTAAACCGCTTATCATTAATCAGAGTTAACAGTAATAAAGCTAGTATAAACCATGCATTGTATAAAAGCACTTCAAACACCATACCAAATGTAACGCCGATATAGGACTTATACAATCCCAAATAACAAAGTTCATATAAGCAAAAATATGAATCTATCAACTAATGGTGGAGCTCAGTATAGGCCACAGGGCCCCCGTCTAGCTCGTCAGCTACTCGATTACTCTAGCAATCCGGTGAAGAGCATCAGCTCGCTCTACACCTACATACTCTGTATGGTTGGATATTCGATGAATGAGTGGCCAGCTCAGTATGAATTCCCCTCAAGATTACACACCGCCACCTTAGCAAACATAGTTTAAAGAAAAATAAGGAAATAATCCAAAACAGGCAAGATGCAGTCTTATTAAAATGCATGAATGTATGAATGCACATCGACCTGGGGATGCTCATCCAGTTGGACTTTGGGCTCGTCACCCATGCAATCATCGACCTGGGGATGTATCCAGTCGAACTTGGGCTCGACACCCATGCAATCATCGACTTGGAAATGCTCTTCCAGTCGGACAAATAGGTCAATGGTCGGTGGTATGGGAGCTAGCAAAATAATACCTCAATGACCCTAAGGGCACATGCTACAACATCCAGAGTTAGCCACTTGTCATCGCCAATATGCTATGGATGCATGATTAGCCAAATCATTATTAGTCCAGTTACAATCAGCCAATTTAGGTAAGCTCAAGGTCACTACCGGGGTTTGTCACCAGCGTAGGTCGACAGCTCGGGCATAGGTCCCGTACCATCATCTCCGGCTCATGAGACTACCACCTTAGGATGTTAAATAAAACCCTTTGATCAAAATGACACTAGGTTAAGGGCCCTATTTTCCATATAAAATCTGTTTAGTTACACACCAAGTGTGGCTCACATACAAAAGTAGAGTTCTCCATGCATAGTATTGTGAGTTAGTTATTAAGGCGACTCACGATCATAAGTTTTTATATAAAGGTGCATAGAATTACTTATTGAAGGTAAAATTTTCAATGTGTTATCATGAGACTATAGTACCAACTATCCATCGATACAATATTAAACATAAGAACAATGATCATTATTCATGAATGGTACTCATTAACCAGCATATGAGCCTAGCATGTAATATGAACATAATACATTAATCATGAATTTGAGATAAGACAGCTAATAAAACTTAGAAATTTATGACAAGTATTAGGACCTTAAACTAGTAGTAGCAATTTAATGTATACTATGTTTGGCTAACATAGAGATGGAAAGCCCAAGGGGAAAGTAATCACCTGAGTCATCGTAATCCTGCACTTGATTTGAATCCCCGTGTGCAACTAATGGCCCCAAGTTACGTAAGTAGCTTCCTAGAGGATTAGCTTGCATTGGTTAATAACTTCTAAACATCTTGAAGGTTTGAAGGGTCCATGAATAGAATCACTTAGGCTCGCTTTAGAGCGGTTGGGCCCACCAGATTTTTGTTCTTCAAATGGCTTAGATTGGGCCTAGGATTTTGCTCCAAATTTAGGCCTGAATTGGCCTAACATTTACAGCCAGGTGGTCCAAAGGGTGGCCTATTATTATTAATGTCATATAAATAAGTTTAAATAAAAGTAATATAAATATATATAATTAAAAGTGGAGTAATCATGAATAATATTATATGATATACAATAAATATGTTAGTATATAAAGATATAATAATTAATTATATATTATTAAATTATCAATATTATATTAATATTATATTATACATACGAATTATTATAATAATAGAAAATTAATATATATTATTCAAATATAATAAATTTTAATATTTTATTATTTATATATATGTGTGTGTTATTACTTAATGATATCAATTTAAATATAATTTCTAAAAAGTAGTAATATTATATATTCAAATATTTGATAATATGATTTAAAAATTATAACAAATTAAATAATGTAAAAGTATTAAAATTATAGAATAATTTGTAATAATCATACATGATATAAAATTAAAGATTATAATTATAATGAATATATATATATATATGTTATTAATTGAAAATATTTAATATTAAATAATATGAATTATACAAAATAGCATTGATTAAATATGAATTACCTGACTCGGTCGTGCTGGAGTTGGAGGGTAGCAACCCGCGTACCCACACTATCCTCCTCTCTTTTCTTTCTCTCTTTTCTTTTGCTCTCTCTTTTCCCTTTTCTTCCATCTCGATTCGTATTTTGTTGCTGATAGGTCCAGTGGGAGGGTTGGCCGTCTTTCCCTCTCCTCACGTTTCTCTTCTCTTTCCTTTCTTCCTACGGTGCTTCTCATATCACTGGGCGAGGGTACCCTTTTATAACAGATCAATGAGTCTTCCAGACTCTTCTTACGAAAGCTTTTGCCAGTCTGGCTTACGCAGTCTCTTTCCTGCACAACGAAAATCGGGAGGATGACTTGTGTAACAACTAAGATCGCCCAGCCCATCGGTCTGATCCTCCCGACCTGATTTCTTAGGAATGGTTGGAGCTCCCTTTGGTAGGGTTTGGATGGTCTGGATTGGACAAAGGATCTGGAGGTGGGTCATCCAATGCGCAGAGAAATCCGGGTCGTTCCGGGTTTCTTGTTTCTTGCGTATTGCTATGGACGAGCCATTTTTGGCATTAACCGTGAGGTCCACATCCTTTGATGTCTGAGGAATCCACTTCTTCCATCAAATTCCTCGAGAAGCCTCGGTCCATAAATCAAAATATGAGGTGGATCCATGCTCTGGATGGTCCGCATAGTTCATCATGGTGCGGATCCGTTTACAATCGGTTGTTTGTACTCGAAACTGTGCGTGCATGAGTGCTTGGAAATAGATGGCGTGGACTAGGCGTCCTATGTTATCAGAGGGTTAAGATTGTTTGCCTGGCCGAGATTGAGGAGGGAGTTTCCTCATTGGTTTTGCCAACGAATCCGTGGCCGGAATGGACGGAGATGAATATGGGATTCCCTGTTTTTTTTTCTACATTCACGTGGGTTATAACAACTAGCAATAATCACGGGCCAGGTGGGGTCCAATTGTGATGTTTGTTTGATCAATCCATTCCATTCATCCTCTTGATTGGACCATGTAAGCCCATGTGTTTAAATATGGAGTTGATCTAAGATTTAGGTAAGTCACACTAATATGATAGAGGATCTTCCAGAATTAGGGATTTAGAGAAGGAAATTTCCCTCAACACGTCTCTGTACATGGGGTAGTTTGGATGCGCACGCCGATTGTCTTTGTATATAATGTGGGGTCCACTATGATGACATTTAAGAAGATCCACACTCTTCATTGACTTCGGCATGCCGTGACGGCCCATGGTCCCAAGTATGGAGTTGATCGGGGCTTATCTTAAAAATGCCCTAGTGGGTACCCAAAACGAAGTTGATCTAAATTAACAGTCAATACTTGATGATTAGGGCTCAAGTTTGGGAGAAAAGGATAGGTAAACATTTAGAACAAATTTGGTGGTTGATGGATGGTGGGAACAACCTAAATCTAAAATATCACCTTTTGTGTCAAAAGGAAGGAACTGAATTCAGCGTTCAAAGGTGTAAGATCATAGATCGAGGCCCAAATTTTATATAACTTCGTAGTCATGTGAGGCCAAGGTGCGGTCCAAGTTTGAATTGTGATAAACAGCAAGAAGTGGCTAGATCTGAAGATCTAGATTTATAAGGAATTGATAAGCTCGAAAGGATAACTTCTCGCCTAAGAAAAGGCCTAGGTTCTCATACTTCACCCTTGGTCTATGTGATGGGCAATCCAAGTCGTTCTTATGAAGGAAAATATCTAACTACAACTATCCATGAGGTTTCTTCACTCAATGGACACCAAGATCAACGGTTAAGGGGTTCATCTATCGATTAGGTCATTTTTACAATGATCTAAGGGCTGAAATTTGACGTGTATGGTTAATTTATGATACATAGGCATGGTACAAATTTTCACATTAAACGGATAATGGGAACCATGTGATATAGGATTCGGGGTCTAAGTTAGTGGCATTTTCATAATTATTGCTGATCTAAGAGTTTTGTGAAATCTAATGGTTCTACTTGGTTCTATGTCCATTTCTAAACAATTCTTACAAAAGAACTTGCATCTAAATCGTTATGGTTAAAGAGTTATTCATCGATTTAGTCGAGTGAAGGTACATATGTCCGACCACATGATCAACGGTCGGATGACTTGATTTTTAGATGAATATTATTCATAATCGGTCAGATTCATTTCGAAGGATGAATGTATAGTTATAAAAACATAACAAGGCATACGAAACATTACATGATGCAGTTTTATTAGATGCATGGATGCATGAGTGCACATTAATTGGGGATGCTCATCCAGTTGGCTTTTGGGCAAATTCCATGCAATATGACCAGTCACCGGTGAAAGTACATAGTACATGCGTAGTGACAAACTCACCGAAGGTGGGTCGATAGTCAATGGTTTGGGAGCTAGCGAAACGATATCCTAACTAAATCCTATTAGGCACGTGTTACAACATTCAGAATTAGTTACCCGTCATCGCCCGAATGCTATGAATGCATGATTAGCCCAACCATTATTATTCCATTTACAACCAGCCAGTTTAATAAAGCTCAAAGGTCACTACGAGGGTTTCATCACCCAGTGTAGGCTAACAGCTCGGGCATAGGTCCTAAACCACCGTCCCCGGCTCATGAGATTACCACCTTAGGATGTTTAATGGAAACCCTTCGACTATTGGTCAATCATATTTCAGTATATGGGGCTTACCATCACATGATTGCACAAAATAATACATCAAACCTGTATAGGGCAAATACCAAAACAAACCTGCCTAGGGCGAATATCAAAACTAAGCCACATAGGTCAATTATCAAATCTAAGCCACATAGGGCAATATCAAAACCATATGATAAAAGACCATCCTTTAAAAAAAAAAATACTTAGACACAGCAACCCCTGGATGGTAAGCCCACATCAATATTCAATTTAAATCATCATTCAATAACCACTAAGTCGAAGGTCTATTATAATCACAATCAATCGAGTTACATCCCAAGCATGGGTGTACATTTATAAGTGGAGTTTCCCACTGATGTACCAGTTTAGGTTCCATAAATAATCTACAAGTAATCTACAGGCATAAGAAAATATGCAGGATAAGTATTAAGCATGTTACCTGGCAATTCAATTCCAACAATTAACACATGTGATTATAAGTTAAAGATATCAATTAACAATCAAAATTAAAATAAAAACTAATACTTGAACTAATTTGGAAATGGAAAGCTTAAGGGGAAGAAATCATCACCTTGTAGATTGAATCGCCTACCAGCATTGCTAGGGAATGCGTGTTCCCTTAGAATCAAATCCTACCATAAATTGTGAAGTTATACAGTTGGACCCAAGCTTTATACGCTATTCATGGTTAAGGTCTTAACTTAGGGTTTGGATTACCTAGGTTTAGGGTTGTATCTATTAATCAAATCTTAGACTTTAGTTTAGCGTTTAAAATCTAACTCATATAATTAATTTATAATAATATTAGAATGAAGTAAAAATAAATAATAATCTTCTATTAATACTAACAACACTAATCTTACAATCAATAACCTACTAATGACAAAATAAGAATAGAATTAATAATGATAATTGTTAATATCAAATATCTATAATAACTAATGCTAGCAAAATTAACCTACTAATGGTTAACCACATTTAATAATTGCAATAATTTTAGTAACACTAGTGACGATGATAAATCATGAAATTTACTTTGGGAGGGGGAGCTAACTCACATTGGTTGACTCAACAGCAAGTTGCGATTTTGACCCGATTTTTGGCCTAGACTTGGGCTGATTTCAGCCCGTTTCTGGGACTAATTTCGGCCTAGTTCCAGGGTTGATTTCAGCCCATCACATGGCCTAAATTAGTAGCTGCCCTCGGCCCAAACTTGGGCTGATCTCGGCCCACCTTACTGCTGGTTTAGTGGCTGGGACCCAGCCAATGGATGGCAAAAATACCAGACGAATGTAACAACACCCACCGTTGCAGCTGCTCAAGGAGTCATTACCGCTCCTTGAGTTGAATCTGGGCCGGCCCAATATGCCCATTGGTAGTCTGGCTCGGCCCAGACTTTGTGGCTGAGCTGGACCTGGTTTCTGGTTACGGCCCAGGTCTAATTTCAGCCGAATATGAGGCTGGTTTCGGCCCTGATCGGAGGCTGATTCCAACCTTGATCTGAGGCTGGTTTTGGGCTATTCATCTGGTAGAAAAAGAGTGCAAAGCCTCCTCGTTGAAGCGAGAGATATAATCTTTCAGCAACTCTCCACTCTTTTGCTTAAGAGTGAGTAGATGAGTTAACGATTTGCAACTCTTCTTCCCGACAATGAATTGCATCAGGAATGCTTTACTGAGCTCGACGATTGTGTTAATCGACCTTGGCTTCAGTTGTTGATACCAACTTCTTGCGGCCCCTGTGAGGGTTGTGGAGAACGCTCTACACATCATCACCTTTGATGCGGACTGGATTTGCATCCACAAACGGTAGGACTCCATAGGCTCTGTCGAGTCCCCAGAACCCAAATATTAAATGATAGGGGGCATCCTGAACCTCAGAGGCATTGCCGCGCCCATGATATCATTGGTAAACGGAGGTTCGGTCTCTTCCATCATTGTTTCCACTGTGGTCGGGGTTGACGTCTGATGCTCTCGTTGTAAGCTCTTAATTTGTCTCCAGAGCTCATTAAGATGAGCCTCCCATGGGTCTTTGTTCTCGGCGACAGTCTCATGAGGAACCTCGACCTCAGGCATTTTTCTCTTCCTTCTCCTTTCCAATTCATGTCGGAGATCGGTGGGAGCTAACGCCGAGGTCTCGGACACATAGGTTGGAGCCCGAGTCGCTGCATTTCATGCATGATTCGGTACTCGAGTTGAGACGTTTTGGGATGCCCCTGCCTGTGAACTCAAGAGGATGGGTTGCTCTGTCCCCCTTGGAGCGATCTCCTCTTGAACGGGAGGTAGTTGTTGTTTAGCTTGCTGTTGTTTTATCCGGTTGATCTCATTGACCAATGCTTGTACTTGATTCTGCAGTGCCACCAAGGCAAGGGACGGACTCCATGGGACCAAGATCAATGGAAGTACACGCCAGGGATCCACGAAAATCGAGAAACTGAAGCTCAAGTGGCCTGAAAGTCCAGAATGCAAGATCACGAGGTTCCCACCATCCGTTCAGCTCAAAACTTCATACATGGCCAAGGGCCCACAAGTTAACCGTACATGTCGAATTTCAACCCTTAGATCCCTCCGGAAGTGGCCCAACGGACAGATCAGCCCCTAAAATCTTGATTTGGGACCCGCCTGATATCTGGATATACTTAAATTTCATTATCGACGCCTTAAAGTGGATGAGGGAAAGGATGGACGGAACGGATTTCTCACAAAAATCCCAGTGGACCCCACTCAAGAGAGTGCATGTGCACAATGTGCACGTACTCGCCGTGCACCGCGATTGTCCCAATCGGTCAGTGTTACACTGACCGATATCTTCTCAAAACTTCAAAAACAGCTCCGGCGTCTTCACACTGCAGCTGCGGTTTTGGCCAGTGGGCCTCATCAGACGCCTGGAGTGATGATCAGAGCCGTCCATTCATTCCACGGGTTAGCCAAAACCCCCGCCTAGGTTTCCTTTCTCCTTCATGCAAGCATACGGGTGAAGATCTTAACCGCACGCAAGATGAACGGTAACACAGAAGATCGTTTGGGCCACACCGATTCCAGTTCAAAAATAGCCCTCTTCGAATGGTTTTTCGAAGGCATTCCAATGAATGGATTGGATTGTCCTGAATACCTTGATCATGGGCCCACCGATCGTCAAAACAGAGTTCCCGAAGCTCTGTTTCGCAACGGAGTTTGCGGAAAATCATGTTGGGCCACCCTCTGAATTGATCAAGACGATCCAAGCCGTCCATTCATTCCAGAAGGTCGAATCGACCGTACAAAAGGAGTTCCTCCAAACCCATGCACACACACTCAGAAAAGTCATGGTCAAACGCAGTTCGGACGGTAGAACAATATTCTTGATGGGCCACACTAAATGCGACCCGAACAACATCATTTCCGACCGTTTTTGCGAGACCAAACCAGTGGTCGGAATGGATTCATTGCCTGTTGATCGATCATAGGCCACACAGAGCGTCAGCGCAAGCAAATTGCGACAACATCGTCCGAGACCCGATTGATCCGGGCCATTCAGGGACCATTGACAGGATCGGTCCGATGATTGTGACTGTCCAAATCCAACCCAGGCGACCACCAATCAAGTCCAAGGAGCCTGGATGGCTTGGATCTATCATATGAGGCAATCATGGGCCAAACGCAACGCTCTTACGGTTGCTGCGTAAAAGAAGCGGGCATGCACATGCGAGCTTGCACACCGACTCCAGCAGGCCTCTCTGACTGCTAGCTGACTATATAAGCAAGGAAAGAAGGAGAAGAAAAGGGCATTCTTGGAGGCTGGAACGGGGACGTAGCAAGAGTTGGGTTTGAGAGAAGAAACAGAGAAGAAACAGAGAAGACAGGAAAGGAGGACGTGAAGTTTTTTTAAGCTGGTTTTTTTCCTTTCCCTCTTGTTCTTTTCTTTCTTTTTTCTATTATCACTTGCTTTGTTTAGCCCAGTCATGTGTGACTAAACCTCTTAGCTAGGCTAAGAGGTGAAGCTGTAGCGAGATGGGAGATTCTATTTGTGCCTTTAATTTAAAATTCATAAAGCTGAATTTGATTTTAGTTGATTAATAAAGGAATATTTTTCTTAGTCTTTAATGGTCTCTTGAGTGAAATTACAATGGGTTTGCAATGGCTTTGAGTATTTCTTTTTCCTTTTTATGTTTATGAAGTCAGGAACCCCTGTTGTTCATCATTGTCCCATGGGCATGGTAGGATGACAGTACCCTTCCTTATCTTCATACATTGTTAGTTGGTTGGTAATTAGTTTAATTCTATTGTTTACTTTGTCTCCTGGGCATGGTTTGGTGATGGAATCCATTCTAATTCATATACCTTTCATCTCTTGAAAACCAGATCAAGTAAGTTCAGTTTGAATTCCATAATCCTTGATGCAGGCATAAGATCTCCCTGATCCCTACAAGTGGATCCTCTGAATCCCTAGTTTCTTTCCTTTAAATTCCTTAAAGTTTTAGATAATTGTTCCACAATTATTTTTTAAATTCTATTTGGTTTAGATCACATCTTAGTCTATTTCTAGTTCTACTTGGTTTCAGATAACGTACAGGTATCAGTCCCTGTGGATTCGACCTCGGTCTTACCGAGTTTATTACTACATCACAACCCAACACTTGGGGAGTGAACAAGTTTTTGGCGCCGTTGCCGGGGCTACGATTCTCTGAAATTAATTGGTTTTAGGATTAATTTAAGATTAAGATTTTACTAACCTTAGTTTTTTTATTTTTATTTGAGTTCAAAACTAACTTGTTTCCTGTTTTATAGGATCTTGACATAAGTTTCTCAATTGGTAATTCCTTCCTAATCTCTCTACTTTTTCCTATTTTTAGAATTAGGGTTTAAATTTTAGAAATTTTCTAATTCTAGTATCCTCCCTTCTGTAGGAAATAGTTTATTTTTAGAAATTAGGTTATTTCTTTCCTTTTTTTTAGAAATTAACCTTCTATTTTTATTTTAGTAACATTCTAATTTTAACTCTTTTAGAATCTAATTTGTTTCTTAATTTATTTTTAGAATTTTTGTTTAGAAACTAACCTTCTTATTTTGTAGGCTTTTAAGATAGAAATTTCTAATTCGGTAAGCTCCTTCCCTTCTTTCTATTTTTCAGTTCTCTTTTAATAATTTACTTTCTAGTTTAGGTCTTTCCTAATTTATTTTAGAAATTTCCACTTTCTTTTAGGAATTCCTTCTTTTAGAAATTAATTTACTGCTATTTTTCTTTTAAAGGATCGTTCTTCTCTTTTTAGAATCTAACTTATTTTGTTTTATTTTGCAGGTTTTAACTTAGGACTCCAATTTGGTAATTTCTTTCCAACTCTCTCTTTCTTTCTAGATTTTCTTTTCCTTTCTTAGGATTAGATTTTTAATTGAGGGCTGCGAGTGTTTCATGCCCAAGTGGGCCCGTGACGACACTCGACGTCTCTTGACTGAAGGAGGATTGGTTGAGGGGTTGACTATCCATCGCAGGACTAGACACCGCTCGAAATCCCCTGAGTTAACTGAAGTTATGGCTGAAGACCAACCTCCTCTACTTCCACCCAGGGTGGAGGATACCCAAGATGAAAATGAGGTGCAACAGGCACCCCCGCCTCGTACTTTACGAGATTATCTACAACCGGCGGGAGTGAGTACGCCCTCATGCATGATTTTTCCTGAAAACACAGGACAAATGGACATCAAGCCAGGAGTTATCCAACTCCTTCCCAAATTCCATGGACTTGAATCAGAGAGTCCATATTTACATTTGAAAGAGTTCGATGAGATTATGGCTACATTATGTTTTCCTAATGTATCTGAGGATACAATTAGGCTGAAACTCTTTCCTTTTTCCTTAAAAGAGAAAGCTAAGACGTGGTTACATTCACTACGTCCTAGATCCATTAGCACATGGAACGACATGCAGAGGGAATTCATAAAAAAATTCTTCCCACATCATAAAACGATTACCCTCAGAAAAGCAATCATGAACTTTGCCCAAAAGGAAGATGAAACATTCTTCCAATGTTGGGAAAGGTTCAAAGATTTGGTCAGTTCATGCCCACAACACGGATTTGAAACGTGGCGCATTACAAATTTTTTCTATGATGGACTGACATCTTCCATGGGCCAAATGGTCGAGACAATGTGTAATGGAGAGTTCATTAATAAAGATGTTGACGAGGTATGGGATTACCTCGATAGTCTCGCTGAAAAAACACAATCATGGGACTATTACCCAATGGCGAACACCACGTCTAGGCCGACTCAATTAAAGGAGAAAGGTGGATTATATCTCTTGAAAGAAGAGGATGATCTCAAGTGTAAAGTGACTACGCTCATAAGGAAAGTTGAGGCCATGGAAGGAAAGAAGGATAAGGTTAATGAAATTGTTTGCGGCATCTGTGATTGCAACATTCATACAACTGAAAATTGTCCTACAATACCCGCCTTTCGAGGAGTATTGAATGAACAAGCTAATGCCGTAAACAACTATCAAAGACCTTTTACTGGACCTAACTCCAATACATACAATCCTGGCTGGAAAAATCATCCAAACTTTAGTTGGAGGAATGGACAAACGGCTACTCCTCCAGGTTTCTTCAATCAAAATCCAAATCAAGTGAAACCTCAAGAGGAACCGGTTCAAAATTTCATACAAGAGCTGGCTCAGGCAATGCGGGGAATTACAGATTTTATGCAAAAGATAGATTCTCGTATGACGGTTATAGAAAAGGGGATGCTTCCTGCACAACCTCTCCCCAATCCTAAACCGCAATATGAGATCAATGATCCCAGCTCTTCAAATCAGATGGGGCACGCTAAATCCATCACCACTCTTAGGAGTGGAAAGATCATTGATAAAACTCTCCCGGTTAGGCCCGAAAAGCCTCAAGAACCAGAAGAGGACAACAATGATGGATCCAGTGATGCCCCACAAAAATTAGAACCGAAACTTCTAGAGAAGCCAGTTGCTCCATTCCCCCAACGGTTGGTTTCACCAAAACCTCTCTCTAACTCTCAGGATATCCTAGAGGTGTTGAAACAAGTGAAAGTCAACATTCCTCTACTTGATGTCGTTAAACAGATACCTTCATATGCCAAATTTCTGAAAGACTTATGCACGACCAAAAGACGGAAAATTATTCAAAAGAAAATCTTCTTGACTGAGAAAGTGAGTGCCATCCTGAAGCAAGACGTGCCACAGAAATTCAAAGATCTCGGTAGCCCAACCATATCATGTGTAATCGGGAACCATCGAATTGATCACGCACTTCTTGACTTAGGAGCGAGCGTCAATCGATTCCCTACTCGGTATACAAACAGCTTAGGTTTGGGTGAATTAAAACCCACCCTAACCTCACTAAACTTGTCGATCGCTCTGTTCGTGTACCAAGAGGGATAATTGAGGATGTGTTAGTCCAGTCGATAGATTTTACTACCCCTGTAGATTTTATCATCCTGGACACCGAACCCATCAATAACATGAGCACTCGATTCCCGTCATTCTTGGTCGCCCATTCCTTGCCACATCAAATGCAATTATCAATTACAGAATGGTGTCATGACTATGTCTTTTAGAAATTTGACATTGGAGTCAAACATTTTTTTCAATAACGGCAGCTCAGAGGATGATGACGATTTCCACGACATTAACATGATTGACTCTTTCGTGGAAGATACGACACCTCTGACCTTATCCTCCGACCATCTAGAGACGTGCCTGGCCCACTCCCATGATTTTGATGATGACATGATTAGGGAGACGTGTGCCTTGCTTGATACTGCACCGGTACTTGAAGTTAACCGGTGGAGGCCACAATTTGAAGAATTGCCACAAACCGATGTAGTGCCTCTACTGTCTAACCTCAAGCCGCCGAAGCTTGACCTAAAACCTTTGCCCTCTGATTTGAAATATGCCTATTTAGGTCAAGATGAGACATACCCGGTGGTGATCTCTGCCCACCTGGAGAAAGAACAGGAGAGTATGCTCATATCTACTCTCATTGAGCATAAAGGAGCCCTGGGATGGACGATAGCGGACCTCAAGGGAATCGATCCCTCGATTTGTACTCACCGTATATATCTTGAGGATAATGCAAAAACCGCTCGGCAACCACAACGTAGACTAAATCTAAACATGAAGGAAGTGGTGAAGGCCGAGATTCTTAAACTATTGGACGTGGGTATCATATACCCTAAATCCGATAGTCAATGGGTGAGTCCAACTCAGATAGTTCCTAAGAAGTCTGGAATCACCATCGTAGCCAATGCTAATAATGAACTCGTGCCAACTAGAGTTACTACTAGTTGGAGAATGTGCATTGACTATAGGAAGTTGAATACCGTCACGAGGAAGGACCACTTTTCTTTACCCTTCATTGATCAGATCTTGGAAAGGTTAGCTGGTCATTCCTATTACAGTTTCCTTGACGGGTATTCGGGCTACAACCAGATAGAGATAGCCCCTGAAGACCAGGAAAAGACCACATTTACATGTCCCTACGGCACCTTTGCCTATCGAAGGATGCCATTCGGACTATGTAATGCCCCTGCCACTTTTCAGCGATGTATGCTTAGTATTTTTTCTGACATGGTGGGGCAATATCTAGAGGTCTTCATGGACGACTTCTCTGTTTATGGTCCATCTTTCAGCAAATGCTTGGAAAGTCTTAAATGTGTGCTGAAAAGATGTGAAGAAAAGAACTTGGTACTTAATTGGGAGAAGTGTCATTTCATGGTTCAGAAGGGAATTGTCCTTGGGCATATCATCTCGTCCAAGGGAATCGAGGTAGATAAGGCAAAAATCGATCTTATCTCTAACCTACCTCCACCCAAGAACATCAGAGACGTGCGATCCTTCTTAGGACACGCAGGATTTTACAGGCGATTCATAAAGGACTTTAGTCTCCTCTCTCGTCCTTTATGTAATCTTCTTCAAAAGGATGCTCCATACGAGTGGACTGAGCAATGCCAGGAAGCTTTCACCAAGCTTAAGGGCACGTTAACCACTGCACCTATCATGCAGCCACCCGACTGGAGCCTTCCTTTTGAGCTTATGTGCGACGCTTCTGATTATGCTCTTGGGGCGGTCCTAGGCTAGAGAAAAGATAAGAGGCCCTACGTCATTCATTACGCAAGTAGAACTTTAAATTCTGCCCAGGTGAACTACTCGACTACGGAAAAGGAACTCTTAGCTGTAGTATTCGCCTTGGACAAATTTAGGTCCTACTTGATCGGATCCAAGATCATTATCTACACAGATCATGCGGCACTTAAGTATCTTCTTTCTAAGAATGATTCTAAGCCCCGTTTGATACGATGGATCCTTCTACTCCAAGAATTTGATTTGGAAATTAAAGATAAAAGGGAGTAGAGAACGTAGTGGCCGATCACCTTTCTCGCCTTAATACCTCGATTCCCTTGAGACAACCCATATCAATGACATGTTCCCTGAGGAACAATTGTTTAGAGTCTCCCATTCACCTTGGTTCGCTAATATTGCTAATTTTCTTATCACAGGTTCTATACTAACACATTGGACTGCGCAAGATAAGAAGAAATTCTTTACCAAGGTGTGCAACTTTTTTTGGGACGATCCATATTTATTTAAATATTGCCCAGATTAAATCTTAAGGAGATGTATGCCAGACGAGCATCCGAGCGTCATCTCCTTCTGTCACTCAGAGGCTGTGGTGGTCACTTTTCGCTAAAAAGACCATGGCCAAGATTCTGCAGTGTGGCTTTTATCGCCCACTATGTTTAGGGACACTCATGAGTTTTGCAAAGCTTGTGAGCGTTGTCGAAATTGGGAGCATTGTCCGTCGAAATATGATGCCTTTGAATCCCATCCTTATCATTGAAGCATTTGATTCTTTGGGGCATCGATTTCATGGGACCATTTCCCCAATCGTTTGGGAATCTGTATATTTTGCTCGCCGTGGATTATGTCACTAAATGGGTCGAAGCGATTCCATGTCGAAAGAATGACCATCGCACGATCATTAAATTCCTAAAAGAAAACATCCTTTCTCGATTCTAACGCCTCGAGCCATCATTAGTGATGGGGGCTCACACTTTTGTAATAGACCATTCGAGAGCTTAATGAAGAAATACGGTATCTCTCATAAGGTGAGCACCCCATACCATCCACAGACAAGTGGACAAGCTGAGATTTCCAATAGGGAGATCAAACACATTTTGGAGAAAACGGTTAACCCTGATCGTAAGGATTGGTCAATCCGATTGACCGATGCCTTATGGGCATACCGTACTGCCTTTAAAACCCCTATTGGAATGTCTCCCTTTAGACTTGTCTATGGGAAAGCTTGTCACTTGCCTGTGGAGCTGGAACATAAAGCGTATTGGGCGATCAAAAATCTTAATTTCAATCTGGACAACGCTGGCTCGCTACGCAAACTTCAATTGAATGAACTTGAGGAAATCCGGAATGATGCGTACGATAATTCGAGAATTTACAAGGACAAGATGAAAGCATTTCATGACCAACACATTTTGCGAAAATCATTCACGCCTGGTCAGAAGGTCCTTTTATACAATTCTCGATTACATCTCTTTCCGGGTAAGCTTCGATCTCGTTGGACCGGCCCTTACATTGTTGTCACTGTTTTTCCGCATGGGGCCGTTGAGATAAGAGATCCCGACAATGGCAAGGAGTTTAAAGTCAATGGACATCGATTGAAACCATTTGTCGAGAAATTTGATTCAGAGGACATGTCCATACCTCTGACTGATCCTGTTTACCAGGATTGATCTCCTAGTCTGATGGAGGTATAGGTAGGTTTCCTGTTTTCTTAGGACTAGGATAGTTTCCTGTATACTATTTTAGGATAGACGGTAAACTTAGCGCTCCTGGGAGCCAACCCAGCTTTTCATTCTATTTCATTTTCCTAGTTAGTTAATTCAATGTTTGTGGGTAACATTGCTGCAAACCCTCACGAGACTACAACTCGTCCACTAGGAGCAACCTAGGGGTTTAAAGGCTTGTTACATACGCTAAATGCAATCGAGAGTACCTGCGAAAGTGGTGTAGGTAGGATTTTGTCTTTATTTTTGTTGGTTTCTCTCCTGTGCTGACCCCTTTTACGTAAATAGCTATGGAAAGCCTCTTGATTCTTTCAAGTATTATCTTCCCATCACTTCTCATTTACTTATTTTATTACATATGCATTGTATGTTTATTTCTTTTACATTGAGGACAATGTAGATTTTTGGTTGAGGGTGGGAGATTAGGTTTCCTAATCAGTGTTTTCTTGGTCTTGAGCAAAAGTTGTGAAAATTTTAAAAATTTTCTAACATTCTGATGAAGTCGAAGTGATTTTGACAGGCCATCTAGGGCACTTAGAATTTCAAGATGCGTGATGTTGGTACTTCATGACTCTTGGATTCAGTTATCTATTAAAATTCACAGTTAAGTTTGAATTATTAATCCATTATTAGAATTTGTAAACATTGATTGAGTCATGAATTCGCACGACACATCTCGCTTGCATATTAAGGTTTTAGTTCGATATTAAAGGATTAACTTGGTAATCACTAAACATGAAAGGAACCAACTTGAGAAATCGAATGGATTGGGCGAACAGTCTTTACCATAGGTTTGCTCCCTATAGGTGAGGATTCGATTCCCCATGGATAATATGTGAAAAAGTTGGGTGTACAGTCTTTACCTTAGGTTTGCTCCCTATAGGTGAGGATCTGATCCCTCTTCTTGGCGTTACTTCTAATGAAAAAATCAAAAATTAAAAGAATAAAAAGATAATGTGTAAGCCAAGTTGGGTTATCGTGAATTCTCTTAGTTGTTACCAATGATATCCTTGAATAGAGAAGTGAATCTTAATGTTGATAAGTCGAGATTAGGCTATACATCCATGGAATTCAATATTTAGAATCGTTCTAATTAATGGATTAATATTTGAGCTTGATTATGAAGTTACTGTGAATTTGATTCTAGGAGAAAGTAATGTCAACATTCATGAATCTTAGAATTCGAATATATGAATTGTTTTTCATGAATCTCTCGAGTTTATAGAAATTGTCCTGTAATTCTCAATTTATTTTTCGCATACCTTGCTCGGGACTAGCAAGATGCTGGTTGGGGGTTGTGTTGAGGGTCAAATATTGCATATCAGACCCTGTATTACCTGGTTTTTCATACATGATACTGTTTAACGGCCCGATTTAAATCGTGTTTGTGTTGCAGGGCGTATTTACAAGCCTGGACTGAAAAGGGTACTAAAAGCATGGACTTAATGCTCAGAATCCACCAAGGCAAGGGACGGACTCCATGGGACCAAGATCAATGGGATTACACGCCAGGGATCCACGAAAAGCGAGAAACTGAAGCTCAAGCGGCCTGAAAGTCAGCCAGAATGCAAGATCACAAGGTTCCCACCATCCGTTCAGCTCAAAACTTCATACATGGCCAAGGGCCCATAAATTAACCGTACATGTCGAATTTCAACCCTCAGATCCCCCCGGAAGTGGCCCAACGGACAGATCAGCCCCTAAAATCTTGATTTGGGACCCGCCTGATATCTGGATATACTTAAATTTCATTATCGACGCCTTAAAGTGGATGAGGGAAAGGATGGACGGAACGGATTTCTCACAAAAATCCCAGTGGACCCCACTCAAGAGAGTGCATGTGCACAATGTGCACGTACTCGCCGTGCACCGCGATTATCCCAATCGGTCAGCGTTACGCTGACCGATATCTTCTCAAAACTTTAAAAACAGCTCCAGCGTCCTCACACTGCAGCTGCGGTTTTGGCCAGTGGGCCTCATCAGACGCCTGAAGTGATGATCAGAGCCGTTCATTCGTTCCACGGGTTAGCCGAAACCCCTGCCTAGGTTTCCTTCCTCCTTCATGCAAGTATACGGGTGAAGATCTTAACCGCACGCAAGATGAATGGTAGCACAGAAGATCGTATGGGCCACACCGATTCCAGTTCAAAAATAGTCCTTTTCGAATGGTTTTTCGAGGGCATTCCAATGAATGGATTGGATTGTCCTGAACATCTTGATCATAGGCCCACCGATCATCAAAACAGAGTTCCGGAAGCTCTGTTTCGCAACGGAGCTTGTGGAAAATCATGTTGGGCCACCCTCTGAATTGATCAGGACGATCCAAGCCATCCATTCGTTCCAGTCGAACCGACCGTACAAAAGGAGTTTCTCCAAACCCATGCACACACACTCAGAAGAGTCTTGGTCAAACGCAGTTCGGACGGTAGAACGATATTCTTGATGGGCCACACTAAATGCGACCCGAACAACATCAATACCGACCGGTTTTGCGAGACCAATCCAATGGTTGGAATGGATTTATGGCCTGACGATCGATCCTAGGCCACATAAAGCATCAGCTCAAGCAATTTGTGACGACTGCGTAAACATAGTCCGAGACCCGGTTGATCCGGGCCATTCAGGGACCATTGACAGGATCGGTCCGACGATTCTGACTGTCCAAATCCAACCCAGGGGACCACCGATCAAGTTCAAGAAGCCTGGATGGCTTGGATCTAGCGTATGAGGCATCCATGGGCCAAACGCACCGCACTTACGGGTGCTGCGTAAAAGAAGCGGGCATGCACAAGCCAGCTTGCACACCAACACCAGCCAGCCCTCTCCGACTGCTAGTTGACTATATAAGCAAGGAAAGAAGGAGAAGAAAAGGGCATTCAGGGAGGCTGGAACGGGGACGTGAGGAGCAGGGCTTGGACGAAGAAATAGAGAAGACAGGAAAGGAGGACGTGAAGTTTTTAAGCTGGTTTTTTTCCTTTCCCTCTTGTTCTTTTCTTTCTTTTCTCTATTATCACTTGTTTTGTTTAGCCCATTCATGTATGGCTAAACCTCTTAGCTAGGGCTAAGAGGTGAAGCTGTAGTGAGATGGGAGATTCTATTTGTGCCTTTAATTTAAAATTCATAAACCGAATTTGATTTTAGTTGATTAATAAAGGAATATTTTTCTTAGTCTTTAATGGTCATTGTGGTGAAATTACAATGGGTTTGCAATGGCTCTGAGTATTTCTTTCCTTTTTATGTTTATGAAGTCAGGAAGCCCTGTTGTTCATCATTGTTCCATGGGCATGGTAGGATGACAGTACCCTTCCTGATCTTCATACATTGTTGGTTGGTTGGTAATTAGTTTAATTTTGTTGTTTACTTTGTCTCCTGGGCATGGTTTGGTGATGGAATCCATTCTAATTCATATACCTTTCATCTCTTGAAAACCAAATCAAGTAAGTTCAGTTTGAATTCCATAATCCTTGATGCAGGCATAAGATCTCCCTGATCTCTACAAGTGGATCCTCTGAAACCCTAGTTTCCTTCCTCTGAATTCCTTAAAGTTTTAGATAATTGTTCCACAATTATTTCTTAAATTCTATTTGGTTTAGATCACATCTTAGTCTAGTTCTAGTTCTACTTGGTTTCAGATAACGTACAGGTATCAGTCCCTGTGGATTCGACGTGCGTGATTCGGTGCTCGAGTTGATATATTCTTAGATGCCCCTGCCCGTGAACTTATGAGGACAGGCTACTCTGTCCTCCTTAGAGTGACCTCCTCTTGATAAGGGGGTGGTTGTTGTTTTACCGCAGGCTGCTATTTCATTTGATTGATCTCATTGACCAACACCTGCACTTGATTCTGCAACACACGATATTTGCCTCCTCGGCTCCGAGTCCGTTGGGACGGTCCCGTAAGATGATTCAACATGAATCGTTGAAGACGAGCATCGTTGCCCAATAGGCTCAGGTTCCGCCACTGTTACTGGAAGTGCTTTCTTCTTTCCTCGAACCATCTTTGATTATTATGACTTCTTGTTACGTTTCCCACAAACGACGTCAAAATGTTGATGTTAAAATCTGGCTCACCCTTTACCGAACTCCGAGTACTTTGACCAAACCCTGTATCCTGCACAAAGGGAAGACAAAGGAGACCTTGGCTAGAGCAGGGAACCCTCCGATGCCAAAGTCAGTCTAGGAATCTAGGTCTAAGTGGAATAGAGTAAGCTTAAGGTGTGGTATGTTGCGTACATTTTTCGGTCGTAATGTCCTCTATTTATACCTTTGGATTGAGGTAAACGTGTTCATCAATCTCGGCACAATCTATGCCATTAAGCGGGAGACACGCGCACGCTGATATTGACCGTAATCCTGAGATCGTGTGCCGGATAACCCTCTGGACGTGTGTTACTGGAGTTAACCCTTCAGCGTAATCCTCGGCCACATTCCCATCCGGGCCGAGTCTTGCTCACAACCATTCGAGCTTCATGAGTGAGCTGATCCTGGTCAGGGCTGGCAGGTCGGATATATAATGGCTTCTTCTGAGTTCCAAGTCGGTATTAAAACTCTACAAAAGAATGTGGAATCGAGTCAGTTTAGACGCTATCAGTCCGAAGCTTGGCTCGTCGACTTCTCTAAGTCGACCTTGGCAGGGCTCGGCTCAAATTTTCCCTTAATAATATTAATAAAAGTCATTTTGAAAAAGATAATGCCATGTAAAGTTTTTATTAATTAGGTAATTGTTTGTAAATTTTATTTTATTTTTATTTATTAGTTTTTCAGATGCCATGGCACTGTGTTGCCCGTTTCCCCATTGGAGCCTATTAGTCGCGGCCTAGCCTCCTCCAAGACCATTTGGTCCTTACCATGGGGCCCTTTAATCTATTTATTTTATATTTATGTTGTCTATCTATTTTTCAAAATTATTTTAAAACCTAAGTTGGAAAATGAAATAGATCCAAATCACAGGTGATCCATATCATCAGAGACAATGGTGATTGACCACTCGTAGGCTACAAAAGTTCTGGATCAAGCTGATATTTCATTTTCCCATTATCCACGTCTGTATGACCTTATCTAAGCTGGATGGAAAATAATCGTTAAGGAAAGATTAGGGTGGGCCATATGAAGTTTTTAATGGTGGGGCATTCAATCACTAGTGCTTCCTATAGTTTGGTCCACCTGAGATTTGGATCTGCTTCTTCTTTTGGTTCATGCCCTAAAATAATCTGGCACAATGGATGGACGATGCTGATATAGGATAAATACATCAAGGTGGGCCCAATGGAAATAATCATCCTCTAAATCATTTCCCTTAGTATGGCCCACATGAATCAGAGATGGATGTAAATTTTGAGACCCAGGCTTATATTAGGTGTGGCATTGAATGGTTGGGGTGAATTTCATACAATCATTGCTGTGGGCTTCTTAAAATCAAGGGAGCTCTGCCCACCATTTCTTTTAGCGTGGCCCACCTTAATCACAAAATAGCCTGACGTTTTAACCTTTGACCTTGGGACTAGCATGGGATTAGAAATCTAATGGTCACAGTGGATCTCCTTTAAATCATAGTGGACCTTCTCAAAAATAAAGGTGGGCCTCGCCTAAAATTCACTACCTTGGGCTAAGCGGGGTTTTTCACCCACCCAACTTGCTGTGTGCATCATTTCTAAGCCATCCATGGTATGGTTCTTGGAGTGACCCTTCGTCCACGCCAAATGAAGGGGCTGAATGGTCCAGATTTGGTATACATATTCTGATGGCCCTATACAAAACCAAGGGTAGGTGGCCCCCTTTCAATTGTTACCCTTGGTGCAGCGCACCTGAGTCACAGATGAGCCTGATTTTAGGACCTGGGCCTAGTGTGATGGAAAGCATCTAAGGGATGGATGGGATATCATGTAAACATCCCGGTGGGGCAACTCCATGCAGCATCTGTATATACACGCTATCACGGTGTGGCCCACATCAAGGTGGGACTCTATTACCATGTGATCATTCCCGAGTGCTACCAGCACTATATGTTACAGTGCTCCTAGTTCCATTGGTTCACTTAGACATTGCAGATCTGAACGGTTTATTAAGTGTTGGACAAATTTCATGAGCTACTATGCAAAAATCACACTATCAAATCCATCCTTGATTTGCCCTTATTTTCTATGACCATCCTTCTATAGAGCCATGGATGGGATGGTTTACTATCGCCTAGCAAAAGTGATACTTCATGATCATAATTAATCCATGATGGGACCCAACAAGTAGATGGATCAAATTGTTGATTGGACCCAAACTTGTGTAAACGATCTTGGCCATCCATATTAAAAGCCATTGATCAAATGGTAAATATTTGTTAGATTAGAGTGATGTGTGCATGGTAGCCCATGAAATGTGTATTGTACCTAATGAACAGTCTGGATCAATAAATCGAACTAGCTAAGTGTCCCAAATGCAACTAAAGCATTGTACCTTGAGAAATTCCTGAACCAAAAGATAGCGCAGGAGTAGATTTTTCACAATTGGCTCGGCCTAGATTGTGGACCCCACCGAGATAAACGGCTCGGGCTGACCGTTATTCTAACCAAACTAATTACCTCGCTAGCTGCATTTATGTGGAGGAAAGCACCACTTTAGACCAGCGAATCTGACATGTAGAAGGTGTGGGGCCCACCTAAATTAGGATTAGGCTTAATCCCAAATTTGAAACGAATCCTTCCACAAAAGGACCTTAAGTTGTAATTGCATGTAGCAAAACATTTATTTGATTCGCAATAATCCATCCCATCACGAACTCTAATTATAAGAACTCTTTAAAAGCTGATTGAACAGAAAATGCACGTATACCAAAGACACGTGCAACACGCACGTGCGAACATTAGGTACAAGGCTTCTACTTGCTAAGAACACAAGCACATGCTAAGGTGGCACGCTGGCAACATTCTACCTTCTCAATTAGGTGGGACACGATGTGTAGTAGATCTTCTGATTTTCAGACCGGAATATCTAGAGAATGTGGTCTACTTTATGAGAAGCATGGACCTCATACATGTGTCCCATGCTGGCATGTGTGGTGGTTCCACACACGTGGGAATCACAAACTTGAGTATTTCATATGTCAGTTGAGAGGTACGGGATTTGAACGGGCAACGGGGACACACACCAAGGGATGTGCCCTAGGGAGTGTCAATCCCGGGCCCTCCGTCATATCAACAGTTGCACTCTCTCCACCGATCCCAACCGTCCAATCGAAGCATTGGATCATAGAAGCGAGTGTCGTTTGTACGACCTGCAATGCTAGAGAAGTGCCTGGGCAGCCTCTCTGTCCGCTCCCGAACGGCAAGAAATGGAAATGCTGACCCCTAACGTCCACGTGATGACTCCGGTCGCTCTCATCGGACGGCATGAATCTCTCAGGACGGAATTCAAGTGGGTCGACCCAATGCTGGGGATCCCTTCCGATAGTCCAGACATTGATGAACACTTGGGTGTTAGCTGGTACATCGTAGCCTCCGATCTTGCAATCTTTGGTGGATTTTCTATAAATCACTGGGCCTGGTGGATGCAGTCGGAGTGTTTCTTTGACAATTGCCTGGAGGAAAGGAAGATTTGGGATGTCGGATTCTCCAATCAATCTATTCTTTCCAACTGAATCGATCTCTGCCCTTGCTTTCTTGAACACGTCAGGATGGTTGATGAGCTCCGCCAAGGCCCATTCCGTTGTGACTGCAGTCGTATCGGTTCCCGCCACAAAGTTGTCCTGTAGAAGATTCAAAAGATAGCATAAAAACTCATCTGATCAAAATATTAAATAAGCTAGGATGGGCATGCTCGATTGGTTGGCCCAATGTGTAATCACAAGCCCAGTTCAGCCCATTTAATCTTTGGGGCCTTGGGCTTACAACTTTGTGGTGGAGCAATGGTTTTAGGACTCAGGTAAGTCCATTCGAGTCGACTCGGACCTGATTTGATTCGAAACCAAGAGTCATCTGGACAAGCCCAATGGCTTGACTGTTTACAACCCCGTCTCTGCATTTCCTAATTCTTGATGGGGTCATCCTTACCACACGAGCGTCTAAGGCAGCCACACGTGCCCAAGTGGCACTTGTGTAATAATGGCTTTGCCATCGATAGGGAATACCCAATCGTAAAACTCTTAGATTGGAAAATTTTAAGGCTTCTATCATTTAAGTCGTTTCCTTTTGACCATGGAACATCCCCTTCACCGTCGATTTGGGGGCCATTGATCGAAAGTTTAGGTGACTTTATATGCCAGTTGCCCTTCATAATTGATGCCGACTAACTACAGTACAGCTCTCCAGTATCATTTTCCGCTAAGAAAGTCAAAGTCAATAGTCCAACTTCAACAAAATAAAAAATAACGAGGCGGCTACGACAGTTAGAGATATGCTCGGCGCGGTATGGGGTCTAATACTGCGGACCATTCTCCCTATTCTGATTGAAATATGTCAGGGAGCGGATTTGGTGTTTTCCGGGTACCACATTGGAGGGTGTTTCCGTGACGTGGAGCCCACCTTGATGTATGTGTTGTATATCCAGGCCGTTTATCATTTTTTTTTTAGCTTATTTTAGTGCATGGTTCCAAAAATGAAGCAAATCTAAATCTCAAGCAAATGAAACCAAAAGAAAAGGTGATGATTGAACTCCCACCGTTAAAATCTTCCTAAGACTCACTGTAATGTTTATTTTCCATACAACCTATTGATAAGACTCACTGTAATGTTTATTTTCCATACAACCTATTGATAAGGTCACATAGACCACAATAACAGCTTGATCTAAAACTTTCGTAGCTCCAAACAAGTTTTTACCCCTTGGGCATTCAATACTTGTCTTATTTAATGGAACATGCCCTAAAATAAGTTGGAAAACTAATTCACGACATGGATATACAACACTACATCAAGGTAGGCCCCGGGGTAAAGGCAACACCCACCAATATGTTGCTCATATAACACTTACTTTGATGGAGTTTTCCTCCTCAATTTATGGGAAAGACAGTGCAGTGGGTTGAAAATTCGAAGTGTTTCACCATGTTGCTCGACCGGTCGAGTGGGCCACTCAATCGGTTGTGGGTGACACTTGACCGATCGAGTGAGGCTCGACTTAAAATTCAGCGACCATCTGATGTATTTTCTCCGGGGTGCTCGACCAGTCGAGGGAAGTGCTCAACCACTCGAGTGGGCCGCTCGACCAGTCGAGGTTATGCAGATTCGTTCCGCAATTTTGTGAGGATTGCGGAATTTTGAGGCCCTTTCACAAGGGGTACGAAAGGGAGTTTCCTAAACTATAAATAGGGGTGCCTAGGGCTTTTCTAGGTAAGCTTTGCAAGAGTTTGCTAAAGGATTTAGGGCTATCAAAGGTGAGAAGGAGAAAAAGCAAAAAGAGAGAGAGAGAGAGAGAGGAAGCTTGTGGAAGAGAATCGACGTCTCAACGCTTCTACGTCCTGGTGATCGATAAGATCTCTCCATTTTCTTTTTATTCTCTTCTTGTTTATCGACTCCTGCGTGAGTGAAGAAGGTTTAATCCAAGCGATGTGTGCTTATGATCGGTTGTAACGTTCTACTTCATAGTGAATTGTTGATCTGGACGAGGTCCCATGGTTTTTACCTCTTTGAGATTTTTGCACGTAAAAATCTCTTGTGTCATGTGGTTATGCTTTGATTTATTTTATTGCTTTATTATCCCATAATTCGGGTGTTTTTGGGAGGCTAAATCCTAAGGTTTGGTGCAAGGCCCCCAACAAAGTGGTATTAGAGTGAAGTTCATTGAACAGAGTGGGATCGATTTTGAATTATGGAATGTGGCTCATCAAGGATGATCAGCCTCAATGGTTTTAACTAGACCATATGGAATGATAAGATGGAGAACTCCCTTTATTGCAAGGACTTGTATTCTCCAATTCAAGGCATATCAGCAAAGTCAAAGGATATGATAGATAATGATTGGAAGAAATTGGACCAGAAGGCGGTGGGGTTTATTAGACCATGGTCGGACGATTCCGTATTCCACCATGTGTCTACGGAAACCTTAGTCGCTAGCTTATGGCTGAAACTGTAAGGGCTATAGGAGAGGAAGACAGCCAGCAATAAAATTTTCCTGATACAACGACTTGTGAATCTCAAGTTCAAATAGGGTGGTTCTATAGCTGAGTACATGAATGAGGTCAGCAATATTTTGAACCAACTCTCCGCTATGAAGATGGTCCTGAATGATAAATTACAGGCTTTATTATTGGTTAGCTCATTGCCTGATAGTTGAGAGACATTGGTGGTATCTCTAAGTAACTCTGCGTCAGACGGAAATGTATTAATGGAACAGGTAACTAGCTGTCTCTTCAATGAGGAGACAATGAGAAAGTCGCAGGAGCCTACTCAACAAGAGGCCCTTGTAACACAAGAATGAGGGAGAGGAAAGAACAGAAAGGGTAGGAAGGTCTGAGATAAATTAAGAGGCAAGTCAAGCACCAGAAAGGATGTTAAATGCGGGAATTGTTGAAAAATGGTCACTATAAGCATGAATGTCGTAAGAATAAGAACGACAAAAAAGAAAAAGGAAAGGAGAAGGAACATGAATTAGATTTCACTGTGGTCGCTTCAGATGGCGTCGTTGTATCTATTCTTTATGCAGATCATGATATTTGTCTCACGGCTACGAGTCAGGACACCGACTGGGTGATAGACTCGGGAGCCTCGTTTCATGTGACTCCACGTAGGGACTTCTTCACAGGCTACAAGTCAGGTGATTTTGAGACTGTAAAGATGGGAAATTCTGACGTATCAAAGATTGTAGGGGTCTGTGATATTTGTGTGAATACTGATGTGGGCTGCACATTAGTTCTCAGGGATATGAGGCACATTCCAAACATTCGCCTCAACTTGATGTCGACAGGAAGGTTAGATGATGATGGCTATGAAAGCTGATTTGTTGGTGGGCGCTGGAAGCACATCAAGGGTTCATTGATTGCGGTCATTTGAGCTTTGGATATGATTCATTTTTTGGCTAATGCTCTAAAATAATCTCTAAATATTGATGAACGGTTTGGATATAATAAATACATCATTTTGGGACTCATGTAAATTTGATCTCATTTTAGTAAGTCACGTTAGCTAGAGGAGTCCGAACTCCCAAAACCTCGGGAAGGCTATTTTAGTAAGTCAGGTTACTCGACTTACATGGCCCTATATATGTATAGATGAATGGTCTTATTGGGCCCACTGTAATGTATATATTTTATCCATGTCGTCCATTCATTTTAAAAGATCATTTTAAGGAATTAGCTCAAAAATGAAGCATGTCAAAGGCTCACGTGGACCACACCATAGAAAGCAGTGAAATTGAAAGCCTACCATTGAAAACCTTTTAGGGCATAAATATTTTGGATGTAACTCATTTTTTAACCCATGACGTTAAATTAAATTCTAAATCCAATGGACGAATTGGATTCGACACAAAAATCACGACAGGACCCACAATCCTTATAGCATGACAACATCAACCCTTATTACGTTACAACCACAAAATACACACATCACGTAACAACCTCGACCCATATAACATGATAACTACGACCTATATAATATGACAACCACGACCCATATAACATGATAACCACGACCTACGTGACAACCATAACCCATATAACATGACAACTACGATCCATGACAACCACGACCCATATAACATGACAACTACGACCCATATAACATGACAACCTCGACCCTTGCTACATGACAACCACGATCCATTCGAAGGGTTGTGGTTCACATGCAAAATGGCTTGTGGTTTTCATCCACAAAGGGTTGTGGTTGACAACAACGATCTATAGTGCATGTAAACCATGACCCTTCGAATGGATTTGTCATCTACTTGTTTATTTTTAAATAATAGGAGTCGAGGCCCACCATGGGTGATCTATTCTATCCACCTTGTCAGTCAGCTCATTGTGGGGTTAAAAAGTCTTAACTTGGGCAGTGTCCACTTCTAACAAATATCACAATAAGCCTAGAAAGTTTTAACAATGGATGTCATTGTCACCATTATTTCCTATTATCTAGCCCACACCAGCATCGTATCAGGCTGATATTTGGGCCTTAGCCCTAAATGACATGGCAAAAAGGATGGGTGGCATGGATTATACACATACATTAGTGTGGGCCCTACAACTTAGGCCTCGCCTATGTTAAAAAAGGCTTTCATCCACATCACTTTTTCGAAATTGAAATAACACTTACTTCATTTGCAGTCCAAACGGTGCAACTGCTTATCCAAGAATAAGGGCATTTTTGTCCAAAATATTTTTTAAAAGTCGCCAGAAAGCAGCCTTAAGCCGCCTTCATGCAATTTGGAAGGTTGAATTTCTTTAGGAAAATTTACGAGGCTAGTATGGTCAATTTCTCGAGCGGATAAAGTATCCATGTTTGAAACGTCATCCCTAGGGAAGCATCCTCCAATCCCGAGGACTTTGAAGGGCCTGTTTGACTTATTCCAGTTGTTCGAAAGCCCATCCAAAATGCAGCTCTCATCCAACGGAATCCATGAGCAAGAAGCAAAGACTGAGGTGGCTGAGATTTTCCCCCGATTTGACATAAATACGTTTTCTTTGCGATGGGAATTTTTGTTTTGTTTTTTTATTTTTTTGTTAATATGTTTCAAAGGATTACTATTTCCTGTAGTCACGCATGGGCCGCCATTTATAATACATTTGCCCCCGACTTCTCTTGTCCTCCCTCCTCCCCGGTGAGTTTCTCAGTAGACAATCTTCCTTCACTTTGAAGGAGACATGACCGGATTAATTTTCAGGCCATGCTTAGGCTCTAGGCATTTTAGCTTAGCCCGGACTGACCTGACCTGACCCAACTAGTTCAAATGTACATATGCCTTATGTCCTACAAATATACTCATTCGAATCATTGATTAGGCAACACATGTATCTTGAATGTAGACCGTTGATTTCATTCCTCATGAATGTCCATTTGTTTGTGCATTGTGGTCCATTGCTTAACAGATAGATTAAGAACCTTTAATGGTAAAATAGGAGTTTTATCAATTTTCTGGTCGAGCCTAGGATGGGTTCAAGCTTGGGCAGTCAGTGCTAGGCCCATTCCAGATTTGGGCCTAGACGGTTAAGCGTTGGATGCTAGGCCAGGCCTAAACCCAACCCAGTGCCCCTATCAATCATAAAATACTATCAGTTACATTGGTAGAGTATAGCGGTCCACACTCCAGTATGTGTCCATGTAAACCTAGATACATGTACATTAATCCAAACATTCATGGGTTCGAGCACCCATTAATATGGTGTGAGTGTGCGGGCACATGTAGTGTACGAGTGCATGTGAAGAATAATAAAAATAAAAATAAAAACAAAAACTTTTAATTGGGCATCTGACTGCTCATTCAAAAACGTTTAGGACAATTGCTAAGGCCAAACCCTTTGTAGACATGCATGAATGGGATAATTGCACCCTGAGTTTATAGGGGTGGAGAAACAAGATGTGGTCTGATTATAGAGATGGGGACTATCACATGCTAATGTGATGCAGAGTGGGTCCCAAACACTTATTACATGGCCAAGATGGACCAAAGAATGCCCGATTGGAGGTGAAAGTGATCAGGACCATCAGAACTTTAAAACAGTCATATCTCGCAAACTAAAATGAGTTTTCCGACGTATTATATATGATTTTGGGGTAGGAGAAGCTACTTTAGCCAACCAATCTACTACACCGGGTTCCCCAAGCCAGATTTGCAAGATTCCATTATATGATGGTCGAAAGTTCATTTTATTTTCATTTTTATTATAAATGGTAAGTTTTAGATTCATCATATCTTTTGATCCTTTTAGTTTTAAGAGTGGTGCCTGTTATGGGAAGATCCGAGCCACTTCAATTCTGAGGAGAACCGACATCTCCTTAACCCGATCGGACACATAAGAGTCGATCTAGAATGATAAATACTACTGAAGAGGGAAGATTCCCGGCTCGGCCACAGTCACGTTCCAGTTCCAAGGCAAGTAGTCAGGTCGGAGTGATCCAAGACCGGGATAGTCGGTGTGGAGCTCAAACCTGAGACTCCAGACCGTCCCACTATTGTCCGACCAGAAAACAATAACTCGACCACTCACATCTGTATCACCCGTTACGGGAACACTTAACTCGACAGGATAGGTCCGCCGCCCACCTCAGAGCTTGGAGGGGAGATCTTCGGAATATTCGACAGACAAGCAAAGCTGGGTCCACCACGAGCCCAAGTCAGAGCTCGGTTCGGATTTGGGACGTGATCTCCATTGGAATAACTCAATGGCAAAAGTCCGTGTGTATGTTAATCTAGGTCCGAGGCTCAAAGTAAGGACCTCTCTGGCCCGAGCCGAAGCCAGACTTGGACGTGGACGCTCCATGCTTTAAACTAAGAAACTACCTTAAGCAGAGATGGCCGATTGTTTCGCTCGCAGATACGCACAATACGCTACACGATCCCTAGATTACAAGCAATATCTCTACAATTATAAAATCCCACTGATTGAGCGAATCGTCCCGAGATTAACGGACCCAGACCGTCCGATAGTCAGGTATAAATACAATGAGACTACATTGCTACAGGTACGCAACATCTTGCACTCTCTTCACCAAGATTCTCTTGACCTGACTTAGGCATCGAAGGGTCCCCTGCTTAGACCAGGGTCTCCTTTTCTCATTGTGAGTGTGCAGGTTTAAGACGCTGAAGCAGTTTGGAGTTCATGGGTCGAATTGGAGAATCGTCCAGATTTAGTCATCGACAGTGCCCGATATGAAAAAGGCTTAGAAAAATTAGGAAAACAGCGAGGTTAGGTCAAATTGAACACTTATTATTTTTGGCCAAAAACGATGAAGTCTAGTAGGAATCATGATTGTTTATAAATAATAAGTTTATACTATTTATAACAAGTCATGTTTTTAAGGAGTTTGAGTTGGAGTTTGAGTTTACAACTCCATCCTAAGTTTAGACTCATTATTTAAATTATTATAATTTAAATTTTGTCAACAATCAATTTATTATAATTTATTTTTATTTTATTCTTCGTAAATTTAAGGAAGCTTCTTAAGGAGCATAGAGAGCTCCATGAATTTGGAGTAGTTATCCTTGAAGAAGATAGTGATCGACCTCATCACATCCCTCCCTGCATCATTTAAGTCGTTTCCTTTGAGTATAGACCATCCCCGTCACCGTTGATTTGGGGAGGGCCATTGATCGAAAGTTTAGGTGACTTTATATGCCACTTGCCCTTCATAATTGATGGCGACTCGCTGCAGCGCAGCAGCTGTACAGTATTATTTCCCACTTTTAAAAAAAAGTCAAAGTCAATGGTCCAACTTCAACAAAATGAAGAATTACGAGGCGGCTATGACAGTTGGATCTATCCAACTTAAAGATATGCTCCGCGAGTTATGGGGTCTAATACTGCGGCCCATTCTCCCCGTTCCGATTGAAATGTGTCAGGGAGTGGATTTAGTGTTTCCCGGGTGCCACGTTGGTGGGTGTTTCCGTGACTTGGAGCCCAGCGCGTTGTATGTGTTGTATATCCAGGCTGTATATCATATTTTTTATCTATTGGTCGGTGCTGTGTGGGCCCACCATGATGTACGTGTTTCATCCCTTTTTAAATATTATATTAAGTTTTGGTACCAAAAATGATAGGTATATAAATATTAGGTGGACCACACCACAGGAAAACAATAATGTTGGATATCCACCATTAAAATCCTCCTAAGGCTATTGTACTTTTTATTTGACATTTAATCTGTTGATTAGGTCACACAGACCCAGATGAAAGGAAAAAACAAAGATCAGCTTGATCCAAAACTTTTATGTCCCCAAAAAGTTTTTAATGGTTGAGGTTCATTCAACGCTGTTTCCTGTAATGTGGTCCACTTAAGATTGGGATATACCTAATTTTTTGTCTCATGCCATAAAATGATCTCGAATAATATATGGACGGCATGGATGAAACAGATGCACCATGGTGGGGCCCACAGAGCACCAACCATCAGCCATTGGCTGGTGGCAGGGGGAGTAGCCAGTCCGTTTCGGCTGTATATTATTGGTCCGCAGAAGCTGTCAGGTTGGACCATCAACTTTCAGAAGTCGTCGGGTTCGCGCTCGAACCCCCTCTGAGGGACATCAACAGATCGATGCTGCCAGGTCAGGGGTAACATGGGTAACACCTAATCCAATCTGAATACATCACGTGGGCTCTACCCTCTCCCTATCAGGGAACGGATTGGCTACTCCCCCTGCCACCAGCCAATGGCTGGTAGTTGGTGCTCTGTGGGGCCCACCATGATGTATGTCCATCTATTTCTATAGATCATTCTATGGTATGATACCAAAAATGAGATATATCCCAATCTCAACTGGACCACATTACAGAAACAGTGTTGAATCAACGATAGACCATTAAAAACTTTTTGAGGGTCATAAAAGTTTTGGATCAAGCTGATCTTTGTTTTTTCCCTTCATCTGAGATTGTATGACCTAATAAACAAATTGGATGTCAAATAAACAGTACAGTGGGCCTTGGGATGATTTTAATAGTGGATCTCCAATCACCATTGTTCTCCTGTGGTGTGGTCCACCTTAGATTTATGTCTCTCTAATTTTTGGAATAAAGCCCTAAAATAATTTTTAAAAATGGAAAAACAAAGTGAATGAAACACATACATCATGGTAGGGCCCACAGAGAACCGAACACCAGCCACGGGGCTGGTGGCAGGGGGAGTAACCAATCCGTTTCCCTCCCACCAGGATCTTACGACTGCTGGACACGGATTGCCTACTGACGCTGCCAGTACTGGATAATGTTCTGTGGGCCCACCATGACGGATGTATCCTATCCACGCCGTCCGAAAAAGACAAGGTGAATGGGCTTACCAGGATAAAGGCTTTAATGTTCTCCCTCGTCAGTTTCATCTCGGCGCTCTCATCTTCCGATATCTCGAGCAAAATATCGAGAATATCCTTCGCACCATCGCCTCTCTCCATCTTCGTCTTCCTCCCTTCTACATGCTCTTTGATGATCCTCTCCATCATCGTATCGAATCTCCGGTGAACATCCTCGAACCTCTTCTTCAAGCCTTGCAAATCCAAATTTCGACATAATCCGATATAATCGGATACGTTGAACGTGCCGGCCAGCACCGCCATCTCATGCACCATCTTCCTCACTTCCTCCGCTTCCCCTTCCGTATCCGAACATATCCGGCTCATCGCCATCCTCGATACTATGTTGTTCACCATCGTTATGAGCTCTCGGCCAACGTTGACTGCTTCTCTTCCGTTGGATTTCTTATGTAGCAGTCGCAATAATCGCCGGATCTCTTCACGGCGGATGGGCTGGAGCTGATCGAGCATGCGCCCACCTAAGAGCTCGGACATGCAAAGCTTCTTCATGAACTTCCAGTAGGGGCCGTAGGGAGCAAAGACGAAACCGTAGCCGCCGTAGTCGAGGTAACGGACGGCTGAGGATTCAGGTCGGGATGCAAAGGCGGTCTCGTGAGTCTTGAGGATTTCTCTTGCGATATCGGCACTGGAGGCAACGACAGCAGAGACAGAGCCAAGGCGGAGGTGAATCAAAGAGCCGTAGCGCTTGGAGAGCTTATGGAAGGCTTGGTGAGGGATGGGACCGAGGAGGTGGAGGTGTCCGATGATCGGGAGTGCTATCGGGCCCGGTGGGAGGCAGCGGACCGTGGTTCGGAAATTGGAGAGGATGGTCCTTATCAGGACAGTGGAAATGAGCCAGATGAGGAAGAGGATGGCGTAGGATTGGAGGTCGTCGGCCATGGTTTGTGTGATGGACGGTCCGGTGGAGAGTGTAGAGGAATGGGAATGATGAGGTGATCAGACGCAATGGCCTGTGGAGTTCTTAACGAGATCTGAGATGAGAGTGCGAAAATGAATGCTGACCAAATTGCCCTTGCTGGAATAAGAAATAACAAGAATGCACTTATACCCCCAACCAGAGGATCTGAATTTTCCTTCAAATCTCGAACATTCACCATTTTACGTTTGACCGCACATTTATAGACATTAAGGGCATGTTTGGCCAGTGGTATTAAGTTGTAGTAAATGGGATTGTATTGCTAATCCCAATTCAAAATTGAGAATGACATATTTGGAAGTAGTGTGAGATGTGATTAAAATTAACTTTAGAGGCTTTTGAAAATGAGCTTTGTGTTGGAAAGTGTGAGATGGGATGGGATTTCATATCCGGTGGATGATGAATTTATCTTTTATCCAAGTTCAGTCCAAGTGTAATTTGAAAGAAAATTTGGAGATTAACTTTTCAGTGCATCCGTTCCAAACATGATATTAGAAAACATGAGATACACCCAATACAACAATACCTTTCACATGCAATTACTTTACCTTTACAATTCCATCCACCTTAATCCCACCTAATGTAGTTGGCCAACCGAGCCAACAAAATGGACGGTTGAAAAGGCAGCGGATTGCATGATGTGCCTTCACCATATTACGTGAGCGGATAAAGTATCCAGGTCTGAAACGTCATCCCTAGTTAAGCATCCTCCAATCCCAAGGACTTTGAAAGGCCTGTTTGACTTATTCCAGTTGTTTGAAAATCCATCCAAAATGCAACTCTCATCCAACGGAATTTATTAGCAATTTCCAGGGCTCTTGGGAAGCAAAGGCGATTTGGACGCGGATTTCCTGAGATTTTCCCCCGATTCGGCATAAATACGTTTTCTTTGCGATGGGAATTTTTGTTTTTTTGAAAAAAAAATTTGTTTAATGTGTTTCAAAGGACTACTATTTCCTTTGAGGAGTCATGCATGAACCGCCGTTTTTTTTTCAGTCACGCATGAACCGCCGTTTATAATACAAATGGCCCCAACTTCTCTCGCCAATCTGCTTTCACTTGGGGTTCCCGTCCTTGCCTCAGTGATAGACTTAGAGGAGTTCCAACATGAGGTCTTGAGTTTGAAACCCATAGGTGGTGAAATCCCACTACGGCCCGTGCGTGGGTGTGTGTCAAAAAAAAAAAAAAAAAAAACTCCTTTCACTTTGAAGGAGACATGATCGGATTAATTTTCAGGCCATGCTTGGGCTCTAGCCATTTTAGCTTATTAGCACAGACTGATCCATTGCTTAACAGATAGATTGAGAACATTTAACTGAAAAATAAGAGTTTTATCAATTTTATGGTCGGACCCGGGATGGGCTCAAGATTGGGCTGTTAGTGCTAGGCCCATTCCAGATTTGGGCCTAGACCATTTAAGTGTTGGATGCTGGGCCATGCCTAAACATAACCTATTGCCCCTATAAATCATAAAATACTAACAGTTATATTGGTAGAGTATAGCGGTCCACACTCTAGTATGTGTCCATGAAAACCTAGATACATGTACATTAATCCAAACAGTCATGGGTTCGAGCACCCATTATGGTGTGAGTGTGCGGGCACATGGAGTGTGTCAGTGCATGTGAAGAAAAAAAAAAAACAACTGTTGCTTGGGGATCTGACTGTTCATTCAAAAAAGTTTAGGAGACTGCTAAGGCCGAACCCTTTATAGACATGCATGCATGCATGGGATAATTGCACCTTGAGTTTATAGGGGTGGAGAAACAAGATGTGGTCTGATTATAAAGATGGGGACTATCACATGCTAATGTGATGTAGTGTGGGTCATGGATATTTACATGGCCAAGATGGATCAAAGAAGGCCCAATTGGAGGTGAAAGTGATTGGGACTACTAGAACCTTAAAACAGTCATATCTTGCAAATTGAAATGAGTTTTCCGACACATCATATATGATTTTGGAGTAAGAGAAGCTATTTTAGCCAACCAATCTGCTACACTAGGTTGCCCAAGCTTGATTTGCAAGATTCCATCGTATCGATGGTCAAAAGTTCATTTTATTTTCATTTTTACTATAAATAGTAAGTTTTAGGTTGATCACAACTTTTGATCCTTTTAGTTTTAAGAGTCGAGCCCAACATGAAAAGGGTTTAGAAAAATTAGAAAAATAATGGGGTTAGGTCAAATTGAACACTTACTATTTTCAACCAAAAACTATGAAGTCTAGTAGGAATCATGATCGTCTATAAATAGTAAGTTTAATATTTATAATAAGTTGCGTTTTTAGGGTGTTTGAGTTGGAGTCTAAGTCTAAAACTCCAATCCTAGGTTTAGACTCATTATTTAAATGATTGTAATTTTATTTTTATCATCAATTAATTTATTTTCAATTTATTATAATTTATAATTTATTTTATTTTTCCTAAATTTTGAAAAAGCTTTGAGAGGAGTCCAAAGAGCTACATGGATTTAGAGTAGTTATCGCCGAAGAAGATAGTGACTGACCTCATCACGCCCCTCCCTGCATCATAATGCCATAGCGAAGATGACCACCCACTGAGTCATCTACCGTGGCGACAGTGCCCAATGGCATAGATTGAAAACCCAAGTACGATGTGTTTATACTTGGATTACCAACTGCAGCCCACAGTTGCTATTGCATCTGCCACTGAGAAGCATGAAACCCGATGGCCACAACATCAGGAGCCCATGTAACAAAAAGCTTTGTGGGCCATCATGATATTTGTGTAATATCCAGTTTGTCTATCGGTTGTGCCGGCCAGATCTCAACTTAAGTTGGCCACACCACGAAACAGTGGAGATGTGGATACCTACCATTAAAATCTTCCTATCTAGGCTCACATGGTGTTTATATTCCATCCAAACCATTCACAAGACGAGCCCACTGTTTCAATGGTGTGTGCATAATAGCCACTGTTTCCTCTGGTGGGTTCCACTTGAGTTTTTAGATCTAGTTGACTTTTGTTCTCAATGTGGACCCTACATAGCTACAGGAAATTCAGTACTCAGTACGTCATATGGACCACGCGAAAGTTAATAAAGAGAAGGATCGGGTCATAGTCCAAATTAGAGGCACATCAGTACTTGCCTCTAACCGGCTACGGCTCTCATGTAACCCAAAACTCCGTGGCCCTATCATAGTGTTTATATTACATCCACTCCGTCCATCGGTTTCGATAGCTCATTTTAGTTACAAACTCAAAATTGAGGGAGATTCAGAATTCAAGTGGACCACACCACAGGAAACAGTGTGGATATAGATACCAACGGTTGAAAACGTTTCTAATGCCCACCCCAATACGTAGATGCCATCCAACCCCTTTATAAGGTGATTCCTACCTCAATTCATGGAGGGTAAACACTAATATAACACTAATGGAAAACTTTTGTGAGACTACATGTTTCAATGGTGCCCGTTCAATCCTCACCCGTGTAGCTAACTTGAGTTTTGGATCCGCCTCTTGTTTAATCCTGAAGGCTAGGTAACAGCATGCATCATTTATTCATTTTCAATTATAAAGAAAGTCAACTATCCCAACTTCAATGATGACAATGAGGGCTTTAATGGCGGCCAGGACAGTTGAATCAATCCAACTTGCAAATATTACAGATGTGCACAACATGATGTGGGGTCCATTACTGGTCACCTTTCGGATTGAAGTGTGTAGGTGTTACCCGGGCAATATCTCGTGGGTGTTGCCTACACGGTGGGTCCAACTTGATATATGTGTTGCATATCATACCGTCCATCAATTTTTCCAGCTGATTTTAGGGCACGCCCTAAAAAATGAAGCATATCCAAATATGAAGTGAACCAATTCCTTTGGAAACAGCAGTGATTGAACACGCATGGTTAAAAACTTTCAAAAGCTCGTCATAATGTTTATTTTCCATCCAACGGGCTGATAACGCCATACAGACCTGGATGAAAGGGAAAAGTAAAACACAAACAGCAGCTTATCTAAAACTCTTGGCTGGGCCTAGATTGCCCAGAAGGAGTTTTTTTTACAATTGGCTGGGCCTCGATTGTGGACCCAACCGATAAATGGCTCCGCTCAACGTGATTGTAACCCAACCATAATTATGCCCGCAGTGGAAACATGAAACATCTACTAAATTCCCTCTTTCTGCAGTGCTTCGAGGATGCTTGGGTAGGGTAGAATTAAAATGAGCATTTTGATGGAATTTAGGGCCCACTTGGATACTACCCAATAAGTAGCTTTTTTAACTTATGTAAGTTAATAAGTTAATTTTTTTAATTAAATAAGCTTGGTTATTAATTAAACTTAAATAAGTAACTTTTTTTAAAAGTAACTAATTTCTATTAGTCATTTTTTATTAATTTTAAACTTACAAAAGTAACTTATTTCCTTCATTTTCATTTATGACAAGGTAACTTAGTAAATTATGTAAGGAAATATACTTTTTATGGCCATAAATCCTTTCTAAGTTCATGAGATTGGAAAAACATCCCATAAGTGGGTAGACTATCTAGTGGGCCTCACATGATGATGGCCCATATTGAGGTCGCCCCCACATAATGGATGATCCACATCAAAGGTCCGCTTCTAATAATGAATGGCCCACATCCAAGGCTAGCCCCACATGATGGGCAACTCATGTTGAAGGTTGGACCCACATGATGGGTAATTAATCATGGTGGGCTCCACAAGATGGATGATTCACATCAAGGTGGGCCCCACATGATGGACAATTTGCATTAAAGGTCAGCCAAATGATGAGTGGCCCATATTCAAGGGGGTCACGCATGATGGATGGTCCTCATGACAGTGAGCTCCATATAATGGGCAGTGTATATTGAAGGTGGGCCCCATATGATGGATAAAAACATTGATGGTGGGCCCCATATTATGGATAATTAACATCAAAGCTGGGACCTACCTAATGACCTATGCACTTTAATGGTCGACCCCTAATAATGAATGGCCCACAACCAATGTAGGCCGACGTGATGGATAACCCACATTAAAGGTGGGTCCTACACAATGAATGATATACATCAAAGGTTGGCGCCACATGATGGACGGTGGATGTGAGGTGAAGTAGGGATAAACATGATGAGGTCAATCACCATCCTCCTCAAGGATAACTACTTCGAATCCACAAAGCTTCTCTGGAATCCTCACATAGACTTCTCAAATCCACGAGAAAAAAGCATGAAAAATAGAAATAATATTTTAAAAAATTCAAAATTTGATTGATGAATGAAATAAACAAGTCTACATCCCTTCAAATAGGGATAACAAGCCTTTGGAAGAAGTTTCGGAATTAAACTACAACTAAAACTCCTAAAAATTGAGACTTACTATAAATAGTAAACTTACTATTTATAGACTATCATGATTCCTACTACTGTGCTTGATTTTCAGCCAAAAATACTAAGTGTCCTATTTAGCCAAACCATGATATTCCCCTAACTATTCTAAGCACTTTTCATGTTGGGCGCAACTCCTAAAGCCCAAGTGATGAAGAGTTATATTCAAACTAAAACTTACTATAAACAGTGAAAATAAAATTAAAACTGGATTACCCTGGTGAAGTATGTCCACCTTTTTATTATTAAAAAAAAAATAGTAAAAATGAAATTAAAATAGGAACTCGACCATCGATCTGATGGTATTTCGCAAATTCGGCATCAGCAATCTAGCGTAGTAGATTGGGTGGCTCAAGTAAATCGTCCTACCCAAAAATCATATATGGCACATTGGATAACTCATTGTAGTTTGCAAGATACGTCTATTTTAAAGTCTGGATGGTCTGGATCACTTTCACTTTCGATCAAGCCTTTTTTTATCCATCTTGGCCATGATATTATCCGTGACCCATGACCCATTATACATCATGAGGGACCAAATAGACTTCTAGATAACTACCCGTGATGTTGGAAACTTTATATGCTTTTCTACTTTTCCAATGATATTGAACGTACTTGCTGATTAATCAAAACATTTATTTCAGTGGCAATAATCTTTCCCATCACAAACTCCGATTATCAGAATATTATTGAAAAAGCTGACTATGGAGGGAAAACACGTGTAACACTTACACACGAACATTAGGTCCGCAGGCCTTATTGGAATAGCTCCTACCAGGCTACACATTGCTAAGCAAAGAAGCACTTGCCAAAGTTGCATGCTCCCCACATTCGACATTCTCCATCGGGTGGGACACGATGTGCAGTAGTATTCTGACTAGACAACGTAGCCCACCTCATGGAAAGCGTGGACCTCATACACGTGTCCCACACTGGCATGTGTGGTGGTTTCACACACATGCGGGCATCACAAACTTAAGTGTTTCATATAAGTCAGTTAAAAGGAACGAGATTTGCACGGGCGACGGGGAAACACAACAAGGGATGTGCCCTAGGGAGTGTCAATCCTGGGCCCTCCGTCATATCAACAGTTGCACTTTCTCCGTCAATCCCAACCGTCCAATCAAAGCATTGGATCATGGAAGCGAGCGTCGTTTGTACGACCTGCAACGCTAGAGAAATGCCCGGGCAGCCTCTCCGACCACTCCCGAACGGCAAGTAATGGAAATGCTGCCCCCTAACGTCCACGTGGTGACTCCGATCACTCTCATCATCAGACGGCATGAATCTCTCAGGACGAAATTCAAGTGGGTCAACCCAATGCTCAGGGTCCCTTCCGATGGCCCACACATTGACGAACACTAGGGTGTTAGCCGGTACATCGTAGCCTCCGATCTTGCAATCTTCAGTGGATTCTCTATGAAGCAGAGGGCTCGGGTGCAGTCGGAGTGTTTCTTTGACAATTGCCTGGAGATAAGGAAGATTTGGGACGTCTGATTCTTCAACCAATCTATTCTTTCCTACGACTGAATCGATCTCTACCCTTGCTTTCTTGAACATGTCGGGATGCTTGATGAGTTCCGCCAAGGCCCATTCCGTTGTGATTGCAGACGTATCGGTTCCTGCCACAAAGATATCCTGCAGAAGATTCAAAAGATGGAATATCAAATACTCATCTGATCAAATACTGTATAAGCTGGGATGGGCTATTGGGATTATTACTTTGGGCTGAGGCAGTGTTTTTAAGAAACTGGAATGTCCATCCGAGTCGACTCGGACTCGTTCGGACATGATCCGGTTCGACACCAAGAGTCAACTGGACGAGTCATGGCTAGCTGAGCCTGGCTGATTCGCCCCCGACTCGAGACTGGACGAGTTCAATCACATCAGCCCCCATCCCTCATTGTCGCCTAGCTACCCTACTACGGTACAGACTGCCTTTGTATCATTTCCCAGTAACGGTCCAACTTCAACACAATAACAAGAAGGGCTTTGTAGGCGGCTAGGACAGTTCGATCAATCCACTGTTGAATATGCTGCGGTCCACTACTCCGGCAATTGGGATTGGAAGCGGATTGGCGGGTGTTCCGGACACCAGAGACCTCGCGAAGTCGCCAAGTTCTGTAGGCCTTACCATGAGGTACGTGTTATATCCAAACCATCTGAACATTTTTCCAGACCGTTATAAGGGTTGAATCCAAAAATAAGACAGATCCAAAGATCAAGTGGACCACACTGGAGAAAGCAGCAGGAGATTGATCGTCTATCATTGAAACCTGCTTGAGGTTTTTGGATCAATCTGATATTTGTTTTTTCTTTCTTCATCCATGTTTGTGTGACCTTATGAACATATTGGATGGAGAAAAAAAATGTTGTGGGTCTTACGAATGTTTTAATGGTGGGAATCATTATCCACACTGCTATTTGTTAAGTGGTCTACTTGAACTTTGGATATGACTCTTTTTTGGGAAAATGCCCTTGTAATGATCTCAAAAAATGGATGGACTGTGTAGATATAATAAATATATCATGATGGGGGCCACAGAACTTTGATCACTTTCCGTGGTTGGTAATGTTACGAGGCTTGATCACTTCCGGGCTCTTTTGAATGCGCCAGGTACATTCCCGGGCTAGGTCGCTGGTGTGCGATACAGCAGCTAATTGACTCTTTCGATGGCCATTTTACTAGGATTATCATTTTTTATCCCAGTTGTCTAAATCTGTAAACCTTACCGGGAAAAAAACAAATTAAAACCAAACAAAACAAGGAAAGAAACGAAGAAATAAAACAAAATGAATATTGAAAAGGCCGGTTCCACTTATCCTCCATGTCCTTCGTGGAATGAAAGTCCAACGGTCCAAATTCAACATATCCCATTTTTACTACATGGCATGTTTACATTAGAGACCACCTAATGAATGGCCGTGATCGATCATCCGATGAGAAAGATTGACGATCATAATTCAAAGGGCGAGGCTTGGGGTAGGCCCGGGCACGGATTTTGAACTGTTTCGGGCCGGGCCATCTGCTAGTTCTATTCAAATTTTAAGATTATTAAGGCCCGAGCTCGGCCCATTGACACGCCTATCCAGTCCGAAACGGGGTCCATTCCAGTGGTACCGGTACTATCGTAAGCTACGGTAGTACGGAGAAGATGTAGCGCTAACTTCACTCATGCATACAAATCTAACCCATCCATCCGATCCTACAGTCTATGTTACCACCAACGCCCAAAATTCAGGCTGATCCATGAAGCAGGAGGACCACAACAGAGGGAAAAAGTCGAGAGGGGATGCCCAATCTTGTTTTGCGTGGGGTCCACCGTGTTGTTTATATGAAATCTGGGCGATTCGGACATTTCTTCAGGCATGGATAAATGTTCAGACCCAAAACTTAGGTTTGTTTGCAACTCAGGTACCCAACTTGTTCCTGTGCTGTAGCCCCCATGTGATTTGTATCGATCCGATTTTCGGAACCCTTGGTAATATGTGGTCACGCATCTGATGTACGGTTCGGATGTGATGAATACATCACGTGGGCCACACATCTTCCCTTACCACCGTAAGCTTACCACCCCAAGCCGTCTGGAAAAGACAAGGTGAATTGTGCTTACCAGGATAAAGGCTTTGATGTTGTCCCTCGTCAGTTTCATCTCGGCGCTCTCATCTTCCGATATCTCGAGCAAAATATCGAGAATATCCTTCACACCATCGCCTCTCCCTATCTTCATCTTCCTCTGTTCTTCATGCTCTTTGATGATCCTCTCCATCATCGCATCGAATCTCTGGTGCACGTCCTTGTACCTCTTCTTCAGTCCCTGCAAATCCAAATTCCGACATAACCCGATATAATCCGATATGTTGAACGTGCCGGCCAGCACCGCCACTTCGTGCACCAGCTTTCTCATCTCTTCCGCCTCCCCTTCCGAGTCCGAACATATGCAGCTCATTGCCATCCTCGATACTGTGTTGTTCGTCATCGTTACGAGCTCTCGGCTAACATCGACTGCTTCTCCTCCATTGGATTTCTTATGTAGAAGTCGCAAGAATCGCCGGATCTCTTCACTACGGATGGGCTGGAGCTGATCAAGCGTCCGCCCACCTAAGAGATCGGACATGCAGAGCTTCTTCATGAACTTCCAGTAGGGGCCGTAAGGAGCGAAAGCGAAACCAGAGGTGCCGTAGGCGAGGTAACGGATGGCTGATGGTTGAGGTCGGGATGCGAAGGTGGTCTCATGGGTCTTGAGGATTTCTCTTGCAATGTCAGCGTTGGAGGCGACGACAGCGGGGACAGAGCCGAGGCGGAGGTGGATCAACGAGCCATAGCGCTTGGAGAGCTTGTGGAAAGCTTGGTGAGGGATGGGACCGAGGAGGTGGAGATGTCCGATGATGGGGAGGGGTATCGGGCCCGGAGGGAGGTGGCGGGCCCTGGTTCGGGAATTAGAGAAGATGATCCGGATAAGGACAGTGGAGATGAGCCAGATGAGGAAGAGGATGGCGTAGAAATGGAGATCGCTGGCCATGGTTTGTGTGATAGACGGTTAGGCGGAGAGTGGAGAGGAATGGGAATGAAGAGGTGATCAGATGGAATGGTGTGTGGACTTTACAGGAGGAATGAAATGAGAGTGAAAATGAAGGATCATTTAACTTTTGCTGATAACGTCAAACAGACTTGTACGAAGGGAGAAAACAAATATAAACAAATGGGAGAAAACTTTTGTTGCGCGTGAGAAGTTTTTAATGTTGGGTGATCAATCACCTGTTTCCTGTGGCGTGGTCCACCTGAGATTTGGATCTACCTCATTTTTTGCCTCATGTCCTTACAATGAACTGTAAAGATGGATAGACCGCGTGATAAAACACATACATCATGGTGATGGTGAGGCAAACAGCATTGACTTATTGGTACATCCATATTGGCAGGGTCTAGACTCGGGATAAAATATGCGTCCGAACAATGGCCCTTGTTGCCCGCGAATGACGGATAGGGTATTACCGCCACTGGCATCTAGAGACGGAAGGTCTTAGCTGGGGATATGCGGGCCCACTGTAATGTATGTTTTTTATCTATTAAATAGATCAGTCAAGAATAAAAGAAAGAAAAAATCAAGTAAACCCCGTCACAAGAACTGACAGTTTCATTACACATGGGCGCAGATTCCGCGCGAAGTTTCTGAGCTGGTAACCTATGCAAGGTCCAACATGATGTTTTTGATAAATCTATTTCGTTCATTCATTTTGCAAGCTTTTTTTTATGACTGAAGGCCAAAAATAATCCAAATCTAAGACTCAAGTGGGCTGAAAAGGAAATAATTGAACATCTACACTTGGAATATTCGTAGGGCCACATAAGTTTTGATTCTATGTAATATTATTGTTTTATATTCATCTCAGTAATAATGATTTTATGAGCCTAATAGATGGCATGTAAGCATTGAAGCGGATTGGCTGGTGTACCTCATATTGATCATGAGTAATGTGTTATATCCAAACCATGCATTCATCCATTTGGTAAGCCCATTTGGTAAGCTCGTCTTAAGGCTTTTGACGAAAAATAAAATAGATCTAACTATCAATTGGACCACGAAAAATAAGACAGATCTAACTATCAATTGGACCACACTGCAAAAAGTAGTTTGACATTGAACGTCTATCATTGAAACTCTTTTTAGGATCACAAAAGTTTTAGATTAATATAAAAAAAAAATTTCTTCCTCTTCATTCAGGTCTTTTTGACGTTATAAACAAATTGGATGGAAAATAAACGTTATGATAGGCCCTAAAAATTTTTTAACGGTGAAAATCATTATCTCCACTGCTATTTTTGGTGTGGTCCAGATGATCTTTGAATATGATTTGTTTTTTGAATAATGCTCTAAAATGATCTCTAAAATTAGATGAACGATGTGGATATAATAAATACATCAGTGTGGGGCCCATGTAACTTTGATCTCCTTTAAACCGTTGGTACAACTCGGAGCTCTAGGAGTGTCAGTGCTCGTTTTCGCACAGCACGTACCTACAACGGTTATATTGCAGTTATATAGCAGGTATGTGGTACACTAGCAGCATCACTCTCAACCTTAGGAAGGTTTCAACGGTAAGAATTTTTCTATCCACCTTTTCCTTTGCTGTGGCCCACTTGAGTCTTCGATCCAAATGAATTTTGATCTCATGTCCTAAACTGAGCTAAAAAAAAAAAAAAAATGGACGTAATGAATTTATCAAAAATATCATAGCAGGCTCACATTGGTTACCGGCGCAAGAATTTCCCATGAATGCCTTTTTCCTGCGAAAGCCTTTAGCAAGAAATCCTTCGTCCTGCAATGCGCGTCCCGGAAGGAAGCATATTGGTTGCTGTACCACAAAGCAGCTATATAGCTGCTGTAGGTACGTTACGAGCACCGATGCTCATCGAGCTCCGAGTTGTACCAACGGTTCAAAGGAGATTAAAGTGACATGGGCCATACAGTGATGTATTTATTATATCTATACTGATTATCTATTTTTAGAGATAATTTTAAAGCATTATCCGAAAAATAAATAATATCCGAAGATCATCTGGGGCCCACCACAAATAGCAATAGAGATAATGATTTTCACCGTTAAACAATTCGTAGGGCTCACCATAACATTTATTTTCCATCCAATCCATTCACAAGGTCATAAAGACATGAATGAAAAGGAAAAAAAAAAAATTCATATTGATCCAAAACCTTTGTGACCCCAAAATGAGTTTCAATGGTAGACGTTCAATCTCCCACTGCTTTTTTGAGTGTGATCTACTTGATAGTTAGATCTATCTTATTTTTCGTTTCAAAACTTAAGAATACCTCGTTATATGGATAGACGGTTTGGATATAAAACATATCCTCCTTATCAAACCCACGGACCTCGTTGAAGGCAATACTGCAGCTATATACCTGGCGTGAGGTACACTAGCCAATCCACTTCCGTCCCCGCGTACGAGCTCAGGCTTCTCTGACAGATATTTTAAGGACGTCGAAGCATTTTGAACACGTCAAAGTCATATCATTCGAAAAGACAAAACAGGTATTAATTAGGGGCACATGTGTAATTAATTGCACAATTACAGAAATTTTGTGATGTTCCTCTCCGGCCGAAGGCGACTTGCGTTGATCCAAAACTCCGTGGCCCACCGCGGGGTATGTATCATATCCACCCCGTCCATCCAATTTTTTAACTCATGTAGAATCAAAACTCAAGAAGGCCATACCACATGAAACGGTGTGGATGAAGACACTCGCCTGAAAATCTTGTGGATCTTATAATTGAAAATTTCTTGGTAGCTATGTTTTCTTTTCATCCACGTCTACGTGAACTTATTAACTGATTGGTTGCGAATAAATATCATCGGTCGCCTTTAAAGAAGTTTTCAATGATAAAGAGTTCAATCCTCAGTTTTTTCCTGTGATGTGGTCCACTTGAGCCTTCGATCAGCCTCATTTTTTAGCTCACATCCTAAAAGGACCTGTTAAAATAAATGGACGGCGTGGATAAAACGTTTACACCTCTGTGGGTCCCACGGAGCCCCTGACTGGACCGGCGGTCTAGCTAATAACTCCTCGGATTTGACACATCCTTTGGTGGCCCGAGGCATTTAGTCCGAGTCTGCGGACTTGTATGTTTTGTCCCCAACAGAAACGATTATACAATACATATATATAGAATGGAACGGGATTCAAAGGCCCCCAGAAAAGGACGTCCTACCTACAGCATAAGCTCTGTGGGACTCACTTCGATGTATGTGTTATATAGACGCAGTCATCTCAGCATTAGATCATACATGAGACAAATCAAAAGCTCTTCTGGTGGATCACATAACAGGAAACAGCTCGCCCACCATTAAAACCTTCCTAGGGCTTACATGTGATGTTTGTTTCCCATCCAACATGTTCATAAAGTCACTCCAACCTGGATGAAGGAAAAACAGAAACATCAGCTTGATCCAAACTTCTCCAATCTCCAAAAAGATTTTTAACGGTGGTCATTCAATCAAAACATTTTTGCAATGGTGAGGTGTTGAGATCCTAAATTGATCTGAGAAAATGGATGAACGGTAATGATAGGATCCACATAGCTTTGCAGTATAAGAATCATCTGCAGCGGCGCTGCAAGTTGTCCGCGTGAGCCAGAAAGGATTGAAACGATATATAAAGGTTGAGCCTGCGTCAATCCATCCCTGAGAATTACAATACAATACGTTGGACTTTAGCCGATAGACTTGGATTTTTAGCTGATCCGAGCAGTTTCTACCGAAAACTTCCCATGACTGGTGAATGCTCTTCTTGATCGTTTGATCATTGGAAGGTCATGATGGCCGTCACATGCAAACCTAAAGTACCAAAATGATTTAAATTAGGAGTTTTATTTGTTTGAAACCACAATACAAAGTGAGACCCATCATATAAATAATTTGAGTCGTTGGAAGAGAAACCAGATTAATTAAGAAACTAGATTCCCGATGTATTCTCGTTGGAATGTACTCTACCAATCAATATGATAATGGTTTTATATATGTAAAGATGGAGAAGGTCTCAAGTCCAACACATACATTATTAAAAGGGAAGTTACCGTTGTGGAATATCACAAACTCCTGAGAGTCTACCACTGAAGCAAGAGTAAGGATACGATTAAAAGGGAAGTTATTTGCTTGGTAGATTATAGATTTAGGTTCAACCAGTTGGAACTGAGAGAGAGAGAGAGAGAGAGAGAGAGAGATGATCTCACGTGCGTGCACTAATGTCCAAGGTGTTATTTGCGCACCTAAATTTTTGACCCGCTTGGTGGTGGGAGAGACTCGCCGGACTCTCATGCTTCCTCCTCATTTATGGAAGTTCAAGAAAGTTGACTGCATGGTGTGCCGCGGTTACCAAGTTATGTGGCCCAACTATGATGCATGTTTCATATCTACACCACTCATCCATTTGGAGAGATCATTTTTGGGCTCATGATGTAGATCCAAATCTCAAGTGGACCACACGATTGAAAGCAGTGGGGATGATGATGTCACCGGTGAAAACTTACTAGGACCCACCATGATGTTTGTTTGCCATCAAACCCGTTCATAAAGTGTCACGGATGTAGATTAAGAGAAGAAATATATATAGGATTGATCCAAAACATCTTTGAACTCAAAGAAGTTTTCAATGGTAGGTGCGCAACCCCTACTTTCCTTTTTTTTTTTTTTTTTAATGGTTCACTTGAGATTTTAATCTTTTTTTTTTTTTACACACACACACACCGCCATACACTCACACCGTAGTGGGATTTCACCACCTATGGATGCTTGAACCCTTGATCGAGTGTTGAAACTCCCGATAGTCACTACCACTGGAGCAAGAGCAAGGATCCTTCGTATTTTAATCTGCCTCATTTTTTAACTCATGCCTTAAACTTAAACTGATCTCTTCAAATGGATGGATGGTTTTTTTTTTTTTTTTTTGCCAGATTATTTTAGTATATTGGCCTAAAAATGAGTTATATCCAAAACTCAAACCGGCTGCACTGTATGAAAAAGTGGACCGGGAAATGCCTGCTGTTGAAATCTCACTGAGTCCACCATGATGTTTACATGCCATCCATGCCATCCGTAAGGTCGTTCTTACTGGGATGAACTGAAACGGAATCATTAGCCTGATCCAAAACTTATGTGGCCCCACAAAATTTTTAACAGTGGATGTTCAATTGTCACTGTTTCGTGTGTGGTGTGGATTACTTGAGTTTTGGACCTACCTCATTTTTAGACCAATATCCTAACATTATCCGGAAAAAGAGATGGAGAGGATGGATTTCTCACCGACATCACGGTGGAGCCCACCTTAGTTCCCGCAGAAAGTTCGTGCAAAAGACTCTGGCAGGCAATCAGCTGCCAGCGTGAGACAGGGAGGGGCGAGCGATTGGTGAGAACCCAGCCTCACCTAAAAAGGTGCTTCCCTTACCATGTGGCCCACCTTGATATATCTATTTTGTATCTATGCGGTCCATCTTTTTTACCAACTGCATGATTCCAAAAACAAAGCAAATCCAATTATCAAGTGGACTATAACATGGGAAACAGTGGTGATTGACCATTAATGTACTACAAAAGTTTTGGATTAAGATGATATTTGTATTTTTTTTCCGTCACCCAGGTGCGCCCTGAGAAGTTTTTAATGGTAGGACATTCAATCACTACTGTTTCCTCGAGTATGGTCCGCATGAGATTTGGATATTCTTCAATTTTGGGATAATGTCATAAAATGATCCAGAAAAACAGATGAACGGCATGGATACCGAATAGATACATCAATGTGGGCCCTAACGTAAGGGCCGCACAGTCTTGGGTTAGGCCGTGGTCTCACCAAATCGGCTCCCTCGGGAAGAACAGTGACCAGAGGAAACGGAGTGTTCTGTAGACCTGTATATGTATATCCAAACCAGTTCATCCATTTGGTGAGATCAGTTAAGGGCTTAGCCCAAAATGAGGCAGATCTAAATCTCACGTGGATCAAACCAAAAAAAAAAAAAAAAAGTGAGATTGATTACCTACCATTGAAAACTTCTCGGGCCACAAAAGTTTTGGTTTGATCTCGCAAAATATTCATTACTTCCCTTAATCCAGGTTGTGAAAGCTTATCAACTGTGGGTATCATTGTCCCCACTGCTTTTAGTGGTGTGGTCCACCTAAGATTTGGATCTAAAGCACTTTTTTTGGGCCCATACTCTAAAATGATATCTCAAAATGATGTGTAGTGTGGATATGACACGAGTATCATAATGAGGTACACAGAACTTGGTGACGTCAGCCCACCAGCCAATTACATGAGCTTTCACACCAGATCTTTGTTCTTTTTTAACTCCAAAAGTAACTTCCAATTTTAACCTCTAAAAATAATCCAAAATCTTAAAATTTAGGTGCACAAAATAGCACCCTACGATCAGTGCGCATGAGATCTATTATGGGGAAATCTGAATAAGGACAATCAAGATCGTCCTGTGCTATCCAAATCAATTATTAAGGCCTCGGAAGGAGAGTGCAATTCGACCTCTGGATTACGACTATAAGCGGGCGGAGACGAGCTCTCATCTTCGTTCTCATCATCTGAATACGGCATTTAATGAACAGTCGAACTACATGTATGTCTGAGCCCGAGGTGAATTATTCGATTGATTCCGAGTGCTAGTACTTGGCCTCAGGTCTGGATAAGATGAGGCCGAGCCCAAGTGAGGATACTCCGAGTGCCGAGTCGGGAGACTAGCCTAAATGTGGACGTGACCGAAGATCTCGCCCAAGGATACATGTCATTAAGACACGATATGCCACATGACCCAAAGATTGCTGATAATATCTCCACGATTACAATATCCACGTGATTGAGTAAATCGTGCCGAGATTAATGGACGCGATCCTCTCTGCTCACAGGTATAAATACCAGGAGATCCTATTGCCACAGGTATGAAAGATCTCGCACACTCTCTCTACGTTACACGATTTAGACCCAGATTCCCTAGCATGACTTAGGCATCAAAGGGTCCCTCGGCTGAGCCAGGGTCTCTTTTGCTCACCCCTTTGTGCAGGACCAAAGTTTGCTTGAGGTTCGCCGCATTGAGTGGAGAGTGGTCCAGATTTTGACCTCAACAAGATCATATCTCTTTCTCATATATATATATATATATAATTCCATGTTTCCTCCCGAGTATCTTTGTTCTTTTTTAACTCCAAAAGTAACTTCCAATTTTAACCACTAAAACTGATCCAAAATCTGAAAAATTAGGTGCACAAATAGCACCTTGCGGTTGGTGCATGTGAGATTTTATATATATATATGATTCCATGAGCTTTCACACCCGAGTATTTTTGTTCTTTTTTAACTCCAAAAGTAACTCCCAATTTTAACCACTAAAAATAATCCAAAATCTAAAAAATTAGGTGTGCAAATAGCACCTTGCGATTAGTGTGTGCGCGCGCGCGCGCGGACATGATGTGACTCCTAAATCTGGACGTGCAAACTAGTTCGTACAGAACGTGCAAACGTTTTGGAGACCTCATCATACATGATGTGACTCCAAAATCTGGACGATCCACATGAAGCAACACCTGATGAAACTCTCCGGGCCCAACTTTTACTTTGATCCAAAACTTTGGTGGGCCATAGAAAAAGAAAACAGTTTCCTCCCTTGATTTGCATCTCTTTTCTATGGCCCACCAGAGTTTTATATCAGGGTGAAAATTGGTTCTCATGAATTTCATGGGATGCCGCATCACATGGACTGTTTGGATTAGACGCCCATGACACGTGTGCAAAGGTACACACGCCTCAGGTGAGCATGCCTCTATATAAATCAGAGTGAGGAACTCTCGAGTTCAACCGGCTAGCAAATAGCGACATGGAGATGGGATTTATTTCACACTTGCTAAAGGGGTTGGTGGCTGAGATAGGCCCTACTGTGTTTAGGTGAAATCCACCAAACCACCAAGTGTGTCACCCAATGTTAAGCTCAGGGCTTAGAAATCAGCCCCATTTATGATTCAGGTGGACTACACTATTCGAAAGTGTACAGCCTCGTCTGTAATTTAAGTGGACCACATGATTCCAAACAGTGTACAAGACAACACTCACCCTCCAAACTTTTTACCTTTGTGTAGCCCACTTGATCCAAGGAAAATAATCCAATGATCAAAGGTTTGAAATGGCCAAGTGGGAGTGCCTCATATGCACCGTATGAAACCTTGCACGTACGTAAATGTTACATCTGTTGATGAGCAGGTGATTAGCGTTCGTCACTAAAAACTATGCTGACATTATAAACAAGTTAGGTACAAAAGACAGTTTCAATTAAGAGTAATTAACAATATATTACAACTCCATTTCTGTCTTTAACAATCAAAATATGATCTTAAAGAATTCTAATAAATTTGGGATTTGTTTTTATTTTTTTATTTTTTTTTACACACCCACGCCGTAGTGGGTTTTCACCACCTATGGATACTCGAACCCTTGACCGGGTGTTGAAACTCCCAAGAGTCTACCTCCCAAGCAAGAGCAAGGATCCGGGATTCATTTATTTATGTACCGTTTTCTCCCTGCAGAGTAAATGGAAAAAGATGTAATAATACCTTTGTTGCAAATGATCTCACCAGTGTAAATTGTCCTAATACCAAACAAATCCAACATGCTTGAGCCAGTTAATGATCAAATTATCTAGACTGTAGTGTAGATCACTTGATGAGTGACTCGAGACCCCATACACAGTGACAAAAAAAAAAAAAAAAAAAAAAAAACAGAATTGAATTTGCATTCAAGCCTTTGATCATTCCCATCTGGCAGGTCAAGTTGACGCTTACAACTGAAATCACATTTTATGATGGTCCAAGACATGTACATGGGGTATGTTGGCTGGCAACAATTTCCATTTTTACCACCCACTCGATGACCGCTATTTGTATTGAAAGCATAGTCAGTTTTGACCAATTTTGAATGGCAGGCCATCCATGACTAGGACCACGAGAAGGACCGCCCGGCCACCGCCCCACCAACCTCGTGAGGTAGGGATGACAATCACTCCTTTTTATCCACGGGACTAACTGGAGGCAAATCTTTCCAATAAATAAAGGATTGCAAAGGTAGGTGTTTGAAAAGATGAGGTCGGAAGAACACATTAGAGAAAAAAAAAGAAAAGGGAAAAGCAAGAAAGATGGGATGGGCGCTGTGAAGGTGTTCTCCATGATTTTCTATCTTCTATATTTCAATTTTCCAGAAATTAATTAAAAATTTTCAGACATTACCCCAAAATGGTAGGTTTGATAATAATCCAGAACCCAAACAGGAAGCAGCACTGTTTTTTTTTTGGAAGGCATGCAGGAAGCAGCACTTGTAGCTTCTGCACTGCATGACCACAAAGCAATGGTAGAAACGTGATTGGGACCAGACCCATGCATTCGAATCGGCATTTCACTTAAAAATACTATACAGCATCTGCACGAACCAATTTCCACTTCCCTTGCAATGTGCTGCGGGTGCTCCCAATTCAAGCCAAGCTGTCTGATCAACCCCCACAATGGAGATCCTTCCACATAGTAACTCTCCATTTTCGTCTGTTGACTTGGAGCTCAGACCCTGTATTTGCATTCAGACATCACCCATTTATCTTTCCTGAAGCTGGCTTTGTAGAAGGAAATAACAAGGTTGCAGTTGCTTCTTAGGCTTTTACATGTCATGCTGTATCTTAGAAGATTGCTGCTGGTTTTTGTCAGAATATCTTGTCACTTGAGCTGCATTCTTCAATATCGCCACAGGACTGATGCCTTTGAGAAACCATAACCAAGGAAGATTGCTATAGCCAAACATTCAGAAACCGTTGGCTTGAGAGACTAGTTTACTGAATTACAACTTGATAATGCAGGACGACCCAACCAATCAAACACAACAAGAAAGGTGGGCCATGTTTCTGGAGAGAGGAAATGAATCTGAGGCATCCCGTTGCCAGTTGGGTCACCCACCCAAACTGACGCGGATTCCCTGCGAAAGCCTTTCGCAGGAAGTTCCTGCGCTGGGGACTCAGATGGGGCCCACTGTGATGTTTGTGAGAAATCCTCCCCTTCCATTAGTTTTGTGAGCTCAATTCAGTACATTATGCCAAAAATGAGCCGTATCTAAATCTCAAGTGGTCCATGCTAAAGGAAAATGTGGTTAGGAAAATTCCTGCCGTTGAAATCCACCTGGGTTCGACAGTGATGTTTACATGCCATCCATACCGTTAATAACTTCATTCCTACTGGGATGAACTGAAATCACAAATATTAACATTGTTTAAAACTTCTGTGGCCCACGAATATTTCAACTGTGGACATTTAATTATCAAGTTTTTGGCCCACTTGAGCTCTGGAAACGGTTCATTTTTGGCATCATGTCTTAAAATAAACTCAAAAAATGGATGGACGGGTAGGATTTCTCACAAACATCACAGTGAGCCCCACCTTGGTTCCCAGCGCAGGAACTTCCTGCGAAAGTCAGTTGGGTCACCCACCCCGAAATGATGGGAGCCACCTATGCATTGAATAAGGAGTCCAAATAAGAATAGGTGGGCCACATTTCTTCAACCAATAGGAGTTTGAAGAAATCTCTTTTAGTAGCCCGACTCTTATCAAAAGAACCTCTAAAACAAATGACAAAGAAATCTTTGGAAGGGGTAAAAAGAAAAGAAAAGAAAATGACAGTTGACTATTTGAACATTTGTTTGAAGGGTAGAAATTTCACTGTTGATCCACCAAAGAAGTACCCTACTTGGCGATATTTATGAAAGACAAACCCTTCGTAGAAAATACCCCACTCCATAATTCCAGATTGTTCATCCGATGTATAATACATATTGCGTGTCAAATGCCAAAACTCAATCCAGGAAACGACCAATGAAAACAATGCAGATGCCCTCAACAAAGGAAAGCATAGGGACTTGAAAAAGACTTGTAGTAAGCAATTTGACAGCAAAGTTGATGGAAATCAGTATATAGGTATACTATCGTGATTTTTTTCTTTACTTTATTTCTAAGAGAAATTTAATCCTCATTGGCAGGGGAAGAACCAAAAAAAAACAAACCTTGGTTCCAGCTATGATTGTACCATTGAGTGGATGTGCAGCACAAGCAGTAACACCTTTAGATAACGGAATGAATTTGTTAAGCACTCTTTGATTCTCTTCCTCAGAAATGCTCTTAGTTTCCTCGCTGAAGAAACAAAGAGAACAATCAACATGGAAAAAAAAATTCCAAGTTAACAACAACACTGTTCAAAGATATTTACATATTACAAAAAGGCTTTCACACAAACGCACAGATGCCCAAAAAAATTTAAAACCTTAAAATAAAAAATAAAAAATAAAAACTGTACCCTCGTAAAAATTAAATTTCTCAACTCAAATATTCAGAAACAATAAATTGTACTATCTTCCACAACTAAAAGAAAACTGATCACCTACAGCCAGCTATATGCTAGCTTAGCATGCAGCTCCATCTTTCCTGCTAATGAGTCACCTGTGGGACATTCAAGCATGCAAATGGTAGGCCCCATCATGAAAGTCACCTGAAGCAAAAATCAGTTGATCCACTCATCAAGCAGGTCACACCATCAAAACAGATAGATAAGCGATGTTCTGACTCAATATACAGGTGTGGCCCATCTAATGGGTGGATCGTCCTGATTTTCAAAATGTGATACTCATGGTGGGATCAATTGCTTGTATAACTTCATAATTGTAGATAACTAGATTTGGATATTGCTCACTTGAAATCCACATGGCATGCTGAGGTGGAGTCTGGGTAGAAGTCTAGCAGATGAATCCCATCATCAGATGAAGACCCAACTGCATATATCTGCACAAGAAGACAAGACATTACAAGATATTTTTGCTATAACTGAATCCCATGGTTAATTATTGCTATAGTTCTAAGAAAACCACAAACACATAAGGTCATGGCTTGCTGAGTGTAGCTCTAATCACAATATTCATATACATGCGTAGGTTGCTAACTTTGGTCATTCATCATTTGTGCACAAAAATAAATAGACAAATAACTTCCTTTTGGCATGCTACAGTATTGTTGTAAAAATCAACAAAACCTTCATTTAAGCTAATGCAAAACATACTTATATTTGGAACTTTATAAGCTCATAACCTTGAAAGAATGATACTCAGAGAGCAATAAAAGACTGGTGCCAGGCCTCACAATGACCTCAAATTATGTCACAACTTTCTGCTGTGTCAAACATAGTAAGGACCTACAGTCCGGCAAAAGCAAAGATAATAAACCTAATTCTAGTCATACTGATTCTGATGCTTAAGGTTCGGTTGGTATCTGTAGAAGGACCAGTGCTCGAAATATCGGTATCGCAATAAATTTCATTGGCCGAGGATACGGAAACAATGTCGATATCACCAATAATATTGCCGATAACCGGTAGTGCGGGAAACATGGGGAAAATGGTGGAATTTCTCAGTGAAACTTCAGGAGATGCTAAAATACACGTAGTTGTTTATTTAGGAATAAAAATTACAAAAAGAATGCATACATAATAAGTTTCCATTTAATGGGGGACCTAAAAGCATGTGTAGTCGTAAGAAATCAGTCCAACCATCCCATCCGTCCCATCTATCCATCCAAACATCCATCAGTATTTCAGAATATCGACAACACATGACATTTCACCAAGAAATCGTCAACAACTGGAAAGAAAATAGAAGATTGTGGTCTCGATATTGCCCATATTGCAATAATGATAATAGCACGATATTATTGACATTATTGCTGACAAATTGAACACCGCACGCAACCATGCACCCATGAAGAAAAAAAATTGAAATGAAAAATAAAATAAAATAAAATAAAAATAGATTTTTAGCGATATTGATACACTGGCAATATTATCAAAATATCGCCGATACACTGGCGATGCAAGCAACACCTGGAATTTACACAGTAAAAAATATTGGCGATACATTGGCAATACAAGTGACACCTAGAATTTGCACGGTCAAAATTATTGGCGATATCGATGCATTGGCGATACTTAGCAATACATAACCCATACCTGGAATTTCTTATACTACCAATGTTATCAGTATCACTACCGCTGTTATCAATATCACTGAGCTGGAGATAGGGATAATATCTAGGATATTTCGATGATATCAAAGATACTTCAAACGATGAGAGGGATTAGCAGTAGAGGTGGCAGATGAGTTTATGCCAAAATGAAGGTCCTTTCTAACAAAGGTTTCAATGTGAGCTCTAAGGGCAATGGACACCAATGGGTATTAAAGGGGGAAACACGACAGTTCAATAACTAAATTAGAAATAAAAATCAGGTAAAATTATCGGATTGAATCCTACCGAACAAGTTCCTAACCATGCTGGTTTTCGCAAGTGCAAAGAATTGGTTGACATGTCTTTGCCGTGCCTAATTCCCACAAATCAAAGAGAAGAAAAGGTTAATGGGAGAGGACAGATAATTGGCCTGACCTCTAAAATATCATGTCATATGAAAGTACATAGATCAACTTCACTTACAACCAAGCAGGGGGTGGGCAGTGCATGTGTGTCACTTGAAAATTATAAATATTCAGAACTCCAGACCTACACAAACAATGTAGATAGAATATGAATTAAAGATCAAACAGATGTGTCAAAGGAATCATACTTGGATTTATATACAATCTTGTGAAAAACTCAAAAAAAATGGAAGTATCATGAATGGCTTGAATCACTACAATAATCAGATAGCTATGATTTGTGGCACTTCAAAACTGCAGTAAGACTCATACATATCATGAAAAATCAAACCTGATTTTGATCAGTGTGCAAAAGATCAGAGTGCATAATAAAGGCAATGACATTCAAATCAACACTGCAAATTAGGAAACGTTGACACTTGACGCCCCATCTCAAAATTTGTGAGAAGACCCAAGGTTAGATATTGCTCATGTTGCAAGTAATTTCACTGGCTCTTCTATTACAACCAAGCTATGTAAAACAACATACAGCAAACAACAAATTTTCAAGATGATCGTATAAGATTTGCTCAATCAGAATCTGATCCATGCACATGCATTATATATGAGGAAGAAAGATTCGTAACTGATTATCTAACAATTAAAAACTGATTATCTTATGGAATATGAAAAGCCTGAAGGAATATGACGTCAAAAGTTAGTTTGTCGATGTCATCTCCGACAAAAGACTCTCATAACCTCACGTGTTTGATCTTCACAATTCCAAGCACTAACCACAGGCTACATCAGAAGAACCATGCACTGCATAACAGGCATAAATCGAAAAAACCACCAATGCACCAGCCATACAATCTTTTCAACATAGTAGATATTTGGAAATTTTAACTTCTAGCTGACCCAAATTAATTGGGATAAGGTTTAGATGATGATGAGATACTTGGAAATTTTAAAGAGGGTGAAGTAACCAAAAATAAATAAATTCCATTTATTCAACCTTTGAACTCAGTTCTTTGATAACATGGGAATAAATGGGAGATGCCTACTTTGAAGAGGTTAAGTCCTCAGGCAACATTTTCAATCACTGACATCTTGTCAGTTCCTCCAAAATGCCAAAGCATAACGGAAAATGATTGAAATTAAGGTATTAGATGAGTTAAACTTTAGAGGAGTACAGAGAACAATTTTCAACTAAGATGGTGACAACTAACTAATTTGTTCACAGAATTGGTCGCCAGGCCTGACATTGCACTTGTCACATACAGGAGCCACTGATATGCAACTAAGATGGTGACAACTGCTAAAACATTTACAAGAACTGCAGCAGCTGCAGAAGGAAACAGTGAAAAAAGCATAAATGAGCTCCTGTATGTGACATTGCACTTGTCACATACAGGAGCCACTGATTTGCAACTAAGATGGTGACAACTGCTAAAACATTTACAAGAAGTGCAGCAGCTGCAGAAGGAAACAGTGAAAAAAGCATAAATGGGCTAATTATATGATCGATCACGAGATTCTGAAGCGGAAGCGACATTATCTGCAGAAGTTTCATTCAATAATTAGTCCCAATTATTAACTTACTAGCTCTCCCAGATGACAATCATCTATACTCGTATGTCAATGTTACTGTGATATAGACATCATGATGCATATCCGAATTTGTGTTAAGGACATGGGGGTTGGATTTGAACCATGGTATGGGAAGGTGATTATGGAATGGAAACAAGGTTCAGGTAAACAAAATTTGCCCCCCCAACATAGTATTTGCGACAAAATTTCTCCCCAAAACCTATGAACCTAAAAGGGGAGTTTCTGGCCAAGTTTACAAACCAATGTGCATGTAAGACACAGAAGAGAGTATATGAACATGTAGGGAGCAGCCACAAGACATCTATACATATAAGAGTAAATGATACATACCCAATATGAGCACCGAGTTGAAGCTAAACAATTCATGTAAGAAAGCCCTTGAACCCGATCCAGTCAAACATTACAGCAATGGTTTATTGCTCTGATGGGGTATATTTGAAGGCAAAAGTCATGCCCTTGATGATTGCAACTTGCAATCTCAAGCTCACAGGATGCCATTTGCAAATGTAGGAGCAGAACGAAGCTTGCAGGGAAGCACTGTGTGCATAGGAACTGCAAGGGATTGCATAGGGTAACTATGGTGGAGAGGCATCTGGATCCTATTATTAGGTTTGCATTAGTCTCCCTCAGGTAATTAACTACCATAAGGGGTGTACCATCAGACTCTCTCATCAAATAACATATCCACAGCACAATAGTGAAATTTGTGGCCTTTTTCATATCAATTTTACAGCACATGCAGAGGGACATTACTAACTTGGTAGATATCCCATACGGCATGTTTGTCTGAAAAGCATGCACCGCTCACCGACCAACAACCAATAGTTCCCGCTTACTATCAGTTCTGAAGTCAAACAAGTAGAAGGCCAAATATCAGCCTCCCACTTATCTTTAGTATAGAGTTAGTCATGCCAGAACGCTGTCAATATTAGCATGTTGAATTTCAGAATGTATAGAATGCACCTAATGAAATGGGATATAGTTAAACATGATAGCCAAAGCACGTATCTCAAGGCCAGCATCAGCAATCGTGCCATATCTGTGATTATCCAGAAAACATTTAATAACAAGCAAAGATGCTGTGAATAGAGAGAAAATTGAATTATCTCCTCAACCTACCAACCATCGTCAAGATGGAATGCCAACTGATATGGACAAGATGGATCAAGGTCAATTGAGTGTATTTCCTTTGAGTAAATATCAGACTGTGCCTGCAAGATATCAAGAAACATTTGGTACAACTAAAGTTTTGGTAACATGTAATTTGCAAAGCTTACTCTTTTTTTTTCTGAATTATTTTATTTCATTTCGTTTGGTAGACTAAAAACATTCAGTAAGTGCTTTTCCAGGTTCAGCTAATAAAAAAAAGGAAACAAGGAAGAGAATCAAAGAAAATTGCCTAACCAAAAGAATTGCAAAGATGTGTGTAACTGATGTTGCTATAAACATTGATCAGAAATAGATTCAGTTACAATGCTGTAGAACTAAATAGAATAAACCAATCTGTAAAGAAAGTGTAAAGCAACCAGTGAAAGGGCAAACATTTTCTGTCACCATATGTTGAAATTTCTGTAATTATGTTGCACCCTATTTTCAGAACAGAACCTTTGTTAACAAAAGTAGAGCCTCCAAGCTTGAAATGAATATTTATGAATATTTTTATGTTTCTTGGGATAAGAGAAATGTTACTGCTGCTAGAGTTTGATTATTAGAATGACAAAAATAACTTTCAACCACGTGAAATATTTTCTAGTGGGGCTGCATGACCAGCTCAAGAGCATGGGTGCTAAAAAGTAATTATCAACAAAACAAAGAGGTCCCAGAGCACAGGAAATCTCTATGGCTGCATTTGTAAACTAGTGTGAGGAGAAATGAATTGTGCAAGAATAATTCAAAAATGGATGAGACAAGCTTCAGGGTTTTGTAAACAAAACTTTACTAATCCAGTAGCATAAATTACTTGCTAAGTACTGATTTTCTTCCTTTTTAGTGGTTATTTACAAAGCATTGCTACTGACGGCAACAGCCCAAAGCCAACCCAAGAACCAAGAATAGGCCATGCCCATAACTTGCATGCAAGCCCAAGTGCCTAGGGACCGTTAGATATTTAAGTCATTAAAAGAGGGTGACTAAGAAGGCGAAATGCATAGGAACTTTTGAATGTGGTTTTCAAACAACAAAGTTGCATTGGAATTAATCTAGTTTCCCAGGAAGATGAATCAATTAGGTAGTAAATATAAAGTAGCAGATTTCCTAAATTGACCATTAGCTTCTTTAGCAAGTTTTCTCTTCTATAAAAAGCCATGTACTAGTTCTCTTTTGAGCATGAATGGATGAAACAAAATTTTCCAGCACTTACTTCCTTGCTAATGTGAGTCCATCAACCCCCTTCAGAGGTCCGATGTATGTAATTGATTGGTGTGACTCCAATCTTGAATTCATCTAAGTTGACTCATCCAATTATCATTCTTTCTACTTCTCTTTCTCATTATCGACCACCACAAAAATCTCTCCACTCTTATTCGACTAATTCTAGGCCTCATATAACCCAAAACCTAAAATTTCAACTCACCTGTTAAATCTTTTCCTGCATTGGCTACAGAACAATCTCATGTGTTCCTTTGTTGGTTCATTTGGTTAAGCAGCAATCCGATTTTTGGTTGGGTGCCTGAATTAGGAGAATACATCTTTATGACTGATTATTTGGTATTATTTTTCCTTAACCATTTATCACAAAGCTTTACAGAGTACCACCACATCACCATACCCAGCCAAAAAGCAAGTCCCAAATTTCATGGACAAAACAAAATCAGAATATTGTTTTAATGGACATGGAATTGTTTTAATCAATTTGGATGTATCTTTTCACATATACATGCCCAAAGTCTTAGAATTAAAATGAGATGTGAATGCAAAGAGACTACAAACAACTTTGAAGTGCTTGCATGAAGATATTTAACATATTACCATAAGATGTGGATGTCAAATACAGGAATCAATACAAAAATATAAATCAAATAGCTGAATAAATTGTGATTAGTTTTGCATACCTTCAAGGATGTGATTTTCTCTAGCATCTGTGCTAGCTTCACAGATGTTACAGGTGGATAATATACCTGGTCCAAAAGCCCAACCGACATAAATACAATGAATGACTGAAACTGTAAACTAGATTCAAATAGGCAATTTGACATATATATGATCATAACTTAGGTTCTTGGATTGTAGATGTTACCAATTCATCTTCAAGGTTCATATTGGTTGACAGTTGACACATTATCCTGCCGGTTCGATTTAAAGAAAATATGGCAAGTTTAGTTTCTCTTTTGTGTGCACAAATTCACTTCGTATTTTCCCCTTCCTATGGATTCTTCTAACTCTTTTTTTTTTTTTTTTTTTGGCACAGACCCAAGAAATATCTATTGACTCGAAGAGTAACTGACCAAGACCCTTTGACTTAGAGATTCATTGAGCATGACTTGACCACTAAATATTTAAATCATGAATGTTATTAATCCCTTTCAATGAATTCCTAGACACTAAATGTGTTTAATTTCACTAAATTACAAGTGCATTCACTTGTTACACATGAGTTGGTAGAGGTTTCTAGGCATCCTGGACTCTTAGGCTCTTGGAATAATAACGTCATTGCCATGTTCACATTGTCATGAACATAGAACAAAGCCACTTTTTGCAAGCACATAATTGGATGTTGAAGAAAACATATATGTCCATTCTTGTATACCTCTTTGTGACTTTGAAAAGCAATAGATGTTCTCCCGCCACGAAGATCCCAGGCATAGATGATCCCTTGTTTACTTGCTCCATAAACTATCTACGAATCAAGAAGTAGTGAGGTTTTTTTTTAAATTTATATACAAGATAATATACAAATGTCGAGAGGAAAGTGCAAGAGTTAGATGCTTCATTAAATTATAACTTCAGGCGTCCTGCAAAACAACTAAAAATATTTAAAAGAACAATGGAGATATGCAGTAGGTGACCCCTTGCATATTTCTATTAATTAATTGTATGTTATTATTTTCCAAAGAAATTAGTTCGTTAACAAAATAATAAAATTTTGAAAAAGAAAATAACAAAATTTACTGATTACAATATAACAAATATGTAATGGGGAGACCATTATACATATGCATTATTAAAAATATTAATTATTTGAAAATATTTAATTAAACAAATTATTTTTTAAATACGAAAATTTGAAAAACCATATTAATTGTTATTTCCAATGCCTGTAGTCTTCTCTTGTTCTACTAGTCTAAAATGTCGGGAGATGGCAATCTGCCATCGGTTGGCAACATGGAAAGTGGATTGGGGGGGAAACAGATGCAGGTCCATGACTCCATGTAACTATCACAATCATATTTGCTGTGGAGTGACGGGATTGAAGGAGCATTGCAGGAGGTGATTTGAATGATATTAACTCAGTTATATAATGACATCAGTTATATTCAAGAGCGGATGGTATTGTCCCCTAAGCAATGGGAAAACTAGTGTGCATAGTTTTTTTTTCTTTTTCTTTTCTTTTCTTTTCTGTTCTTTTCTTTCTTTCATTCTTTTTTTTTTTTTTTGGTAATGTTTTAAGTGAATAATCATGTGACTATGAACATCTCCTGAAGTTTCACTAAAATATTCAACCATTTTCTCAGTTTTCCCAATTTTCCACAAATTACGGTATATTATCCAATGCATGCAATATTTCGCAATGTTTCCTACAAAATTTCTATATTCCAAGGGTGCAATACAGTGTGGTACTGAGACTTTGACCACTGGGTCTTCTTTTCATCCACTTTCCAGGCCTTTCAACCCAAATCAATGTTCCCCTCCTTACTGGAGCCACCTCATATCTTTGTTGCACATACAAAACCATCTCAAGATGCTCTCTATCATTTTATCTCCTAATGTGCCAACTCCTATGCTGCTTTGGATAAGCACATTCTTAATTATAATCCTCTTGATCGGGAGACATCCATCTCTACAACACAATAAATAAATATTACTCAGATTGGGTAAGATAGAAAATGTTAAGCACTGTTCTTCAAACTTTTTTTTATATAATTTTTATGATGCCTACTCATGATAAAGAATAAGCTCGTCTGATGAAGCCTAGGAGAAGTTCCAAAAGGAGATAAAATGATGAAGAGCAAATTTAGATAGTTCAGTCACCGTAAGGGCAGCATGAAACTAAAACACTACTAACCCCATCACCATTGCACATGGCAAAGTTCACACGTCCGAGTAAAAGAAGGTTACAGTATACACTACTAACCCGATCTTCCACATTTAATTGGATACTATTGAGTGTGCTTCGTAAATTTGTGGTAAGCTCTAGGCATGGATGGTCACTCATCCGCCTGTCCCATACATAAATAACACCGTATAAATCCGATGCAAGCAACCTACAAAATAATCAGAGAAGTCATTTAATTATCCCAAAAGAACATGGAATTTTTATTTATTTTTAGTTTTTTTGAATGACAACATGGAAAACAAATATTTCCATTTCATTAAAAGTTAGAAAGTAAAATGTTGCTAGGTTATATGGGCAGTGCAGATGCCAATTTAGCAGTAGGTGCCAATAATGGAAGAGCATATGCATGCTTGGCAAAAACTCTTAATTGGACAGCAAGCTGATTATGTAGGTACATTTTCACTACCAAAAACAAATAGCTGATATCCAACAAGACACACCTCATTATGGTGCTGAGACACATCTATGTTAAACATGGAATACATGCATCCTGATATAGACCACTCTAGCGAGCACGTTGTTGATGGAGCTAGCCTCAAAAGGCACCGATTGGATGATTCTAACCATCCAACCTGCTATTATCAAATGTATAGTTGGAAGAAGTTCTATCAGCCAACCAAAGTCAATGGGCAAAATCAGAAAGTTAAGATTATTTAATTATGGCAATTTTAAGGCTACGCTCCATCCATAATGGGGCCGATGAATTGGATTGTCAAAATGCATGTATGCTGGCTATGATGACCTTCAGCATGCAAGTGGTTTCCGGTAGTGAAGGATGCTGCATTGACCCTTACCGAAACGGGGAGCTTAATTACTAGTTGGCATCTTAACAAAATAAGTCGATTATAATCATATTAGTGATTTTCATTACCCAAATTGTTAATACAAATCAAAACTCAATTTTTGATAGAGGGCACAATGGAAATGGATATTCACAACTTTTTAGGTGCTGAACTTTTCTAGTTTCATTCAATGGAAAACCAGTTAGTCTTGAGCTGATAATCCAATCTAAGGATGAGATACCAACCTTGACTTGTCAGATGAAATAAAAGCAATGTCAGATAAACCATTGTATACTTCAGAACCATGCACTGTGAAGGTAGGCCTTGTTTTCAGTACCTGCATTAGTGCAAAATCAAAAGGGAATCATCACAAAAGTGAGAATAAAAACGAGACTATTATGGTCAAACTACAAGGCAACCTTAATATTGAGAACTTGACAAATTAAGACGTGGGCATGGAAACTTGGTAAAAACAGATTACATAGAGGTGGAATATATTCGTTCTTCTACTGCAGTGTGTGTGTGTGTGTGTGTGTGTGTGTGTGTGTGTGTGTAAAGAACAATGACCAAATTCTAGTAGTTCACCTTATTTGATATAGAGAGTTCGCAGAAAAACATCTTAACTGATGTCTCCTGTATGGTGTAGGGAATGGAGATTCCTCTTGATTTCTCTATAGATTGGAACAGTTATTACAACACTCTTGATTTCTCTGTAGTTTGAAATAGCTTCTAGAACACTCATTTCTCTTACCATGATTGACTTACAGTAACTTTCATTGTAAGATTCGAGTACTTAACTTTCATTGTAAGATTCGAGTACTTTGTCACATGCCAATTTTTATGAGTCCCATAATGGACCAAGAAAACCTCTGAAATTCAGAAAAAAAATTCCATGGATGTTGGGCTTAAGGAATTTCCATGTGATATCTTGGCTCAATACCTCATGAAGATGGAAAGATTGAGAAGCATGTTGCCCATAGAATTCAGGCTGGATCGGAGAACCGGAGATGTGCCTCGAGAGTTTTATGTGATTGCCATTCACCACTCAAACTAAAGGGGAAATTTTATAGGATAGCTATAAGACCAGCCGTACTTTATTGGACACTGTGTTGGGCAGTATAAGGAACAACATGTTCATAGGATGAGTGTAGCTGAAATGAGGATGTTGAGCTGGATGAGTGGCAAGACGAAGAATGATAAAATTAAAAATGAATGCATTTGAGGGAACTTACTACTTAGGAGTAGCACCAATGGGTAATAAGATGGTTAAGGGAAGTAGACTTAGATGGCTTGGTCATGTGCAACAGAGACTAAGAATTGCGCCGGTTAGGAATGAGTTGGTGCAAGTTGTAGGCTCTAAAAGGGCGGGGGGCTCAAAAGACAAGGGTGGATGATCTGGAGGTAGTAAGAAAAGACTTGATGACCTATGGTCTAATTGAAGTTACGGCCTTTGATCGCATGAAGCGGCAGAACAAGATTCATGCAGCTGACCCCAATTAGTTTGGATAAGGTTTACATGCTGATGATGTATGTTGGGTTAAGGAATTTCCATGCATGATCAGTGCAGCACAAGAACAGGACAAATTCTGTGCGGAGAACTTTCCAAATGTTAGATGGAAAATATCATGATGATTGTGCCCAACCAAATAGTAAGCAGAACTTAAGAATTGACCAAGGGCGCATTTGGTCGCACCAAGTATCATGAAACGTCAGCATATTTCATGATTAATCAGTCTAATTTGGTTCAAAGTATCATGATATTTAGTGCAACTAAAAGCACCCTAATTTAAATTTACGAAGTCAAACAAGTCAATTAGTTTTCATATCATCTGTTCAAGTCAGTCATGAGCTTTAGCTATTTTTATGCATGAAAAGTGTTAGCATCTTCTGACCAGGTCTGTGAATGAGTTTCGCTCACATAACAATGAAAATGGACATGGTTTTAAGCATTGAATAGGGTAACCAACTTAATGAACTAGAGTCTAGAAGTTTGGAAAACATGAAAGTAATTCCCAAGCATCAATTGAAGAAACTGATTGGGGAAAGGGATAGAGAACAGGTTTAACAACGTCAAACTTAATGGCACAGTGGGCAAGTATCACAATTTATGAGTGTAAAATAACAGCATGACTTACTTCAACTGGTTCGGAAGAGATATAACCAATATCAAACAGAAGAATTTTGTTACTTTGCATAGAGGCGCAAGCAACCTGCAGAAGTAAACAACTAAGTAATAAGTAGGGCTTGAAATTCTAGAAATAAAACTATTTAACCATCAAGTCACACTAACATGCCTAAACCGGGCACACCTCAATCAAATCAACAAAACCAAATTTGATAGGCAATCATTCTTAAGACAAACACACATAGGACCACAGGTAATGTCCTGGTATAGATACATAAACAACACAAAAATGCATGCATATATGCAAGTATAGACAAAAGTGGGTTCCCACTAGGGTGAGAAATAGACCAGCCCTGGGTTGGTTTGGGCCCAAAATTTGAACTGGTTGGGCCGGGCCTAAACAAAATTTTGATTTCGATCAGCCCAGTATACTCATTTGCCACCCTAGTTCCCATGACCAATCTTAAGCTAAAGACGAGGTCACGAGAGCACATACACTGATACACATGTACACAGATGTACAAATGTATATGTATGATGCAAGCATGCACATGTACAAGCATGTGCCTGTTCACAATCGGCTCAGCCAGAAAAATTGGCTATTAATATGAATTAATAAATCCAAGTGAAATTGGCTTCTACATTATCGTCCACACATAAGGTTAGCTGGCAATAAATACGATGACTAAATGTTGGCTCTTGTTGAGAGGTAAACCTTGAATGTGAAAACTTGCTTGCATTCAATCACAGAAGAACATAAAAATCCAGAAGAATTCATTGACTTCTTATGCCAGCATTTCCTTGTCTTGATGTTCCGAGCAAGTTATTCCATACCGGTAACGGTGGCCGTAATGGTCACCATCATTATCAATACGAGTATTGGCCGTAACGATTGAAAATTTTATTTTTCTTTAAAAATTCTGGAAAAAAAAAAAAACATCTAGAAAATCCATAATAATGTAAATATTATAAATATGTATTCATTTTTTGTTTTAAACATGTTGATGGTAGTGTAACAGTCCACTCTTTGTTGAGAGTGTTGTATCGGGTTGTCTAGTGAATTTATGAACATGAATAGGGACAGGGTGTCACAATCAAGCATTAGTATTAGATTTTTATTTTTTTTAAAGGCATCAATAATACTTCATTTTTTTTTAAATGAAAGGCCTTTTTGAAAAAAAAAAATTAAAAATTAAAAAAGGCCCTTCTTTTTTTATGACGACAGGGTGTCCCCACCCTCTTAAGGTGATACTATTCCCTGTGGATGGATGCAATCACCTGCCAGCCACGTGCATCAGGTAATCCACAGGACCTCGGAGCTTTTATTCGCTCAAATCACTTCAATATACAATTTTAATCTTAAAAACTACAGAAAGAGTGGTCGAAATCCGTTGTAAAATGATCTAGGACAGTTTTTGGAATGAGAAAATTGGAAAAAAAAAATGAGGAAAAAAAATGGATTTAAATAAATAAATAAATAAAATGATCGTTTTTCAATTGCCCCATAACGGCCTTTATGGCCACTGTAATGGATGATACGGTCCCAAAAAGTCAATTGCCCTATTTCACCCCCATATTGCGTAACATTCATGGCCGTTACCTATACGTATCAGCCTTTACAAGCATATCGTAATAGATACGGAACACCTTGGCTCCAAGCTTGCAGCATTGACACGAGGACAAGAGTTCAAGGCTGGTATTCCCCTCAGCGACAACATCTTGTCTATATTTTTAGTACTGGAATGTAGCACACATTGCACATTAAGATTGCTGTAATTGATTAACTGATATCTTTAACACTCCAATCTTTGGTTGGAGAGTTGGGTGTATGAATTTGAAAATGCAGCCCAGGAGGAGCAAAGGACCAATTGGTAGGTCCATGCTGAGGAAAAAAAATTGGAATGTGATATTCTAATTTATGCTGTTTCTAGCTGAGGAAGTTCATATATGATTTCATAGATGCACAAGTACACTGTTGAATTAAGTTAGAATCAAAATTTTCAGGAAGATCTTAGTGCCTGATAAGTTTTTGACATTGGACCCTCTACATAATAGAAATTTCTAGTTGTTTCTGTGGGGGAGAATCCTCATATTGTCATCCTAAAATATTTGAATCCAAATAAGTAGGTTAGCTGGATTCTCCCCAACATCCCATGTGGAAAACGAGGTGCTAAAAAGGCACCATTTGCTATTCCTTTCATTTTGCCTCCCACCTGAAACAAAACAGTTAGGGATTATCTTAACGGATTCAATCAGAGCCACTGCAACCCAAACAGGCCCTGAAGCAATTAAAATTGCCGCTGATTGTTATTGGTGAATTCATCAATATGAACTATGCCATGGTTTACTAATAGAAGGCAATCACCCCAGAAAATTATAACCACACCAAAAGGGCAACCTCATGTGCCCACAATACATGCATGAGGAATAGAAACAGTCAGAACCAAACCTCATCTTGATTAGCTATATTCCATCGAACAACATCTAGTTGCTGATGCGTAGTAAGGTGCACCAGGTGTTTTGTTTCGTCTTCCAATAAACCTACAAAATGTCAAGCGCATGCACTCATGTTTGAATGATATAAATGAATTACCAGGAAAAAAAAAAACAGAGTACGCAATAGCATGAAAAGACGTGGTAACAGATTCTCTAAGAATGAATCTGGTTTTAGTAGGAGCAACGTTTCCCATGAACAGCAAGACATCCACAGGAAAGTGGGGTAATAAAGCACATAGACTTAACATTGAACCATGACATGGGTCCCAATGTCTGCGTATATAGGCTAGCAGTAGAGGAGAAAGAAAACAACATATGTTTCTCTCCTAAATCAAATTCAAGAACAAAGTTGTCAAGAGGGTGAAGCAGAGTTGAAAACTGAGTACCGAGAAGAACAGAAGCATAAGGCATGTGCCGTTTGGGTATGAAATAGAAAGTAGTCTCTTCACAAAAGAAAGAAAGGGCTAACTAAATATGCATTCTTATACATGAATACCATCAATATCTCACTAAAACTGTCGAAAGCACGTCACATTCTGGGTCACCTTATTAGAATGCCTAAGAAGGCCTGGTTATAGATAAAATGACAAACTTGCAACGATAAGAATAAAGTGGTTTATTGACAAAAAAGTGACAAGCTAAAAACTTCTCAAACTGAAGGAGATAGAAAATCTAACATTAGTCCTCAAAAAGCCAAACCAGAAATAAGTACAAAATCTACCAGGATCGCTCCCACCTATTGTCATTGCAATCATTATGATTATTGTCGACAATGGATCCCTCATAGTCACTGATTTACCTTTCCCGACCTACATATCTTACTCTTCTTTTGCAAGACACTCACACTCTAATACTCGAGCATATCCTGTAGCTCTGTGAAAGGTACTAAAACCCCAAGTTGACGGCCTACACGTATGGGCAAATACAGACAGTTACTTTTGACGACCTTGTTCAACTCTTCAAGAAAGCCGATAACAATGAAAGTGAGCCACAAATATAAAATCTTTCCAACTACAAAATTGCCGGAATTACTTCAACATTTTCAGGGTCTGTTGGCTTTTCCATCTCTGAGTTGCTATAATCTGGGTTCTTTGGAAGAGAACTCCAAAAATTTGAAGACAAGGGAGTTTCAATCGCATTTTAACTGTTATCTGTGAATCCTAATCTGTATTGATACTATTTGGGCCTGTGGGTATGCCTGTACTTGTTTTGGGGATGATTTCTCCCATCTCCTTCTCCGTTGTAGTTGTTTTCTTGTTCTTGCAAGTTGCGATACTATTTGGGCCCTTTGGGGGATTGTTTGGCACATGAGCCGCTATGCTATAATGTGGGTTCTTTGGAAGAGAGGAACCGCAGAATTTTTTAAGACAAGGGAGTTTCAATCTCTTTTTTAACTGTTATCTTTGAATCCTAATCTGTATTGATACTATTTAGGCCTGTGGGTGTAATTGTAACTGTTTTGGGGATGATTTCTCCCATCTCCTTTTGTTTCTTCTTCTCCATTGTAGTTATTTTCTGTTCTTGCAATAAATTTTAGTTAAAATCAGAAAACTGATATATATAACTGATATATATATATATATATATAGAGAGAGAGAGAGAGAGTCATGCTCGCTTGCGCACCTTCTTATGTGAGCACCCGTGTCATAGGCACAAAATCCGAATGGTCCATGTGATGTGGCACCCCATGAAACCCTCAAGGCCCAACTTTCAGCCTGATCCAAAACTCAAGTGGGCCATAGCAAAGAGAGAGGCAAATCAAAGGAGGAAATTGTTTCCTTTTGCCATGGCCCACCAGAGTTCTAGATCAAGCTGAAAGTTGGGCCTTGGGGGTTTCATGGGGTGCCGCATCGCGTGGACAGTTCAGGTTTTGCGCTCACATCACATATCAAAAGGTGCTCATGAGTTCTCGTGAGAACCGGTGCGCAGCTGAGCATTTCATAGAACCTTTTCCTTATGTATGTATGTAGGGAAAAGGTTCTATGAGGTCGACCTTGTGGGAACTTCCCATCAAGTAAAGCTTTGAGGGCCCTACCATGATGTGTGTTGGACATCCACACCATGCATTTGGTGGGTCCCCTTTAGGTCACAGGATGTCCCAAATATCAGCCATATCTAAAACTCAAGTGGGATACACAATTTGAAACCATGTAAACTCATGCCTAAAACATCTAAAAGCACTTGGTGGAGCCCACCTGTGTTTCGGAATGGCCTAAAATTTGTGTGACCCCTCATCCAAGTGGTACACACACAATGGATGCTTTAGATGTCTCAACCATATCTCCGTGAATCCTGAATGGGACACTATCTTAAAAAGGATGGAAAGAAAAATGTCATCTTGGATGCTGAATGTTTTGTTCCTTGGGGGCAGGATAAACCATATAAAGGCATCCCTGTCTAGTATGCCCATTTACTACCAATCTATGTTTCACTACCCCAAATCGATCATCTCTTTTTGTGGAAGGTTACACTGAAGGTTTCCCATGCTTAAGTGGAAGGTTACACTGAAAGGGGGTGTGGGTATTAAAGATCTTGAGATTATGAACAAAGCCCTGCTCGGGAAATGGATATGGAGATTTGGCTCTGAGTCAAACAGTCTTTGGAGACAAATATTTGCAACTAAATATGGCACCACGCCTTTAGGTTGGTGGACGAAAGAATCAACCATTTACAGACCTTCCTCCCTATGGAAAAACACAGCTAGGATCTCCATGTCTGTGTGCAACAATGTTCACTATCCTTGTGACGAGAATAGAATTAGATTCTAGCTGGACCGATGGTGTGGTCCAACCACCTTAGCTGAAATGTTCCCCTCTTTTTGTATTATGCCCTAACCAGGAGATTGTGGCGAAATATTGCTTCTATCATAACAGTTCTGGAGGAGTTTGGATTCCTCCCTTTGGAAGAAATTTCAATGATGAGGAGATTAGCGATCTCTTATCGTTTCTCTCATTGCTGCAGGACTTCTCCCTTGACCCTGCGTCTCAAGACTCAAGTCCTTCTACAACCACTTATCCTCTTCAGCCAATCCATGTTCCTGTTGTCACACTGGGGCGATCTGATCCTACAGAATTCCTCCGAAAGTCGCTGCATTTGGTTGGCTTGCAGGAAGGAATCGCATTCTCAGTGGACAACCTCAAAAGGAGAGGAATGATCTTAACCAATGTGTGTTCTTTGTGCCTGAAGGATGAAGAATATGTTGATCACCTCCTTATTCATTGCCCGTTTTCTTCTGACATTTGGTGGAGCATAAATCAATTGGCATGTGTCTTGGGTGATGTTGTCTTTTATTGATCAACTCCTTTGCTCTTGGCACACCGAAGGAGGAGCTTTGGGTAAAGGAAAATGGCGTTGTATTTTGCTCGCGGTGTTGTGGAACGTTTGGGCTGAAAGGAATAGCATAGTCTTTAGGGATTTCAGCCACTTTCTCTAAAGTTCTGATTTGTTTTAAGGATTGGGCGTCGTGAGGGTCTTGGCTTTGTTTCTAGGGAGCGACCTAGGCGTTGGTTCTTTTTGTCTTATAGTTTGTTGCCTCTAGGTGTTTTTTTTCTTGTTGCTTCTCTGGCAGCCCTGCTGTCTTTTTTAATAAAGTTCTCATCTTTCAAAAAAAAAAAAAAAAAAAACATTTTTAATTAAAAAATCCCCAAATTACCAATAATAACTAGATCAAGTTACATACATGTTTGATTTTGTGTTTGGACACAAATTGCAACCGATTTGTGAGAAGTTGAAATTTTTCAATTTTCCACAACTAAGCCCATCTCCCCCAAATCTCAAAATCAAAGCGATCCAAGTCCATGATATTTCATGCAAAACATGAAGTACCATGGATTTGTGACTATTTGACACTAATTTAACATGATTTATAACCAACAAAAAAAGATCAAGGAGTTGTTGCCATCATCTTTAAAATAAAATAAAATTTTAAAAAAAAAAGATCAAAAATGCCCACCGGATTGGATTGGTGGGATCAGTGCTCGAAATATCGGTATCGCACAATGTATCGCACCCTTGAGATACAGATACGTATCGGTTATCGCATGGGATATATCGTTTGTATCGCATAGTTTATCGCACTTTTTGGGAAACATGGGGAAACATTGAGAAAATGGTTGAATTTTTTAATAAAACTTTGGGGATTGTTAAAAAACCCCTTAATACACACTTTTAAATCATAACATCTCAAAAAAAATATACACATAATAAGTTTCCTTTGTATAGGGTCCTGAGTTATGCGATGTTTAACTGAACTAATGTAACTATATTTAAATTGGATGTATGATATTTATAAATATATCGTAGTCATGTATTAAAACACAACCAATCTATTGAAAAGACAAAGAATAACTTAAGAAGTAAATTTTGAGAAATATACTTATGATTGATGGGGACATGAAGTGACATCACCAAGTTCTGAAGGGCCCACCATGATGTATGTGTTGTATCCACATCGTCCATCGCATGAGTCAGATCCAAAGCTTGAGTGGACCCCACCACAGAAAACAGTGGAGAGAGTGACACCCACCATTAAAAATTTCTAGGGGCCACAAAAGTCTTTGATCAAGCTGAAAGTTGTTTTTTCCCTTTTTTCAGGTGTCTTAACTTATAAATAGGTTGGATCTCAAATAAACATCACAGTGGACCCATGATCAGGGTTTCAATGGTGGGCATCCCTCTCTCCACTGTTTTCTATGGTGGGATCCACTCCAAATTTGGATCTGACCCATTCTTTATCTCATGCCGTAAAATGATTTGGCCAAAGGGATGGACGGTGTAGATGCAATACATACATCATGGTGAGCCCCACAGAACTTGGTGACGTTACTTTAGTAGCTGGTCTGGCTACACGTCCTGAGAATCCAAGGACGCGGATTTCCTGCGCAAGCCATTTGCAGGAAGTTCCGGCGCTGAAAACTTAAGTGGGGCCCAACGTGATGTTTGTGAGTAATCCACTCCGTTCATCCATTTTTTGAGATCATTTTAGAACAAAGAGCCAAAAATAAACAGGATCCAATTTTCAAATGGGCTGAAAATGTAAGGATTGAACATCCACATATTCGTGTGCCCAAAAAAGTTTTGAATCGTTAATATCAGTTTATGAGGTCACACTGTGGGCCCCACCATAATGTATTTGTTTCATCCATTTTCATCCATTTTTACGGATCAATTGGCTTGATACAAAAATTATAGGGATATGATCTCATGTGGACCACATCACAGAAAACAATAATGATTGGATATCCACCCTTGTTTATTTGACATCCAATCTGTTGATTGGGTCATAAAGACCTAGATGACAAACAAACATCAGTGGTCCTGGTTTCAACGGTAGAAATTAACAGCTCCACTATTTCTGTGGTATGGTCCATTTTTATTGGGCTGAACACCTAAAAGGATCAATGATGGGCGGCATGGATAAACCACATGCAATCACGGTGGCCCAACAGAGTTCTGTCAGCGGATTGGCTACTCCACCACCACATGGTCGGTGCTGTGGGCCCACCATGATGTATGTGTTTCATCCACATATATTTTTATATATCATTTTAGGATATTAAAGAAAAAAATAGATATATTCCAATATCAACTGGGCCACATTACAGGTAACAGTCTGAAATGAACGTTGTGGGTCTTTATGACCTAATCAACAGATTTGATGTCAAATAAACAGTACAGTGGGCCTTAAGAACATTTAAATAATGGATATCCAATCACTATTGTTTTCCTTTGGTGTGGTCCACCTGAGATTTATATCTCTCTAGTTTTTTGGATAAAGCCATAAAATAATATTTAAAAATTTATGAACGGCATGGATGAAATACATACATTATTGTGGGGCCCACAGAGCACTGACCATCATCCGCCGGCTGGTGTCAGGGGAGTATCCAATCTGTTTCCGTAATTGACGTATCCACACCATCTATACATTTGAAGAGATCATTTTATGGCATGAGCCAAAAAATGGGTCAGATCCAGAGCTCGCGTGGACCCCACCATAGAAAACAGTGGAAAGAGTGACGCCTTTAAGGTAGGCCCTTAAAATTCTTAAATTTATATATCAACCACTTAAATTAGAAAGGAAACCGGATGGACGGTGTGGATAGACTACATACATTAAAGGTTGGCCCAACTGAGTTTACTATGTACGATAAGAGCGTACTCCGTAACCCACCGCACGATCGAAACCCCTTGATTCTCGTTCCGGAGGAAGGGGATCCTCAATCTGGCCCGATTTCTTGCCGGAATCTCCGAGAAATCTCCACAGATATATCGTAATGGACCACCTCCGATCACCAATCTTCGCTAGTACTCTCCGATTTCTCTCTCTCTCTCTTTTTTAATCTAATTCAAATTTTTTTTAATTCTCCACCTATGCGCATGGCGATATCGCACGATATATCGTGCGATATCTGAATTTTTGCATTTTTGGTATCTTCCGGGCGTTATCGTCCGGGTATCGTCTCGTTGGGGCCCGATAACGATAATATCGGCCGATATATCGGCCGATAGTATCGATATTTCGAACACTGGGTGGGATATATCAGCACTACCTGTGTGTTTCATATCGCACAAGTGGAATACATGATATATCGTGGGATATATCGGCCGATATCATTATTATTAAAAACATTGGTTCTCCTAAGATCAACCTTGGAAAGCTCCTTTTCTATATATATATATATATATATATATATATATATATATATAGAGAGAGAGAGAGAGAGAGAGAGAGAGAGAGAGAGAGAGATTAACTTCTTTGGAGGGTGCTTGCTTGCGGGGAAAAAGAAGTGTTTGTGATATTTAGATTCAAAACTACTAAAAGCTACTAATATTACGAAATTATTGAAAATGATAGTGGGGCCCTGGCGGTGATAAGTGATAACTAATGAGGGAACAAAAGGTTATGAAATGAGACAAGGACTGAGAACAAATGGTTATGAAATTCGCTTTAATAGCCTCAATTGGAGGACATCGTTTCACAATATTAACTTGTAAAGCATTACTACAAATAGAGCCAACTTGTATTTCAGTAAATTAAGATTAACATGAATGTCAAATGTGTCATAACTTGATGGAAGCAATTACAATAGCCCATTGTAATATGGAAACTTACATGATGATTGACTGTGGCTCAAGTAGTAAAGGGTTTCAAAGTCATGCACCGTCAAACACCCTGATTTTGTTACTGATGCCAGATATATTCCCTAAAAATCTTGAAGTGAACAATCCATCAACAGATGAGAGAGAGAGAGGGTATATCCAAAATACCAAAAACGAAGGGGAAAAATGAAACACCAACATCATAGTTGAAGCATAATATATATGAGAATCTAAGAATGCCACTTTCATTTGAAAGCATAAAAAGGAAATGGAAAGGAAGAAGAAAGAAAAGCTTAAAGTAACACTCATACGACATAATTGTGTGGAAATGATCTCGGCCAGGTCAACTTGAAAGTCAAGATAAGTTTGTATGGCAAGCAAACTGAACATGGTAGTTTTAAATAGTACATCAATTACTAGAAGTACAAGACCAAAAAAAAAAGTAAAGGCTTATCTTATTAGAGAAGTTCACAAGGAAAAAATTTCTAATGCTGCAAAGCCACCCATCACCCTAGTTTCCACTCTTTCTCAAATAGATGTTTCACATCATTGAAAAGATACCGAATTCTTGACGCGACCTATTTCACTTCTCCTGTTTTATTCAGCGAAATACACAGGCAATGTTTCTCACCATACTGTTGAGATGCGATTCTAATGACTAACTCTAAAGATGGGATCTTGACCAGATAAACTTGAAATGTCAAGCAAAGTCATATATTTAGCAAAATGTAGACCACGGTACTTTTAAGTAGTACATTAATTTCTTTAGCAGTATATTAATTTCTAAAAACACAAAAACGTAAAAAAAATAAAAAATAAAAATAAAAAATTTAAAAATTTTAAAAAAATTAAAAAAAAAAAATTAATTTAAATTTAAAAAAAAAAATTAAAATTAAAAAAAAAAAAAAAAAAAAAAAACACCAAAGACAAAAAGGCGCATGTTAGTAAAAGACTCGTGTGGGAAAAGTTATGTTGTAAAACTGCTCGTGTCCATAGTCTCTAAAGCTGGGAACTCTGATCCTTAGTCCTACATTGGTTGATGAAGTATATAATAGCACTTATTGGGCATAAATTAATCAGCAATGTCTACCACAAATAATCCAGTCAATTTTCCTGCAATTAGAGCTACCATCATTATCTTGAGAATGGCAATTAGCAATAATATTTGCTTGCAAATCCATAGCCCGGTGGGGCCCTGGTTGTATCCCCCACAAAGTTGAGTGGAGATGGTTTGGATTACTCTCATGGTGTCTAAACATCACCATAACATTTGGAATAAGGACTCAAATCTTTGAGGCTACTCTAGGCACAACAAGGCAGACCTCAAGAACCAAAGAATGTCATGAGGGCATCATTGTGTATGTCCAATTCCACTAGTAGACCTGGAAAAGGAGATCTCTAAACATCACCATAACATTTGGAATAAGGACTCAAATCTTTGAGGCTACTCTAGGCACAACAAGGCAGACCTCAAGAACCAAAGAATGTCATGAGGGCATCATTGTGTATGTCCAATTCCACTAGTAGACCTGGAAAAGGAGATCTGGAGCAATCTGCAGCGCAAATCATCTTGTTGTGCATTGGCTTCTTCGTTAGGCAAGGAATGACAATGGTGAAAGCAATCATGATAGTTATTAGTTAATATGTCACTTGAAAATCTTACAGGATTGCTAGACTTGAGAATGCAATGATATGATTCACCTAAGCTTGTGGTGGCTTTTAGAAAAGCCTGCGAGTGTGGGGTTTTTGCTGAAAGAATGTGGTTGGTAATGAAATTCAGAGAGGCAAAAACAATTTAGAGGGGATAAGAAACCATCAAGACAGAAATTCTCAACCTGAATAGTAATGGAACCAGTGCAAGGTTATCTAGTTCTCATCTAATTGTTGGGAATGTATAATAGTTCATTTCAAGTTCTTGCACATTCAAAACCTAAAGATTCCAAACATTATGGTTAATATTCGATTACGGTCAAGCCAAAAAAAAAAGGGGAAATAGAGGCTTTTTCAATACCTAACAGTGAATTAACATATTCTTAAGCACAAAAACACTGGAAATTGCTGTTGCATACCAGGCTTGACAGTTGACATGCATGGAAGAAATAAGTGAAACGCCGAAAAGAGAGAGAGAGAGAGAGAGAGAGAGAGAGAGAGAGAAGAAGGAGAAGAAGAACATAAAAAAGCAAGCAAAAAAGACTTATAAGTTTCAAAAGTCACAATAATGGAAACAAAGATCAAGAATTCACCTTGGTGTCGAATTCCAATCCTGATATGCCTTCCCTGAAAGGGAAAAAAATGCGTTTAAGACTGGGAGTCACTTGGAAAACATGTAAAGAAACAATAAGGAAAAACAGAGAAAATGCCACGTGTAGAAATGCACAAATATATGGCCAATAGATCAATAGAAACTGATTGAGTAAAACATCAAGCTCCAGTGTACCTCATAGTGGATGGGCCATCGTCCCAAAAATGACAAAATCGGAGATCACTGTCCACGAAGTTTTTCAGTTGAATGAAGACAAAGGATGCTTTTATTTCACAAATCCACTTCAATTCCATAAATCAGATGTTCGATATCACCAATCAGCGTGATTTATGGAATATTGCCCATCCATTGTTGGAACCACCATGTTGGTAGTTCTCATCGTCCGACCTAACAACCTAACCATGTAAGCCCCATCCAGCAAGGAAGGCACTTGGTCCAATTGATAATCCATGAAGTAATTTCATTCAACCATCTAAAAGAACTCTTCATTTTATTCACATCAATCGAATTAACAAATCATATGTGTGAATCCATTGTAAGCGCAGGCTACATGAAATGGCTGAGGATCAAAATACATACCAGATGAAGAAGAAGAAGAAGAAGAACATTAAGATGAAAAAGAAGAAGAAATAATGATAGCAATAAAACATCCCCTGACTATTAGGGCTGCAACTTGGGTTCGGGTCATCCCAAACCTGATTGACCCAACCTGATCAGGTTGGGTTGAGTAGGGTTGTCAGGGTCCTTGGGTTGGATGGGAAACTCCAACCCGATTTGAAACCACATTGGGTTTGGGTTGAACAAATCTGGGTCAGGTTAGGTCATGTTGGGTTGGAAATAATCATGTGTATTTAGGTCAGGTTGGATCGGATTTGGTCGGGTTAGGGATGACTATGGAGGAATTTGGGTTGGGTAAGGGTTGAGTACCTTGGGCTGGGTACCTTGGGTTGGAATTCGAGTTGGGTTGGGATGCAGGTTGGGTCCGCTTTGATAAGCATTACCTACACTGAATTGATTTTCCCTTTCATGTATATTCAAATTCCCTTCCATGTATATCAGCTAATTAATATTTTTCCTTATATACACATTGTACAACCCTATATGAATCCCATTGGGGCAAAGTAGAAGATAGTGAAATCTAGAGAATTCTCCAAAACTCTTCTTGTGTTTATCAGGTTATCATGGTATCAGAGAGGTTCCTCGGTGTCATTGCTTTCTAAGCCTTGTTGTGGTCCTCATTGTCGTTGTCAAGCTGCCAACCATCATGGCCTTCGTTATCATCATTGCAAAGGCCAGATCGCCAAATCATACGCGATATGCCATCGTCGCCTACACCCATCCCGGCAGCCCCTAGCTCATCATCATCAGCACTCTGCCAAAACCCAGCCTCTGTCCACTAGTTCCAGAGCTTTCAACAGCCACTGTCCCTATTTGGCCTTTGACTCACCACGGCGGTCCGTGGTGGGAGGGTCACCATGCAATCTGCCTCCAAAACAAACCACCTCGGGTGAAATCAAATATCGAAATCTTGAGTAACTATGCCTATCAATATATATATATATATATATATATATATATATATATATATATATATATATATATATATATATATATATATTTGAGAAACTGACCTTGAGAAAATGTCTAATAAATAAAGAATGCAGAAAATTAAAGAAAAAATTTTAATAAAATACACAAAAACGCAAGTGTAATTCATTCTGTTCCAATCCAAAGGTTTCTCTAAATAACGAAAAAATAAAAATGAAAAAGAAAGAAAGAAAGAGAATGAATAAAGAAAAAGAAAAATAATATATCAATTCAATGGCACAAAATAAAGCCGAAGGAACATGATTCTGCAATCCCCACTACCCATTTCCTGACCACCCTTCCACATCAACACACCCCTCGAATCTTCCCTGAAGACGAAGTACCCAACATTGCCCCTTCAACCACTAGCGCGTTGACCATGGGCCAGATGACCAAAATACCCTCCCCCACCACGACGCACACCAGCACGTAGAGAAACCCCATGAACTAGAGTACCCAAACACCATGTCGCCCGGCTTCCACCACGCCAAAAGCACGAGGCACACTGCCTGCACCGGCACAAAGAGGGCCACTAAAAATGCTAGCCAGCAGATCCGAACCCTCAACGTCTTGTTGATCACAAGCGACACTGCCCTCCAGCAAACCGCCACGAACCAGGTCAAGAAGCCCCTGTTGAACCCACTGAGGACCACCATACTGAAAAGCGAGTAGGTGCAAAGCACCTTGTCTGCGTGTCCCACCCTCCGTAAGACTACCGAATCCCTCCTAAAGGCTTCAAGTAAGTTCTAGAAGATGGAAACCCTAGAGGAGAAAAAGATGAGAAAGACCTGGTGGAGCCGTGGAGGAGGACAAGAAGGCAGATAAGGAGGATGCTGGAGAGGGCCTTGAGAGGGTATTACGGTAATTGGAGCAGTGGAGGGAGACACTAACGAGGAATAGGAGAGTGAGGAAGAAAGCGGGCCGTAAGAGACCCTGGGAAGCAATGATGTAGGCCTTGTAGAGGGACTACTGGTGTGGGTAGGATTGTAAAGGCCCAATCTGAACTCAAACCAAGTCGAGTCAAAGTTACCTAGTAACTTGACCCAACTCGACTCAACTCGATCCAAAACCCGACTGACTCGAGTACGAGTAGTGTGTGTGTGTGTGTGTGTGTGTGTGAACCTAATTTTCTAAAGTCTAACCCTACCCGCCGCACCCAACCCAAGCCCTCTCCCTCCCTCATCCTCCTCTCCTAAGCCTGGCGGCCACCACCCACCCAGACACTCTCTCTCTCTCTCTCTCTCTCTCTCTCTCTCTCTCTCTCTCTCTCTCTCTCTCTCTCTCTCTCTCTCTCTCTCTCAATGCGAGAGATGCAAGGCCAGCAGCACTGCAACAACTTATCCAAACGATCCGCACCCACCCGGCCACCCAGCTCTGCCTAATCAAGAGGAGTGATAAGCATTACCTTCAATGCATTGATTTTTCCTTCCATGTATATTCAAAATCCCTTCCATATATATCAGTTAATAAATATTTTTCCTTATATACACATTGTACAGCCCTATATAAATCCCATTGGGGCAAAGTAGAAGATAGTGAAATTTGGAGAATTATCCAAAACTCTTCTTGTGTTTATCAAGTTATCACTCTTGAGGTAGACTCGTGCTCAAGATTGATTCTCAACACAACTCAACCCTCCCAAGTTGCACCCCTGCTGACTATCACATACTTCAACAACTATTTATTGACACTAAAAGGCAGCAAGAATGCAATAAATACCCTGGAATTTGAATTATGTTGGGGAAGCCAAGCTCATACCAAAGTGTAAATAAGCTATAAATTCATATAGAATGCATGAACTACATTCACAGATAAAAAGTATTGGACAACATAAACAAGGGAAAAGACCACATGATATTGCATACAAAACATCTACCACCTTTCATTAGTGTTGGGCAGAACCCCATGCCCCTTTCCCGTCCATGGATCGAATCTGGAATGTTCATAGGATTCCCACTGACAGCCAACAGGAGATGTTTCGTACACAATATGCCTTGTACCGATGGAAACAAGTGAGTAGTAAGTTATGAACAAAAGCACTTACTTTCTACTAGGCACTTGGAGATCAACATTCGCATCATTAACCATTCGATTCAGCTGTACACAGATTCCAATTCTCCAAACTCAGAATAGAAGACTCAAACAAAGGAAACCATGTGATGAGATTAGTTAAAAGAGGAATTGAGAAACAAAATCACTACGTACATGCGTCGGACAGCTTTGTCCACCAATATTGTAGCAATGGGCGAAATCCCCTATCTTTCCACAACATCAGATCGCCAATTATATAAGGAAATAGATCGGAAAGCAGCCATAGCAGAATCTAAAGAAAAGACATCAAATTCGGTAGAGGTTCAATTACCTCGGCGTATGATTCAAGCAGTAGGGCAGAGATCTCATGGCGGTGCTTTGGCGGCATCCTGCCATTCAATTCCACGAGGCTCATCTTCCATCGAGACCTTTTAGCAAAGAGAAATTAGGGTTTCAGAAAAATGTCGGGAAGATGAAGATGGAGATTGAGGGTTGCTTTTCTTTTACCTGCGGAGGGGTTTAGGGTTTGGAGGAGACGAGGGGCGGGGGACTACGTATTTATCCATGCGCGCGTGCGGGTAGGAATTCAGACGATCGGGGAGAGGGAAGACGTGCAGCCGCGGCGCAGGTTTCTGTGCACAGGAGCAGAGCTGCTGCAATGGCTGCATCTGGGCCAGGACCCTGGAGGTTTTGGAGGTTGGTTTTCCCGCGCTTTGACAAAACACTTTTTCACTGAAATGACCAAAATCTCCCTCTAGACTGGTTGAATGCCTAGCGTCCCGCTTTCGCCCTTTGTACGGTTAGTACTGATACTCGCTCGCGTGAGATGGATGGGGTTTCACCTGACACGTGCTGATGTAGATGACATGTGAAAGATCTGATCCATTCATCATGTACGGATACCTGTGAGCATGTACTAAATCTTGGATTGGTCAATCACATTGTGTCAGGAAAAATAAAAAAACATCCTTTTACAGCGTGCACTGTTGGCAACTGGATGATCGTTCCAGCTTAGGGAATGCTCGCAGTGGACCCTACGCGAGGATTTGTTCGCATGTTGCACACGTCTGCCAAATTGATGCGTACACTCGCTCATCTCCCGTGATTTTGTGGTTCTTTTTTTCGCCTAAAAAGCTTGTACGCTGTTACTTGATGCTACTGCTGCGTATGACAATGGATACACAGGCACCTAGAAATTTTACCTCTCGCGTACATAAGCCCGAATCAAATGTACTATATTGTGTAACCCATCATGGATGAGTCGGAATCCTATCATCAGACCACTTGAAATAGGACCATTAGATGTTTTCATTTTTAACCGTACACTAAATGTCCACCGTACGGCTGTTTCTAATTAATATTTAAGTGGGAGAAAAATGGGTGGTTAGTGGACACTCACAACACACCGTAAATCAAAACAGCTGACAAACCGCACATAATGTGGTTGGCTGTCAGCTCAAGTGGACCATAATGTGTTTTTGTCATCTATTGGACCATCAAATGCGTCAGCTCATGTTGGGCCCAAGGCCCAAAATCAGCCATAAATTCAAGTGAGCCACACCAATAAAAACATTTGTAAGAGATGCCCACTCCTGATTTTGACGGGTGTCATCATGCTGTGTATGTGCAATCCATTCTAACCAAAAATCACACTGCACTTGATTCAGAGTAATTCAGTCAAAGCCAAGACAAAATGAAACATTTGGGAGAGATGTGCATCCTTATTTTTTGTAAGGCCCAGGATGGCGATGATGTGAAATTCACTTAAACAATTAAATGGCAAACAATTTTAATTTCATTTATGATTTGGGTGGGCCATGTCAAGGGAAACAGTTAGGTAGATGAGCATTGCCTTGTACAACATTTCCAACCATGTGGTCCACCTAAACAATGAATGGGGCTTGTGTTTTGAGCTCTATGATTAAAATTGTATCATGCACTTTTTGTAGGAGGGTGAGTGTCGCCTTATACAATGTTTCCAATTATATGATTTATCTGAATCATGGATGCAGTTGATTTCAAGCTCACATGCACCTAGGCCACTTATCTCATATCGGAAGTCATTTTTTACAATGGAAAAGCTCTGCATTTGTGTGAGAAAAATGGATTCATCTGACTTGGGTAGGCTCCATCATGATGTGTTTCTAAAATCATTTCCAACCACCAAACAATGTTCTAAGTTTAGGCCTGGGGATTAGTATCATGCACTTTTTGTAGGAGGGTGAGTGTCGCCTTATACAATGTTTCCAATTATATGATTTATCTGAATCATGGATGCAGTTGATTTCAAGCTCACATGCACCTAGTGTTCCAACCCCATTTGGGAAGCACATCACAGTAGGGCCCACCTCATCCCCTGGCCACTTATCTCATATCGGAAGTCATTTTTTACAATGGAAAAGCTCTGCATTTGTGTGAGAAAAATGGATTCATCTGACTTGGGTAGGCTCCATCATGATGTGTTTCTAAAATCATTTCCAACCACCAAACAATGTTCTAAGTTTAGGCCTGGGGATTAAAAACTAATTCTAGTCATGATTAATGTAGACTACACTAAGGAAAATATTTGGGAAGAGAACACCTACCCTTGATTCAATATTTGTAACATTTATGTGAAATCCACTCCACATGCATTAGGCCTAAGGCTCAAAACTTTATTCATTTGTGATTTAAATGGACTATGTAATTGGAAACAGTGTACAAGCCAATGCTCAACCTCCAAATTATTTCCTTAGCATGGTCAAATTGGATAATGGATAGACTTGAGTTTTGGGTCCTGAAATTAAATTTTAGTTTGAAATTTAATGGTTAAAGTGAATTTCACATTGACAGCATAATGGACCCAGTAAAAATCAATAGCATATGTTTCTCTTCTAACTCTTTCCTTTAGTGTGGGCCACCTTACACTTAGACCTAACACAGGATTATACATCTGATAGTCAGATTGAATTTTACATACACATCTAGGCAGGCTTTGCTAAAAGCAAGCAAGGGCATCCCTATCCCAACTACTAAAATACAGTTTTATTTGTTTTCTTCTCACACACACACACACACACACACACACACACACAGAGAGAGAGAATTTCATGGGATATAAGGCACACCATGATCTGTAAGTGAGATTCCCTTGACTATTAGATGCATAAATCATACATTAAACCCAAGGGCAAAAAATTAGGCTGACCTATGCTTCAAGTGGACTATATTAAAGAAAATAATTAAGAGAGAAATGTAAGCCTTTAATTTTTACCAAGCTCACCATGATAATTATACCAAATTCATCAAATATTAGCTGCCACACCAAAATTTAAAATGCATTGTCACTTATGTAGGTTAGGGTGGATTTCATATGAACAACATGTAAGCCCACCAGAACTGTTGACCACTTTGCCAACAACAGATAATAATAAATGAAAGCAGGTACTCCAACATACATACATACATACATACATATTGAAAAATATGGCAATGATGTAAGTTCAATATTAAGTGCGCTTTAAAAAAAAAAACTGCCAACCAAAGCTCCACCGACCATCTTCTTTTGTTTCTAACAAACAATCATCTGGTCTAAAGGTCTGGATCCTAGTCTGATTTGAATTTAAGAAAATGGCCGATCCAAGGTAGGGCCTACCTGATGATCAGCTTTGAATCTGCACGTGTTCAATTATTATAGGTTTCCTCACGGGGAGACACGCTGTCAATGGGCCATGCTCGGGCTTGGCAAAATGAAATTTTTGAATAGGGCTGGCTCAGCCCGTTGATAGCCCTAACAGAAATTAGGTTGGTGTCCTTTAGTAAGGTGAACCTCCGTGGACAGCTTCATTTCTTGGGAAAGAAATGCATCAGCCTCCAAATGCCTCCTAGCCTTCGAATAAGAAAAATGGAAAACACGCAACTGCTGCTGCTGCTGCGTGTGTGAAGAGAGAGCACTATTTCTTCAATGCATCAGAACCAAAATCACATACAACTTTCTTAAATAATAAATGCGTAGGGCCATAGACCATTGGAGTGTTAAAGTCCATTAATATACATTAATACACCATTCTTCAAACGCTCAAGCTTTTAGGGCGTGTTTGGGCAGTGGGGTTAGGTGGGATGGAATTCATCGTGTGCCAATTCCACTGCAGGGAAGAATGGAAAAGCTTGGAATTAGATTAGATGGAACTGTATTGGGTCCCATGCCAATTTCAATCAATGTTAGTAAGTTTGTAGGTCACATCATGATGTCTAGGCTATATCCACACTATTCACTCATTTTTTGAAATTATTTTAAAGCATGGCCAAAAAATCAAGTAAATCTAAAGCTCAAGTAGACCCCACCATAGAAAGCAACAGGGATTGAATACTTACCATTGAAAACTTCTTTGGGGCCACATAAGTTTTGGATCTACCTCATTTTTAGACCCATGCCATAAAATGAGATTACAAAACAAATGAACAGATTAGATATAACATGTGTTATTCTCAGTAATTTCAAGTAATAGTAGGTATATCCATTCAATATACCACCGTATTACCAACAAAGCATGGCATTAATCTTATCCCATCCCTACCATAGGTAATAATTACGTTTTTTAAAATCCCATCCCACCTAATCCCTTCTAATACCACCGCCCAAACACGCCCTTAGAGAAACTGGTGATTTGGTATTTACAATTTAAAACTTTACTAGTATCTAAATAACTCTTTAATTTTAGAGTACTTGATGTAGGGACGCATATAATTTTATGCATCAGAAAATCATATTGTGACTAAGCACAGTGCAAACAGCAAGGACCATACTTCTACATTGCACACCAGTGATCTGATGATGGTCTAAATCAACAAAGATGCTGTAAAAGGCTCCTAACCCTTCAATATAATGGAACAGGAACAGTAAAAATTCCCTCAATAGTCACAATCTTGTTGTGGGGAAAGAGACGGATCATCAATCTACCATTTGGTGAGGTGGGTTACCAGATCTGGGCCAGCGTATTTGGAACCTTGCTACATCTTAGATCTCAACTAAAGAAAATGAGAAAGGGAAAAAAAATGAAAACAGAGACCTAAGATATGAAAGAAAAGAGGAATATGAAAACGTTGAAGATTTTCATTAGCAGTGTACAGGAACAAACCAAAGATAGAAATCTGCAGCCACATCCAAAATGACAGAAATAAAGAAAACAAAGGCAGCAGCAACTGCATCAAGACCATTGATCATCTAAGCCCTTTCTCCACGGATCCTGCGTGCAAGCTGGATGTCTTTGGGCATGATGGTGACCCTCTTGGCATGGATTGCGCAGAGGTTGGTGTCCTCAAAGAGGCCTACCAGGTAGGACTCGGCAGCCTCCTGGAGAGCAGCGACAGCGCTGCTCTGGAACCTCAGATCCGTCTTGAAGTCCTGAGCTATCTCACGGACGAGCCTCTGGAAAGGCAGCTTCCTTATCAGAAGCTCCGTGCTCTTCTGGTACTTCCGGATCTCTCTCAGGGCCACCGTCCCTGGCCTGAATCGGTGCGGCTTCTTCACGCCTCCGGTCGCTGGGGCCGATTTCCTCGCAGCCTTGGTAGCCAGCTGCTTACGTGGGGCCTTGCCTCCCGTCGATTTCCTGGCCGTCTGCTTAGTGCGAGCCATTGGTCTCTGATATCAGCAAGGAAAGGGTATAATGGGAATTGGTAGAGATGAATGGAATGTTTGAGAGTTTGTGTTGTTTGAATAAGATGCGGAGGGAGAGGGATTTGGGGGTTGTATTTGTAGGGAGGAAGGGAGGCTGGCGGGAGAATGAAATTTCTGTGCTTTTTGAATTTTACTTTGTGAATAGATTCTGGCCGTTCGATTTGAAAGGATAGTAACGGTCGTCATTTGTTGGAGTGGCTTCACGCGGATCGCGATCCGCTTCAGGCGGGATTCGCTTTTTTTTCTTTGCGGTTTACGACCAACAAGCGTCTACTTTTGAGAATTACTTACATGCCAGCGTATCATCTATCACTCTGCCAGAGTATCAAAGTTTTTCTCATGCTCAAAATTCTTCCATGATAGAAAAATCCCATCCGTTCAATGTTTTGCCTATTTCACCATAATGCGGTGAATGCGCTCTTCTTCTTTTTTTTCGATTACCCCTCGAGCCACTGATCCGACGGTTAGGATTGTCCAATCAGAGATATTTTTAGGAAAAAGCCTCCATGCACAGCATGGCGGATCAACGGTCTGGATCACCAAACCATTGGAACCACTTGGAGAGACATGGTACTTGAGGACAATATTCAGTAATGGTGCCAATGGGCTACGCTGCCCAGCCTAGCCCTGTAAGGCCAGGGTTTGTGCCCTAAACGTGGCGGCACGAGGTCCGGGCCTTGAATCTAGACCACCGGTGTTTGGTCCAGGCTGAGCTAGGGCTAGTCATGAAGTGGGTCACTGCTTTACACAAAATGGACGGTTTGAAGACAGTCGTAAGGGGACCCATCTAAGGTATATGTGTAGTTTATAAACATTTTTCATACCATGGTCATGTTTCCTATGGTGTGGTCCACTTGCCAATCCACATGTGGTGTTAAGTGGGTAACACCTTAGCGGGTCTCTTCCTCACTGTGGGACGCACCTTTGTATTCTTTTCACATGCATTCACAACCAACAAACGCATCGAAGTAGAATTTTATCAAAACGGGTACTTAACCCCGTGACTTCATGTTGAAACTATTGTGAGTCTACCCCACAAGCATGAGCAAGGACCTTCACGTTGATGTATTTGTTGCATATTCCTTGCATCCATCAATTTTGTAGCTCACCTTGGGGCATTGTGCTAGAAATGAGGTAGATTCAAATCTCAAGTAGACGACACTATAATAAACAATGGTCATTAAAAGCCCACCATTAAAAGCTTCATAGTGCTCATTATAATGTTTATTTGCCATCGAACTCATTACTAAGGTCACATAGACTTATACGAAGTAAAAACACAAAATGTCAACTTGATTTAAAACATTTATGGCAAGCATTTGATCCCTACCGTGTGGTCCACTTGAAACAGTTGGAAAACAATGGACAATATAGGTATACAACATATACATTAAAGTAGGCCCGTTGATTTGGGAAACACCTAGTATTGTGTTACCCAAGTAACACCTAATTTGCTCTCCATTTTTTATAGACAAGTCTCTCACCATAGAAGAATTGGGTTTTAAAAGATTTTACAAGCATTTCTAACTATTAAATATTTGTTTTGCCCATTGGAAAATAAATAAATTGTATTATGATAATATGATAGTTTTGATTTGGTGTAATTTGTCATTAAATTTGTGTGGCGATTATATATATATATTGGGAAAAGGTACTATGCGCTCGACCTCACAAGACCGTCCCATGAGGTCGAGTTGTGTGAGCCCCATCGTGATGCGTTTCGAACATCTACCCCATCAGTCAGATGCACTATTCCATCGTGGGCCTAGGTCTCAAAAATCAAGTCAATCCGTGACTTGTGTGGGTCACACCACATACAAAAGTGGGGAGGGGTCGTGCACCATTAAAACATTCATAATCATTTTTTGGGCCCACCGAGATGTGGTTTACAAATCCAGCTCATCCATTATGTGTGTCCCACTTAGATGAGGGTTCATACCAAGTTTCAGCAGCATTCAAAACTCAGGTAGGCCCCACCAAGTGCTTTTATATGTTTTTGGCATGTCTTCATATGATTTTAGATGGTATGGCCCACTTGAGTTCCTTATACGGCTGCTTTTTGAAATATCCCATAATTTAGAGGGGACCCATCAAATGCACGGTGTTGATGGTCGACACACATCATGGTGGGGCCCACACAGCTCGACCTCACGAGAGCTTAACGTGAGGCCAAGCGCATAGTACCTTTTCCACACACACACACACACACACACATATATATATATATTAACAAGTTAAAATGGAACCTTTTATCTCTCCAACACTTAGTAAGAGGGAGCCTCGTATGTCTTTACCCCTTAGCATAATCCATAAATATATAGGGAGAGAGGAAGAGAGAATGTGTATGTGTCATGCTCAGCTACACACCTTTACACAAATATCATGGGCAGAGTTTGAATGATCCATGTGATGCGACACCACATGAAACCCTAGGGCCCAACTTTTAATTTGATCCAAAACTCTTGTGGGCCATACAAAAGAGAGACAAATTAAGGGAGCAACATGTTTCCTTTTATCATGGCCCACCAACGTTTTGAATTATGGTAAAAGTTGGGCTACAACAGTTTCACATTGTGCTACATCACATAGACTGTTTAGATTTTGCGCTAACATCACATGAGGTGAGTTATCAAAGTTCTCATAAGTCATTGTGAGAATCCGATCCCATGTGAGCATCACCATATGCACCTTTGCACTCATAGATATCATGAGTCATGCTCACTACATACCTTCTCACGTGAGCATTCATGTACACTTTTGCACACGTATTGTGGGCCCAAAATTAGAATGGTCAACGTGATGCAGTACCTCATGGAACTTCCAATGCCTAACTTCTAGCCTTATCCAAAAATTTAGTAGGTCATATTAAAGAGAGAGAAAAATGAAGAGAGATAATTGTTTTCTTTTACCATGGCCTACTAAAAATGTGGACCAAATTGAAAGTTAGCCCTTAGGGTTTCATAGGTTGGCACATTACATGAAGCATTTAGATTTTGAGCTCACATCATGTATCAAAAGGTGTTTACAGATTCTTATGAAAATGGGTTCCTAAATAAGCATTTCACATTCACACGTCGAGGGAAAAAAACGAGATTTTATCTTTCATTCCTTCCCTCTTGCACACTATCCATATAAAGGGTCCTTCTATCACACCCCCCATACAAAGGGCTTATTGCGTGGACAACTCTGTATTTCTCCTTTGATCCTATTTTAAGAGTCTTAACTTATTCAAAAAGTTCATGATATTATAGTTGAATCCATGACTTTTTAGATTTTTATTTTTTATTTTTAAGTGCATTTGAAATAAAGCGTGGAATGTGGGTTTTTGAAAACTGTTTAATTTTTAATGAAATTTTAAAATATTAAAAAGAATAAATAAATAAATAAAGTCATCACAGATATCGCCGTCCGAGAGAATCGAACCCGCAAACACATGGTTAAAAGCCATGCGCTCTACCAGCTGACGTAAGAAGGCAAGCGACTGATTACTAAATGCGTACAATATTGTTATATGTAAATATTGTCATTACCTGCCCATCCAGTCAGATCCACTTTTCATGGCCCACCACTGACTGACTGGAGGCGCTTTTCTACCTGGTACAGTGCCATACAAAATGGACGACCTAGACCAAAGAAAGTAGAATGGCCGATGAGTAGTTCACTCCATGAATGGACCTTTTGGGGGGTGCTGATACGACACTGGGACCACCACTATTTGTGGCTACCGCCGGCTGTTATGGGCCCACATGATGTGTGTGTCTGATCCACAATGTCCATGTTCTCCACCTCACACTTACTGTAGAAACCAAAAATCAGGCCGACCCAAAATGTAGGTGGGCCATAACGCAAGGAGCGATGCAAAGTGATACCTAGTCAATTTAGGTGGGCCATAACGCAAGGAGCGATTCAAAGTCATGCCTAGTCGCTTGAGTTTTGCAATAACCTGATTATTGGTTTCGCTTCATCTTGGTGGGATGCGAGTGATAAATTGACTGGATGTCATATACACAATACTGGGGTCACCAAAAGTTGTCTTGGTTTTTTTTATTGGTTGGGCATCCCCTCTGAATTGTTCCAGAGGTGTCAGCCAACCGAGTTTCCTTCCGGACTGATTTTTGGCCCCATACACTAACATTGAATGGCACATCTAGTTGATGGAGTGGATCTAACCCACATATCATGTGGGCCCAAAAATAGTACCTTGTTAGCCTGCCCCTTTCCAAAAAGGTCCAAAATTTGTAGCCAGACCCGTTTAAAATCTTAATCACCAATTTCAGGTATTTCTCATCTTAACCATCTATCTGTAACTAACGCAATGAAAGGTTAGGATTCTCTATCGGTAATAATTTCAAGATATGGTCCACACATTAGGCGGGTCACTCCAGGACGCGGCCGTACCATCAGCTTTACAGTGATATCCTGATGTTTGTTTGCCAGTATATGTGTGGATCGGGTGATTTTATATCAGGTTATCATAATGATATGGCCCACCATTTTATGGACAAAGTATTATAAATGTGTCGCACGTCATTTCTATTTTAAAAAAAGAACAACATTAACTTATAAATTACACGCTCTACGGCATGCATTAGACAATTTATGTTAATACCAAAAACATGTATTTGCTCCGACCAGAGGTATTCAAGCATTTGTATTCTTTATATAGGAAATGAGCGATGAGGGTCACCTGAGGGGACCATTTGGATGCAAACAAGGTTGCCGCTGCCAAGCTTTTGAAACTCCTAGATAAAGAGCTTGGAAATGGTTTGTCACACCTATTAGGGACAGCAACTCACGAAAACAAGGATAGTTTGTGTTGAGGTTTTTTTTTTTCCTGCTAAAATAAAATTTTTGAAAATAAAATTTCAATTTCAATCCCCTCTCAAATGTCTTGAAAAACTAAAAAATCTATCCCATATTACTTAAAGATTAGGATATTTTATCACGCCTCAAATTTTGAGTACAGAGTATGCACTCTCAAACCCGAGTTTCGAGTTGTAACTTATAAACAATGTGTATTAACTTCATTCCATTATACGATTATTAAGAGGCAAAAGTAATATTTATTTATTTTTATATTCCAACTAGGTTCATTCACGCGAATCATTTAAGCACCAACATCCGTCCATTCTCATCATACACAAACATTTAATTAGTATAAATTTGGCATCATTCACCAGTCAATACTACTTACCAATGAATACTTGTTACAAACCTAGAACAATTTAACTAAATAAAACCAATCAAATATTTAAAAATTCTATAAATAATACTATCATTTATTATATATAAATCAAATCATCATAACAAAGAAAATTCTAATTAATTAATTAGGAACAGCCTAAATGTAGTCAATTCCTCTCCTGACAGATACTATCACGTCTCACGTGTGTCGTGTACCAGTTCAGTGTTGAGGGTCAAATATTGCATATTAGACCTCAGTTATTGCTTGAATTTACGAACATGATACCGGTTAATGGCCCGCTTTAATCATGTTTGTGATGCAGAGTGTAGTTACGAGTATGGACTGAAAAGGAAGCTTAAAGCATGGATTTAACGCTCTGATGACACTAAAGGCAAGGGACGAACTCTAGGGGACCAAGATCGACGGAATTACATGCCAGGGATCCGCAAAAATCGAGAAACTGAAGCTCAAGCGGCCTGAAAGTCAGCCAGAATGCAAGATCACAGGGTTCTCACCATCCGTTCAGCTCAAAACTTCATACATGGCCAAGGGCCCACAAATTAACCGTACATGTCGAATTTCAACCCTCAGATCCCTCTGAAAGTGGCCCAACGGACAGATCAGCCCCTAAAATCTTGATTTGGGGCCCGCCTGATATCTGGATATACTTAAATTTCATTGTCAATGCCTTAAAGTGGATGAGGAAAAGGATGGACGGAACAGATTTCTCACAAAAATCTCAGTGGACCCCACTCAAGAGAGTGCATGTGCACAATGTGCACGCACTCGCCGTGCACCGCAATTGTCCCAATCGGTCAGCGTTATGCTGACCGATAACTTCTCAAAATTTCGAAAACGCACCAGCGTCTTCACTACGAGCTGCAGTTTTGGCCAGTGGGCCCCACTAGACGCCCGGAGTGATGATCAGAGCCGTCCATTTGATCTGTAGGATGGCCAAGACTAGTTCCTAGGTGTATTTTTGCCACCATGCAAGCATTCGTGTGAATATCTCAGCCGAACGAATGATTATCTGTGAAATAAGAAGATCTTGTGGGCCACATCAAAATCAATAAAATCTCACCATTTCCAGACGATTTTTCATTGGGAATCTAATGGTCGGCGTGGATTTCTCCATCACTGTCAATATGGGACCCACCGACCATCACAGCGCGAAGCCGGAACCTCTGTTTCGCAACAGAGGTTGCGGTCCGATCTTGTGGGCCACCATGGTCGATGATCCAGATAATCGGGACCATCCATCAGGCCTAAAAGGGCCCCATAAACATGGTCTAAGTGGCAAAATTGTAAGAAACATCGGAGGTCGGTTTTCGAACGTCAAAACTGAAGACAGACGGTGGAAAGATTTGATTTGATGGACCGCACTAAACCCGAGTAAAAGCACCCCTTCCTGACTGAAATTCCGAGAGGAATTCAATGGACCGGTCGGATTTCTCTATTGACATCTTTCATGGGCCCCACCAAGCTTCAACGTAGCTCCCCTGCGTATGGATTACGCACTTACGGCGCGTCCGAAATTTGCTCGGATTTACCGGGCTGTTACACGTCCATAGAGAGGATCGGTCCAATGATCCAGACCGTCTAAAAGCCGGAGAAGGGGGTTTTCACCCTTCTTATAAAGGCAGAATTACTAGAATGGAGGATCTCTTCTCTTGATCTCAGATTAAACGCAGCTGTTGGTGCGTTTTTGCTGCACATAACAAATATTCGCAGTCCGGTTCTGCTGCAAACGGAAGTATGGAATAAGGTCGGTTCTTTCTAATCCAAACCGACCTCCATCACTCTATAAAGGGAAGGCTTGGAGCTTAGGATAGGGGGGGGGGAACGTGGAGCCAAGAACGGGTGGAGTACGAGCGATCTTCAAAGAGTTCTTTTTCTTCTCTTTTGCTTAATTGTTGTTTATATTTATTTGAGATTTAGCCTAATCATGGTCGGCTAAACCTCTTAGCTAGGGCTAAGAGGTGAAGCTTGTAGTGAGATGGGAGATTCTAACAAGGGTTATTCAAGTTAGGGGCTTCATCTCAGCCCTAGCTAAGAAATTTAGCTACTCATGGAATCAACTGGAAAGAAGGAAAAATATAGATGATAAAAGAAAAACATCCTTCCAATCTCTCCCTTCTTTCTTCCTCTCTATCTCTTTTCTCAGCTCCATGTCCAGCCGCCGATTCCCCTATCTTCTCTCTTTTACTTTCTTCTCTCCCCAAAACGAGCTCTCTCTCTCTTGCTTTCTTCTCTGGATCTGTTCTTCTCAAAACGAGCTTTCTTTCCTCTTTCTTATAGCAGTGTAGGCGGTGGAAACGCTGTCGCAGCAGCCGCCGCGTGCGGACTCCCTTTCGCTGCCGAGTTCATATGCAAAACCCACACATCTTTTCTTGCTCAATTACCAAATAAATATCGTCCCTTAGGACGTTTCCAAGTTGTCTACATGATGGACGGCTTGGATTGATCATACGAGCCGTAGAGGTGGGCCACAACTGCTGCAAAAGTCGGACAGCGTCCGGCGCGTGAAAATAGGGTATGCGGCTTCCTTCCGCTGCGATGCTCGGTGGGCCCCACATAAGCATTTTCAGGAAAATCTACCCCGTACATTGGATAGAGGACGAGATTTTGTTTAAAGATGGATGGTTTTGAACGTCCATTGACACGGCTCAGAGAAGGAATCATGCTGAGATCTTTTTGAACGTTACAGGGCAGCCCGCTTGTGACCTCTGTAGCTCACACGTGTGCACGTATGGGCACAAACTGTAAACATGGTTTTGTAGCTCATGAACCCTTCTACACGATGAACGGCTTGGATCAGACGATCGTGTTACCGGTGGGGCCCACAACGGTCCGTAAAAACGGACTTTCCGTCCGTTACGCGCGCCAGAAACGACAACTGCCGTTTTTGAAAAAGAAAGTCGGGTCAGCAACGCTGACCGACTTAGGTCCGTTCGGTGCTCAGGCAGTGCACATGTGCACTATGTACACACACTATACATATGGGGTCCACTGTGATGCTTTCGAGAAATCCAATCCGTCTATCTTATCGCTCATCTTATTTAAACCGTCTAAGTCAACTTTGAAATATATCCAGATTGTAGGTGGGCCTAAAATTGGAGATTAATGGGCTGATCTGTCTGTTGGCCCACTTCTCGAGATATCCAATGGTTGAAATTTAATATGTACGGTTTATTTATGATCCCCATCCCATGTATGGAGTTTCGAGTTAATCGGATGGCAGAAACCATGTGATCTTGCATTCTGGACCTTTTTCGGGCCTTTTTAATGTGAACGGCTTGATTTCCTCGGATCCCTGGCATGTGAATTCTTCAGTCTTAGTTCTCTGGGGTGCGTGCCTTGCTCTGGTGACTTCAGAGTGTCAAATCCATACTTATAGTAGTCTTTTTCCATCAACGCTCCTGATTTCATCCTGCAACAAAAATATAATTAAAATATTCCATTAAACATTATTATATACGTAAAATCATGTACTAATTGGGGTTTGATATGTGATATTCGACCCTTATCAACGCTCTCTAACGAGGGCATGACCAGTGTGGTTGTAAATAGAGCTGGGCAGAATCTGAATCGATTTGATCCGAAACGAAGGCCAGGATTTGGTCGGTTCAAGTAGGCCCACTCAGATCCAAACGTATATTGAGTCGAGTTTGGATCAATGGCCAATCTGGACCAATCTGATCCGAATGGATCCGATTCGGTCGGGTACTATATAATTAATATCTACTTTTTTATTTTCACTTTTTTACCACCCGCCTCACCCGAACGAAGCCCTAATCACTCCATTCTCTTTCTCTACCCGAACGAGCGGCGCCACACCCACCCATCTCTCCTCCTTTCTCTCCCTCTTTCTCTCCCGATTTGCCTCCTCTCATTCTTTCTCTCCCCATTTATCTCCTTCTTTCTCTCCTGATTTCCCATATCTCCCTCTTTCTCTCCTTCTTTCATTCCCTCTCTCTCCCGATCTTGATTCAGCCCAATTCGAATCGACTGGACAGACTTAACTCAATCTGACTCGATTCGGTTTCCTAGACCGAGTCAGACTCGGTTCGGGTCAGGCCAGTAAGGATTCAGATTGGATCGAGTTAGTCCTGCTGGACTCGATCCCGGATCGAATCGAGTTCGAGTCAGGTTCATGGAAAAATCGGATCGAGTCGAGTTGGACCCAATCCAGTCCGACTCGACTCGATGCCCAGCTCTAGTTGTAGAGGTGCTGGTGGTGCACGTGAGGCAATGCAAGATGTGCAAAATGAGAAGATCAACTTTTATAGTAATCCAACGGTTACAAATGATCAAATAATTGATCCAACGGTCTGAAACGTGTTGATTAATTAGCCAACTGTGTCTCTTATAACGTTCTGACCATTAATGGCCTCGGATCAACAATCTACTTGCCCCATCTATATAAACAAGATCTCTCCAGGTTCAGAGCATCAGAAATCAATGAAACTATTATTCTTGATAAGAAAACATCTATCTATTTTCTTTTAATAAGTAAAAAACTAACCGAGTTATAGAACTCATTGAGTTATTGGGTCTTAGAACTCACTGAATCTAACAAAGACTAATTAAGTTAGACAAGTTCCCCTTGTGATCCTTTCGTGATTGTTGTACGCATTATTAAAGAGGGCTTGTCATATACTGAGAGTAATTCTCTTGCAACCCGTCAGTGATCGTTAATATGAGAAGAGGGGGCAAATCACACTTCAAGGACAACGTATCTAATATGTGCTTTTCACTTCACACATGCGCATTTTATTGTAAGTGGTCGCTCCCTCATGACCTTACACGAACCGTCGCATGACGGTGCGATTGCGGTGTGAGATGTGCGAAATGTGAAGATCATCTTGTATAGTTTCCGTCAAATAATCAGATCCGTCTGTTATAGAGAATGGCTAGAAACTAACACTGATTAATGCCAATGGTCCAAAAATGGCTCTAGCCAAATAGTTAGATTAATAATCCATCATATCTAAACGGTTAGATCATTAATCCAATGGTCTGAAGCATTTGGATTAATTAGCCAATGGTAAGAAATATCTCTCTTAATATTCTAACCATTGATGGCCTCAGATCAACGGTCCTCTTGCCCCATCTATATAAACAAGACCTCTCCAAGTCTAGAGCATAATAAATCAATGAAACTATCATTCTTTACAAGAAATTAAACAACTCTCTTTTCTTTTGATAAGTAAAAACCCTACCGAGTTTTAGAACTTGTTGAGTTACTGAATCCTAGAACTCACTAAGTCAACCAGAGACTAATTGCATTAGCAGAGTTCTTACTGTGGTCTCTTCGTGATTGTTGCATAGAAGACCAAAGACAGCTTATCGTATTCCAAGAGCAATTTGTCTGTAACCTGTCAGCAATCCCTAATCTAAGAGAAGAGGAGAAGAGGGGACAAATCATGTTTTAAGGACAACGTATCTAATAGGTGTTTCAGCCATATTGAAACAATTTTCTATTTTTATTTTTTGGTATCCGAAATATTATTTCAAAATATTTTCTAACAGTTTGTTCTCGAAATTTAAATGTGAGTGAAGATATATGTCCTTGAGAAAATGTGTCGCGACGGTGAGAAAAGTTTATCCCTAATTAGAAGTTAAGGAGTAGTACTGTGCCATGCACATGCAATACATGTGCTACATGTGCAACCATCAATGTTCAAGTTCCTCACATGTGTCATTCGATGCTATCAATCTTCAAGTGCAACATATGTCCCTAACCACCTTAAGATCCTTACACCTTGAGATCCTTAATTGCCAGTGCTGCATTACATCTTTACTCTTTATCCTACATGTTTGAAAAATAGAAAGCATAAAAGCTAGCCCAAGGTAACATGGCCTAAATATAGGGCTGTTAGGGTTAGGCCTTGGAGTTTCCAGACGTACATGATCAGGTTCTGGTATAGTCATTTTAGGACTTTAATTGGGTTCTGGTAATCATTGGGTCTTTGGGCTTGAGTTGGCTTTGGTACGGGTCCATGCCAAATAAGGCTATTACATGGTTGGATCCCCTCAATGGATGGATTAGATCACATACACGTGCTAATTTAACACATGCATAATGTAAACAAGCTCTCTTGTAAGTTATTAAAAAAAAAAGAAAAAATGAAAAAGAAAAGTTATATACACAGTGGTGAAATTCCACTGTGTGGTGTGAGTGTATGGGTGTGTGTGTGTGTGGAGGTGTGACTGTGTGTGTAAAAAAAAAAAAAGAAACAAAAAAGAAAAGCTCTCTTACATTTATGTAACTTAAAAAGCCTCATTACATTGCCACAATAATTAATATATATTTAATATATTATCACCACCATATGTAATCTGTATTTAAGAAAATGCTCTGGCGATAATCTTTCTAGATTTAAATATTTAATATAAAAAAATATTAAAATTTACTGCACCTGACCCAGATCCCACCCTACTCCATTTTAACTCAGGTCTAAGATGGTGGGTCCAACCCCACCCTATAACTTTTTCTTTTCTTTTCTTTTCTTGTTTTCATCCAAGTCTGAAATAGCGCGCACATCAAACCTGTCCAATTTCTGTAATGGGTCTAAGAAATTGGAGCCAGACTAGTTAAAATTGGGTGAGGTCTATTGGATACCCTTGGTCTGATAACCATATTTAGATAATCTGTTCAAGACATCATGACCTGGATAGATGAATTGTACTGGACATAACTTGGCCTGCATCGAGATGGGCCGAGGAATGGATGGACATGGGTTCCCCTTTTAAGTATTTTTAATTTCAATGTACCTAATTTGCTTGTTTCTCACCCTAGTGAGAAATGGCCAAGCATTCCGGACAACAGGGAAGGTTGGATAGAGTAGCTAATAATAAAAATAAAATAAGCTAACATGTAAACGGGTTACTGTTGTTTGCAGGCCAAGCCTTATGACAGAAGTCTGCACTCATCAAAGACAACAGAAATACAATCCATGCCATATGGCACATGCGTGAGAGATCTGCACCAATAATTAGATGGAACCAACCATGCATATGACATCGCCTCTAAATCAGGCCAATCTACTCATCAGGTGGGCCATACTGGTACCATGAAAGCGTATGGTTAGAAATCCACTTGGATGGAGGCGAAGATCTATTACATGTGTTCTATAATGATGTGTGCCGCTGTTGACCTCTTCAACTCACAAGTAAATATTTAGGAAGTGCGTACTGTACACGTGGTAAACATGTATCGCGTTCTGAACCATTGATCTTGTGAGAAATCAAATGAATGTCATAGATGCATCACACCCTTCTCTAGCTTTGATTCAACAATTCGGTGGGCCACCCATAAAGTTGTACCTAAATGCCTCTTATTCAACATGTAGTAGAGAACACGAATAGCATCTAAGATGCAATTCCTGGTCAAACCCTGCCGGCTGGAATACTGTAGGGGAATCCTAACGGTCAAAAGTCAAAATCCCATTCAAATTGGCTTCTGTACTGTGGAAGTAACTACCAGTTCACATTTTCTAACTGGGGGATGACATGACGTATCACCCCTTCTCTAGCCTTGATAAAGAAAGTAGGCTGATTCAACGCTCAGATGATCCACCCCATAAAATTATGGTTATATACCTCTGAATTCATGTGTTATGCCCCACCTAAGTTTTGAAGTTAGATTATTGGGTAATTCTTTCATCCTGCACATCGGATGAATGGATAGGATGACATATAAACATTATGGTGGGCCTACATGAAACTAATGGTGGGCGTGGCATTCAAATATTTTCCTAAGATGCTGTCTACCATATGGATAGAGTGGATCTCATGAAAGTTCAGCCCAGGTGGCCGAGTGTTAACTATCAAATGAACGGCCGTCTGATCGCCACACACAAGTGACCAAGTGCAACCAATGATGCTCTGGTCGAACTTCATGGAGATTCCCTGAAGACTAGGTCATGATTTTCGCTGTAGTAGCATTCATATTGGTCAACTTAACAAGGTCAAGTCAGTGATTATTTTTAACAGAAAAGCTTTGATACTCTGAAAGTATGATCCATGATACGCAGGTACTTAATAATTACTAGGAATTTGCATACGTGGGTGGGGTAAAATTAATACAAGTTATAACTGTCAAAAATTTGAGCCTCAGTTTAAATGTATAGTGAACCAAAAATGTGATTGTTCAATCATTTGCCTATTTTTGGACGGTTAAAAATGAAAACATCCAACTATTTCGAATTTCAACAAAAAAGTGTCCATAAATCAGAGGGTGGAACTTTTCACTCAACAACATTTAATTTAAGTATGTGCATGCCACATGTATAATATCTGAATACCTGCTTATCATGTATCATACTATGCAGAGTACTAAATATTACCCCCCTGATTTTACTAGCTTGGATGCACTTGCCCCTATCCATCAACGTCAGCATGATTCTTTCTTAACGGTGGCAGGAATTTATTTGACGTGCCATCATCTAATCTTAGCTGTCAAAACGGAGATGTTGACCGTTGAATACTTTTTCTCTGGACCATTATCTTCTCAGTTCATACATCCGACGGTTAGAATAAAAAATCTGATGGTAAGCCTTACGCAACCGGTGTGTTTTGTGGACCGTCGTCCATCCACATGAGGCCTCCATACGTATCACTTTGGATGGCAATAGTCAAAAGGTTAACCCGATCGGCTGATCCTAGCCATAGGAAATAAAAACACGGCCAGTCCACCTTCCACATTCCACAGCCAAACGCCAAACGTCCACCTATTCTGGTAAGTGTGAACATGGCAGCGGCTCATCTCGGATGGCGCGCCAGCAGTATGAAACGGTCCGCCCATCGTGTGACGTTTCAACGGTTAGGATGTGCTCTGTAACACCTCAAACATGCAGTAATCCTTTTTTAGGCCACGTGCCGTACTAGACACGTGAGAGGTTAATGGCACCACGCGCGTGTGAGATCCGGCCATGTACTACCTGAGTCTGCATCTCAACATGGCCTGTCCCAAGACCCTGCTGGTCGGCCGGTGATTTGGGCCACATGTGCACGGTTAGTTTAAGCCGTTGGTGGTTTTCCTTCCAACCATCCATTTCCTCTTACATGTGTGGCCCATATGATGAGTCGATGTCATGATTTAGGGGCCAGTTCATTTGACGGTTGATCCCACCTATGGCCCAGATCTCACCCAAGATCACCGCGTTTCGCCTCTCCATTATAGCACTGGAATGGCATGCAGTCATTGAACACCTGACACAGAAGACAAACGCTGCTTGAAAACGGACACAAGACATTCACACGTGCTACACATATAAGTTGATGTGGACGACTGGCCTAGTTTTTAGTTTTTAGTTTTGTTTTGTTTTTTTTTTTTTTTTTTCATACAGTGTGAATCATCTGAAGAGGAGATACCCCGGATTCACCCAAGATGGTGCGGCCCTTACAACACCTTGATTTATGTATTCTTTATCCACGCCGTCCATCTGTTTTTCCATATATCATTTTAGGCATTATCCCAAAAAATTGAAGCAGGCCCAATTATCAGGTTGACAATACCATAGTAAAAAGTGGCGATTGAAAGCTCTAGTATTAAAAACTTCTTAAGGCGCACCTTAATGTTTCCGTGGTGTTTATTAGCCATCCCATATGTTGATAAGGTCATATAAGTCAGCCAGGATTAAGTGAAAAAAAATATCAGCTTTATCCAAAACTTTTGTGGCCCATTAATGGTCAACCACCACTGCTTCCTATGGTATGGTCCACTTGATAATTGGATCTCCTTCATTTTTGGGATAATTCCCTAAAATGATCCGGAAAAACGGATGGACGGCGTGTATACATAATATATACATCAATGTGGGCCCCACGGTAAGGGCCGCACCGTCGTGGATGAGTCCGGGGTCTCACCTAATCCGCTCCCGAGTTACCGATACTTACGAATGGGCGTTTTTAAAGAGTCGGTTACGTATGCCGAGACTAAGAATGACCAGCATGTATCGCAGCACTAGTTCTTCATGAAGAAATGATCCTATGATCGCTACCATCCATTTTCTGGGCGCTACCCAACAAAGTATCAGAGAAAAAACCTAAAGCTGAATGGATGATTCTCATCACCGAAAAGTGTAGAAAACTTTCGACCATTGAGAAGAAATTTCAGAATCAATGGCCAGATCACCAACTCGTACAGTACAATTGGGGGCCGCATCCAGAGATAATTAATCAGATGCTTGGAACCGTCAATTTCCTGAATCTAACCTGAATGTGCTAGAGCCAAAGTAAACTCAAGTTGGACAGATGATCGTCAGCGCTCATATGGGTAGCTGAAAGGAACATTGAACGGAAATGATTCACATTCAACTCCACGTATCAATGGTCAAGATCATGCTTTCAAAGTGGTTAATGGCCATAGACCAGTAAAAAAACCCTACGAGAAGGACGATCTTTATTATCCAAAACTACCCACGTAACGGTGATGCCGTGTGGAGTGTTCTCTTTCAAGGGTTGAAACCTCGACGTGTTTCTTGGCATCATATGGTATCAGTCAAAAAGGTCAGGTCATTTTGACTGAGTTTGTAACGACTCTGAAGACCTAGCAAGGGATGACTTGGTTTCTTTTGGAAAGGGCCGTGCTTTATGATGACCGGCGCCATTGGTTCCTTGTCGAGACGTGTCTATGGGGCCCCACAGATGTTTTTGTAACGGGATATCATATTCCCCGCACTCCCATTCGATAGTTCCACATTTACTCCGATAGTGGGCTACAAACGTCATGTTGGCTCCACATATGTTTTTGTTGCATAGGCTCTACGTTAATAATGCACGGAGTTAAGCTTTAAATTTGAATTACACAGTATTAAATAAATATAAACAAAACAATCACAAAGCACATAATTTTATATGGAAACATTTTTGTAGGAAAAAAACCTACAGCACAAAAAGATAAGAAATCACTATAAAAGAAAAAGTACATCACATGAAATCACTTACAATACTTGAAAACCCTCGTTTTCACCTTTTTAAGCCCTAAAAATATTTAGCTATCTTTAAAATAGCTTGAGATTACCTTAATCCCACAATTATACCCACATATAGTGCCACACTCAAAATAGAAAATAATTTTCGCAATTCCACAAAACCACATGCTTTTGTCAATGGGATTGAGTTGCACCCCAAAACAATCCATCAAGCCGCATGTTTTCCTCAATGGCATCGAGTTGCACCCCAAAACAGTTCATTGAGCAATTAGAATAAATCGATATTTTCTCGATGAGATCAAACATATCCGTCAATGGCGTCGACTGATGCTTGATGGGTACGATGATCGAGTGGTTTGTCGATTGCATCGACAGAGCCTGTTCTAGTAAGATTGAACATATCTGACAACAATCCCCACCATGACTTCAATCATCATGAATCGTAACTCTAAGGTCTATCTCTAATCGCTTCCATCATAGCTTTACCATCGTCATAACTTCTCCTTCACACTCTGTCTTCATCAATTTTTCGTCAAATTTAGAGAAGTCGAACAGAATTGAAACTTCTCAGTGGGAACTACATTGTCAGCATATCTGCCGAATTCATGCTCGTGTGAATTTTCTCTAAAGTGACACTGTTTTCTTCAAACACGTGTTGGATAAAATGGTGACAAACATTAATATATTTATTTCTAGAATGTTAAACCGAATTCTTCGCCAAATTAATTGCACTTTCGCCATCACAATTAACTGGCATGGCCTCCTACTGAAGCCTGAGTTCGTTCATCATTCCACGTAGAAAACACCTTCCTTGAATGCCTCTGTTACTATCATATACTCAGCTTCTATTTTGAAAAGAGAAACCACCGACTAAAGTGTCGACATTCAACTGATTGCTCCATCCACTAATACAAACGAGTAATTGAAGGTCGACCTTCTGTTGTTAGAGCTGGGCATCGGACCGAGTCGGAACGGATTTGGTCCAACTTGATCAGGTTCAAAATTTATAGGTCCCAACCCGAACTCGATCTGATTAGAGACTGGATCCGTGTCATTTAACTCGAACAGACCCAAACTCCTGCCAGCTTGAATCGATCCGAGTCCGACTCGGTCAGAAAAATCGAGCCGGATCGGATTAAGTAAGGTTCGGATACAAACTAATGAACGGTGTGGATAAACCAAAAGAGATCCAAGATAAGCCCACATAATTTACTCGGTATGAAAAAATCGGACGGTTAGCTTACTGAGAAGCTTTGTAGATAGCTTCTTGAAGAAGCTTTACACTGGTTAGCTTCCTGGAGAAGCTTGGTAGATAGCTTCTTGAAGAAGCTTTACACCACAGCAATAGCTTCTTCAAGAAGCTTTGTATGGCTAGTGGTCGGTGTTCTGTGGGGCCCACCATGATGTATGTGAGTCATCCATGCCGTCCATCTATTTTTATATATCATTTTATGATATGAGAAAAAAATTAAGTATATCTCAATCTTAAGTGGACCACATTACAGGAAACAGTGTCGAATTAATTTTAACCATTAAAAATGTTTCGGGGGCAATAAAAGTTTTGGATCAAGCTGATATTTTTTGTTTCCCTTCATATGGGTCTTTATGACCAAATCAACCGATTGGATTTCAAATAAACAGTACAGTGGACCTTCTGAGGATTTTAATGGTGAATATCCATTCATTATTGTTTTTCTGTGGTGTGGCCCACCTAAGATTTAAATCCCTATAATTTTTTTTTATCAAGCCCTATAATGATCTGTAAAAATGGATGAATGGAATGGATGAAACACGTACATCATGGTGGGGCCCACAGAGCACCGACCATCAGCTAAGTGTCATTATTGCTGTCTTGCTGTCTGTAGCTGCAGCCTAGCACCAGCTATAGGGTACGTGTCGTGCGAAGATGAGCACCGATGCTCCTCGAGCTCCGAGTTGCACGAACGGTTCAAAGGAGATCTGCATTACATGGCCACACAGTGACGTATATACTATATCTACACCGTTCATCTATTTTTAGATATCATTTTAGAGCATTGTTCAAAAAATGAATCATATCCAAAGATAATCTGGACCACACCATAAATAGCAGCGGAGATAATGATTTTCACCGTTAAAAAATTTGTAAGGCCCACCGTAACGTTTATTTTACATCCAATTTGTCCATAAGGTTACAAGTACCTGGAAAAAACATATTTCATAAGGTTAGAGGAAAAATAAATTTCATATTGATCCAAAACTTCTATTACCCTAAAAAGGGTTTCAATGGTAGACGTTCAATCTACCTCTTAGTTTTTGCAGTGTGGTCTAGTTGATGGTTAGATCTGTCTTATTTTTTGTCTCAAGCCTTAAAATGAGCTTGCCAACTGGATTAACGGTTTGGATATAACACATACCTTGTGATCATACCCACAAAATATGCTAACGGTACCTGAGTCCATCCGCTTCGTACCCGATCAAAACAGGGTCTCTCTTTCCCTTCTTCTCTGTAAATCTCTCTCCAGCAGGTAAATCCAAGCTCCAGAACCTTCTTCTTCAATAGTAATAGAGTAGCAAATATGGAGAGAGAATCACAAATATAGAAAGAAGGAGAGAGATAGAGTGATAGGGACGGGCCAAAGTGTTAATTGGGCGGGATTTTTTGGCGCTCGAACGTAAAGCTAAAAGTAAAAAGATATATACACACACACACACACACACACACACACACACACACACATATCCACACACAAAAATATATGTGGTCCGGATCGGGTCGGTCTGAATCGGATCCAATCGGATCGGGTTCCGGATCGGGTTGGGTCGGAACAGGGCCTATCCGGATTCGACCCGAAAATAATTCGAATTTGGATTACACTGCCTGATCCTGACTGATCCTGACCATCGGTTCTGTTCGAATCGGGTCGGATCGGGTCTGATCGGGCCGGATCCACCGGTTCGGGTATGAAATGCCCAGCTCTATCTGTTGTCCACATTGCCTACGTAATCCAAATTAATATAGCTTACAAGTGTTTCCTTTGATTTCTAAAATCTCAAGCCGTAGTCTATTGTACCTTGTAGATAATGAAGTAATCATTCCATGGCTTCACAATGATTCTTGGCAGGGGTTAACATGTATCTGCTCACAACACCGATTGTATGTGAAATATCCGGTCTTGTAGAGACCATGGTATACATCAAATTGCCAATTATGCTCGAATAAAGTATACGAGACATAACTTGTTTTTTCAATCTGAAATAAGATGTTGCTATTAAGAAAGCTTAAAGTGAACAACATAGGGTGTGCTAACTGACTTAGTCTCATTCATCCCAAACATCATTAATAGCTTCTCAAGGTACTCTACTTGAGACAATTATAATCTGTTCATCTCCCTATCTCTGTATATGTATATGCCGAGAAATTTTTTTACAGCCCTCAAATCTTTCATTTCAAATGTCTCTAACAACTGAGTCTTCAATATATTGATCTTAGACATGCTTTAACTGGTGATAAACATATCATTAACATATAAAGCCAACAAAATAAATCATTCTTCACTCAATATCTTATAGTAGACATAGTGGTAATATTCACTCATGATAAACCGTTATACATCATAAAAGTATCAAACTTCTTGTACCATTGCCTAGACGACTATTTAAGGCAGTATAATGACATTTTCAACTTGTAAACCTTATTCTCTGACTTACTTTCTTCGAACCCCTCTAGTTGCTTCATGTAGATATGCTCTTCCAATTCTCTATATAGGAAAGCAGTCTTTACATCTATCTGTTGTGACTCAAGATTGTATTGGACAACAAACGCTAACACAAACTTAATAGATATCTTCTTAACAACCGGCGTGAATATTTCACTGATGTCGATACATTCTTTCTGAGCATACCCCTTTGTTACCAACATTGCCTTGTATATGTCATGTTTCTTCTTATAAATCTACTTGAACCCAATTACTCTATGCCTAACGAAAAGCTCTATTAGCTCCCACGTCTCATTCTTGTATAAATAGCCCATCTCGTCTTACATCACTGCCATCCACTTCTCAACATATGGGTCATCCGATGCTTCTTGGAAGGTGGATGGATCCCTTTTATTTGTAATAAGGGCGAATGTAATGTTTAAGTCATCCCTATACTTCACTGATAATTTGCGATGTCTAGGTGAATTTCTCCTCATAGGTGGCTACTCTACCTGCTCTTATACCGCTTGTTGCCGCTCAGCTTCAGCCTGTGTTTTATCCTTATCAATTTCAATATTCATCAGTGCTGATTTTTTCCATTCCTTGTGTTCTTCCTTACAGAACAAAGAATCCTCATCAAACTTGACATCACGATCGATCATAATCTTCCGTGTGACCTGCTCATACAACCTATATCCCTTCATACTATCATTATAGCGAACAAAGATACACTTCTTAGTCATTTGGTCTAGCTTATCTCTCTCAATTGATGGTACATGAGTGTAAGCATTGTAACCAAAAACTTGTAGCCTCGATTAATCAATATCATGACACTCTACATTTCTTTTGAAATTTTACAATCGATCAACGTAGATGGGGACCAATTCACTAAGTAACAAGCTGTGCTAACGATTTTAGTCTATAGCTCATTGCCTAATCTAATGTTGCTCAAAATGTTTCGAGCTTTCTTTAAGAGCATCCAATTTATCCGTTATGCTACATCATTTTGCTCAGGTGTATGCCTGACTGTGTTATGCCTTACGATCATTTCATCTTTACAAAACTAATTACGTTCATTAGAAGTGAATTTACCTTTATTATTTGTCCTCAAAACTTTCAACTTTCGCCCTGACTGTTTTTCCACCATTGCCTTCCACACTTTAAAGGTGACAAAAATGTCTAACTTATATGTTATAAAGTACACACACCTTTATAGAATACTCATCTATGAATGTTGCAATGAATAATGACACTCTTCCAGAAACAATGGGCGAAGGCTCCTATAGATCAAAATTCACATAATCTAGAGTACCCTCGCTAACAATTTTCCTGACTTAAAAGATAACCCTAACTATTTACTAAATATACAATGCTCACATATATTCGAATCAATGCTTTTAAATGCAGAAATCAAAGAACGTTCAGAGAGTACTTTCATACTGCTCTCGCTCATGTGGTTTAGACATGCATGCCACAAACGTCTACAAACACTGCAACTCCACCTGATATGATATTTTCGATCAACCTGTAAAGGTTAACATTCTGTTGTACCTTCATCACTATAAGTGCACCATTTGAAACTTTCATGATATGATCAAAATCAGTAAACTTACACCTAATTTACTCGAGAGTTCACAGAGAGATTAGCTTCTTCCATAGGTCAGAAACACGTCTGGCATCCGTCAGGATGCGTTCTATCCTATTAGACATCTTAATGTGCAGCGATCCAATTCCAATGACCTTAGGCAACATCATTGCTCATAAACACTTGGCCACCATCACGTTCTTTATATGTGATAATCCCGATGCGAGGTCATGTGGTATAATGCTCTCATATCCAAAATCCATTCATTGCTAAGGTAGTTGGAATTGGATGTGGTTAGAACATCACTGGTGTCCACATCCTTACTCAACTCTACTGCATTGTCATTTTTCAACGCTTCATCTGCCTTATCTCCCTTTTGGGCTTTAGAATTTTTGCAATCCTTATTCATATGCGTCTATCTTCCATAATTCTAACACTTTATCTTTCCTAAGCTCTTAGACTTGTATTGTGAACGTAATGAATTACCATTCTCTCGCTCTGAATTCCTTCTCCTAACTATCAATGCATCCGTGGAGGAACCTGCACTACTGTCATTCTTTCTCAACACCCTCAACTGAAGGGTTGATATGAGAGTTTTAACATCAATGGTCTTTCTACCGCGACACAGTGTCTACGAAGTTATCGTAAGACTCTGGAAGAGAGTGTAATAGAATTATGCCTTGATTTTCCTTGCCTATCTCCGCTTCCACGTTCATCAATTTATAAAGGATTTGATTAAACGCGCTAATGTGTTCATTAAGATTCAACCCCTCTGTCATCTTCAAATTATAAAATTCATTCTTCGGGTATAGACGATTTGATAGTGATTTTGTCATGTACTAGCTATCTAACTTATTACAAAGTCTAGCGTGGTATTTTGATATATGACACTGTAAATGATATCGTCCGCCAAATATAGTTGGACTGAAGTTTTCTTCTTTCATCCAATTCTTACCATTCTTCATCGTTCATATACGCTGGATGCTTCTCAACACCAAAGAGTACAAGTTGCGACCCTTGCTGAATTAGAATACATCTCATCTTCACCTTACATAGTTTAAAGTTGTTTTTTCCCGGTAAACTTCTTCGTTTCATAATTCATGTTTGATCTCTTAATCATCATGATGCCGGTCCAAACTCGAATTCCAAGGTTGCTCTGATATCACTTGTTGGTAATACGTGGAAGGAAATCATGAATTTGGATCACATGAGATTAAGCAAACATAAACAAATCAATCACAAAAGCACACATGATTTTACGCAGAAAAATATTTGTAGGGAAAAAACATGGCAAAAATAACAACGAATTACTATGAAAGCAAAAGTATAAGAGATAGAATCACTTTCAATGCTAAAAAAACCCTCGTTTTCACCTTCCCATGCCCCCAAAACGTTTAACCCTCCTTAAAATAACTTAGGATTAATATAATCCCACAATTACACCAATATATAGTATCGTACCCAAAATAGGAAACGATTCCCACAATTCTGCAAAATCAAGGGCTTCTGTCGATGGGATCGACAACCATCGAAGGCCCTTCAATGGGATCGAAGCCTTCCTTCGTGGCATTGAGTAGCACCTTAAAAACAGTCTAGTAAGTAATTGAAATAAATTGAGATTTTTTTCAATGGGACCGACTGGCGCTCGATGGGATCGACTGGCGCTCGATGGGCTCGATTGATACTTGATGGGATTAAATGGTATATTGATGGCATCAACATGTCCTGCTCTAATCAAATTGAAGACATTTGACAACACTCCCAACATCCCTGTAAATTCACGTCCCATTTGGGGTTGAGTGTTCTATGACAAGGAGATCCGTGGGCCCACCACAGGGAGCAGTGGGGATGGGGACGCCCGCCATTGGGACCTTCCACCCCGATTTTTATATGCCATGCAACCCATTAATAAGATGAATCCCATCAAGATGAAGGATAAAACCAAATCAATTTGATCCAAAGCTGTGGTGGGCCCTGAGAAGGTTTGAATGGTAGGCATAAGGCATCTCTATCCCAACTTCTCCCTGTGGCGTGGCCCACTTGAGTTTTGTACTGGCCTTATTTTTGGGGTCCCGTTTAAAGCATGACCTGGCGCAAATGATGCTAGGGTGATGTCACACACGCATCATGGTTCGCCCCACATCTTTAAACAGTGGCCTTGGACGCGTACCAGTAAACCTTTCTATACGAACCATTGCCCTAGAAAACAAAAACCCACGAACAAAAGTACAGCCATCAATCTGACAGGTTGTAGTAGCGAGTCACGTCATCAAGTTCTGTGGATCCCACCATAATGTATGTTTTATATCCACACCGTCCATCCATTTGAAGAGACTATTTTAGGGCATAAGTCAAAGAATGAGACAGATACAAACCTCTGGTGGACCCCACCACAGAAAAAACAGTGGAGAGAGTGAAGCCACCATTAAAAAAATTCTAAGGGCCACAAAAAGTTTTCGATCAAGCTGATATTTGTGTTTCCCTTCGTTAATGTCTGTTTTAACTTATGAACAGGTTGGATCTCAAATAAGCATTACAGTGGACCTTAAGAAGGTTTCAACGGTGGGCATCACTCTCTCCACTATTTTCTGTGGTGGGGTCCATTATAGATTCGGATCTTCCTCATTCTTTGGATCATGGCCTAAAATGATCTCTTCAAATGGATGGACGGTGTGGATACAACACACATCATGGTGGGAGCCACGTAACTTGGTGAAGTCACTTCAGTAGCGTGTCTCACTCCTCAACCTGTCAGCAGCTAATCCGCGTCCAAGATGGACCGTCCACGTTTAAAAACGCCGGATGCACTTGAGCATTCCACTGCTTCGTTAGAATGCAGTGGTCCGTTGGAAAACAAGAAAAAAGAGACCGGTAGGTCTTGGTATTCCGTAGCGACCCGTCGGTCTTGGTATTAGTCGGTTCTGAGGGCCCACCATGACGAAATCGGATTGCGTACTGAGTTACTCACTACGCTCTTATTGTATTGAGTAAACTCTGTTGGGCCCACCGTGAATGCATTTGGTTTATCCACGCCGTCCATTCGATTTTCCAGATCATTTTAGGGGTTCAACCCAAAATTGATGCATATACAAAGCTCAAGTGGACCATACCACAGGAAAAAGTGGAAGTATTGATTTCCACCATTTGGAAACTTTCTAGGAACCCAGTGATGTTTATTTTTCATCCAACCTGTTCATAAGATCAGAAAGACATGGATGAAGGGAAAACACAAATATCAGCTTGATCTAAAACTTCGGTTGCCCACAAGAAGTTTTCAACGTAGATGTTCAATTCACACTGTTTCCAGTGGTGTGGTCCACTTGAGTTTGGATATGCTCCATTTTTGGTAGAAAACCCTAAAAGTATGTGATTAAAAAATATGGACGGAGTGGATACAATGTGTGAATGACAATGGGGCCCATAGAGTTTATTCAGTACGCTTAGCGTACTGAGTTACTCAGTACGCGATCCGCTTCCCACCATGATGTATTTTATCCATGCCGTCCCATTTATTTTTCTAGCTCATTTTAGGAAATAACTCATGAAATGAGGCGGATCCAAATATCAGGTGAACGACGCTGCAGGAAACAATGGTGAATTAACGCCCACCATAAAAAACTTCCTAAGGCCCACCGTAATGTTTATTTGCAATCTATCCTTTTGATTAGGTCATATAGGCCTAGATGATCAAGGAAAACACAAATATCATCTTGATCCAAAACTTTTGTGTCTTCAAGAGTTTTTAATGGTAGGCGTTCAATCACCATTGCTTCCTATGATGTGGCCCATTTTAGAATTGGATCAGCCTCATTTTTATGTTCTTTTTGGGCTCATTCTTCAAAATTAGATGGAAAATTGGATGGACGGTGTGGATAAAACACATGTCATGGCGGGGCCCACAACACCGGGGGTCACTACCGAATCCCGTTCGGAGAAAAACGTGTGGTCAGAAAAGTAAGAAGTCATCGGTCTCATTTCGGGATGCATGTGAGTCTCGCATGCCCTGAAATTAAGATGGTACCATTGATCAGGACAATAAACCAAAACTTGCAATATAGCATTCTTAGACGGTTAAGAGAGAGTAACCAACGGCCAGATTTCATCAAATAAGAAGATTATTCAACCAATCTATTTTGAGATGATGACCTCTCTGTTCATAGATTTGTGAGTGCGTGTGCAATAAATATCCCATTCTACCGCAGTTTCAAATCAAATAAGCTTGTTTTGCACAGTCAATTTTGCATAAGTTATTCTAAGGGGGGGCATTTTGATGGAGTAAACGGAGAAACTAAATAGAAATAAATGGAATTTGAAGTGTGTTTAGATGTGACTAAATGCATAAAAATAAAATGAAATATAAGTAAATCACCCATAGATGAAATATTCTATTTAGGAGAGGATTTGTAAGTAAACAGGATGAAATAGTTATTTGAAGTCCTTTAGAAAGTCGTAGGAGTAGTCTATTACACTATATACGTGGCATACTAATAATACTATAAAATAATTCAATTATAAGTTACATATCACTAAAATCACACTAAGAAAATGATTTAAAATATTTGAACATTAGTGATCATGTAAATAAATGGTTAAAAAACATTATAAGTTGCTTGTTTGTAATTTTTATGTTTGTGGTACATCCGAGGTTCGAAATTTCTTCATTTTTGGCAAAAGGATATATTTCAACGGGTTTATTATAATTATTCTATTACATATTACATATGTATACTAATTTAAGATATCAAGTATATTCTTGTGAATGAATAAAAAAATTTGAATGCTTTCCAATTCCTCCCATTCACTCTTATTCAAGTGGTATATTTAGATTTTAAATATATTTCATTAACTCCCAACCAAACACAATTGAATAAGCCATTTACGACCAATTCATTTATTGCCAATTCCACTTCCCATTTATCTTCATTTATAAGCTCTCATGAGAGCCCTATATATTATTTTGTTTGGGTGATTGTAACCATCATCATTCTTATTATATGAATTTTGAATGACAGCAATAAAATATTCAATTAGCTCACATGCAACCCTAAAAATGAAAAGCTAGAATCATCGTTGAAACATGATTATCACAAGACAACAGTTTATTAACAGTAGCAAGGAGAATATGAACCGGTATAATTAGATACCACAGACGTCAAAAGAACAAGTTAAATTTGACTCAGAAGAATGAAAATAGATAAAATAATCCATAAATGACTAAAAAATTTAATATATACAGAAAGATACAAGTAAATAAGGATAAGATAGTTACGACAGATATTTAACTAAAATTTAAAATTTAAACTTATACTGAATAGTTGTGACGGTTAACAGAAATAACTCTCTCTACAGGAAAAAGAAAAGTCAATACTCAAAGATCTGTTTGGATCACCGTCCTTCTGATGAGGGCCCATATCCTCCTTTGAAACTCAACACTCCTTATAAATAAGGCCATGTCCAAGTTGAGCCCTCCACACACAAAACCGACGCACCTAATGCATTATAGCAATGGAGCTTCTATCCTGCACCATTCTTTTCCTTATTTCCCTCGTCTCCACCTTCCTAGCCCGAAACTTCTTCTCCAAAACCCGAGCCAAGACCCGCCACTATCCACCGGGTCCGCTAGCCTTACCAGTCATCGGACACATGCACCTATTCGGTTCGAGCCCCCACCATGCTCTCTACAACCTTGCAAAGCGTTACGGTGAGATCATCAGTATCCGCCTCGGGTCTGTCCCTTACATCATCGTCTCCTCACCAGAAGCAGCAAGAGAATTCCTCCGTACTCATGAGCTCGCCTTTGCATCTCGCCCGCAATCTATTGCGACTCGATATCTCGGATATGGTGGTCATGGCTTCGCATTTGCACCTTACGGGCCCTACTGGAAGTTCATGAAGAAGCTCTGCATGTCGGAGCTCCTAAGTGGCCGTAGCCTTGGGAACTTCCTTCCCATAAAGCGAGAAGAGATACATGGGTTCTTGCAATTACTGTCGATAGCCTCAGCTGACAACAAGTCGGTGAATATCGGCGAAGAGTTTAAGCTGATGGTGGGCAACGTTATATGGAGGATGTCGATGAGCCGGCGGTGTTCTGGGAATGAAGGCGAGGCGAAGGAGATTCGGATGTTGGTGAATGACGTGTCGAAGCTGCAAATGGAATTCAACATCGCGGATTACATTGGGTTTTTCCGTTATATTGATTTGCAAGGGCTGGGGAAGAGATTGGAGGTGACTCATCAGAGGTTTGATGAGAAAATGGAGGAGATTGTTAGAGAACATGAAGAAAAGAAGGAGAAGGAGAGAGGTGAAAGTGTGAAGGATCTGATGGATATTTTGCTTGAGATATCCGAAGATGAGAGTGCTGACATGAAGCTAACTAGGGAACACATCAAGGCTTTTTTTCGGGTAAGGCTGGTATCCATTGTTCCTTATCGGGTCTCATACTCATCAAGCATGAATCGTTCTCTTGGTGGGGGCCATGAAAGATGGGAATCGTACTCGAATACGGTAGTGATTCCTCCAGTACCGAGCTCCGTACTGGTCCAAGCTCTATGGGCATCACGATGGTGTATGTATATCCACGCTGTCCATCCACTTTGCCAAACCATTTTAAGGCGTAAAAAGAAAAATGAGGCAGATCCAATGCTCAAGCGGACTACACCGCACGAAAAAGTAGGAATTGAACGCCTATCATTGAAAACTTGTCGGGGCCACATAAGAAGTTTTGGACCAAGCTGATATTTATGTTTTCCATTCATCCAGGTCTTTGTCATCTTATGAACAGGTTGGATGGAAAAATAAATTTAACAGTGGGTCACAAGAAGATTTCAACGGTAGGAGTCATTATCACCACTACTTGTTGTGGTGTGGTTGGCATAAGCTTTGGATCTGCTTCATTTATTTGGGTCTGTCCTGAAATGAGCAGAAAAAATGACGAACGGCGTGGATATAACACAGACATCATGATGAGGCCCACAGGGCTTTTCCGAGTCCGAATCTCTCTACCCATTATTATGATGCCCATGGCCGCACCACTTAAGCTCACAACAAAAACGCACCGCGCGTGTAAATTAGGCAAGCATGTGCCTGATCCGGTGCATTCATTAAGGGTTACTAATGGTCCATGGTCCCAACACCTAAGGATCGGTTGGGCCCACTCATTATGGGAGAAACACGTACACAGTAAATGTAGGCCGTTGGTTGTACTTTCTTTGGCCATTTCTCCGTGCGTTTGTGGCTGGGCGAAGAAATGCCTAGAGTGAGGACCACCACATGAACGGATCCCGTCCACCTGAGCGATCCTCACGTGTGTCACGTTTGTAATTGGTGCATCTAGAATTAGATGTTAGGTACTTACACGTGAGCCACCCCAAAGGGAACAATGGGATATATATATTGGGGAGAGGGCCGGCATCATAGAAAGTTCCGCATCCCATGTGGCGCTACCATATTGCGTGGATCCCGCCGGCCCAGTCATGAGGTGCTCCGCACCAGGATAAAGGGAAACACCCAAACTCAGGTGGGCCAAATCACGTGAATACATGCGTATGCATTCCTCATTTTGGTTTGTCCTAACTGAATTTTAAATCTGGATGATCCTTGGCATGTATAGTGACCAGGAGGAGATTTATCACAGTTCACGATTTAGGTTCTGCATGTAGATCATGTGTGGGCCCACACAGCTCGGGAGTATGATAATTACCACTAATCAGATGACCAAGATCATCAATGAACATCATGGCCCATCTGCAATGAGATACACCAGACGGACAGTTCAGATGTGCTCTAAAATTGGGGAACAAAGTCATGAATGCCTGAAAACTAACGTGCAACAAGTTTAAACGACGATGCAGGATATCTTTGCAGCGGGAACTGCTACAACAGCCCTTGGGATGGAATGGACCTTGGCAGAGCTCATTAACAATCCAAGGGTTTTAAAGAAAGCAAGGGATGAGATCGATTCGGTCGTCGGAAAGCATAGGTTGGTCCAAGAATCTGACATTCTCAGTCTTCCTTACATGCAAGCAATCGTCAAAGAAACGCTTCGATTGCATCCAACGGACCCGATTATCCTTAGAGAATCGATCCAGGATTGCAAGATCAATGGCTACGACATCCCTGCTAAATCGGGGGTCTTCATCAACATCTGGGCCGTTGGAAGGGACCCCAACCACTGGGAAAACCCGCTAGATTTCCATCCGGAGAGGTTTATCGGTGAAAACGGACGGACCCAAATAGACCTCAGGGGCCAACATTACCATTTTCTGCCGTTTGGGAGTGGCAGGAGGGGCTGCCCAGGCACAACACTGGCTTTACAACTCATCGAGACCACGATCGCTGCCATGGTCCAGTGCTTTGATTTGAAGATGGACGGCAATGGCAAAGAGGGTGGGACGATTGACATGTCGGAAGCGCCCGGACTGACCCTCTATCGGGCACAACCGTTGATTTGTCTTCCTGTGGCCCGTCTTGATCCATTGCCGTTGGTCGAATAATGAACGGTGAAGGATTGTCATTGGCACGTGCCGAGATGGGAGTCTTTTTTCATGTTGTGTGTTGCGTTGTAGATTATCAATGCTGACGTAATATGTTATATCATTGCGTCGGATTCTTCCGTTGTTATAGATTGTTGTGTCCGTTTACATAAAGAATCCTGATCCTTGCATAAAATGGGCCAGAGAGAGTCCTGTGATAGTCTCTTCCTTAGATGTGTCATTCATCACGGCAATCTGACCATCCAAATTGTAGGACACGTTGTGGATGGAATATATTTGTAAAATTATGCTGATCAAGAAATAACAACCATCCCATTATTGGCTATCATATGAGAGAGTAAAAGTGGAACAGTGATTGAAGAGACACCCCATTTTTAAAACAGTGATGTTGATGAGGGCCGTATGGTTTCCAAATACTATGGTATTTGATTGTAAAGAGGTAATGATTACTGTTTTACTTGTATTGATAATGATTGCTGATATTTTGGTTGACTACGATTACATGTTTGTTTTCTACAATATCTTGAGTGGAGTCTAGACCAAATCACCAGCCTTGTGTCGGGTGTGAAGGTGTATTACAAGCATCACACTGGCTAGATTGTTATGGTATTTATCACCTCATTTCTATTTTCACTGAAATCCCTGTTTGATTTCTTGTGTTTCCATTGCATTCTCACACTAAGCAGTGGACTGTCGGTCTCTCCCACATAGCGGACCAGTGGTCATGGTCAATGTGTTGTGGGCCTTGCCTTCTGTGCATATTGGCCTCACGTTTTTGCACATGTTTCATCCACGCTGTGCATCGGTGCGCCACACCTACATTAATTGATTCATCCACGCCGTTCATCTTTGGGCACCACTTTCTGACGGTGTTATATCCACGCCGTTCATCTTTGGGCACCACTTTTTGACGGTGTTATATCCACGCCGTTCATCTATGGGCCCCACTATTTTAGCACCATCACCAACAAAATAGACGGTTGGATTAGCAGAACTCCCAATGACCCCCACCATGTTCGCACCATAACAAACAGAAGAGGCGGTTGTGAAAAGCGAATGTCCTAAATGGCCTCCCCCATGTTAAGACTGGCCATTGCAAAAATGGATGAACGGAATAGACTACAATTGTAGCCGTGAAACCTGAAAATTCATTGTCAACCAAAAATAGCAAAACAGTAACCACTGTCTATATAGAAAGGTAAATACGAAGTTGTCCAAAACCAGAATATTTAAAGTCCATACAAACATCACCTGTGCTCACTACTTCAGCTTTGATATAAGTTGAATGAGAAGAACCAATACCAAGTTTCCAAAGATGAATCTAACCAATGCCCCACTGTCTCCCTCGTCTGCAACACCTCCCTATCTCTTTGTGCCAAAGTCATATGGGGCACAAGAGGTCGTTGCCGAGGTCTGTCCAATAGGATGACTCAAGCAGATGGCACTGTAGCGCTCTCTATGCTGCAACCTAAAACTCTCCTGGTCATCTATCATCTCGTCCTGTGGGACAGCTGGAAGACCCACTTTCTCAGACCATTCAGACCATTCATGATATGCCTCGATTGCCGACTTGTATCCACAGAAACGTGCTCGTGAAAATCCCTCCACTTGCACCCGACACTCCTTCCAGTCATAATATAATCCAGGGCGGCGACCGTTGAACACAACATATAACTTTTTCACCATTTACACATTATAAAAAAAAGTAGAAATATCTAAGTAAAATATACCAAAAATTAGATGATCAAATTCAAATATCACCTGGGTGGAATATACAATATGTTATTGAAGTACTTATTCTCACATACCTGAACCGGCCTTACGAACACCTGCAAAATCTGACGAAATGGTTTACACCAAAAAACTTACAATTATTGTAAAGATCATTGATAGAGTAAACCAATAATAAAAGCAGGTTATACAGTGTAACAGACAATTACGTATCAACAAACCGTAGCCACCAAGTCTAAAAAAATGCAAACAGTCATCAAAATATCAATAGGATGACAGTTTATCCAACACTGCCAACCTAGTAGCAAGGTCCTTCCAAAGCCCATTCTATACAGGCACATCCATGACCTGCTGTATACAGGCACATCCATCCACATAATGTCACTTACAGTTATCCAAAACAACCAAAAGCAATTGTCCAAAAAGAAAATGTCCAAAAAAAATCCAAAGAAACAAACAAAGTCCATATATGTCAAACAACTAGCAATCGAAGGAGTGGTCCAGTGCAAGCAGCATTAACACGAAGTCCAACCTACTGTGCTCGGGGAGTGAAAGGAAGGAGGAAGACTGCTGCTCATCTTTCGATAGAATCTTTGTAGCGCGAAGGATCTCATGTCTTGTCAGCCCTTTAATTTGTTTCAAGGCGGGAACAATTTGTGACATCCGGATCATGTCATTTCCTTAGTGAATTGTTATCGCTAGTGACTTCACTGCATCAGCAACTTTGCTCATTCCTTGCCCAATTACGTCATAGGGGCGACTCATCCGTGCTCTCTTCCTTGACGTGGAAGTGTTGCCTATATTGACGGAATTGTTTCCGTTTCCATTTGGACTTCAGTGGGCCCTGTAGCTGCCGTCACGACTATGGTACGACCAATGAATACCTTCCACACTGTCACTTACATCATTGCCCGGATAGCACGAGCGTATCATTGTTCTGATCAGTAGACGTTCTCGGTGAAATTTCTGTATCCCTAGACCGTTGAGGAGCCATAGAATCCGTAATGTTGCCTGTACTTGAACGACATCCACTAGCACGATCATTACCGAACAGGAAGGTCAAGTCATCATACCTCCGCACCGCTTTGCCCCATACATGTTGGGCGTAAAGATGTGATTATTCACAAGAAGAATGAAGGTATCAATACAAGGTTACTCTTGCGTATATCACATTTACTAATTATAAAGAAAATATACAACTCTAATGAACGTATGAAAAAGTTGAATCGATCTCGTTCTCACACGTATGTAATCTTCCCATACGTCATCTGGAGCAGTGACTACCTTCTTGTCCTCATCCCATCCAAAACCAGAAGCACTCAATGTTTCACGCACTTCAAAATACAGCCTCTTCAGCGTACGGAGGCAATTCCTGACATGTTTATCTTGTAGCACTATTCTTATGGCACCCTTCACAGTATCGACAACCGTCTTATATGTCTCATTCTTAAATTCGTTGGCACTTTTACAGCCATTTGCGACAACTTCCATAAGAGTGTTAATAAGATAGTCGTCCATCTCATTGGTCCATCGCATTACACCACCAGATGACCCATCTTCATCGGTTGATTTCTGCTTAATTTTTCTCGGGGTCCTCCGTGGTGTAACACATGGCGATGGAAAGGATGCTTTCATAGGCATCGATTGAGTATTATTCTTGTTAGTTGACATATCTTCATCGAAATCTTCAGATATTTACATAAATTCAAATGAACAACTTAAAATAATCAGTAAAATTCCAGGTTGTCAACTTAAAATGATTGATATTTTACAACATACATGCCCACACATTCATATTTATAAATATTAGTTGACATGGTGTACAAAAAAATCAGAAAATATTTGACTAGCAGGGAGATGTATGCTATAAATAAGTAAGTGATGGAAAACAAGTACAAATGTCTCTTTCTCTCTCATACAAAGAAATTAATAATCGCGACATTTTCATAAACTACGACGCACAGGATGGTAATTATTCCACATCCTAGTATCAATATTGTCTCGAAACTTGTTTCATTCATCTCTCTCATGTTGTGTGGCATTCGTAACCATCGGTCCATCTTCTTGAGAACTGAACTCAATTGAAGATGGATCTATACCATTTGCTATATCCGTTGATGGGTCCTCATTCGCAACAATACCATCTCCCCCAAATTCTCGGATAACGTTGTGTAAAACACAACATGCGATGACTATCTTGATGAGTTGTGTTAAAAGTAAATATGGTGGAGCTGATCTGAGGATTGGAAACCGATCTTTACTCTAAAAATCCGCTTTACAACATTTCGTAGTTGAGCATGTCTGTAGATGAATAATTCTCTCTTGTTGCAAGGCTTGCGACCCGCGCCGTATTCATTGAGATGGTACCGTACGCCTCAGTATGGAGCCATGAATCCTGGCGAATGCGCATAATCAGCATCAACTACGTAGTACTTACCTACAATTTATTACGAGTAATTATCAATATACAGTTTAACATTAATTAACTTAACAAATAACTTCTATTACATAGGTGAACACTATAATACCCTCTGGGATTGTGAAACGATCGTGTGAATGTGTCAACGCACTCTGTAAGACGCGTGCGTCGGAGGCCGAACATTCCCATCCGGCCAGCACGTATACGAACTTCATATCAAACGTACAAGCGGCCATTATGTTTTGAGATAGAAACCCTTTTCGGTTATAATAGGTGACACTGTCCATCGTAGGAACAAAAACGGGTATATGGGTTCCATTAATTGCACCAATACAATCCTAAATTGAAAACAAATTATCAGGAAGAGAAGTGGACATAAACATAATCTTATAATAACGATGTTCATGGATAATAGTGATTAGCATGATCCATACCTGAAAATACGTGCTCCAATTGGGATTGGATTAAATCTCCGTTGGAATTTCTGCACTGGGGAGCTTTACAAACTCAAGATATAGTCCCACAATTGTGTCCAATGCTTTAGAAAAATATTTGCTTACGGTTTGTCTTGACCGTATAAAGCGATGTCCAATGACACGGTTTCGCATATTATGCCCTACTGTATGTAGGAACATGACAAGTTATTCCTCCATACTTACATGTTTCCCATCGGATAACAAATTCCTATCCCTGAGAAACGAGCATAAGTGAAAGAAAATATTCTTATTCATTCGGAGTTATGCCAGGTACTCATTATCTCTGGCTCTAATTATCCCATTAATTATCTTACTTCTTTCATAGTCACCAACTCTCTAGGGTGTCTTCAGAAAGAGACTATTGTAAAATTTTCCAATCGCAATGACTGTAGTTGCTGCTGTAACTGAAGCTGCAAAGGTAGTCATCTCCTCTTCCGTCCATCCATATCCTTCCATGTTATGATATGAACTTGTACAAAAAATTTATGAAATAGAGTCAGCATCCATTAGTCCAAATATCAAAATGTCTCGTTAGCCACCCCCACTAAGGCTCATTACCAGTGCATATAGCTTCAGATGTCTGTTTACAAGGTTAGATGGATTCAGCTTTGTTTGAGTTTTGTTATATTTTTTGTTTTACAACCATCAAACCAGTATGTGGATTGTCATGACCCTCAAAGCTAGGTTCGGTTTAAAGGATTTTATTATAATGTGAGTTTGTTTGTTTTTTTTTATTTTTTTAAACTGAACAAGTTACATGGCTGATTACAGTCCAATTCAATCGAACTTCAGGCCCTATCCTTGATATAAACATATAATACTCTATATGGGTCCAATTTTACATATTTTTATAAACTTTCAGTCTACTGCATAATTGAGATACAGAAACTAGATAATGTTTTTTCTCTTACGCTTTATACAGGACCATACTTACTCATGTATACTGCTCATCTTGGCATGCAGTTTCTGCTTCTGGATCACTAATCCAATGAGATTGACCATTGCTGGGCCACGGTTTCAATACAACCATTTCCACAATAAAAGTTTAATCCAGATAGGATGATAGTTGAGGCATGCCAATGATGGACTGTATTGTAGAATCAATTAATACAGTGAACTATCTTAATCAACTAAAGTTTAATCCAGCACATTATACACAGTAAACAACACATTTGGATAATGAAGTCCTAGAATGGGTGAAATTTCAAATATCAAAAGTTAAATAATACGAAAGCAAAATAAAAAAATAAAAAATATTATTTGATTTCACTGGTATGATATTATTTGATTTCACTGTTAAAGTAGACATATATTACGTAAGTATTATCAGCACGAATTAACAGTTGGATATATAGATATATGTTATTTTAATTTTTAATTAATAAAGCTGTAAGAATGGAAAAGTCATAGTTACCCATTATAGGGCGATTACTATTATCTGGTAAAACCAAACAAGCCCTTATTAACGTCTTCCCAAACACCCAGTTAATTTCGAAACTGACCACAACTACATATTCAACCCAATTCTAATTTGGGGCACTTACAGACAGCCTTTCAACCAAATGTTGATCTGAGATCAACATTGGGCACTTGGATTGTCAATAGAGCAATGTAGGCCAGATAGGTCGATTACTATTAGGGCCTGTATGGTTGATCCAGATAGTAACTTTTTATTTATGAAGCTGTAAAATTGCTAAAAAAAGTGCTATTCTCCAAAACAATTTGATAGAGGAAATAAACACCAACATTTAGAGGACCTACTGCATGTATATAATAAATCGATTATAAAGACATGTTTTCCCTTATGATGATCACTTTTTGATTTCAATTGATTCAAAGCAAATATGAACAATATTATAAAGTTGAGAGCGTGAAAACGTAGACAGAAAGCAATTAAAGAATCACATTTACCTCAATCACAGATAAGTTTGCCAGTTCTATATGGAAGTTAGTCTCTGCCTATATACAATGAACAAAGACATATTACATGGAAGGTGAGAACAAGACAATCTCTTTAATAGATCATGTTACAGTCTGATAACACCATGAAGATTTTATATATTACAAAAGATAACGAAGATAGAAAACTGCATCCAAGCTCCAATGGCCAAAGCCTCATTATATGTTTCTCACATATAGCAATGAAAGGAAAAACAATGAGATGATTCATATTATTTTCCTTATGGTGCATTGATTGGGAACTAATGATTTGAGAACTAAAATAGATGCTAAGAGGAGTATAAACTATTTATATATAACATGCAGTATTTATTGATACAAATCATGCATATATATAGATTCCTAATGGTGCATTAATTGGGAAACACCAATTACATATTGCATCATGTAGCGAACAGTTTATGTTATGTTTTTATTTAGTATCGTATGGTATTCTGCAGATCATAGGGCCATGTTGCATGTGGACGAGTTGTATAGACTTAGCCCCAAGATTTGGTTATCCACGTTGTCGTTTTGGTTTGGGCGTCCCATACGTTAGCTGAGGAATGCACTGTAACATTTCAAAATAGGAAGGCGCTTTGATCCGTACCATAAAATAAACCATTACTAAAACAAATAGCAAGTGCGGAAGATCTTTCATAGTGGACAGAGAGGATCTTCCACTCTGAAAGCCTTGGGACATCCAAATTCGGGTTGATAAGATCAGCCGTCTAGATTGCCAAACATGCCCCCTTTCCTAGGTGAATTATCCATCTGAAGATTCAAGTAGCTACTCCTCCTGAATGAATAGTGCCGAACCACACAAGTGTGGTTTCATAAAGGCAGCAGTCGGTTTTAAGAGCTGACTTCGGCCGGCATTCTCTGCATGTTACGCATGGCGTGTGGGACAATTAGAGGCAGCCAAGGACTAAACGTCAGTAATGTCTCTACATTCCACAACTGGTAAGGAATAAAGAGAAGACCAACGACCACCCCGTTCAGGCAAAATACACCATGAGCGGTATATCCAAAGGTCCATAATAAAAGGCAACATTATAAGAAGCTACTTCTTTACATGCAACTCATCAGACATGTCTCCTTCACAGAAGATGTACTGAAAGTTGGCGATGGCTGGACCATTTTATCTTCCTCAACATACCAACGAAAAACCCGATTCATGGTACGAACCCACCCACCAGATTGTGAGAGTTCATCCCAATAAACATAATCAGAGGACCCACTTAACGCTGTAAAATAACTATAATCGCAAACCGTAGAGCAAATCACAACTCATACCTTTGAGTAGAGTATCGTATTTGCAATAGAACACATAGTGGTGAAGATGGTATTCGGCAGTATAGAAGTAAGATCTAACCTTCACAGTCTGTTAAACCAAGAGACAGGGATGGTTAGTATGTAGATTGACAGGGAAGAAGATCACTATGCATGGAGGGGAAGCATCAATGTAACAATCGGAAAGGAGGATTTCTGAATACGGGGCTAGCTCCCAGATGATCATACCTGGGTGGTGAATCCGTCAGTCTCGTCTCGCTGGGAAGACGATTTTTAGAACGTATGTATGATTGGAGAAACTTTTCACAGTTTAAAACCGAGCGTTATACACTACCGTGCAGTGGTGTCCAGCGGACCACCGTAAACATTTCAGACGGCAAAATCCGAGCGTCAGACGCAATCCTCGAGTACCTGCATTTGTAGTGGATTCAGCGACTATAAAGGATCCAAATCCTTCCAACTGCAGCCGCCCTTTAATTGCAGCCGAATACATTAAAAAACAAAAGCTTGTGAAAAGTCATAATTGCCCATTGCAGCTCATTTACTGTTATTTGGGAAAACCAAACCGGCTAAAGTAGTTATTAGTTATTTGGACTGTTGTACAGCTATGCTAATTAAGTGCCATCATTCAAATGAATATTAAATTAAGAATTCATAAGATATTCTTGCACTGTACGATGCTTGATAATTGATATGCATGACTTTGTTTTTTTCTTTTTCTTATATATATATATACACGCGCGCGCACGAAATCACACCCCGCACAAATCCACAAACTCACACCACAATGTAATTTCGCAGCAATTAAAAATTTCACAACTCGAAAAACCTGACTAGTTGATCAAACCTAGAATTGTGGTGCCCGGACAGATTATCGAGGTTCCAGATCTGATTGCAACGATGATTGGATGTCACTACAAGAAATTTCACTTTTACCTACGAAAAATTTCGTAGGTAAATGATATTATTTCGTAGGCAAAGAATTTTACCTACGAAATATTTCGTCGATAAATTCGTTGGTAAAAAGCCGTGGCTAAAGACTTTTACCGACGAAACAATGTCATCGTCGGCAATGGTAAGACTTTTACCAATGAAATTAAAAACTTTGTTAAGACTCTTACCTACGAAGTGTTACGACTTTTACCTACGAACGCTTTCGTAGGTAAAAACTGTGTTAAAACTTTTACCTACAAACATTTTCGTAGCTAAAAAAACCTTTCCCTACGAGCATTTTCGTAGCTAAAAACTTTGTTACAGCTTTCACCAACGAATTCTTTCATAGGTAGAAACGGTGTCAGGACTTTTACCTACGAGCATTTTCGTAGCTACAAACTTTATTAAAACTTTTACCTACGACATATTTCGTAGGTACAAACTGTATTAAGACCTTTACCTACGAATGTGTTTCGTTGCTAAAAGCCTTTTTATCGTAGGCAAAAAATTGTACCGATGAAGAGTTTCGTCGATAATTTCGTTACTAAAGGACCGAGAGGAAACACTTTTTCCAACGAAAAAAAACATTCGTTGCCAAAGATAAGACTTTTGCCGACGAATTTCTTCATCGATAAAACCTTTTAACAACAACTTCTTTCGTAGGTAGAAATTATTACAAAAATTTTACCAACGAATCTTTTCATTGGTAAAAAGTATTATAAAACTTTTTCCTACAAATATTTTCGTACCTAAAAATATACACAGAAGATGATGAGACTTTTACCTACGAAAAGTTTCGTGGGTAAAAATGCATTCTTTTACCTACGAAAATTCTTCTGTTTTTTTTTTTCCAATATTCCAATGAAAAATTCCTGATATACGCTTGTTACAATTCTTCCTGATATACACCTGTTATGTAATATATTTTATCATATTCACATTCATTCACGCTAATGGGCTCAACTTGTAGGAACTGAGATATTATATAACATCCTCGAGTTGCAGATCATACAATTCATTTGTTCCCGACACTGGCTAACAAGTAATGAGACTTCACGAGCTACCTGTACCAGCTGGGCCCATGCTTACTTTATTTCTACGTCCCCTACCACCGCCAAAACCACTACCGCCTCGGCCGCCTCCAAATCGGCCACCACTATCTCTGCAACCTCTACCACCGCCGCTCCTGCCACCACCTTCATGGTTGTCACTTCTTGGCTCAAGGCGTAGTCCCTAAGTTCTGAACCGTTAAGTTCCAAGGCCATGGAGAAACTAGCACCATCTGTTAAATCTAGGTAAGCTGACCTGCAAACAAAGGTGAGGCAAAAGTCACCTAACAAGCAACAACCAAACAGATATGGAAAATCCCCAAATTATTTGCTCAAAAAAAAAGATAAAAAGAATATGAGTAGGTATGTCAGAAGTGGCAATATTGAAAGAAATGGCATCTTCCCATTCAACACGGCAGTGGTATACATGGGGCCAATCAGCACATTTCTTGGGTTGACTTCCACAGAGCGCACAACTACACTTAGCATACATCTATACACATTGGCAAAATAAACTGCAAGAGCCTTTTTTTTGAAAGGTGTAATAAAATACAATAGCTTTTCTCAAAAGATGTCAGAACAAAATCGCGAGCATACCTACGCACATTTGACATTTAGCAAAACAATTAGCTTTTTCACAAGACCTCTTGTCACAAATAGCTTGGTCTAATTAAAATACCATCATCCTGAATAGCCTGGTCTAATTAAAATACCATCATCCTGAATAGCTTGGTCTAATTAGAATATGATGCAACATGTATGTATCTTGGAGCTGAGCAAACTACAAACATAGACTGTTGAATAGTTTGAAAAAGAAAAGAAAAGATATGAAAACCATCATCCTAAATAAAACCATAGTGAAGGTAAAGGACATTCTGTTAGCAATATAAAGATGGAAATGGGCATGGAGCTTCAAAACATTCTGTTGATTCTCCCTTGCTAATGGAAAATCAGTAACCTGCATTGCCAGAAAAACATGAAAGAACACCACCAAGAAATCATTTTTAGAAAGAAGAAGAAAACACACGCACGCATGCAACTAGCTCAGGCAAGTAGTTAGTATATGACAGACCATTCCTTCCATCTACAACATAAGTTGGCCACCCCATTGTTGCTTCAGCTTAGTTAAAAGGCTTTGTTCATGGTTAACATTCATGCTCCTGTCAAACAACAAAAGATAATCCAGAAACCTTCCTTGACTAAGAAAATCATTTACTATAATCTAAATCATTGAAAAGTCTTTCAGGAGGGACAACCTTTTGCATTTTGACAGTTAAAAAGTTCAAACGTTCAGATTTCACAATTCTCTGCTTATTCTTTAGTAATTCACATGCCTGAAACAGATTTAGCAAACCATATTATCTTTGATTTTTTACCTTCATTACAGTTTCTTCCTTCCACATATCAAATCCCTTGAAGAAAGACCTTGAAGAAGTACCTAATACATACATTAAAAAATAATAATAATAATTTAAAAATCAATGTACAAATAAGCCCAATTCAAATGAATGAAAGCCAAAATAAAAATAAAAAGTCAACGAACTGTCAACCTGAAACATATTCGAACAGCCTTGGGTTAGCTTTGATGGGAATAAGGCCCAACCTATTGGCTAGGACTTCATCTTGGACCACGATGTGTTGTCTACACCAACCATTCAATGCAACAAAAAACAACTGAGCCAACCATCTCAAAAGGTGGTTATAAACAAAAAGGAAAAGTCATGTGCTATACAACTGCTTTTCTCTGTAAACATCGGCAGGTTCGTTCCCAAGTACGTGCTAGACAACTGCTTTTCTCTGCACATATTGAATACAATTAGTAAGATTTACACTTTAAAAAAGGACAATGAGAACCTAATTACCTTATCATCCAACTCGACTTGGCAAGATTTTGAGCTGCGTCTCTTCAAAACTCGTTGGAGATTGACTCTTTAAAAAAACTTGCTGGAGATCCTGTCTTGATTCGGACTCAACAAGACTAGAAACATGAAAAGAGTTCTCGCAGGAATCCAATTCTAAGTTAAATCTTCAATTACACTACATCAATTAAGTTTACTAACAAGTAAACAGGCACTTCACCTTTACTATGTGTGCTTTCCAACAAAGCAAAATGGGACGAGATGTCAATTGACCTTTCAACCAATCATGAAAAACAATTTCCCTGGATCCTTTCACAACCACACCTTGTCTTGGGAAAAACTTGAATCATGGATGAAAGGTTCACATTCTTATATCAATGACATGGATAATTTATATAAACCAAGATCACTGAAACATAAATACTCTTAACTAAAATGAGATGAACTAATTTTAATTTACATTGCAGGTGGATTGTTAATGACAAAAATTTTAAGAAAGGGGACTGATTATATTAAAGTAGAAAATAGGAACAAAAAGTAGCAACCATAATTATTCGTTGCATGTTCGATGTTTCAGTTCAAAATTTCCATTTTAATTTTTGCTGCGTTGAGAGAATTGTTCAGGGCCAAACTAGGAAACTGCCCATGCTCCAATTTCTTACCCAGCAGATCATTCCTAATAGGCAAATGATCCTTAAATAAAAACTGACAGAAACCATTAGGTATAGAAGTAATTCCTAATAGGCAAATGATCCTTGGAGCCTATAGAGATTTATGTAACCTAGAATGTTAAATACAAATCCCAAATAATGCTGAAACAAAGGTTTGACTCAATATTTATGGGAGTTTTATGCCAATTTAAACATAAGGCACAATACCAAATTGAAGAATAAATCAAGTATTGTACCGCTAAACAGAGCAATACATTTTATTTTCAAAGAACTATCAATGCAAGAAATCTCTACTTGAACACAATGCCCAAACCTTTCAAAGTCTTATGCAACTTTCACCATTTTATTAAATCAAAGTCAAAGAAATAAACTACATCATGTTCAATTTAAAGAAGATGATCCACTCTTGCATGACATCCACTCTGCGTAGTTGCTCCAGCTAATGTTGTGAAATGGGTTGAAAAAATTAAGATTTTCAGTGACCACATCCAAAAAAAAAAACAATTGACATACCCCAAAATCATGCCTGAGTAATTCCATGTCCTGCTTGCACCAAAGCAATTAGCTAATTATTCCAAAGGAGTTACAACAGATTTAGAAGGACCATGAATCAATTTTTCATGAACAGTGACATATAATGCAAAGGAGTTTTGAGGCAGTACCTGTATTGCAATAATGAACTCTGAAACCAAAAGATAAGTGGGGCTCACATGGACTGCATCAGAATTTAAGTTAAACCAAAATAAAGAATACAAGCAAGAGATTAATGTGTCCAACCATATTCCACATCACTTCACCTTGTATAACTGTTAAAATAAAATTAATTTGTCCAACCAAACATCACCATCTAGTGGTCCGTATTCAACACGGAAAAGCTCATCAATTGAAGCGGGGATTGTTCAATGGCCCCTAGCACGCAACCTTGCTTTCCAAGCCAAGAGTGTCTACATGAGATTTGGACATCTATTAGAGAGTTTAAATGAAAAAAAAAAAAAAGAAGATAAATTAAGAAAATCAATGGTTCCAATTTAACAAACAAATACCCATTAATAAGAAATCATGATGTCAAACTAATCTGATTGTGATGTACCATATCTGAAGTCGGGTCCACAGGTTGGGCAATTCAGATTAAGCCTTTCGTCTGCAAACAAATAAAAAAAGAAAGAACTGTAAGCCCAAAATTGTTAGAGTAAGAACTTATAAGTACAGCCCCAAAATTTACCATTCTCCGTGGGCCTGATAAATTTATTCCAGTAAATCTTTCTTCATCTGCAACTAGTTGTAGAAGATCAATGAAATTACAAATTACACAAACATTAGTTATTACTTGGCTACTGTAAATGGTAGAACACTGATACATTACTTGTGATTTGGCTCAGCTCATATTGGGTTGTATTGAAGGGTATTTAAAATCATGATTTTTTTTTCTATTCTATTTGCAGGAGAACTGTATCAACATTGCTTGCAAGCAGCTTTAGAGAGAGAATGGATGAATTAATCTTGTCTTATTTACAAAGACAAGGAAACCAGTCTACAGTTGCCATTTCCATCTCAACTGTTTCACCAGCAACAGAGTTGGCAACACTCATCATGTGCATATGAACCCTCTCATAACTCACTTGTGAGTTTACTACATTCGAAATCTTTTACATTCCACTTATATTTCATATGTTAGTTACCAAAATCTTCACTTCTTTGTCATTCCCAAAAGAAAACTAAAATAAAAATTGTTGCAATCTTGCATGGTTATAGGACTTAAACAAGCATCAACCAATCCTACACGACTACCCAGCTTCGGGACGGAAAGCGGGACATGCAAACTACCTGATTTATCAGCTTGGGAACAAAAGAAGTGTGGAAGAAAACAGAACATTATGATAGAATAATTATGTGAAATTAACAGCTACAAATCAATAACAATAGAACAAAATTCCAACAAAACTGATTCAAAGCTTGCATGCAATGGCCAATATCTCCAGACCAAATTCATATGTAATATGCCAATATCTCTGAAACCACTTTTTTCCACCCAATCAATAACACTGCATAATTCCCCTGCTACAACTTTCCCATTGAAACTGCTACTGAAAAAACAAAGTGCTCTTCTGAAAGAGAGTACGTCTGCACCTTACAAGTGCTGAAATCCATTGCAGCCCCAGCTGAAAGTAATCCACGTCCATGGTGATTGCTAAAATGTTGGAGACAGGTAGCCAGATCGGCACAAGGACATTCAGAACTGATCCACTTCAGTTGGACTAGTACCAGCATAATAGACTTGCAGATGACACTTACAATAGAAAGCACTTACCGTAAATTTAGTCAAGTCCATGACTTAGGCCCATGAGGATGAATTTCCTGTGACAACTTGGCGCCCATGAGAATGACCTTCCTGTGACAACATGGCACCATGTCAAAAGAATGGCAGCACACTAAAACCCTCATCCTATAATTTGAAAACAAAATCCAAATAGGAGGTGAGATAGAAAGGATTATTAAAGCACACCTGAATCGACCATATGCATCTGCAAAGTCCAGACCACTAAGAGGATGGGCTAACGATGAACATGTAATTACCGAAAAAATAAATTTCCAGATTCAACATATGTGTGTCCCATTTTATGATAGGATTGACCTATCTTTGGACAATGGCATGTTCGTCATGGACACTACTACTTAATACTCGACATGTTTACCATCTAACCATTTATCTTTAAATTGGGATAGTGACTATTATTCATTTTAATCATCAAGATATGTCCTTTAGACAGCAGATTAGTAGTAGGGCCCACAATTTGAGCTGTACAATAAGTTTGGCAGGTGAACCTGAGCTGAAAAAACAGATGAAGGGGTGGATCTTTCACAACCATTACACTGGGAAACACCTAACTTGCTGTGCATTAGCTTTATTCCACACTTGTGTGGGCTTAGCAAAGCTCTATCTGTAGAGATACATGACATATTATCTTCCTGACAAAAAATACATTATAAGTATGTATGTGTTTGAATGCAGACCACGCCATAGGAAACAGTGCTGATTGAATGCCCACCATTAAAAACTTCTCCAGGCTACAGGAGTTTTGGATCAAGTTGATATTTGGGTTTTCCCTTCATCCAGGTCTGTGTGACTAATCAACAGGCTGGATGACAAACAAACATTACAGTGGGCCTTAGGAAGTTTTTAATGGTCAGCGTTCAATCGCTACTGTCTCCTGTGGTGTGGTCTACCTTTGGTGTGGTCTACCTCGACATGGAGGGAGAAAGAGAGAGAGGAAGAGAGAAACGGAGAGAGAGAGGGAGAGGGTGCGAGAGAGAGAGGAGAGGGTGCGAATCGCATACCTTCCGATGCAAAAAATGAGAAACTAAAACCTCTGAAATGAGCACCCAATGGAAACGGAATCTCGCCCGAAATGGAGATCGAGTTTTGGGGTTTCTTGAATCCGAAAATGAGAGCAAGAGAGGGAGAAAATGAGAGCTAGAATCGGGTTTTAGGGTTTCGGTAATCCAAAAATGAGAGCGAGAGAGGGGGAAGAAATGAGAGCGAGAGGGGGAAAATCGTTTCGGTAATCTGAAAATCGGAGCGAGACCGGGAAAACGAATTTGGGGTTTAGTTTGCGCACAGTGTGCGTTTTACACCGTTTGGCCAGTGATGCTGGTCGGTGCTCTGTGGGCCCCACTATGATGTACGTGTTATATCCACACCGTCCATCCGTTTTGAGATATCGTTTTAAGTCATCAGCCAAAGAATGGGGGAGATAAAAATCTGTAGTGGACCCCAGCTCTGAAAACAGCGGGGAGAGTGATTCCCACCATTGAAACTATCCTAATGCCCATTCATTATCTTTTGGGCCCACCGAGATGTGGTTCACAAATCCAGCCCATAAATTATGTGTGTGCCACTTGGATGAGGGGTCATACCAAGTTTCAGACGCATCCAATTTTCAGGTGAGGCCCACCAAGTTCTTTTATATGTTTTAGGCATGTCTTGACATGATTTTAGATGGTATGGCCCACTGGAGTTCCGTATACGGCTGATTTTTGGGATATACCATAATTTAAAGGGGACCCATCAAATTCACGGTGTTGATGTTTTACACACATCATGGTGGGGCCCACACAGCTTGACCTCATGGGGAGTTCCCATGACCTAATTGTGCTAAAATTTTGTATATATAGGTCTAATAGTTTGTTGATCTAGACCATTGGACTTATTCCCCATCATGGATAGATCATACCCAATTTCTCAATTAGTTGATTTGAGCATTTTGGATGATCCAATATTTGACGTGGACTTTCCATTCATTCCATACAATAATGGGCAATGCTCTTGAAAAAATCACAATGATTAGATCATGCAAAGAAATGCCTAATATATTAGGCAATGATTAACAAAATAGCTAGTAGAATTTACTAGTTAAATTAACTAAGTGGAAAAAATTAATAATTATTGATTTTTGTAGCTATATGTGGATATTTTAAAACAATTTTCATTTATATGATTGAAATAAGAAAATACCAACATAACTTCTTGTTTTTTTTTTTTTTTTAAAAAGTTTAAAATAAATAAATAAAACAACATTACCTGCGAAGATTTCAATCTCCTCATATTGTTTGAGATAAGAGTTTTGGATCGCACGCGTGTGGGGATGCTGTTGATACGGTTGTAAGAGCACATGATGTTGCTAACGTCTCCTTGCTTCACACACATCTCATCTCCTTACTTCACACACATCTCGAATGGACGGAAGAACGTTTCCACCATGTCTTGCTCAGTCACCTTCAAAAAAATTATTTAAAAGATACATTTATGGTGAGGATCCAGGACATTAATCAGGGATACCACATCATGAACTTGCCCAGGCCAAGTTTGCTCATCAGTGGGCCACATTGAATTATTGTCACACAAACGTGGTTTTGGGACAACGCAACCATTAGCTTGATCCAAAACCGTTGTGTGCCCGCCTCAAGAAACAGTGTTGATAGAACATCCACTGTTGTGTGCCCCAAGAAACAGTGTTGATGGAACATCCACCGAGATCTGGGATATCCTTTAACATCCTAAAAGATCCCACTTAAGATCTTTAGAGGATAATATCGGATCCCGACGATCTTGAGAACCACTCATCTCACGGACATCCCAAATTACAGCCAACATATCAGGCGAGAGTCCTCCTGAAATTGTATTCTGGTTCTCTTATAAATATATAGGTACCTCCCACTATCCAAGATACGTTCACTGAGAAACCCTAAATACTTGACTAATATTTCTTTTTTGGAGATCCTACCATACTCTATAAAACCTCGATATTGACTTAGGCATCGAAGAGTCCCCTATATTGGCCACGGTCTGTTGGAAAACAGCACCAACACATTTCATGTACTCCCATCCAAACACAGCTAGTAAGTCATTTATTCCCAATTCATTTACCTCCATTTTCATTTTCCATTTAACTTCATTTATAGGCTATCGTATGTGCCCTATATTTGATTTGCAACTAAGTACTTTTATCTTTTTAATTTTTTGATGCAAGTAGACTCCTCGAACTTCTTCTCTGTGTGGAGCCATCATGGAGCATATAAGTAGGTATACTGTGTAACTAAGTCGTTGCAGGGCCATTGCAATGGCATTGTAAAATCCATATCACACATGTTTGCTAGTTAATGTCATGATATGAGACGAAAAATCTCGAATAGGATATAACACTAGGAAATGTACAATCACCTGCCATTGCAACCAATTACATACATATGGACGAGCCCCATGGTAAGGGCCATCACTACCCAATTCGAGTCCCAGATCAAGCTGATGTTTGTGTCTAATCCATGCTATCCATTTATTTTTAAAGATCATCTTATGACATGAGACAAAAAATGAGGCATGTACGAATTTGAAATGGACCACGTTACAAGAAATAGTGTTAAATGAGCGTCAGCCATTTAAAACATTCTAGGGCCCATAAAAGTTTTGGATCAAGATGATTTTTGTTTTTCCCCTTCATCTAGGCCCGTATGACCTAATAAACAAATTGGAAGCCAAATAAACAGTACAGTGGGCCTTATGAGGATTTTAATGATGGATATCCAATCACTATTGTTTTCATGTGGTGTGGTCCACCTGATATTTATATACCTCTCATTTTTGAGCCCCACCTATGTTTTAACTCCACACCTTCCATCCATTTGGAGAGATCATTTTAGAGCAATATCCATAGTTAAATCCAGAGCTCCAGTGGACCCCAGCACAGAAAACAGTGGAGACACTAACACCCACCGTTAAAAACTTCTAAAGGCCACCAAAGTTTTAGATCAAGCTGATATTTGTATTTTACCTTATTTCATGTCTTTTTTAACTTTTGAACAGGTTGGATTTCAAATAAAAATTATGGTGGGCCTTAGGATAGTTTCAATGGTGGGAATCACTCTCTCCAGTGTTTTCTATGGTGAGGTCCACTACATGTTTTTATCTGCCTCATTCTTTGGGTCACGCTCTAAAATAATATCTCAAAATAGATGGACGGTGTAGATACAACACATACATCATAGTGGGCCCCACAGAAATTGGTGACGTCACTTCAGTAGCCAACTCGCTACTCAAACCTGTATCTAATCCGCGTCCGGCGTCCAGCGTCCAGCAAGAACCTCTCCCCCTCTCTCTCTCTAACTAATCCGCGGTCCCCTCTCCTCTCTCTCTCGCCCTAATCCTCTCTCTCTCTCTCTCTCTCTCTCTCTCTCTCTCTCAACCTGTCAGTAGCTAGACCCTGCCCACGCACGCCCTCGCTCTCTCTCTCTCTCTGAAGCTCGGTTGACAGGGATTTGTCGAACGTGAGGTCTCTCTCTCTCTCTCTCTCTCTCTCTCAATGCCGATTTAGGAATTTGGGGATTTATTAATTTATGGATTTTTGATTTGATGAGGACCCTCATTTCGGGATTTGGGGATTTTAGGGCTTACAGATTTGAATGTGGACCCCGAATTGGGGTTTTTCTGATTTTACAAATTAGGGATTTGAGGATTTTGGGGATCTGAGGATCCAACCAGAATTAGGGATTTCTGATTTTACAAATTATGTGGTGTAGTCTTCTTGAGCATATGTGATTTGAATAGTGGTTGCAATTTCTTCAATCTTAGATCCATTTCGTGATGTTTCTCTTCAGATTTGCATATGTGATTTGAATAGTGGTTGGAATTTCTTTCATTTTTAGTTTGTTTTTACTTGAATTTTGTTGAGATGGCTAGCATTGGATTCTCAATTGAATAAACTTCCCTGGATTTGTTGATTTGATTGGGTTTTCACTTTTGATTCGTGGAGCCCACACCCGGACCTTTGCTTTGAATATGGACTACTCCTTTCATCAATTTCTTACTGAATTTAATCCCTTAAATGTTTTACTGTGTTGTCCGTATTTGACCCTTAATTCTTGATATCATCTGGAGTGTTTTTATTACTAGAAAACTATAAGTATGGAATGATTTTTGTATTGAATAAAATTTTCTTACTTGTTAGATACATAGATTTTAATTGTTGGTGCATATTTTTGTACTACTCTACCCAACCAATGTTTTTACATTCTTGTTGGAATAATTCCTTGTTGTCTATCATTTATCTTTCAATGATTCATTCGCCAAATTTGGTGGATTACTCTTATTTTATGGTGCAGATATTGAACTGGATTAATTCTACTGTTAACTATCAGTGCTAGTTTCAAGATAATTGGTAGAAAGTGCCCTTTGATTTTGAATTTTACATTGTTGTTTATAACTGTCATCATGAGGGCTTTTCAAGGACTCCGACGATGTTTGTATCTATTATCTTTATATGCCAAGTTGAATCTCCTGTCATCAGCAAGTAATCATGCAAGAACATTATGTCCTCAATGCATGATGAAATCAATTTCAATCAGCATACCTGAGACTGGAGGTTTGCTAACCCCTCATGTATCCTCCACTAGTCCACATGCACCTCTATTTGGGGCTCCACATGCCAACCTGGCAAATGTTATCTATGTATCACGTGTGAACCAGTGTAGATCATCTAGCCAGAAACTCAAGCTATTCAACTGTCAGGTCAGCTGCACGGGAATAGGCAGATTTGGTGGCCTTGAAAATGACTGTCCAATGTTTTTGTTCATTTGTGGCTGGCCTGAGTGGTTTTCTGGACTGGCTTTTGGCTGGATAATCTACACCGTTTTCCACCTGATACGTGGCCTGGATGTCATATGCACGTGCCCAGTTAGCATGCATAGCCACATGTGGAGGTGCCTGTGGGGCTAGAACCTCAAAGTAGTGAGCAAACATCTCTTTATCTACTGAAACTTAATGTTTTACTGCTATGAATTTGTTCCGCTTCATTTTATGGGTTTTGTATTTGGAATGTGCTGAGATAATGTTACTGGATTAATTATAATCTGGGTATTTTTCATTTTCTGTTGTTTTTATGGGTCTTTTGTTGTTTTTATGGGTATATATGGTCCATTTAAGCAACGCCACTGGATGATTGTTTCGGATTTCATACACATTTACCACATTTAGAAATGGTGACTTTGATACAAAAAAAGAAAAAAAAAAGAAAGAAAAGAGAAGAAAACAAAAGAAAGGTAACTAGTAAACTACGTCAAGTGTTCTAGGTTTTATCTTTCTCCAGCAGTTGTTTCATGAGAAACCCTTGTTTGGATTCTCATGTTGATGGCCACAAAAATCGGATATGGATAATTTCTGATCTGGGTGTTTCATTTCGAAACTTTTCCATGGGGTACTCTTGAAAGTGTGCATGGGGGTGTAAGAGTGCGTGTGTTCTCACATTTCAAAAAAGAAAAGAAAAAAGGAACCATTAATCAGTTTAGCTTGTGTTTGGCTTAGCCTCTGAGAACATTAATATGTGATTTTGGATTTCTACTCTTACACTATTAGTAGAAAATCCAAAAACAGTTAAATAATATTCATGTGGATTTGAAAGAAGTCTTTTGTTTTTTCCTAATACAACACAAAACATCCCCATTTTGTGATTTTTGGAAATCTACTAAGAGTAGAAATTCCAAAATCACAAATTAGTATAGCCACAAGTGCAGCTTTTCACTCAATTTTAAATGATGAAAATGTGTCCTATTATTATAATGAGGACAGAGCCCACAAAATGCAGTTATGTTTCTTTTGACTCCAAATGAGTGTAAGGTGGTTTCAACATGGAGATCATTTGAATGCACAATTCAATTGAACTGTGTTTGGCTCAACCCATTAGAAGAATAATTTATTTTGTTCGGATTTAAATACAGGCTTATGGACTAAAATAAAAGCTCTCAATTTAAATACAGGCTTATGGATCATTTTGATGGCATGAGAATGTTCAGATTTGCTTACATTGCAGTTTTAGAAAGAAAAAACTTACCAACAGAATGTGGCTTAATTGGTATGCCAGCAATTTATTTTGTTCAAGGAGGAGGTTATTCCAATAGAGTGTTATTGTTCAAGAATGAGGCTCCGCCGTCCTGTCCAGTAGAGGCAAAGGAACTTTATTAAACCATTTTGGTTTGTACTTGAAAAGCAAGCTGCTTTTATTCTTGTCATGGATGATTTGTTTGGATGCACATAGTTGATTGCAAGAATATGATGTTATTAAAAAATCCTCGTCTCTTGATTGAGCTGAATATTTACATTCATTTCTTGTGTGTGGAAAGCATTTGATATATGGGTGTTCAGTTGAACATAATTGCAATAATTCGATCTGTTGGGTCATCCATGTAATCGAAAATTACAGTGAGTCTATGACTCTAAATTGCAATAATTGCATTCTTCGGTCATAGCATTCACTTCTAATTCCATCCTTCCTCGCCTTGCCATTCATCTATCTCAACATCCTTGTTTAGCTACACATTATATAAACATTTTGTTGTCTAACATTCTGTTCTATAAAAGCATGGCTGATCTGATAGCTGTCCTATAAAATCTCCCCTTCATTTTGATTGGTATGCAGGGATCGCGCATAAATTTCTGAAGCTCATCTCTCTTTCATCTACCTTCTCTAATTCAATGAGCAACATTCTTCTCAATCTCTCCGTCGTCATGAATTATTGACCCAAGATGTCAGAAATGGTCATCTTGGGTTACCTTGTGGCAATCAATCTTAATTAATTCCTCACTTTGCACTCATATCATTACTAAAATTGCTAAAATTGCATTCCACAAACTCTATTTTTATCCCATCATTTTTGAAACTTTAGATTCTGAAACATCCCTCCATATTTCCAACTTTTAGGCATATATAGGACAAATTAGGATGGCACATTAAAATACCCATATTGATGCCTGCAGGCTTAGTGACCCTCTTATTTAGATGGTCACATTTTCGTTGAATGCAGACATAAAAAGCTTGAGATTGGTTCGTGCTGAAAAATGGATTCACTTTCAAGGCTTGGTGACTTTTGCCTTTACATCATTCCCATTACCTATTTATTTTTCAGATTGTGAAGGAGACTTGGGTACGGGCTGGACGGTGTGTTAGGGATTTCACTCTCTACACTGGCTCCCTTGGGACAGCATTCTTACTTTTCAAAGCATATGAAGTCACCAAGAACAAGAATGATCTCAATCTCTGCATTGAAATTGTGAGGGCTTGTGATACTGCTTCACGAGAATCAAGGTACTTGTGTGAATCTTTTTCTTAGTTAATTTCGTATATCTTTCACCTATCTTACTCGATTGATGTGAATCTTTGCATAGGTACAATATCCAGGCTATCTCTAAAATGATTCTGAAGAATGTTTAGTATGAGAAATCATTGAAAAACTCTGCATTGATCTTTCAAAATAAAATAAAAAATATGCATTGCCTGGGTGACTATATGGTGTAATAACAAACGATCTTGGGATATGCTGTGGATTGTGCGTGAAAGGAGCCTCTAGAAGGAGCATTTTGTTTTAAGGTGGACCTTGACGGGTATTGCACTATTATCATCATGCTGCTTACTGTGTGCATCTTTGTATATGCAGACATGTGACATTCATCTGTGGTCAGGCTGGTGTGTGCGCCCTTAGTGCCGTGGCTGCAAAGAACGCTGGGGATCATGCACTGCTCAACCACTACCTATCCCAGTTCAAAGCGGTAATGCTTTGAAAATTTGTTGGCTAGAAAGTTAGTAATGGTTGTCTTCTTGAGCCGAAAAAGATATTTATGCGGTAGTAAACCATTGTTTCTTTGTTTGGAATTCTAAATGCTTATTGGTTACCCTTGTAACTCTTGTGTACTATCCATTTTTTGTTCCTCATCAGATGTACTACCTCATTTGGCCATCACTTCTCTTGGGGGTTTCTGGACTGTGTATGAATTGCCACTTCATAGGGTATGGTCGTGAAGGAAATCATCAAGGATGGAATACGATTAGCCAACAAGGGTAGTTGCCCATTGATGTACGTAGCATTTATTTCGGTCCAATAAAGTCAATTCATCATAATCCTTTGGTTTGTTTTTCTGAATCTTCATCCGTCTCATCAATGCCTCTTCTATTTATATTCCTTTTTTTAATAAAAAAAAAATTAATTTTTCTGTCCTTGGTATTTATTTAATTTCTTTTCTATGGAATTTTTTGATGTTGGTTTTTTTTTCTTCTCTTTTCCATCTTTGTGTCTATATTTCTCAGTTTATCTTATATGGAGGCTTTCTGAAACATATGTTGAGTTGCTGGAAATCCTTGCACTTTGATCAATGGTCTCCATTTAGGAGAATATACAATGGAATTTCAGAAAAAAAAAAAAAAAAAAAAAAAAAAAAAAAAAAAAGGGAAAAATATTGGATGGCTAGGGACTTTAAAATTTCAAGAATTTTAGTGTCCCCCATCCATGGTGTGGCCCATCAGACCAATGGTCTGGAGAACTTGGACCATAAGCCCCCATAGTAAGGAATGGCTGCATCGGAAGACTTTTCATGTCCTGATGCATCCAGAAACAATTCAGTAAAGGCTGTTTTTAAAAAGTTTGGTTTCTGGACGCATTTCTTATGAACTGGTTCCATTTTAGAATCTCTACCATGTATCATGAGAAGTAGGGAAAAAAATTTGCATGCAATTAGTTTCTCAAATTGCTTAAGCTATGCATTATTGAAGGACATGGAAGGGTTACAAACCAAAATAAAGAGCACTTGGGTAATTACGAGGTGGAGCCATTACTTGGAAAGCTACTACTTTTTACGAGCTGGATGCTGTGATAATTCAGAACCATTTAAAAAAAAGAAAAAAGAAACAAAAAATGGTGGTGACTCTTCAACCATACACATGACAGTTTCAAGGTAATCCAGAGTGTTCAAATCTCTGAACCACATAACCAAAAGTTATACTAAGAATATCACTGTAACCATCTTTTTGCCCTTGGAATTTGGACCATTCACCAATTTACTTTTAACCCTCCATTTGGCATCCATCAATTGGATGGTTAAGATTTCTTGATCAGGGTGATTTTAGAGAGATGATCCATACACAACATTTCTTACGGGATGGTATGGATAGATGCACATGAATGCCACGTGTGAGGATGAGTCACCACCAATTCAAAATGGAGGTCAACCATCACAGTAGTCCACTTCTTATAGCCACTTTTCTGCCCTGTTATCTCACTTCTTCAAACTGCTTCCTCTAAGGCAGAAGCTAATGTCCACTGCTACTACATTAAGTGCAAAAGCGCACCATGCCACTGTATTTTCAACCGTTCTGCATTCCTATTAATTTTAACACATGCAACCTTACCGGTACTGGAAGAACGCATGCTATCATTTTACCTGTAAGCCATGCAGAATCTCAGGCATGGGAAGCTCAGGAAAATGCGCAAGATCAATGAATCCCACCTCCTCTGCCCTTTTAGCTGCTGCCATAGCTTGCAGACACAAACTTCAAAAGAAGAAAAGCAATTCTGTAGATCTGTATAGCAACAGAATCAGTGAAGTATGTTCTATGGATTGAATCAGCTCTTCCATTTGCTCGATCCTTGATTGGGAGAGACAGGGCCATGCTTGAAACTGAAGAGATGGGAGCTTCAGACCCACAACCAAGAGCAGAAAGAATAAACCAACCATGTTTGCTGTCAATGGATGGTGGTCTTCCATTAGATTCGACCTCCTCTTTTAATATCGGAGGACATAAGAGAGGTGCAGTCCTACGTGGAGATTCTCCAATGCGATGAGGTCCCTTGCTTATAAAAGCTAAAAGATGAATACTTCTCTCTTAGTTGTGAATCCATTTCTTTCATGGCTTTACTCCATGAGTGCTGATGTTTCACGAGCATGCAGATAAGCATGAGGGTGTTCTCTGTTTCTCTCAGTGCTGTTAGAGAGGTTAGTACCCTCTGAGTTCGGGCTCTCTTCTTGCTATGATCGTCAGTCGGGACGTCTGGTGCGGAAAGATAGAATAATATCAAATACGATTTCTCGAAAAAGTAAGGAATCATGCTCTCCACAATATCGATACAAGATGGATCATCCCCCAAAGAGCAAATCATAGCGCTGACAATAGCCAGTCCTAGTCCCCAAATGTTATGAGGGTTTTCTTCTTTGTCACTTTCTTCTTGACCATTTGGAAAAGGCTTGTCATCCAATAAGAGAGCAAACAACACCTTTAGAGATGAAAACAGATTGATGGTTTGAAGCATCTCAACACCTCCTCTGATGCATGCATGGATGCTGGTCTATGCACATCCACCTGTCTTGGCTTTGATACACATACTTATGGGCAGTATAGGTGCATGCTGGATGACTTGGATTAGTTGGACTTGGATGGTTAGTCATATTTACTTGTGTTTGTGCTTGTTGCTTGATTCAATTTGTTTTGTTTTCCAAGTTAGTGAACTTTATTTTCTCAATAGAAGTTATAAGTTGTTGAGTATCTTTGGTTTTATGATTTTACTTGTATATTCTTGTATTGATTGCTCAAGCATAACGATAAGTTGTTGAGAAATTTGTTTAAAAATTTTTTATAGTATATATCTGTGGGTTTAGATGGATGTGAATGTGAATGTGAATATGATGAAATATATTAGATAACAGGTGCATATCAGGAAGAATATGAAGAGCTATATTGTAATAGGTGAAGAAAAAGAGCAAGAGTTTAAGATTATCCACGTTTTTTACCTACGAAACATCTCGTAGGCAGGCAAAGGATTGATATTTTTACCTACGCAACATTTCGTAGGTGAAAGTGACCTATACATTTTTTAGCTACGAAAATAGTCGTAGGTAAAAAGCTTAGCTCAGTTAAAAATTATACTAATACCTACGAAACATTTCGCAAGTAAAAGCCTCATGTACGTTTTTAACCTACGAAAGGTTCCTACAAAAATGGCCGTAGGTAAACGCTTCAAGTTAAAAATAATATTTTCAGCTACACACCATTTCGTAGGTAAAAGTGTCATACATGTTTTTTAGCTACGCAAATAGTCGTAGGTAAAAATCTCATATAAGTTAAAAATTACTATAGAAAAATTATATTTTTACCTACGAAAACTTTCGTAGTTAAAGGTCTTAGGTAACTCTAAATTAAATATTCTATTTCTAGCTACGAAACATTTCGTAGGTAACGGTCCCAAACAGTTTTTTACCTACGAAAATAGTTGTAGGTAAAAGTTGGAATGAAAAATTATATTTATACCTACGGAAAGTTTCGTAGGTAAAAGTCAAGTAAACTCTTCAATTTTAGCTTTTTCAAAAAATCAAAATATTACTTACCTATGAAAGTTGTCATCAATAAAGATGACTTTCTACGAACTTCTATGACGTAGGTGAAAGAAAACTTTTCGATTTTTTGTTTTTTAAAAAATGCAAAACACCGTTTACCTATGATATGGTTGGTTGGTGAAGATGACTTTTACTTACGAAACTTTATTTTGTATGTAAAAGTAAACTTTTCAATTTTTTATTTTTTTAAAAATTTCAAACACCCATTACCTACGGAAGTGTTCGTAGGTAAAGATGACTTTTACCTACGAAATCTAATGTCCTAGGTAAAAGTAAATTTTCAAGTCAAAACACCCTTTACAGCCTTCACCTACGAAAATTTTCGTAGGTAAAGATGACTTTTGCCTACGAAATTATATTTTGTCGGTAAAAGTCATCTTTACCTACGAAAATTATTTTCGTAGGTAAAAGTTTCGTCGGTAAAAACCATATTTCTTGTAGTGTGTTGAATGACCGATTAGGCTCTGAAGCTAATTAACTCGTGATTTAGTGGGACGAAGGGAAGATACAAAAATCAGCCTGATCAAACGCTGGCGGTCCAAATTTATCCAACTTGTGGGCCATCAAATGGAAGACCAAAAGAAAATTATTGAATGGTCCTGATTCTATCATTGATTACAAATTGAAGGGATGTGCTACACCAACAATATGGAAGCACTGATGTAACAGTTTGGATTGCAACACTGATTTCAAATTGAAGGTTGTTACTGGACGCAGATTGCTTACGACACCCTGAAGTTAGGTGGGGCCCACCGTCATATTTTTTAGATTATGGTACCAATTGACTGGGTTAAAAAATGAATGTCCATTGTTGGAATAGTGTGTGGCCATAAAAATTCTGAATCAGGCTAATTATTTTTTCGTTTCAGTCTGCCTAAGTAGAAATGACCTTATGAACGGTATGGCTGGCATGTAAACATAACGGTGGACCGAGGTTAGGTTTCAACGGCAGCCATTTTCTTAACCTCCTTTTCCTGTGGTGCAGCTTACTTGAGTTTTGGATTCTCCTCAGTTTTGGGCCCATGCCATTACATGATCTGGGAAAATTGATGGAAGGAATGGATATCCGAAAAACATCACGGTGGCCCCAACTAGCTTCCTGTTGCTGTCCAACATGCCTCCTTGTTACTTAGATTTTGATACGATACAACGGTTACTTAGATTTTGATACGATACGACGGTACCTACCGCAGTATCGTAAGGTAGTACCGTAGCAGTTTTCAACCCTGCATCCTTGTAATGATCTGAACTGTTCATGTTGTCATTGAAACTGGGATCTGATAATCATGCTTCATTCATGATCTTAGCCTTTGAACCTGTGTTTTGAATCTAAGCCAAAATAAGTAATTTCTTCACACACAATCACCCATTAAACAAACTCTTCTCAAGATGGCCTTGGTTGTGTAGATTCCAGAACATTAATGGTTCATTTCATCATTTACGATGCAATCGGTGTGGGAACAAGCCGCGGTAGTGCTCCGTGGTATGCCAGCATAAACGCTGAGATTGGAAGTGTATAAATAACGGTGGAGATTGGAGAATGATGCCTAGGAACAGACCGAATGATGACATGCAACTGACTGTACATTAAATTTGAGAGGCCCACGTGCTGTGTGCAATCGAATGTATATTAATTATACCACGCATGTGAAACCGATGTATATTAATTACAGGATCGCAATAGACTGTGGCTGAAACCTCCACCATAGAAACATTAGTTGGGCCACAAAAGTTTTAAATTATGTTTTTAATTCATCCAAGTAGGAATGAACTCATAAACAGTATTAGCGTGACGTATAAACATCACAGCGAGCTTAGATAAGTTTCAACGGTGAGCATTTCCATACCCATTGTTTCTTTGATGTGGCCTACTTAAAATTTAAATCTGTCTCATGTTTTGACCGCCTCCGTGGATTTCTTACAAACATGAAAGTGGGAGCTTCCTCGTAGGTACTGGGAAAGCTTTTGACAAAAAATCAGGCATAATTTTTATTCCGCTAGAAACTACAGTAAATAGAACTCAAATGTGCACAGATGGGTAATAAATAGAAGAATAGGACATAATGAATTAAAATACATAATCTAGAAAGTAACACACTGCATGAATAAAGACTCCCATCTCAGTATCCGTCACCGTTCATTATTCGACCAGCGGCAATGGATCAAGGCGGGCCACGGGAAGAGAAATCAATGGCTGTGCCCGATAGAGGGTCAGTCCGGGCGCCTCCGTCATGTCAACCACCCCACCCTCTTTGCCATTGCCGTCAATCTTCAAATCAAAGCACTGGACCATTGCAGCGATCGTGGTCTCGATGAGTTGTAGAGCCAGTGTTGTACCTGGGCACCCCCTCCTGCCACTCCCAAACGGTAGGAAATGGTAATGTTGGCCCCTGAGGTCTATTTGGGTCCGTCCGTTTTCATCGATGAACCTCTCTGGATGGAATTCGAGAGGGTTTTCCCAGTGGTTGGGGTCCCTTCCAACGGCCCAGATGTTGATGAAGACCCCCGATTTAGCAGGGATGTCGTAGCCATTGATCTTGCAATCCTGGATCGATTCTCTAATGATAATCGGGTCCGTTGGATGCAATCGAAGTGTTTCTTTGACGATTGCTTGCATGTAAGGGAGATTGAGGATGTCAGATTCTTGGACCAACCTATGCTTTCCAACAACTGAATCGATCTCCTCCCTTGCTTTCTTTAAAACCCTTGGATTGTTGATGAGCTCTGCCAAGGTCCATTCCATCCCAAGGGCTGTTGTAGCAGTTCCTGCGGTAAATATATCCTGCATCGTCGTTTAAACATGTTGCACGTTAGGTTTCAAGCATTCATGACTTTATTCACTGATCGCATGGTCGGATGATCTTAACCGTCTATCTAGTGTATTGATGGGCCATGATGCTCAATGACGATCCTGATCATCCAATTAATGGCAATTATCGTATGTCCGAGCTGTGTTGGCCCACCCAAGATCTATATGTAAAACCCAAACCGTGAATCTGGTGAGTTTCCTCGTGGTCACTATACAATCTGCTTTGGCCCACCTGATTTTTTGAAATGGCGTGAATTTTGGTGTGTCCATTTTTCTCGGCGAGGCCTACCTGCTGACTTGAGTTGTCGCATACACGCAACATGGTAGACAACTTTACAAACACAGTTTGATTGGATGAGATTTTTTTGTTTTTTGCTTTTTAATCCGGATCCCTTGTTTGCTATAAGTAGTAAAATTCTGTAAAGCATCGTGCATGGTCAACGTCAACACTATACTACATGCAGTGTGTGATGATGTCACCTAATCAGATTGCGTCGGGATTTTTATTTCTTATTTTTAAAACACCCAGCAGGCCAGCACATACGTGTCATGTATACAAACTTTAGCAATTCTCTGCCTTGAGTCTAAAAAGTCCGCAAATGGGATGGGCGCGGCTTTGGTGGATCCCCGTATCGACCCAGGTGGGTGGGATCCGTGACCATGCGGCCCATCGTGATGTATGTACCTCATATCCATGCCATTCATCTGTTATAAAAACTAATTTTAGGGCATGATTCCAAAAAAATGAAGTAGATCCAAATCTCAGGTAGACCATGATACAGGAAACAGTGGAAAACTAATGGTGGGCCACGGAAGTTTTGGATCAAGCTGATATTTGTGTGGAGTGGCCACAAGTTTTTTAGATCGAGCTGATGTTGGATGGAAAATAAACGTTCCGGTGGCCCCGTGAAGTTTTTAATGGTGGGGATTCAATCACGACTGTTTCCCGTGTATAGATGGATTGGTTGTAAGGCACGTAACTTACATCCATTATATCTACTGGGAAATGGATAGATAGATTGATAAAAGACATTCATCATGGTGGGGCCCATGATGCGGCTTCAATCAGCCCATCTCTTTCATGTCGCTCCACCAGGCGACTATCTCATGAAACCCGATAAGGAAGAACGGATACCAGCCTTACCCGAATAAAAGCCTTGATGTGTTCTCTCGTTAGCTTCATGTCCGCACCCTCATCTTCGGATATCTCAAGCAAGATATCCATCAGATCTTTCACATAATCATCTCTCCCCTTCTCCTTCTTTTCTTCATGTTCTCTGACAATCTCCTCCATTATCTCATCAAACCTCTGGTGGGTCACCTTCAATCTCGTCCCCAGCCCCAGAAAATCCATATTCCGGCAGAACCCGATGTAATCCGCAACGTTGAATTCCATAAGCAGCTTTGACACATCGTCGACCAACGTCCGGATTTCATCCGCCTTGCTTTCCGTTCCAGAACACCGACGTCTCATCGACATCCTCGATATCACGTCACCCACCATCAGCTTAAGCTCCTCGCCAACATTCACCGCCTTTCCTTTGGCCGAAGCTCTCGACAGTAATTGCAAGAACCCTTGTATCTCTTCCTGCTTTATGGGCAGGAAGTTCCCAAGGCTCCGGCCACTTAGGACCGCCGACATGCAGAGCTTCCTCATGAACTTCCAGTAAGGCCCGTAAGGTGCGAATGCGAACCCGTGTCCTCCGTATCCGAGGTATCGGATCGCAATAGACTGTGGCCGGGAAGCGAAGGCGAGCTCGTGGGTCCGGAGGAATTCCCTCGCAGCTTCCGGGGAGGAGACGACGATGTGAGGGACTGATCCGAGCCGTAGGCTTATGATCGGACCATAACGTCTGGCAAGGTTGTAGAGGGTATGGTGGGGGCTGGAACCGAAGATGTGCATATGCCCGATGATCGGTAGGGCTAGCGGACCTGGTGGGAGGTGGCGATTCTGAGCTCGGGACTTAGAGAAGAAGATTCGAGCTAGGTAGATGAAGATGAGGGAGATAAGGAAGAGAATGGCGTAGGATAGAGGGGCCATTGCTCTGGTGCACAAGGTGCGCAGGTTTTGGGTGTCGAGGGCTCATCACGGGCATGGCCATATTTATAAGGAGATTCGGGTTATGGGCACGTTTGTTTACGTTTTTTTAATTTAGAGGTATTTATTATATTGTGTTTGTTTTAGTGTAATAAAGCATTTATCTCGTCATAGTCAATGATAACCCTGACCGTTGAATTCAATAAATAAATCATCTTTCATTGATGATCCTGATCATTGATTCCTAAGACTGAGAGTAACAACTTTAATTTTCCCATGTTAATGTTGATTATTTGAGGAAAGGAAACGCAAAACACCCGAGATCGATCTCTGGGACCACCATGGTTTGCGATTGTATCCACTCCGTCCATCGGAAGATCCTTCTCATATTCTCCATGTAACCCAAATACCGTCCAGATAAAAAATTCGTATCTGTCACACTGCAGGAGCAATATAAAACCATGACAAAAAGCTCTATTGTCCCACCTAGTGTGGTGGAACAGGGAAGCGGATGGGCGTGGATTCGGTACTTCCCCCGCCAGTTCGGAGCTCGGGACAGGCGGAGGCTCTGAGGGCAACTGAGGGTCCACAGTGATGTTTGAATTTAATCCACACCGTCCATCCCATTTTCCATAACATTTTAAATTATTGAGACAAAAATGTAGAAGACCAAAAGCTTAAATGGATCACAAGATGGGGATTAGATTCCTATTGTTGAAAAATTCTTAGGGACCACAAAAGTTTTGGTTCAAGATGATATTTATTTTTTCAATTCACCAAGGTGTATATGACCGTATCAACAGGTTGGATGGCAAATAAAAAACACGGTGAACCCTAAGAAGGTTTCAATAGTGAGCATCCTTAGCACTGCTGATTTCTTTGGTGTGGTCCAATTGAGACTTGAATCTCTCTTATTTTTGAGTCAATACTCTAAAATGATATGGAAAAATGGATGGACAATTTGGATAAAATTTAAACATAACGGTGGACCCTCAATGGCCCGCAGAGCCTCTGCCTGTCCCGAGCTCCGAAGAGGCGGGGAAAGTACCTAATCCGCGCCCGAAGCAGATTGGGTGGTGTACCACACACCAGTTATATAGCTGATGTAGATAGCTGTCGTGCGAAGACTCCCAATTGTACCTAGAGTTCAAATGAAGTTAAAGTTATAAGGGCCCCACAATGATGTATTTATTATATCCATACCGTTCATACATTTTTCGAGATCATTTTAGAGCATTAGAAAAAAAATGAATCACATCCAAAGTTCAAATGGACCACACCAAAAATAGCAGCAAGAATAATAATTTTCACCATTAAAAAATTCGTAGGGCCCACCATAACGTTTATTTTCCATCCAATCTGTTAATAAGGTCAAAAATACATGGATGAAGAGGAGAATTTTTTTCATATTGTTCCAAAACTTCTATAATCCCCAAAAGGGTTTCAATGATTGACGTTCAATCACCCAATGTTTTTTGCAGTGGTCTATTTGAGATCTGTCTTATTTTTCGGTTCAAGCCTTAAAAGGAGCTTGCCAAATGGATGGACGACTTGGATATAATATATACCTCATGATGGGACCCACGGAACTTGCTGACGTCAATACACCAGCATACCAGCCAATCCGCTTCCGTGGAACATAAAGACTTTTAATCGTAGAGCCTAACATTGGGTATCTCGCTTGATGAATGGATAGGATTTCACCTATAATACATGTTAGCATCTAACTAATCTTGAGTGACATGATTGTCGCATTTAATACTTGGTAGAGGATTTTGATTTTAATACTTCTCTCACACAGTAGAGGAGAGCAATTGCTTTGACTATTTCATTAAATTATTTCCTTCCCTAGACTTGCTTTGTTTTTTACTTTATTTAATTATCTTCCCTTCCTCACTCCCTCTGTCATGTAAACAATGGACAAGGCTAGAGCTGGGCATCGGACCGAGTTGAATCGAATTGGGCCCAACTCGACCAGGTCCGAGTTATGCATGGTCTGACCCGAACTCGGTTAGATCCGGGACCGAGTCCTGGTCCTCTGACCCAATCCGATCCTAACCCATGTTGCCCTAGACCGATCTGAGTCCGACTCAGTCACGAAAACCGAGTCGGATCAAATTGGCCTAGGTTCGGATCGATAATGAGAGAGAGAGAGAGAGAGAGAGAGAGAGAGAGAGAGATTTTGTACTTTGATTCATTTGGCCATTGCAGCTCTGAACCTGAGGAAGAGAGAGGGCCATTGTAGCTCTTGTGGAATCTGAGGAAGAGAGAGGGCCATTGCAGCTCTTCTTTTCTTCTTCTTCTTTGCTTGCAGAATCAGGGCTTAATGATGATGATGAAAGAGAAAAGGAATTGAAGAGCTCACGTAAACTAGAATTTCAAAGGATTGTGAAAGGGAATTGAAGAGCTTATTAAGGCATGAAAAGTTAGAGTGTTACATAATCGTGTTGTGATAAAATGATCACTTCTTCACTCTGACCTATTTAAGATAGTATTTTTCACTCGACCAGCTTACTGGCAGCATTGAGAACATGGTGCTGTGAATCTTCCTATTAAATTTTTTTGGAAGTGATTTTACAATCCGCACTTCATCTCGTAGTGAATTAATGAAGTGCTTAATGTTAAATATATCCCCGAAGTCACTGCATAAAATATGGCAGGTTAAATGACAATTGTATTCCATAGTCTACATATACAACTACAGTTTATAGTTGCAGATGGAAAGTCCATACCTGGGATCAGCCCAAAAGGATGTTAGGCATATACGACTACAACTTATATGCATATTTTCCTTGCTGGAGATCCCCCATGGTTGAGACCATCATGTCAATGGTTTGGATTGCTGAACCATCAGTCTCACTTGTATTGATAGGGGTAAGATCACTTCATATAAATGCTCCATGCGGGATCTTAATACAAAACATTAACATTACAACTATATACAGCACTAAATAGCCATGTAGTTGCATCTTTAATATCATTCACCATGGGACACCATATATTGATTTTTCTGTATTGCTTGTCAAAACCAGTTTTGAAACAATCATTGTAATTCTTAGGTGGGCTACTTCTTCTTCTACCCCAAAACTCTAGAACAAGCATGCAAAATTCCCTCCAGAAAATATTAATTGGTTGGAAACATGCATTGGAATTGAAATCAAACTTGAAATCCTTAAGATCTGTTTGGATAGGGTGAAACCAAAAGGTGGAAATGGAAAAGAAAAGTGGAATCTGAAAGCATTTGTTCCCTTGGTAAAACCACTGAATTTTCATTTCCTTCTCACTTGCTTGTAATGTTGCAAGAGTTGCTGTGGAAAATATGCAATTCCATTCCCTTTCATCTGTTTGGATTGGCATGTAAAAGTGAGGAATTCTAGCTGAAATTTATATGGTGTCCCACCACAATTGTGACAATAACATACACCTATGCTACAGGTAACAATCCTACGGCCACATATTGATGCTAGAAGAAAATACTACAGCCACATGGACATAACGAGACTCCAATGTACAAGTCTAGTGTTGTCAGCCATCTGTCAATATAAGTGGGCTGCACTTATCTACTTGTTGTCAGTCATCTGTCAGTACTACAGCTTATATGCATATTTTCCTTGCTGGAGATCCCCCTTTAGGCATATAATCCATTTCTTGCTTCTCCTTTCAAAATTTCTCCCGCAAGGAATTGTTTAAGGCCCATTTCCAGCCACAACCACAGCATTTGCAAATATCAAAACAACATTTAAAGCATCAATTCGAAGATTTGAAGCTCGGTATCCGATTTTAGGAAAATTAAAAAGAAAAGTTTAAAAAAATAAAAAGTTAAATTTAGACTATTGAACAATTTCTTCATCTGTAAGCATCCATTTGATAGGAAGCTATAGGATGGTGCTCACTGCTCAATTTGAAATGCAAAGGACCTAAATAAAAAAAAAAAAAATCAATGTGAATGTTAATAGGGTAGATCTTCAAATGAATGAATTAGAAATGAGTTTCCTTTTGTAAGTATTGATTTAGGCCCATACATCATGTGTCTCTCAATGGGCCTCACATGTTGCGATCGTTGGAACTCTAGACTCCACCTTTCTTGATGGGGCATGACCATCACATTGGAAGGATGATCCTGACCATTTTGAAGAGAAGAGCATTGGCAATTGAAAGTTGCCTTCAAATGGAAGTTTAAAATAAAGAGAGATGATCTAGTGGGTTTAACACATGGTAACTACTCTGAATCGTCCATTTGGTTCAGTCCACACTTTCTTCACCACTTTGAAAAACCCATATCAATCTGATGCTCCTAAGCATCCTTGATTGGACCTCACCTTTGACGGAGCAGGCAGCAGAACGGCCGAATGGGTGTTGACTGTTGAAGAAGAAGAAGAAGAAGGAGAGGAAGAAGATCGTCCGTCGCCGTCGGGCAGCGCTTGTCCGTTGTTCAGGTAAGGTTAGGGTAAGAAAAGAGGGGAAATGGTCGGGTAAGAAAAAACAAGGTAGAAATATGTTAGGCTAAAAAGTAAAAAATAAAAAAGATATTTTATTTACCCGCCCGCCATTCGGGTCGAGTCGGGTCGGGTCGAGTCGGTTCGGGTATATGGGTTGGGTTGGTCCGGATATAGGTCTATCCGGACCCGACCTGACAAGAATCGGATCCTGAAAATACAACCCGATTAGGCCTGATCTTGGCCGTCAGTTCTGTTCGGAACGGGCCGGATTAGGTCGGATCAGGTCCATTTTGCTGAACTCTAGACAAGGCCGGTAGGTCACGCTATCTCTGCCGGCCCACCCTATCGTAGGTATGTCATCCACTCCATCCATCAGAAGATTCTCATTTTCACCATACGTAAAAAAGTTAAGGAACAATGTTAGTCATGTCTACAGCTTTTAAGTAATTGTGCATCTTTATTACAAGTATAGGCATATTTATGATCTTGATTTTAGATAGCAATACATATAGATGTGGCCAACCTATTGAATGACTCAGATCTTGCACAGTTTACTATGATTTATTAGTTCCATTCACGCACGTGCACGCTTCATCATGCAAGTGCAAGTTCCTGTGGCTACTTGCAATTGAAAATGCTCTGCTTGCGTGGGCGGCTTTAAGGCATTGTTGAATGTGGCGTGGTCTACATAAGATTTGCTTCAGAATCATGCCCTCACATGAGCTGCCAAATCAGATGGACGGCTTGGATTTAAGGCACGTACATCAGGGTGGGTTCCACAGTTGGGAATCCATGGGATCAACAGAAGCCACCGTGTGTTGTATATCGACGGTTGTTAGCTGGGAGAATATTAGGTGCGGCCCTAACAGTGGGCCCACCTTGATGTATGTATTGTATATCGAAATTGTCCATGCATTTTTACAACACATTTTAGAAGCGAGCCCAAAAATAAGATAGATCCAAATCTCAGGTTTACCAGAACATAGGAAAAACACATTTGAATGAGCCCAAAAGTAAGATAGGTCCAAATCTCAGGTGCATCATAACATAGGAAACCCTGGATACTGAGTGCTCACCATTAAAGACTTCCCAGCAGCCACTGTAATGCCTATCCTAATATTTATTTGTTATCCAAACCTTTTAATAAGTTCACATAGACATTTATGAAGGGAAACACTAAATATCGATTTGATCCAAACCTTTTTCAGCCCATAAATTTATTAATATTATTATCAACCACCGATGTTTTCCGTACGTCTTGATATTCGTTTTGTACTCTATTTAAAAAAAAATTATTTTAGAAAAAAATTAATGGAAGGATAACAGGTGACATTGCACGAGAAATAGGGGGGGGGGGGGGGTTAAAAAGATTTTCAAGATACTTAGAGTGTTTTTTGCAAAATTACAGTTGACATAAATCTAGTTTTACACATCATTGAATGATCGACAAAGTAATGCGCTAGGTTATCCAAAAATTTAACGAGCAAAGAAAGAAATACAACTATGCAACTCAAGATAAAGAAAGTGACTAAGAAATTGAACTGAATTTGGCCTATAGAAGAGGACCACTCATAAAAGGAAAACATGATAAAAAAGAATATAGAGAGCATTTTTGACTGCTATAATGGTGTGAGTAATAGAAGAAGGATCTGAAAGAATAAGCTGGAGGAGATATCTATAAATAGAGTAGATAACCTATAGAGCAAAAGGTCTCATACCAATCAAATCAAATTAAATCTATCAATTTATTTATCTTAATTTATCTTAGGAATACCGATAATCAAATTGTGGTAATTTTTAGCTATAGTTTTTAGTTGTAATCCAAATCTATGCTAATATGTTAGATTTGATATCACGTAGTTATTTCAAGAGACAAATTTTTGTAGTTGCTCCTAGCAACCAATTGTGAGTTTTTCTTTTTGTCTAATTACACCGGTATATATTTTGAAAAGTGCATTATTGTAGAAGGCACAAAGAAACCCATCTTCGGAGGAAGAAACCCACCCTCCGTTTATCGCATGATCATTATAAAATTCTTTAAGTGGCTAAATAAGTGACCGATCTTCTGAGAATCTGGTCATATACGTTCATATTGGATGTATTGGCTTATTTCAACATTTTGGAGTTAAAGTTGATCGGTTTGGATCGAGCTGTTTTATCGATTCTGGCACACTCGCGCACATTACAGGTGATAGGAAACAAACTAAGCGCGAACAATTTTTGGCACGCCGGGTGATACCACAAATTACTTGGTTAGCATAAATATTCATTGTGCACTGGCCATATAATAATTTTGACGAGCGCTAGGAAATTTTGGCAGGTTAGGTGGGACCATAAGTTATTTGATTAGCCATAACTATTCATTGTACTCAAAGCTATGCAACAATTTCCTGAAACAACCATTTGAATTGGCTTCTTTGTTTAATTAGTTCCTATCATAAAATAAGCTAGAAAAAAAATGAAAGGCGTGGATATACAAGGTGAGCCAGTAAACTCAGGGCCGCACCTCTATCCCTCCACATCAAGATGGGCCAGCAAGGTCAGGGCTGCACCATCTTTCTTGAGGCCGGAGCCGCACCTAATCCGCTCCCATGTTAGCTACGGAAATGGATTGTGCAGTGTTCCACATGTCACCGAACTTGGTGGTATATATGTTGACGTCACTAAGTTATGTGAGCTCCAAAATAATGTATGTATCATATCCACACCATCCATTCATCTTGCGAGATTATTTTAGGGCATGGGTCAAAAAATGAGGCAGATTCAAAATACAAATGGATCACATCAAAGAAGGCAGTTTTGACAATAATGTCCATGGTTAAAACCTTCTTAGGGCCCACCATAATGTTTATCCGCCGTTAAACCTGTTTATAAGGTCCCACAGACTTGGATGAAAGGAAAACATAAATATCAACTTGATTCAAAACTTTTATGGCCTTCACAACTTTTCAACCGTAGACATTCAATCCCTACTGCTTTCTATGGTGTGGTCCACTTGAGCCTTGAATTTTCCTCCTTTACTGACTGTTGCCTGAAATGATCTCGTAAAATGAATGGGCGGTGTAGATATAACACGTACATCATGGTGGGCCACAGAACTTGTTGATATCAACACAACACCGAAGTCAGTGGCATCTGGCAAACCAGCCAATCCGCTTCTCTTTCATCCACAACTCCGGAATAATCTACCAAACCCATTTTAACAGATGAGGAAAACACCCAAGATCCACGCCTCACACCATATTATATATGTAAATCCACGTCGTCCATCAGGTTGGAATCTTGATTTTAACTGTAAATACAAAATATCAGCCGTTAAAGCCAGTAAGTCCAGTACACCTGCCATTCGGACATCCCCTCCTCCCCTCATGTGTCCGACGATCTCCCGAGTTCAACCAGTTTAGAACGCAACAGAACAATGATGCCATGAATAACAGTAATCTGTTACACGTGGTAATTCAAAAACCAATTCAAAATCCACTACCCTACGAGCAGAGGATTGTGAGCGGGGAGATTCAAAGTCAAAATCGCCCCCTAGATTCAAAGTCAAAATGGCCCCATATTCTAAGTTCGCTATGTGTGGCATGCCTTAGTTTTGGGAGTCCGGATCCTCTGTTATCAGGTCAACAGAGAATTCCTGATACCCAAATTCTCATTGGTCCACGTCTCCACTCACTAAAAAAATAAAAAATATATAAAACAGCTTCAGACGCCAAACCATTAGGGTAACAGGAATTCTCTGACAGAGGTTCCCAACTCTAGTTTTGGACCACGGTGAATGTTATATCTAGGAGACCTTCTGACATAAAAATCAGTTCATATACGTAACGTGGCTATAGCATGTAAGAAAAAGTTTAGCCGTCCATTCATCCAAAAATTTAACAATGAAAAATAACCTTCTATTAGTAATCTCATCAACAACTCTGTCCCCACTCTCCGTTGAGAAATACTCTTTTATCTCTTTTTGTGAAGAAAACTGTTTTTATTTTTTATTTTTTTTGGTTAACTTGTTTGTACACCCCACTGTCAGTTCACACTTCACTGTTTGCCACCCCTGCTAAGGAATTGATGCCAAGACCTCACTGTTGAAGCGAGGTATCTAAGAAAACTGTATTTACCCAGAGCTATCACAACCAGATCTAACAAGCACAATACCATCACACGTTGGCACACTTGTATGGGAGAACGGATTAGGTGAGACTACCATGGCCTCACATGAGACGGGCCCTTACCGTGGGACCCACCCTAATGTATGTATTATGTAGCCATGCCATTCATCCGGTTTTTTAGATCATTTCAAGGTATGATCCAAAAAATGAAGTAGATCCAATTATCAGGTGGACCATACTATAGGAAACAGTGTTGATTGACTGTTCTCACTGCACCAAAACTTTGGTTCAGGAATGGACAGGTCTCTGGTTTAGAAATGGTGTAGGGCCGTTTCTGATTGAAAACGGTTTCCAACCGCTCCTAAATGGTCTTACTAGACGCTAGCGTACCTACGTACCTATGCACGTGTGTACCTTTGCACACGTGTAGGTACCTATGCACGTGTGTACCTTTTCACACGTGTCATTTTCGTCTAATCTGAACGGTCTATAAGATGTGGAATTCCATGAAACTCCAGGGGACGAATTTTCACCTGATCTAAGATTCTGGTGGGCCATAGCAAAGAGAAATGCAAATTAAGAGAAGAAACTGTTTTCATTTTTCATGGCCCACCAAAGTTTTGGTTCAAAGTAAAAACTGGTATTGGGGGATTTTATGAGGTTCTGCTTCACATGGACGGTTCAGATTTTCGAGACTCATCACGTGTGATGAGTTCTCAAAAAAAGTCCGTAGGACTTCTGTTCGCAGCAGCTGAGCATTCCGCGTCTTAAATATATCCCATCCCCATCCGTACTCTCTTTCCCCGGTTTTTACTTCTCATTTCGTCATTGGTCGATTTCCTCTCTCTCATAGGTCGATTTCCTCTCTCGTTTTTCTTCTCATTTCTTCTATCTAAGGTCCGCCAGCTTCCCACCCAGCCCCTTTCAAAATCCCCATCTCCTTCCTACCCCCATTGATTTCGATCTTTTCATTTCTCAACGGCTCTGGTTTTCCCTTTCTTTCCTTTTATAAATACCGCAAGTTCCGCAACCCTCTGATTTCTGTCTGAAATCTCTTTCTCCGTTATCTGGACTTTTCTTCTTTCATGGCTGCCGTTCTCGATCTCACTCCTGCTTTTGGAGGATTCCGTACGACCAGATGGCCAGAAAATGACTGGATTCTGTCCTCGGGATCCTGGAAAATTGAGTGGCAGAGGTTGCAGAGCCATGGTGCAGCAGACAGTTCAGGGTGCCTCGGTCAATTACGCAAAAGAGATGGAGAGACTGTCTGCAAAGGAGTCGCCTCTTCTTGCTGTAAGTACCAATTCATCCCTTTTTAAAAGAATTTGCTGGTTCTTTATTTATTTATTTATTTATTTTTTATTGTTGCGTTAGGGTTTCAGGAATGTGGGAATCGATGGGTTTGAAGATGTTTATATTGGAGGCTCATGGCAGCAAGTGTCTCCTTGATTTTACGTAGGGATTTAGAATGTTGTTGGGCCTCCTCTTCTAACCTACCTACCTTTGCCATTGATGTTGCTCACCAACTGTTTGATAAAATGACTCAATGAAATGTGGCTGGTGGCAAGGAAGGTTTGGCCAGTGGCAAGCAAGGTATGTACATTAAACAAATACCTCTCTCTCTCTCTCTCTCTATTTATTTTTATTTTTTATTTTTTATTTTTATTATAGTTTTTATGTTACTTAGAAGGTGTTTGATAAAACACCAATAAAACCATTGCCTCTGTTTGTAAAACAGTGGGCTTTTGAAGTTGCAGTTAGGTGTTTGTGGAAATGCCTCAATGGCGAACTCGGCTCGAACTCGGCCCGAGCTGGCCCGTGCTGCTGACCGAACTGAGCCAAGCCGAGTTCGAGCTGAGGTCAGTCAGTGTTCAAGCCAAGTCTCGGTTCGACTCGATGTACACCGCTAGTTTTAATCCACTTAGGGTAGATCTGCCTCCTAGTACAAGAAGCACTATTTTAATGAAAGTTCTCTGTGAATTTGCATATTATTTTGTGCTACTTAACAGCCTAGACTCACCATGTTTAAGAACAAATTAAAAAAAAAAAAGAACAAAAAGATAACAAATCTACTCTAATCACACCTCATCCTCTCACATGCCATCTCACTCACGTGCAAGATACCCATCCAAATAGAGCTTATTAGGAAATAAAAACCATAACGTTAGGGTTTTGAAAATGAGATGGTAGGATATAACTGGGGTTGTGATTCTTTTGCATAAAGTACTCTGCTACATCAAGAGTATTTTAAGCTTTCATTTTCCGGTATATGGTGATGAATTGCAGGATCCTGATTCTTCAGGACATGTACACTATCCAGATTTGTTGCATATGCCCAGTCTATCCAAGGGGAAACAGAGTTGGGCGATCCAGACTATTGATTTGATGGGCCCTGCTGTGGATGTAGAAATATCCTAATGTCTGATCACTAGGATAGAAGTAGATGGTTTAAGAAAAAGAAAAAGAAATTACAGCAATACCAACGGAAGAGAATGGCCAAGGATTGGATACTTTGATCTTTCAATCTGGAAGGCTTTTGGAGGCATCTCCCATCAGCGACGCGGCGAAGCAGATCAACATTCTAGATCACTGAACCATGGAGCCTGCTTGGATGAACCGGGTGGATTAGGAACTTGCCCTAATGCAACATGAGACTATGATTTCTTTGTATTGATTGACAGCTATAAGTTATAACCACATTCAGATTTTCATATATACTGTTAGTTTTCAGTGGGAAATTCCAGCAGGTTCCTTTTAAATCTCATTTATACAATAGATAACATGCAAATAGTATGCAGTCAGTTTCCACTATTTTGTGGCAACAATATTTTTTATTTTACATAAAAAACATTATTTTTTTTACTTTTACCCTTAAAGGAAAAGAAGAGAAAAATGTCTTTTTTACTTTGATGCCCCAGATTTCAAATCTTTAACCCTAGTGCTCAATTTGTTCCTCAAAAATTTACTTTTTACTTAGTTTGGAGAAAGAAGACTTTCCAACAACTTATCATTTTTTCCTTTTCGTTAAATAGGCAAAATATCTATATGGGAACAAGTTCTCTCCCGAAGAGTTGCAGGATATGAAGCTCATGATTCAAAGCAACATGTACAAATATCTTAGTATGTTGCTCGAGGGACGAGAGCATTTCGAAGATGAGGCTTTGGAGGGAAAGGAAACTTCTGTTCCACATGCTGAGTCGTCTGACACAGGTATAGATAATAACCTTTTATGTTAGTGTATTTCGTTACACCGTTCTTTGAGAAACTACCATTTCTGTATCATCAATCATGCACTGTATCAGAATTCTTAATGGGGTTTCTGAACTTAATATTAGTGCTTCTTGCCTGATGATGGCTGTCCTACGCCAATTTTTGGCCAATAGTTTATGCTGAAGATTGCAGATATAGCATAGTTAATGTAGTTTTAAAACTCGCTGAAATGACTTGAAAATAGGTCTAGTCAACTTGACTCGGCAAGATTTCAAGTTCTCTGGGAAACTTGGTACTGGGCCTGGACCCAAAGAGACTCATCGAGTCGACTCGATCCAAGTCACTCGCCTAAGTGTTGATTTTTTATATTAAAAATAATTATGTTGGGAGGGAGATTCAAACCCGCCACGTCAACTAAAGGAGGCAATGGCCTTAACCAATGAAGTATTTGGTAATGCAGTTACTCTGAGTTATGTTTCATATCACTTATACAAGATTTATATATACACACACACACACACACACACACACACACACATCTCTCTTACCATTCCAAATATTTTCAATTCATAATAATTAAATGGATTTTTTTTTTTTTTTAATTTAAATTTTTGTATATAGAAAAACTACCTAATTAATACTAAATTTGCATTCTGGTACCTTTTTCAAAAAGGTTTTCAAAAGGTTATCTCATTAATCTAAGTATTATCATTTGTCGACCTTTCCGCTAGATTACTTAACGTCTATTAGGTGGATTGTACGAACAAATGGTTGGCGGTTGAGTGGGCCCTACCATGATTCGTATGTGAAGTCCACACCAACCACAAGGTGCGCCAATCTATGATACTAGACCATGTAATTGGAAAAAAAGTACAAGGCAGTGCTTGCCCTCGAAATTGTTTCCCTTGGTGTGGTCCACTTGAATCACGGATGGGCCTGATTTTTAGGCCCCATGTCTAAATTATGGTGTGGCATCTAATGGTTGGAGTGGATTTCATATAATCATCACAATGGTCCCTGTAAAAAGTCAACAATGGACGTCTCTTCCAACTCTTTCCTTTGGTGCGGCCCACCTGAATCACAGGTCAGCCTGATTTTTGGTTTCTTGGCTTAACGTTGGATTACATATTTAATGGGTGGGTTGGATCTTACATATACATCAATGTGGGCCCTATCAAAATCACGAGTGGGCACCCCTTTTTAAGGTCTACTGTCCAGCCGATTGGCCCTAGTTTACAGTCTACTGAGTGGACAACTTTCAACCTGGTAAGTCCTTGTGACATCTAATCCTCCTAATAGGTTGGCCACACCATGATGATCATTTGGTGAAAACATTAGCCCTATCCATTCATCAATTGAGCTACAACATATAAAATAGTGTATAGCCATTGACAAATAAGAAAATACAACTATGGTCTACTTGATGAGTGGATAGGGCTGTTTTATTGCACAAAGTGTTCCACATAGTGGGTCTAATTTATTGAACGTGTTGGATGTCCCATGCACTTAATAAGTTAGAAATTATCCTATGGGTGGGACCATAACCTCTGTTCCAACCTGTTGGACCTGAGGCATTTTCTTTTTTAAATGTATCAATTGATTGGTCGTGAACAGTTTGGATACAGAAGGTGCCACTTGATTTTGGCGTGGCCCACCGTGATGTTTATTTGAAACATACCCCGGCTATTAGATGTAGAATCCCACTTTAGGCCTAGGGCCAAAATATTAGGCTGACTTGTGATTCAGATGGGTCACACCAAAGAAAATAGTTTAGAGAGATGTCTACCCTTGATTTTTACTGAAAGCTACATGCTGAAAGTGGAGGTTGTTTTTAAAGCTAGTGTTTTGTGAACATAGTGTAGCTGTTGGTTTAGTTTTCCATTCTATGTACTCTCATTACTTACATGCTTATTAGCTTCCTAATATTCTCATTGCTTGTATTGTAAAAGCTCAATACAAGTGCCTGAGTGGATTTCGAAGTTCAGGTTCTATTTTCACTAGATATGGCATGGATAAGGCACTGGTATAACATGGATGCAACTTGGATACAAAATTTTTGTGGCCTCACAAATGATTCATATACTACAAGCTCAAAGATATATTTTTTTTCTTCTTTCTGCAATGGCGGCGTCTAAGAGGAAAATGCAGTCGGTGGAAGCAGACAGCGGTGTTGAGAATCACATTTCTTCCTTTCCAGATGAGGTTTTAGAATGGGTTCTTGTTTTCAGTCGGCCTATGTTCACATATAAGATGCACGTGCTGGTTCGAATGAACTTATTATTTCAAAAGATGTATATCCGTTGATTTTTTTATTATGTTCTTAAAAATGTTTAGAGCCATGCTAAGGATATTGGTACAAAGAGGATTGAGAATCCTCTTTTAAGGCACATCCATCAAGTAGGATGAATCGATTCATACTGTATATTCGAGTCCATACTCATCTTTTGATTTTCAGGTTGCAAATGGATTATTGCCACTACAAAATATTTATCCAAGCAGAGTATTCCAAAATCACTAGGGAATTGATTTGGGTTTGTTTTGGATTTTTGGGTTTTTAATTCCAATTGTATAATCTAATGCAATCATTTCATTTAGGTTTTTTTTTTTTTTTTTTTTCACGATGATTGATTGCTTTTATTTGGCTGGATGTTGAAAAGGGAACTGATGATCTACATCTGGCTGGATGTTGAAAAGGCCCCACTGGTACACTGATTAGCAAATGGACATCATCATATCTTCTTTTGTTCGCATTACTATAATCTGGACAGGTGTCATGTTTGTGTTTGTGTTTGTGTTTGATTACATAATTTAATACGAAGGTAGATGCTATTAGAATGTATACAATAAACATGGTGCCTTAATTGGCTTAATCAATATGGTATTTTGCTGTCATTTACAGTTAACGAGTTTCGTCTAAGGGTAACTCTGAGTCCCAGTGGAGATCTGATGTTGACATCCCGCATATGAAATACCAACACTGAGGGAAAGCCGTTATCTTTCACCTTCGCATACCATATGAGAGGGCCAGTTTGATTATTTATTTATTTATTTATTTTGCATGTGCTCTTCTTCCATGTGATTGTTTGTTCTGTAACATGTGTTCCTTTTGGTGGCAATATTCTAATCTTTTCTTGTTAGCAGAGAACACTGATGAACCAAGAAGTCTGAACTGTGCAGTCAGTCCAAACCTTCAAGCCAATATTAAATGAAAATTGTGATTTCATATCTAGGATAAAATCTGATTTGCATTTGTAATTTGTCAACAATCTCACAAGTTCTCATTTTATTGGAACCTGAACCAAGTGGAAGTTCCTAACCATCCACTCTTTGGCATTTTTACAGACTATTGCTGTATTGTTTTTTCCTTAACCGTTTACTCCAGGGACGTTGATCAAAAGATCAGGAACCTCTCTATCAGAGGGCATCTTCCATCCACACTGAGATTCATTGGATTTATAGTGTGGATTATCACTTGCCCCATTTGGATGGAATGAGTGCATCATCACAGTTCTTGCATTATGTATTTCTATTTTGTTGATGAATTACTTAACTATGAACAGTTGCACAAGTGGTGGATTCTTGAAAACAGATTTAGAAGTCTTCCTTGTCACCTCTGATATAGTCTTGTTTATCATTTTGGTGCAATTAGGTGAGATTTCTGGTGAATTTGTCTTGAACTCGCATAATAAAGTCGATATGTTCATTTGAAAGACTTGTGCAGGTGCTGTCATGCTAACGGACATCATTTTCTGGGGTCTTATAGTTCCATTTCTCTCAATCGAACATTTCAGCTTGAAGATGTTAATCTAGTAGTTTATTAGCGAAATTATTTCCTTTATCCTTTCTCTGCATATTGAGCTGAGGTTGAAGGCCGATTGAGACCCTCCAACAACAGTCAAGGGCCCGCTCCTGCACCACTGTTTTTATATTATCAGTTATCATTGTTTGTTAATGTTGCCATGCAATATATTTTAACAAATAAAGGAAGTAGAGTCGTATGATTTTGACTTGTGTGGTCCTGTTATGAACATCGCGAAGCATGTGTTTATGGCATCTTCTCTGCGTATCGAGCTGAGGTTGAAGGCTGATTGAGACCCTCCAACAACAGTCAAGGTCCTGCTCCTGCACCACTGGTTTTTGTATTATCAGTTATCATTGTTTGTTAATGTTGCCATGCATTATAATGTAACAAGTAAAGGAAGTAGAGTCATCTGATTTTGACTTGTGTGGTCCTGTTATGAACATCGTGTATCATGTGTTTATGGTATCTTCTGTTGTTAGCAGTGTGTTATCATATAGACAATTTCAATTATATTCACAATTCATGTATTTAGATTTTAGTCTAATGTTTTTTTTTTTTTTTTACTTACAGAGTACAGCAGATGGACTAAGCAGTTTGAGGAGCAGCAGAATCAATCTTGTTGATCTTGCTGGATCAGAAAGACAAACTGACAGGTGCGGCAGGAGATTGTTTGAAGGAAGCAGGGAATATTAATCGTTCCCTTTCTCAGCTTGGGTATGAGGTTTCTATTCACAAAATGTAGATTATTTTTTCTTTGTTGTTTTGTAAGGGCCTACTAAATTTTATTTAGAAATGATGTAAGCAAAGCATCCAAAATAAACAATACCGAGCGAGTCTGATCAAGTCTCTTATGATCTCACAATTCTATTTGAATGTCAAAAAACTGGATTCCACCTGCGTGTGCAAGTGGTCAGTTACTGTATTGCTCTGATTCAACTGAGGGTTTTATGTGACATGATTTTCGTTTCTTATATTAAAATCTACTGCTGTTATGTAAACAAGCAATATTGTGCATGTGTTTGTCAGAGTTGCATCCTTGCTGGAAAGATTTTTTATTTTTATTTTCTTTCTTATGCTGATGGCTGTTAACTGGGACTTGCAGGAACTTGATAAATATTCTTGCGGAAGTTTCCCAATCAGGAAAGCAAAGGCATATTCCATATAGAGATTCCAGGCTGACATTCTTATTACAGGAATCATTGGGTGGCAATGCAAAACTGGCAATGATTTGTGCTATTTCACCATCACAAAGGTAATTATTTCTAATCCGTCAGCAAGAGTGTTTCTTCTAGCACCCTTTTCTCACGTTTTCCTTCTTCATTTGTGATGTGTGCCTTTGTACTTAAGCTGGAGGGAGGTGTTTCAGTTTTGTTGTTCCCTGCTTTTGTATTTAAGCTGGTTTTGCAATATTGAGTGCCGGATATCAGCAACACCAATCTATATGTTCTTTTTAGTGCATTTGGGTAGTTATGCCTTTTGTGGTGGATGCAATGTGTTATGCCCTTTTCTCTCTGGATGAATCCAAATTCCGAAGGGCTTCTTACTCTTGCATTTGTACCTAGAAAGCAATTATCTCTCAAGTGTAGACAAATTCCATTTCAGTCCAATAATTCCAATATCTTGATTTTGTGACATGATTTTATCTGTTAGAAATTGGAAGATGGATTGGATTGTGAAACGGTTTATCTAGTGTCAATTGTAGAGGAATCATTCTATCCTCTTCTTCTTCTTTTTTGGGTTAGTTTCGGTCTTCTATGATTACTTTGTCGACTCTACGAATGGTTCATTGCTTTCCATATTCTATTGTTTCCACATGCTTCTCTCTTAGTAGTTAGTCACTTGTAGTTCTGCAACAATTTACTTTTTGTGGACAAGTATAGCAGTAGGGAATACCATGTTAAAATGCTCCAGGCCATGGTCAGATAATTTCTTATGATATTTGTATTCTTTACTTCTCGCAGTTATGCATGACTTGTGACTTATTCGCACAAATCTGAAGTCGGAAAATATTCTTGTTTCTGTAGAATATGTGAAGGTGCCTGATTCTAAGGTGTACTTGAAACATGCATATTTAGGTTTACAATTTCATATGAGATTTTTATTGAAGTTTAACCTACTAAATTTGTTTTCCTTTTTTATTTGTTGAAATATGTATCCTCTGTTATGCATCATCATCTCAATTTTTATTTATTTTATTTATTTATTTTGCTTTTTTGTGATTTGTTTATGTTATATAGATATGTTATATGTATACAAACATGCTACAAGGATTTAATTGTGTTTATTTCATTTGTATCCTGCAGAAGGCTTCTACAAATGTTCAGTCACCTGGCATAAATGCACTGTAGCTTTAGAAATGAGAAGGTATTCCATTTATATGAGTTTTTGATATAAATTTCCATTTTCAATATTGTTATCCATACGGTTGTTAGTGAGTTGGGCCTGGGTTGCTTTTGGCGTGGATTTTGAAATCATTGGATGTACCTATTTGGCTGGCCCTATTAAAAATTGTTAGTTCCAAGCTTCCAGCAATGCTTTCCATTTACTTTAGGCAGTTTGCTTTTTTCTCTCAAGGATAGTTTCTGATCAGCCAAATTTAGAAACCTTTGAATTTATCTAGAACGAGCTCCCCTCGGGTCGAGTGCATCGAGCATATCCAAAAACCAGGTGAGTCGACTAACAACAGTCCCCCCTATGTATGTTCAATTGTCACAATTTTTTTCACATTGTTTTGATAGTTGATTGTTGTTCTTTCAATCTATTCACATGTTTTTGTTCTTATTTTGTACTTGTTGCTTGTTAGTTAGGTCCATAAAAGGCCATTACATTGTGGAGCTCTTCATCTGCTTGACGGACTTTCATTGAATTACGTTTTTTTTTTTAAATTTTGAAGTCTTCCATTGCAGATTCTAGTTTTTACTGTCAGGTTTGTAAGTCAGATAAATAATGTTTCAAATTACATCATGGTTGTTTTTACTATCTTTTGATTCTTAAATGAATATGGCTTAAATATATTTGTTTCTTTATTTTATTTTATTATATTTTTTACAGCAGGTTTTTTGGTTTAAAATCGTTCCAAAAGAGATTTTTTGCCAAAGTGGACGTTTGCACCAGAACGGTTTAAAACCGTTCCTAAAATTCCGTCTCTAAAATTTGAAACGGTACCCAAAACGGTTCTGAACCGTTTCTGATTTTTTGCGACACGAGCGGTTTCAGCCGGAGCATTTAGGAACGGTTTAAGACCGTTCCTAAATGGCGATTTTGATGTGCCACCTATTATTAAAAACTTCTTAAGGCTCACCTTAGTGTTTTCATGGTGTTTATTTATCATCCAATTTGTTGATAATTATGACATGGTCCACCTGATAATTGGATCTATTTCGTTTCTCGGATAATGTCATAAAATGATATGGAAAAATTGATGGACAATGTAAATACATAATACATACATTAAGGTGGGACCCACGGTAACCCCACGATAAGAGCCACTGTCTTGGGTGAGGTTGGGTCTCACCAAATCTGCTCTCCTTATATGGAAGCTAGAAAAGGTCCCCACGGTCTGAAGAAGAGATCATGAAAATTGAAATACACCTCACATGTCGTGACAAAATGTTACAACATGCGGAGATGTACGCACAACCAAAACCTTAGAGGTAGTTATATTCCAAGTGAAACATGGCATGAATTCTATGTTTGCAAATACGCAAAACGTTCAGAAAGCACACGTAACTCAACATAATACGAAGGTGTTGATATCCAGCAATACATGGTCGGATTTAATTGGCCATGTGTAGTTGTGAACTTTTAAGCGGTTCTTTAAATGAAAAAGCCATTTGGAAATAGAAACATGACCACACACGACAATGTAATGGTTGGCTAATTCCTTCTCAAAATAGAAGTATATTAAGCCAAGGCTACTAACCAATCGAAATGTTAATCTTGAAAGCCAATGGACCATATGCAAGGTCACCGCCTGACCTAAGTTTACGAAAGCAATACAAAATGAAAAGCTTTTGGATCTCGCTAATCCAAGCACAATAAATCTATTTTTAGCTTCATGTTGCATATTAATCTTAATTTCATCCCACATGGACGCCTACCTTACCTTAGCATAGCTCTAGTTTTGCTTCTCTAGCAAAAAGTCCAGATCAATTAGCACAACTTTAGCTTAGTTTTTTTCTACTTTGCTTCAACTGATCAATTAGCATAATTGCATCTACATTCAAATTAATAAAATTAATACTTTACCTTATATTTCCTATTTTCTTTATAAATGTTGATTTTATTATGAATGTAAGTAATCTATCATCGGTATGAATGCGTGGGCATGTGAGGCAGTGTAGCTGTAAAGGCGCTAATGGCGCACTTTGCACTTTGCTTTTGTTGCAGACGGGTTGCTCCCTATGATCTTACGCGACCTGGTGCAAGTCGTGGTGCAACAGAGGCTTTGGGTCAGGTAGCTGGAGTGTTGTGGGTGAGTGGTCTAAATGAAACTAGCTGTTTGAGAGAGGTGTAACTGCACATACAATATTAAACCAGACCATGCAGAAATTGTTGCAAATTGCTAGCCCAACAGTAATAAAATGGCTAGCCAATGAGTTTAAACGGCTAGCATGAAGCAGTTGGTTCTCCCTAACTGTTGATGAAAAACTAGCTATTATTTGGTTGTTTTTTACTATTATGCATAATAGTAAAAAACAACCAAATAATAGCTAGTTTCTCATCAACAGTTACAAACAGTCACATGGAATTATGACCCTGGACTAAAACATCTAGCAATCCTGGCCTATATAAACAGTGCCTGGGTAGTTATTAGACCATCACCTATCATTCGAATCATACTTATATATGACCTAAAAAAAGAAGCAATAGTGACTTCTGATCAAGTCTGCAAGGTTCAATACGAACCTTATCCAGCAGTCCTCAAGAAATAGACTAGAGCAATGGTCTAAACCAGCTATAATTTTCTAATCTTCTATCTGATATGTGATTTTATTTTGTTTTATCTGCTAGACAAAAATTACGTACATAGAGTTCCATTTGTGGTTCTTCCTGATTGCTGAACGCAGAACCACATATAGGCTCGTCGTATCTTATAAGCTATTTACCTGCAACCTATCTGTAGTTTCAATCACTTTGAGAAGGGGTGAATAACGCTTTTAGGACAGTGTGATCACACGTGCCTCAACTTGTCCTTAACATTTCGGTTTCTGTCTTTATTTTACAGAAATTAGAAATATGTAATTTGCGTTAATAAGGACCACAACAAAGATTGATGGCCCACGGTGATGTGAGCTAGAAGATGACGGTACGCATGTATTGGGCTTGAAGAAGGAAGAGATTTCCCTCTGTGGAAGATAACGATATGCACGTACATTAGAGGCAATGAAAGCCTGACAAATGTCACTCCATAAAATTTTTTTATTTTATTTTTTATTTTTTTAAAACAACTCTAATATTATGATAAACCAAGGAAACATGGAGACTTTTACTGTATTTTCTGTATTAATCTAACTCCAAAGGAATTTATTTATATAGATATACAGTCACTACACCAAAATCATTTAACTGAAACGATTACGAGTTTTGGTTCAGAAACAGCTTGAAGCCGTTTTTGATTTGAAACGGTATTCAACCGTATTGGATCCGTTTTTGATTTCAAATGGTAGTCAACGGTATATGTATTATTTCCACTATTTTGTTGGTGTGTCCCAATTGAGTGTTGGATCTTCTTATTTGTTATTATTACGTTTTATTGTTTTATTTTAAAATAGATAAATGGAAGGGATTTGATAAGTAACCTCTGAGTGGACCCCACAAGGCCCAAGAGGCACATTGATTTATATTTGCAGCAGACCACCGATTCATTTTCAGCACTTTCTTACGCCAAAAGCTCCCAAACCATATTCCGCCCATTTCCGTCTCCTTCTCCCTCTCTGCTCCCCTTTTCTTCGATCTCATCTCGCATCTCTCTCTCTCTCTCTCTCTCTCAAATGGAGATCAGCGTCGGCCAGATCTGAACCGTTTTCACTCTCTCCCTCTCAGGTTTTAATGGCGGTAGAATGTCTGTAAGTGTGGAAGAACCCAATCAATCCCACCATTTCTAATCCTCTTGGATCGAGATCTCTTCCAATCTCAATGGCTTCCGCGTTTGCCCTGTCTCCTCCTTCATACGCTCTGGAGATCCGAGACTAGTACGACGAGAAAGAGGATTTCGCCGACAGCAAATGCGCTTTCGTTACGGTAGCTCTTTGCCCTTGCCTCATGATTCTCATCATTGTCGTCATTGTTGTGTCAATCGTCCTTATGGTAAAGCTCCGTATCTTCTGCTACATCCCTATCCACAGTCTCACCAGTCTCATTTCTAAGAAATGCCATGCCTAAATGATTCTAGTGCTTTTTTTTAGGGTTTGGATTCGCAGTACATGTTTGTTGTTTAGGGTTTTTCTTGATGCTTTCAGGTTTTGGGGTTTTGAGTGGCGTGTAGAGAAGATTGGGTTCTTGAATACCAGGGCTTTTTCTAGGGTTTTGGATTGGAGATGTTGAAAGGATGGTGATATCGAAGACTGCGGTTTTTTCTAGGGTTTTCATTGCTGTGGCTCACCTGAGTGCGAAATGCTCTATTTTTACGCTACAATATCTAAACAGTGCACCACCCACCTGTTTGAAAGTTCAGATATCTCACACATGTTGCATATTGGAATTGTGCCTAAGTGTGGATGGGCAGGGGCTCCTACATGAGTGTGCAATTAGCAAATCCCTAATCAATGATATATATCCAAATTCCTTATTGTGAAAAATTCTGCTTGGATTTTAAGAGTTGGTTTTCTGCAAAGAAATCTAAAGATTTGAAGCATAAATGATGATGAAACATAAAAGAGTATTCATTAACTTAGTAATTCCATTTTTAATAATCAGGGGAAAATTACAAAAGGGATTTGTGAGGGTAGGAAATTGTCTAGCTCTCTAAGTTATCTTTGGAATGCTTGAGGAGGTTTATTTTTTGAGATGGATGGATTTAAAGTAGAGTTTGAAGATGGAATCACTTTCGTAGGCTGATTTCATACAATGATTGAAGGTCATCTTTAACTTCTTGAGTATGTGTACATGTGGATGCACATGGACGCTGTTTGCAACAGCTAACTGCTGTTACTTTTGGTTAGATTGATGCTGGAAAACCTGTTGAAGAGGTCTTCGAGGCTGTCAAAAGCGTTTTCTCTTCAGCTGTAAAGAACGTAAGGCACCTCTTGGCAGTTCAGTGTTGTTAATCATTACTTGTGTGATAAATGCAAAAGAGAAAAAGAGATACACATGGATGCTGTTCGTGACAACCAACTGCACCATGTATGTTGAGTTATATAGATAACACATGGATGAGTTAGCCTATCTCGGGTTTTGGATCGGCTGGATGCCCTCATATCTACTAATTTTGTTGCTATATTCTAATTAACATATCATGGCCCCACGTCATTATATCATGTAGTTGATGGGCCAATAGAGTGCCTAGCAGCATGGCGGATTGGATATTCATGATATTTTAATCACTCCTTTGTGGATAGGCTATATCCCAAAAACAGGAGGATTGTTATATTTTAATCTCTTAGTTGCATGTCGGCTTGCATTTGTTTGGTTCCTTATTGACATTGTTATCTTGATCTAACTGGATTGTTTACCTGCCTCGCATAACCTTGTTTTACCTATTTTGAATTCTTACTTGTTATCAATGAGTTGGAAGAATATAGAGTTGCCATGGTGTGTAAATGGTAATTTAATTCAGTTTTAACTGTCATGGGTGTTGTTTTAAACTGTATTCTAGTTTTTTCATGTTGGCCTTGGAACTTGCACTATTTTCTACTAACAATGCATCTTTCACGTTATATTTTCATTTCATTCCTTTTTACTCTTTTTTTTTTTTTTTTTTTTTTTTTTTTGTGATGGGGAAGGTTTTTTAAAGGTAAAAACGTTCTTAATTTGCAAAATGTGAACTGATTAGGTGTGCACGTGATGGACCATCCATGCACATTGTATAACTACCCTGGCACAAAGTACAGGCTACTCTTACAATGTGATGGACCATCCATGCACATTGAGTGCGGGCAGTCCACAAATGCTTATAGTCATGAATGTGCAATTTGGCCATAAATGCTAGGCCATTTGCAATTTCAGTGCATCATATATGATTGCTTTATTTTTTTCATTTGATTTCATTTTGACTTGATTCATGATTTTTCTTGCTCAGTTTTAATAATTCATTGCTTTGAAGCATTGCTGGAAATTTTGTTGTTGTCAATGTGGTGGTTTGTGCGCCTGGTTTAAGGATTTAGTTTATGGATCTTGGGCCCTTCATTTGGATTTAAGAATAACCAATCGTCCTATGTCTTGTGGGTTTGAGATTCGATGGATTTGAGTTGAAATGTATATGATTGTGCCATCATACTGTGAAAAGCCTGATTCACTTACTGTATTTCTTGATTTTGCCATCCTGACATTGTGTGAAAGTTTCTGGATTTTCTCTGTATTTCTTGAAGTTCAGCACGGTAGATAACCTGATCTGATTGAACTCATTCTTGCATAAACATTCTCCCCATTGCTTTGCTTTTGCTGTTTGTCATGACAGGTGAAATATTTTGTGTTTAATTTGCTCAATTGTTCTGGATTTTGGGTGCATTGAGGGCCGGTGTAGATGTGAATGATTGAACTATTGCATTGGTGACAGGTGCTGAAGGATGGACTTGCAACTTTACACGTTCCCTATGCATATGGATTTGTAATTATCTTGCTCACTGTTATTGTGAAGGTGGCTACATTGCCTTTGACAACGAAGTAGGTGAATGACTCCATTGCCACTCCAATATATAGAAAAGCGAATGTTGACTTCTAATTCTTAAACATGTTAAATATAATGTTTTTAGTGTAGATCGACTGTGAAATACTGGGAGGAGTGTATCTTCTTATTTGCAAGACATCTCATGCATGAACAGTTTTCAAGAATTGGTTTTAGCTTTTCTTTTCTTTTTTGTTTTTTAATTCATTTGTATTGACTGGATTTTAGTGGGTGGGTTTCTTATTAGCACTGGACTCTTGAGCAGAAATGGGAAAGGCACTGATGGTATGTTTGGTTGGGTATACAAATCCACATGTTCTTGTCATAAGTTATCTATCTGATGCAAGGTTTTGATTTTCTGCACTACATCAAGTGCCATTTCATGTTACTATATTCTTAACTTCCTATTTAAGTTTTCTTACTCATCAGTTGAAGGTAGCATTCTCTTCCACTACAGTGGCAATGTTGATGCCATTGTTCAGAAAGTAATATTTCTCATCCATTGTCATGTACATTTGAGCAAACCAATTTTCATCTAATTTCAAGGAATTCAGTTTTTTTTTTTTTTTTTTCTGAAAATTTTTACAGTTATTCTCTTCCACTACAGTGGCAATGTGGATGGATGGCATGATCTCCACTAGAGTAAATAAGGCATTACATATAGTTGCTAGTATATTATTTAAATGGATTTTAAATAATCATCATGTTGAACCCTGCAAATTTAAGGGTGCCCATCTCTCTCCCAACAGTTTCCTTCATTGTTGCCCACTTGAATAATAGGTCAGCTTGATTTTTTGGCCCTATGGCTCTAGGCCTAATGTGAGATTACACATTTGGTGCTGTAATCTAATGGAACCTTCAGTTGTCATGTTATTGTGATAGGTGTCCATGATGGGCTTTTCAAATTGGGTTGGTGTTTTCCAATGCTAGGCCAACTAGAACTTGGGTCTGAACCCAAGTTGCAGCCCTAGACCAAGCATGCACCCGGGCCCAACACTTCTTCTTTACTTTGTAATGGGTGCCACTGCTAGCTAACTATCATAGTAATAAAAAATCTGCATATTTGCAAATTGCTTTGAAACTAAAATTCACTCTTTTGGGTCTGTGTATCTTCTTTCAATATGATTCAGTCCACTTGATCTATTTGATGATATAGATATACCAATGTAGAGAAAATCTTCTTTTCTTTTTTGGTAAATTGAAATTCATAACATGCCCACTTTATCAGTTATAATATCTGGACTGCAACATTTCAGGATGCAGGGGAACTTGGTGCAAATGCTATATTAGTTGTGTCAATGTTTCTAGTACTTTTCACACTATTGCTCTTCAAAAATTTTACTACATATATATATATATATATTAATGAAATACAACTAGGAGCAATTTTTGGCCCCTAAGCAGAATCCTCTCCCCAAAGTTAGAGCCAAATTTAATGGAAAAGGAAGAAGAGGATGAAGCGAGAACCACCCTAAGACACCATGTGCATCCCCTGTTTTGAAGTGGGCCATGAAGGTACTTTGAGTGTTTTTGCCCTATAAGGTAATTTGAGAATCATGAATATATATATATATATGTGTGTGTGTGTGTGTGTGTGTGCGCGTGCATGCACGCGCTTCAAATGGAGGAATTAAAGCTTAAATAGATCTATGATTAAAAAAATATGAGGATTCCAAGGCCATGAAGGAAGATTTGAAGTGTTAAATGATCAAATAAAGTGAGTGAAAAAGGAAGAAAAGTGAAGAATCAAAGTGGAAGTTGAATCGAAGTAGAAGTCAGGTGGCGGAGGCCTTGCGAGAGATGAAAATGGGAAGTTTCTTTTCTCCTTTGTTTCTGGCTATGGGTGGGGATCCAAACAACAGAGCAGAGTTGAGAGCGGCATATGACCGCCTGCTTTTGTCTCTCAACAAGGTGTTCCACCAGATCAAGCTAGAATCAGATTCGAAGTTGGTTATCGACCTTCTTTCTGGGAGATCATGTCCCTCGTGGCAAGGGAGACCGTGGGTTGCTAGGATTGAGAACCTCATGAATAAAGGTAACATATCTCTCAGTTTCATCCATCGAGAAGGTAACCGCCTGGCGGATGGTTTGGCTCGCTGGGGAGGTGAGCTGCAAGAGTCCCGTGTCATTGATAGTTTCGTTAACCTTCTGGCTTCCAGTAGGGGTTTGATTTTCCTTGATTGGGTGGGCCTAGGGGCCGTTAAGGCCGTTGATGAGTTTGCATGGTTTTTTGTTGTATAGATGCATGCGTTTTTTGAATTTCTGCTTTTTGCATGGGCCCCCAATATTATGCTGCTGGGGGGTTCCTGACTCTGTTCTACTTTGGTTGTACAACATACTTTCCAAAGAAATGAATAGATTCATTTTTTGGAAAAAGGTAAAAATAAAATAAAATAAAATAAAAAGAGTAGTAATGTTCCAGAAAGCATGGTGTATGGTGGCCCAAAGCCTTAGAATCATGAAAAGAGAGTAACTCTCAACCATCTCAAGTAGAAGCACCTCAAGGGCCAACCCATCACAATGGTAACCACCTTAAGCACCTCAAGCACAATAGGACCTGCATTGTTGGTGGATGTTCCAACGGATACAAACTTAATAGGAAAATTCTACTTCTGAGTAATATCTATTAACTATAATTAGAAAGTTGTCCTCTAACTTTCTTTTGATGTATGTTTTGAATTAAGCTCTTTAGTTTTCTGCTGCTTAATTTAAACTGCTAAACAGATTCAACTACAATATGATTTCTTTCATATACCTCAGCTTGATTGTATGGAAAGGGCATTAATTATATTCTCTTTAACATTTATGCATAGTGTGTTGTTCTGCATTATACTACACCAAGTGATGAGGACATCGTGCACACGCATGCCCGCACACCACCACCCCTACGCACGTACATATGCATAAGGAAGACCCCACCATCGATCTGGCTCGATGACGATGTCCAGGGAGTGCCTCTTAGTTAGAAGACAAGTTTTGGTTCAAAAAAGTGGCCCGATGTCAAGAAAAGCCCATCATGGGATCTCAAGATCGTGGCCCACTCATTGGATTGATTTCATATTTTAGGTTTTGATTATTGTTATTATTTAGAACATTGTGAACGCTTTAGATTTCTCTATTTGGTTTTTATTTTAATTTACTTCATTGCCAAGTAATAGGTTACGCACATGGTGCGAGTTTTGGGTATAGGATTTTCCCTATAAATAGGCACCCCTTGTAGTTCTTTTGATTCATTGAAGTTAATAAAAAAATTTCTACTTTATTTTTCTGCTCTCTTCGTGAGTTGTGGAAGAATTCAAAAGTAGGTGCGAAGCCCTCCCTTTTCAAAGGGCTAACTACCATGGTGCAAAGCCACATCGATCCCGATTCACCCCCATCCTCCATTTTTTTTTTCATCTTCCCTCACCATCCATACTTCGAATTCGTCCTTTTGTTGCATCAGATTTCTTCATTACAGAAGGTTTTCAGATTTTGGTTCGTAGGCGAGCTGAAACTTCGGAGGAGCACCACGCACAAACCGTACATCGGATCGAGCTGAGATCTGACAGTTTTGGAGACCATCCCTGGCCGACCAGGGCCAAGGTGGCCTTTTCTGAATAGTGAGCCCCACACACGTGCGGCTGGGATCACACGCACGTCCGTCTGGGCCATTATTGCTGTCCACACGCGGGATCGTCTTTTGGCTCAGGTTTTTATCCTCTTTTATCCTCTCATATCCGTTTTTCATGAATCCTAACCCTAGATTACGTTTTTCCTAAGTCATTTACCAATTTTCTTACCCTAGGGTTCCCCGAATTGAAATTTTTGAATCCCTTGGATTATAGACTGATTACTATGCATGCGTGGATGATTATTTCTTATCTTTAAGTATCGTTTGGTTCATAATTTTATTGATCCAACCCTATTATGTGTAGGCCCGGACCCGCATAGATTCCACTTAATTGAATGTTTGGACTTTCATGTGGGATATGGAATTTGTGTAATTGTTTCTGAACTAACGTGATCTTAAGCCTGAAATCTCGCATATCATATTTAATTTTCATGTCTTGCATCAAATTTGGTATTAGAGCTTAGGGTTCTTATAGGGGAATTCACCACATATTTAGGGTTTAGTTTGTTTGAGTCCTTCATACATTCAGTCCATCATATATAACTGAATTTTAGTAACGGTGTGTAGTCTCCTTCATATAGAGTCTCGTAGGGTCATTTAGTTTTTTAGACACATATAGTTGCCATAGCAGGTCCTTAGGATTGAGTTAGCCTGTGTATGCTCACATGTACGGGTCGCGGTTTTGGTTTGCACCCTACTCTAAACATGAAGCAACTACAAGAATCAATGGCCCAGTTAGCCCAGCAGGTTGAGTCTATGTCTAAGTGCTTGGAACAACACATAGATCAACGCCTTAACTAATTTGATGATCGCGTTACTCAAATAGAGGCCTCCCTCAGGGTAAACCCCGCCATTGGAGAAAATGCCCATTCTTAGGCAGGTGGTCAGGAGATTAGACTAAGGAATGAAGGCGGCCAAGGAGTTGGTCATGGGCGCGCACCTGTGCACCCACCCTGTGAGGGACATCATGACCAATATGACCCAGATGCACAACTCCTCAAGGGAGTTAGAGTAGATGCCCCTACTTTTGATGGCCACTTAGACCTTAAAGCTTTTTTAGATTGGTTGGCGGATATGAACCACTATTTTGAGTGGTATGATATGTCGGATGTTCGACGAGTTCGATTCGCCAAGATGAATCTTGTGGGTCAAGCAAAGAAGTTTTAGGCGATGGTTGAGCGAAAAAAAGAAAGAGGGAGAGAACTCCCAATAGTCCATTGAGGATAAATGAAAGAAACGCTGAAATAGAAGTACCTCCCTTTCTCTTATCGCCTGCTGTTGAGGGTCAAATATTGCATATCAGACCTAGTTATTGCATGAATTTACAAGCATGATACCGTTTAATAACCTGACTTAATCGTGTTTGTGATGCAGAGTGTATTTACAAGCATGAACTGAAAAAGGGTGCTTAAACCATGGATTTCACGCTCTGATGACACTCAAGGCAAGGGACGGACTCCAGGGGACCAAGATCGATGGAATTACACACCAGGGATCCGAGGAAATCAGGCCATTCACGTTAAAGAGGCCCGAAAATGGTGAAAAATGCAAGATCATATAGTTCTCGCCATCTGATTGGTTCAAAACTTTATACATGGCCTGAGGGCCATAAATATACCGTACATATCAAATTTCAGCCATCGAATCACTATGGAAGTACCCCAACTGACAGATCAACCCATAAACCATTGATTCTGGGCCCACCTGATATTTGGAACTGTCTCAACTTTGGTCTCAGCGGTTTAAATAAGATGAGGAAACAAATGGATGGATCGGATCTTACATATACATTACAGTGGGCCCCGTATATACAGTGTGTGTACATGAGGTACACACGTGCGGCTGCGCACTGAACCAAGTAAGGCGGGTCAGCAGCGCTGACCCACACCTTCTTCCTAAAATGGCAATTGCCATATGATGTTGTTGAAACGGACGGACGGCGTCCGTTTTTGAGGACGCTAGTGGGCCCCACATAACGTACATATGGATGATCCAAGCCGTCCATCTTGTAGAGGGCCATGAAATCTTCAAACCCATGCTAAAATTTTGGACCCATGCAATCACACGTGCGCGATACAGAGGCCATAAGTGGACTGCCCTGCAACGTTCAAATTGATGTTTGGATGATTTCTTCTCTGATTCTGAGTCAATGGACATGAAAAATCATCCGTTTCTTACCGAAATTTTGAGGGCAATCTAATGGACGGGGTGGATTTTCTTGAAAACACCTCTGTGGGGCCCACCGATCACATCAGCGCTGGACGTGCGAAAGGCTACGCACGTCCGCGAGATCTGATTTTCCAGGCAGTTGTGGCCCACCATCTTTGATCATATGGCAGATCTGAACCGTCCATCGTGTAGGCTAGCCAAAATACTTTCAAGAGACGTTGATTTTACAGAAATAATGCAAGGAATGTGAGAGTTATGAAGCCCCGAACTTGGCTGCGAAAAGGCTTTCGCTGCGCGTGCGATAGCTTCCCAAATCCGATTTCCACCACTCCAAAAGCTATAAAAAGAGTTCCAAACGTGGAGAAGAGGGAGTGCTTGAATAGGGGACATCAGATAGAGAGAGAGAGGCGGAGAGAGAAGTGTTTGGAATTTTTATATATTTTTTCTTTATTTTTCTTCTTTTTCCTATGATTATGTTAGGCTAAATCCCTTAGCTAGGGCTAAGAGGTGAAGCTTGTGGCGTGATGGGAGCTTCTACAGGTTTGATTGAACTGAACTGATTGACTTTGTTTTGATTTAAGAAATTCTTTTAGTCATTAATGGTTTGTTGTGATTTAAATTACAGTAGATCTGTGATGGCTTGAATAATTCCTTTCCTTTTATTTTGATGTTTGGAAACCCTGTTGTTCACCATCATCTCATAGACATGGTTGGATGATGGAATCCTTCCTAACACTCATACATCTTTTAGTTGGTTATGGATTGGTCTAAGTTCTGTTGTTTACCTTATCTCTTAAGCATGGATTTGTGATGGAATCATACCTAATTCTTATACCTTTCATCTCTTGAAAACTATATCAAGTAAGTTCAGTATAATATCCATGAAGCAGGCATAAGATCTCCCTGATCTCTACAAGTGAATCCTCTGAATCCCTAGTTCACTTTCTCTGAATTCTTTAAGTTTAGATTAATATTTCACCATTATTCCTCAAATCACAATTGGTTTAAATTTCATCTTAGCCAAGTTCTAGATCTGGTTATTTTTAGATAACGTACAGGTTTCAGTCCCTGTGAATTCGACCTCGGTCTTACCGAGTTTATTAGTACATCACAACCTTGCACTTGGGGTGTGAACACCTGCGGTTGATTGAGAAGTGGCAGTCTCTTCAACAGGGTTTCATGAGTGTTGTTGACTATATTGAGAAATTCGAAGAGTACTTGACCCGCTGTGAGGTTGATGAGGACCCCGTGCTCACCCTTGCTCGTTTTAAAACGGGCTTCCATCTTGACATTAAGAGAGAATTGCTCGCTAAAGACATAGACACCATCGAACAGTTGTACCAAGTAGTGTTAGATGTTGAGCAATACCTTAAAGCATCTGTAGGAAAGCCGTTTGACTTTCGTGAATCCGGTGCTAAGGCCAACCCCTCTTAGGCTAGACTTAACACGGGATTCCAAAACAAACCTTCCCCTAATGTTCAGCCCAGACCTAAGGATGATAAGGGTAAAGAAATTGTTGGGTCTAGTTCACGTGGAAGTGGGGCCACTAGGTGTTTTAGGTGTTAGGGGTTTGGTTACTTTGCTCACTAGTGCGGTACGAGAGAGGGCACCAAAGTACTCCTTATTGATGGGCAAGTAGAAGTAATGCCCCTAGAGAGTGATAGTGAGGAGGAGGAATATGAGCCAGTCGGAACCCTTAGTGATGAGGAAAAGGGAGCACAAGAGTCTGTGACCCTTGCAATTATACGTTGCACCCTGTCTCAAGCCAAGAACACTGATGACTGGCGCCGCAATACGATCTTCTACACTTATGCAAAATATGGAAAAAAGAGTTGTAAAATGGTCGTGGATAGTGGTAGTCGTGCCAACGTGGCATCGACTAGCACTGTGAGTCGTTTGGGCTTGAAGGTAGAAGCCTATCCTCAGCCCTATAAAGTCTCCTGAGTTGATGAAACATCCATTCCAATCTTGCACTGCTGTCTTGTCCCTATTCATTTCGGATCTTATAAAAACACAATTTGGTGTGATGTTGTTCTTATGGATGTGGGACATGTCATTCTGGTAGGCCGTGGCTCTATAACAGCGATGTTACCATATTTGGTCGTTTAAATGTGTGTACATTCTAGTTTGAGGGCAAGAAGGTCAAGCTAAATCCTCTACCACCCAAGAATACAACTGGAAAAAAGTTCACTACACAGAGTGGTGTAAGCGGCCCAAAAGAAGTGGAGTCTAAGTCCAAGTCTAAACCGCTTCATATTTTGAATGCCAATGACTTTGAGCGAGAGACGGAGGTGGACTCGATGATATACGCCCTTGTGGTTAGGGAGAGTGTACTAAAGACTAGCGTAGAGTTACCCACTGAGGCGATTCAGGTAGTACATGAATTTTGTGATATCTTTCCTGATGATTTACCGAATGAGCTTCCCCCTATGAGGGATATACAGCATGCCATTAATTTAATCCCTGGGGCAACTCTAACAAACCTCCCGCATTATATAATGAACCCGAAGGAGCATGCTGAGTTGAAGAGGCAGATTGATGAACTCCTATAGAAGGGTTTCATTCAAGAGAGTATGAGTCCGTGTGCCGTACCCGCCCTTCTTACACCTAAGAAGGATGACATATGGAGGATGTGTGTTGATAGTAGGGCCATCAATTAAATCACAATCAAGTATCGATTTTCCATACCGTGTCTTGATGACATGCTAGATGTGATGGCCAATGCTACCATCTTCTCAAAATATACCTCAAAAGTGGGTATCACCAAATCCGTATACGTCCTGGTGATGAGTGGAAGACGGCCTTCAAGACAAAGGATGGGCTATATGAGTGGCTAGTTATGCCTTTTAGGTTAACTAATGCCCCAAGCACTTTCATGCATGTGATGACCCAAGTGTTGAGACTCTTCGTGGGGAAGTTCCGGGTTGTATACTTTGATGATATCTTGATTTATAGTATGACTAAGGAGCAACACCTCAACCATTTGAGGCAGGTTTGTGGAATCCTTAGGGCCGAGAAGTTGTACGCCAACCTAAAGAAGTGCGCGTTTTTATCTAGTAGTGTGATCTTCTTAGGTTTTATTGTGTTAGCTGAGAGCGTATCGGCGGATCCCGAGAAGGTCAAGGTCATCATTAATTGGCCTGAACCCCACAATATTCATGAGGCGCACAACTTTCATGGCTTAGCCACTTTTTATAGGCGGTTCATTTGAGGCTTCAGTTCCATTATGGCTCCCATCAGAGACTGCATAAAAAAGGGAAAGTTTCAATGGACAAAGGCCACCTCGAAGGCCTTTAAAGAGATAAAGGTCAAGATGATCGAAGCTTCAGTCACGCGACTTTCAGATTTTTCAAAAACTTTTGAAGTCGCATGTGATGTGTCAGGAGTCGGCATAGGAGGAGTACTTAGCTAGGAAGGGCACCCTGTCGCCTTTTTTAGTGAGAAAATGAATGAGGTGAAGCAAAGATATTCCACCTATGACAAGAAATTCTACGGGTAGTGCAATCACTACGCCATTGGCGACATTACCTGTTACCGTAAGAATTCGTCTTGTTCTCAGATCACGGGGCCTTAAGATACTTGAACTCTCAGAAGAAATTAAGCCCCAGGCACGCTAAGTGGGTTCAATTCCTTCAAGAGTATACTTTTGTTCTTAAGCACAAGGCCGGTGTAGAGAATAAGCCTGTCGACGCGTTGAGTCGTCAAGTCATATTACTCAACTCCATGAGCGTTGAAGTTACGGGCCTTGAGCGCATCAAAGAAGAGTATTCTGAGTGTCCAAATTTTGAAGTTATGTATACGTCTTTATTAGAGAGTCCGTCAAGAGCTAACAGTGAGTATTTGATTTTGGACAGATATTTGTTTAGGAGTGACCGCTTGTGCATACCACGAACCTCCCTTTGCGATTTTCTTGTCTGGGAGTTATATTTAGGGGAGTCACGGGTCATTTTGGTCTTGACAAGACCATTGCCCTAGTAGATGATAGATTTCATTGGCTAAGCCTTAAGCGGGACGTGGCCAAAATTATAGAGCAATGCCGTACTTGTTAACTAGTAAAACAGAGAAAACAGAATACAAGATTATATACATCTTTGCCAGTCCCATTCATCCCTTGGCAGGACATCAGTATGGATTTCGTGCTTGGACTTCCCAAGATTATTCGAAAGCATGATTCCATATTTGTTGTTGTGGGCCATTTCTCTAAAATGACCCACTTCATTCCTTATTCTAAGACCTTCAATGCCTCTCATGTTGCCAAGTTATTCTTTAGTGAGGTCGTCAAACTACATGGGTTACCAAAAACCATGGTGTCTGACCGTGACATAAGATTCATGAGTTACTTTTGGAAGACACTATGACACATGATGAATACTAGCTCCAATTTTCTTTTGCCTACCACCCTTAAACCGATGGCCAGACTGTAACGCCTCGGTTTTCAGGGCCCGAGTATATGACCCATGTCCCAAAAACCCGAGTGTTAACTTTAAAGGATGATCAGATATAATATTTTTCTTTTTTCAGAGTAAGCAAATGAGCGTAGTGTGGACAAATCGACATAAAGAAAGATTTCATTATCATTCAAATATGCCCATAATGACTAATACAAACCAATGTCTCCAAAATTAACAAATACAAGAATTACATGATCTAATACATGAGAAATAATAGAAATCATATAAATATAAGCTGCAAGATCACACAGCTCCTCCAAGCATACAGTTAAGCATTCCTGGTGATCGTGCCCTGCTCCTTATCAAGTTTGAACATGCATATCACTTAAGCCACCTTCACTACCTGTACGGTTTTATATTTGATGGATGAGTGACCAACTCAGTGTGAATTCCCCTCAAGATTACACACCGCCGCATTAGGTAAGAAATAGTATAAAACATACAGACAACCAAAACAGAGTAAATGTAGTCTTGTTAGATGCATTGATGCATGAATGCAATGATCGACCTGGGTAAAACATTCAGACAGTCTGTGCCCCGGATAAAACATCCGGATGGGCAATGGGGTCGTCATCCAGGGATAAAACTGGTTATCAGTGCAACACGCAGCGTAATCACATGGCATGATAATCCGAGTCAATATTAGAATCGAATGACTGGTCATAAGCGCAACACGCAGCGTAATCGCAGGGCAGAGTGATCCAAGTCATCGAAATATGCCATGTATGCATGACTTGTCAGCCCATTATTAGTCCATTTGCAACCAGCCAATTTATGTAAGCTCACGGTCACTACGGGGAGCACATGGCCCAGTGTAGGCCGACGGATTGCTCATAGTGTCCCATTACCACCATCCCCGGCCCATGAGACTACCACCTTAGGATGTTTAATGGAACCCCATCGACTAGTGGCCAATCACATTACAATATATGGGGCTTAACATCACATGGTTGCACAGTATAAAATATCAGACCCATATAGGAAAAATACTAGAACAAAACCATATAGGGCGATATCAAAGTAGGCCACATAGAGCGAGTATCAAAACCATGCGATAAAAGACCATCCTTGAAAACCATTGGACACAACAACCCTGGATGGTAGGCCCACATCAATGATCCATTTAGACCACTACTCAATAACCACTAAGTCGAAGGTCCATTTTAATCACAACTAGTCGGGTTACATCCCAAGTATGGGTGTACATTTATAGGTGGGGGTTTCTTACTAATGTACCAGTTTAAAGTCCATAAGCAATACACAAATAATCCACGAGCATGAACAAATATACAGGATGAACATTAAGCAGGCAATATAGCAATTCAATTTCCACCAGCTAGCACATGTGATTATAAGAGAGAAATCAATTATAATTTTTAATAAAAATTATAACTTAAGCTAATGAGAAAATGGAAAGCTCAAGGGGAAGAATCATCACCTTTTAGTTTGCATCGCCTATCAGCATTGCTAGGGAAATCGTGTTCCCTTAAAATCAAATCCTACCATAAATCAGGGTGTCCAATTAGATCCAAGTCCTACACTCTACCTAGGTTTTAAGATGATAGCCTAGGGAGGGTTACCTCTTAATGTTTTAGTATAGAATCAGGGCCTTCATCCTAGGTTTTAATCCTAAACTTAGATTCTAGGATTTGAACCATAGAAGATGTATTCGTTATGATTTAATCTTAACAATTACAAGATAACTATTAATGTTGGTGTTATAATTATATTAGTTGGCACATTAATAATGATGGTTTACAAGCTCATATTTAAATACACCAATATTATCCATCATTCTTATAATGACTAATAATCTCCCACGTAATATAAGTAATAAAAATAGAATATTTACTATTGGTAATATAATAGGGATTAATGCTAATAATTATACTAATTCCATAAGAAAAATTATAAGTACTTTCTAATGCTAATAGTCTTGGTTTGTATTAGTCGAGTGGTCCCAAAGTTTTATCTAACTGCGTATTGGAGTTGTGTGGGGCTTGTATGGGTTTGTTAATGAGGCAGTTTGGGCCCGCATTAGGGCGACTAGGCCCACCAGTTACTTGTCCCAACAAGTGGCCCAATTCGAGCCAAGAACCCACCCATAGACAAGGCCCGATTTCAGCTCAGTTCACGGGCCAGCTGAAGGCATGATTCAGTTCATATCTCAGCCCAATAGCATGGCCTGATCTTGGCCTAGCTGCGGGGTTTCACATGGTTTAGGCCCACTGCGTTGGACGTGAGATGCGGCCCATTAAGATTTTCCTCAGGCGTGGCCCATCATATGTGTTGTGGCCCACTGAATATGTGGCTTGGTGAGGACCACTATGAGTGATGGTGTGGCCCACTGAAGACACGTGGCGTGGCCCACTGTACAACATGCAGCCCACCAGGTTCTAAGGTGCGGCCCACTCGTACAAGGGGCAGCCCACAGGAGTGCAGTGAGGCCCACCTTTTGGAGCTAGTTTGGGCTCACGTAGAGGCCCATATCTGGACCGATTTCAGTCTGCTGCAGGGGCCAGAAGACGGCCCGATTTCAGCCCCTATTAGGCCTCATTGAAGGCTTAGGCCCAGCTCAGTTTTCGGTCTGCCAAATGGGCCAGTTTCAGCTATGCAGTCCATCAAAGGGACCATTTTCGGCCTTGATTGGAAGGCGTTCATGGCCCTGATCAGGGTCAGTTTCTGGCCCAAGTTCGGTGGCAAATTTCCAGCTCAAGCTCGGCCCAAATGGAGGACGTTTGCAGTCCATCATCACGACCCACTAAAGAGCGTTTTCAGTCGCAGATTGCTGGTCAGTTGAAGGTCTGCTTCAGCTCAGACCACGGCCTAGAGGACAGTAGTGATCCCATCCATGGTGGCCATGACTGGGAGAAAACGGAAAAGTCAGGGGGCAGGGCGTTACCTGGGCTGCCCACTATAGAAAGGTCACGGCGTGGAGTCGACTAGTTTATTGCACCACCACGCAGCTGGGTTCAAGCAGCTGCCATGCATGGAAGATGCTCACTCTCTTCCTACCTGCTTCCGTTCCCTCTCTCCACTTTTTCTCCTCTTCCATTCCTTTCATTCCAGCTATAGCCAAAATTTGCTGTCAACAGATCGCAGCTGAGTCGGTTCTTCGCCAAGGAAGATGAAGAGGCGACAATGGCGGATTCACACCCATTGCACCACCTTCAGATCCGATCGTTGTGGATGGTGTGGGTAGGCCCAGGGAAGCTCAGAGGATGGGAGGAAAGGAGCTTGGTGTCGTTTCAGGTGGTGGGTTCGGACGGAGGAAGAGACGGTCGGTTTCTCTTTGGGTTTTCGTAGGAGCTGGGAGAGAGTCATTTACACTCCCTACTTATGGCCAAAACCTAGCTCTCAGAGCCGTTGGATGCGAGTGGAAGGCTGGGATTTGATCCCAACATTTGGTTTCTCAAACAACCACAGAGGGGTGGTTTCGGCCGTTGGTTTCCTCCTTCCGGAATTGAGGCAGCCCTAAACCAGCACCCCATGAATGGACGGATGATATATCTCTGTTTTGAATGGTGGGGATGCATAGGGAAGCAAGCACGCGGATCGTGCCAGCTGGAAGGAAGACAGGTTCTATTTTTGGAAACTTTGGTTTTGCAGGGCCCGTTCCCACTAGAGATCGTAGTCACGTGCGTACATTCCAACACGTGAGATGAGTTGGGTTTTGGTCGAGCCTGCCCCATAAATCAGATAGACGGTTTGGATCATTGGGAAGATGACCGATGGTGGGCCATACTTGCATCAAACGGACGCCTTTCGTTTTTCAAAAACGCCCGTAGGCGGGAGCAGCTGGAGAGAGAAATCTCCATTTCGGGCTAGGCACGGGTCAGAGCTTATCTGACCGTGCAGGCAGTCTGGTGCACCTCGAGTGTACGCCAGCTATGCACAGGTGCGCCACTAAGTGGGGTCTGCCATGATGTTTGCAATCAATCCACACCGTCCATTTTATTCTGTGGGCCCTACATTAGTTCCTGACTAAAGTTGGGGTAGATCCAAGGTCCAGGTGGGCCATACGAGCTAATGGTTAGCCCCAACAGTGGTTTCTGTTGATCTAACGGCCGGATCTTCCCGAAATCAAACGCTAATGGTTAAAAGAATTCAATGGACCATTTAGGCTAGAAGTCAATGGTTAGATTGTGGGTTATGTGACCTATTATGCATTAACTATGATGCTACCATACTTGTAATATACTATTATTATTATTATTATTTATATATTTTGTCATGTTGTGAGACACTCAAGCTGGACTACCTTACTCATGATTTTATCTCATTAATAGTTTTACATTATTACCTACACATTGCTATTTATTTATTTTTATTTGTTTATTATCATCATCATTATTATTATACGTATCGGACTGTAAATTGGCTGATTTTGTGTGTGTGTGTGTGTGTGTGTGTGTGTGTGTGTGTGTTAGGTTTTAAATTTTATATAAGTCATTAAACTGTTTGAAATATATAATTCATTATAAGCTTTTCCAGTATATTTTATTTTTACGTATTACAATTTCCATAGCTTGTAATTTATATTAGCGATGTTATAAGTATATGCATTTAATATGGATTATAGTTACATATCATTTTAATGTGAAACTTTAAATATTTATAAAATATTTAAATAGCATTTTATAGTATATATATATTTACGTTGTATTATTTTATATTAAATTTAATAAAATGGTAATACTCAAGTACTGGAAAGTACGAGGTGTTACACAGACTGAGGTGGTTAATATGAGCTTAGGGAGTTTACTTAGATGTTTAGTAGGGGAGCATACTAGGACATGGGACGCCGTACTACCCATAGCCAAGTTTGCATACAATAGTTCTGTCAATAGGTCCACAGGTCTAAGTCCTTTTGAAATCGTTACTGGTTATAAGCCTGAGATGTCTATTGATCTTATCCTCATGTCATTGTGACATAGGCCATGAGAGTCTGCAGAGTCTTTTGTGCATTGCATACATTCATTGCATCAAAAAATCAGGCGAAAGATCACTACTAGTAATGAACATTACAAATTTTCTGCAGACCAACATAGACGTTGCAAAGAGTTCAATATTGGGGACTGTGATGGTCCACATCAGGCCCGAGCGGTACCCTCAAGGGCCGTTCGTAAGTTACACGTGTGTAGCGCTGGGCCCTTTAGAATTATAACGCGAAACGGTCTCAATGCGTATGAGGTAGATCTTCCACATTCCATGGAAATTAGTTCCACATTCAATGTGGAGGATCTAGTTGCTTTTCAGGGACCCATTGATACTTTGTCCGGCCCTTCGCCCACCCATCCTGATGCCCCAGCCTTACCCTTTGATCCATGGCCTCTTCCCGACCTTTCATCTCAGCCTCTGCCTCCCATACCTAGCTTTCACACACCCAGAGAGGAAATAAAGGATATCCTGGACCATGAGATAATTTTCACGTCGGATGGCAGGTTTCAGAAATGCCTAGTTAAATGGAAGTCACGCTGAGGAGGAGCTTCAGAGACTTGATCCCGATATCCTAGAGCGGTTCATGAGTTTTATTTCGTCAGTGGCGAAATCTTTGCAGCCAGGGAGAGTTGATGAGGACATCGTGCATACGCACGCCCGCACACCACCACTCCTACGCACGTACGTACGCAGAAGGAAGACCCCACCATCGATCTGGCTCGATGACGACGTTTAGGGAGGGCCTCCTAGTTAGAAGACAAGTTTTGGTTCAAAAAAGTTGGCCCGATAGTCAAGAAAAGCCCATCATGGGATCTCACGATCGTGGCCCACTCATCGGATTGATTTCATATTTTAAGTTTTGCTTATTGCTATTATTTAGAACATTGTGAACACTTTAAATTTCTCTGTTTTATTTTTATTTTAGTTTACTTCATCGCCAAATAATAGGTTGCGCACATGGTGTGAGTTTTGGGGTATAGAATTTTTCCTATAAATAGGCACCCTTTGTGGTTATTTTAATTCATTGAAGTTAATAAAAAAAAATTTTACTTTATTTTTCTCCTCGCTTTGTGAGTTGTGGAAGAATTCAAAAGTGGGTACGAAGCCCTCCCTTTTCGAAGGGCCAACTACCATAGTGCGAAGCCACATTGATTCCTATTCACTCCCATCCTCCATCATCTTTTTTTTCATCTTCTCCCACCATCCGTACTTTGAATTCGTCCTTTTGTTGCATCAAATTTCTTTATTATAGCAGTCTTCCAGATTTCGGCCCGCAGGTAAGCTGAAACTTCGGTGGAGCACCACACACAAAACGTACATTGGATCGAGCTAAGATTTGGGAGTTTTGGAGACCATCCCTAGCCGACCAGGGCCAAGGTGGCCTTTTCTAAATAGTGGGCCTCACACACATGCGGCCGGGATTACACACACGTCCGTTTGGGCCATTGTTGCTGTCCACACGCGGGATCGTCTTTTGGCTCAGGTTTTTATCCTTTTTTATCCTCTCATAGTCATTTTTCATGAATCCTAACCATAAATTACATTTTTCCTAATTTATTTGCCAATTTTCTTACCCTATGGTTCCCCAAATTGGAATTTCTGAATCCTTTGGATTAGGGACTGATTACTATGCATGCGTGGATAATTATTTCTTATCTTTGAGTATCGTTTGGTTCATAATTTTTTATTGATCCAGCCCTATCATGTGTAGGCCTGGACCCGCATAGATTCCTCTTAATTGAATGTTTGGACTTTCATGTGGGATATGGAGTTTGTGTAATTTTTTCTGAACTAACGTGATCTTAAGCTTGAAATCTCGCATATCATATTTAATTTTTATATCCTGCATCATCAAGCAAGGTATGCTCTCATTAGCTAGTGACATCAGTTTGCTTGTCTAGGCGACCATTTGCAAATAGAATTCTAACAGTCATAGTTTTGATTATTATTATTATTCTTAAAGTATTTACTAAGTGAAACAAATAACAAGCTTGGATTTGGCATTTGGGCACCCGTAAGTAGGCCATTACAGCATCTGTCATCTGGATAATGAATAGATAGGAAGGCAAGATAGAAGTCATTAGTAACAACCAAAAAGTCATCTAGTTCTTTAAAAAAGTAAATTACTTGGTTGCCTCATCCAAACATTGGCTTTAAATTTCTGCTGCAACACTTATTGGCATTCGTTCAAATATTAATAAAATTGACATCATTTTAGCATTCTTTTTATATATTCATCTACCATTATTTCTTTGAGAAATATTAATTGCAATTAATGATGAAAGAAAAGTTTTGAAGCCGTAAGGCAAAAAGAATCCATCCTAAAGGACTCACTCTTATCTATTCGCAAATCGCTTGATCATTTATTACAACTGGTTAGCTTGAGTCAAGTACGACTTTAATACACCCACACTTCTTAATTGTACACGTAAATTTAATACAGGCCCTCGATCACACGTGATTGAATTGTGTGAACATAATGTACAAAATTATATGCGCGCTCATGTGCTTACTCATGTCTGAAAGTTTTTAGATTATCATACTGAGATATCATAGTGACTCTTCTTTTAGATGAGAACAAGTACATGAATATCTCTAAACAATTTGATTATGGTTGTGAATAATCAGATACATAGTATAGTACATACATAGTTTAAAAGCAATTATGAATTCTATGATAAAAACCATTTATAATGCATCAGACGGAGGATGATTATCAGTCCCAACCCAAGCCTGATAATCAGGTGGTTTATGATGTCAATGGGTTGGGTTGGGCATGAAATAAAAGGTGATTAATAAGAGGCTAAGCTCATGACTTTTGGGTCTATTACTAAATGGGTTGACCCATTTAGCCAAGGGCGATCCAGATCGGTGGGTAACATGTTGGAAATCAAGTCTGGTAAAGTTGAGAGAGACTTGGTTGCGACCTTGAACCAGCAATGTTGGTGAGAACCTGACCATAGGGGCCCACCTTAATGTATGTACTTTATATCCACGCCATTAATCTGTTTTACAGGTTATTTCAAGCCATGGTCCCAAAACCGCAGCTGATATAAATTCAGGTGGACCACACCACAAGAAACGGTCAGATATTTTTTTTATCCTACAATCAAATTTGGTGTGTTCTATGGTTCATGGAGGGTTTGTGGATGCTTGTGCTTACTTCTTGGCACCATCCAAAAGAAAAGAAAAGGATTTACGTGAAAAGAAGCAAGGGCTATCAACAGGTTAGGTTCAAGTTGGGTCCTATAGTACTTGTTCCTGAACTGGTTAACATCTTACTGGGTCTTAGTCACTTTCTTGCCCGAGTCTCATTCTCGACCTAGACCCAGATCCAATTAGGTTCCGCTGCCCATTGGGTACCCAATGGTTCTTTAAATCTTTTCAGCTATTTAGATAACTGGAATTCACTTCTTGCAGTTTTGTCAACTTCGATAACACCTGATACACAAAGTCCGTTGGCATATTTGCACTACCATTTGCTATATTTAGGATCATCTAAAGAATTTGGATTTGAATTTTTCTTAATTTATTTTCCAGTTGGGTTTTGTTGAATTATTCTCTATGGGAAAATTGCAGGTCTGTAAAGGTGTGGAAAGAGCTGCATACTGAGGTAGATAAATGTTCACACCCCAAGTGCAGGGTTGTGATGTAGTAATAAACTCGGTAAGACCGAGGTCGAATCCACAGGGACTGATACCTGTACGTTATCTGAAACCAAGTAGAACTAGAACTAGACTAAGATGTGATCTAAACCAAATAGAATTTAAGAAATAATTGTGGAACAATTATCTAAAACTTTAAGGAATTCAGAGGAAGGAAACTAGGGTTTCAGAGGATCCACTTGTAGAGATCAGGGAGATCTTATGCCTGCATTAAGGATTATGGAATTCAAACTGAACTTACTTGATCTGGTTTTCAAGAGATGAAATGTATATGAATTAGAATGGATTCCATTACCAAACCATGCCCAGGAGACAAAGTAAACAACAGAATTAAACTAATTACCAACCAACCAACAATGTATGAAGATTAGGAAGGGTACTGTCATCCTATCATGCCCATGGAACAATAATAAACAACAGGGCTTCCTGACTTCATAAACATAAAAAGGGGAAAGAAATACTCAAAGCCATTGCAAACCCATTGTAATTTCAGTCACAACAGACCATTAAAGACTAAGAAAAATATTCCTTTATTAATCAACTAAAATCAAATTCAGTTTATGAATTTTAAATTAAAGGCACAAATAGAATCTCCCATCTCGCTACAGGCTTCACCTCTTAGCCCTAGCTAAGAGGTTTAGCCACACATGAATGGGCTAGACAAAGCAAATAAAAATAAAATAAAAAGAGAAAGAAAGGAACAAGAAGGAAAGAAATAAATAAAAGGAAAAGAAAGTCGAAACCAAAAACCTTCACTCTCTCTTCAATCGTCTAGCTTGGTCCCCTGCCCAAAGAATTCTTCACGTTTCAGCCATCGATCTCCAAAACTCCTTTCTTTCCAGCCCTTTATAGGTAGGGAGCTCGTTCTGCGGTATATTAGCCGTCCGGAACAGCTGCTGCGGAACTTTTATGCAGCCAAGAATGCAGTTTTCAGAACTTTGCTCTGGCTGGCGTTCTTGCGCACCAGAACAGCAATTTCCCCTGATTCGTTCACCCACTCTGCAACGTATAGATGTTCCACCCATACTGATGTGTATCTGCATCCCTGACGCACAAAACGGACCGTTCAGATCCTCATATGTGACCCATCAAGAAAGGATGAATCATTGATTCAATCTAGGAAAATAGTACAGTGGATCATGGCAGATTTTCGGACACAGGGCTTCTCCTCGTTCTGATGCTTAGGGACGGCTTGGATGGGTCACGGAGAGCTTGTGGGCCACCGAAATCAAATGCTCGGATGGTGGGCAGAAACGTAGCTTACTTACCTGTCCGAAAATCCCGAGACTTTCAGCGCAAGGAAGTCTCCTCCCTGCTTTTCCTTCTCCTTCCGCATCATGAGGTCGGTCGGACACGTCATAGCCTCTCAACAGATGGATCTGCTCAACATATCTGATCAGCACGTAGCGGTGGTGGCCCCACTACCGTCTGAAATCTGTTTCTTGCTTTGAAGGGTAACAGCAGAGGATGTGGACAGCGATTCTTGGCTTCATTTGCAGTGCTCTGATCTTTAGTGTGACCGAAACATGCTTGTGGACATGATGAACAGTTCCGATCATCATGAATGATGATGCAAGTGGGCCTGATCATGTCCCAATGGACGGTCCTGCGTTCAAAAATGCCAGCGGTAGAAAAACAGGGGGCCCGTATCTCTGTTTCTTTTTCTTCTTTTGGAAAGCACGGTCAAAACTCGGTTTGACCGTGCGTACATTCCTGGTGCAATGCTGATTGCACATGATGTAGTGCACACTCATCATAGGTGGGGCCCCACAGAGATGTTAATGAGAAATCCGCTCCGTTAGTGCACACTCATCATAGGTGGGGCCCCACAGAGATGTTAATGAGAAATCCGCTCCGTCCATCAGCTTTTTCACCTCATATAATGGGTTGAGAAAAAACTTGAAGCATATCCAGATCTCAAGTGGGCCCAGAATCAACTGTTTATGGGCTGATCTGACAGTTGTGCCACTTCTAGAGGAACTGAACAGATGAAAATCGACGTGTACGGTTAATTTATGGTCCTCAAGCCACGTATGGAGTTTCAAACTGATCAGATGGTGGGAACTCTATGATTTTGCATTCTGGACACTTTTCAGGCTACTTGAGCTTCAATTTCTCGATTTTCTTGGATCCCTGGCGTGCAAATCTGTCGATCTTGGTCTCCTAGGGTCCATCGCTTGCCTTGGTGACTTCAGACCGTTAAACTCATGCTTTTAGTACCCTTTCCCAGTCTAGGCTCGTGAATACGCCCTGCATCACAAACACGATTAAATCAGGCCGTCAAACAGTTCTATGTTTGGGAACGACTGGGGTCTGATATGCAATATTCGACCCTCAACAATAAATTACCTAAGGCCTGATCTTAAGAGAGGCACATTCTCGCAGCAAGAAGAGAACCTGATAATCAAACTTCATACAGTTCTAGGCAACAGGCAACACCTTCGTACGAGCAGCCAGCTGAGCCATTAAAGAGAGACCTTTGTATGAGCAACCAGCTGAGCCATTGAAGAGAGAGAGTGAGCCTTTGCTTTGCATGTAGCTTGTGTTTGCAAAAGAGCAAGGAGTACCTATAGTAGGTTCCTAGCACTCAAGACAAGAATTGTTGGATTATAGTTGCCTGGAAATGTTGTATTGAAATTGAAAATTGGAAATGGAATTGGAATTGAAATTGAAACGTGTACTAGAAAAGAAGGAAAAGATTATTATGTGTAAATTATTCTATTGTCTTTCTTCTATTTGTATAATTATTCGGCATATAATATAGGTAGAATACAGTTCTCTAAAATTTTCCTAAAATTCCGTCCTAAAATTTGATCGTTGGCAACATTAAGAAGCGTTTAAAACCGTTTCTAAAATTTTGTGCCTGAAATCTGACTGTTGGCACCAGAACGGTTTAAAACCGTTCCTAAAATTCCGTTTCTAAAAATTGAAACGGCACCCAAAACGGTTCTGACCCATTCCTGAGATTTTGTGACGCCACATTCAGGAACGGTTTTAAACCGTTCCTGAAGAATTTAGAAATGGCTTAAAACTCTTCCTAAATGACAATTTTGGTGGTGTATATAAACCTTAGTATACATGGAAAAAAAAATACAATATATATATATATATATATATATGTAAAACTAACAATCAATTTCTTATGATGTGGTAGTTTGATATTTAGATTTGCGTTTTTTTTTTTTTTGTTGATGCTTTAAAAGGTTCACCTAAACCAGGTAGACAGGAATGGGTTAGTAGGAAAGGAAAAATCAAACACCACATCACGCTTCTTGTTTCATGCTGGGTAGCCGCCAGACTTTTGAACCAGTGTTTTTAGTAGTCATATTCACTCTAGCAAGGCTTAATTTTTTCAGTTTCTAGAAATACGGATGGTCCCACTTACCTGTTCACGTTCACGTACGGTGAAGATTTTGCTAGCCACACTGCGTTATATATGACCATTCGGCTGTGGAAGCGACACGCGGCAGGAGAATTTTAATGGTTGAAAAAGCTTACGCCACTTGTGTGGTCACACCGGACGTGGGTTTCCTTGCCGTTGATGAGACCCAGCCGTCGTTCATCAGATGGGAGCAGCCTGTGGTCAGATTCGAGGGTCAAAAGATCTGACCCATTCAAAACTTAGGTCTGCTGCACCACGGGCCACATTTTAAATGGGACTCCACCGTTAAATCTTCTAAATATATGACACTCAATCTATAAATTACACGAGTTCTTTCGTACCAAGACACTCCTCAAAAATCATAACGTTCCAAAATTCACTTGGCCACAGCACGTGATTGGAGGCTTTAGCCTTAATTTTACACCGTTTCTATGGTGTGGCCCACTTAAGTAATTGATTGAACTGATATTTAAGATTTACCGTGAAAGTATGATGGCTCGCCTGATGGACGGTATGATTTGACGCATTTTCTTCCACTATTAGCTCAAGTCATGCCTTCCCAATAACCAGGCAGGCCCAGTCGGGCTTACTGTCGAGCACGGAAATTCAGAAGGCCTCTGTTGAAATTGAAGCATATCCAGCGAAGCCACGGAAATTAAGAAGGCCTCTGTTGAAATTCTAGCATATCCAGCGAAGCCACGGAAATTAAGAAGGCCTCTAACTTGAAATTGAAGCATATCCAGCGAAGCCACGGAAATTAAGAAGGCCTCTAACTTGAAATTGAAGCATATCTAGCGAAGCCATGGAAATTAAGAAGGCCTCTAAGTTGAAATTGAAGCATATCCAGCGAAGCCACGGAAATTAAGAAGGCCTCTAAGTTGAAATTGAAGCATATCCAGCGAAGCCAATTGTGTACTAAGTTATTCATTCACTGCAATTATTAGATAGAATAAAATTGCTTTAGTGCAATGATTATTCATTCTTACATATTATCTAGAAACTAGTCGCTGCAAATAATATTATATTCCATTGTATGTTATGTTTGGCCTGTGATGTTTGGATTGAGACAATGAAAATCCATCACCCTAGGAAGTACACTGTTTGGATAAATAACACGCAGCCTACCTTTCTAATGTTGTGTTGACGTCAACAATTATTGTGGACTCGTTGTGATGAATGTGTTATATCTACACCATCTATTCATTTTGCAAGGTCATTTTATGGCGTTGACCTAAAAATAAAATAGATCAAAAGCTTACATAGGCCACACCATGGAAAGCAATGGAATTAATGATGCCCACCATTTAAACCTTCCTAAGGCCCACCATGATGTTTATTTGCCATCTAACCTATTTATAAGGTCACACAGACAATGAAGCACTATTGGCCCCATAAATTACAAATAAACATCATTGTGGGCACTAGGAAGGTTTCAACGAAGGAAATAATTATTCCCACCGTTGCATATGGTGTGGTCTACTTGAGCTTGGGATTTTTATTTTTATTTTTATTTTTATTTTTATTCAATTTGAAGTTCACTCTTAAAATAAGCGGGAAAAATAGGACTGCATGGATAAACCAAATACATTCACGGTGGCCCAACACAGTTTACTCAGTAAAAACACGTTGAGTTACTCCGTACAAAATGTCATTATCATATCCAAAGCACTCAGGTAGACACCTCGAAGAAAACGCAAAAAATTACTAATCCTTAAAAACTTGCTAGGGGCACAAAAGTTATGCTCAAGCTGATATTTGGGTTTTCCCTCTTCATTCAGTTCCATGTGACCTTACGAATGACAAATAAACATTAGGGTGACTCTACGAAGGTTCCTATGGTGGACATCATTATCCCCACTATTTCCTATAGTTTGGTCCACTAGAGCTTTGGATATACTTCAATTTTGGGTCCACATCTGAGAATGAGCTCAAAAAATGAATGAATGGCATGAATAAACACACATCATGGTGATTCTAATAGAGTCCTATACCACGTAGCTAAGTGATGTTGGGGTTACCACTATCCAAACTGGCATTGGTAGGTGGGAGAATTTGATCGGCCATCATAGGTAGGTGGGAGAACTTGATTGGCCATTGTATCGCTGTCAGAAATTGGCCCAGACTATACCTGACAACTTACGGTTGCATGTGGCATGAAAGCGGATTGCGTACCAGTAACTCAGTGCCCTAAGCATGTTGAGTAAACTATGTGGAACCACTATGACGTATTTATTTTATCCACTTCGCCCATCCATTTTATAATTTAATTTTAGTATAGAATGATAAAAATCAAGCACATGAAAAGATCAAATGGGCCACACCACAGGAAACAATATGAATTGAACATCTACTATTGAAAAATTCTTTGGGTTGACAGAAGTTTTGTATCAAGCTGATATTTGTGTTTTCCCTTCACCCATGTCCCTTTGATATTATGAACAGGTCGGGTGACAAATAAATGTCACTATGGGCCCTAGGAAGGTTTCAACTATGGAAATCATTATTCTCACTGTTTCCTGTGGCATTACCCACTTGAGATTTGTATATGTTTCAATTTTGGGCTCAACCGCTGAAATGAGATATATAAGCAGATCAACTGCGTGGATAAACAACATGAATTCACTGTGGGCCCAACAGAATTTACTCAGTACGGTAAAAGCATAACTCAATACGCAATCCAATTTCACATGTGGCCAACTAAATCTCACGTGTCCACACAATCCATGTCCAAATTGCATCGTGCATCATTGACTTGAGTGGTATGTTGACATGGCAAAGTTCTGTGGGCCGCACTATGATGTATATTTTATATCCACACTGTTCATCCATTTTGCTAAATCATCTTAGGGCATGAGCCCAAAAGTGTAGTAGATTCAAAGCTCAAGTGGACCAGACCATAAAAAAACAATTGGAATTGAACGCCTACCATTGAAAACTTCTCAGAGGCATAGAAGTTTTGAATCAAGCTGATATTTGAGTTTTCCCTTCATCAAGGTTTGTGTGACCTCATGAACTGGTTAGATGGCAACTAAACATAATGGTTGTCCTACGAAAGTTTCAACATGGGTGTTATTGTCTCCACCATTTCCTTAGTTCTATCAACTAGAACTTTGGATCTTCATCATTTTGGACTCATGCCCTAAAATGATATTACAAAATAGATGAACAGTGTGGATATAATATGTTATGGGTAAATTTGAACCGAGCTGCATCGAGGTTAACTTTGACACTAATGAGCAAGGCCTCAGACTGATGAGCATTCGACCTGAGGTGAGTGTCCAACCCGAGGGCTCTTGTAGAGCTATGACACCGACCTGAGACTGGGAAGAAGTCTTCACAAATCCTACGAGCAGGACCTTGGAGTGGTAACAACACGTCCAAACTGATCTGCCTCTGAGTCCTTTTGTAAGAGCTGTCATGATAGTTCGGAAAACAGAAGAAACCACCGCGCGCTCGTTCAGTCTACCTCTGGCCCGATCCTCTCTACTTAGCATGTCTACGATCTGCTTATCCGTAAGCTCGGGTCACCGAGCAAGATCCGAGCTATGAGGTCGGCTCAGATGGGAACCTAGTCAACGATGGCATTAATGGACAACCCAGTAATGCACGATAGGAGTAATGCTCAGTGCACGATCTCCGAGTAACTGCCGACGATCGAGCACGCGTAGCCCTCGCATAGTGGTGATGACCGTGTCGAGATTATCGGACACATTCAAGGCGACCTTTAGGTATAAATACAGATCATTTCTACATGGACAGGTGCGCAACCTCTGACACCCTCACTCTACTCTACACTACTTAGACCCAGTTCCCTACCTTGACTTTGGCATCGGAGGGTCCCCTACTTTAACCAGGGTCTCCTTTGTTTACTGTTCTGTGCAGGACCAGGGTTCACTCTGAGCATACAGGGCTCGACGGATGGTGATCCAGATTTTAGCATCAACATTTTAGCGCCGTCTGTAGGAACGTATGAACAAAAAGACTTAAAAGCTTTACCAGAAATGGCAAGAGAAAAGAAGAAAACGCTCCCAATAACAACCGCAGAGCCTGAGCCAAGTGGGGAACATCACTTATCTTCACTACTGCATACCGAGTCGGCTCCAACCGGGCCGTCTCAACGGACCCGAAGCCGAGGAGGTAAATACAGGGCCTTGCAGAACGAAGTGCAGATGCTGAGGGATGAGATCAATTGGAGGAAGGAACAACAGGTGCCTCTCAACCCAGAAGAGATGTCCCCAGTAGCCGAAGAGGAGCCGTTGCTCGTAAGCTCCTGTGCCAGAGCATCCCAAAACTTATCTGCTTAAGCCCCAGATCCTACACGTGTAACAGCTCAGCCCCAACAGTAAGATATTGTCTGCTTTGCCCAAGGGCACACGAATTTGTTCTCGGGGTTAGCACATGGCTCGCCCTAAAACGCGTCTTACCATTCAAGGCCAAAGCCCCACTTATAGCCCAAATCGATATGAGTTCCCTTTCCGATGTGGGACGAACGCACTACCCCCGACTAGCTAGAGCACTATTTTCGAAGCTTGAAAGATCCACACAAGGACCCGGATGACAACCCATGCTTGGACCACAGTCCGACTGGGCAAGCACCCCCCCTCAGGAGACAGAGCGCCCCCGCTCTAATATCATCTGTAGCAGCCCTGCCCCAACAGTAAGATATTGTCCGCTTTGCCCGAGAGCAGACGGATTTGTTATCGGGGCTAGCCCATGGCTCGGCCCAAAACGCGTCTTACCATTGAAGGCTGAAGCCCCACTTATAGCACAGATCGACAGGCGTTCCCTTTCCAATGTGGGACGAGTGCGCTACCCCCGACCAGCTGGAGCCCTATTTTCGAAGCCTGACTGACCTACACAGGGACCCGGATGACAACCCACGCTCGAACCACAGCCCGGCTGGGCAGGCACCCACCCCCCTCGGGAGACAGAGCGCCCCCGCTCTGATACCATCTGTAACAGTCTGACCTTAACAGTAAGATATTGTCTGCTATGCTTGAGGGCGCATGGATTTGTTCTCGGGACTAGCCCATGGCTCGCCCCAAAATGCGTCTTACCATTAAAGGCTGGAGGTCCGAGAACATTAGTAAGACGCATTTTGGGGTGAGCCATGGGCTAGCCTCGAGAACAAATCCGTGCGCCCTCGGGTAAAGCGGACAATATCTTATTGTTGAGGCTGGGCTGTTACAGATGGTATCAGAGTGGGGGCGCTCTGTCTCCCGAGGGGGGGTGGGTGCTTGCTAGCCAGGCTGTGGTCCAAGCGTGGGTTGTCATTCGGGTCCTCGTGGATCAATCGGGCTTCGAAAATAGCGCTCCATCTAGTCGGGGGTAGCGCGCTCATCTCACATCGAAAAGGGAATGCCTGTCGATCTGAGCTATAAGTGGGGCTTCGGCCTTCAATGGTAAGACGCGTTTTGGGGTGAGCCATGGGCTAGCCCAAGAACAAATCCGTGCACCCTCAGGCAAAGCAGACAATATCTTACTGTTGGGGCCGGGCTATTACAACACGACATGTAGAGCTGACCTATATATTTGCGACCTCGACGCTAGCCCCACTGACCTCCGCCACGAGCTGGAGAGGAGGAGGATGGGCAGAATGCCTAAGGTCGAAGTTCCTCAAGAAACCGTGGCGAATAATCAGAACCTATGGGAAGCTCAACTGGACGAGCACCAGAATCAAATCAAGACTCTGCAGCGGAACTAACAGACTCGGGCTTCGACTGCAATGGAAGCCATAATAGAAGAAATTGAACCTCCCTTCATCAGCGAGGTTATGAGTGCAAAAATGCCTCCGAGGTTCAGGATGCCTCCCATCACTTAGCACTCAGGGTCTGGTGACTCCACGGAGCATGTGAAATCTTACTGCTCGTGGATGCAGATTCAATTTACCTCAGAAGCGATGATGTGTCGAGCCTTCTCAATAACTCTGACTGGGGCCACAAGGAATTGGTAAGGACAGCTCAAGCCGAGGTCGAACAACACCTTTGCCGAGCTTAACAAGTCATTCCCAATCCAGTTTATCGTCGGTAAGAAGAGTCAGAAGCCGTTGACCCACTTGCTGACCCTCAAGAAAAAGAGCGGGGAGTCGTTGAAAGACTACATTTTCTGTTTCAATGAAGAGGCTCTGCAAGTGGATGGCTATTCCGACAAGATGGCATTGTTCGCAACGATCAGCGGACTGAAGGAGGGGAGATTCCTATTCTCGATTGGGAAGAACCCACCTTCAACTCTTGGTGAGCTTATCAGCCGCGCACAGAAGTACACTAATGCTAAAGATTTTCTCAGCTCACGCAAGAGCAATAAGACCTCTGAGTACTCGTCTAAGGGGAAGAGGCAGAGGGACGAAGCGTCGCAGTGCACAGACAAAAGGAGGTCAGACGATAATGCCTCCCGGGACAGGAGACCGAGCAGGAGGCCGGAGAGCAAGTTCAGCTCGTACACTCCTCTCAACACGTCTCTAGAGCAGATCTTGCAGAACATTCGGGATCAGAGGTTATTGTATTGACCGAGTTGCATGAAGACAGTGTCAGGCTAGCGAGACAAACACAAATACTGCAGCTTCCATCGCAACCATAGTCACAACACTAGTGACTGCGTCGACTTAAATGAGGAGATAGAGCCTCTCATTCGCAAGGGTTATCTGCGCCAATATGTGAAGAAAGAGAGGTAGACTTAGAAGGATGACCAGCCCAGCAAAGCTGCGAACGAGGCCACGAAGATCCGAATAATATACGGTGGCCTGTCTGGAGGAGGAGATTCGAATCGAGCTCGTAAAGTCCACTCTGGGAGCACCGACCCCGAGCACTACATTTATTTCAGCCGAAGGTCGAGGAAAGAGCTTCGAGTAAGCCCCTGCAGCCTCATGTATATAGGGGATGACTCGCGGGGCATCCGGTACCCCCATGACAATGCCTTGATGGTTGCGACGACGATAGCTAATCACAAGGTTTACTGTATCCCGGTCGACATTGAAAGCTCTCCGAGGACACTATTTCCCTCCCAGTGATAGCGAGCATCTCTCTAGAGATTATGGTTCACAAGATGAACATGGGCCCAAAGCACAAGCCAGTGAAACAGAAGATGAGAGCATTCGAGCCCGAGAGGCACGTGACCATAACTGACGAGGTGTCGAAACTCCTCATCGTTGGTTTCATTGAGGAAATTCACTACCCGAACTGGATCACTAATATAGTCCTCGTAAAGAAGGCTAATGAAAAATGACAAGTTTGCGTGGATTACTCGAATTTGAACAAAGTCTGCCTCAAGGACAATTTTCCCTACCTTGGAACGATCAATTGGTTGACAGCACGACCGGGCACAAGCTTCTCACCTTCATGGATGCATACTCTGGTTACAACTAGATAGCAATGCACCCCCCCAGATAGGCAGAAGATGGCCTTCGTCATGGACAAAGGACTCTACTATTACTAGGTCATGCCCTTTGTCCTGAAGAACGCTAGGGCGACATATCAGAGGCTGGTGAGCGAGATATTTGCTGGGCAGATTGGTAAGACCATGGAGGTCTACATTGACGACATGCTCCTCAAAAGTATCAAAGCCTCCGACCACATCACGGACCTTGGAGAGACGTTCTCGATCCTCCTAGAGTATCGCATGAAATTGAACCCCACCAAGTGCGCCTTCAGTGTGGGCTCAGGCAAGTTCCTTAGATTCCAGGTCAGCCAAAGGGGCATTGAGGCAAACCCCAACAAGATTAAAGCCTTGCTCGACATGAGCTTGCATCGGATGATGAAAGAAATCCAATGCCTCACCAGACGAGTCGTTGCGCTCAGGCGGTTCATATCCAGAGCCATTGACAGATGTCTCTCATTCTTCCAGTAGTTGAAGGGTCACAAAAAAGCAGAGTGGACCCCAGACTGCGAGCAAATTTTTTAAGAGTTGAAGCAGTACCTGAGCTCATCGCCTCTGCTGTCCAAGCCCGAGGAGGGCGAGCCTCTGTTTCTCTACGTAGAGGTTTCAGCCTTGGCAGTCAGCTCGGCGCTCATTCGAGAAGTGGAAGGTAAATAACGCCCTGTTTACTACACCAGTAAGGCAATGGTCCCAGCCGAGACCAGGTACCCGAGCATGGAGAAACTGGCTCTAAGCCTAGTCGTCTTTGCTTGGAGGCTGCGCCCGTACTTTCAGGTGCATTCCATCATCGTCCTCACAGATTCGCCTCTTCGACAAGTCCTCCAGAAGCCAGAAGTATCTGGGCGTCTGACCAAGTGGGCGGTGGAACTCGGTGAGTTCGATATTCAGTATCTGCCGAGGACCGCGATCAAGGGCCAGGTCGTCGCTGACTTTATAGCAGAGTTCACAACTCCGAGTTACGGGATTGAAGATACCGGTTCGAAGATCTTGACCAGTCCCGAGGCGGTCCCTGTTGCTCCCCTAGCACTTCCTCTTCTCAAGAGCGCAGAGACAGAAGAGGGATGTTGGAGATGGACCCTCTTCGTGGACGGGTCGTCTAATTCGAAACGAGCCGGGGCGGGGATCGTCTTGGTCGCACCTGACTCGACCACTATCCAGTACGCAATTAAGCTTGATTTCAAGGCATCCAACAACGAGGCAGAGTATGAAGCTCTGCTGGCCGGACTGAGATTAGCCACTAGTCTGGGAGTTCAGCTTTCCGATGTGTGGTGTGACTCTCCACTCGTTGTGAATCATATATCAACAGAATACAAGGCCAAGGAGATAAGGATGATAACTTATTTGGCTGAGGCTTAAAAACTGACGGGAAGATTCAAAGAGTGCGTCATCAGCCATATCCCAAGAGCCAAAAACTCTTGGGCCGACGCCCTCGCAAAGCTTGCCTCAGCTACCGAGGGGAAGATCCTGAAGATTGTCCCAGTAGAATTCCTGGATAACCCGAGTGTCGACCGAGCCGACCATGAGATGATCAACCCAACGCAGGCAACTCCAAGCTGGATGGATCCGATCATCAGGTACCTTACCAACGATGAAGTCCCCCAAGACAAGTTGGAGGCTCAGCATTTGAAGATCAGAGCAGCAAGGTACGTGATTCTAGATGACACTTTGTACAAGAAATGGTACTCTCAGCCGTATCTTAGGTGTCTCCGACCCGACGAAGTGGACTCTATAATTCGAGAAATCCATGAAGGAATTTGTGAAAATCATTCTGGGAGCCGTGCTTTGGCTCAGAAGATACTTCATCAAGGGTACTTCTGCTTAACGATCCGAGAAGATTTTAAGAGCTTTGTCCAGAGGTGTGACAAATGCCAAAGGTTTACTACCGTTCCGAGGTAGCCAGTAGAAGAGCTGACCCCCATGAGTGGGCCATGGCCGTTTGCTCAGTGGAAAATCGACATCATCGGGCCTCTGCCTCCTGGAAAGGGGTAGACCAAGTTCGTGATTGTGGTCGTCGACTACTTCACCAAATGGGTTGAGGCCGAGCTAGTGTCAAAGATTACCAAGCAGAAGGTGACAGATTTTGTGTGGAAGAACATCATCTGTCGGTTTGGAATCTCACGCACCATCGTGTCCAATAATTGGAGAAGTTCGATAACAATAGGTTCCAAAGCATGTGCCGGGGACTCGGCATTGCCAACACATACTCGTTGCTTGATCATCTGCAGTCCAATGAATAGGTGGAAGTTATGAATAAAGTCATTAAGCATCACCTCAAGATGAAGCTAGATAAAGCTAAGGGGAACTGGGCCGATGAGCTTCCATTCGTTTTCTAGGCCTACAGGACTATGACTCAGTTATCCATGGGGGAAACCCCCTTTTCATTGTCTTACGGCTCGGAGGCCATTGTCCCAGTCGAGATAGGACTCCCCACCGCGTGAGTAAGGAGCTATCAAGAAGAGCAAAATGTTAACCAAATCACGACAAGCCTGGATCTACTTGAAGAAGTATGAGACATTGTCAAACTCCAAGCCGCGGCTCGGCATCAACAAGTTGCTCGGTTCTACAACTTCAGAGTTAGGACGAGGCGGTTTTGACAAGGAGATCTAGTCCTTCGCTACATCTTCCAGAACACTATAGAGCCTAGAGTAGGGTCCCTTAGGCTAAACTGGGAGGGACCCTATCGGGTGGTCAGCTCGGCTAAGCCAGGGTCCTACCGTCTATAAGACTTGGAGGGACATCCATTGCCCCACCCCTGGAATGCTAAGCATTTAAAGATCTACTACCCCTAAGGGGAAAAACAATGTATGAATTGGATCTACTAGTTGTTTCAGCTCTTAATAAAAGATCATTCGCTCTTCTACTCTTCTACTTGGTCTACTATATGGTTACCTTGCTATCCGAGTACACTACATTTTTCATGTACAGAAATTATGTCCTTCGACGAACTAACCCCTTAAATAAGAGGTCGACTCGTCATTCGACAATGGTCTACTAAACGTCAAGCGCGCTACGGAGGGTCATTTCTCAAATGCAGAAATGAAACCCTTCAACGAACTGACCCCTTAAAGAAGAGGTTGGCTCGTCATTTGACAAACTCGACAAGCAATCTCACTGCATAAAACAAAGCCATTCACACACTGAGGCAAAAAGATAAATTTCATTAAGTATGAAATGTTTGACTACAACTTTTTCATTACAAGAGATAGAGAGGGAATAAGAGAGGTTAACCCGAGTTTAGATCAACTGGGGGCTCAGCTTTAGGGGCCTTCTCCGCTTTGGCTGTTGCTGGGGGGGTCCTCTGCCTCTACTTCTGGAGAGTCATCGGCATCATCCGTCGCTAAGACATCAAGGTCCAGCTTAGGATAGGCACCTCAGATGCCACTTAAACACGCTTTATAAGCAACATTGTAGGTGAAGTTGTAGACCTTGTCCAGCTCGTCTGCCTGCTCCTTGAAAGATTTGAATTCCTCCATAGTCGCGACAGCTTGGGAGATGGCCAAGGCCTCAAGCTCGGAGCTCTGCTTGACCAGATCTTTAGTAGCCTCACACCTGACGGCCTCAAGCTCGGTAGCCAGTCGAGCATTGTCCGCCCTCGAACTATCCAAGTTGGACTCAGTTAAGTCCGCATGAGACTGCAGCTCGTTGATCTCCCCCTGGAGGCCTAGCTCCCTCAGATGGCCCTCTCCCAGCCACAACTTCAGTTTCTCCACCTCTTCGGTCGAGGCCCTTTGGCGCTCTTCCAGATCGGTCTTCTCCCCCTTTAAGCGAGTCATCGTCCTTAACCTCTCTCGGATTTGGATGAGCGTCGACAACACCTGAGAAAGTAAAGGTCCAGGAGGTTAGATCAACAATCAGAAAGTTACAAGTAAAACGAATGAAGCCGAGAGACTTACCGTGTATCAGCACGATGTAAAATCGTTTATTACCGACTCGGGCAGTCGGGTCATGGTTCGGATGACGGTCTCTTCGAGTGCGTGCTTGGTTACCCAGTTATTTAACAACGACATCTGGTGGCCGGGCACGAGAAGCTCCTGTCCTGCAGAAGGGACCGGGTTCGCAGCGTGGCCGACGCCGCTAGCAGCCGAGGCCTGAGCCTCGGCCTCGGGCGCAGTGCAACCTCCTATCAATGCATCGATTCCAACGACCAAAATTGTGTCCACCTCTGCAGTAGTGAACACAAGGTTGGGATTCTCGGCATCGGGGGCCGAGTCGTGAGAGAAATCTGGCACCCCAATTTCTCCCACTACCTCCCTCCGAATCTCGGGAGGCGGGGGTAGGTGGGCCTTGGAGGCCGGGGTTGGTGCTGGTGCTGGTGCTTGTGCTGCGGCCACCTAGGCCGCAATGGACTCGGCCGCATGAGTTTTCTTCTTCTGGGCCGTTATCTTGACCCGGGGTTCTAGCGCCGACACCAGGATGACATTGAGAGGGGAGTGCACCACTACCCCCCTCTTCCTCTTTGAACCCGCTGCCTCAACCATTCCTGATAAACAAAAACGAGTAAGCTTCTACACAGAAAAATCAAGCGTGAAAAGTGAAGTCGTGAGATTTACCTAAGGCGGCGGGGAAAGGAGTAAGTCTACAAAAACTGGACGAAGCGAGGTTGTCCGGGCTGATGAGAGTGTGGCAAATATGCTCCTCTTTTTTGAGTAGTCGAGCCCGGGCTAGTTAAGCTTGGAGGGGGGATGACAGTTCTAGCGAGCGCCTCAAATAATCTACAAAGCATGAAACAAGAAACAAATGTTAGAATAACGAACAAGCAAAGAAAATAGGAAAGTTCAAGTCTGCGCAAGTCTACCTGGGGTGGCAAACTTGGTGGGTACTCGGACTCGGAGGCTTCCGAGCTCGGATGCTGGAGCCTCCCACTCTCCAGAGGCCCAGAACCATTTCTCCTTCCAATCTTTGTTAGAAGAAGGAAGCTTGGCGACGAGGCCCGGGGTATATTGGGCCCTGGTCGAGAAGTAGTACCAATACGACTCAACTAAGTCATGCTTGGCTTGGTACATCGCCAGGAACTCGTCTGGCGACAACTTTTAGCTCTTCAGCTTTCACCAGATGATGAAGGATGACACCAAGATGCGCCATGTGTTCGAGATGAGCTGGCCCGGAGCTAGCCTCAGCCGCGCCATCAACGCGCGCACAAAGGGATGGAGAGGGAACTGAAGCTCGCACTGGATGGTGTAGGTGAAGACCGCTACCTCCCTGTCGGATGGGTCTTCAGGTGCATCAAGGGTAAAGGGGGCCCTGATGTGCACCGAGTCCAGGATCTAGCACTCAGCGTGGAGTTGAGCCATCTGAGACTCAACAAGAACTGAGCCCCTCGGAACCTCAGCTTCAGATCGACCTCCTGAGGGCCCGGCTAATGCCCTCCTAGAGGATCCTGGGGCACCCTCGTTGTCCCCTTAGCTCGACCCTTGGATTTTACTCCAATGCTCTTCTTGGGCGAAGGATAGAGGGGGATGGCCTCGAGAGGACCCTCCGAGCTCCTTTGCTCAGAGTCTGTGCTCTCGGGTTCTGACCTGTTCTCAACTTCGAGGACCTTGTCCGAATTGTTCGACATAGTGAAAGAAAATAATAGTAGAGCAGCAGAAGACTCACAGAGCTCTGCATGAATTTCTCCAGGCAAAAATCCTCCTCTTCTGGTAGACTTCTCTGAGCAGAATTCTCTTTCTGATGGACAAGCCCTTTTCCGACCAACAAAACCCTTTTTCCAACAACGAGATGTCTCAGGAAGGAGATCAGAGGTTAGGAAAACTCAAAGAAATTGGAATGCAGGAGAGGCTGAATGGAAGAACTTTGGGACTTTAGCCCGAGCCAGCTGCCTGTAATCATGACAGACAACTGTCTCAAAAGCCGAAACGGCTTGGATCCAATCCCAAATGTACACGTGGTGACTTGCGATATGCATAGCCAAACGTTGCTCTGACCCGTGCACAGTCAGCATTTAATACGCCGACGCCTCTTTGCCTTTTAAAAATTCACGTGGCATCTCCCGATTCACTCAGCCGAAATGTATCGACACCTTTGGCCACGTGTACGAAGCCCAGTGGCCCGAGCATAAGAAACGATTGTCACCGTACACAGTGCATGGGTCTCGAAATCATCATGACGATGCTTCAATCAAGCTTATCATTATAGGGAGAGTGATGGTTCGCTTCCTCAAACCTCGGTTCGCTTCCCTGAGTCTATTACCCTTCAAGTCCGAGCTCGGACTCAGAGAGTAGGGGGCTTCTGTTATGGGTAAATCCGAACCGAGCCGCATCGAGGTTAACTTTGGCACCAATGAGCAAGGCCTCGGACTGATGAGCATCCGACCCGAGGTGAGCGTCTGACCTGAGGGCTCTTGTAGAGCTACGACACCGACCCGAGACTGGGAAGAAGTCTTCACAAATCCTACGAGCAGGACCTCGGAGTGGTAGCAACACGTCTGAGCCGATCTGCCTCCGAGTCCTTTTGTAAGAGCTATCATGATAGCTCGGAAAACAGAAGAAACTAGCACGTGCCTGTTCAGTCTACCTCCGACCCGATCCTCTCTACTTAGCGTGTCTACGATCTACTTATCCGTAGGCTCAGGTCACCGAGAAAGATCCGAGCTATGAGGTTGGCTCAGATGGGAACTTGGTCGACAATGGCATTAATGGACAACCCAGTAACGCACGATAGGAGTAATGCTCAGTGCACGATCTCCGGGTACCTGTCGACGACCGCGCACGCGTAGCCTTCACATAGTGGCGATGATCGTGCCGAGATTATCGGACACATTCAAGGCGACCTTCAGGTATAAATACGGATCATTTCTACAAGGACAGGTACGCAACATCTGACACCCTCACTCCACTCTACACTACTTAGACCCAGTTCCCTAGCCTGACTTTGGCATCGGAGGGTCCCCTGCTTTAGCCAGGGTCTCCTTTGTTTACTGTTCTGTACAGGAACAGGGCTCGGCGGAGGGTAATCCAGATTTAGCATCAACATAATACATACATCACAGTGGGCCCACAGAACTTTGCTATGCCAACACACCACCAAGATTAGTGGTGCAATGTATACAAATTACAGGTGGCACACCTGATGGACAGGATGATCTCATCCAAATATACTTCCACGTCATCTAAAGTTAAACCAACGTCTGAGCATGCTAACAGCATGATTGTTCTCAATTTAAGAACTGGCAGCCGGTTTCTAATCACTTTTCTCACCACGTGCCTCTTCCACACAGGTAGTTGTGATTCAGGGGATTCTGGGATGCAGATGGTGCTATGTGGGCCCCTCATGATGCATGTGTTTTGTCCACTCCATCCATCCATTTTACCAGTTCATTTTGTGTCAAGTGCCCAAAAATGAGGCAGATCCAAATCTCAGCCAGCACACGGCATAGGAAGATAGTGGTGATTGAGCATCCACCGTTAAAGACTTCCTAAGGCCCACAGTAATGTTTATTTGCATATAACCTATTGACAGACTTAAACGAAGAGAGATCAAAATATTAGCTTGATCCAAAACTTTTGTGGCCCTCAACAAGTTTTTAGTGGTTGGTGTTCAATCACCGCTGTTTCCTATGGCGTGGTCCATTTAAGATTTGGATCTACCTCAATTTTGTTCTCATGCTTCAGCTGATCTGGAAAAAAATGAATAGACTGCGTTGGTAAAATACATACATTATGGTGGGGCCCACAGAGCACCGTCCATTAATATTTAATCCCCCTTCATTTTTCTGACTGTGGTGACCCCAACCCCACCTGCCTTCCTGATGTTAGGACTGTGGTGTGGTTCACTTGGGTTTTGAATCTGCCTCATTTTTCAGCTCATACCTTAAAATAGGTGGGGCATGTGGAATGCTTGGCTGAGGCTGAGTTTCACGTAGTTTTTGAGATGAATGTATGTGTTGTGCCTCGATTGAAGGGTGGACTGCCTTATTTTTCTCTGGGCATCACCTAATTCTAATGGAGTGCGTAAGATTAATGGATGGGATGGAAAATATACCCCACCGTCGACCCCACAATCTATCCATTTTCAACTGTGAGCGTCCTATTTAAACTACGAACGTGGGCAGGTGTACCTGAGTTTTGAATCAGTCCCACGTTTGACGCTCCTACACATGGAAGCCGACTGGGGGTCAGGTCTTTATAGGGCCATCATAGTGCATGTGTTTTATCCACGCTGTTCATGTGTTTTTTGAACTCATTTTAGAACATAAGAAATCGGAGCACATCCGAAGCTCAAGTAGACCACACCAAGGGAAAGAGTGGGGATTGAACACTTGCAATTGAAAACTTCGTCGGGTAGGAAAGTTTTGCCAACTCATATAACTTTGTATGACGTCATGGACAAGTTGAATGACAAATAAACATCACGGTGACCCTGGAAAGGTTTCAACGCTGGGTGTCATTATCCCCACAATTTCCTATAGTTTTGGTCCACTTGCATTTTGGATATATTTCAATTTTAAGGCCGTGCCCTAAAATGACCTCAAAAAATGGATGGACCGCTTGGATAAACAAATCGATCCCAATAAACCATTGACCCCATGTAGCTAAGTGGTGTTGGGGTTGCCACGGTCCCAAACTGAGCGAGGTGGGGGGATTGGTTGAACGTCGCATCGTAAATAGACCTATAATGGTAGGGTTGAGGAATTTGGTTGAACGTCGCATCGTAAATAGACCTATACCGGTAGGGGTGAGGAATTGGTTGAACGTCGCATCACTATCAGAAATAAAGCGTCAGTGCTCGTTTTTGAACGGTGCTCGTTTTTGAACGTACACCATCCAATTCGCTTCCAAATTCGCCACAAAGCGGATTGGCTGATGTACACACCAGCTACGTAGCTGCTGTTGGTAAGTGTCGCGCGAAGACGAGCACTGATGCTCCGAGCCGTAGATATCAAAGTTACATGGGTCCCACGGTGATGTATTTATAATATCTGCACTATTCATCTATTTTTAGATACCATTTTAAAGCATTATGCAAAAACTGAATCATATCCAAAGATCTTCGGGACCACATCACAAATAGTAGTAAAGATAATGATTTTTACTGTTAAACAATTTGTAGGGCCTACCATGATGTTTATTTTCTATCTAATCTCTTAATAATATTACAAAGACCTGAATGAAGAGCAAAAATAAATTTCATATTGATCCAAAGCTTTTTTTACCACAAAAAGGGTTTCAACAGTAGATGTCCAATCCCTCAATGCTTTCCTCAATGCTTTTTACAGTGTGATCCACTTGATAGTATTGTTATATCTGTATTATTTTTCATCTCAAGCCTTAAGATGAGCTCCCCAAATGAATGGATGATTTGGATATAACACATGCCTCATGATCAGACCCACATAATCCACTGACGTAGATAACAGCTATATAGCTGGTGTGAGGTACACCAGCCAATCCGCTTCAAGAGAATGGGAATGGATTGGCTACTCCCTCTAACACCAGCCAATGGCTGATGGTCAGTGCTTTGTGGGCCTGAAAATGATGTATGTATTTCATCCATGCTATTCATCTATTTTTAAAGATCATTTTATGGCATGAGACCAAAAGTGAGGTATATCCCGGTTTGAAATGGACCACATTATAGGAAACATTGTTTAATGAGCGTCAACCATTAAAAACATTTTGGGGGCATAAAAGTTTTGGATCGAGATGATTTTTGTTTTTCCCCTTCATCTGGCCTCCGTATAACCTAATAAACAGACTGGATGTCAAATAAGCAGCACAGTGGGCCTTCAGAGGATTTTAATGATGGATATCTAATCACTATTGTTTTCATGTGGTGTGGTCCACCTGAGATTTATATATCTCACATTTTTGGAATGAATCCCCAAAATGATCTTTGAAAATGGATGAAAGTAATGGTTGAAATACATCCATCATGGTGGAGCCCACGGAGCACCGACCACGAGCCACGGGGCTGATGTCAGGGGGAGTAGCCAATCCGTTTCCCCGGAGAATTTGGCTGAAGGTCACATCGCTATCAGAAATAGACCTGTACTTGTAGGGTGTCAACGGGCCGAGCTATGGCCGAGCCAAGTTCCGTCCAAGCTTAGTCCACATTATTTAAAATAAGCCCTAACCTAACCTGGCCCACGAAGGTTCAAAATAGTCCAGTTGGGGCCTCGCTTAGAAAATGCGACCATGGTTGTCGATCTCAGGCCATTAACTGCCCCGCCACCTCCTTCAATCCCAGTTGTGTGATCTGACCCAGGCCAGCCTACTCCCCCTCTAGGTTCTGACGACGACAATCACTATTCCCGCCTCAAATCCCTTCAAAGCCAGATTGATTTCATTGACATCTAATAGGAGTACGTCAAGGACAAGAAGAAGTACCTGAAGCAAGATATCTGCTACGGACCTAGGAATAATTGAATCGACACCAGTCAGTCCGGCTCACGAGGTTGCACAGAACAATCGAGATGGATCATTTAAGTTTAGAGGTAACATACCGGATCCATGTTTAGAGGTTGGAGAGAGATGTAGAGGTGAGGCGTTATAAGTGGCTTTTACAAACCTTGACGCCTTTTAAACATATAGCCTAAGCTCGGCCCGATTTAGAAAGCTCGAACCTATCCTTGGACTCTTTTCTTTTTTCTTTTTACACGCGCACACACAAGCACACACACGCCGTGGGATTGCACCACTGGTGGGTACTCGAACCCTTGACCCGGTGTTGAAACTCCTGGGAGTCTACCACTCGGGTAAGAGTAAGGACCCAACCTAGCCTTGGACCAGTTACTTCATTTCAAGCCCAGATGAATGTAGGCCATGCACTTAAGCCCAATGGGCTAACCTGGCCATTGTCACTCCTACGTACCAGACATAACAACTTACATTGGTATGTGGCCAATCAAATCTCACCGTGTCCGCACAATCCCTGTCCAAATTAGAGAGTGGCAAACCTGACGGCCGGGATGATCTCATCACGTGAGGTCCTTCCTTCCTTCCAACGTGTGAACATGCAAGTGGCACAATCGTTCTCCAATTTCCCATCACGTGCCGCCTCTACAATTGAGTAGTTGTGATTCTATCGCAATATACGTTCTGGATACACAATCCATCTCACGAGGCACGTAACCTAGCTCTTTTTATAAATATGGCCATGCCCAAGCTCAGCTCTCCACACAAAACCTAAGCACCTTTTTGCAATATAGCAATGGCTCATATTTCCTATGCCATTCTCTTCCTTATCTCCTTCATCTCCATCCTTCCTAGCTTGAACTTCATTATCCAAGACCCGAGTCCGCAACCGCCACCTCCCACCAGGCCCGCTAGCCCTACCTATTATCAGTCACGTGTTCATTGGTTCAAGCCCCCACCATGCTCTCTTCAACCTTGCCCAGCTTTTCTTATCAGATGTCTAAAATTTGTTTGTAAACGGGCCATCGACCGACCACTCAATCCCATCAAGTAGATGTCAATTCAATCGGCAGTCCAGTAGTCATTCTTATTGAGAAAATCCCGATTGATCCCCTTTGCTTGCTAAACTATTTTTGGATCCAATTCGATATAATCAATCCCATCGAAAAGTCTTTGATGGCTGTCAATTCCATCGAAAGAAATGCACGGTTTTGCAGAATTGCGGGAATTGTTTCCCTTTCCAAATGTGACACTATATATGTGTGTAACTGTGGGATTAGGGTTAATTGCAATGTTTCCTAGGCTATTTAAAAGAGGGCAAAATGTTTTTGAAGACCTGAGAAGGTAAAAGAGGGTTTTGCATATTACTGTAATTGATTCCATTTCTTGTATTTTTACTTTTAAAGTGATTCGCTATCATTTTATGCCGTGATTTTTTTTTGATAAGATCTTTTCACATAAACTCATGTGTGCTTTGTGATTGTTTGTTCATGTTTTTTTAATCACATGAGATGATAAACACCTGAATTTACAAAAGAAGACAATCTCTTCATATCATTCATATCGTATTTACAATACTTCTACAAAATATATAAACTTACAAATGATATTTAATTGTCTGGAAGCCCTTTCTTAAAGTGTTAAATACGCACTTTCGACTTAGTCCCAATGCCATCTCAGTCAACATCTCACGTCCTGCTCGTACGACATTTTCAGTTATCATTGCAATTTCTCCAAAGCAGTTATACTCCTTCGAACAAGATACCGTCATTTCCAAAGGCAATATTCTAAGAAAGGACAAAAACCATTTCTTGTATATTCGTCATGTTATGAATTCTTCTCAAATCTTAACTTATATCGGTATGGCTAACCCAATCAACATTATCAGTTAAATGAAATTCTCTAATAAATCATAATGGGTGATGTTATGGGAAGATATGAGTCCCTTCAATTCCGAGGTCCGACGCTACACTAATCGGATCGGATACATAAGAGTAAAACTGTAGGACTGATCTGAAGGAAGATGCTTGGCTCGGCCTCAGTTGAGCTCCTGCACTGAGGCTGTTAGTTCGGAGTAATCTAAGACACAGACAGTCGATGTGAAGATCATACCAGAACCTACTTGCGAAATCTCGGACTGCTCCACTACTGCCCGACCAGAGACGGTTGTTCAACCTCTTACAACTTCATATCACCTGTAACGGGAAAATCCAGCACAATGGGTTAAGTCTATTATCTGCCTCGGAGCTTGGATGAGAATCCTCAAAAGTATTTGATGGACGAATAGGTACCGAGTCCATCATAAGCCCGAAGCTTGGAGTCGGGACCTCCTTGGTCTGAGGTCCAAAGTCGAGATTGAGGATGGATGCGAACGTCCCAAGTGCTAAATGGGGAAATGGCTTGGAGCGGATACTCCCGAATATCTTGCTCGCAGATATGCACCTCTAGGGCACGATACGCTACACGATCCACAGATTACAGACGATATCTTCACGATCACAGTATCCTACTAATTGAGTGAATCATGCCGAGATTAACGGACTGAGACTGTCCGATAGGCAGGTATAAATACAATGAGACTCCATTACTACAGGTACGCAACATCTAGCATTCTCTCACTACACCCGAACTTAGACCCAGATTTTCTTGATCTGACTTAGGCATCGGAGGGTCCCCTGCATAGACCAAGGTCTCCTTTGCTCATTGTGAGTGTCCAAGTTCAAGATGTTGAACCGGCTCGGAGTCTGTGGATCGGAGTGGAGAGCCGTCCAGATTTAGTCATCAACAGGTGATTTAAGAACACTTTTCTTATTTGATACTTAAAAAGTATATATTCAAAACTATATTTTCAAGAAACAAATATCCTTGGACAACCAATTACATATTACAAGTCCTTTACAAATCAGTAGCGGAAGCTCAGGTGATGCTAAACGGGCTGATCATTTGCTCTAACCTTGGTTTAGTCAATATATTAGTCGAATCAGATTCCAAGCTCATAGCGGAAGCGGCAGGGGATTCTTCTGCCCCCATTCCTTGGAATATTTGGTACATCATGGGAGAAATTCAGCAAAAAAGGTGGAGTCTAAATATAATTTTCAACCACATTTTTCGTGAAGGGAATTCCGTGGCAGATGCACTGGCGAGGCAAGCGAGTGAAGGGTGCCCTGATAGAATTTTCAATTCCCGTTCTCTCCTTCTGAGGTTAGTTAGGGGTTTGCTAGTTCTAAACAATGTAGGGGTAGGATCTTTCAGAAATCCTTGAGGGCGGTTTGCCCCCTTCTTTTGTCCCGCTGCTTTTTCAGTTAGCCCAGAGAAGCTTCTAGTCGTTTCTCCTCCATTTTGTTTTTGTTCAGTGTATTTAGCTTAGTTAGGAGTTACATGATAGGTGAGGCCCTTCTGCTTTTTGTTGGGGCCCCCTCGAAGGGCTATATATTTTTCTGTGATTAATGAAATCGTGGCAAGAGCCCACTTTATCAAAAAAAAAAAAAAAAAGTCCTTTACAAATCACATTTTTAAGCTGTACTTACTGATAGTGATTTCGAAACTATAGTCCACTTAATTATACCTATTGTATGCTTGGCATACAATTTCACTTGGCCAGAGGATTGTTTTTTGGATTTCTTTTCCCTTCATTTAGGTCCACATGATCTTGTGAACAGGTTGGATGGCAAATAAACATCAAAGTGAGCCTGAGACGGTTTCAGTAGTGGACATCATTATCCCCACTATTTCCCAGTCTGCCTAAGACGGTTTCAGTAGTGGACATCATTATCCCCACTATTTCCCAGTCTGGTTAACTTGAGCTTTGGATATGCTTCAATTTTAAGGCCATGCCCTAAAATGAGCTCACGGAATTGGACGGCGTTTATAAACACATACATCACAGTTATCCCAATAAAGTCTTGACACCATACAGCTAAGTGGTGTTGGTGTTACCACTGTCCAAAACCCCGCTGCATGGGTAGGTGTGGGAATTTGATTGGCCGTCATGTTACTGTTAGAAATGGCCCCTATCAGACCTAACTGGGAGTGGATAAGGTGACACCCTGGTCCCACCCAAGATGGTGCGGCCCTTACCATATGGGGCCCACTTTAATGACTTTTGTATCCACACCGTCCATCTGTTTTACCATATTATTTTAGGGCAAGATCCAAAAAATAGAGAAGATCAAAATCTCAGGTGGACCATACTCTAAAAAACAGTACTGATTAAACACCCTACTATTAAAAACTTCTTACGGCAAACCTTAATGTTTCCGTAGTGTTTATTTCACATCCAAATATCAGCTTGATCTAGAACTTTTATGGTTATTAATAGCCGATCATGATTGTTTCATGTGTTAGGATTTGCTTATTTTTTGGACAATTCCCTAAAATGACATGGAAAATGGATGGATGGAGTGGATACATAATACATATATCAAGGTAGGCCCCACGGTAAGCGCTGCATCATCTTGGGTGAGGCCCGGGTCTCACCTAATGTGCTCCCGACCTAACAACTTACAATGGCATGTGGCCACTCAAATCTTGCCATGTCCGCACAATCTGTGAATTCGGGTCACATATCGCAATTTGAAGAAAAAATTACTAATTTAATTTAGAAAATCTTATTTTTATGGTATATTCTTATTCTTGCAGTTTTAGAATTTTCATATATTTGTTTTAAAATTACTTAGAATAATGTTAAGAATGTTTTGATAAGATTTATTTAGACTTTTATTTTTTAGCAAATTAGGTTATATAGGAGTTTTACTATTTTGGATAAATTTGAATTAAGGTTTAGGCTTTTTTAGTGGTATAATCGAAAAATCTCATTCGGATCCTTACTCTTGCTCGGGTGGTAGACTCTCGGGAGTTTCAACACCCGGTCAAGTGTTCGAGTATCCATAGGTGGTGAAATTCCACTAGCGTGAGTGTGCAGGGTGTGTGTGCGTGTTAAAAAAAAATAAAATGAAATACTCATTTTTCTTTTGTTTTATTTTCTCGTGGATTCAAGAACTCACTTTGTGTATTCAAGGTTTTAATCACTTGACTAAGATGATGATCTTTCTTTTTTTATTTTATACTCTTCCTTACGTCACTCTTCTACAGCAATGAGATGTGATTCTACACAGCATGCTAGCTAGTGCATACTGTAAAGTTTTCTACATTATAAGCGAGCAGTTGATTTTTGATGGTGACAACTAGCCCTCAGGAGCATATAAGATCTCTATAGAAAAATACTTATGTTACGAATTCTTCTCAAACCTCATGGGATGTGGTTTCTCGGAAGTGGACTGCATGGGTGAATATCGGTGGTGTGTTGAAGTCACGAAGTTCTGTAGGCTCCACCATGATGTATGTGATATTCAAAACTTTAGCCTGTTTCCCAATGCCAAAATCGTGAATTTGCCACGGACTAGATCCGTGGCAAAACCAAATTAATGATGTATTCAGTTTGTCGCATGGTCAGTCGCTGCTTGCTGCATAACAAAAATTAAACGATGGATGAAATCCGTCGAAACTTGAGACGAATCTACAACGGATTTACTCCGTCGCAAATTTGAAATAAAAAATCTGTCAAACAATGGAAAAAATTGTCATTTTAAAAGTTTTTGACAGACATGGTCCATCACTGATCTTAGGAGAAGCGGTGGCCCTCAAATCTGTCAATGATTTTCGACTTGTTCATAAATTAGCGACAGATTAGGTCTATCGCTACAATTTCTGCAAAGGAAGAAATACATAAAAAATCACTGCTTTTAATCAATTGATACAAAAATAATCTTAGACAATACACAACAGAAATTATAATTAAAAAACACTTCTTATACCACATAAAAACACAAATTTCCACCATATTCTACAAAAAAAAAAAAAAACACGGAGGCAAAAGCAAATTCACGACGGACCATAAACCGTCTTTAAAGCCAATAGAATCTGCCGCTAAATGTTTCATGTTGGGTTTTTCGACCGTAATTTGTGATGGACCAAAATCCATCGCAAAATCATAATTTGCAATGGTCCATATCCGTCGTAAATTCAGATGGATTTTAGTCCGCTAAATTCTGCCACTTTTAACCGCCAGTATGTCACCTAGCATTCTTTGTAATGGACCATATCCATTGCAAAACCACAATTTTGGCGGTTTGTCATGTTCAATCACCTTGCATCCCCAATAACTTGATCCAAAACTTTTGCACCCCCAACAAGTTTTTAGTGGTTGGTGCTCAATCACCACTTTTTCCTTTGGCGGGTCCACTTAATATTTGAATCTACTTCATTTTCAGGCTCATGTTTTAAATGATCATGAAAAAAATGGATAGATAATATAGATAAAACACATACATCATGGTGGGGCCCACAGAGCACCGTCCAGTAGCATGCAATCCACATCCGTGTTTCTGAACGTGGTGGCCCCAGTGCCAACTACCTGCCTAGTGTTAGGACTCATTGGGGCTCATTGTGATGTATGTGTTTTATGTCCTGAGCTAGAAGATGACAGGGCGCATGTAGTGGGCTTGAAGGAATTGAGATTTCCCTCGGTGAAAGATGACGATACGCACGTACATTAGAGGCAATGAAGGCCTGACAAATGTCACTCCATATATATATATATAAACTAGCAATCAATTTCTTATGATGTGGGGTCCTTACTCTTACCCAGGTGGTAGATTCCTAGGAGTTTCAACACCGGGTCAAGGGTTCCAGTACCCACCAGTGGTGAAATCCCACGGCGTGCGTGTGTGGGGTGTGTGTGTGTGCGTGTGTTAAAAAAATAAATAAAATAAAATAAAATAAAATTTTCTTATGATGTGGTAATTTGATATCTAGGTTTGCGTATTTTTGAGTTGATGCCTTAAAATGTTCATGTAAACAGTAAACCGGGTGGACAGGAATGGATAAGTCAGATACATCACAGTAGAGGGCTCATAAATTTAAGTAATCCTTTTGATCCAGCTTTTTCGCTGGTAATACTAGTCGACTTTCAAACGTCAGTAAAAATTAATGAACCTAGAAGTTGGAAATGAAAAATCAAACACCCTTACATCACACCTGTTGTTTCATGCTGGGTAGCCGCCAGACTTTTGAACCAGTGTGTTTTATTTTTTTGGGCCCTGGCTGGGAAAGGTTCTACTAGTTCATCTAGAAATACGGATGGTCCCGCTTACCTGTTCACGTTCACGTACCGTGAAGATTTTGCTAGCCACACTGCGTTATTTATGACCATTCGGCTATGGAAAATCTTAATGGTTGAAAAAGCTTAAGCCACTCGTGGGGTCACACCGGACGTGGGTTTCCTTGCCGTTGATGAGACCCAGCCGTTGTTTACACATTTAAAAATTCACTTGGCCACAGCACGTGATTGGAGGCTTTAGCCTTTATTTTACACCGTTTCTATGGTGTGGCCCACTTAAGTAATTGATTGAACTGATATTTAAGATTGACGGTGAAAATATGGTGGCTCACCTGATGGACGGTATGATCTGAGGCATTTTCTTCCACTATTAGCTCAAGTCACACCTTCCCAATAACCAGGTAGGCGCAGTCGGGCTCACAGTCGAGCAAGGAAAATTAGGGCGTGTTTGGCCAGGCGCTGGATGTGGGATTAGGTGGGATTAGGAGGGATGGGATCGGCAATATCCTGGGATCGGCATGACGAGCCAAACAGATCCGGTGCACTTGTCCAGGGAAATGAGCAATCCCATGGATCTTAAGACAATCCACTGACAATCCACTAACATCACCATCATTACCTTAACAGTAATCCTATCCCTTGGTTGAATGGATTGGACAGTAAAATCCCAGGATAAGCGAGCGTGCCAAACAGACCCGGTGAACTTCCGAGGGATATAAGCAATCCCATGGATCATGAGACAATCCACTGACACCATATCATTACCTTAAAATTGATCCCATCCCACCAAATCCCATGGGATCGGTCCGGCCAAACACACGGATCTCTAAGTTGATACTGAAGCATATCCAGTGAACCGATTCCGTACTTGGTTACTCATTCACTGGAATTATTAGGTGGAATAGAATTGCTTTAATGCAATGATTATATCTAGAAATTCCTCATTTTAAAGGATATTATATTCCATTGTATGCCATATTCTGGATTGAGCTACGGAAGCAATGAAAATCCATCACCCCTGGAAGTACACTGTTTGGAAAAATAACACACAACGGACGTTTCTAATATTGTGTTGACATCAACAAGCATCGCGGACTCAGCTGTGATGAATGTGTTATATCTGCACCATCTATTCATTTTGTGAAGTCATTTTATGGCGTGGGCTTAAAAATAAGGTAGATCCAAAGCTTACATAGACCACACCATGGAAAGCAATAAGAACAATGATGCCCGCCATTAAAACCTTCTTAGGGCCCACCATGATGTTTATTTGCCATCCACCCAAACAATGAAGCACTATGGGCCCTAGGAAGGTTTCAGCGATGGAAATAATTATTCCCACCGTTTCGTATGGTGTGATCCACTTGAACTTGGGATTTTTTATTTTTTATTTTTTTTCAATTTTAAGTTCAACCCCTAAAATGAGTTGGAAACCAAATACATTCACGGTGGTCCGATACAGTTTACTCAGTAAAAACACGTTTGAGTTACTCAGTACACAATGTCATTACCATATCCAGAGCTCAAGTAGACCAAGCTGCATGAAACACAAAAAATTGCTTACCCTTAAAAACTTACTAGGGGCCTAAAAGTTAAGCTCTAGCTGATATTTGGGTTTTCCCTTCATCCAGGTCCATGTGACCTTATGAATGACAAATAAACATTACTGGGATTCTATAGATGTTCCAATGGTGGACATCATCATCCCCACTATTTCCTAGATATACTTCAATTTTGGGTCCACCTGAGAATGAGCTCAAAAAATGAATGGATGGCATGAATAAACACGCATATCATGGTGATCCTAATAGAGTCCTACACCGCATAGCTAAGTGATGCTGGGGTTACCGCCGTCTCAAACCGGCATTGGTAGGTGGGAGAATTTGATCGGCCATCATAGGTAGGTGGGAGAATTTGATTGGCTATTGTATCGCTGTCAGAAATTGGCCCAGACCAGACCTAACAACTTACAGTGGCATGTGGCCAACTAAATCTCACGTGTCCGAACAATCCATGTCCAAGTTGCACGTGTATCACTGACTTGAGTGGTTCGTTGACATGGCAAAGTTCTGTGGGTGGCACTATGATGTATCTGTTATATTCACATTGTTCATCCATTTTGCTAGATCATCCTAGGGCATGAGCCCAAAAATGAGGTAAATCCAAAGCTCAAATGGACCAGATCATAAAAAAACAATTGGAATTGAACCCCTACCATTGAAAACTTCTAGGGGCATATGAGTTTTGAATCAAGCTGATATTTGAGTTTTCCCTTCATCAAGGTTTGTGTGATCTTATGACCAAGTTAGATGGCATCATAGTTGTCCTGCGAAAGTTTCAACATGGGTGTTATTGTGTCCACTGTTTCCTTAGTTCTGTCCACTTGAACTTTGGATCTTCATCATTTTTGACTCAATTTTTGACTCATGCTCTGAAATGATATTACAAAATAGATGAACGGTGTGGATATAATACATGCATCATGCTGGCCCACAGAATTTGCCATGCCAACACACCACCAAGATCAGTGGTGCAATCTATCCAAATTACAGGTGGCACACCTGATGGACAGGATGATCTCATCCAAATATACTTCCACGTCATCTAAAGTTAAACCAACATCTGAGCATGCTAACAGCATAACGGTTCTCAATTTAAGAACTGGCAGCCGGTTTCTATTCACTTTTCTCGCCACATGCCTCCTCCACTCTGGTAGCTGTGATTCAGGGGATTCCGGGATGCAGATGGTGCTATGTGGGCCCCATCATGATGTATGCGTTTTGTCCACTCCATCCATCCATTTTACCAGTTCATTTTGGGTCAAGTGCCCAAAAATGAGTCAGATCCATATCTCATGCAGCCCACAGCATAGGAAAACAGTGGTGATTGAACATCCACCGTTAAAGACTTCCTAAGGCCCACTGTAATGTTTATTTGCATATAACCTATTGACAGACTTAAATGATGAGAAAACGCAAATATCAGCTTGATCCAAAACTTTTGTGGCGCTCAAGAAGTTTTTAGTGGTTGGTGTTCAATCACCACTGTTTCCTATGGCCTGGTCCATTTAAGATTTGGATCTACCTCAATTTTGCTCTCATGCTTCAGTTGATCTGGAAAAAAAAAAAAAAAAAATAGACTGCATTGATAAAATACATACATTATGTGGGGTCCACAGTTCACTGTCCATTAATATTTAATCCCCCTTCATTTTTTTGACTGTGGTGACCCCAAGGCCACCTGCCTACCTGATGTTAGGACCGTGGTGTGGTTCACTTGGGCTTTGAATCCGCCTCATTTTTTAGCTCATGCCTTTAATAATCTGGAAAAAATAAAAATAAAATAGATGGCTACGGCGTATTTATAACACATACATCATGGTGGGGCATGTGGAATGCTTGGCTGAGGCTGAGTTGTAGTTTTTGAGATGAATGCATGTGTTGTGCCTCAATCGAAGGGTGGACTGCCTTGTTTTTTTTCTGGGCATCCCTTAATTCTAATGGAGTGCGTAAGATTAATGTATGGGATGGCAAATATACTCCACCATCGACCCCACAATCTATCCAATTTCAACTGGGAACATCCCCTTTAAACTACTGTGGTGGTGGTGGTGTACCTGAGTTTTGAATCAGTCCGACCTTTGACCCTCCTATCAAATTACATGAAAGCCGACTGTGGGGTCAGGACTTTATGGGGCCATCATGGTGTATGTGTTTTATCCACACTGTTCATCTGTTTTTCCAACTCATTTTAGAATATAAGCTTGAAATTGGAGCATATCCAAAGCTCAAGTAGAACACACCAAGGGAAAGAGTGGGAATTGAACACTTGCAATTGAAAATAGATAAAATAATCTATAAATGACTCAAAATTTATATACACACATACACACAAGCAAATAAGGATAAGATAGTTACAACAGATATTTAACTGAATTTTAGAATTTAAACTTATACTGTATAGTTATGATGGTTAACGGAAATAACTCTTTACGCGTAAAAGAAAAGTCAAAACTACTCAAAGATCTGTTTGGATCACCGTCCATCTGACGAGGCCCATATCCTCCTTTGAAACTCAACACTCCTTATAAATATGGCCATGTCCAAGTTGAGACCTCCACACACAAAACCTACGCACCTATTGCATTATAGCAATGGAGCTTCTATCCTACACCATTCTTTTCCTCATCTCCCTCGTCTCCACCTTCCTAGCCCTAAACTTCTTCTCCAAAACCCGAGCCAAGACCCGCCACTATCCACCAGGTCCGCTAGCCTTACCAATCATCGGACACATGCACCTCTTCGGTTCAAGCCCCCACCATGCTCTCTACAACCTTGCAAAGCGTTACGGTGAGATCATCAGTATCCGCCTCGGGTCTGTCCCTTACATCATCGTCTCCTCACCAGAAGCAGCGAGAGAATTCCTCCGTACTCATGAGCTCGCCTTTGCGTATCGCCCGCAATCTATTGCGACCCGATACCTCGGATATGGTGGTCATGGCTTCGCATTTGCACCTTACGGGCCCTACTGGAAGTTCATGAAGAAGCTCTGCATGTCGGAGCTCCTAAGTGGCCGTAGCCTTGGGAACTTCCTTCCTATAAAGCGAGAAGAGATACAAGGGTTCTTGCAATTACTGTCGATAGCCTCAGCTGACAACAAGTCGGTGAATATCGGCGAAGAGCTTCAGCTGATGGTGGGCAACGTTATATGGAGAATGTCGATGAGCCGGCGGTGTTCTGGGAATGAAGGCGAGGCGAAGGAGATTCGGATGTTGGTGAATGACGTGTCGAAGCTGCAAATAGAATTCAACATCGCGGATTACATTGGGTTTTTCCGTAATATTGATCTGCAAGGGCTGGGGAAGAGATTGGAGGTGACTCATCAGAGGTTTGATAAGAAAATGGAGGAGATTGTTAGAGAACATGAAGAAAAGAAGGAGAAGGAGAGAGGTGAAAGTGTGAAGGATCTGATGGACATTTTGCTTGAGATATCCGAAGATGAGAGTGCTGACATGAAGCTAACTAGAGAACACATCAAGGCTTTTATTCGGGTAAGTCTGGTATCCATTGTTCCATATCGGGTCTCATACTCATCAAGCATGAATCAGTCGCTTGGTGGGGGCCATGAAAGATGGGAATCGTACTCGAATTCGGTAGTGATTCCTTCAGTACCGAGATCGGTACTGGTCGAAGCTCTATGGGCATCACCATGGTGTATGTATTATATCCACGCCGTCCCTCCACTTTTCCATATCATTTTAATGCATAATCAGAAAAATGAGACAGATCCAAAGCTCAAGTGGACTACACCAAACTAAAAAGTCGGCATTGAACGCTTATCATTGAAAACTAGTTGGTGGCCACATAAGAAGTTTTGGATCAAGCTGATATTTGTGTTTTCCATTTATCCAGATCTTTTTCATCTTATGAACAGGTTGGATGGAAAAATAAATATAACAGTGGGTCATGAGAAGATTTCAACGGTAGGAGTCATTATCACTACTGCTTGTTGTGGTGTGGTTGACCTAAGCTTTGAATCTGCCTCGTTTATTTCGGTCTGCCCTGAAATGAGCAGAGAAAAATGAATGAACGGCGTGGATATAACACAGACATCATACTGAGTCCCACGGAGCTTTTCCTAGTCCGAATCTCTCTACCCATTATTATGATGTCCATGGCCGCACCGTTTAAGCTCACAACAAAAACGCACCACGCGTGTAAATTAGGCAAGCATGTGAGTGATCCGGTGCATTCGTTAAGGGTTATTAATGGTCCATGGTGCCAATACTTAAGGATCGGTTGGGCCCACTCATTATGGGAGAAACACGTACACATTAAATGTAGGCCGTTGGTTGTAATTTCTTTGGCCATTTGTCCGTGCGTTTGTGGCTGGGCGAAGAAATGCCTAGAGTGAGGACCACCGTATGAATGGATCCCGTCCACCTGAGCCATCCTCACGTGACGTGTGTCACGTTTGTAATTGGTGCATCTAGAATTAGATGTTAGGTATTTACATGTGGGCCACCCAAAAGGAACAATGGGGGAAACGGATTGGCTACTCCCCCTGCCACCAGCCCCGTGGCTGATGGTTGGTGCTCTGTGGGCCCTACCATGATGTATGTGTTTCATCCATTCCGTTAATCCATTTTTAAAGATCATTTTAGACCTTTATGCCAAAAAATAAAGGGATATAAATCTCAGGTGGTCCACACCACATGAAAACAATAGTGATTGGATATCCACCATTAAAATCCTCCTAAAGCCCACTGTACTGTTTATTTGACATCCAATCTGTTGATTTGGTCATACAGGCCCAGATGAAGGGAAAAAAATAAAAATCAGGTTGATCCAAAACTTTTATTGCCACCAAAATGTTTTTAATGGTCATCGCTCATTCAACACTGTTTCCTGTAATGTGGTCCACTTGAGACTTGCATATATCTCATTTTTAATCTCTTGTTGTAAAATTATCTTTAAAAATAGATGGACGGCATGGATGAAACAAATACATCATGATGGGGCCCACAGAGCACCGATACCCAGCCATTGGCTGGTCAAGGGGAGTAGCCAATCCGTTCCCAACAATGGGGCGGCACATCCCATGTGGGGCTACCACATTGCATGGATGCCGCCAGCCCAGTCATGAGGTGCTCCGCACCAGGATAAAGGGAAACACCCAAACTCAGGTGGGCCAAATCACGTGAATACATGCGTATGCATTGTTCATTTTGGATTGTCCTAACTGATTTTTGAATCTTGATGATCCTTGGCATGTAAAGTGACCAGGAGGAGATTTATCACAGTTCACGATTTGGGTTCTGCATGTAGATCATGTGTGGGCCCACACAACTAAGGAGTATGATAATTACCACTAATCAGATGACCAGGGTCATCAATGAGCATCATGGCCCATCTGCAATGAGATACACCAGATGGACGGTTCAGATGTGCTCTAAAATTGGGGAACAAAGTCATGAATGCTTGAAAACTAATGTGCAACATGTTTAAACGACGATGCAGGATATCTTTGGAGCGGGAACTGCTACAACAGCCCTTGGGATGGAATGGACCTTGGCAGAGCTCATTAACAATCCAAGGGTTTTAAAGAAAGCAAGGGATGAGATCGATTCGGTCGTCGGAAAGCATAGGTTGGTCCAAGAATCTGACATTCTCAATCTTCCTTACATGCAAGCAATCGTCAAAGAAACGCTTCGATTGCATCCAACGGACCCGATTATCCTCAGAGAATCGATCCAGGATTGCAAGATCAATGGCTACGACATCCCTGCTAAATCGGGGGTCTTCATCAACATCTGGGCCGTTGGAAGGGACCCCAACCACTGGGAAAACCCGCTAGATTTCCATCCGGAGAGGTTCATCGATGAAAACGGACAGACCCAAATAGACCTCAGGGGCCAACATTACCATTTTCTGCCGTTTGGGAGTGGCAGGAGGGGCTGCCCAGGCACAACACTGGCTTTACAACTCATCGAGACCACGATCGCTGCCATGGTCCAGTGCTTTAATTTGAAGATCGACGGCAATGGCGAAGAGGGTGGGACGGTTGACATGTCGGAAGCGCCCGGACTGACCCTCTATCGGGCACAACCGTTGATTTGTCTTCCCGTGGCCCGTCTTGATCCATTGCCGTTGGTCGAATAATAAACGGTGAAGGATTGTCATTGGCACATGTCGAGATGGGAGTCTTTTTCATGTTGTGTGTTGCTTTATAGATTACCAATGCTGACGTAATATGGTATATCAGTGCGTCGGATTCTTCTGTTGTTATAGTATAGATTGTTGTGTCGGTTTGCATAAAAAATCCGGATCCTTGCATAAAATGGGCTAGACAGACTCCTGTGATAGTCTCTTCCTTAGATGTGTCATTCATCACGGCAATCCTGACCATCCAAATTGTGGGGCACGTTGTGGATGGAATATATTTGTAAAATTATGCGGATCAAGAAATAACAACCATCCTATTATTGGCTATTATATGAGTGAATAAAAGTCGAACAGTGATTGAAGAGACACCTCATTTTTAAAACAGTGATGTCGATAAAGTAGTTATTAGTTATTTGGACTGTTGCACAGCTATGCTAATTAAGTGCCATCTTTCAAACGAATATTAAATTAAGAATTCATATGATACTCTTGCACTGTATGATGCTTGATAATTGATACGCATGGTTTTGTTTATATATATATATATATAGGAACGCTCAGCTACGCACGGTCGGTTTTTGGATGAAGGAGTTCTTAGCGCAAGTTTTAAAAAATGAGTTTTCTTCTATCGCACGCTTCTTCATCCACTCTCCGAAGGATGCGGCGAAAATCTTTTCACATAAAATTCTTCCGCTGGGATAATAGGTGGGTCCCACCAAGATGTTAATGATAAATCTATGCTGTCCATACATTTTTAAAAATAATTTTATGGTATGAACCCAAAACTGAGGCCGATCAAATTCTCAAGTGGGCCACACGGTATTGATTGAACTCTCACCATTAAAAACTTCCCGGGGCTACCAAATTTTTGGATCAAGTTGATATTTGTTTTTTTTCCATCATCCAGGTCTGCATGACCTAATCTACAGGTTGGATGTCAAATAAATATCATGGTGGGCCCTAAAAAATATTTAACGGTGAGAATCATTATCACCGCTACTTCCTGTGGTGTGGTCCACTTGAGATTTGGATCTGCCTCAGTTTTGGAATAATGCCCTGAAATGATAAGAAAAAATGGATGGACGAAGTAGATTTCTCAAAAACATCATGGTGGGCCCCACCTAGATTTCCAACGAACTTTACAAATTGGGCATTTGATTTCCCATGAAAGCCTTTCCCAGGATTCCTGCGCAAGGATGCTGGGTGAGGCCCACTACCATGTTTTTGGGAAATATACTCCGTTCGTCCGTTTATCGAGCTCATTTTAGGAAAATCAACCAAAAACGAGGTGGATTCAAAACTAAAGTGGGCCACACGAGAGGCAAAATTGGAGAAAGAAATACCTACCGTTGAAACCTTCCTGGGCTCTGCCTTAATGTTTATATGCCATCAAAACTGTTTATAAGGTCATTAACACAGGGATGAAGTGAAAATATAGAAAATTTATTCCGAAAAAAAGCTTTTATAGTCATAAAAATGTTTCAACGGTTCTCACTGAATCCCTACTGTTTCTTCTCGTGTGGCCCAGTTGAGTCTTGGATCCACCTCATTTTTTGTCGCTTGTCCTAAAATTAGCTTGCAAAATGGATGAACAGAGTATATTTTCCAAAAACATAGTGGTGGGCCCCACCCAACATCCTTGCCCACGAACTTCATGCCAAAGGCTTTCACAAGAAATCTGCGTCACCATAGAGGTTGACGCAGATTGGAGATGACTGGAGTACACGTCACCAAGTTCTGTGTGACCCCACATGATGTATGTGTTGTATCCCCACCGTCTATACATTTGGAGAGATCATTTTAGGATATGGTCCAAAGAATGAGGTAGATCCAAGGCTGGGGTGGACCCCACCATAGAAAACAGTGGTGAGAGTGACGCCCACCGTTGAAACCTTCAAAAGGTCTACCATAATTTTTATTTGAGATCCAATCTGTTCATGTGTTAACGCAGACATGAAAGAAGGGAAAACACAAATATTAGCTTGATCGAGAACTTTTGTGGCCCTCAGACCTTTTTAATGGTGGGTGTCACTCTCCCCACTATTTTCTGTGGTGGGGTCCACTAGATCTTTGGATCATGCCCTAATATGATCTCTCCAAATGGATGGGCGGTGAAGATACAAAACATACATCATGGTAAGGCCCACAGAACTTGGTGACGTCCACTTCGTCAGGGAGTCTGTTGCTCAACCTATCATCAACTAATCGGTGTGGGAGGTGAGGGACGCATATCGCGTCCTACCTTTGCCCGTCTTTGGAACAGGAGGTAGCTTTGAGTGGCCACCATAATGTTTTATACCGTCTTATCCACACCATTCATCCATTTTTTTTCATCATTTTAAGCTATTAGCTCAAAAATGTGGTGGATCCAAGATAGATGTGGGCTACACAGTGGGGATTAAACCCTTACCATTGAAAAATTCATAGGAGCCAAAGAAGTTTTGGATGGAACTGATATTTGTGTTTTCTCTTCATCCAGATCTATGTAAATTTATGAATAGGTTGGATGGCAAATATAAATCACGGTGGGCCCTAGAAAATTTTCAACGGTGAGAATTATTATCAATGCTGCTTCCTATGGTGTGGTCCACTTGAGCCTTGTATCTGTCTAAATTTTGGTTCTATGCTATACAATGATGCTGAAAAATGGATGAATGGTGTGGTTAAAACCCATACTTCATGGTGGCAACTTAAAGCTCCTGCCCGTTCCGAGCTGGGTAGGGGCGAGGTAGGACGCATTAAACGTAATTGAGGGTCCTTTGTTGGTCCCACTTGAGATTTGGATCTGCCTCAGTTTTGGGACAATGCCCTAAAATGATAAGAAAAAATGGATGGACGGTGTGGATTAAACCCATACATCACATGACCACTCAAAGCTCCTGCCCATTCATACATCACGATGGGCCCCACAAAGCTTAGTGATGCACGAATCCCTAAAGCTCGGCGCTACAGGCAGACGGCGTCCATTTGCGAGCGTACAACCCAACGTATTACAGTAATATATGTCACATTGGTTGTTGGATTTCGATCATTTCAAACAGTCGTGAATTGCCTGTTCCTCCACGAGCAAGGAAGTTCATGTTGGCGGAAGCTTCATCTGGCCCAACGTCTGTGAGAAATCAACTTTGTCCATTATTTTCACCATCACATATTAGGATTTAATTCCAAAATTGAGGTAGATCTCAGACTCTACTGGGTCAAACCACATGAAACAGTGGGGATTGATCACTCACCATTGAAACCTTCATGGGGCCAAATAAGAATTAGATTAGGCATTTTTATATATGTTAAAAAATATTCGTGATGGATATAACACATACATCATGATGGATCCCACAGAACTTGATGACGTCATCATGCTACTTAACCGGTCAGTAGCTAATCCGCGTCCGGTAATTTCTCGTCAAATCCGCACTAATCCTTTTACACACACACCCTCTCTCTTTCTCTCTCTCTCTCTCTCTCTCAAGATCTAGAGGCTTTGACACTACAGGAAATCGGACCTTAGCCGACCGAGGGGGCTACACTTTAGGGCCCGTTTGGCCGGGTGGATTGGAAGGGATTGAATGGTATTAGGTTGGATGGTATGGATTTCTAGGTAATCAGTGGATTGTCTGGAGATCCATGGGATTGATATGTCCCTGGATTGCTATATCCAGTCTGTTTGGCGCGCCCGGCCAATCCCGGTATTAAACCTTTTCATCCATTCCAATCCCTCAAACCAAACACGTCCCAGGCAAATTAAATTTGAAGGATTATGGTGGATTGGATGGGATTTAAATGTAATGATGGTGTTGACAGCGGATTGTCTTGAGATACATGGGATTGGGATCAGATCACCGACTCTGTTTGGCACGCCAGGCCAATCCCGGGATTTGACTTCCAATCCCTTCCAATACCATCCAATCCCTTCCAGTCCGACCGGCCAAACGGGCCCTTAGTGGCGGCCAGTTTGGACGGCTACGGGCAAAGGGGCTTATATTATATATATATATATATATATAAAGAAAGAAAGAAAGAAAGCCCTAATTAGCGCCGACTCTCTCCCTCTCCCTCTCCATCTCCATCTCCGCCGTCTCGTCTCGTCTCTCCCTCTCCCGTCCTCGATCTCTCTCCCTTCCTCTCCCTCCCCCTCTCGATCTCCCTCTCCTACCTCGTTTTCTTCGACGTGCTGTTCCTTCTTCGATCTCTCTCCAACAATCGAAGAAAATAGAAGAAAGAAAGGAAAATCAAAGGTACTCTCTCTCGATCTCTCACCCTTCATTTCTGTCTCTCTCACTTCCCCTTTCGATTATCAAATTTTGGGCAGCAGCCATCGCAGCAACAGCCATATCCGCCGTTGTCCATGGCCGCCGACATCTGCATGTTAGTTGTTTGAAGAAATGCTTCAACCAATGACGTGTACCACTGTTGTACAATTAATCTCTCTGTTTCTTTCATGCTTTTTTGGCCCATCCATGAGTGGACTAGCCTGATATATGGGAGGGGAACAATCAACATTGATCCACCTCATTAGAGGCAGTGATCCCATCCCATTTAATGTTGCAATGGCCATGAGTTGAGTCAGATCTGACCACCTAAGAAGCCACATTTTGACTCACTTTTTAATTTTAGCACAGGACATGTATTGGGCAGATCCAGGAATGTGGTGTTTTGGTATGCATTGATGCATATGGATGTATTGCCTGTTTGACGAAATTCCTCAACCGGACTCTGTTTCTCACCAATGAATCGTACCAGCTCCAAGTTGATTTCCCCAAGCATGACCTCATGGAAGCACCTCAAGTCGGAAAAAATTTCATTTGTTTTTTGGGTAGAAATTGGTTATCCGAAATGTTGATCAATTGCTTGAAATGTCTAACCACATAAGATTTTTTAATACAAAAAAGCCTGACCAATTACTCAACTCTGTATTGGATTGTTAATATAGGGCCCCCTAATCTCTGATCAAACAGCTTGTGGGGCCCACTCCTGGGCTTTCGTGGAACCAACTCCTAGGCTGCAGCATCACGTGTCATCGAGTTCAAAATCAAAATGGACATTTCCTATTCCACATTTCTTAAGTTGCTTATGTTTTATATTTATCTGCTGTAGGAGTAGCTGAATAATTTTTAAGACCTACAACAGTCCACTCAAATATCTACATTTCCTACACATTCGGCTTGAGCTTTAGACCATTCATGTGGGTGTGTTACTACAAACCTTAAGCTGATGAAATTGAAAATGTTGGAAAATTGCATTTACATGATGTTGATAAAACCTAATTCAATTGCAATGGTCAGTCCCAGGTTATTACTGTAACGTTCAGATTCTAGTTTTTTCTCCAGCTTTTCCTGTTTGTGTTTTTGTATATTGAGTTGAAGTGATTTGATCATTCCTCAATGCCGGGGTATTGAACATGCTAACTCTTTTAAACAGGCCCAGAAGAAGCTGTTGGCAATTGGATCGTGGGAGAACACAAAGAAGGCTTCTGTGGAAGCTCAGTTGAAAAAGATAAGAGGTAAGAAAGTTATGCTTTTGCATTAGATGTAGAGGAATGATCCAATGCTAAACATTCATAGCTAAGTAAGTTAATCAAGCCTTCAATCTTCTTACTCGAGGGGCACTTGTACAAGATCCGGGCCATTCATTTATTTTGACCCAATGCAGATGGGCCATGTCGCTGAAAAAACACCAGATGAGGAATGGGGTTTTGGGTATTTATAGTGATACTTTAAGGGTGAGTTTATATATGCAGATGTGTTTTTTTATTTGAAAATCTTACGAGGAAAATGTCTTTGGGTTCATCAGCCTCTTTGAATTTAAGATGTTTGGTGTAGGTCTTTGGGTTCATCAAGTCAGCGAGCAGACTCAGTTGACCCGATGAGATTTTGAGCCAAGTCATCAGGTTTAGGAATGCAGGCCTCAGTTTGGTTTAGGTTTTATGCTATTCTGTAACAAGGACTATTTGGAGCCTTTGCTTTACTTTCTTCAAGTGCATAAGATACCAGGGGCATGTGAGTCTGCTTTGAAAATTTCATGATTTTTTTTTCTTTGGCATTCTCAGCTTGATGTATTTCTTTCCAATTCTTGGTTGCGAAATGAGTATATTTTCTTTTTGTTACTATAAACAGAATGGTTCTATGTTTCTACCATTGTTGTTATTGAATACTATATCAACTTGGTGTTTCTACCAACTAAGAAAAAAGAAATCATAAGAAAATGTGACTATAATGGTTTGCTTTTATTACCCTCTGGTTTTCCACCTTGCTGGTTTCTTCTTTCTTTCTTTCTTTTTCTTTTTTCTTTTTCCTGACAACTTTAAATGGTTGGTAGTATAATAGTTGCTGCAGAACCGTTTAGGTAACTAAGCAACAGCTGATCACCAACCTGATGTTGCAAACTAGTCTATTTAAATACTTTTTACCTTAGAAAAATATGGAATTTGCTGCCCATCCACTTCCAACTATATTCAAATTGCTTAAGATGAAATCCTTTAAGAAGCTCTGATTTCATTCTTAAATAGGGAATTTGGAGTACCCCTATTTATATGTACACTATAAGAAAGGATGGCACAACATCTCCCTGAACTTCCCACCCCAACTCACTGGATGGAATTTTGTCGGTGGTGACCCCTGTGGAGAGAGCTGGAAAGGAATCAAATGCTCTAGAGATGCCATCCAATCCAAGTAAATCCTTGGAATGGATTGAGTTTCATAGTATCCCTTTGTCTTAGTGTTGCACATTTTATTTCCTCTTACTTTTGTATGGTTCTTTGTCATCTCACTCATTGATCCACATTTTATTTTCTGTTTCAGCGGCATTTCCTCAGGTAGGGTTGCTTAGGCAATGTGTCTGAACTTTGAATGATCTCCAGCTTATCTTGTTTTGAATACCCAGCATGCTTGCTCACTTTTTATCCTTTAGAGTCCGATTTCACTTTTATGCATTGATGATCTTCTTCTTTTCTTTTTCTTTTTCTTTTTCTTTCTTTCATTTCTTTCTTTGTAATCTGTAGATGGGAAATGCTGCAGCTGCATTTGGTGGAGGCTTGCCTCCTGGAATAAGTGGTACAAATGACGGGTGCACCATCCAATCTGTGGATGGGAAATGCCTGGGGAGATCTTTTTTCTTCGATGTTTTCGTTTTCTGCCCTTCTACTTTGATTTTCCTGGATTTCTTGTCAGATCTAAGGTTCTTACATGATATATGGTGTAGATATCTTGAAAAATGAATGATATCTTTTTATAGATCGCTGATAAAATGCTCTATACCCTATCCATTGTCTTCCGACAGGGATGCTAACACTGTTAATGATGTTATGGAATTTGTACTTCAAAACTTCCGGGAGATGAATAAACTTTGGGTCCGAATGCATCATTAGGTTAGTTGAAATTTTAGAGAACTATCACTATTGTGTTTGGGCGCAAACAGTAAGTGCATGCCATAAATGCAAAACTGGAGCGTGGGGGTTTGTGAAGGGAAGAAGCAGTGCAGGTTGAATTTCATGCTATTCTACATGTTTGGTGAAATTCCTCAACCAGACTCTGTTTCTCACCAATGAATCGTACCAGCTCCAAGTTGATTTCCCCAGGCATTACGTCATGGAAGCACCTCAAGTCAGTAAAAAAAAATTGTTTATGATTAGTTATAAGTAACTTTTTTACTTACAAGTACTTAATCAATTCAGTTATATGTGGATCCATCATGATGTTTTTGTTTCATCCATGCTGTCCATCCATTTTTTCAAATCATTTCAGGGAATTAGCCCAAAAATTAGGCACATTCAAATATCAAGTTGAATGAGAAACAGTGGTGATTGAACTCCCACCATTAAAACCTTCATCAGGCTAAATGCTTTAGATCAAGCTAATATTTGTGTTTTCCATTCATCCTAGTCTGTATGACCTAACAACAAGTTGGATGGCAAATAGACATTACAGTGGGCCTTAGAAAGTCTTTAATGGGGATTATGTTCTTCTAGCGAACATGTATGCAAGTGCTAGCCAATGGAACAAAGTGACAAGAGTGAGAGAGGCAATGAGAAACAGAGGAGTTCAGAAACCAGAGCCAGGTAACAACCTCATCGAGCTACATCCAACAATTTAGCTTGAATCAGAATTTTCAAGGATTGTTGTGGATGCATTTCTTTTTTGTGTAGCAGATTTTCTATGTTGTTAGACTTCCCTCTTCTCTTTCTGTACTTTTCTCTCCCAACTTTTCTTTTTCTTCATTTTCTTTCTCCACCTGATTTGAAAATAGAAAGGGAATTCATATTTATTACTCTCCTTCCACTGATAGACAATTCACTTTCTAGGATAAAATGGTAAATTCAATAGAGCTATTGCATCTATTTGTTTTTTTTTTTTTTTTTTTTGGCACCATTTAAAAATTGGCAGTGACTCATCCACCTTACATATTAGATTGATTTACAGCTATACACACCATCCATATTGTGGCTCTCATTGTTGATGGAGCATTTCTAAAATCAGACATTTCTAAATCACACTGATCAAGCAATCCTAACCATCCAATTAATGGATATCATATGGATAGATGGTTAAAAATAAAAGTGAATGGTCCAAATTTGGAAGGACAAATCTGATGGTTTATGTTATCTTCTCAGTGAAGATTTTTTATTATGCACTTGTGCTCCATCCATAGATTTGGATGGTCTGGATTGCCATACAAGCATGCCATGTGTATGTCTAAAGTCTCACCACCATTTTCTAAATGGTGCAAAACTAACACTTGACTCCCCTTGCTCAAGACCTGACAGATGACTCTTTTTTTTTTCTTTTTAAATTTATGGGCAGTGAAAATTATAATGATGGAGAAATTCCAAGTATCGCATGGTAGCTTATGCTGAAATGAACATGAGATAGTGCCCATATCTGATGATCAGGATTCCTCTGTTGGGACGGTTTAATTGGGCTTTTTTTAAAACAGTTTGTATTTTTGGGTGGCATTTTTGTCACGCAATTTTGCATGTTATATGTTGAAAGAAATGAAATCAGAAGTTTGGATCTCTCTCTCTCTCTCAGTTTGCTTTAATATTCTGGCAGAGTGTGATGAATGATACGCAGGATATATATATATATATATATATATATATATTTGTGTGTGTGTGTGTGTAGTTTTGCAATATTCCCCACCTTCTTTCATCTACCACTATGCGTCCAAGTCACAACTTCTTAAATGCAGCAAAACTTGCATTTGAAATAACCATATAATCTTCCAAACATCAGTCAGTTTCAGCTGATCATCAGATTGGTGGAGATTATTTGGATGCAGCAAAACTTTCATTCATGAGAAGACAGGACCCAAACCATGATTCCATATGTTCCAAATTGGTTCTAAAATATTTTTAAATTACATTTTGTGCATCTTCACTCGTTATAAATGGAGTTGGACTAGTACAGCTTTTGTTGTTTTGAATTATTGCAATTTGACTCTTCGATGAAACTGCAACTTTGTTCCCAAAGGCTGCAAGGCTGAGGAACCTGACTTACTCTGCACCATTGTATGTGGGTGTCACAAACATCTCATAAAGAAAGGGCATGACTGTGAAGAAGTCACGGAGACACAGGAGTGCACCAAAGTTTTCATTGGGAAGGTAAAATTTGAGCTATGAACTAAGGATTCAACCCAGAGCATGAATCTTAGTTGACTATATGCTTATTGTTTCCTTTATTATACTGGTATTATGTTTCAGGTTCCTATAATGCTGCGGTCTAGTTATTTTACGTTGTACCAGAATTCAGAAAAAGATCTAACAGAACTCGGGGAATGTCCATATGACCAAGGTGGATATTGTGACTGATTCTGTCTTGTGCCTTACCATGCTAGTGCTAAAGTTTGGCATTCCTTGTGGTCTGCAGGGCTCTTCAGGGCAGTATATTCGGGCTACTCTTCCTTATATTTGGACAGAAATGCCAATAATTATTGTGTTTCGAGCATTAGGGTTTGTTGCCAACAAGGATATATTAGAGCATATATGCTATGACTTTTCTGATACTCAGATGATGAAATTAATTCCATCTAATGCAATTCCATACCATTTAATCCCGTGGTCCATACTCAGTTATTCTTAAGTATTCACTGCATGTTTTGTTGGCCAGATTGTAGTTCTGATTGGAAAAGGTCCTAGTGGCCTGGATATCTGTAGAGATATTTCAAAATTAGCTAAAGAAGTACATCTAACATTAAGATCCATAGATGTTGAAGTTGCGAAGTTGGAGGGCCATGATAATATTTGGCAGAATCCGATGGTATGTTGACCCCTTTACTCTCACTACATCCTGTAGTTCCCACTACATAATTCCTTGCATTAAGGTGTCTGTGCACATGTCTGTGCTAGATTATGGATGTTGTATCTATCAGGGAATGCTCAAAATAAAATGCTAGATTATGGTTTTTTTTTTTTTCCCTTTATAACTCATTTTTCTTTTCTTGTTTTGTTGGTGGCTGTGTTTAAGGATTCAAGCATTTGAAATGATGGCAATTGCTATGGTACGGAACAACCTCGTATGTTTATACTAATATGGAATGGTTTATTGGGTTTTGTTTATGTTGATTAAATAATAATATTCTGATTTTTATTAGCAAAGATCGAAGTGTGAAAGAACTCTCAAGACAGAGCAAACATTTCTGAATTTTGCAACAGGAGATCATCACTACAAGGATACATGTGGGTCACCTTTTCTTTTCTGTTTTTTTTAAAACCTTTTGATAAGAAAGATTTTCTCTATTGCTACGGATTTCAGGTCACCGTGATTTAGCTACGGATATAAACCGCAGTAATTGTTAAAGAACTATGATACCAGTAGCTACGGTTGTACTGTTGATTGTCATATTTAGCGACGGATTTTATCCGTAGCTCTTGACCTACTTAAGGTAATGTAGCAAAAAACTGATAATTTAGCGGCGCCCAGCACAACCGTCAGTAAAGGTCCTGACCGCCGGCAAAGCGCTATGCCCGCGGTTTTGACCGCCGGTAAAGGATAGTTTTCTTGCAGTGTGAAAAGTATACTCAGGCTTTCATTTCTCATAAGTGGGCCCATGGTTAGAAATCCATGCACCCCGTCTCTTGTTTTAGTTTGACCGCTTTAATTCTTGTCTGACTCTTTTTGTGTCTGTTTTAACCTTACCTACATTAGCCACATTCAAGTGTTTTTTTTTTCTTTCACAGTATGACATTTTGAATTGAAAAAATATTTATTGGTCCTACTTTAATGACCAGGAATGTTCATCCATTCGAGTGCCTGCACATCAAGCATTGTACTGCCTTGAGCATCATATGACTCTTCAAAATATGTCCTTAGCAACCTAACCGCTATGACCTATTTATTTCTCAGACATTACTTGAAACATTTCAAGATTTTAGTGCATAAATACCACTGTTAAACAAGTCTTGTTAACTAGAAGCAAACACAGCAAAACCTAGCACCACACCTATGGGTGCTAGGCCATGGACCCACCAAAACCAATGATCAAACTGTAATCCTCTAATATGTAAACCAATGAAAAGAAAAACAAAAAATGAAAATGACATCTGTAGATACTTGACCTACTCTTTTTTCTTCTTTTTTTTCCTGCTCATGTTGGGGACGATTGAACACAACCTCTTCAATTTTCTTTTCCTACAAATTATAGATATTGCCCAAACATTAGAAAAAAAATTGATAATATTTGAAGCACACCAATATTTGAGAAAAATGTTATTTCAATTACATAAACAAACCTTTTAATAAGTTCTATGGAGAGAATAATGCTAGAGCAAATATATGTTCTACTTTTTTCATTTTATTACAGCTAAGAAAAATAAATGAAAGAAGTAAACTCATATAGCATCGATCACTTTAAGAAACTTCTCGGTGGAAACCTGGATAACAAAAATGTCATCAGATGTATAGAATTTGTTTTAGAATCAAACAGTTTTCTTAATTAAAGAAATTACAATGCTATAATGTACACATATAAATTATTGGAAAAATAGTAGACCTTGTGTTCCATGCTCTATAACAAAAGTACGTGTATCACATAATGCTGGACAATTTCTTTTGTCATGCTTCTTTCCACACTTACCACAACCATTGCATCTTCTTTGATCTTTTTAAAAAAAAAAACCCTTTTCCCTCTCTGATATCATTCTCTTTCCAGTTCCTTTTGTTTTAGCAGGTTTTAGATCATTGATTTTCATTTTCTGCTTTCTAGTTGGCTTCCTTGCTGGTTTTCTTATAATTTCAGCACATGGTTCCGATTCTATAATTCGAACATCCCTTAAAATGTCATACAACCTTTCCTTAGCCAAGAGATACCCTTGTTTTGAGGAAGACCCTTCATCGACAAGTAATCAACAAATCTGAGATAAATCACTATGACATAGTGAGATGGAATCATCACAATTTGGCTTGATTGCGACCTCGTCATTGTCGTGAACAGAACCTACTCTTGCATACCGTGTCCATCTCTTCAAAATGTAATACTCTGGCATTATAGGTATATGAACATGTCGAAGTACGCATAATACTCTACACCGTATACCTTCGAACTGAAATTTGAGACAACTACATGCAATCAGCATGTTTTTTACTAACTTCATATCTAACTACTCGGTTGCAGTCGTTTCCTTCCAAGCTTGCAACTTTGAATACCTTATAGACATAAATATCATAATTTTCCCTTTCACCTTCTGCAACATAATCCAATCCTTCAAATAATTCATTCTGAAATTTATAAATATCATCCTCGTGTATGTCTCACCCATTACTTTTTCCATTTCACATGGCATTTTTAACTGGCTTACTACTTATCGTTTCATGATTTGCAGCAAGCTCGTTATGCCTTTGGCGAACAAGTGCCCTATCAAACCGAACAATGAAATCTATAAATAAATTACGCTTCGAGATATAACTATGAAAGAATGCATTCATACTTTCACTGCGCTAGCTACTTGACATACCTATGAAAAATACATGCCGTTCAAACACGAGTATCCATTTACGACGGACTGCATATATAGAGTTCAACCATACATTATCTTCCATACCATTCTCTATCATCAATTTTTCCCATGAATCTTCGAAATCTTCAAACGTTTGCGAATTCCATACACGATCGTTGAATGGTCGAATAAATTCATCCCTATGTGCAATGACTCCTAATTTCTCAGGTACCTTCTGCATTATATGCCAAATACAATACTGATGGAATGTATTTGAAACTACAATAGAAATGGCCTTCATTATTGCTGGATCTTGATCTGTTATTATGGCTTTAGGTGACTCTCCTTAAATCACTTTACGCCACGACTCAAACAACCAAATAAAATATTCAGTGGTTTTATCGTGTATGAAACCACATCCAAGAGTAATAGACCGCCCATGATGATTTACTCCCGTAAATGGAGCAAATATCAAACCATATCGGTTGGTATTATAAATAGTGTCAAAAACTATAACATCACCAAAATATTTGTACGACTAACCTGCAATATGATCAGCCCAAAACAATGTAATAAGCCATTTTCTTCATCAACTTTCACTTCATATTCAAATGTTAGATGCAACTCCCTCATTTCTTCAAAATGTTCGTACAACATCTGAGCATCACGACCCTTGGATTTCTGTCTCTTATCCCTTTCATAATTTGTCAAATCTTTTTCAATGCAACCTATATTTTGGTACCCACTCAACTATGCTGAAAGAACGACCATTGTTTGTGTCGTCTTAATGTTGGATGCTTGGAAGTTGTCTTGTAAGCTTCTCTGCGTTTTTGTCACCATACGATGGGAGTTCAATAGATGCTTCTTACGAGATGTGGCTAGGTCATGACTATGCACCTCAATGAATTTTTTAACTATGTATTTAGAAATGGATTTTTGAAACGCCACAATCATAATGGCAGGACAATTATCTCTTGTTTCACCCCTTCTCCTTTTTAGTTGGCCTTTTTTATGTTGTGCCTTCTGATCTGTATTTCCCTCTCTCGCACATACAAATCTTTTCCAAACTATCGATCTATTTTTCTTCAAGTTCAATTCATCTTCTATCTGACCGTTGCTATCATCCATCTTACTTTCGCTAGCATACTTGCAAGAGCATTTCCTAACACTAAAACCAGCACATCTTGCATAGTTATTGTAAAATTCATAGGCTTCTTCCAATGAAGAGAATATAGTTTTCCCTACAATTGGTTTTTTAGATTCTTCTACTTCAGGAATCCATTCACTTCTAGAAACAATTCCTTCGCATGATTCAGTTGCCTTAATGGGATCCTCTCCATCGGCATTCATTTGTTAATAGTAGTACGACCTACAAAAAAATTGATGCTTTCTCAAAGGCATTGTCCAAGTCCAATATGAGGAATAGAAAATAGCAAAAAGTACTGCATAGAACAATAATTTCATTCTAAGCGGCCTTTGAGAGTGACTCATCTGAACTGAAAAAGAAATTACATGTTGACATATGTTAGGGGATTCGCGGGAATAGAGATTTAGGATAACATTAGTCACAATTGTGTCAATGTGGTACACATTTTCAAGATCCAGGCCACTCATCAGGTGGGTCCCACTATCAACAGTCCCTGGACCAGAAAAAACCCTATCAACTGTACTAGCATGTACATTGAATAACCTATTAGTCCATTTTTTTTTTTGTTACAACTAGGGCTTGATTTTGGGTAAGATGTTATTCATGGTGGACCCATCTAATGAGTGGAACGGATCTCTTCCTAGACCACCATGACTCCCGCATGTGCTGAGAATAACATCTTCAACTCTCTCATATTTAGAATCTTATATCACTTGTAATTAATTCAATCTCATTGCCTATGCTAAATAGATTATTATTATAATTATTCATTGTTACACATTGCTTCTTTTGGATATGTTTTTTTAAGGCAATGTTATCAATTTTTTTCCTTATAAGTTTATAATGTGAAGTTTTTCTTAAAGGTTGTGCTAATTACGTTTGGTTTTTTCAATCAAAAGGAAAAAGGAAAAACTTTTTTTTTCGTCAATTTCATGATATCTCTTTAAATCTGATTGTTTCTGATTAAGCTTCTTTTTTTTTTCTTTTTTACACATTGCAGAAATCAGAATATCAAAACTCTAACCAAATTTAGTTTTCCCAAATCTAGGAAGCCCTAACCGATCCAAAACAATAGAGAAGGGGGAAGAGAGAGAGAGAGAGAGAGAGAGAGAGAGAGAGAGAGAGAGCAAATTCTCGGAGAACGGAAGAATGGCATAATTAAAAAGTTGTCACGGATGTTGAGTTGAGAGAGAGAGAGAGAGAGAGAGAGAGAGAGAGAGAGAGAGAGAGAGGTGTAAGGTGTTTTTGATAGGGTGGGTTTGAGAGAAGATTTTCTTTTAGGATAGAGAGAGAGTATGAGAGGGGGGCTTGCGTGTGAGAGAATCAGGACACCGATTTCCTGCCTTTTGCAGGAAGTTCCTGCGTTGGAAACCTAGGTGGGGCCTACCATCATGTTTGTGAGAAATCCAATCTATCCATCCGATTTGTGAGATCATTATAGGACATGGGGCCAAAAATGAACAAGATCCAATACTCAAGTGGAGCCAACAGAGAAATCCACATCGTCCATCCATTTTTCCTTAATCATTTCAGGGCATTGTCCCAAAACGGAGGCAGATCCAAATCTCAAGTGGGGCCAACAAAGGACCCTCAATTACGCTTAATGCGTCCTACCCCGCCCCTACCAAGCTCGGAACGGGCAGGAGCTTTGAGTGGTCACCGTGAAGTATGGGTTTTATCCACACCATTCATCCATTTTTCAGCATCATTGTATAGCATAGAACCAAAATTTAGACAGATGCAAGGTTCAAGTGGACCACACCATAGGAAGCAGTGGTGATAATACAAGGTTCTAGGTTCCACCGTGATTTATATTTGCCATCCAACCTATTCATAAATTTACATAGATATGGATGAAGAGAAAACACAAATATCAGCTCCATCCAAAACTTCTTTGGCCCCCATAAATTTTTCAACGGTAAGGGTTTAATCCCCACTGTGTAGCCGACATCTATGTTGGATCCGCCACATTTTTGAGCTAATAGCTTAAAATGATGAAAAAAAATGGATGAACAATGTGGATTGCACAATAGAAAACATTACGGTGGCCACTCAAAGCTACCTCCTGTTCCAGAGACGGGCAGAGGTAGGACGCGATATGCGTCACTCACCTCCCGCGCGGATTAGCTGTTGATAGGTCAGACTCCCTAACGAAGTGAACGTCACCAAGTTCTGTGGGCCACACCATGATGTATGTTTTGTATCTACACCGCCCATCCATTTGGAGAGATCATATTAGGGCATGATCCAAACAATGAGTCAGATCCAAAGATCTAGTGGACCCCACCACAGAAAATAGTGGGGAGAGTGATACCCACCATTAAAAAGGGCCGAGGGCCACAAAAGTTCTCTATCAAGCTAGCTAATATTTGTGTTTTCCCTTCTTTCATGTCTGCATTAACACATGAACAGAGTAGATCTCAAATAAAAATTATGGTAGACCTTTTGAAGGTTTCAACGGTGGGTGTCATTCTCACCATTGTTTTCTATAGTGGGGTCCACCCCAGCCTTGGATCTACCTCATTCTTTGTACCATATCCTAAAATGATCTCTCCAAATGTATAGACGGTGGGGATACAACACATACATCATGTGGGGCACACAGAACTTGGTGAGGTCACTCCAGTCGTCTCTCTGGCTATCATTTTAGGGTGAAATCCAAAGAACGAGTGACATCCAAAGCTCCAGTGGACCCTACTACAAAAAACAATGGGGAGAGTAATGTCACCGTTAAAAACTTCTAAAGGTGACAAAAAGTTGTCGATCAAGCCTATATTTATATTTTCCCTTCTTTAATGTCTTTGTTAACTTTTGAACAGGATGAATTTTGAAAAAAAAAAATCATGGTGGGCCTTAGAAAGGTTTCATCGGTGGGCATCAATCTTCCCGTTATTTTTTTGTGGTGGGTCCACTCAAGCTTTGGATCTGCCTCATTCTCTGGCTCATGGCTTAAAATAATATCTCCAAATGGATGGACGTTGTGGATACAACCCATACATCATAGTGGGTCCACAGCTTGGTGACGTCACCTCCGTAGAGTGAGGTCCCGTGTTACGAAGTGGATTGCGTGGTGAGTACCTCAATACGCTTAGCGCTCTGAGTAAACTCTGTGAGGTCCACCATGGTTTATTTATTTTATCCACTCTCGTTCATACATTTTAACAGATAATTTTAATACTTAAGCCAAAAAATGAGGTATATCCAATCTTCAAATGGACCACACCGTAGGAAACAATTGAATTGAATGTCTACCGTTGAAAAATACTTGGAGGGCCACAGGAGTTTTGGATCAAGCTTATATTTGGTTTTTCCCTTCATCCATGTCTTTATGATCTTATGAACAGGTTGGATGAAAAATAAACATCCCTGTGGGGCTTAGAAAGGTTTCAACGGTGGAAATCATTATCCCCACTGTTTCTAGTGGTATGATCCACTTGATCTTTGGATATGCATCAATTTTGGGCTCAACCCCTTAAATTAGATGGAAAAACGGATGGACGGTCTAGATAGACCACATACATTCACCGGGGCTCAACTTTGTTTACTCAGTACGATAAGAGCGTCCTGCAAAGCTCAGTACGCAATCTGATTTCCACGTACAGATTAGCGTGTCTGGTAGTCGGTGCTCTATGGGCCCCACCATGATATATGTGTTTCATCCACTCCGTTCATCCATTTTTAAAGAAGGGAAAATATAAATATCTTGACCGAAAACTTTTTATGGCTTTTAGAAGTTTTTAACAGCGGTGTCACTCTCCTCACTGTTTTCTGTAGTGGGGTCTACTGGAGTTTTGGATGTCACTCCTTCTTTGGATTTCACCCTAAAATGATATCTCCATTTGGATGGATAGCATGGATACAAAATATACATCATATTGGATCCACAAATTCAACATCAGCTAGCCAATGTGCACCCTTAGAAGGGTCTCTTGCGGTGGGAATTGGACCGCAACAAGGTATCTCGCGAGATGGTTCGCAGGAGACCGTTTATCTCGCGAGATGGTTCGCAGGAGACCGTTACTCTCTCTCTCTCTCTCTCTCTCTCTCTCTCTCTCTCTCTCTATATATATATATATATATAGGAAAAGGTACTATATGCTTGACCGTATTATACCTTTCATAAGGTCGAGTGTTGACGGCACGTTATTGGTTCGGATGGTGAAATTTTTAAACAAATGAGGAGATTTTATAGGAAAACTGGAGAAAAAAACTAGTGAAATAGGTTATTAAAATATTCATCTACCTCTCTCACGCGTATTTTCTGTGAAAGCCTTGCGCCGGCCATTAAAACCTTCCTAAGGCCCACTATGATGTTTATCTGAAATCCAACTTATTCATAAGTTAAGACATGCATGAAAGAATGGAAAACACAAATTTCAACTTGATCGAAAACTTTTGTGCCCCTTAGAAATTTTTAATGGTGGGCATCACTTTATCCACTGTTTTCTGTGGTGGGTATATTCTAGCTTTGGATCTGACTCATTCTTTGTCTCATGCCTTAAATTGATATCTCCGAGTGAATGGACAATATGGATATAACACATACATCATGGTGGGTCTGGTGATGTAAACTTTCGTAGCTAATTTGCGTATAGCTAGCGTTGGAGTCCATTGCAACTTTTAATAGGACGCGTATTACGTCGTTCAAATGGACAAGGCTTTGTGTTGCCCACCGTGATGCAAGTGTTTTATCCACGTCATTAAAAGATTTTCTCATACGTTTTAAGTTATTATCCTAAAAATGAGGCAGGTCCATAACTCTAGTGGACCATAATAAAGGAGATTGTACTGATAATGACACTCACCGTTAAAACCTTTCTAAGTGTCAGCAGTATGTTGTTTTACCATCTAACCTATTCATAAGGTCATGTAGACGTGGATGAATTGAAAACACAAATATCAACTTGATCTGAAACTTCTCCAACTCACAAGAAGTTTTTAATGGTGGACGTTCAATCCCCACCTTGTAGTCCACTTAAGCCTTGGGCCTGCTTCATTTTTTAGTTCATATATTAAAATAATTTGAGAAAATCTTTGAACGGAGTAGATAAAACACTTACATCACGTTGGGCCCCATAAAGCCCTGCCCGAACGGTGTAAGACGCGCGTTCCTAAAGGAAGTGGATGTAGGCAGATTAGATATGGAGAGGTGGACGCGGATTGTGTCCTACCCCTACCCGTCTCTAGCCCCGAACAGGCAGTTCTGTAGGCGGGCCCACCGTGATGTATCCATTTATCCAAGCCGTTCATCTATTTTCTAAAATCATATTAACGCGTTAACACAAAAATGAGGTAGATCCAACGCTCAAGTGGACCACACCAAATAATAAGCTTGGTTGCATTAAATGCAGAAAACATTTAAGGCTAGTTGCATTAAATGCAAGAGTCTTATATGGTGTGGTCCATTTGAGCGTTGAATCTACCTCATTTTTGTGTTAATGCGTTAGAATGATCTTAGAAAAAGGTTGAACGGCTTGGATAAACGGATACATCAAGTGGGCCCACCTATAGAACTGCCGGTTCGGGGCTAGAGATGGGCGGGGGTAGGACGCAATCCGCGTCCCTGACAGGTTGAGTAGCAAGTCAGCTACTGAAGTTACGTCACCAAGTTCTATCGGCCCCACTATGATGTATGTGTTGTATCCACACCGTCCATCCATTTTAAGATATAATTTTAGGGCATGAGACAAAATGAGGAAGATAAAAATCTGTAGTGGACCCCACTACAGAAAATAGTGGGGAAAGTGATTCCCACCGTTGAAACTATCCCAAGGCCACCGTAATGTTTATTTGAAATACAACCTGTTCAAAAGTTAAAGAAGACATGAAATAAGAGAAAACACAAATATCAGCTTGATCTAAAACTTTCGTGGCCTTTGGAAGTTTTTAATGGTGGGCATCACTGTCCCCACTCTTTTCTGTGCTGGGTCCATTGGAGCTTCGGATTTAACTCATTTTTTGGATATTGTTCTAAAATGATCTCTCCAAATGGATGGAAGGTGTGGATACAAAATATACACCATGGTGGGGCCCACAGTAACATCACTTCAGCAACATGTCTCGCTACTCAACCTGTTATAGCTAATCCGCATAAATCGGATTGCGTACTGAGTTACTAGTTACGCTTTTATCGTACTGAGTAAACTCAGTTGGGCCCACTGTGAATGTATGTGGTTTATCCGCACCGTCCATCCATTTTTCCTGCTAATTTTAGGGGTTGATCCCAAAATTACAGTAAATCCAAAGCTCAAGTGGACCATGCTACAGGAAACAGTGTGGAATAATGATTTCCACCGTTGAAACCTTCCTAGGGCCCACATTAATGTTTATTTGCCATCCAACATGTTAATAATATCAAAAAGACATGGATGAAGATAAAACACAAACATCAGCTTAATCCAAAACTTCTATGGCCTCCAAGAATTTTTCAATGGTAGAGGTTTAATTACACTATTTACTGTGGTGTGGTCTACTTGAGCTTTGTATATGCTTTGTTTTTCTTCTTAAGACCTAAACTTATCTGTTAACACAGATGAATGGAGTGGATAAACTAAATAAATAACGGTGGACCCACAGAGTTTATTCAGTACACTAATGGTACCGCTTGGAATATGCAATTGCACTCGAATTGGATAGAATGAGTGGGAATTGAACTTCTATCATTGAGAAATTCTGACGTGTCAGGGTTGCACTGTTTCTGTCATGGACAACCATAGTGTTTGTGAGAAATCCATCCCATCCATCAATTTTTGGAGATCATTTTAGGATACGGGGATAAAAATGAGGCGGATTCAAGACTCAAGTGGGCCGCACTAAAGTAAAAGGTGGGTAGAGAAATTTCTACCATTGAGACCTTCCTAGGTCAAAAGTGACGTTTCAATTGCATTATACTGTTCGTAACAATATTCCTACTGAGATGAACTGAAAAAAAAAAAAAAAATTATCCTAATTTAAAACTTCTATGGCCCCACGAATATTTCAACTGTGGACGTTCAATTCTCACGTTTTTGGCCCACTTGAGTCTTGGATCCGGCTCATTTTTGGCCTCTTGTCCTAAAATGATATGGAAAAATGGATGGACGGGGTGGATTTCTCAAAAAAAAAAAAAAAAAGGACCACGGTAGGCTCCACATAAGTTTCTAACGCAAAGTTTTTGGCATAAAATAAACGTGAGAGAGATAGAGGTGGAGGGATATTTTAATAACCAGTTACACCGGTTCTGTTTATGCAATTTCCCTATAAAATTTCTCGATTTGTTTAAAACTTTCATCATCCGACGAATAACGTGCTGCCAGCACTCGACTTTATAGAGGGTATAATACGGTCGAGCGTATAGAACCTTTTCCCTATATATATATATATATATATATATATAGACACACACACGAACTCACACCACAACGTGATTTCACAGCAATTAAAAAATTCACAACTCCAAAAACCTCACTAGCCGATCAAACCTAGAATTTTGTGTGTGTGTGTGTGTAGAAACACACACACGAACTCACACAACAACGTAATATCGCAGCAATTAAAAAATTCACAACTCGAAAAACCTGACTAACTGGTAAAACCTAGAGTTGTGGTGCCTGGACAGATGATCGAGGTTCCAGATCTGATTGCAATGATGATTGGATGTTGAATGACCACGGATCAAAGCCTGTGATTAGGCTCTGGAGCTAATTAGCTCGTGATTTAGGGGGACGAAGGGAAGATACAAAAATCAGCCTGATCAAACGCTGGCGGTCCAAAATTATCCAACTCGTGGGCAATCAAATGGAAGACCAAAAGAAAAATATTGAATGGTCCTGATTCCATCATTGATTACAAATTGAAGGGCTGTGCTACACCAACAATGGAACCCCTGATCTAACGGTTTAACGGTTTGGATTCCAACTCTGATTTCAAATTGAAGGTTGTTATTGGACGCCGATTGACTACGACAGCCTGAAGTTAGGTGGGGGCCCACCGTCATATTTTTTAGATTATGCTAACGGGTGGGCTAAAAAATTGAGGCAGATAACGGTGGACCCAGGGTAGGTTTCAACGGCAGCCATTTCAATATTACCCTCTTTTTTCCTGTGGTGCGGCTTACTTGAGTTTTGGATTCTCCTCAGGTTTGGGCCCATGTTATTAAATGATCTGGAAAAATTGATGGACGGAATGGATATCTCATAAACATCACGGTGGCCCCAACTAGCTTCCTGTTGCTGTCAAATATGCCGCGTTATTACTTGGATTGTGATAGGGTACGATACAACGGTACCTACCACAGTATCGTACGGCAGCACCGCAGAACTTTCCTACCCTGCAACTTTTCAACCCTGCATCCTTGTAATGATCTGAACCGTTCATGTTGTCATTGCTATGATATAGAAACTAGGATCTGATAATCACGCTTCATTCATGATCTTAGCCTTTGAACCTGTGTTTTGAATCTAAGCCATTAAATAGTTTCTTCACACAATCACCGATTAAACAAAGAGCTTTTTCCTACTATACTCCTCACTTATGAGCCACGCACCTTACTAAGCCCTTCCATACTTACCTTCCAAGAATACTCCTCTGCTACACGGACGCCTTACTCACAGGACCAAAATGCCCATGCTTTATCAATTTCACTCCATTCTCTCCCTTGCACCCAAATATACATCCCAACTCATCTCTATCATCCATAGTCCTTCTTTTCACCCATTTTCTTCATTAAATCTCCATAGAATCTTCATCCTACTATCACATTACATGTTCCATCTTCCATCTTACTCAAGGCTATCTTCATTCTTTTTACGAGAGAACGTGGATGCATTGATAAACATAAAATCTTGAAGGCTTTTCTTCGAAGATTGTGTTTCACATAAACGCACTCTTCTTCTTCTTCTTCTTGAACACGGATTTCACTGATACGGCAGCTATGAGAGGTAAGGATGTTTAAAATCTGAAGAATTTACTTAGAATTCACAGTCAATTTCATGCACTTCTAAGTCAATTTCACGCAGTTATCTATGAACTTAGAGAAGTTCGCAATCAATTTGACAAAGTTTTGCGATAAATTTCATGAAGTTCGCTGTCAATTTGATGAAAATAAATTTCATGAAGTTCTCGGTCAATTTTACGCATTTTACTATCAACTTCAAGAAGTTCATGGTCAATTTGACGATGTTTCGTGATAAATATAATGAATTTCACGGTCAATTTCATGCACTTCTCGATAAATTTCACACATTTATCCGTCATTTTTATTCAAATATGACTGACTCATCGGTTAGTTCACTCAATTCGCGGTTCAATTTCACTCACTTCGCAGTCAATTTCACTCACTTCGTGGCCAATTTCAATCAGTTTATGCTCAAGTTCACATAGTTCGCGGTCAATTTCACTCAGTTCGCGGTCAATTTCAATTAGTTTGCGCTGAAGTTCACTCACTTCATGGCCAATTTCACTCACTTCACGATCAATTTTAATCACTTCGAGGTCAATTTCACTCACTTCGCGCTCAAGTTCACTCACTTCGTGGCCAATTTCAATCAGTTTACGCTCAAGTTCACTCAGTTCGCGGTCAATTTCACTCAATTCGCGGTCAATTTCAATTAGTTTGTGCTCAAGTTCACTCACTTCGTGGTCAATTTCACTCACTTCACGATCAATTTCAATCACTTCAAGGTCAATTTCAGTCAATTTGCGCTCAAGTTCACTTAATTCGTGGTCAATTTCACTCAGTTCGCGGTCAATTTTAATTAGTTTGCGCTCAAGTTCGCTCACTTCGTGGTCAATTTCGATCACTTCACTATCAATTTCAATCACTTCGAGGTCAATTTTAGTTAATTTGCGCTCAATTTCACTCACTTCGCGGTCAATTTCACTCACTTAGCAATCAATTTCAATCAGTTTGCGGTCAAGTTCACTCACTTCGCGGTCAATTTCACTCCGCGGTCAATTTTAATCAGTTTGTGGTCAAGTTCACTCACCTTGTGGTCAATTTCACTCACTTCAGGACTGAGAAGTGAGAGAAAATGAATGTGAAGTGAGTGAAAATCACCGCGAACTGAGTAGGAATACATTCTTGCAATTGATTGATTGAGAACTTCAAATTTTTGACCAATAAGTTGATCATACTTGACATAGTATAATGGTGGATTTCCTACTACTCAGTCAAATCCACCTTATACATGTGAATACTAAATAAGTTATATTATTGTGTTTGTTTTCAAAAAATGGCTTCGATAATCATCCTATGCTCATATGGTGGGGAGTTAGTAAGCAAAAACAATGGATGGGTGTACAAGGGTGGAAACTCGAAAACGACTGCTGTGGGCGTCGAGAATACATATGATGAGCTTCTATCTAAAATGTATAGGATTGTGAAGAGTACGCTTGAGGATTATGATATTAGGTTGAAAACATTATACCCTTGCTCAAACCAATTAATCCTTCCGACTATAATTGAAGACAACGAAGATGTGAGAATGTTCTTGGCAGCACAGTCGGTGCATATGGATCACTACATCCCTTTATTCATCGAGACACTGCAATGCGTTAATGAGATAATACCCGAAAACCCGATGGCCTACAGTGGTTTCGAACATGACGCCCCAGCAGTTGGAAGTTTGGGTGAGGAATATGGCGTTAAATATGAATATATGGGATCACCTTCACAAGTTCCTCTAAGCAACACTCCAGCACTCGAGCCAGCGCAAACATCAAACTTCATGACAAGTCAAGTGAGTGCGTCGACTGACTTCAAGCTCAGAAGTGAATATACGGCATCACCTCCATCTACAAGAGTAGATTTGCCTTCATCATCCAATGCCAGATATGTACGTGGAAGTGACATTCCATTGCCTGAGCAGGCTCAAACACCAGACTTCATCACTGGCCATGCCATTGTGCCTTTCGAGGATGTGCATTCACCAATGCAAACCTGTTATTGCATTCATATCCACCTGATGACCTGATTGATATAGTCGTTGGACAAATGTTTAAGAACAAGAGCCGGTGTAAGTATGTTTTGAGCCAATTTATAATTCGTAACAACTTTCAATACAGGGTCCTATATTCCACATACATCATGGTGGGGCATGTGGGATGCTTGGCTAAGGTTGACTTTCACGTAGTTTTTGAGATGAATGCATTCTAATGGAATGCGTAAGATTAATGGATGGGATGGCAAATATGCCCCACCATCGACCCCACAATCTACCCAATTTCAAATGTGAGCATCCCATTTAAACTATTGTCATGGTGGCGGCGTTCAAATTACATGGAAGCCGACTGTGGGGTCAGGACTTTATGGGGCCATCATAGTGTATGTGTTTTTTCCACACCGTTCATCTGTTTTTCCAACTCATTTTATAATATAGGCTTGAAATTGGAGCATATCCAAAGCTCAAGTAGACCACACCAAGGGAAAGAGTGGAGAATGAACACTTGCAATTGAAAACTTCTGAGGGTCAGGGAAGTTTTGCCAACTCATATAAGTTTGTGTGACCTCATGAGCAAGTTGAATGACAAATAAACATCACTGTGACCCTAGAAAGGTTTCAATGCTGGGCGTCATTATCCCTACAATTTCCTATAGTTTGGTCCACTTGCATTTTGGATATACTTCAATTTTAAGGCCATGCCCTTAAATATCAGCTCAAAAAATGGATGAACTGCCTGGATAAACACATGGATCCCAATAAAGTCTTGACCCCATGTAGCTAAATGGTGTTGGGGTTCCCACGGTCCCAAACTCGGCCGCGTTGGGAGGTATGGAATTTGGTTGAACGTCGCAATACTATCAGAAATAGACCTGTACTTGTAGGGGTGTCAACGGGCCGAGCTATGGCCGAGCCAAGTTCTGTCCAAGCTTAGCCCACATTATTTAAAATAAGTCCTAACCTAGCTCGGCCCATGAAGGTTCAAAATAGTCCAGCTGGAGCCTTGCTCAGAAAACGCGAACATGGCTGTCGATCTCAAGCCATTAACTGCCTCGCCACCTCCTTCAATCCCAGTTGTCAGATCTGACCCAGGCCACCCTACTCCCTCTCTAGATTCTGACGATGACAATCTCTTCTCCCGCCTCAAATCCCTTCAAAGCCAGATCGATTTCATTGACATCCAATAGGAGTACGTCAAGGATGAGCAGAAGAACCTAAGCCAAGAGATCTGCTACAGACCTAGGAATAATTGAATCAACACCAGTCAGTCCAACTCCCGAGAGGTAAGATACGGGACAATCAAGATGGATCATATAACTTTAGAGGTAAGATACGGGATCCATGTTTAGAGGTTGGAGAGAGATGTAGAGGCGAGGCATTAGATAAGGGGCTTTTACAAACCTCAACCCCTTTTAAACATATAGTCTAAGCTCGGCCTGATTTAGAAAGCTCAAACCTAGCCTTGGACCTGATACTTCATTTCAAGCCCAGATGAATGTAGGCCATGCACTTAAGCCCAATGGGCTAACCCGGCCATTGTCACTCCTACGTACCAGACCTAATAACTTACATTGGTATGTGGCCAATCAAATCTCACCGTGTCCGCACAATCCTTGTCCAAATTAGAGAGTGGCAAACCTAATGGCCGGGATGATCTCATCACATGCGGTCCTTCCTTCCGACGTGTGAACATGCAAGTGGCACAATCGTTCTCAAATTTCCCATCACGTGCCGCCTCTACAATTGGGTAGTTGTGATTCTACGCTATATACGTTCTGGGAACACAATCCATCTCACGAGGCACATAACCTAACTCTTTTAATAAATATTGCCATGCCCATGCTCAGCTCTCCACACAAAACCCATGTACCTTTTTGTAATATAGCAATGGCTCATATATCCTATGCCATTCTCTTCCTTATCTCCATCATCTCCATCCTTCCTAGCTTGATTCTCCAAGACCCGAGCCCGCAACCACCACCTCCAACCAGGCCCATTAGCCCTACCTATTATCAGCCACGTGTTCATTGGTTCAAGCCCCCACCATGCTCTCTTCAACCTTGCCCAGCTTTTCTTATCAGATGTTTAAAATTTGTCGGTAATTAGGCCATCGACAGACCACTTGATCCCATCAAGCAGCTGTCGATTCAATCAACAGTCTAGCACTCAGTCTTATTGAGAAAATCCCGATTTATCCCTTTGCTTGCAAAACTACTTTTGGATCCAAATCGATATAATCAACCCCATCAAAGAGTCTTTGATGGTTGTCAATCCCATCAACAGAAATGCACGGTTTTGCAGAACTGTCGGAATTGTTTCCCTTTCCAAATGCGAAACTATATATGTGTGTAACTATGGGATTATGGTTTTCTTTTTTTCTTTTTTTTTTTGACCTTTTAAAACTTAGCCCAAAGTCAAACCTTTTTTTTTTTTTTTAAAGCCACAATTTCTATTCATAATAGAAAACCTTTACAACCAGCTATACATTCAGGTACGAGTGGAGACCAAATCCCCCACCGGACCTATCATATGACGCAACAAAAAGGAGGCTGCATGCCGACGAGAAGGAACTATCTCCTGGGCGTGCCCAGACCCAACCTATCCAGGAACATGAGGCCCTTCACTTCTCTTGGAATGGAGCCAACATCGAGAAAAAACTTGGATGATTGAGTTGCGCTCCCCAGCTTGTCCATCCTGTCAGCCGGCTTGTTCCCCTCTCTCAAAATGTGCTGGAAGGTCACCTCCCCCATTTCCTTCAACCCCTGAATCCTGCCAATCTAGTACTTTCACTTCCAACAGGGGAGGCTGTTGAGGGAAAGGAAGTTAACCACCAGCAGCGAATCAGATTCAATAATAACTTTGCGAAGGCCCCTATCGTAACAGTGATGAAGACCATCGAGAATAGCCCTAATCTCAGCCCGAGTATTGGACGCGACCCCATACCCTTCACAGAAACCGAACAGGAATTCCCCCCTCTTGCCTCTGCAAATACCTCCCCCACCTACCAGGCCCGGATTTCCCCTAGCCGACCCGTCCACATTCAATTTAACCCAACCCGAGGGAGGCCTACTCCATTTAACAACCTGAACTTTCGAAGACGGGGCGTTCGGCCTGCCAGTCCTCAGCCCCAGCTGCTCGAGGGCCTTGTTGTGTGTCCCCGCCTTGGCCGACTGAGCGGCGCCCCAGATGTCAAAAATGATTCGCGCCCACCCTTTGATCCAGGCCACTTGGGTCTAGATAGAGAACTGTGGGACTATGGTTAATTGCAATGTTTCCTAGGCTATTCAAAAGAAGGCAAAATGTTTTTGAGTGCTTGAGAAGTTGAAAGAGGGTTTTACAGATTACTGTAACTGATTCCATTTCTTGTATTTTTACTTTTAAAGTGATTTGATCATTTTATGTCGTGATTTTTTTTCTCATAAGATTTCTTCACGTAAAATCATGTGCACTTTGTGATTGTTTGTTTATGTTTGCTTAATCACATGATATCTAAATTGGAGTTAGTTACCGTGTATTCCCAACAGCTTTATGGTCCAATCATTACATGATATAGCCAATCCTCCAAATTTACATCATTGAATGATTCACTCTCCCACTTTCTCGAGATATACACCTGAATTTACGAAAGAAGACAATCTCTTCATATCATTTTCATTGCTTCACACTGTAATTACAATACTTTGTAATTACAATACTTCTACAAAATATATAAACTTATAAATGATATTTAATTGTCTGAAAGCCCTTTCTTAAAGTGTTAAATATAAGTCCCAAAGCCATCTCAATCAACATCTCACGTCCTGCTCGTATGACATTTTCTGTTATCATTGTAATTTCTCCAAAGTGGTTATACTACTTCGAACAAGATACTGTCATTTCCAAAAGCAGTATTCTAAGAAAGGACAAAAACCATTTCTTGTATATTCGTCATGTTATGAATTCTTCTCAAATCTTGTCTTATGTCGGTATGGCTAACCCAATCAACATTATTAGTTAAATGAAATTCTCTAATAAATCATAATGGGTGATTTAAGGACACTTTTCTTATTTGATACTTAAAAAGTATATATTCAAAAATATATTTTCAAGAAACAAATATCCTTGGACAACCAATTACATATTACAATTCCTTTACAAATCACATTTTTAGGCCGTACTTACTGACAGTGATTTCGAAACTATAGTCCACTCAAACAATTTTACTTGGCCAGAGAATTATGTAATTAAGTTTTGGATCGAGTTGATATTTAGATTTTTTTTTTTCCTTCATTTAGGTCTATGTGATCTTATGAACAAGTTGGATGGCAAATAAACATCAAAGTGAGCCTAAGAAGGTTTCAGCAGTGGACATCATTATCCCCGCTATTTCCTATGGTCTGGTAGACTTGAGCTTTGGATATGCTTCAATTTTAAGCCCATGCCCTAAAATGAGCTCACAGAATCGATGGACGGCGTGTATAAACACATACAGCACAGTTATCCCAATAAAGTCTTGACACCCTATAGCTAAGTGGTGTTGGCGTTACCATTGTCCAAAACATTGTTGCATTGGTAGGTGGGGGAATTTGATTGGCCGTCATGTTACTGTCAGAAATGGCCCCTATTAAACCTAACAGGGAGTGGATAAGGTGAGACCCTGGTCCCACCAAAGATGGTGCGGACCTTACCATGGGGCCCACTTTGATATATGTATTTTGTATCCACACCATCCATCTGTTTTACCATATTATTTTAGGGCAAGATCCAAATCTCAGGTGGACCATACTCTAGAAAACAGTACTGATTAAACACCCTACTATTAAAAACTTCTTAGTAAAAACCTTAATGTTTTCTTAGTGTTATATTTCCCATCTAAATATCAGCTTGATCTAGAACTTTTATGATCATTAATAGCCAAACATGATTGTTTCATATGTTAGGATTTGCTTATTTTTTGGACAATGCCATAAAACGATTTGGAAAATGGATGGATGGGGTGGATACATAATACATATATCATGGTGGGCTCCACGGTAAGGGCCGAACCATCTTGGGTGAGGCCCGGTTCTCACCTAATGCCCTCCCAACGTAACAACTAACAATGGCATGTGGCCAATCAAATCTTGCCACGTCCGCACAATCTGTGAATTTAGGTCCCATATTGCAATTTAAAGAAAAAATTACTAATTTTAGAAAATCTTATTTTTATCGTATTTTCTTATTCTTGCAAGTTTAAAATTTTCATATATTTGTTTTAAAATTACTTACAATAATGTCAAGAAAGTTTCGATAAGATTTATTTGGATTTTTATTTTTTAGCAACTTAGGTTATATAGGAGTTTTACTATTTTGGATAATTTTTGAATTAAGGTTTAGGCTTTTTTTTATTAGTGGTATAATCAAAAAATCTCACACACATTATTTAATGAAATACTCTTCTTTTTTTTCGTTTTATTTTCTTGTGGATTCAAGAACTCACTTTGTATATTCAATGTTTTAATCACTCAAGTAAGACAATCTCTCTTTTATTATTTTACACTCTTCCCTACGTCACTCTTCTATAGCAAGGAAATGTGATTCTACACAACATGCTAGCTAGTTCATATTTGTAAAGTTTTCTACATTATAAGTGAGCAGTTGATTTTTTATGGTGACAATTAGGCCTCAAGAGCATATAAGATCTCTACAGAAAAATAGTTTTGTTACGAGTTCTTCTCAAATCTTATGGCAAGTGGTTTCTCGAAAGCGGACTGCATGGAGTGAACCTCAGTGGCGTGTTGAAGTTACCAAGTTCTATAAGCTCCACCATGATGTGTAATATTTAGATGGTCTAACCATTTCACAAGGTCAAAGTTGTAAATTTTTGACGGACCAGATCCATTGTAAAACAAATTAACAACTCACTCGGTCGGTTGCATAGACGGTAACTGTTTGTCTCCAAGCAAAAATTAAACGACGGATCGAATCCGTCGAACTTTTGCGACGGATTCTACCCGTCACAAAAATGACATCTCTATGGAACAATCCACCAAAATTACTTAAAATTTTGCAACCGATACGGTCTGTATCTGAGCACAAGAGAAGAAATGGATTTCAATTCCGTCATCGATTTTTGACTTGTTCAGAAATTAGCGACGGATTTGGTTCGTCGATAAAATTTCTACAAAAAAATCACATTTAATAAATTAATACTAAAATAATCTAAGAAAAATAAACTACTGAAATTCTATTAACAAATACATCTTAAGCTAAAATAAAAAAACAAATTTCCACCATATTTTACACAAAAAAAGATGTAGGTAGGGGCAAAAGTAAATTAGAGACGGACTAAAACCGTCGTTAAAGATAATAAAATCTGTCGTCAAGGGTTCCAACAGTTTTTTGAGCCGTCCTTTGCGACGGCCAAAATCCGTCGCAAAATATCAATTTACGCCGGAGTAGATCCGTCGTCAATTTCATTTTTGCAACGTATTTTGTACCATAACTAAATTCTGCCACTTTTTACCGCCATAATTTCATGGTGGGCCGGACATTTTCCATTAGCGACGGATTACGCCCATCGTTAAACCAAGCTTTTTAAATGGACTGTACCATAGAAAGCAATGAGAATTGATGTCTGCTATTGAAAAATTTTTGGGGGCCACAAGTTTTGGATTGATCAAATATTTGTGTTTTTGTGGGTCTATGATATTATGAACAAGTTAGATCGCTGATAAATATCATGGTGGGTCTTAAGAAGGTTTCAACATTGGGAATCATTGTCCCCACTAGTTTGTGGTGTGGTCCACTTAAGCTTTCTATCTACTTTTTTCATATCATGGCCTCACTAAATCAATGGACTATCAATATAATAAATACATCATGGTGAAGCCTACGGAACTTGGTGACATCAACACACCACTGAGATAGGTGGTGTGTGGCACACCATGCAATCCACTTCCCGAATTGTGGGAGGATGGCAGTGTCAGTATGCAATCGCAAGTGGACCACATCACAAGAAACAAGGGTTATAATGATGCCTTCATCATAACCTTCCTAGGGCTGATTCATAAAGTCTAACCGGTTCATAAGGTCACATAGACATCAAGGGAAGTGAAAACACAAATATCAGTTTGATAAAGAAACTTGTGCCCCTCGAGAAACAGTAAGTGTTCTATCTTCACTGTTTTCTATGGTGTAGCCTAGCTTAGATCTACCTCTATTTTGAGACCGTGCCTTTAAATGATCTATTAAAATAGATGGAAGTTGTTGATAAAACACAAACATCATGGCAGGCCCACGGAGCCCCTACCAGGACCGACTGGGTAGGACAATCTGCGTCCCTACGTGAGCAGGCGATTCTAGGACGGGGATTGCATACGTGACACAGCACCTGTCAACTGGATGGTATTCTGTGGGCCCCACCATGATGTGTGTTTTATCCAGGTGGTCCATCTATTTTTTTCAGCTCATTTTAGGGTAAGTGTCCAAAAATGAGGTAGATCCAAATCTCAGGGCTACCACACCACAGGAAACAACAGTGTTGGATGTCCACCATTAAAGACTTCCTATAGGCCCACTATAATGTTTATTTGCCATGGATGAAGGGAAAACACCGATATCAGCTTAATCCAAAACTTTTGCACCCCCAACAAGTTTTTAGTGGTTGGTGTTCAATCACCACTGTTTCCTTTCGCAAGTACGCTTAATAGTTGAATCTACTTCATTTTTTGGCTCATGCTTTAAATGATCATGAAAAAATTTGGACGGTAGATAAAACACATACATCATGGTGGAGCCCACAGAGCAACGTCCAGTAGCATGCAATCCGCGTCCATGTTTCTGACCGTGGTGATCCCAGTGCCAACAACCCGCCTGGTGTTAGGACTCATTGGGGCCCATTGTGATGTATGTGTTTTATCCGGACCATGCATTCATTTTGTCAATTCATTTTACGCATGAGCCTGAAATTGAAGCAAATAAAAAACTCAAGTAGACCACACCTAGGAAACAATGGGGATCCAATGCTTCCGTTGAAAACTTCATAGCGGCAGCTGATATTTAGGTTTTCCCCTCGTATGTGAACAGGTTGGATGACAAATGAACATCACTATGACCATAAGAAAGTTTCAACGGTGGATGTCATTATGGGACCATTTCCTATGGTCTGGTCCACTTGAGCCGTGGATATCCTTCAATTTTGGAGATATACTCTACAATAAGCTTAAAAAATAGATGGAAGGCGTGGTTAATTAAACACATTACTACGGGGATCCCAATACAGTCTTGTCGCTGATATTGGTGTTTTCTGTTAGAAATGGCCGTACCAGACCTAGCAACTTACGGACGCGGACTGCCCACATAGAATACGGAGTAAACTATGTGGGGTCCACCGTGATGTATATGCCTTATCCATGCCGTCCATCCGTTTTACTAGATCATTATAAGCCATTATATATAGTCAATACAGTCTCTGGAAGGGACTGTATTGCATCCAGACCTAAAATGAATGGTCAGGATCATTAAAGAAGTATGAATTTCACGAGAGTTGCAATACAGTCTCTGGAAGAGAAGAATAATAAAAAGAAAAGTAAACAATCAAGACATATTTGGAAAACCATCCATCTCAGGTGGCCTGTATCCTCCCTTTATAAATATGGCCATGCCCATGCTCACCTCTCCTTACACAAAACCTGCGCACCTTGTGCAGTGTAGCAATGGCCCTTCTATCCTACACCATTCTCTTCCTTATCCCCCTCATCACCACCTTCCTAGCTCGAACCTTCTTCTCCAAGACCCGACCCCAGACCCGTCACCTCCCACCGGGCCCACTAGCCCTACCTATTATCGGTCACATGCACCTCTTTAGTTCAAGCCCCCACCATGTTCTCTGCAAACTTGCCCAGCGTTATGGTCCGATCATAAGCCTCCGCCTTGGGTCAGTCCCTCATGTCGTTGTCTCCTCCCCAGAAGCGGCAAGAGAATTCCTTCGGACCCATGAGCTCGCCTTCTCGTCCCGTCCTCAAAGCTTCACAAACCATTACCTCGGATATGGTGGCCATGGCTTTGCTTTCTCTCCCTATGGCCCCTACTGGAAGTTCATGAGAAAGCTCTGCATGTCTGAGCTCCTGAGCGGCCGCAGCCTCGGGAACTTGCTGCCCATAAGGCGGGAAGAGATGCACACGTTCTTGCTATTGCTGTCGAGAGCTTCAGATGGTGTCAAGGCAGTGAATGTCAGTGAAGAACTTAAGCTGATGGTGGGTAATGTGATATCTAGGATGTCGATGAGCCGGCGGTGTTATGGGACGGAAGCAGAGGGGGTGGAGATCGGGGGGCTGGTTGATGAGGTGTCTAAGCTGCTCATGGCACTCAACGTCGGGGATTTTATCAGATTGTTCCGTGACATGGATTTGCAAGGGCTGGGGAAGAGAATGAAGGTGACCCATAAGAGGTTTGATGAGATCATGGAGGAGATTGTTAGAGAACATGAAGAAAAGAAGGAGAAGGATGGTGTGAAGGATCTGATGGATATTTTGCTTGAGATATCCGAGGATGAGAGTGCAGAAATGAAGCTGAAGAAAGAACACATCAAGGCTTTTATTCGGGTACGTAATGCTGGTATCCGTTTTTCCTTGTCGGGTTTCATGCTCATCCATGTCAAAAACTCCTTTAACACTCTTACCTATGCAAACAAGGAATTTAAGAAAAGATGACACTCTTAATTAAACCTTATAAAGAAATATAAAATTTACAAATTGTTGATGTTCAAATCTGGTTTACCCTGCCTCACCTCCTGTGAGCTGCTGAGTATATGCAATTTAAGGAAAACACGAGAAGACATTGGGGGCACCAATTAAGGTCGGAGACCCTCCGATGCCTAAATCAGGCGTATAGATTCACAATAGGCATATGCAATTTAATGAAGAACAAAAGAAGACACTGGGTGCCAGTTAAGGCCAGAAACTCTTCGATGCCTAAGTCAGGCGTACAGTGGGCGTAATAGAATCGAGGTCAGTACCTGAGGTCGGGTCAGGGGCCAAAGTGACAACTGAGGCCGAGGTACAAAGTAGCCGACACCAAAGGTCGGGGTGATTTTTCTGCACTCAAGCAATAAAAAAAATCACCGAGTCTCGATGCTCGGCTCATCTGTCTCATACATTTGTTTAGCTCCATTTTACCCATAATAGTGGCCCTCATACTTCTGAGCTCTATACTTTATGAGCTCGAAAAATAACTTTTGAACTAATGTATGAGCGATGAGTCTTGATTATTTAACTAGAAAAGGTCATCTCATTCCATGTATATTCCTCAATTTTGTTGCCCAATGATTAAGGCGGGAATTAGAAAAGGATGGCGCATGTGAATTAGTAGATACAATATTTAAATATATAAATTGATAGTCGACATGTAGATTTTTAGTCAATAGTTGAGCATTGATTTTTAGTCGTGAAACCAGTAAACAAGATATTAAGAACGAGGAACATTTTTCCTTCAAACTGGGGAAGGTTCCTCATGATCGAACGTATAAGTCACGAGCATAGTATGAAAAATCGTAAGAACAAGAAAGAGCACCTTCATCTCTTTAACTGAGGGAGGTCACTCACAGTCAAGCATGTAGATAAAAACGGTAGATAAAATAGTAGAAATAAATAGGAGAACTTTCTTCCCTTTGACTGAGGGAGGTTTCTCATAGTCGAGCACGAGTAGCTTCTACCAAGGCAATCAGTTAAGTATTTCACATGTCAAAGTTCCTTATGGGTAGTAGATATTTAAATGTTCAGCGTCTCATGGGTGAGGTAAGAGCTTACCGTCCATGTCTTCTAGTTGATATGTCCCTCGTAACGCCTTCATGTCTTCTAGTTGATATGTCCCTCAATACCTGCGGTCGAGGTCGATACCCTAGATTAAGATTGGGGTTTTCCAATGAGCCTTATTACCAAGCTTGGTTGACCGGTTCAGATCCGGCTTAGTGTTCAAGGGAGTGTACCAATGGAAGTGACTTTCTGAACGTCGGTTGGTACGCTAGCCTTGGTTTTGGTCGTCCTCCTTTCTTTTGGTGGTAGGGATAGAGGGCTCCCCTTTCTTTCTTTTGCTTCTTATCCTTAGCCGAGTTGTTTCTTCCTTGAGTAGCTTTTCGTGAACTAAAGATCAGTTCATCGGCATTGGAATATTTTTTAGCTCGGTTAAGTAGGTCGGCAATGGTAGTCAGGGGGTTCTTTCTAATAGAGAAGAAGAACTTTCCTTGTTTAAGGTCGGCTACCAAGGCGACGAAAGCTATCTGGTCAGAGTAACCATCGACATGGATAACTTCATCATTGAAATGGATGATATAGTCTCTTAACAACTCGTCCTCCCTTTGAGTGATCATAAGAAGTTGAGTTGATGGATTTCTCCTATCTTTCCCACCGATGAACTAAGTAATGAAAGTCTTGCTGAGTTGAGTGAAGGAAACTAATGGATTTCGGCTTCAAGTGTCTGTACTATTTCCGCGCAGCTCCTGACATTGTCAAGGAGAATGCCTTGCACAGTGCGGCTCCAAAAGCATCATGGAGCTCCATCCAAGCTCTGAAAGATTCTAAATGTTCGACCGGGTCTTTCGACCCTGTATATGGGGTAATTTGGGGCATCCGAAACCTATATAGCAATTGAGATCTCATGATGTTATTCGTGAATGGGGGCTCGGCTTCCTCTAGAAATGCATCAATGGAGGCAGGGGGCCTTCGCTCGGTATGCCTGCTGGATGTCTCTGAGTTAGTCTCAAATCTGCATCAGCTCTGCTTCCCATGGGACTTCGCTTTCTTCTGTGGCCTCGGGAGCCTTTCCACGTCTCTTCTTCTCTAGGGCGTGGTGTAGATTGGACTTAGAGAGCTCAGTTGCTTCCACGGTTTGCGCAGGGATTCACTTTCTTCGTGTCGGTCGATCCTTCATCACATACGAGTCGCAATGCAGTTGTAGAGGTTAAGGTTGGGCGGAAGCTACTCCCAATGTCACGCCCTGGTCGGGGAGGGGGTATTGTCGTTCTAATATACGCATGATTCGATCGACATTTTTGCACAGGGCCTCGACTTGATTTTCTAAAGAAACTAGCTGCCCTCCTCGATTTCAGGACCTCTGCGCAACCAGTGGTGAAGGGAGGTCAGGCTGATCTAGGCTAATCTTCTGGTACGAGTATTGGCTTAGTAATGTCAACCAAATCCTTTTTCTTTCCTTTAGTTATTAATGAGTAGATGAAAGGCTGATGATTCTCTTGATGTAAAGGGAACTTTTAAAGTGGTTTTGTTATTGTTTCCACATACGGCACCAAACTGTTAATACTCAAAACTAGTCAATCTTGCTTCACCTCCTGCGAACCATTGAGTATCTACAATTTAATGGAGAACAAAAGAAAACATATGAGGCGTCGGTTAAGGTCGAAGACCCTCCTATGCCTAAGTCAAGCGTATGGACTCACAATAGACGTAGTAGAATCGGGATAATTTTTTGTACCTTTTTCTTAGGTAAGATGATGTATTTATAGGTTAGCTAGGCAGCTTACATATCTAAGTAGATCTGTAAGATATGTTGGAGAGGCCCGCATTGGAGTCAGGTTATTTTTTGCTATCCGACTTTACATCTATCGGTGTTATTTTTTGCTAAAATTTGGTCGGATCGATCCTATCTTTATATGTTGCAAGATTCTCTCTAGATATTTCTATTCCGAGGTCGAGGTCGGTATCTGAGGTCGAAGTTGGTACCTAAGGTCGGGTCGGGGAGCCAAAGTGACAACTTAGGTCAAGGTAGAAAGTAGCCAATACCAAAGGTCGGGGTGATTTTTGGCCCTCAAGAAATATATAAAATCACCGAGTCTCACTGCTCGGCTCATCTGTCCTATACATTTATTTGGCTACATTTTTCCCATAACACAAATAATAATAACTTTTGAATTATGGTGGTTTGTATATAGCTTACTAAATATAACGTCTTAACCAAGTATTAAACATAACTGTGAGTAGAAAATTCAAAACTCATAAAAAAATCATTATAATATTAGCAAATAAATTTTCAATGTATATTATGCGCACAATTTCAATGACTAATTATAAAATTAGAGTTGTTAAAAGTTATTGTACACATTGCCTGATTTCTTCCTATTCTAACCCTTCATAAATTCACTCATAACATGTCCTGTGTCATACTCGCATATGGATGCAGTTTGGCTAGCGATGCTGCACTAGCCAAGTGGCTAGTGGTCTGGGCTTGATCTAAAAATGAGATCTAAATCTCAGGTGGGCCACACAACAGATTATAATAGTAACCGGAATGACCACCGTTAGAAACCTCCTAAGGTACACTGTAACGTTTGTTTGACATCTATCCTATCCATTGAGTCAAAAATTTGGATGAATGGAAAACACAAATATCAACTTGATCCAAAACTTCTTTTGCCCTTAAGAAGTTTTTAGTGATGTTCAATCAATATTATTTCCTGTGATGTAGTCCACTTGAGATTTATATCTACCTCATTTTTGGGCTCATGCCATAAAATGATCTAGAAAATGAACGGTCATGGATGAAACATGTACATCATGGTGGGGCCAATAGCACCAGCCACTAACATTGGCCTATGGCAGGGTCACTACCCAATCCATGTCCCTTGCAATTACTGGATTGTGTTTGTGTCGCTGGGATAAACGGACAAACGAAAGTCATTCCAAAACTAAGATGGGCCTAGCTAATACCTATGTTTTAGGCCTAACTCAAATGGACCAATCCATGTGAATACATATGTTTTAAGCGTGATTGTACATTCTCACATTGCTCCATGTGGTGTCCCACCCAAGCTTTTGGATTGAGGAGATTCTTCAAGTGTACGGTAAACCAAATTCACATGTCTAATCTACAAATACATCATGAGTGAGCCCCACAAAGCTAGAATACCATTTGTGATCATTCCGCATGTCTTGGAGATTGATGTGTTCTAAATCTAGAAAAGATACAAAGAAACAAGATGTGAGTCTCCGCATACGGGACCGATTGGTACATGTTTTCATATTTAAGCTACGTGATTATGGGCCTTGAAATAGAAATTTCATTTTCGAGAATCAGGGCCGTATATTCATCAGGTAGACAGCCATGTTGAGCATAGACCATTAGTGTTTTTCTTTTTACTGTCCACTTTTCTCATTCTACCGTGGCCTAATACGAGTGTGTTTTGGCCCAATACATGAGACGATTGATATGGATCTAGCAAACGCAACGTGTGCATAAACGTGTACCGAGATTCACAAACTGTCTTGGACACTCCAACCGCACAAATTGCTTGTTATCTACGTCCAAGAGTGGCACACATGAGCGAGATCCTATCCGCTCAGCTGGGAGGCTCCACTGTATGCACCATGGCCCAATTCAAGTACCACTCATATATCTCGGATGGTCAGGATTATCAATGGGTATCATGAACCGTCCATCCGATTAATGGCATTCAAACCGGACGGTTCAGATGTATTTCTAGTTAAATGCGGACAACTTTCTTTATTTCAACCGTCTATTCGAGTACCACTAATCCGATGGCCGGGAGTATCAATGCACAATCATGGACCATCTGTAACGAGACCCACCAGATGGAGGGTTCAGATCATCTGGCAAGGGATCAAAGCCCATGCTTGAAAAATAAATATAAATTAACGACCATGCAGGACATCTTTGTGGCGGGAACTGCTACAACAGCACTGGGAATGGAATGGACACTGTCAGAGCTCATCAAGAATCCAAGGATAATCAAGAGAGCAAGGGATGAGATCGATTCAGTCGTTGGAAAGAATAGGGTGGTGGAAGAATCCGACATCCCCAATCTCCCATACATCCAAGCAATAGTAAAAGAAACACTTCGATTGCATCCAACTGACTCGATAATCCTAAGAGAATCAATCGAAGACTGCAAGATCAATGGCTATGATATCCCTGCTAAAACGGGCCTCTTCATCAACATCTGGGCCATTGGAAGGGACCCCAACTACTGGGAAAACCCGCTAGAATTCCTTCCAGAGAGATTCATCGATGATAACGGACGGGCCCAAATAGACCTCAGGGGCCAACATTACCATTTCTTGCCATTCGGAAGTGGTAGGAGGGGCTGTCCAGGCAAGACCTTGGCTGTACAGCTCATCGTGACGACGATTGCAGCGATGATCCAATGCTTCAAACTGAAGATCGACGGTAATGATGAAGAGGAGGGTGGCCCGATTGATATGACGGTGGCACCAGGGCTGACGCTCTATCGGGCCCAGCCGTTGGTTTGTATTCCCGTGGCCCGCCTAGATCCATTGCCACTTGTTGCTTCATGAAAAATGATAAGATGGGAGTCCTGATTCACGTTGTGTTGTTTTCAGGATTTGCACTTTAATGCAATATGTTATCGTGCATACAGTTTTTTTTTTTTAATGTTATATGGGAGTGTGCAAGTAGCATATATGCATGTACTCAATGATTATATATTTCACCGTATTCTTATAAATAATATGTTATCTGTTGTTATTTTATTTTAAAAAATTTTACAAAATAATACCTCAAAATTTTAATCCACTTATTGCCGCAACTTCCGTTAGTTTAAACTATGATTTTTTTTTCTAAAATGGAAAAAGTACCCGCCTATTATATTCTCAAATAGATAGTAGAAGAATTTTATTACTGAGATGTTATTATTAAAAAAATATTGGAAAAAAAGTTTTTTCTTTATGTCAATTGCACTGTAGTAATGATGTGACTAATGGGTACTTTATGAGACCCACCATGATGTATGCGTTTTATCCGCACCAGCCACATGACTAATGGGTACTTTATGTCATTTTAAGGCATAGGTTCTCACATGAAGGAGATCCAAATCTAAGTCAGACCACGCAATAGAAAATAGTGCTGCCATATGAAAGTGTTGATTGAATGCCCACCATTACCATAGGTAATCATAGTAATAATAATTTTCTACCATTGGAGCCTTGCTAGGGCCCATAGTGATGTTTAGTTGTTATCCAACCTATTCATAAGATCACACAGGGATGAAGGGAAAACACAAATATCATCTTGATAAAAAGTTCCTGTGCCCTCCCAAGAATTTTTTAATGGTAGACATTCAATTCACATTGCCTCCTATGGTGTGGTCCACTTAAGACTTGATATGCTTAATGTTTTTATTGAAGCCATAAAATTAGCTGATAAAATGAATGGAAGAATTGGATAAAATATATAAATAACGGTGGACTCTACAGTTGATTCAGTAAGCAATAAGCCTTAGACCACGAGGTTCGTGTAGTCGGAAAAAATTGTGTATCCAACAGATATGCCTGTCACAAATCCACACCGTACATCAGTTTTGATGTACAGTAAAAAGATAAGAACCTAAAAAATAAGGCACATACAAGACTCATGTGGGCCACACTACATGAAACAGTGGGAACGGAACGTCCCCATTGATACCTTCCAGGAGACTACCATGATGTTTATAAATGATTCACAGGGTTATAACGACTCAGATAAACTGCAGGCATAAATCTCATCCCAAAACATGAGTTACTAGAGGTCCATAAATCTATGGAATCAAATCAGCCCATGCCAAATCATGTAATTACAGCTTTAAATGAGTTCAAAAAGAGCTCTTTCCAAGCATATACTATGAGCTAATAAAATACCCAAGATACAATAAATCCCACAAATAACTCTTATTTATCTTCTGTTCTTCCCGAGACGTTCCTATCATTTGGAACAGTCTAGTCTCTTTACAACTATAAGAATTTGTATCAATAATCATACCCATACATTTGATATCTATAGCGTTGCATAGAAGTTGATCTAAAGATGGTAACGGTTAGATCCATCCATCCAATGTAAGTTTGTTTTTAAAAGAGGTCAATAAAGAATACTTTCCACGACCTGGCCTGTCCCATGCACGGGCCTAAGTAGACAACAACAAATGTTATTTCTTAAACGGGCCAGATTTGCTGTTCTGGCCAGAGTATAAAATGCTCGGTCTGGGCCTCAAGCCGGATTTTGAATTTCTAGGCCCAAGCCCAGCCCGTTGACAGCCCTGTCTTTGGATAGTACAAAGCCAGCAGAGATCAGCTCCCATACATCATTTAATCAGACCCCATCTTACGGAAAGTATAGATCAACACGTGTGCCATGTTGGAACACATACCTCTTCCCATTTTCATAGAGAGGCGGAAAAACATGAGAGAGAGAGAGAGAGAGAGAGAGAGAGAGGCGCCTAACACTTGAATAATCCATTTCACCGTAAATTTCAAAAGGGGTTACGAAAGAAGAACGCATCTACATCCACATCCAACACTGCCACAAGATGTAACAAAGAAAAAGGGGATAAAAACTAAGAAAACCCTAAAAATTTCAGAAGCTTTGGAGAAATCACAACCGTTAATCATCTAAGCCCTCTCACCACGGATCCTACGGGCGAGCTGAATGTCCTTAGGCATGATGGTGACCCTCTTGGCATGAATGGCGCAGAGATTGGTGTCTTCGAAGAGGCCTACTAAGTAGGCTTCGGATGCCTCTTGGAGGGCAGCGACAGCACTGCTCTGGAACCTCAGATCTGTCTTGAAGTCCTGAGCTATCTCACGGACGAGCCTCTGGAAAGGCAGCTTCCTTATCAGAAGCTCTGTGCTCTTCTGATACTTTCGGATCTCTCTCAGGGCCACTGTCCCTGGCCTGAATCGGTGCGGCTTCTTCACGCCTCCCGTCGCTGGAGCCGATTTCCTCGCCGCCTTCGTCGCCAGCTGCTTACGTGGAGCCTTCCCTCCCGTCGATTTCCTGGCCGTCTGCTTCGTGCGAGCCATTGATCTCCCCTTGGTTTTTCGCTCTTTCACACGCTTCGAGGTTTGAGAAAGTGTTTTGCAATGAAACGATTCGGGGGCCTTTGGGGGTTTTTATTTGTGAGAGCTTCTACTAGGCGGGAGATGAAAATTTCTCCCTTGGAAATTTGGGGATTCTCGAGAGCCGTCCGATTTGAAATACAATGAACGGTTGAGATTCACCCGACCAGAGGCACACGGATTGCAATCCTTGAGCAGACAACGCGCCAATCGCTGCTTTCCTTCTCGGTGAGTTATTTGATACTGTGCTGAGTATGACGCTTGATACACAGGCACTCATATAATGTGGAACCCACGTGTTTTTTTTATATTAAAATTCCCAAAATTAGATTTTTTGAACAATTTTAACCTCTGATTCGTGCCAACTTGTTTGTTGTAATAGGAGCAATGGATGTTTTTCATTTCCAACCGTCCAATAAATGTCCAGAAATCCGATAATCGGATGATCAAATAAGCGTCGTTTTTTGTTTATGATACATGGCACACATAATTTGAATATTAACTAGAACTACTTATATGAAACCTATGCAATTTAATGAGTAATTTCTAAGTGCCTGCGTATCATCCTTCGCACTCAGCCAGAGTATCAAAGTTTTTTTCGAGTCTCTTGACTGGAGAAAAACCTTAATACGGACATTGGAATGGTTAGACGCGGGTCTCCCTGATTGTGGAGCCCACGGTGATGCATGTGTCTTATATCCACGCCGTCCATCAATTTCGCCAGCCTATTTTAAAGGTTGATCCTAAAATCAAGCAGATCTGAATCTTAGGTGGATCCCACCACAGGACAAAGTGGAGAATGACCATTAAAAACTTTTTGTGGTCTACAAAAGCTTTGGATCAGGCTGATATTTATATTATCCCTTCATACAGGTCTGTTTGACCTTATAAACAGGTTGGATGGCAAATAATCATTCCCATAGCCTCTAAGAAGTTTTTAATGATAAGCATTCAATCACCACCGATCCTGTGGTGTGGTTAACATCAGAGCTGGATCTGCTGCATTTTTGTGCTCATACCTGCCGAAACAGATGGTCGCGGTGGATACAAGACACGTATATCACGGTGGGCTCCACCGAAGAAGCCTTCGGAATGGTTGAAAGCGGATTGCGTACTTAGTAAACTCTGTGGACCTCTCCATAATGAATGTATCCTATCCACACCGTCCATCCGTTTTATCAGATCATTTTAGGGCATTTACCAAAAATGGAAGCATATCTAAAGCTCGAATAGACCACAAAATAGGAAACAGTGTGAATAATGATGTCCACGTACTCGTACGGAGCCCACATGAAATGGGAGTAGTTGGGCCCTTGAATGTGATCACGCACCCTGTCCATCAACGGCCAGGCATACACACGTCTGTCATGAGTTCCTATGCATGAAGTAGGAGACTCTCGTTTGACACTTGTCACGTGCAAACTTTTCATGATTCACTAATAGTAGCCTCACACGCGCGTCTATCAGATGGGTCCCACGATGCGGATGACCTTGGCCAGATTCACAATCCGGAATGAGTTATCAGGCGTAAAATATATGATTTTGGGGTAAAACGAGCTACTTTAGCCAACCAACCCTGCTACGTCGGGTTGCACAAGCCGAATTTGCAAAATAACCCTGGATCGACGGTCATTTCCCTGTTTTAATTTTGTTTTTACTATAAATAGTAAGTTTTAATTTGATTATAACTCTTCATCCGTCGGGCCTTAGGAACCAACGTGAAAAGAGCTTAGAATAATTAGGAGAACGGTTTGGTGAAGCCAAATAGGACACTTACTATTTTTGGCCGAAAACCTTGCGCACTAGTAGACATCACAACCATCTATAAATAGTAAGTTTACTATTTATGGTAAGTCGCGGATTCTAGGAGTTTTAGTTGTAGTTTGATTCTGATTTCTTTCCCATTGCTTGGTCCCCCTATTTAAAGGGTTGTGAACTCATTTTTATTCATCAATTAATCAATTTTGAATTTATTAGAATTTATTCCTATTTCATGCTTTCTTTCCTCGTGGATTCGAGAAGTCTCTGTGAGGAGTCTAGAGAAGCTCCGTGGATTCGGAGTTCCTATGCATGAAGTATGAGACTCTCGTTTGACACTTGTCACGTGCAAACTTTTCATGATTCACTAATAGTAGCCTCACACGCGCGTCTATCAGATGGGTCCCACGATGCGGATGACCTTGGCCAGATTCGAGCCTATATACTGGTCAGTTGAGCTACGGGCGTACGTAACAAATGGACGTCTTTACTGATCATCTTGCGTGTGGCCCACCTGAGTTTCAGATTAACCTCATTTTTTTTGCCTTATATTCTCTTGGTCAAGCCGGGATAATGGACGGAGTGGATTTAAATTATTGTTAGTGGGACCCACTATATCTTAAAAATTAAAAAGAAAATAAAAATGAAAGTTATATCTTCCGCACGGCTAAACCACTTTCTCCACTTTCCTTCCGTTTTGTACGGTAATGGCCGCCAAACCCTCCCACGAAATGAAACTGCCCACATCTCCCACTCTTCCGCCTCTTTCCTCATATCCATTAAAAAGAAAGGAAAGATATAAACAAGTTTCAATCGTATCATAAAGGGAGAGTAAACCGGATAGATCAAGAGAGAGGGGGAGAGAGAAAGCTCTGTAGATCAAGAGAGAGGGAGATTAGAGCGGAGGCGGATCGTCAAACTTTAAGGTAGGTGATCTCTCTTGAGATTTAATATTTTCAGTTAATTATTATGTTTATTTTTTTGGAATATTATTATCAGTTGATTTTTATGTAGGAAATCCTACCTATTCATGAATTTATATTTTATTTTTATTTTTATTATATATATATTCCTGATATTTAATGTTGAAATAATAATTATATATATATATATATATATATAATAAAATAAATTTACCGAATAAAATAAACCAATTATCTAAGTTTATATTTTGATTTATAAATTCTATATAAAAATAAATTTGCAAAATAAATTTATATTTGTGTTATCATATGCCTCATTTGCAATTTCAGAGTGTGTGCATGTCAATCGTCGTACTCCACCAGAGTATCAAATAACTCCTCATGAAAAGTCAGGAGATATACCATGAGAAACTACTTTAATGGAGAATGTTTCAAGTCCATCAAGCTGGACCACAAGTTCGGTCCACCTAGCAATAGATTTATGACATATTAAGTTCATTCAAAATCCAACCCTTTCAATTCGTTTAAAACAACATGAAGAACATTTATATGAAAAATCAATCCTATATACTAGTCAGGATATCCACCAAAAATAGAAAATAACTTATAACTATTGATAAATAGTATTATCCATTTAATGAGTGAATGTAAGTGTTTTCTTGTAAGTGATCCTAATAGTATAATAAACCTATTGAATGGGTTAGATTTTACTTGTAAATTAAAGGTTAGAAGTTATTTACTTGATGGACCGTAATGTTTCCAACCAGTTGAACTGGAGATCTTCTTATTATAATGGGACCTTGCTAGTGCAGGATAGGCGAGTATGACTACAATCTTACTCGTCTCCATATGCGAAACATAGCACACAACTGTAAGTCTGAGAAATCTACCATGCAATCCACATCTTCAACGTGCCCAGATAAATATAATAAATAAATAAATAAATAAAAGAGCACGGTCTATCCATTTTCTTAGGCACCATGAATAAATGAAAGCTAACAACGTTCCTTATTCAACTTGCAAGTATGGTCCACCTATTTAGTTTAATTGCTAAATTTTCAAGTAATGGGAGCATAGAAAACATGACCTCTCAGATGAATGGAATAGATATCACACACGTGTCTTGTGTGGCACATGACCCACGAGTAGGATTCAAATCCTACTCGCGCGAGTAGCTTTCCCATTTTCCATGAAAAATTGAATGGTGGGGCATTGGAGTTGCTGCATGTATTCTAGAAATCAACCAACGGCTTTGGATTTGTGCAAGTGGTCATGACCCCTCCAGCTCTGTAGTGTATACATTCATCATATACCTGCATTTTTAATTATTACTTTGGGATACACCATTTACTCGGTTTGTTGTATGGATTTATTTCCACAATCTGCCTCTTTATTAAATAATAATATCATGATAGTTTACTGCCATTTTTAATATGGTGGTGACTCCTCAACCGTCCACCATGAAATGTTGGTATGATAATCAGACTGTCCAAATTGCCGAACCAACTTTTGATGGTGGGCCACAAAAATAAAATAAATAAATAAAAATATTTGAGCTGAGAATGCGAAAGTAACCATGAATTTTAGTATGCCCTTCCACTCAATGTGAGATTTATTACTCAAGGGTGGAGCTCGTATAGAACTTGATATTTTAACAAATTTATGTACCTCATATAGAACTTGCATTATAGTGTAGAAATTGAATTTATTAAATTATTAATCATTTATTTTTGTTGATATTAGAATTGTTCATGTTATTCATGCTTATCTATTGATTAGTTAAATTGTAAAAAAAAAAAAAAAAATGTATATATGGTTGTATTAGCAAGTAGGGCGATCGTGTCCCTTGGGTGAGAGACCCTAAAGTCAGCAAGTAGGGCAATCGTGTCCCTTGGGTGAAAGACCCTAGAACCCATTGGATCCTTTGGAGTCTCCTTTGTGTACGGCGTATGAGTACAATTGTGTGCGTGGACATACGTCAGGAGTACAACTGGAGCAGTAGTCTGACCAGCTAACGTATAAATGGGTCCCTCACCATGAGGTACCAGTGCATGGGCGTTAATGCAACGTGACCATCCACTTGGATACGGTGTTGTAAGAAATAATACAAATGTTAAGAGTATTCATGAAAATATCACATGTATTGCATTTTATAAATTCTGTTGTTAAATTTCATTATCTGTTTTCGATTCCTTCTTTTAAAATTGATATTATCTGAACATGTTAAATTTTGGGTAAGAAACGACCCTACTGGGCTGTTATGCTCATCCTACTAAAACAAATGCACAGGTGCAGAGCTGGAATATTACGAGCAGGCGGGTCTCTACTATTAGCTTTATTTTTATTTTTTTTTAATCAGGTTTAGTTTTAATTCAAATCATTTTGTTATTAGGTTTAGTTTATGTTCAAATTTCGATGTAGAAAGGGTTGAATTAAATAAACATTTCAGTTGTATTTCCTTTTAGATGATGTTGAGTGTTGATTGAATTTAATTAAATCAATTAGATTGTAATTAATGTATTATATTTAACTCACACCTTGAGATTCGGGTCCCGAAGACCTTATTCAGGTACTCGAATTTCGGGGCGTGACAGCTTGGTATCAGAGACAGGTTAGATTAAAATTGTGGACCTAGGGTTGTCTTTAGAATTAGTAACCCAAACATAAATCCCTTTACTTTTATGATAAAAAAATAGAGGTATAAATTTAGGGCATTACATTATGTTGACATCATATATAATCTTATTTAGACTTAACACTGAACTAATAACCAAATCTGGACCTAAAGGAAGTTTTAAAGATTTTTAGCATATTACGTTAAATTGGACATCAATAGTAGGCGGAAATTACTTAACTTACAAAAGTCATAACTAATTAATTAAAACTCCTTTTAAGTTGATTCAAAATCTCAGTCGTATATTAACAAGTATAGTTTCATTAAAAAAATAATTTAAAAATATAAATATATGCTTATCCTTTACCAATATTAAGTTATGTGTATACTAGTTAGAAATCGTTTGTTTCTGTACAGACCTAATTATCCGAATTTTAGAAATTTTTGTAGACTTTGTATTAAGCTAAAATTTTATATAATTATAGTAGACTTATATATGTATCTTCATAAAAAATTTTAGATCAATCCGACACTTATAAATACCAGAATCATTAGTGGGAATAGTAGCATAAGAATCTGAATTTTCTGCACTACAATTTTGATATATGTTATTGTCTGAATTCTCTTAATCTTCATGTATTAATATTTTATATCATCAAATCTTTCTTACAATCCAATAAATTTTCATGCTTCTATGGATGTTAAATAGTATGCATTCTATTAATGATACGCAGAATTCAATTTAGTTAGTACAACCTACCTTGGTTGTCACACACTAAGCTTATATGTTTAATTAATCGTAGATTATGGCGGATCAAAACATTGATGTCGGAGCCACATCAGGAGTTCCTGGTCCTGATACCACTGAAAATGGGTCACTTATGGGTGGAATTCTTAGGGCCATAGGTGATCTTACAGCTCTTGTGGGCTATCAGATAAGACAGACTCAAGCACAAGGTCAAACCCAAACTGTTCATGTAGCTAACGAAGGGATATGAAGTTTATTGGAAAGGTTCAAAAGACAGAGGCCGCCTGTATTTAAGGGTGGGCCTGACCTATCTGAGGCCGAGATGTGGAAGAAACAGATTGATAAAATATTCATGGTTATGAAGTGCGATGAATACCAGAAAGCGGAATTGGCTATTTACATGCTAGAAGGGGAGGCAGATCATTGGTGGGACTCAGTCATTAGGATGAACCCGAGAGTTGAAGTCTGGACCTGGGCTCAGTTTTGTGAGAAGTTTGATGATAAATATTTTCCTTTGTATGTGAAAAATCAAAAGGCAGGAGAATTCATGAAATTAGAGCAGGGTGATATGACGGTGCGCCAGTATGATGCTAAGTTCACGGAGCTATCGCGATTTGCAACTTTTCTGGTGTCCGATGAAACCCGTAAGGCACAAAAATTTGAAGAAGGTCTGAGAGCCTCTATTCGTAGCCGATTAGCCCCTTTCGTACAGAAGACCTATGCCGAAGTGTTGGAGCGTGCCTTAGCAGTGGAGAAAGACATCAACGAATATTGGAAGAATCGTGATCAGAGGAGGGACGTAAAGAGTGGTGCTAGAACTGCAACACATATATCTCCAGCCCAACAAGATGCAGCTAAGAGGCAGAGAACAACATCGATATCGATGGCCAGACCGACGACAGTACTTCCTCCACCACGATTTTCAGGATTTTGCTATAATTGTGGACTCGAAGGCCACACTTCTCGTTTTTGTTCCAGACCACAGCGCACACAGTATCCACAAAGGTCAGGATCTTCACATCAGTCTTTCAGGCCTCCCCAGCAACAGACGCCGCCGTCTATGTCACAGCGACCTCCACTACATCCTTCTGCCTCACAGCCTTCATCGAGACCACCTCAGCCATATCCACAGAGGCCGCTACAGTCATACTCGAGGCCACCACAGCAAGGACCTTCATCGGTATATCAGAGACCACCGCCACAGGTTAAACCTCAGCAGTACCAGCAGTCAAGGCAGGGAGTTCATGCACCACGACCACAAGCTCAAGGTCGAGTCTACACCCTAGTACAATCAGGAGACGACACAGTGCAGCTGTACAAGAACTTGGCGCAACAATATGAGGGCCCAATTCAAAGTTATGATGTTCCAGCACAGTCTGAGGATGGAGCGACCCAGATTTGTGATGATGCCACACCCTTATATGAGGATCCAGCATCGCCAAAAATGACATTATTCAGCTTGACATCGAGGGTAGCAGCGATGTAGTCGAAGGTACCATCGTCATTTATTTATCCTTAGCTAGAGTGTTATTTGACTCTGGAGTATCATATTCATTTATTTCTTACTGCCTTTTATGCTCGCTTGAGTTATCTCCTACTCCCTTAGATAAAAACTTAACGGTAGCAAACCCCCTTGGTAATTCAGTGGACCTAAGTCAGATTTGTAAATCCTGTCCGATCACTATCGAGAACGTAAATTTATCAGCTAATCTCATAGTTATGCCGATGCGAGAATACGATATTATATTGGGGATGGATTGGTTATCTTTATATCGGGCAAAAATCGATTGTTTTAGGAAAATGGTCATATTAAATATCGATGGGCGAGCACCGTTACAATTTCATGGGACGCGAAGGAAGGGAGCACCGGTTAGTTTGTCAGCCATCTCGAAAGTTGAACCTCAAGGAGTGGAACAAATTTTGATTGTTAATGAATTTTCAGAAGTATTTCAAGATATCCCTAGATTACCGCCAAAGAGAGATGTGGATTTCACAATCGATCTGGTACCTGGGACTGCACCAATCTCCAGAGCACCATACCGTATGACACCTGTTGAATTGAGGGAATTAAGAGAGCAACTTCAGCAGCTCCAAGACCAAGGCTTCATTAGGGCTAGTACGTCGCCGTGGAGTGCACCGGTATTATTTGTAAGAAAGAAGGATGGTTCTTTGAGGTTATGCATCGATTACCGTCAACTTAATAAGGCGACTATCAAGAACAGGTACCCGTTGCCGAGGATAAATGATTTATTCGATCAGTTGAAGGGAGCTAAATATTTTTCAAAGATAGACCTACGGTCTGGATATCATCAGTTGAGGATTAGAGATGATGATGTACCCAAAACTGCCTTTAGGACTCGATATGGCCATTATGAATTTCTAGTGATGCCCTTCGGACTAACGAACGCTCCAGCAGTATTTATGGACCTCATGAACAGGGTCTTCAAACCGTATTTGGACCGATTCGTGATAGTGTTCATAAATGATATTTTAATTTACTCCAAGACGCAAGAAGATCATGCTGAACACCTTCGAATAGCTCTTCAAACTCTAAAGGACAATCAGTTGTATGCCAAAGCTTCAAAATGTGACTTTTGGAAGAACGAAGTAAAGTTCTTAGGGCACGTGGTATCGGAAAAAGGAGTGTCAGTAGATCCATCGAAAGTCGAAGCAGTGTTAAATTGGGAACAGCCCACCAATGTGACAGAAGTGCGCAGTTTTCTCGGATTAGCTGGATATTATAGAAGGTTTATTGAGGGATTCTCTAAGTTAGCAAGGCCATTGACTAACTTGACCAAGAAGGGCACTTCTTTTAAATGGAATGAAAGTTGTGAGCAGGCTTTCTCTGAATTGAAGAAGCGATTAACGGAAGCCCCAGTACTTTCTTTACCAGCAGAAGGGGAAAGATTTGTAGTATATACTGATGCATCTTATCAAGGGTTGGGATGTGTGCTGATGCAAGGTGGTAAAGCAATAGCATTCGCGTCAAGGCAGTTGAAATCTCATGAGCAAAATTATCCCACTCACGACTTAGAGCTTGCAGCTGTAGTGTTTGCCTTAAAAATTTGGAGGCATTATCTTTATGGTGAGCAGTTTGAACTGTACTCGGATCACAAGAGTTTAAAGTATCTTTTTGATCAAAAGGACCTAAATATGCGGCAAAGGAGATGGATGGAATTCTTGAAGGATTATCATTTCGATATTTGCTATCATCCAGGCAAGGCGAATGTTGTAGCTGACGCGTTAAGCAGGAAGGCGCGCAAGCTGGTGGCAAGTTTAATGATTAAAGAATGGGAGATGCTTGATATAGTTAAAGATTTTGAAGTCAGACTACGTATCGATGAACCTCGGGCTTATATCAGTAATTTAGTGGTGCAACCCACTCTGGTTAGTAATTTCTAAATTATCCATTTATATTAACCCTTTAATTCTTATATTAGGATGTAGTTATTCAGAACTTTCTTTTCTAGGTGCGACGAATAATAGAAGCGCAGAAGAATGATGCATGACTACAAGAGAAAATAACAGAAGAAGCGGGAAAGGACAAGTCGGAGTGGCGAGTAGGCTCTGATGGTGGGGTTAGATTTCAAGGGAGGTTATGTGTTCCAGATATATCTGAATTGAAGCAAGAAGTCTTAGATGAGGCGCACCGTACAAAATTCACCATCCACCCAGGAGAAACCAAAATGTACCATGATGTATGACGTCAATATTGGTGGAGTAATATGAAGAGGGAGATAGCCAACTACGTTGCAAGGTGTCTTATTTGTCAGCAGGTTAAAGCGGAACATCAGAAGCCGTCAGGACTTTTACAACCGTTATAGGTCGTAGAGTGGAAGTGGAAGCACATATCGATGAATTTTATTGTCGGACCATCGAAAACAAGCCATCATCATGATGCGGTATGGGTGATCGTGGATAGGCTAACAAAGTCAGCACACTTCCTTCCTATACATATTTCTTCATCTTTAGACGAGTTAAGTAAACAGTATATCAAGGAGATCGTTAGGCTTCACGGCATTCCTGTGTCCATAGTATCCGATTGAGACCCTAGGTTTACATCACGCTTTTGGAAGAGTCTTCAAAAGGCATTGTGAATGACGCTAAACTACAGCACGACTTTTCATCCGCAGACTAACGGGCAAATAGAGCGGGTAAATCAAATCCTAGAAGACATGCTTCACAGCTGCATTCTTGACTTCAAAGGAAATTGAGATGACTACCCTATTTAGTAGAATTCGCCTACAATAATAGTTTTCAGTCCAGTATTGGCATGGCGCCATTCGAATATTTATATAGAAGACCTTGCAGATCACCAAGTTGTTGGACCGAAGTAGGTGAAAGAACATTGTTGGGACCGGAACTAGTGCAAGAGACATCCGAGAAGATTGCCATCATCAAAGAACGTATACGTACTGCTCAGAGTCGCCAGAAGAGCTACGCCGACAATCGCCGAAAGAACTTGGAGTTCGCTATTGGAGACCATGTGTTCCTTAAGGTATCCCCGATGAAAGGAGTTATGCGATTTGGGAAGAAAGGAAAATTGGCACCACGTTACATTGGACCATTCGAGATCTTGCAGAGAGTAGGCCTCGTAGCCTACAGACTAGCCTTACCTCCTCAACTTTTTGGCGTCCACGACGTATTTCATGTATCTATGCTTCGGAAGTACGAAAGAGATGCATCGCATATCATTGACTGGGAGCCGCTGGAAATCCGTGAGGATGTTTCATACATAGAGCAACCGATTCGCATCCTCGACAGGAAGGAGCAAGTACTTCGAACAAGATCGATACCACTCGTGAAGGTTCAGTGGAGGCATCATGGCATGGACGAAGCTTCGTGGGAGCGAGAGGATGAAATCCGAGAGAAGTACCCTCATCTCTTCATATGATAGGTATGTTAAATTTCGGGGACGAAATTTTTGTTAAGGGGGGTAGAATGTAACAACCCAATTTTTTTTTGTGGGAACTAACCCCGCCGTCCATTTGCGTGTGGCCCACCTGAGTTTCAGATTAACCTCATTTTTTTTGCCTTATATTCTCTTGGCCAAGCCGGGATAATGGACGGAGTGGATTTAAATTATTGTTAGTGGGACCCACTATATCTTAAAAAAATTAAAAGAAAATAAAAATGAAAGTTATATCTTCCGCACGGCTAAACCACTTTCTCCACTTTCCTTCCGTTTTGTACGGTAATGGCCGCCAAACCCTCCCACGAAATGAAACTGCCCACATCTCCCACTCTTCCGCCTCTTTCCTCATATCCATTAAAAAGAAAGGAAAGATATAAACAAAGTTTCAATCGTATCATAAAGGGAGAGTAAACCGGATAGATCAAGAGAGAGAGGGAAAGAGAAAGCTCTGTAGATCAAGAGAGAGGGAGATTAGAGCGGAGACGGATCGTCAAACTTTAAGGTCGGTGATCTTCTCTTGAGATTTAATATTTTCAGTTAATTATTATGTTTATTTTTTTTTTGGAATATTATTATCAGTTGATTTTTATGTAGGAAATCCTACCTATTCATGAATTTATATTTTATTTTTATTTTTATTATATATATATTCCTGATATTTAATGTTGAAATAATAATTATATATATGTTTATATATATATATAATAAAATAAATTTACCGAATAAAATAAACCAATTATCTAAGTTTATATTTTGATTTATAAATTCTATATAAAAATAAATTTGCAAAATAAATTTATATTTGTGTTATCATATGCCTCATTTGCAATTTCAGAGTGTGTGCATGTCAATCGTCGTACTCCACCAGAGTATCAAATAACTCCTCATGAAAAGTCAGGAGATGTACCATGAGAAACTACTTTAATGGAGAATGTTTCAAGTCCATCAAGCTGGACCACAAGTTCGGTCCACCTAGCAATAGATTTATGACATATTAAGTTCATTCAAAATCCAACCCTTTCAATTCGTTTAAAACAACATGAAGAACATTTATATGAAAAATCAATCCTATATACTAGTCAGGATATCCACCAAAAATAGAAAATAACTTATAACTGTTGATAAATAGTATTATCCATTTAATGAGTGAATGTAAGTGTTTTCTTGTAAGTGATCCTAATAGTATAATAAACCTATTGAATGGGTTAGATTTTACTTGTAAATTAAAGGTTAGAAGTTATTTACTTGATGGACCGTAATGTTTCCAACCAGTTGAACTGAAGATCTTCTTATTATAATGGGACCTTGCTAGTGCAGGATAGGCGAGTATGACTACAATCTTACTCGTCTCCATATACAGAACATAGCACACAACTGTAAGTCTGAGAAATCTACCATGCAATCCACATCTTCAACGTGCCCAGATAAATATAATAAATAAATAAATAAATAAAAGAGCACGGTCTATCCATTTTCTTAGGCACCATGAATGAATGAAAGCTAACAACGTTCCTTATTCAACTTACAAGTATGGTCCACCTATTTAGTTTAACTGCTAAATTTTCAAGCAATAGGAACATAGAAAACATGACCTCTTAGATGAATGGAATAGATATCACACACGTGTCTTGTGTGGCACATGACCCACGAGTAGGATTCAAATCCTACTCGCGCGAGTAGCTTTCCCATTTTCCATGAAAAATTGAATGGTGGGGCATTGGAGTGGCTGCATGTATTCTAGAAATCAACCAACGGCTTTGGATTTGTGCAAGTGTCATGACCCCTCCGGCTCTGTAGTGTATACATTCATCATATACCTGCATTTTTAATTATTACTTTGGGATACACCATTTACTCGGTTTGTTGTATGGATTTATTTCCACAATCTGCCTCTTTATTAAATAATAATATCATGATAGTTTACTGCCATTTTTAATATGGTGGTGACTCCTCAACCGTCCACCATGAAATGTTGGTATGGTAATCAGACCGTCCAAATTGCCGAACCAACTTTTGATGGTGGGCCACAAAATAAAATAAATAAATAAAAATATTTGAGCTGAGAATGCGAAAGTAACCATGAATTTTAGTAGGCCCAGCCACTCAATGTGAGATTTATTACTCAAGGGTGGAGCTCGTATAGAACTTGATATTTTAACAAATTTATGTACCTCATATAGAACTTGCATTATAGTGTAGAAATTGAATTTATTAAATTATTAATCATTTATTTTTGTTGATATTAGAATTGTTCATGTTATTCATGCTTATCTATTGATTAGTTAAATTGTAAAAAAAAATGTATATATGGTTGTATTAGCAAGTAGGGCGATCGTGTCCCTTGGGTGAGAGACCCTAAAGTCAGCAAGTAGGGCAATCGTGTCCCTTGGGTGAAAGACCCTAGAACCCATTGGATCCTTTGGAGTCTCCTTTGTGTACGGCGTATGAGTACAATTGTGTGCGTGGACATACGTCAGAGGTACAACTGGAGCAATAGTCTGACCAGCTAACGTATAAATGGGTCCCTCACCATGAGGTACCAGTGCATGGGCGTTAATGCAACGTGACCATCCACTTGGATACGGTGTTGTAAGAAATAATACAAATGTTAAGAGTATTCATGGAAATATCACATGTATTGCATTTTATAATTCTGTTGTTAAATTCCATTATCTGTTTTCGATTCCTTCTTTTAAAATTGATATTATCTGAACATGTTAAATTTTGGGTAAGAAACGACCCTACTGGGCTGTTATGCTCATCCTACTAAAACAAATGCACAGGTGCAGAGCTGGAATATTACGAGCAGGCGGGTCTCTACTATTAGCTTTATTTTTATTTTTTTTTAATCAGGTTTAGTTTTAATTCAAATCATTTTGTTATTAGGTTTAGTTTATGTTCAAATTTCGATGTAGAAAGGGTTGAATTAAATAAACATTTCAGTTGTATTTCCTTTTAGATGATGTTGAGTGTTGATTGAATTTAATTAAATCAATTGGATTGTAATTAATGTATTATATTTAACTCACACCTTGAGATTCGGGTCCCGAAGACCTTATTCGAGCCTATATACTGGTCAGTTGAGCTACGGGCGTACGTAACAAATGGACGTCTTTACTGATCATCTTGCGTGTTTCATGTAATTTTGGACGCCATATGGCTCAGTAATCCAGACTGTTGATCTTATGGGCTCCACCGTCGATGGATCATGCACCGAGAATCAATAGACATGACAATCTTGATCCTTTGATCTTGGGCTGCTAATGGGCAAGGCCCAGGCCAAACCAAAAAGTCTCAACAGGGCCAACCGTACAACCAGTTAAAAAGCCAGGTGAAACACAACCCACATGCAGGCACGTTGGCGGTCCTAGTTCAATCACTACTACACATTTCAAAGAGAAAGAAAACATAAAAACACTACTACACATTCAACAAAAAGGAGGGCAATGATTCGATGGGTGTACAGGACTTTCTGGGAAGATTTTCACCTTAGGCATGGTACCTCGGCAGCTGGGTCTATCAGATCAATGGACTATATCACCGAACAATACTCCCTAACCATAATGATTAGGGATGGTTTGGTGGTTAGGATTTTGAGTCCAGATCCTGTTTGGCACGTTAGATTTCGGTAGATTTTCAAGTCCACTTAGGATTTAAAATCCTCAAAAGGAGGTCTTTTTATTTTCTCTAAAATGTGGGTTATTAAATTTGAAGTTTTTCAATCCTCTCCAATGGGCATTACTGTTCTCGCCTTGATATAAAGCAGTCTTTTTAGACAAAATTTTTACAAAAACAAACCTACTTAATTAACATGATATTTAAATTCCAGTACCATTTTCAAAAAGATTTTTAAAAAGTTATCTCAAATCAATTTAATTATGGTTACATTATCTTCCATTGCATATCTTTAATGGATAGTTGAATGGACGAGTAAATGGTTCAACCACTTGAGTAAGTCCCACTTCTTTTTTACTTCTTTTTTTTTTTTTGGGTTAGCTTGTTAGTACACACCCATGTCAGTACACACACTCCATGTTAGCCACCCCCGCTGGGGATCGATACCAAGACCTCGAGTGTTGAAACAAGGTATCTCCACGCCAATTGAGCTAGGATTTGGGCGTTGAGTTAAGTCCCACCTAGATAGCACCTGGCTAGTTGGATGGACGAGTAAATGGGTCAACTACTTGAGTAAGTCTCAAATAATTTTAATTATGTTTATGATGTAGAGCGGGTCGCAGACAATTTCATGTCCAAGATGGATCAGAGGAGGCCCGATCAGAGGTAGAAGTTATCAAGACCATTAGAATCTTAAAACAGGTATATCTCACAAACCAGAATGAGTTATTAGACGTACTATATATGATTTTGGGGTAGGACAAGCTACTTTAACCAACCAACCCAGCTATGCCAAGTTGCCCACATCGAATCTATGAGACTCCATCAAATCGACGGTCGAATTCCATATTTATTTCCATTTTTATTATTTATAGTAAGCTTTGGTTTAAATGTAACTCTTCACGTAAAGCCACATAGAACACTTATTATAAATTATGAATTTTAGGGAGTTTTAATTGTAGTTTAATTCTGAAACTTATTCTACGACTTGGTATCCTTACTTAGAGGGTTGTAGACTTCTATATTTCATTCATTAAGCAAATTACAAATATTATAGAATTTATTTACATTTTTCTTGCTTTTTTCCACGTGGATTCAGAAAGTCTCTCTGAGCAGTCCAGAGAAGCTATGTGGATTCAGAGTAGTTATCCTTGAGGAAGATGACGATCAACCTCATCACGTTCATCCCTGCTTCAATTTATGTTATATCCAACCAGACCATTAGGTGCATCACCTCAGGGTAAGCCAAGGGCCCAAACTCACCTCCATTTATGATTCAAGTAGACCATATAATTAGAAACAGTGTACAAGGCAATGTTTGCCCTCCACATTATTTGTGTTGTTATGGCTCATTCAAATTAGAGATGGGCTTGATTTTTAGGCCTGAAACCTAAAACCTAAAATTTGGTGTGACATCTGATGGTTGGAGAGGATTTTATATAATCATCGCAGTGGGCCCTGAAAAAATTAAGAATGGTAATCATCCTTCGAACTATCTTCTTTGGTGTGGCCCACATGAATCACAAGTCAGCTTGATTCTTTGCTTCTAATGATAGAGTAAATTTCACATATACCTTATGGTGGACCCCACCAAAAATCTATGGGATGCCACTCTTGATTTTGATGGACTCCACTGTGAAATTTATGTAAGATCCACTCGGACTATTAGATATTTAATCTCATATTTAGGCCTAAAGACAAAATTCAGGTTGATATGTAGGCCACACCAAATGAAATGATTGAGAGAGAATCAACCACCCTTTGATATTTAAATGACCTGATGAAATAATTATATGAAATCCTTTAAAACCATTAGATTCCACACACCAAAAAAAAAGAAAAAAAAAAAAAGCTTATGGCCCAAAAAATTACACCCATCACAATTTAGGTGGGCTATGCCAATCGAAATGGTTTGGACGGCAAGTGTTGTCCTGTATGCTTTTTTCAATAATGCAATCCATTTTAATCACAGATAGAGCTAAGTTTTGGGCTCATGATCTACCATTGGGTGACATGTAGTGATTGGGGGTGAATTTCACATAAACACCACAGGGGTTCACTCGAGCCAGGTAGGGAAGGTAGGGGATGATAATTATATTGATTAATGAGTTAGCTTTTTTTTTTAAGGTACGGCGATATAAATTCCATATTAATTAAGTTTTTTTTTTTTTTCTGTAAAATTCTTCTCCTTTTTTCTTTTCTTCTTCTTTTCTTCTTTTTTTAATCCAAGTCGCCAAACATAGTTTTTGGATTTTGTAGGATTAGAAATCCAAGTGTAGATGCCAAACGACTCCTAACGAATCAAAATTTTTAAAGCCCAATCCTTTTTTTTTTTTTTGGTTTCTTTCTTGACATGGGGATGAATGTGATGAGGTCCAAATCCATGAAATTTCTCTAGACTCCTCACGGAAGCTTCTCAAATCTATTAGAAAGAAAGCAAGTAAAATAGAAAATAAATTCTATAAAATTTGAAATTGATTAATGAATGGAATAAACGATAGAGATACCAAGCACTGAGAGAGAAATCAGAAGCAAACTACAACTAAAACTCTTAGAATTCGCAACTCATTATAAATAGTAAACTTACTATTTATAGACGATCGTGATGTCTACTAGTGTGCAAGGTTTTCGGCCAAAAATAGTAAGTGTCCTATTTGGCTTCACCAAACTATTTTACTAATTATTCTAAGCTCACGGATGAAGTTATAATCAAACTAAAACTTACTATTTATAGTAAAAATGGAAATAAAATAGGGATCCAGGGGTATTTCACAAATCCGGCTTGCGCAACCCGGCATAGCAGGTTGGTTGGCTAAAATAGCTTATTCTATCCCAAAATCATATATTTTACGCCGGATAACTCGTCCTAGATTGTGAGATACGCCCGATCTAAGGTCTGACAATCCAAATCACTTCTGTCATCAACCGGGCCTTTTCTGATCCATCTTGGCCATGAAACTATCTGCGACCCGCTATACATCATTTCTTCGACCATATATCAACATAAAAGGAGTGAAATATACTCATTTTATTTCAAACAATCGTATTCTCAAACACACCAGCATCCTAAAGTCCTAAATATAGGAGAAAGCTACTCCACAAGATCTCATCTGTACACTAAGAGAAGAGCCACGGCAGTCCGTGCGTGGAGAGATTGAAGATGATGATCAACAACACACGTGCCAACACACACATATCCGTGACATCAGGTTCATTCATCATGCAGGGGCCGCACGGAGCCCCACTGAACTTGCCATGGCTCAAAGTCAGGTTTCTCCATTCACGTACATAAGAAGAACGGAGGGTTACAAAAGAAGTGATCCAATGGTCTCATCAGATGATTGGCCTTCTTGAATTCCAGGCCAGGGAGAGTTCGCAGGGCCCACCATCTGATGAGTGACCTGGATGCTGAACTCCTAACCACGTTGGCACATGTTTTTTATGTGAAAACCAGAAATGGAAGTTCACACCCAATTGTTCCCAAGAGAGAAATCATGGAACCGAAAAGATAGCTCGCCGGCAGTGTCTCGTTCAAGCCTGAGCCCCGACCCGTCAGTAGGAGCTTGGCTATCATTCGGCAACCGTGGAAAATGAGTTTCTGGCGGCACTGGCATGATCAGTGGGGAGACAGCCCTTGGTCGGGCAACACCTTCGCTCTGGGCGGCCAGTCCCCTGTCCCACAGGAACACATGGATCTGGATCGGCCGCAGTGCGTGGCGGTGCAAAGACAACTTCTGGCTGAGTGAGACGGTGTCGAAGCATCGGATAGCCCCAGTGGATGACACCATCCAAGGAAGGATTTTCTCATTGGCCAGTCTTGAGATCACCAACAGCTTAGATGCTCTCACTGCTTCCCTGTATAGCTCCCTGAGCCCTGATCGGGATGAAGCGGTTGCCTCCTTTTCATCGTCCTCGATCACAGAAGAAATGTAGATGAACCCCTGCCATAAGAGGAGAAGAAGAGAAGATTGGGTTGATAGGAATTCCCAAGTAACAACATGAAACAAATTTTCTAGTTTCAAGACATTGACATGAATTTCCTTTCTCAACACCTTTCAAAAACCATTGTGTTGTAATTTTCAGCATCCATTATGAAGGAAAACAAATGGCTTTTCAAAAGAGAAGTGGGCCAACATGGGAATCCATTCAGTCACCTTAATTCAACTGAGCAAGGACCTAAATAAAACAAGGAGAAATTCGTTGATAGGATGGCTACGTTTTCCATACTGTGAGCATCCACAGTGGGCTCACCAGATTGACCATGTAATCATGTGGGCCCATCCATGGCTGGTAAAGGAAAGAACTGGTGCACGCATCAAATGCAAAACGTTATGGATGTTGAAAATTCGGCTGAAATAAGTGTTTAACAGCAAGGGAAGGAATGAAACCTCTTCAGTGCGGCTAATGGCAAACCCGAGTCTTGAATCGCCTTCTTTTAGTTTGATCTCCACAGGGACTTCCACAATCGGAGCAAACCATAGGCGGACCGCTCTCACCACTCCGATGTCGACCCCATGGTAATCTTCAAACCCGTAAAGGCTTGCGTTTGCGATGTTCGAAAGGTCAGACAACGATCCTGCATTGACAGTCACAGAAGTTGTCTCTCCGGAGATCTGTTACAAGAAAGATAAACGGTTGAGTTCTTATGCACAAACCGAAATACAAAAAACCTTCAGCAAAAATACGTATGGGGACTCTTGGGTCCCAGCCCAATATAAGCGTAGATCAGGCCTTAATTGAGGCCCATGTGTGGATTTGAAGCCCGATTGACAAATCATTCGGGCCGGGCCAAAGTTGCAAAATTTTCGATTAGGCCTGATTTGAGGCATAGAAAAAGACCCGAAGTAACTTCGCCCAATTAATTATCTGGTTGGGCTTGGGCTGACTGTTGCCCAGCCCAGACCCTCACAATCCGCACCTTTCTTTTTTTTATTTTTCACTCATACCACAGTCACGGTCACAGTCGGATTTCAACACTGTAGGTAGTCGAACCATGACCTCGTGTTGAAACTATTGTGAGTCCATCACGGATGCATGAGTAATTTGAAACTGTTGTGAATCCACCACTGATGGATGAGTAATGACCCATGTTGATTGGAAATTAGAATTGCTTTGTATTTACGAGAATCGTCTTTGAGCAATGCTCGTGTGAATGGACTACATACCTAGACACTGCATCTGGACCGTTCAAGAGTTGCACCTGCCTACTGATCGGACGCAGCTTCGGTGAATCCCTGTGGGGCCCACCATGATGATGCATGTGCCTTGCATCCACGCAATCCATCCATTTTGACAGCTCATTTTAAGGCATGATCCGAAAAACAAGCAGATCCCAATCTCAGGTGGAGCATGCCACAGGAAACCGTGGTGATTTGACCCCATTAATGGGCCACAAACGTTTTGGATCAAGCTGAATTTGTGTGGTCCCTTCATCCAGGTCTTTGTAACCTTATCATCAGGTTGGATGGTAAATAAGCATTCTGGTGGCCCCAAGAAAATTTCAACAGTGGGAATTCAACCACCACTGTTTCCTGTGGTGTGGTCTACCTGACATTTGGATCTGCTTCATTTTTTCATCGTGCCCTAAAATGAGCTGCCAAACGGATGGATGACATGGATGTAAGGCACATACATCAAGGTGGGCCCCACAGTGAGGGATACACTGAAGCCGCGTCCCTACTGATCCAAGTCAGAATGGACATCTCTTGGATGGGCAATAACCCAAAACGTTGTACTTGTACTGACCATATTCTCCTAACCATCCGATCTTTGGGCTCTTTTGTGGACCGTTGCCATAGCCTTCACTGACCATCTAGAAAGCAAGGCTGTTGCTTCCATGGTTAAGAACATCCGGTTAAAACTAAGACGTGGCCCGGTGACGATCAATAGTCATGTCCGCTGGTTTAGATGCGTGTGCATCTACTTGAGTTTTGACTTGTGGGCTCGTGGGTTAATATGCGTGCGGATCAACTGAGTTTGACTGGTCTACCAAAATTCTTTACGGGACATGGGACCTCTTAGGCACCATCACCCCTACAGGTTGTGCTAGGTTATTCACCTGCGCAAAATCCACGCCATACATCATTACGACCCAGGCCCAGAAACAAGATGACGTGGGCCACAGGCGTACCAGAAAAATGGACGGTAAGAAAAATAGGAAAAGCAAACGATCACCATCGGTCTATATTTTTCAATAAACCGACAGCGCATGTCCATGGTGGGACCCACTGGATGAATTGGCCAGACCCGCGACCGCACATGTTCGCAATATAAGCATTTTTGTATTTCTTTTAACATAACATGGATGCCACACCCCACGAAGTAGTGTTCATTCATATTACCTTAGTGAGGAGGGATTCAGTCTGCACGTTCATGAAGACAATGGGGACGCCGGACGCCTGAGAGGCATTGAGCCATGCATTAGCCCTGGCCAACGTATCTTCAAGGTCATTGTAACGGGAAGTAACCCGATCTGACGACTTGGGAAGGACTAGAAGAGAAAAAAAGCAGCTGGAATTTGGAACCGGCAGCGTCTCCTTCATCTTCTTCTCCCACGAATACGATACATATCCGTCTTGAAGCTGAGCCTTGCTCAGCGCGCACGCTACCCTTGAGCTCCTCGAACCTATGTTCATCAATCATCACAAATAAGAAAAAAGCATACGCACGCCACCATTTATTCTATGTTAGACAGATGAAATGATACGGCAAGAAAATACCCTATATCCAACTTGGGTGTATGTCGCTTTCATGACAAATGTGCCTCGCACCATCACTCAGTGTGTGTGCCTTTCACGCGATATCAATCTGGACCGTAATCGTCCACATATATGGTTTTAAGACTCGGACGTCCCATGTGACTCATCCCACTTGGGAATCTGTAAGACGTAATCTGGTTCGACACCATGAGTCACCCCAGCCTTGGCCAAGTCGGGCGATTCTCCTGTGGCTCGAGCTAGTCCTGACTCAACTTAACACTAGATGACTCGATCCAAGTTGCTGGGTGTTTTAACCATGGTCCACAACACCAGTTTAAAACACCTGAGCTCTGTGGGGTCCATTATGGTGCTTATGTAAAGTCCACTCCATTCATCGGATGAGAACCTACGTACAAACACCCATTAAAAACTCACATGGATCACACTAATGGAAACACTGTAAAATTGCTCCCAACACTGCTAGTTCAGATAGTGTGCACCCGAGAGTTTGTTATGAAGCCGACTTTTTTGTCTCTCTCTTTCTGTCCTGGTGAGTTAGACCTGATTAACGGGTTTGATGAAACTACACCACATGTAGTCCCGCAAACAAACCTATGGTCGGCATCCCATTCCTGCTGCAGGATAGAAGCTGACGCAGAGAGTAGAGATTCCACATACTCGAGTGTTTTGAGACCGGTGCTGAGAATGCCGGTCCTGTCATTCATCATTCGCACGGGTGTAAATGGCCCATGCTACTTTAGAAAGAAAACACGCACTTCTATAAAAGAAGTTTTGGGTAAGGTCTTGACTTTGGGTGGTTTGTCGCACCCAAAGTGCGCACCGCGTTGTAGGGCCTAGTTTCCATTTAAACTATGTAGCCAACGATAACGGCGGTTCCGTTATAAAGACTTGAAAACACATTGATTTGATTCTGGCCGAAACGTACAGCAACGTGGCTCGTGATTGATTTTTCAAGATCACATCTTTGAAAAAGGAGGGGAAAAAACTATGCATCTTCCCGCAACACTCAGCTGTTTGGGGCCCACCGTGATGCCTGTGTTATATCCACTCCGTCCATCCATTTCACAGGATTATTTTAAGACATGTAGACCAAAAATGGGGCAGATCAAAACTCAAGTGGGCCACAGTACCACATGAAATAGTAGGGATTGAACACCCACAATACAAAATTGCAGCAGGCCCAGTAAGGTTTGGAAGTTGGGCGTTTCCATCCTCACTGTTTCCTGTGGTGTGGCCCACTTCGAGTTTTGGATCTGCCTCATCGCTCATGTCCTAACAGATGGACCAAGTGGATATAAGGGAGACATCAAAGTGGGCTACACAGAGCTTGGGGTTACAGGGATGCCGTTTACAGGAAATTAACGTTTGAAATGGATACGCTGTTCACATGGGTGGGGTCCAGCGTCCGCCAGCAAAAGGCGCATATCAAAGACTTTTAAATAAAGAGAAGACAAAAAAAAAAAAAAAAAAACCAAAAAGGACAAAACCTCTGGAAAAAATAAACTGATTATCATTGGGCCGACTGTATAGTTTTTCTTCAGTTTTTCTATCCAGAGAAGATATGTTAAGGGGACGCAGATTGGGAGGTGAGTGCCTCTCCACCCACCTCGGTGGAAGGAGATGTGGTGAGGTGTGATTGGTGGGGCATTATGCTGTCAGAGATGGACCAGGTACTCTGAAAAACCTCAAAAAAGGGCCAGGCCCATCCCAGACAGCTCACAGCCCCACCAATCGCATCCCGCTCATCTTCACTAGCGAGGCGGGTGGTGAGGTAGGGGTTTGTTCATGCACACGTGCCAGCCTGTCAGAGTCATGGGATCGGAGCAATTCATCAGGTGGGACCCACCAAGAATGTGACTTGGACCAAAGACTCTAGCTGTCCACTTGTCACATTGGTCGAACATGTGCATTCAATATAGGCAGGCTGGTTGGCTTTTTTCCTCTTTTTTTTTCATTCACTTAATCACATGAGGACTTATCACCCGTAACAAGCCCTGCGGCCCATTTTTACAGCACTTTGCACTTGAAAATTTTTTACTGCTCAGTGGACACTAAAAATCAGTGCAAACATCTCCCACCGTACGTCCGTAAAGGTGGGCAGGAATATTAACATACACTGTAAGATGTATTTCAAAAAATCAAAATTTTGACCTCTATTGGATTCCTGCCTATTGCCGACACCAATTCCCTGCTCAGGAGATATGGTACGACAGAGTCGAAGAAAACTTTGTAAATGAGGGCAGCGTGACTGGCCTTCACTACTAAACATATGGAACATGTTTAAAGTTATCAGGGGCATTCATACAGCAGCCAGGGATCATAAGTTGCAGCTACGAGATGATCTTAACGTCCGGTTCTACATTTGTGCTCAACCATTAATAACATCCATTTGCAGGTCACTGATCAAATGTCTGAGATAGCCAACAAGCATGGAGTTTTAGGCCACAGCTCATCCACTTGTGTTAGGGTTAATGTATCAGCAATCCCAATAACTATAAACATGTCCCAGATGTACTGTGGAGGCGGTTCAAGTAACCTTTGCATGGCTTAGTGGTCACAGGTGGTACAGATCATAATAATCACAATGTTCAATAAGGAGGCAAAAGAACAATGGCCCTAAAAACAATGAAGAAAGAGAGAGATTCCAAAAAAAAAAAAGGCTCAGTAGTTAAATTCAAGCAAAGTTGTGTTGGCAAAAGTTGTCCTTGGCAAGTAGCTTGTCTATGGTTCATCTCATCGTCTGAAAGGATAATGGCATTAATGTAAATATCCGAAAGGTGGGTAATACGCATACGAACCGACCCAGAAAGGGAATTAAAAAGGGGTGGGTTTGTGTAGAGCAGAGAAAGGAGATTACCTTGCAGAGCGAAGCACTCGCCCTCCGTCCGATCAACGAATCCAACCGCGTAGTTCGGGTCTTCGATCGACCGCAGCATATATTGCTTCTTTCCGGCCGTCTCGATCGGTACGATGCAGGCCTGCAGCTCCACGAACTCGTCTCGGCCGCGCCTGACTCGAACATGGATCGATGTCTCGTTTTTCTTGAACGATCCGTGCAAGAGCTTCTGGACCCCGCTCTTTCCGTTCTTGAACGGCGATCGCTCGCACAGGAAATTCCCGATCCTCAGCTCCTCCACTATATCGCCCGTCTGCAGCATGTCGCCGTTCCATTCGTCGGCTTTCGAGCTTCCCGTCAGGCACTCTATCGCCACCACCGGAGCTCCTCTCCCGTCTCGACTTTCGGATGACTGAGTTCGATCCATTCGCATCTTCATATGACTCCGATTCTGAAATTTCATATAAATCCAACCATCGAACCTCTCTCTCTCTCTACAAAACTCTCTAAATTCCAGAAATCTAGAGAGAAGGGGGGAAACAAGAACGGAACTTTTCCGAAATTTGCGAGAAAATTCGTGCGGAATCGACGATTTTTCTAAATGTCAACTCGAATTTAGCGACGAGCTTCTGAAATACGATGGAAGATCGGAAATTTTGAACGATCTGGAGAAAACAGTGTTTTTTCTTGGGGAGAAAGGAGCCCTATAAGTCAATTCCGTAGAAGGAGATCGCGCAATGCGATTCCTTATTTTTTAAATGAGGAAGACAAAAGCGATCCTGAAATCCCCAAAGATCGCGAATAAGAGGAGCGCTATATCCTTTCTTTGAAGCCGAAGATTCTGAAATTACCGAGTAACAGCCAATCCGCTCCCAAAAAGGACCCGACGGCTCAAGGCCTCAGTACCGCGTGCTCGTTTACTAGAAGCTTCGCGCGTTGAAATTTCCGACGCGTCCACACAAGATGAATTTATGTTACTCGCGCGTTTATGATACTCGGCAGTCTGCTGCCTTGTTACAAGTGCTGCGCGTGGCCATGATCGGGTGATCCGAACCGTCAGTGACTCTTACTACGGGAAAACCTCAAAATGATCCTAAATTGCTAGCACCCGGCGATCTGATCCCGGTACGGGATCCTTATCGGACGGTGATTCCATACCATTGGAACACGTGTGACAAATTGACTAGATTGAGACCGTTCATTCTTTATAGGTCAATCCTAATAATTCAATTGGTGGTATCAGCAATGGCTCACATTCGATCAAAAAGAGTCCAATTAGATGGTTGGGGACAGATACTGTAATCCTTTTTATTGTTATAACTTTTACAGCTTTCGGATAGGGATCAGGGGTTTACGTGGTCCCTTTTGAGAATTATACCTGGGGCCAATCCGATCGACGGCCTGGATTATCGGATGGGTGCACCACTTATATACACACAATGCCCCGGTAGACATGAATACCATCCTCCACCGCGCATCATATGGTTCTTAATAAATGGTAGGCCCACGTGGTGGAGGCAAGCAAAAAAGCGAGTTCGGTCTCCTACCCAACCGTTGACGTTCGGCGGCTGAATGGGTGGCCTACCGGGTTCGCCGAGATTAACTGTACTGATTGATCGTGACTCAACAACCGTCAATCTAGTGGGCCATCACATGACAGAAACCATGCTGATTAGTAGCTGGCATCTGTAACTTCAGCTTGTAGCCCATGGGTTGCGGAAGGGTGGACTGTAGACTACTTTGGATACTTTAGAGGATTCTAGCCGTCCATCCCATAATGTTAAGGTTTGCTTGAAGGATGCAACAATAGATCTATAGGATTGCATGATAAGCAAGGGTAGGTCGACTTAGATGTATGGTCTAGATTTTAATGATCCTACGGCAGCATCTATGCAGCTGTACCGGGGAGCTGAGATGAACAGAAACAGTTCCTCGCAATGAGGAACCTATATTCTACAAGACGGCCAAAATACCCAATGCCCGGGAGATTCCTGCGAAGGAGAGGGAGGGTGTCGTTTGTGGAACACGAGTAAATGTGATACACATGTGAGAGATCAGAACCGTCGTCAGGCCATTCCCTAATTTATTGCTCCCAAAATCATGGTTCATGGATCAGGACCAGAAGCTTGCTTGAAATACGGAAGGTTGATCTTTTTCTCTATCCATCAATTTCGGCATTCTCATGTGGTCCACTTGAGGAGCGAGCGGGACTTATCCCTCTCCACAATCTGATGGTTTGGCTTCACGTCGTGGATCTAGGGTCCCCCCGCAGAACACACGCGGGCTAACCAGCAGGTGAGATCGTGTGATCCTCGACGGACAAGCACGTCCACCGAAAACGAACGCTGTTTGACTAGTGACGCCGGCATGTGCTCTGTGGGCCCAATATGATGTATATGTTTCATCCACGCCGTCCAATCATTTTTCGAGATTATTTTAGTTGCTGGTCTTAAAAATTAGTCCGATTTAGATATCAGGTGGGCCACACCACAGGAAAACAGCCGTGATTAAATGTCCAACATTAACAACTTCATAGGGCCCACTGTGATGCCTATTTGACATCCAACCTGTTGATTAGGTCATACAGACATGGATGAAGAGATAAAAACAAATATCAGCTTGATTCAAAGCTCCTACTAAGTTTTTAATGGTGGAAGTTTAGTCGGCACTGTTTCCTGATATGATGTGATCCACTTGAGATTTGGACCTAACCCGTTTTTGAGCTCATTCAATAAAATAATCTGAAAAAATGGATGGACGGCGTGGATGAAATACATAAATCGTAGAGGCCCTACGAACACCGACCAGTGGCCGCGTCACTGTCCAATCCGCGTCCGCCGAAAACATTACAAAGGGGCGCGGTTTGGGTGGATCCCCGAATCCACCAAGGTCAGTGGATACCCAACTGCGAGGCCCACTTTGATGCATGTGCCTTCATCTGCACTGTCTATCCATTTTGAAAGTTCATTATTGGGCATCTTTCGAAAAAGCTCCCAAAGATCTGGATGAAGGAACGGTACAAATATCAGCTTGATCCAAAACTTGTGTGGCCCAAGAAAAGTTTTTAATGATTGATTACCACTGTTTCTTGTATTATAGTCCACCTTGGATTTGGATCTGCTTTATTGTTGGATTCGTGGCTTAAAATGGGCTTTCAAAATGAATGGATGGCCTGGATATAAGGCACATATATCACAATGGCCTCATGGTTAGGGTCGGCTCGTAATTAGGGGTGTACATCGAGTTGAACTGAGTTGAGCTTCGGGTTGAACATTGGTTGACCTTAGCTCGAACTCGGCTCAGCTTGATCCTCGAGCCTGACTGGCCAGCTTGGCTTGGTTCAGTCAATAGCTCGGGCCAACTTGAGCCGAATTCGAGCTAAGATTGAGCCGAGTTTGCCATTGAGGCATTTTTACAAATACTTGAACCGCAACTTCAAAAACCCAATGTTTTGTAAATAGAGGCAAAGGTTTTACATATGTTTTATTAAACACCTTTTAAATCACATAAAAACCAAAAAAAGAAAAATCAATAAATAATTGTTTAATGTACATACCTTGTTTGCCACCAGCGTGAGCAGCACCAAAGGCAAAGTAATCGAGTCACCAAACTGGTTCGATCGGAGTTCAATTCGAGCTGGATTCGATCTGAGTCAAGCTGAGCTGGGGCGGCTCAAACTCATTTTCAAGCTCAAAAAATCAACTCGGCTCGGCTCGAAGTCAGCTTCGTATAAGCTTTTTCAACCCGAGTAGAGCGAGCTACCCAATCTAGCTCGGTTCATGTACACCCCTACTCTACTCATAATTAAGGCACATACATCACGGTGGCCCCACAGTCAGGGATCCCACTCACCTCGGTGGATCTGGTCGCGCCCATCTCCATCGTCACCATGTCTCCTCAACACCGAGGTGGTTCCACACTACCCAAGCTGCGTCCATCCTCGACCTAATGACATACACGAGGTACTTGAATTTTCAGATTGTACAAGTGGAGCCACGATCTATTGATCCAGCCCCTTCGTCTGTTGGACTCTATATTCATGGACCGTGGGCAGAAAACTTCCAAGAAAGGAGGATCATTTTCACCCAATCTCTGCCCTCCATCTTTCTTGACCGTTAGTTTTAACGCTTAGGACTGTCCCAACGAGGAGACTTTGCTGCATGCCCTGAACCCTCAGTCGCAGATAATAATTCTCGTTCAAATCAATGTCTATGCAGAGATTCTAGAATGTTGATTTGGGAATCTTGAGAGACATGGTCACATACAGCGGCTGCAAGCGGGACTCGCATTTGGTAGTGACCCCTATGGTCCCGAGGTAGGTTATCAGTCGGTGCTGTGGGTCCCATGATAATGTATGTGTGTTATCCATGCTGTCTATCCATTTTTTCAACTCATCTTAGAGCATTATCCAAAAATTGAAGTAGATACAAATCTCAAGTGGACCACACTATAGGAAAGAGTGGTGATTGAATGGTCACCATTAAAAACCTCTTAGGGGTCACAAATTTTTTGGATAAAGCTGATATTTTTGTTTTTCCTTCATCACGTCTCCGTGACCTAATCAACCGATTGGATGGAAAATAAACATTAAAGAGAGATCCCTATGAACTTTTTAAAGGTGGGCATTCAATCACCATTATTTTCAGTTGTGTGGTCTACCTTATATGTATATTTACCTCTTTTTGGGACTAATATTTTAAAATGATCTAAAAAAATTAGAAGGACAATGATACAATACATGCATCATTGTAGTGCCTGATAGAGCTTTTTCCGCACGGATTTCAGCATTGGTAGGGTCACTACCGAATCCGAGTCCCTGCATGTGCACCTTCAACAACATCGATTTCTTTACAGCAAACGTGCCACATACCGTGGAAAAAGGGCAACGCCATAATGATCAGTTATGGCCTACCTTTTGCACGAATTAGATATTCTACGCATGTGAAGCATTGAGGTTATAAAAATGGCCTGTTTTGGAAAGTTCACGTACATAGGTGGGGAAACGGATTGGCTATCCCCTGACACCAGCCCCATGGCTGGTGGTCGGTGCTCTGTGGGCCTCACCATGATGTATGTGTTTCATCCATTCCGTTCATCCATTTTTACAGATCGTTTTATAGCTTGATCCAAAAAAATGAGAGGTATATAAATCTCAGGTGGACCACACCACATGCAAACAATAGTGATTGGATATCCACCGTTAAAATCCTCCTAAGGTCCACTGTACTGTTTATCTGACATCCAATAAGTTGATTAGGTCATACAGGCCTAGATGAAGAGAAAAAACAAAAATCAGCTTGATCCAAAACTTTTAGAGCCCCAAAATGTTTTTTAATGGTCGATGCTCATTCAACACTGTTTCCTGTAATGTGGTGCACTTAAGAATGGGATATACCTTATTTTTGGTCTGATACCGAAAAATGATCTGTAAAAGTAGATGGACGGCATGGATGAAACACATACATCATGGTGGGGCCCACAGAGCACCGGCCACCAGCCATTGGTTGGTGACAGGGGGAGTAGCCAATCCGTTTCTAAAGTTCACGTGTAAACGGTCCAAATAGTCAGCCCAAACATGGATAGTCCATGTTTTAAAAGTCTCACCTGTGAGACAACCGTGGCCCTTAGTTTTATACACTTTGTCACATTAAATGTTGACCGTTTACTAATTCTAATTTGGACCGTTGGTTTGAAGTGGGTTCACGATGGGTAGCGTCACCTGATGTGTTTATCGTTAATTATTAGACAACCATTGTAGGGTCCACTGGATGAAAGGTTATGATTGATATTTCAACATGGCGTGTGTACTCTGGAGAGATGGCACTACCATACTTGGTTCTTCTGGCTCCGATGTGTCATGCCATGTGTCCCATGCTAAATTTGATGGATTGGTTGAAGATCCCGGCATCTGATTAATGGACACTTTTCCACTTTCATTTCAACCGTCAATTAAACGTCCACCCATCAAATATTTTTGTAACCAACTCAGTGCAAATCGTATAATCTATGATCCATATTACAGTTTTAGATTACAATTACTTGCGCCTTACCTGTACAATTTCTTAATGCCTGCGTATCAAAACTCATACTATGCTAGAGTATCGAAGTTTTCTTAAGGACGACCGCGGATTCGGCGAGGCAAGAAAACATGGAGTTCCGATGTCCTGACGTGGCGAGATTTGATTTGTCCAGCCCGTATACTGAACCAAAACACTTTCAAACGGGAGTGGCCTCGGTGGATCCCTGACCATAGGGCCCTCTGGAACGCTTGTGCCTTACCTCCATGCCGTCCATCCATTTTTACAACTCATTACAGGGGATGATATTAAAAATGAAGCAGATCCGGATCTCAGGTGGACTATATAGCAGGAAACAGTGGTAATTGACATTAAAAACTTCTTATTAGCCACAAGTTTCCGATCAGGCTAATATTTGTGTGGTCCCCTCATCCATGGTGTGTTGACGTCACCAAATTCTGAGGGCTCGGCCATGATTTAAGCTTTATATCCGCACCGTCAATCCATTTTCTGAGATCAATTTTGGGCATTACCCAAAAAATGAGGCATATCTAAAGCTTAAGTCAACCACACCACAGAAAGCAAAGCAGTGGAGACAATGATTTCTACCTCTGAAACCTTCCTGAGGCCTACCATGATATTTATTTGCCATCAAAAGGTCACACGGACCTGAATGAAGGGGAAAAGATATCAGATTGATCCAAAACTTCTTTGAACCTCTGGAAGCTTTCAATGATAGAGATTCAATTCCCCCTGCATTCTGTGGTGGGGTCCACTTGAGATTTGGATCTAACTCATTTTTAGGTTCAAGCTCTAAAAGTATATCTCCAAATGGATAGACGGTTTGGATATTACATATATCATTCTGGGGCCACACAACTTGGTGGCGTCAACACACGAGGGAGGTAAGCACACCACGCAATCTGCTTTCCCGAAATGTGAACCAATCTCACCGACTCCGTTTTTCTCTGGACACACCGAATCCGGTTTCGTGGGATACAGGCTAATGTAAACAGACTTATCTTGCCTCACCGAATCCGGTTCCGTGTGGTACAGGCTAAGAAATGCTTAAACGACCTGATTTTATGTCGGTAACCTTTTGAGCTTGAGAAGGTGCGACCCCGGTTCAAGCCATTGGTTAGGACCCGGACCGTAGGGTCACCTTGACGTATGTATTGCATGGTCATTGAACACCCACCGTTAAAAACTTCCTTCGACCCACCGTAACGTTTATTTACCATCCAACCTATTGACAAGCTGACAGAGATATGGATGAAGGACAAACACAAATAGCAGCATTATCCAAAAATTTTGTGAGCCCAAGTTCTTAAAGGTGGAATAGTGTGTGGTCCACTTAAGATTTGTATGGGATACTGTGTGGTCCACCTAAGATTTGTATCTGCTTCACTTTTGGAACCATGCCCTAAAATGAGCCGGAAAAACAGATGTGTCGTGTGATATGCAACAAATACATGGAGGTGGGGCCATTGTCAGGGCCACACTCATCTGTCTAGACCGGGGATCATATCTAATGCGCATCCTAATCTTTTGACTAATCATGCACGCGAGTATCTTGTCCATCATCAAAATGTATCTTTTCCTCTTGGAGAGGATTCCACATGTTGATGCTAAAATCTGGTTCACCCTTCGCTAAACTCCGAGCACTAGAACTGTGCCCTATCTGCCTATATGAGAGAAAGACAAATGAGACCTTGGCTATACCGATGCCAAAGGTAGGCTAGGAGTTTGGGTCTAAATAGTATAGCGTAGGCTGAGGGTATCAGATATTGCGTATCTGTTATTATAGATACGTCTCCCATTTATACCTTTTGATCAAAGTAATTGTGCCTGTCATTCTCGATATGATCTCTGATAATAGGAGGGAGCGACACACATGCTGATGTTGGCAGTTACCTAAAGATCATGCGCCGAATCTTACTTCATGCGTGCGTTACTGGTGCAAATCTCTGAGCATGACCATATGCTCCATTTTTGTCCGAGTCAACCCTATAGTCTAGGTCTATTTTCTAACGGTCCGAACTCATACGCAAGTCAAGCCTGGCCATTGGTCAGTAAAGAATGGGTCGGAGCCAACAGTGGGGATGTATAATGGCTTCTTCCAAGTTCCAGATTGATGTGAAAGCTCTTCAAAAGAACTTAGAGGCTGAATTTTGGTTACAACCGGACCGGGTTGGATGAGCTATCATTGACAAGCCGAGGTTTTGCTCATCAGCCTTAGTCATCCGGCCTGCTATGGCGAGTTAGCTTAATCAACCGAGCCGAGTTCGTCTCTTCCGAGCTCGGCCCATATTTTCCCACAATACCGTACATGTGGGACTATGGTGCAGTAATCAAAACCTTTGGTCATATATTCTACTATGTGGATGTGGGACGCACATGAAAGTTTAGGATCGAAAGATCCCAATTGTCGAAGGTGGGCAGCCAATAAACAAACGGCTAAGATAAAAGAAATATACAGCAAAAGGTGTAGTTTCAAGAGAAAAAGGGAAACGATCAAACATGGACTGTTTATCAGCCATCCGGTTAGACCCATCTGATCAACTTGCCGTATCACCAAACCATGAGCACATGCACTAGTTTTCAGACAACTATTTATTTCTTCTTTTTTTTTTGTTAGCTTGTTGGTACACCCACTGTCCGTTCACACTTAACTGTTAGCCACCCCCACTAGGGATTGATGCCAAGACCTCAGTGTTAAAATGAGGCATCTCTCACTCAGTCTATCACAGTCTATCACTAGAGCTATGGATCAGGTTGTTATTTTTTTATTTTTTTAAATTTTCTGTTAGCTTGTTAGTACAACCCCCGCCAGTTCACACTTCAGGGTGTTATCTAATTCCCCTCTCATTATATCAGAGAGCGAAAGAAAACGGTTTTCATTTCCAGGAAGTGAGTGGTGGTATGCGGAAAAAGTACCTTCATGCGCATCATGATTCCGAGTTTCAAACATTCCTGCCGCAGGTTAGGTGCGAAATTGGATTGCCACCTGAGTTGCTCAGGACGCTCTTATGGTAACGAGCAAACTCAGTTGGGCCCACCTTGACTGTATGTAGTCTATCCACGCCGTCCATCCGTTTTTCCATCTAATTTAAGGGGTTGGATCCAAAATCGAAGCATATCCAAAAGATCAAGTGGATATACCACAGCAAACAGTGGGGATAATTATTTCCATCGTTGAAACCTTGCTAAGCCCCACGGTGATGTTTATTTATCATCCAACCTGTTCACAAGATTATACACACATGGATGAACATAAAACACAAATATAAGCTTCATCCAAAGCTTCTGTGGCCCCCAAGAAAATTTCAACTGTGGATGTTCAATTCAACTGTTTCATGTGGTGTTGTCCATCTGAACTTTTTATATCCTTCATTTTTAGGCTCAAGCCCTAAAATTACCTGAAAAAATGGATGGATGGAGTGGATAAAATACATAAATCATAGTGGGCCTCACAGAGTTTACTCAGTACGCTATGCGTAGTGAGTAACTCACTACGCAATCCGCTTCCGCTAGTTGCGGTTTTGGTTTCTCATGTTTGAATTCCCCCGTTGATTGAGCAGAGGTGGGGAAAAAAGGGAGCCAACGTTAGTCATACTCGCAGGAAAGGGATCCTCTGCAAGACTTGTAGGAAGAGCGTGAAACACCCGTATCTGTGGGCCCACCGTGATGTGTGTGTGACATCCACTTGATCCATCAGTTTTCAAACCTCATTTTAGGATCTGGACCTAATTATCAGGACGATCAAAAACTCAGGTGAGCCACACCACAGATAAAAGTGGTAATGAGAAGCTCGCCATAGGAACCTTCATGGGGCTACATGCTTCTTTATATGCCATCCAACCCGTTCATCAGGCGAGCCTCGACAGGATGAAGATAAATCCGAAAAATAAGCTTGATGAGAAACGTACATTGGCAAAACTCAGTGAGTTTAGAGGTTTCTAGCGTGATTTTGCATTGTTACCTTGGGGTGGTCCACGTGTGTTTTGGATCAATCTTGTTTCTTTTAATTACAGTGAACATGAGGTGACTCAACTGATATGCGGACTGGATGTTCACACGCATCACATTGGGTTACAAAAATCTCAAGTGTTGCACGCGCTTTCTACAATAGGTGCTGTAGAAAATGTCGGTCCTTACTCCCCCATCCTTGCACTCCTCAAACGTGTGGATAGAGTGCGAGATCCGACGTCCGAGAAGATCCTTAAATGGGCTCCACGATGGACGTTTAAGGCTTAGATGATGAAAATGATGGTCAAACCCATCACGTAGACCGCTTGATAAGTGGCAAGGATCTCTCGCACGTGTTTGCCCTCTCAACACGGGCGTCCGTTTGGTTTTGTAGAAAGATAAGTTGTTTTTTTAATTAAAAAAAATAAAAATAAAAATTGAATAAACAGAAGTAGACATCCAACTCTGATTCTTGGAGTCTGCGTGTGAGATCCAGATCGTCTAGGAGGTTGAGCCACCATTCAACGTACACGTGTGGCTCTCCTGATGACCAGATTGCTCTGATTTTCAAGATACTGTACTTAAATGGTTGTTATTACCTGATGAATGGCGTCGATCCCTCACAAATGCGACAAATTGGCACGTGTAGGGAGATTAGGGCTCACAAGATCATGTACATTCGATCAAGAGCACGGGGCATGGGATTAAATGGATTTAAGTGGGATGTTACTATATATGAGGCAGTGTGGCCTCATGCCTTGGAGGCTATCCCACTTCATGTTTAGAAACGGATTGGCTACTCATCTTGCCAACATCGGTCAATGCTTTGTGGGCCCCACCTTGACGTATGTGTTTCATCTAACCCATTCTTCTACGTCATTTTATGGTATGAGTGCAAAAATGAGTTTGATCCAAATCTCAAGTAGACGGCACAATTGATCCTAAGGAGGTTTTTAATAGTGTAATTCAATTACTATTGTTTTCTCATATCATAGGCCACTTAAGATTTATATCTACCTCAATTTTTAGGATCAAGCTCTAAAATTATATTTCAAAATGGGTAGACAGCATAAATTAAACACATACATTATGATAGGGGCTATGTAGCATCAACCAATAATCACACGGAACTCGAAATAGGATTGCAAAAGCCCTTACTTACCTAATTCTGATTCCAAAAAAGGGCTTCCCAATCCATACCTTGCATGAGTTCCAAAACATTAGGGCGTGTTTGGGCACTGGGATTAGAAGGGATTAGGTGGGATGGAATTGCATCTGGTCCCGTGCCAATTCCACTCCATGTTTGGGGAGGATGGAAAAGCTGTCGATGGAATTGCATTGGGTCCCATGCCAATTTCACTCCATGTTGGCAAGTTGTGTAGGTCCCACTATGATGTGTAGGTTAGATCCACACCGTCCACCCATTTTTTGAGATTATTTTAGAGCATGGGCCAAAAAATCAGGTTAATCTAAAGCTCAAGTGGACCCCACCATAGAAAGCAACGGGGATTGAATACTTACCGTTGAAAACTTCAATGGGGCTATATAAGTTTTGGATCAAGCTCTAAAATTATATTTTAAAATGGGTAGACAGCATAAATAAAACACATACATTATGATAGGGGCTATGTAGCATCAACCAATAATCACATGGAACTCGAAATAGGATTGCAAAAGCCCTTACTTACCTAATTCTGATTCCAAAAAAGGGCTTCCCAATCCATACCTTGCATGAGTTCCAAAACATTAAAGGTCATGTGAAATCCTGAAACCCACCCTCACCTAAGTCCTAATCCCGTTTAAACCCGAGCTCCAGCCGCCCCCCTAAAGGTCTTTATTTCATTTTTCCACCAAGAAGCGTGACGTGGCCCGTGAAAGGAGAATGACGTAGCTGTCTAGAGAAAAGTATTTTTGGGACGGTTATTGCATACTCTGGCTGGCATTGACGCTTAATACGCAGGCGCTTAGAAATGGTACACGTGTCATTTAGTAACTCAAGTTAAACCAATTAAATGATGAAACCCACTGTCTCTAAGTTACCATACAAAAATCACACTGAGTGAAAAATCCGTACCTCTGATTGGTAGGAACTTGTCTATTGAAAAGAGACCATTCAATATCTTTGATTTTAACCATCCAATAAATATCAGAAAATCTGATATTAATATAAACAAATATATATTATTTTTTAATTTCTGTTACATCTAAGATGGAACCCATAATGTGGACGGTTTAACTTGAATTAATCATATGCCACATAATGAAATTTAAAGTAATTACTAACTGCATATCATTCTCACAGTCCGCAAGAGTACCGAAGTGTTTCTCTTTTTATTCTTCCTTTATTTAATTTCGCAAAATCGTGATTCGCGCTAAAACCGGAATTCGGGTTTCGTCAAGACACAACTTATCACCCTCTAAAAGATTATACGGCGGAGTCGGCAGAACAGGAAAGCGATAGATCTATCTCGCCAAAGTAACACAGGAAAGGGTACTGTGTGGATCGGGACCGTCCATCTAATGATACCTTGACTGGATGAAAAATGATTTCGAAATACACTTAGCTCAGACAATCAAAGTCTTTGAAAAATTGATGGACAGGATTGTCCGATGGGTGCTATTTTTGAAACGTGAACCATCCATTATAGGTCCCACTAGATTGTTGGTCTAGATTTAATGCAAGTTTCCCACGTGTACTACCTTGTCATTACCCCGCCCTCTTTTTTTAATGAGAGAAACTTTATTACTCTGGCGCCAGACGCATTAGATGGTACGTAATCAGTTAGACATTATTTAAAAGTTAAATTAAATAAATATTATGTGTACTAGCTCATATATATTGTAAACCAAAATTATAATTATTTGTTATCTAATGCATGTTTATTGAACAGTTAAATTAAAAATACGCAAGTGCTCTCTTGTAGGAATGAGAAAAAACTTTAATACTCTTCTAGAGTGTGATTAATGATAAATAAGTACTTTAAAAATTATATGTGTCCGGTTAGATGTATCAAGAACCATAAATTTTAATTATTTGATCGTTGCACTCTTATTGGACGGTTAAATGAAAAATAAATAAATTACACACCTGTCCTCTTTTCACACTTTAGTCCGTTTGCTTTGAGCTTGTATGTGCCACGTCTACTATTTTCTAGTCCTCCCACATCAAGCGTTGTACGGAACCCGCCCATCTAATAACTATCCTTTCAAAATTTCAAATGGCCGCATGACTATGTACGTGCATCCCAGAGCATGTGTCTCGTGATGGTCAGAAATCACGATAAGTCATCCTAAAGACGGATGAATGATAATGCGGATAGATGGCGTGTACACTTCATCATCCGGGGAAAAAGGTGGACCATGAGATCCTAATCTGATAATGAATGGACGGCCATGATCCCCATGTTAGGGCCACGTGTACCCCAATCTAGTTAGCAGAATTAATTAGGCACAATATCAGATCATTCCCATCGAATAGTAATATATCTGATGTATGTTCTCAAGCATATTCCTTGTTGTCACGGGTAAATCCAGACGTGGCGAGTGGGGCCCACGTTCTGTGATCAGGAACATTGGTCCGTTGAGTGCATATTTGCATGCGTACTTGGTGCAAGGGAATATGTTTTTAGCAATTAGTCATTCGTGGGTTAGTTCAACACCATTTAAAAAATGGTGGGGTCTCATCAACCGTACAAATGGCATTGTTCTGTACCAATCTGACTGTCCAAATCATCGACCCAAGTGTGGATAGAAGATCTGACTTAATTTTAATTTATTTTTCTCCTTTGAATTTGAACCAAGTACCCTTTGGCCTCTAATCATCCATTGGATGGCTGCTAAATGGATGGTTGGGGTTGCCTGGTCATTATGGTTTTTTAGATGTGGTCTACCACAATGTAATGGGTAATTTGTTGGCAAATTTGGAAAGACATGATTGGTAGAATAACTTTTCAAACTTTGGTACTTAACAAACTCTATTTTTGTCTAGATATAATCAAATCCAAAACATAACTCATTGAATGAGATTCCCTTTAGAGGTTATGTAAATGGTAAATCACATTATTATTGTATTATGAAATTATAATGATTATAATTCTTTTACCTTTCTCGTTAATCTAATATATTTGATTTATAATACTCATGTTAGGTTTATTTTAATTAAATCTTAACAATACTTTTACATTACTTTAATATCAAATCATAAAGAACAACAAGCCTAAGCTCAAGCCCCAAAAAAATGGTTGTGCCTAGGTCAAACCCACCCATACCTGAAAATTTGATAAAACCTCTACTTATAAAATGAATTATATTAATTTATCTATTAATCAAGTAGGCTACACATGCATGTTAGCTAAAATAACTTGATCTAAGTTCCACCCAAAAAAAAGGTGGGTCATGCATGCAAAGCCCAAGCCCAAATCAAAGTTAGGTTGGGCTTGCTGGGTTAAGTGGTCTACCTGGCCCATTGTCACCTTCCCTGGACTCCAAATGTTCACATGTGTGAAGAAAGGGAGGAAAGAGACAAATATCTCACACCATCCTCTTTTTCTCTTCTCATTTTCTTCCTTTCTGTTTTTCTTTTCTCTCACACCAAAAGTCCTAAGGGATTGAACGGACTCTCCTATTTTCTTTCTTAATAAGATAAGATTTATTTATAAAAAGGAATTAAAATTAAAGATGAATTCACTATTAACTAGAATCTCATGGTGGTTTAGAAAATTGACCAAATCTCAACCATCGGATATCCATTAAGCATGATAAAATACTTTCCAATTGCTAAAAAAAAGAAATTAAATCTTAAAATCCTTTAATTAAATCTTCAAAAAAAATTAAGTGTCAAGCTTAGCTAAATAAAAAAAAATTAATACTTTTTTTTTTTTTTTGGGTTAGCTTGTTAGTACACATACTCCATGTTAGCCACCCCCGCTAGGGATCAATACCAAGACCTCAAGTGTTGAAACAAGGTATCTCTACTCAGTTTGCCAATTGAGCTATGGATCTAAGTGTAAAACATAAAATTAAAAAATTAAAAAAGTATTTTTTATTTTTTATTTAGCTAAGCTTGACAACTGCATCCTTGATACATAGGATTGTATACGAGTCAAGCTAGCTCAAAAAGCTCGCTCGATTCAACTCAGCTCGGATTGACTCGGCTTGAGAGGCCGACTCAAGGCGAGTCTAGCTTGTTTACTAAAGCTTGAGTTGAGTTCAAGCCAAGTTCAACCATGGTGTATTTTAACTCGACTCGACTCGAGCTCGAGTAATATATTTTAATAATATATATTATATATTATATTAATATTATATATATATATATAAGTTAAAAAAAAAAGGTTAAAACTTAAAAGTTTTTACTAAAAAACCTTACTCGACCCTACCTGTCCCCATTCCCTCTTTTTCTTTCCCTTATCTTATCGAGGTAAACTCAACTCGACTCGAACCACCAGCTCGACTCGAAAGCTTTGTCAAACAAATCAAGCTTCAATGTTGAGCTCGAGCTCGAACTCAAGCATAGCATGGATGAGTCAAGCCGAGCTTGGCCCACCTCGACTCGACTCGACTCAATGTACAGCCCTATTGATACATGTACCAAAGTGGCATTTCCCACTAAAAATTTCATCAAGGTAACCTGGTGGATGGCATTTTGAAGCATATAGATTACAACCGCGTCCTTGATACATGTACCAAAGTAAACATGTATGTTCCCCACTAACGTAAGCTTATAGGGTGAACCAAGGTATTTTGGTACAAAATACCTTGAGCTCATAGTCTACATATGTCTCGAGGTCTAAGAATTAGTTAAACTAACACATAATCAAATTAATCCAATCCAACATGAGGTCAAAAGTGATGTAATCATCAAATGCAAGTACTTAATCAAACCTAAACGCAGTATACCTTTCATGAGCACTCACACTCCCATGTAGGATATGGCAAGGCATAAGTAACCTGATAATGGAAATCTTCTCAGAGGTGTCTTAGAAAATTAATGTAAATCTTATTCATTAATGACATGGATTATATTCAATTATATTAATAATTCTAACTATAGATCATGATTATCATGGATACTAGATGGATAAATTACAATGTCATATCTAATATGACATGGATAGAAAACTAACGGACCATCTCCACACATCATACGCGCCACCCACTTGATGGTTGGACTAACCTGATTATCTCATTGGATCATTAGCCCACATTAATTAATATACAACTCCCATGTATCACATAACAGGACGTGCACTGTGGGTAGATCTCCTCTATGGTTGGGGGTATTATTGTATTCTTCTGTTAAATTTTGAAAAACGATAGGCGTCAGGTCGAGGGAGAAGAAGCGGATTGCGTCCTGCCCTCACTAGGGGAAACGGATGGGCTACTCCCTCCGACACTGGCCCCGGGGTTGATGGTTGGTACTCTGTAGGCTCCACCATGATGTATGTGTTTCATCTATGCCGTTCATTCATTTTTACTGATTATTTTATTTCTTATTTCTTGATCCGAAAAATGAGCTGTATATAAATCTCATGTGGACCACACCACAGGAAAACAATAGTGATCGGATATCCACCATTAAAATCCTCCTAAGGCCCACTGTACTGTTTATTTGATATCCAATCTGTTGATTAGGTCGTACAGACTTAGATTAAGGGAAAAAACAAAGATCAGCATGATCCAAAACTTTTATGGCCCCCGAAAAGTTTTTAATGGTCGACGTTCATTCAACACTGTTTCCTGTAATGTGGTCCACTTGAGATTGGGATATAATTTTTTCTCTAATAGCTAAAATGATCTAGAAAAATAGATGAACGGCATGGATGAAACAAATACATCATAGTGGGGCCCACAGAGCACCGACCATCAGCCATTGGTTGGTGGCAGGGGAGTAGCCAATCCGTTTCCCTCACTTGGACGGACGACAGCACTTTGAGGCCCACCATGATGTATGTGTTTTATCCAGACGGTCCATCCGTTTTTCCATATCATTTTAGGGCATTCACTAAAAAAGGAGGTGGATCCTCTTTGAGGCCCACCATGATGTATGTGTTTTACCACATGGTCCATTCATTTTTCTGTATCAGTTTAGGGCATGAACCCCAAAAGAGGCAAATTAAAGGCCCCACACGGTCCATTCATTTATTTATTTTTTTTAAAAAAATCCTACACAGTTTATCCCACTACATAGTTGACCGTTAGATGTTTACAATTTTCCACCTGTCACTTTAATGGGCACAGATTAGATGGACAGGATTCTCTATAATAGGAGTGATTTTTCAGATATAAATCATCAACACTCGTGCCCTACATATGGACGCACGGGATTTGCATATCACCAATTCTCTACCATATCACTGTTCTTCTTGCTCCACCTCAGATAAACCAGACGAGTCAGCAAAACCAAACCGTTGATTCTGAATCTAAGCCTCTAAATTTGGGAGCGGATGAGGTGCCGCCGCCCTCACCCAACACGGTGCGGCCCTGAAAGTGGGGCCCACCTTGATGGATGTATTGTATATCTATTCCGTCTATACGTTTCTCCAGCTCCTCTTGTGACACTAGCCTAGAAATGAAGGAGAGAAAAACCTCAGGAGGATCCCAATATAGGAAAGAGTGGTGATTGAACATTCACCATTAAAATTCCAAAGGGCCCACTTTAATCCCTAAATTAACGTTTATTTTCCATCCAAACTGTTGATAAGGTCATACATACATGAATGAAGTGAAAAAAATAAATATCAGCTTGATCCAAAACGATTTTTTTTGGCCCACGAGAAGTTTTTAATGGTCACTCAATACTGTTTCCTGTGTTGTGGTCCACATGAGATATTTATCTACTTTCTTTTTCGTCTCACTCCCTAAAATGATATGGAAAAACGGATGGACAGCGTGGATATATAATAACACATCAAGGTGGGACCCACGGTAAGGGACGTACCGTGTTGGGTGAGGTCGGAGCCGAACCTAATCCGCTCCTCTGGAGGCAGCCCGCCCACTCTTAAATTCAAAAAATCAGAAATGGAGAGAGGTCGGCATCCAAAACCCCTTTCCTTCGCCTGAGAGGAAGAAGAAGATCCCAGAAACCCCATTTCAACCAATCCAAAGGTGGTTAAAAGAAAAGTCCCTCCTATTTTCATTTCCTCTCTCTCTCTCTCTCTCTCTCTCTCTCTCTCTCTCTCTCTCTCTCTGCATTTGGGTAAATGGTTTGTCTGGAATCCTTCACTTCCGGCCAAACCCAAGAATCCCTTCTTCTTCTTTTTTTTTACGCTGCATCTGACGGTTGCAAATTCAGGGGAAGATTATGCCAGAAGCCAGAGATGGACTGCCCGTTGGCAGGACTGGGCCTGGAGATCGACCACAGGGTTTCCGGATCCGACGCGGGTTCTATGTCGCTGCAGCTCCTGTGGGGCCGAGAGACAGGCAGGCCAGGAACCTGTTCGGATCGCCATCGGATAACAAGGAGAATATCCCACAGGAGAGTTCGAGTTCGCAGCGTCGCCGGGGCCGCCCGAGGAAAAGCCCATTGCCGTCTTGGTATCCTCGCACGCCCCTGCGTGACATCACTGCAGTTGTTCATGTAAACCCCGTTTCTGATTTTATTTTTTTTCTCTTCTCTAAAATATAGTATCTTGGGCTTTTTCCTTGAAGATCTTCTTTTGGTTTTCCCCCTTCTATTTCACTGCATCTCTGAATTTATGCTATTTGTTATTCTATCTAATTCGACTTTGTTTCTATCGGTTTGATCATGGGATGTTTTGTAATTCTTGAAGAGAATCATGCAGTTTCTTTGATCTGACAATGAATTTCTCATATATTCTCTTTCACAATCGATTAGTTGCATTTTTATTTGAATCAGATTCTCCATTTTCTTCCCTAATATTCATGTAATTCTTGAAAAGATTTGTGGATTTCTTTTTTTTTCTTTTTTTTTTCTGTTTTAAATCTTAAAATGTATTTTTTTTTGTTTGATCTCTTTCTTGATTGATTCCCTGCATTTTGCATGTCATTTGCTTTCATCATAAATTGATTTTATTTTATTTTTAATTTTCATAGGCGATTGAGAGGAGAAGGGCTCGTCTGAGAGCAGCTGCTGAGCTTCGCCGGAGAAACCAAGAAAGTGCAGACTCCTCTCCCTTCCCTTTACTCACCAGTCGTTCAAGACAGGAATTGAGTATTTCCGAACAGATTCCCCCTCCCATTCAAGACCAAGACCCGCTACTTGACATTTCTGATTCTTCCCTTGATCTAACAGATACAATTGAAAAATCCCCACGGCCTGTTGAACACCCCCTTGGAATCTCCCCGGATATCAACAAAACAGCCACCTATGACTTGAACCCAACCACTGTCGAGAAGAAATGCCAGGATTCGATCGATCAAATTCAAAGGTTTGTGATGGAAAGTATGCAGCCGGTGGCTAAGATGAATGTGCTAACAAAGAAGAAACCGGAGAGGAGCACGTTGATGTCGATGCGGTGATTGAAACAAATCGTTTCATATGTGAAAGTGGCATTTCAAAGGAGAAGAATTGATTGATGAGATTCATCTTCTGATGACAGTTCTCTTTTCTAACCCAAATTGCTGATAAAGAAGGGAAGTTTTCACTTTTCACAATCCAAGAAAAAAAAACATTTTGTTGTACACGGTACTGCTGTTTTTTCTGTTCTAGTTTGTTTCCTTCACTGAATTCTCTTCTGGGGTAGGATAGGTTTGTAACCCTGTACATTTAGGCCATTCCTAGTCTGTTACTTGAGAAGGTCCTCCCATTTGTATATGATTCTGCCCTGATGCAACGAAGAAACAGTTCGATTTCTTTCAAAAGGAATTTATGTGTTTCACATGTTGTTCTTGCTGATGCATTTTTGTTTCCTTTTGTTTTCTTGTGTGCAAGCTTTCTATGAAAATGCAATTCTCAAGTCTGCAGATGATTGAAGCTAAAGGTTTTCATGCTTGAAAGTTGATTCTAAGGCCATTGGTTCAAAATATCATAGTATTGAATTAGGCATCTATTGCTATGAATCCATCTTTTGATTTAGCACAAATGTTTGTATTTTGACACAGATATGCATAAAAAAAATATCCATTTGTATTGGATTGTTTGGTCAATACATTCCAATGCATAACCATAGTATCCTGATGTAACATTGATATTTTCTTCTCTAGATAATTTTGAATTCAGTATCATATTAAGATTGATTGTATCAGATTCATACAACGATATAGTATGCTAAAACAATGTTTTGAACCTTGATTGGAAGCTGCTTCCATATCTAACTTTCAAAGTCCATAGGTGATTGGAGTTAGAGGTTTTCATGCTTGAAAGTCGATTCTAAAGACTAGCTGCAGGTCTTGGAACCATATAGAAATGTTAACCAGTCTCCATGATTTTCTACAGATAATCTGTCCTCTTATTGCAATCTCCGCAGCCATTTCCGGGTTGTCCATTTTATTCTTTTCCCAGGATCCACAGCCCATTGACTTGTACCAAGTTCTATCGAGTCAACGTCTGTTGCTTCTGCAATGAATCCTTTAGGTTCTATATCTGACCACATAGAGGTATGTTGAAGTCATCAGATTACAGTTTTGATCATTGTTAAGGCACTTGTAAGGCTACGGTTGGACAGTTTCCAATGGCCAACACAAAGACTAGACCGGATGTTAGATGTGTTTGGACCTTCCCTTTATGTATCTCAGTTGTGAATTGGGACCAAAAAGTTGCTCCTTATTTTGTACAACCAATATCCTAACTGGGAATAGCTAGTCAGTCAAGTTCAAGTTCATCATTAGTTCTTTGACCTTGTTTTTATGATGGCCCAAGTAATTAAAAGGTTGACCCCTCCTAAGAAGGTCATGTCAGTCTCAGGTTGTTAACACACAGGTCAAATCACTGAATGAATGTTTTTGATGTCATCCATGCATGCCATGCTACAATGACATGCTTCTAGAGGCACTGGACCTACTCCCTTATCGAGTTGGGATTTGTTAAATGCGACGATCATTGCTGATGGAGTCATTTCAAGATCAAGGAATTGCTTGATGCATGAATGATTGTGACATGATCAAACTTTAGGATTCTGTAACTATCATACTTTAGAAGGACTAATCGCCTTAGATGGAGAACCATCATAATTATTCAGCACTATCTGGTTCTAGTTTATTTGAACTAATATTACAAGTATTCAACTCAAAATTTCCAAATATCTCGAAATTAATGAGTGAAAATCATCTCAAATACCATTGGGAATGCAACATTATCAACATTGCACAAAATGAAGGTGCTTTTGGAGCAACTTGATGCACTAACATGGACACACTAACATGAAGGTGCACATTTCTTATAACTGAACTGTACCCTATTAAAAATCGAGAACCAAAAAATAAAATAAAATTTGAGAAAGAAGAACTTATTGAATTGAGTCGAGGCGTGACTGAGTCACTCGGCTTGAAATCGAATTTGCTCCCCTTGGACAGCGTCCCAAGTGCAACAGGTTTCCAGAGCAATCGACCTCCAGGATACAACGACTATGACCCGGTCCCAGCGGTGCACTCACTGTACACGGGCTCGAACCACTTGCAGTTTAATCCGAAAGTGCTGAGTTGACTCAGCGATGAACTCAGCAGAAAATGCTTAAAACCGAATATCAGAGAGTGTTTTATAAGAGAAGGATTTTTCATATATTTGAAACTGGAATCGGATGTCTTTTTATAGACTCCGAAGTGGTGCATAAGCACCCTTTTCAAAAGGTTAGGTCCGTTGGGTTTAAACCCAACCGAGGCGACCAACCGGAAGGGACGCATCTCTCTGGTTTAAAACGAAAAGGCGCAAGTGCGAGTACACTCCCGCATATACAGTCCTGCGAGTACCCATACACACACCCACGCGAGTACACACACACCGCACCCGCACCCGCACCCGCGCCCAGCCCAGCCCAGCCCGTCCCGTCCCGTCCCGTCCCGTCGCGTCGCGTCGCGCACGCGCACACGGACACGGACACCGACACGGACTCGGACTCGGACTCGGACTCGGCTCGGCTCGGCTCGGCACGGCACGGCTCGGCTCGGCTCGGCGCGCGCGCGCGTGTGTGGTTAATGGCATAGATTAGAGCTATTGGCATAGCCCCCCCACAGGACCAAATTCACATGCCCCCTGAAAGGGGCTCAAGCCCTAAGCAAAAATACTATCTTATATACAAGATAGTTAACTTTGTGAAATCCGATGTGGGACAAAACCCCAAACTCAAAAGTACTACAATTTCAAAATTGGAGGGAAATTACCGAAAATTTGAAAATTCAAATTTTACTACTATTTTAAAACAAAATATAACAATCCCCCACATGTTTTAAAATAAAACCCTTTCGAATTAAAGCGTAATAGTTGTGCAATGGTGCCGGTGTCACTATAGACTTGAACCGACATTAGAGTAAGCAAGACAGGTCTATAAGTATCAGGTGACACTATAATCTTGAACCTAAATATTTTTAATGTAAATTGCAAGTACATGCCACTCACACAACTCTTCCTCTGCAAGTGATTCTGCGGTTCGGTGCGTTTCGGCCATACACCATTACCTGGATTTCATGAGTGCTCTAGAGAATTCGCCTAGATTCTCATAGGAAGCGGCCTCCACCTCCACACCCATATAGGTGAATTCCATCAAGTGTATGCAGCAACTGTATACACCACCAAATATATGGCTATGGATTCATTAAGAGTTCTAACAACTCATCCTTCTACGTTGCTGCTCGCACTGTACACCATAGAAGGGGCTCATACAACTCAGTGCAATCGTCTACCTCGTGTCTTGTTGTTTACCCATTGAACCTATCTCATGGGATCTCCACTTGTATAGGTTGGGTTGCCGACACTGGCAGCTCATATATTAGGCTCAGCCCCATTCCCTTCGATGTATCATTGACTAACCTTTTAGATAGTCCTTTGGTCAGAGGATCTGCTAGATTCTTTTCTGACCTCACAAAGTCAATAGATATGACTCCATCACGCAACATATGTTTCACTATGTTGTGTCTGAGTCTAATATGTCTGCTCTTTCCATTATATATTTTACTCTTTGCTTTCGCTATAGCTTGACAGTCACAATGAATAGATACGGCCGATATAGGTTTTGGCCACAATGGTATATCTGCTAAGAGATTTCTAAGCCACTCGGCTTCTGTTCCAGCCTTTTCTAAGGCAATAAACTCGGATTCCATAGTAGACCGAGCGATACATGTCTGCTTGGTAGACTTCCAAGAGACTGCTCCTCCACCTAAAGTGAAGACATATCCACTCGTGGATTTTGTCTCATCTGAATCACTAATCCAGTTAGCATCACTGTATCCTTCTAATACAGCAGGAAAACCACTATAATGTAAACCATAGGCTATACTGCCTTTTAGGTATCTCAAAATCCTAGACAAAGCATTCCAATGCTCTTTTCCAGGGTTATGTGTATATCTACTTAGCCTTCCTACTGCAAAAGCTATGTCTGGTCTAGTGCAGTTTGTTAGATACATAAGGCTACCAATTATTCTGGAATACTCCAATTGAGACACACTATTTTCTGTATTCTTCATGAGAGTCACACTATAATCATAAGGAGTACTGACAGGTAAACAGTCAAAATGGTTAAACTTTCTCAATATCTTCTCAATGTAATGAGATTGAGATAATATAATAACACCATTTTTTCTAGTTACTTCAATACCCAAGATTACACTAGCCTCTCCTAAGTCTTTCATGTCAAACTTAAATGACAAGAATTTCTTAGTTGTATTAACTAATTTAATATTAGTTCCAAAAATAAGCATGTCATCAACATAAAGGCATATAATAACATAATCATTTCCAGAAATTTTACTATATACACATCTATCTACATCATTTATATGATAACCATTTGATTTTAAAACACCATCAAATTTTTCATGCCATTGTTTAGGAGCCTGTTTTAAACCATATAATGATTTAATTAGTCTACATACTTTATTTTCTTTTCCTGATATCTTATAACCCTCAGGTTGTTCCATATATATTTCTTCTTCTAAGTCTCCATTTAAGAAAGCTGTCTTAACGTCCATCTGGTGTACCACCAGTTTATATATGGAAGCTATCGCTATTAAGACCCTGATAGTTGTGATTCTAGTTACAGGAGAGTATGTATCAAAGTAATCTATTCCTTCTTTTTGTTTAAAGCCTTTTGCTACCAACCTAGCCTTAAACTTATCAATAGTCCCATCTGGTTTTAGTTTCTTTCTAAACACCCATTTACAACCTATTGGTTTATTTCCAGGAGGTAGGTCTACAATTTTCCAAGTGTTATTAGATATAATAGATTCTAATTCATCATTTATTGCTTCCTTCCAAAAGGTTGCATCTGGAGAGTTAATTGCTTCTATATAGGTTATAGGATCATCTTCTACTAAGAAAGTGAAAAAACCATCTCCTAGGTTAGTTTCTCTTCTAACCCTAGTACTTTTTCTTGGTTGTATCTCTTCTACTACTTTTTCGTATGCATTTTTACTAGTAGATGCAATATCTGATTCATTGACTTCCTCTATTCCTATAGATTTAGATTTCATAGGGAATATGTTCTCAAAGAACTCTGCATCCCTAGCTTCTATAATTGTATTAGGATCTAGAATATTATCCTTAGTTTTTAAAACTAGAAACCTATAGGCCGCACTGTTTTGTGCGTAACCTATAAATGCACAGTCAGTCGTTTTAGGACCTAACTTTCTTTTCTTAGTTTCAGGTAATCCTACTTTAGCAAGACACCCCCACACTTTAATATATTTGTAACTAGGAACATGATTCTTCCATAGTTCATATGGTGTTTGTTCAGAAGATTTAGAAGGAATCCTATTTAGAATATAACAAGCAGATAGAATTGCTTCTCCCCACATATTTGAGGGTAAGCCTGAACTATTTAACATAGCATTCATCATCTCTTTTAGAGTTCTATTCTTACGTTCTGCTATTCCATTTTGTTCTGGTGTATAAGGAGGTGTAGTTTCGTGAACTATTCCATTCTTTTCACATAATTCTCTAAATTGAGAATATTCATATTCACCTCCTCTATCTATTCTAAGTCTTTTAATTTTTATATTTAACTGATTTTCAACTTCAATTTTGTATTTAGAAAAAGCATCTAAAGCTTCGTCTTTGTTCCTTAACAGATAGACTCTAGTGAACCTAGAGTAATCATCTACAAAAGTTATGTAATATCTTTTTCCACCTCTAGACATGTGATTTCTAAAATCACCTAAGTCACTGTGTATTAACTCTAATAGAATAGATGATCTTTCTATTTGTTTAAAGGGTTTTCTAATGAATTTTGATTCGACACATGTTTCACATTTGTCAAATTCTTCATTAGATATATTAGGTAATAAACCTAATCTTTTCATTTTCTTCAATGATGCTATATTCACATGACCTAATCTACTATGCCATAGATAAAAAGGTTCAACGATATAAACAGAACTGAATGTCTTTTTATTATTATCATTGGATACATTTATAATGAATAAACCATCGCTACAGTACCCCTTACCAACAAAGGTTCCATTCTTAGTCATTACAAGCTTATCTGAATCAAATACTAACTTAACACCAGCCTTATTGAGGAGTGAACCAGAGACCAAGTTTCTTCTAATGTCGGGCACATGTAGGACATCATTCAACATCAGAGTCTTTCCAGAAGTGAGTTTCAGAAGTACTTTCCCTTTCCCTACAACTGGAGACGTTCTAGCATTACCCATGAACACCTGTTCATCATCTCCTGATACTTGGTAGGAGGTAAACATGCTACGATCCTTGCACACGTGCCTAGTTGCACCAGTGTCTAGTACCCACTCCAAGTTGTTTACAAGGAAGACTTCTGACACCACAGCTACTATCATGTCAGACTCATTGCCTGTTTCTGTAAGGTTAGCTTGCGGCTTATCTTTGTTTTTCTTGAGCCTACAGGTTTTGATATGATGCCCAGGCTTTCCACAGTTGTAGCAGTTTCCTTTTTTCTTGAATTGACTGTTTGCATTCTTCTTTTTGAGCCTGCATTCATTTGCATAATGTCCAGGTTTGCCACAGTTATGACAGTTGCCCTTTTTCTTATTATTTGCCCGACTTGATTCCACAAGATTTGCCTTTGAATCTATCTCATTTTTATTTTCTTTTTGGTCCCTGATTCTATTGGCCTCCTCTATTCGTATGTGTACGATAGTGGTTTCCAAAGAAACACCGTTCTTTTTATGTTTCATTCTATTCTTATATTCTTTCCAGGAGGGCGGTAACTTTTCTATTAGTGCTCCTGAAAGAAACACTTCATCCAACTTAATTCCTTCTGTCGATAGTTCATGAACTAAACTTTGAAAATCATGAATCTGATTTGTGACAGGTATATCGTCTGTCATTTCATAATGAAGGAAATTAGCAATTGCATGTTTCTTAGCGCCTGCATCTTCTAATATGTATTTCTTTTCCAAAGCAGTCCATATGTCTTTAGCAGACACGTAAGAAGCATACACGTCATATAGTTCGTTGGATAAAGAATTTAGAATATAATTTTTACAATTATTTTCATCTGTTACTTCATTTTGATTTGCTGGATCTATAGTAAATGATTCAGATAAAATGTATGAAACTTTCAGGGTGGTCAGAGCGAACATCAGTTTCTGTTTCCACCGTTTAAATGATTGTCCAGCGAACGGTTCGATTTTGGCTAACTCAGTAGAAGCATTTACTGTTACTGTAGCCATAGTCTATGTAATTCAACAATTTTCGATTTCAAGATTGTTGGAATATTTGGTTGAATTAAATAGACTATTAAAAATCGAGAACCAAAAAAAAAATAAAATTGAGAAAGAAGAACTTATTGAATTGAGTCGAGGCGTGACTGAGTCACTCGGCTTGAAATCGAATTTGCTCCCTTGGACAGCGTCCCAAGTGCAACAGGTTTCCAGAGCAATTGACCTCCAAGATACAATGACTATGACCCGGTCCCAGCGGTGCACTCACTGTACACGGGCTCGAACCACTTGCAGTTTAATCCGAAAGTGCTGAGTTGACTCGACGAATCAGAAAATGCTTAAAACCGAATATCAGAGAGTGTTTTATAAGAGAAGGATTTTTCATATCTTTGAAACTGGAATCGGATGTCTTTTTATAGACTCCGAAGTGGTGCATAAGCACCCTTTTCAAAAGGTTAGGTCCGTTGGGTTTAAACCCAACCGAGGCGACCAACCGGAAGGGACGCATCTCTCTGGTTTAAAACGAAAAAGCGCAAGTGCGAGTACACTTCCGCACATACAGTCCTGCGAGTACCCATACACACACCCACGTGAGTACACACACACCGCACCCGCGCCCACACCCAGCCCAGCCCAGCCCGTCCCGTCCCGTCGCGTCGCGTCGCGCACGCGCACACGGACACGGACACGGACTCGGACTCGGACTCGGACTCGGCTCGGCTCGGCTCGGCACGGCACGGCACGGCACGGCTCGGCTCGGCGCGCGCGCGCGTGTGTGGTTAATGGCATAGATTAGAGCTATTGGCATAGCCCCCCACAGGACCAAATTCACATGCCCCCTGAAAGGGGCTCAAGCCCTAAGCAAAAATACTATCTTATATACAAGATAGTTAACTTTGTGAAATCCGATGTGGGACAAAACCCCAAACTCAAAAGTACTACAATTTCAAAAATGGAGGGAAATTACCGAAAATTTGAAAATTCAAATTTTACTACTATTTTAAAACAAAATATAACAATCCCCCCTTATAACTGAACTGTACCCTACTGAGAAACATCAAAACTAGCTTCATCAACAGGTGAGAAATGTACCCAACTCAACATGCATGTGGGACCTGTTAAGTTCGTGCAAAATCACGTGCTAATGATTTGTGGGTTTGAAGATTGAAAATCAGGAGTGTTAATGATTTGTGTGTTTGAAGACAGAAAATCAGGAGTGTTAATGATTTGTGGGTTTGATAGATGACCCTTTGCAAGACCAAAGGTTGGGATTGAGGAATGTGAGACAAGGTGATCAAACACACAGACATATCGGGCTGGAGGCAAAAAGAAGGTCCTTGGGCACAATTTTAATTCGAGCAAATGAATAAAAGCAGTTCCTCTTGTTAGTTGTCACTCATGAACAAAATAGGGATTTCAGTTCAGATACTGGTGTTTTCCAGGTCTGCCAATGAATAGGGCTAACATCTTTCTTTACAAAGGATTCACCCATTCCATGTGGGAAGGTGTTGAGGGTCAAATATTGCATATCAGACCCAGTTATTGCCTGAATTTATGAATAAGGTACCGTTTAATAGCCCAGTTTAATCATGGTTGTGTTGCAAGGTGGAATTGCGAGCTGGGACTGGATCGGGATGCTAAAAATATAGATCTAACTCGCTTGCATCACCAAGGTAGTGGATGGGATTTCCTGGGACCAAGATCAAGGATTTACACGCCAGAGATCCAAGGAAATTGAGAAACTAAAGCTCAAGTGGCCTGAAAGTCAGCCAGAATGCAAGATCACAAGGTTTCCACCGTCCGTTCAGCTTAAAACTTCATACATGGCTAGGGGCCCACAAATTAACCGTACATGTCGAATTTCAACACTCAGATCCCTCCGGAAGTGGCCCAACGGACAGATCAGCCCCTTTAATCGTTATGTGGGGCCCGCCTGATATTTGGATATGCTTCAAAATTGGTCTGGACGGTTTAAATGATATGACAGAATGGATGGACGGAACAGATTTCATGAATATATCAAAGTGGACCCTATGCTGTAGTGCGTGTACACCACGTACCGGAAGACTCGCTGTGCACCAAGAAATTGAAGACGGTTAACAGGGCGTTGGCCGATTACAATTCAAAAATGGCAAAGCCGTTCGCTGTTCGCAACAGAGAGTTGCGGTTGAAGTCAGGTGGGCCACCATCATCGCAGATATCTCTAATCCGGACCGTCCATTTGTTTCAGAAGGTCAAACCGACCGTACACATGAGGTTTTTCCAAATCTATGCTCGCATACACAGGAAAATACCGTTCAAACGCAGGTTGAACGGCAATATGGAAAATCAGGTGGGCCGCTTCAGCGTCAATCCAAAACCGACCATATCCGAACGGTTTTTTGAGTAGAATGTAGTGGACGTTGTGGATTCCTCGAACCAGCAGTGAAGTGGGCCCCACCAGCAGTACAGCGTCCAGACGTGCGTTACCTCTGTTCGCGCGATCCAAAAAATCCGGGACGATGTGGTCCACCCCTGTTGATCAGATGGTTGATCCGAGCCGTCTAGTAGGAGCGCAGGTCAGCCATGATCCTAGCTATGTCGCCGGAATTTCGAGCTGAAGGGATCAGTAATCAAAAACTTCAGCCGCAGCTTGGTGTGTTTGCGCAAGAAATCCCGAAGTTTGCAAACTGGCTGCGAAACGATCTCGTTGCAGCCATTCCGCATCGTCTTACGCACTCCCAGCCGATGGAGGTCGGAACCACCATATAAGCAAGGGAGAGAGAGAGAGAACAGTAGTCTTGGATGGAGGGAGGAAAGGCTTGGTCGGGACAGGGAGAGGTTGTAGCCGTGGAGCAGACAGGGAGGCTAGAGGTTTTTCCTTCTTTTTCTTTTTCTTCTTATTCTTATTTTAATTTGTTTATTTTTAAGAGATCCAGCCCATCCATGTCTGGCTGAACCTCATAGCTAGGGCTAAGAGGTCAAGCCTGTAGCGTGATGGGGGAACCTATTGCTTGTTCCTTTTGTTTAGATTGAAGGGATTTTTGATTTAATTTTATTATGGAAATATTTGTAGTTTTTAATGGCCTGTTGTGACTAAAATTACAATGGGCTTGCAACGGCTTTGAGTATTTCTTGTTCCTTATTTTGATTATGGCGTCAAGAAGCCCTGTTGTTCGCCATCGTCTCCTGGGCATGGTTGGATGGCGGTACCCTTCCTAACCTTCATAATCATCTGATTGGTTGATAATTAGTTTAATTCTGTTGTTGACTTTGTCTCCTGGGCATGGTTTGGTGATGGAATCCATTCTAATTCATATACCTTTCATCTCTTTAAAATTATAACAGAAGAAGTTCAGTTTAATTTCCATGATTTTTGGAACAGGCATAAGATCTCCCTGATCTCTATAAGTGGATCATCTGAATCCCTAGTTTTCTTCCTCTGAATTCCTTAAGTTTTAGATTAATCTCTCATCATTATTCATCATGTTATATTGGATTTAGATTTCATCTTAAGCTAGTTCTATTTCTACCTAGTTTCAGATAACGTACAAGTATCAGTCCCTTGGGATTCGACCTCGGTCTCACCGAGTTTATTACTACATCACAACCCTATACTTGGAGAGTGAACAAGTTTTTGGCGCCGTTGCCGAGGACTGACGGTTGCGATTCTCTGAAATTAGTTAGGTTTAGAATTAGTTTAATATTAGAATTTGACTAACTTTAGTTTTAGGTTTTTAATTGATTTCTAGAACTAACTTGTTTTCATGTTTTGTAGGATCCTGACATAAGTTCCTAAATTGGTAATTCCTTCCTAAGTTCTCTACTTTTTCTACTTTTAAAATTAGGGTTTAAATTTTAGAAATTTTCTACTTCTAGTATCCTCCTATCTGTAGGAAATAGTTTATTTTTAGAAACTAGGTTATTTCTTTTCCCTTTTTAGAAATTAACTTTCTATTTTTATCTTGTAGTAACTTTCTAATTCTAAGTCTTTTAGAATCTAATTTTGTTTCCTTATTTTCTACTCATAGAATTTTTGTTTAGAAACTAATTTTCCTATTGTGTAGGCCTTTAAGATAGAAATTTCTAATTCGGTAAGTTCTTTCTCTCTACTTTCTATTTTTCATATCTCTTTTTAATTTACTTTTTAGTGTAGGACTTTCTCCTTTTAGAAACTAGTTTACTTCTATCTTCCTTTTTAAAGATTTTTTTTTATTCTAGACATTCTCTTTAGAATTGACTTGTTTGTTTTCTTTTGCAGGTCCTTAACTTAGGGGCTTCAATTTGGTAATTTCTTTCCAACTCTTCCTCTCTTTCTTTTTAGATTTTCTTTTTCTTTCTTAGGATTAGGCTTTGAATTTGATTGAGGGCTGCCAGTGTTTCATGCCCAAGTGGGCCCGTGACAACACTCAACGTCTCTTGACTGAATGAGGATTGGTTAGGGGTTGACTATCTATCATAGGACTAGACACCACTCGAAATCCCCTGAGTTAATTGAAGTTATGGCTGAAGACCAACCTCCTCTACTTCCACCCAGGGTGGAGGATACCCAAGATGAGAATGAGGTGTATTAGGCACCCCCGCCTCGTACTTTACGAGATTATCTACAACCGGCGGGAGTGAGTACGCCCTCATGCATGATTTTTCCTGAAAACACAGGACAAATGGACATCAAGCCAGGAGTTATCCAACTCCTTCCCAAATTCCATGGACTTGAATCAGAAAGTCCATATTTACATTTGAAAGAGTTCGATGAGATTATAGCTACATTATGTTTTCCTAATGTATCTGAGGATACAATTAGGCTGAAACTCTTTCCTTTTTCCTTAAAAGAGAAGGCTAAGACGTGGTTACATTCACTGCGTCCTAGATCCATTGGCACATGGAACGACATGCAGAGGGAATTCATAAAAAAATTCTTCCCACATCATAAAACGATTACCCTCAGAAAAGCAATCATGAACTTTGCCCAAAAGGAAGATGAAACATTCTTCCAATGTTGGGAAAGGTTCAAAGATTTGGTCAGTTCATGCCCACAACACGGATTTGAAACGTGGCGCATTACAAATTTCTTCTACGATGGACTGACATCTTCCATGCGCCAAATGGTCGAGACAATGTGTAATGAAGAGTTCATTAATAAAGATGTCGACGAGGTATGGGACTGCTGCTGAAAAAACACAATCTTGGGACTATTACCCAAAATCAAACACCACGTCTAGGCCGACTCAATTAAAGGAGAAAGGTGGATTATATCTCTTGAAAGAAGAGGATGATCTCAAGTGTAAAGTGACTACGCTCATAAGGAAAGTTGAGGCCATGGAAGGAAAGAAGGATAAGGTTAATGAAATTGTTTGCGGCATCTGTGATTGCAACATTCATACAACTGAAAATTGTCCTACAATACCCGCCTTTCGAGGAGTGTTGAATGAATAAGCTAATGCCGTAAACAACTATCAAAGACCTTTTACTGGACCTAACTCCAATACATACAATCCTGGTTGGAAAAATCATCCAAACTTTAGTTGGAGGAATGGACAAATGGCTACCCCTCAAGGTTTCTTCAATCAAAATCCAAATCAAGTGAAACCTCAAGAGGAACCGGTTCAAAATTCCATACAAGAGCTGGCTCAGGCAATGCGGGGAATTACAGATTTTATGCAAAAGATAGATTCTCGTATGACGGTTATAGAAAAGGGGATGCTTCCTGCACAACCTCTCCCCAATCCTAAATCGCAGTACGAGATAGTGATCCCAGCTCTTCAAATCAGATGGGGCACGCTAAATCCATCACCACTCTTAGGAGTGGAAAGATCATTGATAAAACTCTTCCGGTTAGGCCCGAAAAGCCTCAAGAACCAGAAGAGGACAACAATGATGGATCCAGTGATGCCCCACAAAAATTAGAACCGAAACTTCTAGAGAAGCCAGTTGCTCCATTCCCCCAACGGTTGGTTTCACCAAAACCTCTCTCTAACTCTCAGGATATCCTAGAGGTGTTGAAACAAGTGAAAGTCAACATTCCTCTACTTGATGTCGTGAAACAGATACCCTTATATGCCAAATTCCTGAAAGACTTATGCACGACCAAACGACGGCAGAGTATTCAAAAGAAGATCTTCTTGACCGAGAAAGTGAGTGCCATCCTAAAGCAAGACGTGCCACAGAAATTCAAGGATCCCGGTAGCCCAACCATATCATGTGTAATCGGGAACCATCGAATTGATCACGCACTTCTTGACTTAGGAGCGAGCGTCAATCTGATTCCCTACTCGGTATACAAACAGTTAGGTTTGGGTGAATTAAAACCCACCCTAACCACACTACAACTTGCTGATCGCTCTGTTCGTGTACCAAGAGGGATAATTGAGGATGTGTTGGTCCAAGTTGATAGATTTTACTACCCTATAGATTTTATCATCCTGGACACCGAACCCATCAATAACATAAGCACTCAGATCCCTGTCATTCTTGGCCGCCCATTCCTTGCCACTTCAAATGCAATTATCAATTGCAGGAATGGTGTCATGACTATGTCTTTTGGGAATATGACATTGGAGTCAAACATCTTTTTCAATAACGGCAGAAACTTAGAGGAGGATAACGATTTCCACGACATTAACATGATTGACTCTTTCATGGAAGATACGACACCTCTAACCTTATCCTCTGACTCTCTAGAGACGTGCCTAGCCCACTCTCATGATTTTGATGATGACATGATTAGGGAGACGTGCGCCTTGCTTGATACTGCACCGGTACTTGAAGTTAACCGGTGGAGGCCACAATTTGAAGAATTGCCACAAACCGATGTAGTGCCTCTACCGTCTAATCTCAAGCTGCCGAAGCTTGATCTAAAACCTTTGCCCTTTGATTTGAAATATGCCTATTTAGGTCAAGATGAGACATACCCGGTGGTGATCTCTACCCACCTGGAGAAAGAACAGGAGAGTATGCTCATATCTACTCTCATTGAGCATAAAGGAGCCCTGGGATGGACGATAGCGGACCTCAAGGGAATCGATCCCTCGATTTGTACTCACCGCATATATCTTGAGGATAATGCAAAAACCGCTCGGCAACCACAACGTAGACTAAATCCAAACATGAAGGAAGTGGTTAAGGCCGAGGTTCTTAAACTATTGGACGTGGGTATTATATACCCTATATCTGATAGTCAATGGGTGAGTCCAACTCAAGTGGTCCCTAAGAAGTCCGGAATCACCATCGTAGCCAATGCTAATAATGAACTCGTGCCAACTAGAGTCACTACTGGTTGGAGAATGTGCATTGACTATAGGAAGTTGAATACCGTCACGAGGAAAGACCACTTTCCTTTACCATTCATTGATCAGATCCTGGAAAGGTTAGCTGGTCATTCCTATTACAGTTTCCTTGACGGGTATTCGGGCTACAACCAGATAGAGATAGCCCCTAAAGACCAGGAAAAGACCACATTTACATGTCCCTACGGCACCTTTGCCTATCGAAGGATGCCATTCGGACTATGTAATGCCCCTGCCACCTTTCAGCGATGTATGCTTAGTATCTTTTCTGATATGGTGGGGCAATATCTAGAGGTCTTCATGGACGATTTCTCTGTTTACGGTCCATCTTTCAGTAAGTGCTTGGAAAGTCTTAAATGTGTGTTGAAAAGATGTGAAGAAAAGAACTTGGTACTTAATTGGGAGAAGTGTCATTTCATGGTTCAGAAGGGAATTGTCCTTGGGCATATCATCTCGTCCAAGGGAATCGAGGTAGATAAGGTAAAAATCGATCTTATCTCTAACCTACCTCCACCCAAGAACATCAGAGACGTGCGATCCTTCTTAGGACACGCAGGATTTTACAGGCGATTCATAAAGGACTTTAGTCTCCTCTCTCGTCCTTTATGTAATCTTCTTCAAAAGGATGCTCCGTACGAGTGGACTGAGCAATGCCAGGAAGCTTTCACCAAGCTTAAGGGCACGTTAACTACTGCACTTATCATGCAGCCACCCGACTGGAGCCTTCCTTTTGAGCTTATGTGCGACGCTTCTGATTATGCTCTTGGAGCGGTCCTGGGCCAGAGAAAAGATAAGAGACCCTACGTCATCCATTACACGAGTAGGACTTTAAATCCCGCCCAAGTGAACTACTCAACTACGGAAAAGGAACTTTTAGCCGTAGTGTTCGCCTTGGACAAATTTAGGTCCTACCTGATCGGATCTAAGATCATTATCTATACAGATCATGCGGCACTGAAGTATCTTCTTTCTAAGAATGATTCTAAGCCCCGCCTGATACGATGGATCCTTCTACTCCAAGAATTTGATTTGGAAATTAAAGATAAAAAGGGAGTAGAAAACGTTGTGGCCGATCACCTTTCTCGCCTTAATACCTCTGATTCCCTTGAGACGACCCATATCAACGACATGTTCCCTGATGAACAACTGTTCAGAGTCTCCCATTCACCTTGGTTCGCTGATATTGCTAATTATCTTGCTACAGGTGCCATACCGACACAGTGGACTGCGCAAGATAAGAAGAAATTCTTCACCGAGGTGCGCAACTTTTTCTGGGATGATCCTTATTTATTTAAATATTGCCCAGACCAAATCCTAAGGAGATGTGTACCAGACGATGAGCATCAGAGCGTCATCTCCTTCTGTCACTCACAGGCCTGTGGTGGTCACTTTTCTGCTAAAAAGACCACGGCCAAGATTCTGCAGTGTGGCTTTTACTGGCCCACTATGTTTAGGGACACTCATGAGTTTTACAAAGCTTGTGAGCATTGTCAGAAATTGGGAGCATTGTCCCGTCGAAATATGATGCTTTTGAATTCCATCCTTATCATTGAAGCATTTGATTGGGGCATCGATTTCATGGGACCATTCCCCCAATCGTTTGGAAATCTGTATATTTTGCTCGCCGTGGATTATGTCACTAAATGGGTCGAAGCGATTCCGTGTCGAACTAATGACCATCGCACGGTCATTAAATTCCTAAAAGAAAACATCCTTTCTCGATTCGGAACGCCTCGAGCCATCATTAGTGATGAGGGCTCACACTTTTGTAATAAACCATTTGAGAGCTTAATGAAGAAATACGGTATCTCTCATAAGGTGAGCACCCCATACCACCCACAGACAAGTGGGTAAGCCGAGATTTCTAATAGGAAAATTAAACACATTTTGGAGAAAACGGTTAACCCTGATCGTAAGGATTGGTCAATTCGATTGACCGATGCCTTATGGGCATACCGTACTGCCTTTAAAACCCCTATTGGAATGTCTCCCTTTAGACTTGTCTATGGAAAAGCTTGTCACTTGCCTGTGGAGCTGGAAAATAAAGCGTACTGGGCGATCAAAAATCTTAATTTCAATCTGGACAACGCTGGCTCGCTGTGCAAACTTCAATTGAATGAACTTGAGGAAATTCGGAATGATGCGTATGATAATTCGAGAATTTACAAGGACAAGATGAAAGCATTTCATGACCAACACATTTTGTGAAAATTATTCATGCTTGGTCAGAAGGTCCATTTGTATAATTCTCGATTACATCTCTTTCTGGGTAAGCTTCGATCTCGTTGGACCGGCCCTTACATTGTTATAACTGTTTTTCCTCATGGGGCCGTTGAGATAAGAGATCCCGACAATGGCAAGGAGTTTAAAGTCAATGGACATCGATTGAAACCATTTGTCGAGAAATTTGATTCAGAAGACATGTCCATGCCCCTGACTGCTCCTGTTTACCAAGATTGATCTCCTAGTCTGATGGAGGTATAGGTAGGTTTATTGCTTTCATAAGACTAGGGTAGTTGCTTTATTTGTCTGGCTGAAGACGGTAAACTTAGCGCTCTTGGGAGGCAACCCAGCTCTTCATTTCATTTCGTTTTTATCATTAGTTAGTTTAATGTTTGTGGGTAACATTACTGCAAACCCTCACGAGACTATAACTCGTCCACTAGGGGCAACCTAGGGGTTTAAAGACTTGTTGCATACGCTAAATGCAATCGAGAACACCTGCGAAAGTAATGTAGGTAGGATTTTATTTTTGTTATTTTTATTTTTCTTCTTTTAGTTTCTCTCTTGTGCTGACCCGATCCTACGTAGATATCTTTGGAAAGCCTTTTGATTCTTTCATCCAGGTACTATCTTTCCATCACTCCTCTTATATTTTTGTTGTCCCATGTGCATTGCATGCTTATTTCTTTTACATTGAGGACAATGTAGATTTTACATTGGGGGTGGGAGATTAGGTTTCCTAATCAGTGTTTTCTTAGTCTTGAGCGAAAATTGTGAAAATTGTGAAAATTTTAAATTTTTCTGAAATTTCGTATGAATTCAAAGTGATTTTGATGGCCATCTGGGACACTAGGAATTGCAAAAAGCATGATGTTGGTAATTTACGACTCTTGGATTCAGTTATCTGTTAAATTTCATAGCTAAGTTTGAATTGTTAATCCATTATTAGAAGTTGTAAACATTGATTGAGTCATGAATTCACAGGACACATCTCGCTTGCATATTAAGGTTTCAGTTCGATATTGAAGGATTAACTTGGTAATTACTAAACATGAAAGGAACCAACTTGAAAAATTGAATGGATTGGGTGAACAGTCTTTACCATAGGTGTGCTCCTTATAGGTGAGGATTCGATTCCCCATGAATGATATTTGAAAAAGAGTGGGTGTGAAGTCTTTACCTTAGGTTTGCTCCCTATAGGCGAGGATTTGATTCCCCTTCTTGGCATTACTTCTAATGAAAAAGTCAAAAATTAAAAGAATAAAAAGATAATGTGTGAGGCAAGTTCTAGTTATCGTGAATTCTCTTATTGGTTACCAATGATATCCTTAAATAGAGAGGTGAATCCTAATGTTGATAAGTCGAGATTAGACTATACATCCATAGAATTCAATGTTTAGAATTGTTCTAATTGATGGACTAACACTTTGAACTTAATTATGAAGTTACCGTGTGCTTAAGTCTAGGGGAGAAAGTAATTCATGAATCTTTCACTTGAGTTATAGAAATTGTCCTGTAATTCTCAATTTACTTTTCGCATATTTTGCTCGGGACTAGCAAAATGCTGGTTGGGGGTTGTTTTGAGGGTCAAATATTGCATATCAGACCTAGTTATTGCCTGGATTTATGAATAAGGCACCGTTTAATAGCCCAGTTTAATCATGGTTGTGTTGCAAGGTGGAATTGCGAGCTGGGACTGGATCGGGATGCTAAAAATATGGATCTAACTCGCTCGCATCACCAAGGCAGTGGATGGGACTTCCTGGGACCAAGATCAAGGATTTACACGATTGCCGAATCCGGCGCCGACAGCCTCCGTAGAACCCCATTCTCTGATCCCGACACCCATTTACCAGGTTCCGATCCTGGGATACTACAAGGAGGGTTTCAAATCATTAGTCCGATTCATAATGAGCATAACAAAAGCATAACCCACAAACAATAAGCACAAGAACACCACTACAAAATCCACTATGATCAAAAACTTTTTAGACAATGCGACAGAAAGGGGAAATACAATGTAACAAAAGAAGTAAAACTCCGTAAGCTCACCGCACGCTTCAATTACGACTATGGTCGCGTCTGGCGCCACCGCACGCATCAATCGTGCATAAGCTTATGGAAAGCTTAGAGGGTGGTGTAAGTGTGCGCAATATAAACGTGCTTAAAATGCAAGGTCGAGTGATGCGGAAACATGGTAATGAGCACATGAATGCAATCACCCGTATCAAGGCTATGCGTGCAAGATATGAATGCTATCGGCCATAACACGCCATGCGATGCAAGATGCAACTCAAGCATGCCAATCCTCATCATGTATCGGTACAATTTCATTCTGGATAATCACCGGGTTCAATACACTCCAAATGGCACGCCCCTCACCAGGCACGCACCCAAGTGAGCGTAAGAAACCTCACTATCCGCCTAGCCAATAGTCCGCCAATACCTATCCGCACGTCGATAGCGAACCCATTCGCGAGCCGGTCAAACTCACCTAGTATTGCCCCTACCCTCGGGCGAGTAAGGCCACACTCCTTTCCAACCGACTACGACACGGTGGGAGACGCGCCTCCTGGTATTCGGCCCTCATGCGCCGTACATCCACTCGGTCCCGACATTGGAGTCATCCTCTGGTACCATCGGGTTTAGGATTTTCACCCAGGGGACGTCCATGGCGCCCGTATGCTGGAACCAAATATTTCCGGTATTCAACCCACCATCCACGATGTGTCTATGGAGGCTATGGCCCCGATGTCGTTAGGGCATACAATGAACTACAATCACACAAATGCAAATGCATGAGTCACACTATCATTCATGCAACAGTCCTGTATATACCATGCACTTATACGAGGCAACTCCGCCTATCAGGGAGCCCATAAATAGTCTATCCAAAGATATATGCTATGATCGGTCACCCTCACATCAGGCATACATATGGTGCGAATGATCATGAATCATGGATCTATACTAAACATGTATAAAGAGATGGGCCCAGACGGCCTACTTACCACAAGTTTGGGCCTATCAGTGGGCCTTAGGGAGAGTTATAATGCGGACATTTAACCAACATTATCCGTTCAATGTGGACATCAAACCAACATTGCTCCCAAGGCACTATCGCTATAGGGGTCAACACATAAATCAAGAAATGGGCCTCATGTACATCCCATTGGGCCTCTCATGGGTCTCGTATGCATATATCAAGGTAGGCCTCAATGACGGGCCACAAATGCATCCACGTGGGCCTAGTCACATGGGCCTGGATACATCACAATGGGCCTCATAAAATGGGCCTTAAATTATCTCCAAAAATGGATGGACAGTTGGATGAAACACATGCATCATGATGGAGCCCAGTCTAATGGAGGGTATGGTTTACAACACATACATCAGTGGGTCCCATGAGGGGCCTACCATAATGTTTATTTCCCATCCAACCCATTGTTAAGGTCATTCAGACCGGGGCCTACAGAAATGTTTATTTTCCAAGCAACCTAGGGCCCAACGTAATGTTTATTTTCCAACCAACTGTTCATATGGTCATGTGGACCCGGGTAGGGCCCACTACAATTTTTATTTATCACCCAGTCTATTCATAAGGTCACGTGGGCCTGGATCATTTGACATCCTAACTATTCATGAGGTGATATGGGCCTAGATAGGGCCCACTGAAATATTTATTTTCCATACAACCTGTTGAGGGGTTGTGTGGGCCAAGGGCCCACTGAAATACTTATTTTCCATATAACCTGTTGAGTGGTTCACGTGGGCAGCGAGCCCACTGAAATATTTATTTCACGTCCAACCTGTTGAAGAGGTCATTGGACCTTGGGGCAGATGTGGGGCCCACCGAAATGTGGTTCACAAATCCAGCCCATCCATTATGTGAGTCCCACCTAACTGACGGTCCATGCCAAGTTTCAGCGACATCCAAAACTCAGGTAGGCCCCACCAAGCGATTTTATATGTTTAGATATGTCTTCACATGATTCTAGATGGTATGGCCCGCCTGAGTTCTGTTTACGGCTGATTTTTGAGATGGATGGGTGGTACGTGGGGACCCACCGAATGCATGGCCTTGATGTTCGAAACACATCACGTGGGGCCCACAGCTGGAGCCGTGAGGCCCCAGCGTCCGCCCGCTCGTCGCTGCAGCAGCAGCAGTGCTGCTGCTTTTTTGAAAAATTTTGTTATTATATTTTTTTTTTGTTTTGGGGCCCACCGAGATGTGATTCACAATCCAGCCCACCCATCATGGGTATCCCACTATTCTACCCGTCCAGAACTAGTTTCACCTGCATCAAAACTTCAGGTGAGTCCCACCGAGTACTTTTTTATGATCTGGCATGTCTTTACATAGTTTTAGATGGTATGGCCCACCTGATGATCAGATCGCATTAAAATTTTGGTTCAACGCCTAAAGAAGACTGGATAATAGATTGGACGGTGTGGATCACATACATACATCAAGGTGGGGCCTGCATGAGCAGTCCACTAAAAAGTAACCTTTTCTTCCTTTGCTCTTTTTTTTTTTTTTTTTTTTTTTTGCTAGCCATGCCATACGCCTACGTCCAGCGTCTCTGGACGCTGGACGGTTTGGGTAAACACTGCCTCATGGTGGGTCCCACGTGTGAGTGGCCCATGTTCATCAAGGTAGGTCCCACATGATCATGGCCTACCATATATAAATATTAATAAAATATTATAATATATCATTTACTCTAAATAGGGGGGGTGGTGGATCTTTCCTAAAATGAGGTGGGCCACCCTATTTGATGGATGGAGTAGATTTAATATATTGGTGGGGCCCACTTCATTCTAAGGAAGAGAGAAAGAGAGGGAAAGAGAGGGAAATAGAGAGAGCTACACGGGGAGATAGAGGAGGGACCCCGCCACTATGGGCCCTCCATTTCATACATGCATACATCAAACGGGTCCCACCACATGTGGCCCAAAAATATAGGAGAAATGACGGTGGATCACCCACCTTTAAGCCTCCTCCTTGCTCCCTTGGCTTCAAATGCACCTTTCCTATGCCTTGGATGGTGGATGATGGGGGATTAATGGTGTGGATGAGAGATGGGAGGGTGTAGATGGATGAGGGAAGGTGGACCACACTTGTGGTTTGGGAGAGAAGTGTTGGACGTGAGAGGCTTGGTTGCTTGGAGAGATTTGAGAAAATGAGAGAGAAAATGAGGGGATGGGAGTGATATGAGGTGATGGAGTGATGGGTGTAGTTAATGAGGCATGGGTTTGTTTGAAAAGTGAGTAAAGGAGGGATGGGTGAAGAGAGAGAGAGTTGACTTTGTGGAGAAAGAGGGATGGGTTGTTGTACTTGAGATAAGGTTGCATTCAATGTTGATTGATGGGACTTATTGTGTAGAGATTCCCTCGATATCCGCAACGCGCGGTGTTTCTTCGGAATAAACGCTGATCGGCATCTTCTTGCCTGGTATCGGTTCAGTGCGCAAGTCACGGCGTTGAAACCGCGGCGATGACCTAGTTATTTCCTGGATTTATGAATAAGGTACCGTTTAATGGCCCAGTTTAATCATGATTGTGTTGCAAGGTGGAATTGCGAGATGGGACTGGATCGGGATGCTAAAAATATGGATCCAACTCACTCGCATCACCAAGGCAGTGGATGGGACTTCCTGGGACCAAGATCAAGGATTTACACACCAGAGATCCAAGGAAATTGAGAAATTGAAGCTCAATTGGCCTGAAAGTCAGCCAGAATGCAAGATCACAAGGTTTCCACCGTTCGTTCAGCTCAAAACTTCATACATGGCTAGGGGCCCACAAATTAACCGTACATGTCGAATTTCAACCCTCAGATCCCTCCGGAAGTGGCCCAACGGACAGATCAGCCCCTTTAATCGTTATGTGGGGCCCGCCTGATATCTGGATATGCTTCAAAATTGGTCTGGACGGTTTAAATGATATGACAGAATGGATGGACGGAACGGATTTCATGAATATATCAAAGTGGACCCTATGCTGCAGTGCGTGTACACCACGTACCGGAAGACTCGCTGTGCACCAAGAAATTGAAGACGGTCAACAAGGCGTTGGCCGATTACAATTCAAAAACGGTAAAGCTGTTCGCTGTTTGCAACAGAGAGTTGCGGTTGAAGTCAGGTGGGCCACCATCATCGCAGATATCTCTAATCCGGACCGTCCATTTGTTTCAGAAGGTCAAACCGACCGTACACATGAGGTTTTTCCAAATCTATGCTCGCATACACAGGAAAATACCGTTCAAACGCAGGTTGAACGGCAATATGGAAAATCAGGTGGGCCGCTTCAGCGTCAATCCAAAACCGACCATATCCGAACGGTTTTTTGAGTAGAATGTAGTGGACGTTGTGGATTCCTCGAACCAGCAGTGAAGTGGGCCCCACCAGCAGTACAGCGTCCGGACGTGCGTTACCTCTGTTCACGCGATCCGAAAAAATCGGGACGATGTGGTCCACCCCTGTTGATCAGATGGTTGATCCGAGCCATCTAGTAGGAGTGCAGGTCAGCCATGATCCTAGCTATGTCGTCGGAATTTCGAGCTGAAGGGATCAACAATCAAAAACTTCAGCCGTAGCTTGGTGCGTTTGCGCAAAAAATCCCGAAGTTTGCAAACTGGCTGCGAAACGATCTCGTTGCAGCCATTCCGCATCGTCTTACGCACTCCCAGCCGATGGAGGTCGGAACCACCATATAAGCAAGGGAGGGAGGAAAGGCTTGGTCGGGACAGGGAGAGGTTGTAGCCGTGGAGCAGACAGGGAGGCTAGAGGTTTTTCCTTCTTTTTCTTTTTCTTCTTATTCTTATTTAATTTGTTTATTTTTAAGAGATCTAGCCCATCCATGTCTGGCTGAACCTCGTAGCTAGGGCTAAGAGGTGAAGCCTGTAGCGTGATGGGGGAACCTGTTGCTTGTGCCTTTTGTTTAGATTGAAGGGATTTTTGATTTAATTTTATTATGGGAATATTTGTAGTTTTTAATGGCCTGTTGTGACTAAAATTACAATAGGCTTGCAACGGCTTTGAGTATTTCTTTTTCCTTATTTTGATTATGGCGTCAGGAAGCCCTGTTGTTCGCCATCGTCTCCTGGGCATGGTTGGATGGCGGTACCCTTCCTAACCTTCATAATCATCTGATTGGTTGATAATTAGTTTAATTCTGTTGTTGACTTTGTCTCCTGGGCATGGTTTGGTGATGGAATCCATTCTAATTCATATACCTTTCATCTCTTTAAAATTATAACAGAAGAAGTTCAGTTTAATTTCCATGATTTTTGGAACAGGCATAAGTTCTCCCTGATCTCTATAAGTGGATCCTCTGAATCCCTAGTTTTCTTCCTCTGAATTCCTTAAGTTTTAGATTAATCTCTCACCATTATTCATCATTTTACATTGGATTTAGATTTCATCTTAAGCTAGTTCTATTTCTACCTAGTTTCAGATAACATACAAGTATCAGTCCCTTGGGATTCGACCTCGGTCTCACCGAGTTTATTACTACATCACAACCCTATACTTGGGGAGTGAACAGAAGGCCTTTGCCATTTTCCATGTCTAGTGCAGTTTCTTTATTTTGAAACATTGTCTCAAGTAGAACAATCGAATCGGAGAACTTTATGAAACTAGCTTTGAAACTTACCAAAAACCTTTTGAACTTAAGGCTGTTTAGAATCCCTCTGTTATCTCACAAGCTTTCGCTAACTTACAAAGAACGAGGAAAGATATGCTGACTGAAACTTCATCTAGAAAAATGATAGGCAATGCAACCCCAAGAGAAGACATCCCTAGACAGAAACAATAAAAGCTAAAAAAGAGAAAAGAAAAAAGTGAAGGATGTCCCATGAAACACAACTTTGGGAGAACATGCCTATGTGGCTGAGCAGCAGGTGACTGACTTCTCACCAGGCCTTTGTTCTGTGGTAGGGACGGCGATCTTGGTTCCCTTGAGAAGGGCCGAATTCCCTCCAGATTCTTGTTCATCATTGGCAATCAAGGCCTTCTTACTGATGATCCGATAGATCTCCGTCAAGACTGTTAGGAAGGCTGTTTCAACATTGGTGGACTCTAGGGCAGATGTCTCCATGAAGCAAAGGTTCTCCCTCTGCGCAAATTCCTTGGCATCCTCAGTGGGGACTGCTCGGAGCGTCCCTAAGTCCGACTTGTTGCCAATGAGCATGATGACAATGTTCTTATCAGCATGGCCACGTAACTCCTCCAACCACCTTGCTACATGGTCGAATGACTGACGCTTTGTCATGTCGTATACCAGCATTGCTCCAACTGCCCCTCTGTAGTAAGCGCTCGTCACCGCCCGGTACCTGTAATCACTCATCCAGGAGTCAGCAAATAACTAGGGATGAAAAGCACCAAACAATGATGAAACTTTGTTATGTTCGATTACTGTTAATTTCTAAGAGAGCAGCTGATGAGCTCTACAATAAAGGAACAAGATACTGAATTCGCAAACAAGCAGACAATAACAGATTTACAGAACATGGGGCTGGCATCCTTCCATACATAAAGGGACATTGCCCTGTTAATCATTATTGTGCTCAGTGACTCTACTCAGTGGGATTTCAGGCTGTGTCACCATGAAACTCGCAGGCAAGCTCGACTTGCTTGCGACTCGGACAGATTCATTGAGTCAGCCCACTGACTCAATGCGACTCAGCACGACTTAACCCTAGTCACTCACTGGGTGATCGTTTTGCAGGACAGTGGACCAAATAAAATCCTATGGAGAATGTTAGACAGGGAATTGATTATGATATAGTCATAGCTGTATTGAGATATCTGTGGATAGCCAGAGAAGACATTTTTCATCCAATATAAAAAAATATATGTATAACACTAAGGTAACTTAGTCGTTCTTTACTTGCTCTAGCTACAAAATGGGAAAATGAATTTGCCAAACCTCGTGGTAGTGTCAACCACATCCTCTTCCCGAAAATGCTGATTGACTCATAGAAACCCAAGAGAGTCCAAATGAGGAAAGATGTACCCAGAGCTTTGCCAGCAGTAATGTACTAGGCAGGTCACATACACGCACTCGCGCGCGCACACACATCATCATCTTCGGAGGCGCCATGGTGGCCAATAGGTGCAATATCCAAGCTGTCCATGAGGTAGGTCTGACGTTGTAGATTTTCTTGCCCAAAAATAAATATGCTCCATTCATCTGGTGGGCCAAGACATTTGAAAGTTTGATGGCTAAGAAAACTTTAGAAAAGTTTCTAACGCAGGGATGATTGTGATGAGGATAACCACTCCGAATCCACGGAGCTTCTCTGGACTCCTCACAGAGACTTCTCGAATCCACGAGGAAAGAAAGCAGAAAATAGAAATAAATTCTAAGAAATTCGAAATTGATTAATTGATGACTAAAAACGAGTTCACAACCCTTTAAATAGGGGTACCAAGCAATGGAAAAGAAATCAGAATCAAACTACAACTAAAACTCCTAGAATCCGTGACTTACTATAAATAGTAAACTTACTATTTATAGATGGTTGTGATGTCTACTAGTGCGCAAGGTTTTCGGCCAAAAATAGTAAGTGTCCTATTTGGCTCTACCAAACTGTTCCCCTAATTATTCTAAGCTCTTTTCACATTGGACGCAACTCCTAAAGCCCGATGGATGAAGAGTTATAATCAAACTAAAACTTACTATTTATAGTAAAAACGAAATTAAAGTAGGGAAATGACCGTCGATTTAGGGATTTTTCGCAAGTCCGGGCTGCGCAACCCGGCATAGCGGGGTTGGTTGGCTAAAGTAGCTCGTTCTACCTCAAAATCATATATTTTACGTCAGGTAACTCATTCCGGATTGCGAGATACGCCCGATCTAAGGTCCGACGGTCCGGATCACTTCTGTCGTCGACCGGGCCTTTTCTGATCCATCTTGGCCATGAAACTGTCCGCGACCCACTCTACATCAGTTTCATAAACTTTAGCCTGCCTGATTAGTGTACTGACCCATTTCTAGGGTGAGAACATCCACATAGTGGTATTTCTCTGATGAATGTAGTGGATCTAGCACCATTGTGCCATACTGTCGCATGTGTGGCATATACATGACCTGTATTGTACACGTGTGTGGGCTTAGCAAAGCTCGAATATGTAATGACCATACCTAAAATCCTTGTATATAGACTGAAGCTGTTCAATTCTTTCAATCTCAAATGAATTGGGTCAACTACAAGCATTTTGAAACGTGCTTGATGAAATTAATAACATCAGTGCAATATGCTTGACTCTTGTCATAGGCAAGGGATGTGTAGGTGCAATGAAGAATGCGCATTAAGACAATACTCCTTAGTATGATTCCAATGCCTAAACCAAGGGATGGCGTCATTCATTATGTGACAGCAAACCTATGGTATAGGAATGGGTTGGTTCAATTTATTCCAGCAAGACATTGCATATAATCTTACATCTTACGAAGTATTCAATCACTGAGTCCTTTGAATTTTGTGGAGTTTGCTGTAACATTACTACTGAGGTTTGTCAATTCCATGTGTGTGCGCAGCTTGAAGTAGCCACAACAGCCTGTGATCAACATGTGGCAAGTCGGCCACACAGGCAAAAGGAGGTTTGAAGTTTTGGTCTTGCAGTGAAAAGGAGAACTGTTCTGTGGATGTGATTGTTAGATTGTTCTATGCATGTAACTTTTGCACTTACATGCCTCATACCATAAATTTGACAGTCATGAAACTGCTGATTAATGGTGTGTGGTCCTCGGATTAATCACCTATAGATCATGAAGAAAAATGGGCCCACCTACACCCATGGTAGCATGACCAATACCCCACTTTTTCTTATCCAAGAAGCTTATCTCACATGAGTTGTTTGATTGATATACTCTGTCAGGGTGTCATGGTTGATACACATGCCACTTCATTCACTCCTTTGTTTCTCCTTCCTTCCCACCAACATCCCATTCCTCTGCTATAGTCATCAGCTCAGCCTGTATGCCACTCTGCATATTCGGCTCTTGCGTCTAGAACTGAAATCAAGCCAAGGCCAAAATTTAAAAACTCCTTTTGACTGTCAGCCCAACACTCCACATGTCAAAAATAGGCTTTGAGTGGCCATTTTAAGTGACATGCATGTATGGAATCACAAATGTCCTTTTGCCACTTAGTAAACCATATGCCAATATCATAAGAGGACTGATCACCTACAAGCTGTTGTAGGTTATCTTCACCTACAACCCCCATTTTTACAAGCATTTCCATTGAAAAGTGAAAAAAGAAAGAGGCATTGGGCCATACCATACTGCCAGTTGTAGGTGATCATTTCTCATATCTTAATAGCCAAAGGTATCCCTCGCAACAGGCCTGATCCTTCGACAGTGCTTTCTCCTTAGATGATGGGAATGCAACATGCAGGGAACCTTCAATTCAAAATAGGTTTGCAGGAAAGAGGATTAAACCCAAACACTCCTGTCAATCCGATTTGCCTTTGGCACCTTCCAATCACAGTCCAGTTCCTTTTGAACCCAACTTAAAATAATTGAATTGAGAAACATCATATACAACAGTGTGCTAACATAAAATGTCTTATTCTTCTTCTTCTTCTTTTTTTACACTTACGTGTGACTTCATTGGAACACCCAAGCTGTTAAAAGGGCGGAAAATGCCATGAAGATAACCTGGAACGAAAACTGGGGCAATCTACTCATCAGGTGGGCCACACACATGTTGAGTCAGACCAACAGCTATACCCAATTTCAACAATGTAGTCTGCCTGATGAATGGCCCTCTAGGTTTTCTTCCTGTGGTTTGGATGCTATCTAAAAGTTGACACATCAGTGGACAATAAAAAATTTGAAAGTCGGAAGTACAATGTTGCAAGTGATTATTTCTCATAAAAATTTGAAGCCAGCCCCCTCAATGCGAATGCCAAGGAAGGAGTGGGACATTACAATTTGGTTACTTCCACTTTATTGGACTAGTTATTGTAATCCAATTCAATACTGCATCCAAACATGCCACTGACTTTTATTCCTAAAAACAAACAGTTACTACAAATTGAATTCGATCTTTACAGCCCCAATTCCTGATTCAAATTCCAATTCAAGTAAATTATGAACGGCAATAACTTTCCAACCACAATAGCGTTTTAAACCAATTTTCAACAATGAAATTAAAAAAAAAAAAAAAAAAATCAAATTAAGGGATTTCAACTTCCAAACGGAAATCAAATCAATTATGATGAGAGAGAGAGAGAGAGAGAGAGAGAGAGAGAGAGAGAGAGAGAGAGAGAGAGAGAGAAGCATATACCTTTCTTGTCCTGCCGTGTCCCAGATCTGCGCCTTGACGGTCCTGTGATCAATGACGAGCGTCCGCGTCTGGAACTCGACCCCGATCGTGGCCTTTGAATCCAAGCTGAATTCGTTCCTCGCAAACCGCGCCAGCAGCTGAGATTTTCCGACTGCTGAGTCACCGATCAAGACAACCTTGAAGACGTAATCAATCTTCTGATTGAAATCTCCATACAAATTCGTCATTTCTCCAACCAAAATCTTCCCCTCCACTCTCCTTCAAGGACTCGCTGTCCCAATTCAAGCTACGAGAGATACAGACCCTATAAATACCATTGCAGATCGATTGAGCCAATGAACGGACCAGATGAAATTGAACATCGATCTGGAAGAGAGGAATTAGGAAAGGAAGACATACGAAAATATTTCATGACTTTTCTTTTCTTCTTCCGTCTCTCTCTGTTTTTTTTTTCGGTCGGGGACGAAAGCAGATGCGGAAGCGGTCTATGAAGAGAGCCACGTGAGCAGAAGACCAACGGCTTGTGCGGACCCACAACGGTTTTTCTACGTTTTTTTAGAGGTTTGCCACAATACGCCGAGACATACTGTCATATGATACGTCCAGGACTTTAGTTGTTGGATCTAGTGTCGAGTTTCGATGATCCAAGCCGTTTATATGATGGACCTCATAGTGGGTGGGCATAGCCAGAAAAAAAAAAAATCTCAGATTGAAATAAACTTCAGCATTCGATCAGTAAATTATTTTTCTTTAAACATGGAGGTCTCCTTAAACGTTGTTTTGTGGGACACTGATTTAATACCTCCAAATTTGATGATTTTTCAAGGCAGCCACCATCAGCTGTGCATATCTAAATATCAACAGCTTGGATCATTGAAAATGACTGAAGATCCAACGGCTATGGTCTTAGTGCATCGGATGAAATGTTGGGGCGTACTGTAGCAAGCCTTCTTTCTTTTTAATCACATTTTCCTCCTGTAATGGTAGTCCCATACAGACAGTATCAGAGTATTAACATAATTGCCCCGGCTCTCCCGCCAATGTTTCATGGTGAAGTTCCTGAAAACGAGGCAGATAGAAGGCTCAAGTGGACCATATCATGGGAAACAATGACGATTGAATGCCCACCACATAAAAGCTTAGGGCCATGTATTTATTTTTTTCCTTTCATCTGACCTTATGAACTCGATGGATGGAAAATAAACATCACGGTGGGTGGGACGTTGAAAGATTTCAATTGTGAGGGTCATTGTCAGTTTGTCACCACTGATTTCTTTAGTGTATTTTTTGGATCACGTACTAAAATAATCTTTCAAAGTGGATGGATGGCTGGGATAAAACACAAGTATCACGGTGGGCCCCACTGGACCTATGACAGGACGGTCCGTCTCTAGTTAGGTCTCGGTGGAGGTAGTAACCAATGCCGATACGCGCCTCCAGCCGTGACTTAGAAAAAAGATTCATAATAATAATAAATATCACGCGTGAGAATTTTTTTTAGTTTTTTTTTAAATTTTTTTAAAAGGTTTTCGGTTATTTTTATTTTTATTTTTAAGTTACGGCCGGCTCCTCCGTCAGCCCAACAAAAGAATATAAGCGATAAGGGGGCTGAGTATGGGAAATCGGATCGCGTACTGAGTTACTCAGTATGCTTTTACGGTACTGAGTAAATTGAAACACATCGAAAGCTCAAGTAGGTCATGCCACAGGAAACAGTGGGGATAATGATTTCCACCGTTGAAACCTTCCGAGGGCCTACAGTGACGTCTATTTGTCATCCGACCGGTTCCTAATATCAAAAGGATATGGATGAAGGGAAAATACAAATTTCAGCTTGATCCAAAACTTTTGTCGCCGTAGGGAATTTTTAAACGGTAGATGTTCAATTCACACTGTTTCCTATGGTGTGGCCCATTTGAGCTTTGTATATGATTGATTTTACTATCTGAAATTTAAATTAAATTATAAAATGTATGGAAGGGATGGATAAAATAAATACATCATGGTGGGTAATGAGTTACTCAGTACGCAATCCGCTTCCTGAATATGAATATGGAAACTTTCCATGCAACTGGTTACATTTGAACTCAATTGACATCCGCATCACTTATCTGGACCATTCACTTGGTTCAATCCATTCTTCATCCACTACTGTGCAAAAATAACAGCAATCTGGTGGTACTAAGTGCCCGGTTGGATACCACCAAATAAGTTACTTTTTAACTTGCCCCACATAATGAACTGTCCCAAGGTGTGGCCCACACGACGGAAAGTCTACATCAAAGGTGGCCCCACATGATGAATGATATGTGAGCCCACACAGTGGATGGTCCACGTTAAAGGTTGGCCCTAATGATAAATAGCCACATTCAAAGAGGACTGGTACGATGGATGACCCACTTTAAAGGTAGGGCCTACCTTACGGACTGTCCATATTAAAAGGTGGGCTCCACATGATGGCCTATGGACATTCAAGTGGGGCCCACATGATGGATGATCCACACTGAGGTTGCCTCAAATGATGGACAGTCCACGTCAAAGGTTTGTCCTTAATGATGAAGGGCGCACATCCAAGGCAAGCCTAGCATGCATGATGGATGGTCCATGTCAAAGGTTGATCCTAACATTGAGTAGCCCACATCCAAGCCAAGCTCTGCATAATAGACAACCCACATTAAAGGTGGGCCCACATGTACAGTCTTCAAGATGCATGAAGTTGAACCCCACCAGATGGACAATAATATTGATGGCAGGCCCCACAAAACGAACGACTAACATCTAAGATAGGCAATACATAATGGATGCTATACATTAAAGGTCAACCGCTAATGTTGAATGACACACATCCAAGGTGGGTTATGCATGATGGATAGCCCACATCAAAGGTGTGTCCCACATGATGGACGGTCCATCGGATAGGTGATGGATATTGAAGGTGAACCCACATGTTGGACAATAATATTGATGTTGGGCCCCACATGATAGATGACTAACATCAAAAGTGGACCCTACATAATGGACACATTCAAGGTGGGCCCTGCATATGGACAACCCACATCAAAGGTGTGGTAGGTGATGTGTATTGAAGGTGAACCCACATGATGGACAATAATATTGATGGTGGGCCCCACATGATAAATGACTAACATCAAAGGTGGGTCCTACATAATGGACACATCCAAGGTGGGCCCTGCATGATGGACAATGAACAGACTACATCAAAGGTGGCCACACATGATAGACAATGAATATGAGGGTGAATTAAACAAACTCGAGAGATATATACATGTATGATGTTGGGAACAAAACATGCTACTTCACCAAACAAGCTTATCTACTTAAAGTATAAATGAATATAAGTTATGGCATAAGTAAGTTATTTAAGTAACTTACAATCCAAACGCCCCTAAACTTCCGTGACTGGACCTATCTTTGACAAATGATCTTGGCCATCCATTTTTATTTCCACTAACTTTACAGTTTGGATCATCCTCCAATCTAATGGAGAGCCCAAATGAGTTTGTATGCCAACGAGTCCAGAAGCAACCAGGCGCATGGAAAGGTTCTCACACACTTAGCCCACTAGATCATTTTTCAACAGGAGAGGTAGTAAGCCGGATGTAGGGCTCAGGAGTACCATGCACTGGTCGATAGAGAGTTCGTAGAGTGCCATTCATTTTGAACAGTGGGGCCATCATTCAGCGATCCAAACCATTGGTCCCATGGGCCACACAGGCAGGTGGCCCATGCACCAAAAATGCCCCACATTCAATTATGGGAGATGGATGACATTTAACCTTTTTATCAGTGTAGTGTGAACTGCTACTTTAGTTCTCTGAACTGCCCATTTAAGGTTTAGATTCCTTCCAATACGAGGGATTTCGGTGCATTAGCGACCCAAATTGCGACCATAATATCAAAGGCTTGGATCATGAAACTAGGCCCCATCATATAAAACAATTTCTAATAGCAAAAAAGAAGTGTGGTGCACTCGATGAGTAGATTTTTTTTTATTTTTTTTTCACAAGGAGATCTTCATCTTCATGAGAAAGCCAAACGTATTGGACAGGTTGGATGTATATGTGAAAAGGTCCGGTTGGACTATAAGTTATGGTTCACCCAGCCAATGACTTCTAACCTTTCATGTGTCCAACCGGTTGGAGTGTAAGTTATGGTCCACCCAGCCAATGACTTCTAATCTTTCATGTGTCCAACCGGTTGGACTATAAATTATGGTCCACCAGCCAATAAATTCCAACCCATCCAATAGGTTGACTTTGTCATGAGGATCTACTCATTGAGTGCACCATACTTCTTTTTTGCTATTTATTTTTGGCTGGAAATTGTTTTATATGGTGGGGCCCACATGATAAATAGATTAGGGATTATTTTTGGCTGGAAATTGTTTTATATGATGGGGCTCACATGATAAATAGATTAGGGATTATTTTTGCATTAGATTATCCAAGGTTGCTACATAACCTTTTTCTTTTTTCAACCTGTTTATACCAAAGGAATAAATATCAGTTTGGGCTGTATCGCCCTGTATCAAGCTATTTTGAGCCAACACATACTGAATACAGATACTTCGACCTTTGGTTCCTTCCCTTTTAGACCAAATTTCGACCACTGAACTTGTGAATTTTCAAAAGATGGCTAGAAAACATGTTAGAAGAAAGAAAATCTGAGATCTACTATTTTCTTTCCATCATTCATCACTGTCAATTGCAGTCAAACATAAAAATGCAATAGTACAGTTACCTTCCTACTCATATAAATACTACATTCCTTAAATACAAGATTTCCTTATGCTGCGTGTTCCACTGAAATGGGCGCATGTCTTCGTAAAAGCTATTTACTTGAGATTACTCGCCAAATTTCTTGATAGTCTGATCTCGTAAATCTGGTATGCAAGGGAAATTTAAAAAGCAAAAAAAAGGCAGTAATGTAAGACAAGAACAGAACATGGCTCAAAGGAAAATAAAAATAGAGAGAAGCAACATAGCAAATGGGTGATTTCCAATATTAAAATCCAGCTAATTTATGTCTTGTCATAATATCATAGAATTTTTTTTTATTACTAAGCGTACAAAGGAAACACATTGCTAGTACTTCCATTTCATATCCATTTTGGCTACTTCAATATTATGTCTGCCATTAGGATTTATAAGAATATAGCCCAAAGATAGATGCAGTATCCTCAACACCCAGATCCATAGCTCAATTGGCAGACTGAATGGAGATACCTCGTTTCAACACTTGATGTCTTGGTATCGATCCCTAGTGGGGGTGGCTAACATGGAGTGTGTACTAACAAGCTAACCCAAAAACAGAAGAAGAAGAAGATGCAGTATCCTCAAAGCTTAAATTTGTACAAAAACACAAGAAAAAGAAGATTCTGGCAGTTATGTAAGATAAGAACAACACAGATCAAAGGAAAAGAAAATAGGTATAGAGTGAGAGAGAGGCAAATGAGTAATTCAAATCAAGCTAATTTACATCATATCATAATATCAAATTCAACAGTTTGTAGGAAAAAAAAAAATTTACTAAGGATACAAAGAAAAGATAATGCTAGATACTTCCATTTCTGCCGCTTCAATATTATGTTTGGTGGCATTAGGATTTATGGGATCCTCGCACGAGGATAGATCGTAGATGCAATATTCTCGAGTTAAATTTGTACAAAAACACAAGAAAAATGAAGGTTCAAGCAGAAATGTAAGACAAGAACAGAACAAACTCAAAGGAAAAGAAAATAGAGAGAAAGAGAGAGAGAGAGAGGAGTGATTTGTGATATTCAAATCAAGCTAATTTATGTCATATCATATTATTATATTCAGTAATTTGTAGGAAAAAATTAATTACCAAGGGTAGAAAGAAAAGATATTGCTAGATACTTCCATTTTATATTTATTTCTCCTACTTCAACATTATGTCTGCCATTAGGATTTATAAGATATTTGCCCTAGGATAGATGCAGTATCCTTGACCTTAAATTTGTATAAGTGGGCGCATGACTCTGTGATCTGTAGTGTTGATTTGATGGGCCTAAATGTAGATGCTTCAGTGCAAATAATAATAATAACAATAATAATAATAATAATAATAATAATATCTGATGGGAATTCCCCATCCACATTCAGCTTCATCAGATTAATGGTCTAGATTACAAAGCCATTAGCACCACTACTACAATTCAATGTTCAAGGACATTGTGAGGGATACATAATAGAGTACTATAATGATGAGTAAAATGTTATAACATGTGAAGTCATAATGCTTGGAGCATATAAATAGCGATGTAGGAAGGTTTACGGAGTCAGAACAGAAAATGCAACAAACAGGTAGTAACTGTTATAATGCTAGAAAACAGGACTGCTTTCTTTCAGATGGATGTGTACACTCAATAAGAGGAACTACCAAGATGATTTTAGAAGTCTAAACCCATCTCTTCTGTGGAGCCGTATCCTTAGAACTTGATTGAGTGCGCCTCCTAGTCCGCTTTGAATCAGCTACAGAGGATGCCAATTGCCTTGGTCTTAATCCCATAGTTGTGTAGGCTCCTTGGTTCATTGAATTCTCTTTAAGAGGGCTCACTGCCCGCTGTTTCAAATGCCCATTTGTTGATTTTGGCAAAGGGATGGGAGTCCTTTCTGAAGGTGGTAACTGAGTTTTCCTTGCAGGTAAATCATCTTCACAACGAATGTTCTGATTTTCATGATCGATGGAACCTCGACGTCCTCTGGCATTGACAGGGCAATCAGAGTCAGATGACGAAGGGCTAGTGCTGCTATCCATGTCATAAAGAAGATTTTGTGCCATGACTGGAGGCTGCATGTTATTTGAGTTTGAGGCAGAGAAAGATGGTCTCCGAAGCCTTGTTAGGTGCAACACCTGTAGAATGCATTTCTATTCAGTGATTGGGTTTGAGAGAGAATATTTCTAGGCTAAGTAGGAAACAAAAAACTAGAAAAATCAAGATTTCCATTATAGTGTGTATTATTCTCACCTTCTGTTCCAATACCATCATATCCTTTTTAACCTTTGAAATGATCATGTTTTTCCTCCTGATAATGTCTTCTAATTCTGAAATCCTCTGTGATCCACAGAAAACAGATACCACATCAAGCAATGAATATTCTGTGACAGTAAATGCTAAAAAGAAAGAAGGACAATCTTCAGAACCAGCAGTATCAGATGCACAGGCAATGGCAGCCAATTCCTTTATTGTAGCATCCTTCTCTTCACATGCCTTTTGGAGATTGTAGATATCGTGTTCTATTGCTAGTGTATTCAGCTAAACACATGCATTGTGCCATTCAGGCCAAGGTTATGAACAAAACAATCAATAAGATGACAATTGAATCATTGGGGACACAAAACTTTGCGTCTATTCATGAAACAGAGCAAAACTAACAAACTTCATGAAATGGTGCCCTTGAAACATCAAATCAGATATTCGGTTCAACAATAAAGACTACACATTTCTACCTAGTACAGAGATTTGAGTCAGTATTCGTATTACAAAAATAATCTTCCGACAATTTGAATGCAGATTTTGAGGCCTTTTTTTCCATTCTTTCTTTTGGGGGTTAAATTGGGGACGTTGGGTTATAAACACTAGAGCATTGGGCCCAAACCAAAACAGTAAATCACTTCCATAACCCTTCAAAACCTCCAGCTTTTTCCACTATAATCACCTTTTTTTCCCCCATCATCTCTGCCTATCCATTTGCCAGAAAACATCAAACAAAAACTCGTCATCAGTTGGAAATCATTAAAAAAACAGGTGCAATTTTCCTTTGTCTTTTTATTGTGTGCTGTCGTGCCCAATGGGTTGATGTGGTACCCACATCAAAGATTTGGGACAATTAATGGGTTGATGTGGTATCATCCATCGTGTATAATACAGTGTTACTTGAAAAGTTCATGACCAAAAATTTGGACCAAACACTGTATTATAATTTATACACGAATGTATTCGTATCTGATTTTTTGGTGTTTTCCATTTTTCATGGCCAAATTTTAATTGTATTTTTCAGTGTTTGCACTGAATAATACTCGAACTTTTGTTGTGCCATATTTTTGCCGTATACTGAATTGTATTGGATGATAATCATCCATCAGTGAGGCTGTTGTAACTGTTGGACTGTTGTAACTGCTCTGAGCTTTTAATTTTGCATTTTACATTATGAATCCCATGTGATATGTATCCACATGGCATGCACCATTTCTATTTAAATGCAAGGCACTCCACAGTACCTAAGTGACAAGGATAATTCAAGGTCCATTTTGAGTTTATAAGTGGTGCATATTGTTGTACCATACCCTACATTTTTAGATCTGATGACCTATGGTTTAACAGAGGACATGGTCCTTAACAGAGGAATGGCAGAACAGGACTAGTGTTAGTTGGATAAGACTTGAACAATAACAATGCCTACGGCGGCGGTGGTGATAAATTATTTGATACGGATCACGGGTCATTTGCAATCCAGGTCACTTTTTTTGCCAGTCCAAAATATGTTTCTGTATACTTGACTAAGTTGTAATGTAAATCTATTTTTAAAAATATAGAGATTTATACTTTTGTCCAATAGCATGCATATAATATAAATCTCTATTGCATAAACTTAGTGTATGTATTGGAGTAACCCTGCATGATCATAGTGGAACATGAATTTGAGCATTAGTTTGGCTAATAGGGGAACAACAACAGAACTCTAATTTGTCTTCAGACTTTGATACATGAAATCCAAACGCAAAAGTTAGCACTGCTGTGAAAGAAACAGTAACAAACACCCCTTTTTTCTTCTTTTTCAGCATCTGGGTAAGCTGCAATAGGACTCCTGAATTATGTTTGTAACACTATCCAAACCACACTAGATGCGAAACTTCCCTGTTTAATTTATTGCTTGGAATGCAATAGGTCTAACTACTCGACTCTGAAATGAAATTCCAACTCTGAAATTTGTTTCAAGTGTTTTTTACCTGGATGTCTGCAGAAGATGTCACGCTCGAACACCAATCAGATAAGTCAGACATCCGTCGCTCCTCTTGCTCGGTTGCATTCACATTGGGCACCTTAAATATCTCATCTCGGCTAGATTCTTTCTCGGACGTGCTCTTCTGAATAAAACACAAACTATAACAGCTAAGAGAGTTGTAGGTGAAAACAATTCAACTTGGTTTCAGCTGTGCTAATTCGATTGGGTAATTAACAATATCAAGATTAACACTACTAGTTCTTCTCAGTAGACAAGACTCTTTCTCACCTTTGATTCAATTAATGGATTCCAATTTGGTTTGGGGACCGGGCTTTCATGATTCAGTTTGTGAATTTGGCACCCACAACTGCATAATTCAGTCGCACCACAGTCATTGCCGTTGTTCTTGAGAAGCAATCTGTCAGTGCCGGTATCTGCTTGATCCTTCATGGAATTCATCTGCTCACACAAATCATCAAGCTTCTGCTGCATGGTTGACAGCACCTGATCCTGAAAAGCCAACAGAAAACATGTCATGAGAGCTTTCAGGATACAAATGAAAGAAGAAGAAGAAGAAGAATTTAAAAAAAAAGCAGGAATGCCCAGATTTTATTTTGTGGGAGACCCATCCTTCAGGGGTACATACCAATGATCGCAACCAATTGTTAGGTGGTCCCCCCTTGATTATGACCCGCATTGGAAAGTCTCATGTATTGGATGATAAGATTGGCCCACCATTTCGTGGTAGACCCATACCAGTAATTGAAACTGTTCATTAGGTGGGCCCTCTGATTATGGCCCACATTGTAAAATCTTACATATTGGATGATCAGATTGGTCCACTATGACCAGCCAACAGGCAGTGACAATGAGAAGGCCAGCCTTGCACATTCGACGAGCAGAAGCCATTAATTGTATGCGTTGCAGAGAAATGCAGATAATGAGCTTATAGCCTTACCCAGCAACCTCTCCACACCAGGCGTGCCATGTGTGCAAGATCTAAGCCACCCATCAGGTAGGCCAATGTGTGGATTCCTTGGCCCAAATATAAGCCAGTCTGTTCATTCAAGAGTTCATTTATTATATACAGTGCAGGCCACCTGTTATTACACTGGGCTTCTACAAAGCAAGGCCTGATAAATGAGTGAGTTAGATCTTGCAAGCATGCCTATGTTGGCACATGTGAACCATGACTCCCTTGGCAAATCACAGTGTGGCTACGGGATGAATGGTTCTGATAACCAAGGGTCGGGCCCCAGGATATGGTGTAGCTCAGTGCGCAGATATCTCCCACTGCCAATTACCAATGACGGGTGAGAAATCCTAGGGGTAGTTTGGATGGTGGTAAATGGTTTACGTGGTAAATGATTTACTAGTAAATCACTTAAAGGCTGTAAATGATTTACAGCCTGTATGTTTGGCTTTAAGTTTTAAATGATTTATTACTAGTAAATCATTTACAGTGTTTGGAAAGCTTGTAAATGGTAAATGAAATCTGCTTTATAGGCTTTCATCCAAACAAATAGAGCCTTGCCATCTCCAAAACTCACCTTTATGCTGGTAAATAAGAATGGGGCTTTGCTAGTAAATCATTTACAAGTAGTAAATAATTTACTAGCAAATTAGAGCATCCAAACACAAGTAGTAAATGATTTGCTAGTAAATCATTTACTACTTGCCCCATATACTACCATCCAAATGCCCCTAACAGTGCGTTTCAAAACGAGTTCTTAAAATTCGCATTTTGAAATGCTTGCTAAATTCCCACCAACCTTGTTTTAATGACTGGAGATGATGTGCGCACATTTTCACAGGACTGCAATTTTCAAAAAAATAAAATAAAATAAAATAATCCCAAAAATAGCGAAAAAAAAGGAAGAAAATAGATAGAAAAATAAGAAGAAATACATCATTAAAGGGGAAAAAAAAGAAGAAGGAATAACTAGTTAAGATGAGAAATGAATAACTCATTAATAAGAGAAATAAACTTTAAAAAAAATCAATTAAAAAGCAGAAGCAAGAAAAGGAAATTCAATAAACCAAACCCTAAATCTACAAAACCTAAATAAATGCAACTGAAAAGAAGCTCATTTACGAACCCTAAGTTCTACAGAGCGCCGAAGCTGAAAAATCTGGCGAGTTTTCTTCAAATCGGCGGTTGCGACCGCAACAACCGCAACGATGAGGACGCGATGCATGGGGCTGAAGAGCTCCCAAGCCACGGCTTCTCCTCGGCTCAAGTTGTTCCCTACATTTCTCGCTGATGTGGCTTCTTGCACACCGATTAAACGGCCTTGGAGGGAGAACCACGTCAGCTGGCGCTGTGCGGGGATTGGACGGGTCGGATGCTTGAAGCGGCTCGAGATCCGGCGGGGGGATTGAGATTTGGAAGGAGAGAAGGGAGCGAGGGAGACCACAGCCGAGCCGACGGCGCGATCCAGGCCGTCTTGCTCGTCTTCCATGGAGAGAGAGAGAGAGAGAGAGAGAGAGAGAGAGAGAGAGCTGTACTTTGGAGCTTCAAATACGTAGGTTTGTACGGTCGGAGAGATTTTTGAAATTCTGCCTTGGGAGGGAATCCACGTAACGTGGTGGTAGGGGGTGATACGGACCAGTAAGAATTCGACACGTGGATGGTTTAGTTGTCTTATTGAGGGGCGTCTAGCCGTTTGGGTTTTCAATTTTGAAAACCATTTTGATGCTCTGGCAGCGTATGACGCTTGATACGCAGTCATTCAGAAATGGTATACTTGGCGTATATTAACACACATTAAACTGGATAAATTGTAGAATGCACTGAATCTGATCCATAAAATCAGATTGGTTGAGTAATTATCACCTGTAAATCGTGGACATTTGTACGTTGAAATAGGACCGTTGATTTTTTTACATTCCTAATCGCACAGTAAAAATCCACCCATCCGATGGTCAGATATGAGTGCAAATTTTGGTTCCTGGTACATCTAAACTGGGACCTATAGTTTAGACATTCTAAGTTGAGCTACCGGGAACACAAGTATACAATTGCTAAGTAATTTTTTAAGTGCTTGTGTACCATCTATCATACTTTCTAGAGTATTTATTATTTACTTTTTTTTTTATGGTTACCAACCATAGAAGCGGCCGTAAGGAGAGTCACGGGTCATTTAGCAGCTCTATTTTGGATGTATTCCGGCATGGCCACTGCTTTCTTATTTGTTACCGTTGTATATTTCAAATATTAATATGTTTTCAAATCTCACTTAGACATGATCTTGTGCTTGCGGTCCATCTGAGACTTGGAATTTCATCACTTTTCAGGCAAAGCATATATTTCACCGGGCTTACCACAACCATAGTGTCAAAAATTATATATCTCACTAATTAGAGATATTAAAGTTGATTTAGTAATTAAATTCAAACCCCCGTAAGTATACCATGCATAGATAGTTTTGAATTAAAGTTGATTCACACTCGAGGGAGCCAAACACACCGGGAGGATTGCCAATCCAGGTGGTTTCCAATTGTGGGGGTTCCAAATCCACGCTCCTAAACAGGCCCTTATAGTTCTTGTGTACCATCTATCATACTTTCTAGAGTATTTATTATTTACTTTTTTTTTATTGTTACCAACCATAGAAGCGGCCGTAAGGAGAGTCACGGGTCATTTAGCAGCCCTATTTTGGATGTATTCCGGCATGGCCACTGCTTTCTTATTTGTTACCGTTGTATATTTCAAATATTAATATGTTTTCAAATCTCCAAGGACTTAAAATGCCTTTTTTAACGTCCTTTCTATGGAAAAGTAGAAGAGCAGCACATTTAACAAAGATATTTCTGGGTTACTATCTATCATGCACATGGCATATTGATGACACTCTAAAACAATCTAATTACCACATTGGTAATATGATCTGAATTATCCAAACATTGGCCATAAATGGACTGTCAAAAAACATTTTGTTACTTTATAATTTCTTTGTTACTTTTATGGCTCATTTGAGGCATGAAATTTCATTATTTTTTGTCAAAGTATATATTTTAATAGATTTATTACATTCGGTCAAATATCACATGTGTACATTAATTTAAGATGTTAAAACTGATTCAATTAATAAAATTTAAATTCATGCCAATATACTAAATTACGATGCATTATAATTACAAGCATCCAAACACAACTTTCGGAATCATATGCATTTAAATTACAAGCTACCAACACAACTAAGGATTTAGATCACCTTGAATCTAATGTAATCATAAGTTCCAATTTATTCTAAATATAAACTCGGCAGCAAGCTCTTAGACTTCAGGGTATACTTGAATACCTAAAAACGATAAGATTTACTTAAACATGCATTGCAGTCTTAGAGTTTTTGTCTCATACTCCTCTAAAAAAAAGTTACATAAATTCTTGGGCCAAGAATTTAAATTATTAAAAAGCGTAATAATTACTTAATGAATCCACCATTTTTTATTTTTTTTAATATTCAAACAATACAAATTGTCATGTTAAAGGAAAAACACTTTTCCTTATTCTATTGATTGGCATGGAATCCATGTTTTCAAACATTGCCTTTGATAAGAGAAGCATTTCCTCATTTGAGCCCATTTGGATATATGTTGCCTCTCGGTTTCAAATTCAGTTATGTGTAATATGTGCAGGTGTAATTTTGACCACAAGCACCAATATAGACATATACATCAAACTTGACTGTATATGATCGAGAATTGAGGAGAACAGTCGCTTATTCAGCCACTCGCAAGCTATTTAAGATAATCAAACGATTATCAAAAGGTAGGGTTCATCCTTTGAAAATAGGTTGCACATTGCCTTCCATATGAAAGGACTTTCAGATACAAAAACAAACAAAAAGAAAACACATACAATTGATTGTAGGTAGGGCTGTTCACGAGTTAAGCTAGCTCGAAAAGCTCGCTCGACTCGGCTCGAGTCAGCTCGAATTGACTCGGCTTGAATGGCCGATTCAAGCCGAGTCAAGCTAATTATTTGAAGCTCGAGTTGAGTTCAAGCCAAGTTCGACCAGGGGGCATTTCAACTCGACTCGACTTGAACTCGACTCGACTCGAAACTAGAACTCGAGCTCGACTCGGCTCGATTAATAAATATATTAAATATTATATTATATTATATTATATTATATATATATATTAATATAAGTTTTAAGTTTAAACTTAAAAATAAAAAAATAAAAAAACAAACCCTAAAGTCTTTACCCGACCGCACGCACCCCCTTCCCTTTCCCTTTCTTCTCTTTCTCTGCCCACTGGACCACCACCATCAGTTTTCATTTCAGCTCCACAATAGAGTATGATTTCAATCTCTTGAGATTTACTTTTTAGGCGAGAAACTCAAGAAATTCGAGATAGGTTCTTCTCAGATTTGTTAGAGCTTCAAGGAAATCCAATGATCTGATTGGCTAGATCTCTTTACTTAGATTTCTGATCTATGTTCTGCTCTGTTTCTTTTCTAGTACTTGGATTTCTGCTGGTTGAAGAAGATCAAGAATAGATCGGTTCTTACAGGTTTCCTCATTCGATTCGAAGCTTTATTTGATTTTTTCATCGGGTTTTGCTTTGATTCTCTTAAGATTTTTGAATTTTTCATCAATGGAGGAGGATCAAGAACAAAATCCATTACTCTCTCACCCAACAAGCTCGAGCTCGACTCGAGGTAAACTCGACTCGACTCGAACCACTAGCTCGACTCGAACTAGACTCGACAGCTTTGGCAAACAAGCTAAGCTTCAATGTTGAGCTCGAGGCTAAGCTCAAGCTCAAGCTCGAACTCGAGTACATCATGGACAAGCCAAGCCAAGCTTGGCCCACCTCGACTCGACTTGGCTTGATGCCCACCTCTAACTGTAGGGAGTAATTGCAAAGCACTTTTCTGATAGAAGAGTTGCTTATACAATGAAACTCATCCAATGTATGAGCATAGACTTGAATTACCGCTAAGGATTACTATTACTCCTAATGTAGGATTACGTTACTAGTTATGCTAAGGAACACAAAAGACAGATTATGTCAAGAAACATAAAGGATAATTGATAGATTTGATTTGTTTGATTGGGTTGGTATATATGAGACACTTTACTTCGTTGAACTCTTCCACTATTTATAGACTTATCTAAAACAACCATCTCGATACTTCTCCCCATGTTCAATCGGTTACAACAACCTCTTCAGGATCACTCTGGCCTTCCAGACACTTCTTTGACACTTGTACTGATAATTGCGTCAGCACCGCTTTTCACTCGATCATGTTTCACGCATGATTTCTCAGCCACATGTTGTCTTCAGAAGGCGTGTATCACCCGATTAGCGCCACCTGTTATTCCTATAAAAAGCACCTCAAATATATTCACATATCTTACACATGTTGTATGCTTCTTGTGTAATAACACGTGTCCTTTCCTAATTGGCTCCCTAAGAATGATAAAACATAGGGTACAACAAAATGCACTTCTGCACCAAATAAGTATTTCCTTTTTACATGTGAAACTAAGGCACAACTACTTAGATTATTCATATTGTGGGTCCCATTATGGATAGAACATATCTCTCAAATTAACTAATCAAGCAGTCATAACTTTTCAAATAATATCTCTTTAAACAAATGGTTAAAAGTAAAATAATAAGCAATCTAAATGGGAAGGGAAAAGCAAATGGTTATTTTCTCAGTGCACTTTTTTAGTATGCTTCATCCAGAGTTGGGTCAACCATTTGGACAGTGGTGATTTCTCCATAGCTATGTCATATGGAAGGTTGAAGATTCTCCACCATTTGTTACTATAGAGATATATAGCTCAAGGGAAATGAGTACATCATGTTGTATTATAATAAGATGACATTGATTGAAATAATAAGATAAGCAACTAATCACATTATACCCTATGATATCTTAAAATTATAGGAATGCAACATATTGCAGTAAGAGAAGTTGGAACTCTACCCAATGGATTTGGGATTTTTTTTTTAATGACCCAAACCAATTATGGTATATGGCTCCCCCTTAGTGATGGTAACTAGAAGGAAAAAATAAAAATAAAAAATAACTCTCTTGATTACATATTTTAACCCTTTAATTATAAGAAGGTTGTGATGTGAGATAATTCAATTGAGAACTTTTAATTGCCTACCCATCATGCAAAGCGGGAGGTAATATGTAAATGGTTTTTTAGATCATTGGAAAATGACCCAAATTCAAAGCCAAGTCTGGATGCATTTCATTGTAATTAATCAGTATGCACTCTAACAAACATGTTAAGAGATCATCTTTCTTTACTTTTACTTGTTAGCCATTTAAGGCCTATTTGGATTCCACTTTTATAATCACGGGATTGGGTTTGTTATGTGATCTCTCTTAAGTACTTTCATCTCTTTCCTCACAATGGATTACTGAATTGGGTCTCAATTTTGCAATATATACATGGTATAATTGCTGAATAGCTTCCATAACTACCTTCTGTGGCATGAGAGCATTTTCGGATCAATTGTAGAAATAGGGTTTACAATGGGCAGGAACCTTGGGGGAGAGAGGATAGCAAAGGTTAGGCTTCCTCAGGAATAACACCTTCGAAGACGGAGTAATAAACCATGTTCAGATGATGGTGTTGATGATTTTTCTTACAGAAAGCAAGAAATCCATCAGGTCCTTGAGCATGCCATGTCTTCATTCAATTCTTTGGTTACCATTACTTGATTTTTGGTTGATATTTTGAGTGTACTTGAGTAAAAATTCCTTTGAAGTTGTGAGGTTTTCAAAAGATGTCTGAAATGACTAGAAGCTTCTTCATGAATTTCTCTTCTAGTGCCCATGAAGCACTCAATTCTTTAATCCTGGATCTTAGACTACTCGCTTGATGAATCTTGGCAGTGGGGCATGAAAGGACACTGCAAGTCCTGTCCACTTTGAGCCATTCCCATTCACCATAGGACCTTAGTTTCCAAAAAGCTTCCTCTTTCTTTAGTAAATCCTGTTTCCAAGTTTAGTTCAAACATTGTCGGCATTACAATAGTTTGAACACCTCTCATTCAGAACTTAGTTTCCAATGTCAGTAATTGGTTTTTCAGCTTTGGAAATTGAACTTGGAGTTTCTAGAACAAATCTTGCTCCGCAATTTAAGATAGGCCTTCGATATATTCTGCTCATTACAAATCTAGTAGATTCATTTACCAGTTTATGTCGAGACTGTGGTCAGAATTTGTATGAGGGAGATGGTGACAATAGCTAAGGTTTGGTAGGGCGTTGGTGCCACTGCCTCTCCAAACACCTATGGTAAGACTTGATCGCCGACCATGTCGGGCCAGGAGAGTGGTACACTACCATCTGGGATACCGAGCTGGGTATGCCTAAGGTAATAGCTACTATGCCACAGACTTTTTGAAAAAGCATCTACTCAGACTGGTCTTTCAATCTAACTTTCCTATTCTACATCCTAGGTAATTTATATACCTTTGAATCATAAAGCCATGAGTGGCATATATTAAGTATGACATTAGATTCATCTACAGCCATTGGCTTTCGAATCCTCTTACCAGTTCCTCATCGGGTTTCATGAAATTATTCGAAGTCTCATGAATTCCACATTGGCCTAAGGACTGCTTATGGGGTTAGCCAATTTGAACAGCTGAGTGTGTCAGAAGCACTCTCTATCGATGTAGATTTTGCATGAAAGGTGCTGCAAACCCTTCATGGTTGTAATTTACTTTTAGCGTATGATTCCCCTATTTTTATCACCTATTTTTGTTTGTTTTTCCTTCAAATACATGCCTACCTAATTCTAGTTTCCATGTTTTATCCTCGAGGGTTCGACCCTGTAGCTCAATGGTAAACATGGTGCATTTCAACATGAGGTCTTGGGTTCAAGCTCAGCTTGGCTATTAGAAGTAAAAATAAAAATAAAAATCCATGTATGATTGAGCATTTATTGATATTGGCTCTTCATGGGTTATTTTTTATCCTTTTCAGTATTTGATACCTTCTGGTTTTCTTGTTTCTTCTTGTTAAGTGTGCATGCTTCAGGTTCAACTTTTAACATGTATATTCTGATACGAGTAATCTGTATTCTTCTTTGCAGTTTTTTCAGTTTTTCCGCACATATTTTTGGTCCTCTCAGAAAAGCACTCCTAGCTTGGGTTTTTTTCTCCTTCGATGCATTTTGGGAAGGAAAACCTCTCTCTCTCTCTCTCTCTCTCTAAAAAGAGAAAGAAAAGGAAAAATATTGAGCTCAATTGAGTTTTAGCAGACAAAATCAATGGAGTTTTGGGTGTATCTGGTGGGCATTGAGCTTTTGATCCTTGATCAAAACACAAGTGGGCCAGTGAGGCACAAACAGAATGGTTTTCATTTACTTATCTAGCCTCATTTGAACAGAATTCACTTGGTTTTTCTGTTGTTTGAAGTATGGTTAATAGCTTAATCTCTGGTTGGTCAACCAGGCTAGCGCTCCGAGTGCTACTTTTTTCACGTGCACCCAGCATTTTCAAGGTTGCCAGAATGTCATTTATCCCATTCGTATCATAGTACCTGAATTTAAGTTTCAAGCCTCAGTAAATCACAAAATAATCAATGTTGAAGGTCTTCCAAGGTACAAATCATGTTCTATATTTAGATATTTTCGGTCACAGTGGAGTAAATAATCTCTCTTCAGACTGCATACTCTATGGTTGTTGCAGGCCTTAAATCTCCTATCACAGAACTTCTTGGATTGATAGCTCCTGCTTTTCGTGGTTAATTTTGTCCGTATTTTAGATACTACAATTTATTACATTCGGAGATTGGATTCAGCTCAACCTTCATGACATTTTATTCGATTGTTCAAGGCTGCTATACATGTGGAGCAGCGGCTTAAAATGGGGTTGTTGAATTTGATTTTTACCAAGGCATCTTAGCAATAGGTCCTTTTTTCCACCTGTGTGGCACTATCTTCTTGATGGTTGTTGTCTTTGGGTTTTGGAGTCGACAAAAATAAAAAATAAAAAATAAAAAAATCCCTTATTCCCTCCCCACCTCTTTAGTGGAAGATTGCCGCCTTTCATCATGTTGGGAGAACGCTCAAGATCTTATCTTATCCCAACCTGAGACAGAACCCACTGCAATGATGAAATGAATAGACCTCCTTCTAATGAGAATGGCAGGCATCCTTCTTCAGGTGTTGCACAGTGATCCTATCCTCTGATTTGCAGCTTGTACAGGTGGTCCCAATGATCCAACTATTGATATGATTGGACCAATTTTCTAAGGTGCTAGCAACAGTTAGGAATCGCGAAAATTTCATTAGAGAGGATCTTCCAATCTGTGGCTTTTGGTGTATTGAACATCCATTGTGTAGCTTAGAAGCCTCGGGCCAAGTTGGTGGGTTTGGTTAGTCGGTAAAATCCATTTAAGCAGTTGAATTTCCAGTCAGAGCATGCCAACATTCCAGCTGCTACCACCGGAGCAGGGATGTGTGATTAAATGCATGGATAGCAAAGCAGATGATGGCTGAAAAGGCACACGCCGAACTTGATGGAAACAGCATATATTCTTCTTTATGGCTACGTTTCATTTCGAGAACAAACACAACTTTCAGCTTCTTAAATTATAACAGGCAAACAAGCAGCAACAATAACATTTATTTATTTATTTATTTATTTTTGGTTTTTGCGAGGTGGATTTTCTTCTTCTTTATTTAGACATCTAGCACATTCAGACATTGATGGCAGGATAATCATAGGATGATCTCTTCTGGAAAATGAGGCTACTACTGCAATTTCAAGTGTGCTTTTCTCGTCCAACGACAACAACATGGACTTGTATTAGCCTCATGCTGTGTATGCCATGGCCAAAATTTGCACGGCTTACAACATTCACATGTTTACTAGCCTGGAATGTGTTTATATTTCATGTCATCTTATGGTTTGCTATACTGAACGCATTTCAGTTTCGTCAAGTGGCCCACTTGAATTGATATAACTGGCCCATTTGTTTTTGTGACTGAATTGGTGAAATTGTAATGAGGATAAGAGGAAATATATGATGCTTGGTCTGTGTATTTGTAAACTCACTATCCACTGCCCCACCAGGGACTGATAATGAGTCAGAGATCTCCTCAATAGGACTTTTATATTTCTGGTCTAAAGTTAGACGGTTGATAAGAGAAATACTACTGCGGTGCATGATCAACTGAAGACTGGTACAATATTGGTTGGTGGGATTCCTGAATCTGGGTTTTTATTTATTTATTTATTTTTGGTTGCATCCTCCGTCTATTGTGGGACTCAACGGTAAACGGTTTGATTACTGAACCATGGTCCCACTTGTTAAGATTAGAAACCCGTGCAGATACACGGCCATGCATCGACTTCATACGGACAAATCTCCTTCTTTGTCAATTTCTCGGGAGATTTAAAAATTTTGATATTTTTCTCGGGACATTATCGAATCTCACTGGAATAAAATAGTTATTGTTATAAACTAAAATCTCGTGATAATATCGCATGAGGCACAGTACGCCCGGACACAGATTGCGTCATGAGTGAGTCAGTACGCTGTAGCTTGCTGAGTAAACTGTGTGGGCCCACCATGTGTCTTATCCATACCGTTCGTCCATTTTTCCAGATCATTTTAGGGCATGATCCGAATATTGAAGCGTATCCAAAGCTGAAGTTGATCCCACCACAGGAAATAGTGGGAATTGAACAACCACCATTGAAAACTTTCCGGGGCTATATAAGTTTTGTATCAGGCTGATATTAGTGTTTTACCTTCATCCATGTATGTGTATCCTTATGAACAGGTTTGATCACAAATAAACATCACTGGGTCCTAGGAAGATTTCAATGATGGACGTCATTATGGCCATTGTTTCCTGGGGTGTGGCTCATATGAGCTATGGATACATTTCAATTTTGGGCTTATGCACTGAAATGAGTTAGCAAAGCTGATGGACGGAATGGATATGAGAAGGATGGACGGCATGGACAAAACACATGTATCATGGTTGGCTCCACCGAGTTTACACAGTACGCTATAGCGTGCTGAGTAACTAAGCACGCTATAATTCGCGTCCCAGTCGACCCAATTCCTGCCGATTCATCGGGGTAACTTGCGTGAATCACGAGTTGGGCCGTCAATGGGCTGGCCTTGGGTAGGTCTCGGCCCAGATTTTGAGCTGTTTTGGTCTGGGCTGACGGACCGGCCTATTCAAATTCTAATTTCCAGGCCTGGGCGTGGCCCATTGACACCCCTACTCACGAGCATGGCCCTTTTTCATGGGAGTGACCGTCGTTCCACCTTGATGTATGTATTACATCCGTTTTTACACCTCATTTTAGGTCATGAGCCCAAAACAAATCTCAGGTGGACCACACCATTAAAAACTTCTTAGAGACTACTGTAATGTTTATTTGCCACCAACCTGTTGCCAAGGTCACACAATCCAAAAAAAAAAAAAAAAACAAATATCAGCTTGATCCAAGATTTACATCGCCCACCAAAAGTTTTTATTAGTCAATCATTACTGTTGCTGTGGTGTGGTCCATCAGTTTTGAGCTCATGCCCTAAAATGAGCTGGAAAAGGAATGGACCAGGTGGCCCACAGTTAGGGCCGCACCCAATCCGCTCCCTTATTATTATTATTATTATTATTAGGATTCGACGGTGAAATTCCCTGGCCCTGATGTAACAGCTTGCGATTATAATCAAAGATAAAGACAGGAGGGTAACCAATCAGCCGGTTATGAAGGAAACCTCTTCATCTCTCCCGGCACTTAAAAAAAAAAAAAAACATGCCTAAAGCAAAAATGACGAGTTTAAAACCCGAAAGAGCAGCTCGAGTAAAAACAATAGGCATGTAGCGGACTTGGTGAAAATCCGAAAGGGCGCCAAAGGTGAAAAAGCACAAGCTGTCAAGGAGTAAGTAAGAACAAAAATCCGGGATGTAGTGAAAATCCAAAAGGACGCTACGGGCAAAAATGACGAGAAAGCTAGTCATAATAAAAGCCTGAAAGGGCGCTACGGGCAAAAACGGCAATAAAAAATAAATAAAAGTGCAGGAACAGAAGAAGCCGAGGCAACGAGCGAAGCGAAGAGTTGCAAGGAATAGACCAACCCTGAATCAGAATTTTGTCAGACTCTTCCTAAATCTAAAGGACGCAATCCTGAATGCACACTCTCATGGAACTAAGATCTCTAGTACATCACTCAAACCATTGAACACAACGTGGGCTACGCCCAATATTCTGATTCCAATCATCCAAAGCACAAATCCAAACATAAGCAAACACTGCAAGTTAGGCACAAACAAAAATCTTAAAAGTCTTTTTATACAGCGTTTTTCCTTCTTTACAAAATAAAACCCACACACCTACAGGACAAGCAGCTAAGCAAGACAAGGATCATATGATAAGTCTTTATCCTATCTCTCGGACATCGATAGCCTCTGCCTAAGTCGCTTTACCTCCATATGCAGGTAAAAGACCTCGTCTCTCTCCAAGTGGCGCAATGCGATCATGCTCTCATCATATCGTTGCCCCACCGCCAGACGACAGGTCATATCCTCGCAGGCAGGGTGAAACATCGAAAGCTCAGATATGAGACGGTCATGTGTGGCTAACAAGAACGACAGATCAATAGAAAGGCCCAACGTCAAAGCCCACAAAGGACCACATATCCAAAGCAAGGTCCACTTTACAAGCCCGATTTCAAGGCCCATGGTCCTAGGCCTATATGTCCAAATCAGGTCCATGTTCCCCAATTGCCCCCATTAATTCATTAGTGGAGTCCATCTGCTATTCGATCTAGACCGTATAATAAAAGCTAGACGACGACGCCTTCCCTCGAGATTGGATGGATGTTTTAAAAAAATCCTAAAATATCTTCAAATAAAAACCGTTAGCCTCGTTAGCTCACCAGTGGAGGCAACGTGACCATTTACTTAACTTGTATAATAAAAACCGGACGACGACGCCCTCCCGCGAGATCGGACGGATGTTTTAAAATTTTCAAAAATATCTCCAATAAAAACTGTTAGCCCCACTAGCTCATCAGTGGAGGCAATGCGACTATTTACTCGACTTGCGTAAATAAAAACCGAACGATGACGCCCACCCGCGAGATCGAACGGATATTTTCTTAAAAATCTAAAAATATTTTCAAATAAAATCTCGAAGAAGTCTAGTTCTAAAGAGATTAGTTTTCAAACAAAAATTTTCAAAAACGCACGCGGCGTGCAGTATACTGAGGAATCTTCTATATTCTCCAATTGCGATCAATGCAAACAGTGAAATAAAATTCGATCCCTTCTAATTCCCTCAGAGGATAATCAAATCCGTACATGATACAAGTACGGTTGGCCCAATCTCTATATCTGGACAGTCGTACAAATGCGAGTAAAAATGATTGAATCTATCTCTGGGAAGAATAATCAAACTCAAAGTGATGATAATCCATTATAACCAAAGTATCAGAATCAGTAGACTGCGTGACAAAATATTATTCGCACATGCCTAGTCCGGGATGTTCGAAAAATTTGATCGAGTCCAAGTCAGCGTAGTGAATTCCCCGTGAGACCGCATCCACGCGCAGGGTAGTTAACCACTTTGACGATCAAACGGAACAAATACTCCTAGGGTAATTACGTAGTAAAAGAAATGATAGATCAAACAGTACGGAAATCCTCGTAAAGCCGCATCAACGTGCAGATGCCCTACTTTTTAGACTTATCCTCCAATATTATTAATAGTCTGACGTGAAAGGGTTGTAATTGGTGACCCGTAATGCCGCATCAACGTGCATTGACAATCACAACATTTTTCTCAAACCCTCATGACATGTGCAAGTAATTTCTTTTCCAGACAGTTAACTGACAATGATACCACAGCAGGCAACAGATTCGAATGTATGCTCTATGACTTTCTGACCAGGAGGGTAGGTTGTCCACTTGCTTTGGCGTTCGATTGCTCGCAACTTCAGTCAAAGAGGGCTCCACCCAGGCTAATATCTTGAGAAAGCTAAGACAATGCGAGAACCATGATCAAATCCGAACCAAACCCTGATCCGAACCAAACCCTAACTCGAACCAAATCCGAACCAAACCTTAACCCTAGCCTAACCTAACCTAAACCTTAGCCTCAACCCTAAACCCAGCTTAACCCTACCCCGAACCTTAACTCAAACCCTAAACCGAAAATCAGAGTGGACAAATCGGTATAGAAACACACCCATTCGAGCCCAAAAGCCCGAAAGGAGACTCTCGGACGAATTAGAGCAACAAGCAAAGCCCGTCGACCAAAGTCCTGACCAAACCAGGCCCAGGTGGTAGTTGGACTGCCGCGGGTGGTAGTCCGACTGCCGCTCCAGAAATAGACAATTGTCTCCTTCGAGCAACAGCTGTCTCTCGTTCCAAAGTCAACTTTCATATGGATTTACCCCCCAACCGACCTTATTTACTATTTTACCAACCTCCAAGAGCCAATGAGAACACGCCACATGGCATTCCTCTCCCCTCAACTAATCCCAAGCAGCGATGTCAGCTTTTACCCCTCTCAAACTCAACAATTACTACATTGTCATTGGAATCTCCTCTTCACATTTCACACACCAAGTAGAAACAACCACTTCTCATTTCAAAATCCAAGTGAGAGAGAGAGAGAGAGAGAGAGAGAGAGAGAGAGAGAGAGAGAGAGAGAGAATGGAAGAAAGTGAGGGTGAGAGGGAGCTCCCAAGCCTCCAAGATCAGATTTTTTTAGCCATCTCTTAGCCTCTTCCCAACCCTCTCAACCCCAAGTCTACCCTGGATTGATTATGGTGCAACCCACGTCTTAGTCTACTCAAGTTTAAGCTAGAGATCCTTTTACTTTATACCAGCATTCATCATGACATCTATTCCCTTCTCAATTCTCCTGCTTTTCTAGATCTCTACTAAACGTATGCTCTGTGACTTGTCGTACATTAGATCCTGTCACATCAAAAATTCCTAGTAATCTAGTCCACTTTTCTTTATCTTTTTACAGAAGTATTATCACATTCGCCCTCTAGACACATTGTTTGACGTATGCTCTATGGCTTGCTGAAATCTCAGATCTTGCCACATCAGAGATCCACATGTGCCTAGTTCCATCTCGCTTACACCATCCAACCCTTGAGATTGCCTTATCACACTAAGTAGAGAGCGTACATTTGTACGAGCAGAAAGGGTGCCTAACACATTCCCTCTTTATAACTGATGTCCCTTACTTGGAATCCCAAATCGTAGGCCAGGAGTCAATCTAAGGTAAGACAATCTTTGGATTTGTCATACCTTAAATATTCTGCGGGTTTTAGTCGACTGCGGAATTTTAAGATTAAATAGCTAGTGGCAACTCCAAACTAACTTCAAACACCCCTAAAAGACAAAACTACTAGCAGAAAATCGCCGGATAAGCATGTGCGCTGATCTCCCTTGTTCACGGTACCATTTATTATAACTTTTACATTTCCATCCACTTAATCTCATCTAATGTAGCTCGCCAAAGATGCCCTTGGCATGAGAAAATAAATGTACGGCATTCATTGGGCATACTTTAACAGGAAAAAAATGAATGTACGGCGTTGAAAAATAGATACATCAATATGGCTCAACAGGGGCTTTTTCGACGGATTTCGTAAGCAATCCACTTACGATTTCGTGATCCTGGGATGGGTGGATCCCTAACTATAGGGCCCACCGTGATGTTTCTGTCTTATATCTATGCCGTCCATCCATTTTGCCCGCTCATTTTAGGAGACGGACCTCAAAACAAAGTAGATCCAAATCTCAGTAGTACCACACTATAGGAAATAATGGTGGTTGAACCCCTACCATTAAAATCCTCCTTGGGTATGCAAAAGGCTTCGGATCAAACTGATATTTGTATAGTCCTTTCATCTATGTCTGTGTGACTTAATGAATTGGTTGAATGGAAAATAAACATCAATGCCCCAAGATATTTTTAATGGTAGGCATTCAAGAAACAATATAGTGTGGTTCACCTTAGATTTAGCTCTGTTTCATTTCTGAGCTCATTCCTTAAAATAGGCTGGTAAAACGGATGAATGGCGTGGATATAAGACACATACATTAGAATAGGTAGGGATCCACCCAAGCCAGTTTCCAGTGCTGGGCCTGTGCTTAAAATTTAGGCCAGGTTTATGTTAATAGTGAATGGCCCAATAGAGTCATTAAGTGACCACCGTTGCAAAAAGAGTGAACAGTTTAACGGCACTTGAAGCTGTTCATGCATAATTAGAAGGCATTCCCATGATAATATTTCAATTATCAAAACCATTTATATCATAAGACTTGTTGTATTGTGAAGAGACAAGATTAAAAAGAAAAAATTACAATCATTTGATTATTTCACTCTTTACATTACAAGGCGGACCAGTCCAAGGTTAGGGTAATGAGCTCGACCAAGGCCTTTGTTGCTCAGTTACGGTCATCAAGACTAGGGCCTGGATCACTAGGCTTAGGTGATCCACCTCTATTGGACCGAAACGGCCTAATACAGGCAAAGCCATACTATTCTGTGGTGACAGATACAGTACACCGAAACTGACATGCAATCGTTGCAATGGGGCCCAAGTGACCCTTTCCTATGTATATCTCAAGAGAAGTGCTATGGTCATCATTGCAAGGGTCCACATGGTATACGTTTAAAAAATCCGTGCCCACTTGATCAGTGACCCTGGCCCATTTCGGTACTATCTCCGGATGTAACACTCCTCCTCAAACACACGGTAGCAAACAAAAAGAGTCAACGATCGACATTCAGCATTTAAGTGCCCCGTTGCTCACGAAAAGTCACGATCAGGACTTTGAAATTCACCCAACAGTTGCGATAGGTAACAACTGCTGTGGCTGTGGTCCACCGTTCATCAGGGTCGCCCCACCATAGAAGTCAGATCCAACCATAACGTGGGCTACTTTTTTATGACTGCCCATTGTTTTCGTCTGCCGACCTAGAGGTGGGCATCGAGCCGAGTTGAGTTGAGGTGGGCCAAGCTTGGCTTGGCTTGTCCATGATGTACTCGAGTTCGAGCTCGAGCTCGAGCTCGAGCTTGGCCTCGAGCTCAACATTGAAGCTTGGCTTGTTTGCTAAAGCTGTCGAGTCGAGTTCGAGTCGAGCTAATGGTTCAAGCCGAGTCGAGTTTACCTCGAATTGAGCTCGAGCTTGTTGGGTGAGAGAGTAATGAATTTTGTTCTTGATCCTCTTCCATTGATAAAAAATTCAAATCTTAAGAGAATCAAAGCAAAATCCGATGAAAAAATCAAACAAAGCTTCGAATCGGATGATGAAACCTGTAAGAACCGATCTGTTCTTGATCTTCTTCCACTGGCAGAAATCCAAGTACTAGAAAAGAAACAGAGCAGAACACAGATCAGAAATCCAAGTAAAGAGCTCTAGCCAATCAGATCATTGGATTTCCTTGAAACTCTAACAAATCTGAGAAGAACCTATCTCGAATTTCTTGGGTTTCTCACCTAAGAAGTAGATCTCAAGAGATTGAAATCATACTATTGTGGAGCTGAAATGAAAACTGGTGGTGGTGGTCGCGGCGGGCGTGCGGCTGGCAGTAGGCAGAGAAAGAGAAGAAAGGGAAAGGGAAGGGGGTGCGTACAGTCAGGTAGAGACTCTAGGGTTTGTTTTTTATTTTTTTATTTTTAAGTTTAAACTTAAAACTTATATATATATATATATATATATATAGAGAGAGAGAGAGAGAGAGAGAGAGAGAGAGAGAGAGAGAGAGAGAGAGGCGGATGAGAAAATGTACAATGTTGTTATAGTCACTTCTTATGATGAATCTCGCAAATCTGAACCGTTCATGTGAAGCAGCACCTAGTGAAAACCCCCAGGACCAAGTTTTACTTTTATCTAAAACTTTTATCCATACCGTCCATAGCAAAGAGAAATTCAAATCAAGAAAAGAAACTGTTTACATTTTTCACGGTCCACCAAAGTTTCGGACCAAAGTAAAATTTTATACTATAGGGTTTCATGAGGTTCTGCTTCATGTGGACGGTTCAGATTTGCGAGATTCATCACGTACGATGGGTTCTCAAAAAAGTTCGTACGTACTACGTACGAACTGGTTCGCAGGTGAGCGTTTTCCTATATATATATATATATATATATATATATATATATATATATATATATATATAATATTTAATATATTTATTAATTGAGCCGAGTCGAGCTCGAGTTCGAGCTTCAAGTCGAGTCGAGTTGAAATGCCCCCTGGTCGAGCTTGGCTTGAACTCAACTCAAACTTTAAATAATTAGCTTGGCTCGGCTTGAATCGGTCATTCAAGCCGAGTCAATTCAAGCTGACTCGAGCCGAGTCAAGCGAGCTTTTCGAGCTACCTTGACTCGTGAACAGCCCTATGCAGACCCCATCGTGCTGTCTATATGTCATCCAACTGAGTACACTATGTTATGCCCCCTATGATGAACTACTCTTAACAATGAAATGAGATATATACAATTATGTGGGCCAACGCCGTAGAAAACAATGAACGGCGATCCAGAAACCTCCAAATCCAAGTGGCAAACCATGTGGGGGTGCGGATTGGATACTGACAAGGTCCTCCTTGGACCCACCATAATGCATGTGTTGTATTCATATCGTCCAACCATTTGTAGAGATCGTTTTATAGCATTAAAAAGAAAATGAGATAGATCTAAATTTCAAGTGGACCCACCACAGAACCGTGGGAGCCGTCACACCTACCTTTGAAACATTTATAAGGCCCAAAGTGATATATTTTTGAGATCCAAGCTATTCATAAGTTAACATAGAGATAGAGGGTCCTTACTCCTGCTCCGGTGGTTGACTCTCAGGAGTTTCAACACCGGGTCGAGTACCCATAGGTGGTGAAATTCCACTACGGTGAGCGTGCGTGGAGTGTGCGTGCGTTAAAAAATAAAATAAAAATTAAAAAAAAACATAGAGATTGATGAAGTGAAATCTCTTCCGGCACTGGAGTCGTCCACAATGCCTGTTTAACGTACCGTGTAAAACACCCAAGCTCTGTGGGGTCCCACACAGCGAATAACGTAAAAGTCCAGGATAGAATCTGATGGACGGATTGGATCATATGGTGGCCCACAGACATGGGTGTTGTTTAAAACATGCGTTGCAGAGAATGCAGGGTCATCTCGACCGTATCATCTGCGGTTCAATGGTTATATAGCCGCTTTGATGTAGCCAACGTCAGATGACGTAGAATCAAGGCCCACCAATAGCGAGAGGCGTTGGGTCTTTTGTGCTCCTCAGCAATCCGGGTCGTGAGTTGGATCCAGCTGCCCAGCACGTGAAGAAAAGCCAGGAATCCCGAAACTGCCACTGGCATAGTGGTCTTCTTCCTTTCTTTCCCTCTCTTAGAGCTGCTTTTCTGCCCGGGTTCGATGAACTGTATGGGTATTTTCGTCATGCAGAATAGACATGTTTGGCCATTTTTAGCAATCAGCGAGGATGCTTTCCCTCATTGCCCTTCATTTATTTTCCTCTCTGGTTTCTTGTCTGCCAGCGCTTGGATTTTTATTTTATTTTTTTACTCTGGCAGAGTGTGATGAATGATACGCAGGCATTTAACTTAGAAGTTGCACACTTGGGATACATCTAGTTCAAATTAAACTGTCCCTACCATGGGTCCCAGTTTAGGTGTAATATGATCTAAAAATTACACATAACTATTATCTTACTCGACGTTTGAAAATGAAAAATATCCAACGGTTCTATTTCCACAAACAAGTGTTAACGAATCAGCGGTTACGATTGTTCAGTCAATCTGATCTAGGGAATGTGTCTTAGCGCCAACGGGTTCCACAGTTTAGTCGGTTTAATCTGAGTTAATGTATGCGCCGTGTACAGTTTCTAACTGTCCGCGTATCAAGAGCCGGCCTGAGTATCATACAACTTCTCTTTTATTAAATTAGAGTTCGTTTTGTCTCTGTCGGGACTCACCAGGGCCACACTTTGAGTGGCCCGATGATCCGAGCCGTCAATGTCGTCGAATTTATGCTTTATGGACTGGCTTAAGAAAATTACTCGGAATGTATGGTCGTGATCATCACTGTAGTTAATTTAGAACATTGAAATGAAAATGTTTAATGGCTCTCATTCAACTGTAAAAATCAATTGTCAGGATCATTACGGAAGCATGAATATAAGTAATAGTTTATCTATGATCGTAGCTAGGATGTGGACGGTTCAAATCATCATCTAGAAATCTCAGCATGTGGACCCAAGTGGGCTGCGAAACATGATGGATCGTGGGATTTTTTTCTAAAATTTTTTTAAAATATATCCCCGCTGCAGCCGCCGCAAAACCTCTACCCGTCAGTCAGGTCACCGGACGCGGATTTCCTGCCAAAGCCTTTCGCAAGTTCCTGCACTGGGATGCTTAGGTGGGGCCAACCGTAATGTTTGTGAGAAATCCATCCCATTCATCCGTTTTTTCAGATCATTTTAGGGCACGAGGAAAAAAAAAACGAGGGACACAAAATTTAAGGAGGCCATACGAGTAAGAAATCTGGGAAAAAATGTCTACCGTTGAAACTTTACTGAATCTACTTTGATGTTTGTATTCTATCCAAATCGTTTATAAAGTCATTATCACTTGGATAAACTGAAAACACAAACAAACTTAACCTGATGCAAAACTTTTGTGGCCATACAAATATTTGAGCGGTGATCATTCAATCCCCACTGTTTCCTCTGGTGCGGCCCACATTTTTTGTCATATGCACTAAAATGAGATCAGAAAACGGATGGAAGGGGTGAATTTCTCATCAACATCACGGTGGGCCCCACAGTTTCCCAGGCTTTAGCAGGAAATGCACCTCCCAGGGGGAATCCCCACTCGTGCCAACTTGGCAGACTTGTGCGAGATCCTGAGCAGGGTGGGCACTGTGTGCGCTCGCCCTGGTCCAGTTATCAGGTGGGCCGCATTCATACCGAAAAAAAAAAAAAAGGATATATAAAATAATTGGCCAACCGTCCACGTTCAAAATACGTGTGCATGCCACCGGAAGAGCAGATCTTTTGGGCCAGAGAACACATATGATTGGTTCATTTGATGAACAACCCGATCCCACACACGTGTGCCACCTCGGCTCGTGGTATGTCTACTCTTGGTAATGATCTTTTTAAGTAGATGAACCGCATTTAAACTAAGTTACATTACATACAACAGGGAGGTATGATTTAAGATAATATGCTATACATTTTCTCAGGCAGCTTTGTTAGTCTCTATTGGGTCTAACGGCTGAGATTCTCACTGCCGTTACCCCCAGTTTCTTTCCTGGGCCACCTTCTATCTTCTACTAATAGTATCCCCTTCCATTACAGCTTTTACATTTCTCTTCTAATCACACTGCAGAATTCAGGTATGGCTTTTGCTTGCATGAACAGGAACAACTCGCCCGACTATCGGATAGCGTCTGCAAAGATTACATGATATTATCAAAGAAAAGTTGAAAAATCGAAACGTTGGAGTAATAGAGGGTTTTCCGTCTCAATACCTCGACCTGTTTCTGGAGATCTTTTATGTATTCCACAGCCAAATCTAACATGTCGGCCGTGTTCGTTTGCTGCAAAGAGAGAGAGAGAGAGAGAGAGAGAGAGAGAGAGAGAAGAGTTCAGTGGATTTTCGAGTTTCTTCAAACGATGTCATTGGAGAAGAACTTACAGTCATTACCTTCTCCATGTTAGGAACAAGCTCTTGTAGTTTTCTCATACGTTCACTAATCCGAGTTCTTCTCACCTGAAATGGTTCACAGAATCCAAAAACGCTCAGACGTCGAGATAATTCCGTAGCATGAAAATCACAAATGCGGAAACACATGCAACACACACGTGCCTGATCTGAACTTTTCATCAGGTGGACCACATTGTTTAGCCTTTTGAAGCGTAAAAATCTGGCTGTTACATTCAGGCAGGGCCGCAGTGTACAAAACAAGCTGATGGTCGGAACAATTTGTTTCTAGCAATCCATTTCTCGTGTCCACCAGATGAGTTAAATGGCTGCACTTTATAGGTCAGGAGAACTAAAAAGGTGTGGCCCACCTGTGGATTGCTGGATTTTGCACGTGTGCCATATTGGGATGCGTGGGCACAGTTCCCAAATGCGTGTAGACTCCGCAAACTTGGCCATTCTTTCGGTTCCCTGTCAGTTTTGACTAGAGTAGTGAAATGGGTTGAGTTTTAAGGCCAGAAGATAGAAAACAGTGTGGCCCACTAGATGGAAAGCTGGGTCTTGTACACGAGTGCAAAAGTAGCATGTATACATGAGTGTGGATGGACAGGGCCCCAAATGTCTATGGGCTTTAGAAAGCTTCGGATAAAAAAATATAAGAATCTATGGTAATTTGTATCGAGAAAACCCTAAAATTCAAAATAATCAACCCGTCGGTGTATTGAAATTTGTAAGGATGTCCATTTTAGGATTATGAATTGCTGAATATACATGTAAGTAGCGATAGATCTTACCCTCTCTGCAATGCTTCGGGGATGAGTTGCGCAACCCCGCTTGGCTCGGATCTTGCAAGGAACTGAGTCCTGAAACTGCAAGTACTTCTCCATCGCAGCCATCTCTGATGAAGTTTTCGGTAAGCTATACTGATGGCTAATACCAGAGGCGTGATTTCCCGCAATTGCATTCTGCTAAAGCAAAGAGAGAAATAAAATGATTTATCAAGGAAAACAGATAAACAGAGTAGGGAAGAGAGAGGCAACAATTCCGGATGCAAACAATACCTGACTCTCTGATGAGATTAAACCAGGAATCATCTTCTCGTTGATATCTGATCTAACTCTCTTTAAGCTTCTGAAATTCTCCAGTGGGGAATCGTCCCAAGAAGACATGGGGAAGCCAGGGATGTAACATCTGCCGCTACTACCATTATCATTTCCCAAGCTCCCGTCGTCAGGGCTACTTCCTCCGAGGCTTTCACTTCCCATTTCAGATATCTGAGACAACATCCCAGGAGAGGAAGCTTGCCTTGGCAAAAAGTTTATCTGGTTCTTCAACCTGCTAGTTGAAGCAGTGGCTTCTCTGTTAGAACCATTCCCAGCTCTGAAATTGCCCACGCCCCTCATTACAGCATAGCCTGCTAAGACCGAAATCTTTCGGTAATTCCTTCTATCTTCCTATGATAGAAATTTTGGGAACTTTCACTAGCATTTTGGCAGTGAAAGATGAAATCCCAGCATTTTATGCAATTGCTATAACGGAACCTTTGAATGACTGCGATGAGTTCAGTTGATATGAAGACAATAATGTTCATGAATTATTCCAATTCTAGACAAAGTTTGGGAATTCATTCAAAGAGCAAGACGAAATCAAATCCTCGTAAATTTTTGTCCTGAGAATCTTAACTTTTTAAACCGCTAAGGTTGAAAAAAAAAAAAAATCAGCAGTAAAAAAAAAAGAGACAGACATTTCAGTAAATTACTCTATCAAGATTCTTATTGACATTTTATGGTTGCCAAGGTGGAATTTCTACCGCTAGTCAAGGATTAAAATCCATCCATCTGGTATCGTGTAGTCAATGAATGATACCTGATACGTATCGGACGAATGCGCCAATGTTTCGGTCCGAAACAGTCTCAAAGACCCACAAAATTCATTCATTAAAATATATTAATGAACATTCCTGAATACTTACCACCTCTCTCAAAACACAGGATTTTAACAGGAGAATCGGAAGGTTATTGGCGTGACTTGTCAGTGTGATTGGGTACTGAAAAACCGATACATATCAGGTGATGCGCATCGGTCTTGGATGATACATCAAACTTTGACTCTGTTTCTCTACTCTGTTTTTCAGTACACGTTCAGCATATTTTCTGTTATCAAGATGGCTCTACTCCTTCAAATTTCGGCAAGTCATTCGGATTGCATGGAAAGAAGAGATTTCTTCTACTCTCCAAGACCAAAACCTTCAGCAGTCTGTTTTCTACTTCTATTAACATAATTTTCAAGAAAACTTGAATTAAAAAAAAAAAAAGGAAAGCCAAATCTGGAGAGAGAGAATTCATACCATTTTCTACAGATAGGTGAGAGAAAAGCCCTGCAGGCGAGCTGCTGTGCCTGATAAGATTCGAGCTATTTCCACCACTTTTCACTAAGGACGAATCCAACGCCATTGAATTCACCGCTCTATAAGGACTTTCAATTGCCGCTGCAGCAGCCGAGCTGTGATTCGGCAGGGGTGCTGTCTGGTAAATCATATGCGGGGGAGAAGAAAATCCGTTCTGCTGAGGGACGACCTCTGCTCCCACCACGAACTGAGGACTTCTTTGGCTTCTTACCGGTGACGGCTTCTCTTCAATAACATGGAGATCGGGACATGCCAAATCGCCACCGCCGGAAGTCATGAACCTAGCGAAGATGCTCTCTGTGTCGGGGCTGGAAGAGTGAGGGGCGAAATCTTGACATCCTTCGCCGCCGCCGCCGCCGTCTGTGAAATTCGCAAGAAGAGAGCTCGGGGCAGAGCGGTACCGCATCAAATTAGAATTCAGTTGCTGCTGCTGATGTTGACGGTTATGGAGAATAGGCTCCATCTCTTCTCTGTTCTTCTGCAATTCCTCTTTCGTGTGCTTGAAAGCTGCCGGAAATGAGAGATTGAAGCCATTCAACGATGCTTGGGAATTGTACATCGCCTGAAAATCCAGAAATCTTCCTTCCGAATATATTTCTACTCTTCACAAACAGATCGAATCGAATCTTCTCTAACAAAACCCTATTTTGAAAGAAAAACAACCGAATTTCTTCGATTCTCACAGTATCCTCCACTAAACCTCTTCTCCATCAATTTCCGCCATTAACGACTATCGCCAAGCTCAGAACAACTCCAAGAACAGAACAAAATCGAACGGTTCAGATCTTTCCGCCACTGATCGACCTAAGACCGGAACACTTCAACCAAGCTCCAAAAATCATTAGAAACTCCAATTCAACTGAAGAAACACCCTTCCGCCGTTTCGCCATTAAAAACCGCTCAAGAAGCTCCAAAATCTTGAATCATCTCCGTCCAATCTCCCTTTCCTGTCTAATCGATCGATCGCAACCGAAGAAAATCGAGGAATCGGTCAGAAAGGAATCGCTGCAAAACAGAGAAATCCCCGTTCTTTTTCGACCTCACACTTCAAGAGAGAGAGAGAGAGAATCGCTGCTTTCTTCACCGAAATCAAGGGAGCGTTTTCGCTTTTATTAGTAGAAGAGTCGCTGCTGTTGAAATGATAACAGAGAGAAAAGAAGAAGGCAAGCGAAAAGCATTTTCCTTTAACTTCGCATGCAGAGACGAGTGAATGAAAGTAGCAGATACCAGCGATCCCTTCTCCCTCAGCCCGTGTATCTTATTCGCGGGGTTTACGTAAATGACCTCAGTGGTGTACCCTATTTTCGAAAATGGCACTGGATTTGAAAATCCAGTTGATGGGCGGTGCGACAAAAATCGCCGAGATTTTGAAAATTACTCGATAATATCGCAAAATGCAGTAAACAATATTATCGCGCGCCTCAGAATTTTCTACCATAAATATTTATTTATTACTTACAATAAATATATTTTTTTAATCTTTGGGAGATTTCCACATAATATCGCAGAAAAACTTCAAAATTTGAAATTCTCCCGAGAAATTTTCGGTCCGATAATTTTCGGAGAACGATATTATCACTATGTTGATGAGAGCGTGTGTCAGAGGTTTTTGACCAAAATGTCCCGGAAGTGGACGGGAGTGGGCACTCTTCTTTGAGTTTTGCTCGAGTACATGTTGACGTATTCCAATAATATACGTCGAGAGTTTAGCCGTTTGGATTTGTATTTCTTTCAACCACACAAACCGTTTATATGATAGGACACCCGATCGATGGGGGGTTCCCAAAATAAATCATGGATTCAATATTCCAATTCTCTGATTTATAAAATTCATCCTGACCGTTCATGTTAAAAGAAAAAAGATCCAAATTCGAAAGGTTGAAATAATTTAATTAAGAGATTTTATTTAGTCTTTCCATCATACAAAGTGAGACTTATCGTATAAACGGCTTCGATCATTATAAAATGACTCCAATCAAAGGCTAAAGTCCCAATCTATCATGTTACGATACTTCTGGGATGTATTCGAGCAAACCATCCCTTTTCTTATAGAACCACGTCTTTGCATATCATACACGAGTTTTCAAGTGGGCCCACTGTCCAATATTAAGAACTTATTTAGTTGAATGCGACCTGCCTATCCGTGGACCAGCAATCTAACGGCAGGGACTTTCCCATTGAGGATAATATCGTGGCATAGTACATCCACGGTGGGATACTAACAGACCGATTATCTAGATTACTGAAAGCGCTGTGTGTGCTGTGCGAACATACGGGCAACGTATCATCTAATTCCTATCAGTTCGCTTAAGCCTCTGTCGCGACAGAGGATCCTGCGTGTTTCTCACCAATCAGTGGCCCCATATTCTGTATGGTCTGATGATCGAAACCGTCATGGTTTTGGATTATATTTTATATAGGATAGATCAGGACTTTAATGGATCTGGGGTTTTTGGAATACATCCAGAGGTACTCTATAGAATAGGTAGCCATTGGATCTGGGTCATCATTAAATGATCCAAACTGTTTAGATCATAGGGATCACCTTGGATGGAGGAAGATAAAATAATAAAACACTCTTAGGCTCTAATATTTAAGCCATTTGATTATTTGAATTTTTCTTTGAATAATCTCATGGTTGAAGAGATTTATGGTGGGGTTTGCGGAAGCATAGGTAGAGGAACCAAACAAGATAACCACAATTGTACGAGTAAGTTCAATAAGAAGTTAATCTGAATTTACATGAAAAAACTATTCCGAAAAAAATACCACAGTACAAAATGATGATATACCATGAAAACGAAGTTATAAGATATGAAAGCCTTACTAATCAAAGCCCCAAGAAAAAATGCCCACACATTTTCCTTTAAAATCTATGTAAAACCCTTAAGTATGTTTAGAGAACTCTAATTTCTTTTTTAATCCCGATTACACTTGATATATATACTGCCACAACCGAAATAAGACATAAATAGTACACTTTTACAATTCTGCACATGCCTTCAATGGCATTGACAAACATTGAAGATCAGTCGATGACATCGAAAAACGCTCGATGCCATCAAGTAGCACATCCAAATTGTCCAACAATTAACAAGCATTTTTTTTTAAATTTTCTCGATGGCATTGACATCTGCTCAATAGAATCGAGTGGTCTGTCAATGTTATCAACAAACCCTGTTACAGACTGATTTAAGACATTAGATAATAATTTCCACATGTCTTCAATCTTTTCACTTCATTTCTCCTTTGTTGTACTCAATCCTTCATATCTACTTCGTCTCGACCATAACTCTACAATCATCGTATTTCGTGCACATTTTGTCTTCACTCTATCTGTGCTAGACCTAGAGAAGTCGCACATAACTTGGATTTCTCTGCAGGAACTACCTTAGTAAGCATATCTATCGGATTCACACTTGTATGGATCTTCTCGAGAGTTACGCCTTCTTCCTTAAGCACATGTCGGATAAAATGATGACACACATTAACGTGTTTAGTTCTAGAATGATAAACCAAGTTGTTCGCCATATTGATCGCGCTTTCGCTGTCATAATTAACAGGTAGGACTTCCTGCTAAAGTCTCAACTAATTTATCATTCCCCTTAACCAAACCGTTTCCTTGAATACTTTTGTCACTATCATGTACTCAACTTCGGTTGTGGAAATAGCCACAACAGACTTAAGCTTCGACATCCAGCTAATCCTCCACTCGCTAACACAAATGAGTAACCGGAAGTCAATCTTTTATTATCCACATTGCCCGAGTAATCGGAATCCACATAACCTACCAAATTGTCCATTGATTTTCTGAATGTCAAGACGTAGTCCTGCGTACTTTGAATGTATCGAAATAGCTATTTCATTGCCTTTTAGTGTTGCTTACCGGGGTTGAACAGATATCTACTAACAACACCCACTGTATGTGAAATATTTAGTTTTGTACAAACCATGACATACATCAAATTATCAATCGCACTCGGATAAGGCACATGAGACATAACTTGTTTTTCTTCATCTGTTTTAGGACGCTGCTAAGAAGAAAGCCTAAAATGAGCCGTATGGGAACGCTAACTGGATTTTGCTTATCCATCTCATACTTCACCAATACATTTTCAAGGTGTTCAGCCTGAGATAACCATAACCTGTTCTTTCTACTATCTTTGTGTATGTCAATGCTGAAAACCATCATTTCAGCTCCCAAATATTTTATTTCGAATGTTCCTAATAGCTAAGTCTTCAATATATCGATCTCAGATATGCAATGATTGATGATAAGCATGTTATTAACATATAATACCAAGATAATGAATGTCTCATCACTCCGCGTCTTATAATAAACACGATGATCATATTCATTCCTGGTAAACTTCTTACTCATCATGAAAGAATTAAATTTCTTGTACCATTGCTTAGGCGACTATTTTAAGTGATATAACGACCTCTTTAACCTGCAAACCTTGTTTTATATCTCTTATATTTCAAAACTTTCTAGTTACTTCATGTAAATCTATTCTTCCAATTCCCCATGTAGGAAAGTAGTCTTCACACCCATCTGTTCCAGCTTGAGATTGTATTGGACAACCAAGGTTAATACGAATCCGATATATACTTACTTCACCATAAGCGCGAAGATCTAGTGAAGTCAACACCTTCTCTTTGAGTGTATCTCTTTGCTATCAACATTTCTTTGTACATATCATATTTATTCTTGAATATTCACTTACTCTCAATTGCTTTACGACCAACAGGTAGATCCACCAGCTCCCACGTCTCATTCTTATATAAGGAGTCCATCTTGTTATGAATCACCGCTTTTCAATTTTCTACACCTATGTTGTCAAGAGCCTCCAGAAAAGTAGATGAATCATCTCATCAATGATGAGGGCAAATGCAACATTCGAGTCATCCATGTATCTCGCCGGTAACCTACGATCCCATGGTAGATTCCTTCTCATAGGTGGCTGCTCCACCTGCACCTGTGCATTTCTCTACATCTCAGTATTAACCTGTGACTCATATTTGTCTATCTAAACATCCAAAACTGACTTTTCTTCTTCCTTGTGCTCATCCTTACGGAATAAGAATCCTTTGTCGAATTTGACGTCACAACTAAGGATGATTTTTCATGTGACCTGGTCATATAGCCTATAACCCTTCACACTACTACCATAACCGACAAAGATGTACTTTTTAACCATTTGGTCTAGCTTTTCTCTCTCAATTGACAGTACATGGGAGTAAGCATCGTAACCAAATACTCGCAGCCCCGATGAGTCTACCTGCTGATGACTCCACACATTCTCTGAAATTTTATAATTTATCATTGTAAAAGATAACCGATTCACTAAGTAGCAAGCCGTGTTAATGACCTTAGTTCATATTTCCTTGCCCAACCAGCATTACTCATCATCGTCAAGCCCCTACTAAGAGAGTGTGATTCATCTGCTTAGCCGTACTATTTTGTTTTGATGTGTGGCGCACTGTATTGTGCCTCATGATTCCTTCATCCTTATAAAACCGATTGAATTCCTTAAAAGTGAATTCCCCACTGTTGTTTATCCTCAACACTTTTACCTTTAACCTTGGTATTTTTCCACCATTGCCTTCAACTGTTTGAAGTTAGTGAAAGCCTCGAATTTACTTTTCATAAAATAAACCTACACCTTTTTGGAATAGTCGTCAATGAACGTAACAAACCATAACGACTTTCCACCAAAAACTACACAAAACGACCCACATACTTTGGAATGCACATAATCCAAAACCGCCTTACATACATGTTTCTCAAACTTAAAAGACAATATTGGCTATTTATTATATATAATGCTTACATATACTAAATCAATGCTTTTAAAAATTGAAATTAAACAATAGTCACAAAGTATCTTCATGCTCCGCTCACTCATGTGGCCTAGGGTGCATGCTACATAGGGGTGCACACGGTTCGGTTTGGTCCGGTTCTGGGGTGAAACCGGAACCGAACCGTTCCTAACGGTTTTAAGGAAATCCGGAACCGGAACCGGACCGTTGGCACCCTAGAACCGAACTAGAACTGAACCGTTAAAACCGGTTCGGTTCCGGATCGGTTCCACGGTTCTGGGCTTTTCATAATCCAGCCCAATTGCAAGCCTATGTCCATCCCTGTTGTGGTCCATTTGATGAATGGTTTAGATATTGTATAAGGTGTGCAAAAATACATTTACAAAAATAATTATTCTAGAGAAAATAATTATAAGGTGTACAAAAATATATTGGTTCGGTTCCATGGTTCCGTTCCATGGTTCGGTTCTATAGATCGGATCCACGGTTCGGTTCACAGTTCGGTTCGGTTCTACATACCCCTAAACCGACAACCGAACTGATGTCACCGGTTCTTTGATTTTTGGAACCGAAACCAGAACCGGTGCACTCTAGAACCGAACCAAACCGGACCGTTTGGTCGGTTCCAGTCCGGTTCCACGGTTCTACCGGTTAAATGTGCACCCCTAATGCTACATACATATAGACATGGAATCCTCTACAGCTACTGTAACTCCACCCGATGAAGTACTTTTGATCAACCCATAAAAGTTACCATTCCTTTGTGGTTTCATTATTACAAGTGCCCCCTTTGAAACCTTAAGGACATGATTGAATCCGATGAATTTGCATCCAAGTGCCTTCAATACACCTAGAGATATCAGATTCTTTCTCAAATTAGGAACATGTCTCACATAAGTCAAGATACGTTCCATGCCATCAAACATTTTGATGTACATTGATACAACATCAACCACGTTACAAGCATTGTTATTGCCCATAAACACCTGGCCACCATTGCATTCACTGTAACTGCTGAACCAACTCTTATGAGGGGTCATGTGATATGAAGCCCGGTATCCAAAATTCGTTCATCACTGAAATACCTGAATTTTGATCTGATCAACATGTCACCACCACTCGCCTCCTCACTAGACTTTGCAGTGTTGGCCTATTTGGAAGAACTCTTTAATTTCTCATTTCTTGACTTAAGATTCTTACAATCCTTTTTCATGTGCCCTGATATGCCACAATTCTATCACCACAATTTTGTTTTGCCCTTGCCATTGGATTTGGATCTCGATCGCGAGGATCCATTATCTCGCTTAGAATTCCTCCCACTCGTAACCATGTATTTGTAAAAACACTCATGTCACCACCTTTTTTTCTTATCGCCTTCGACTGAAGAGTTGAAATAATGGTCCTAGCGCTAACACTTGTCTTATCGATGTACAAAGAGTTTTTTAATGTCTTATATAATTCTAAAAGAGAATTTAACAAAATATAAGCTTTATCTTCATCCTTCATTACCTCATCTACATCCAATAACTTGCAGACAAGCCTCTTGAAGTTATTGATGTTGGTCTCAATGTCAACCCACTCAGTCATCTTCAGATAGAATAACTGTAGCTTCAGATACAAACGATTCTTAAGAGACTTCTCCACATAAATGTTCTCTAACTTCTCCCATATACCTTTTACAGTCTTCTCTCTCATAACATTGTAGATGACATCATCCATTATACACAACTCGATTGAGATATTGGCCTCTTGATCTAACTTATTCTACTATGCTTCTTTCATAGTTTTTGTTCGCTTTTTAAGGAATGCATCTTCCAATTATTGTTGAACTAGAAAGCCCTTAATCTTCACATTCCATAGTTTAAAATTTATTTTTTTTTTTCTGAAATAATTTTCTATATTGAACTTCATGTTATATGACATAAATACCTTGTATTCAAGTTCAATTTGCTTCCCAACAGTAGCTCTGATACCACTTGTTGGGACTCGCGGTAGCACACAGAGAAAAATCAAACAAGATAATCGCAACCACACAAACAAGTTCAATAAAAAGGCAATCCAAATTTATGTGGAAAAATCTTTTTGAAAAAAACAAATTACATCACAGAGCGATAATGCACAATGAATGAAAACCTTAACAATCAAAGACCTAAGAATAAAAACCTAAGCCTTTCCCTTTAAAATCCCTCCAAAACCATTAAACACATTTAGAGAATCCTAATTCCTTCCTTAATCTCAATTACACCCACTATATATACTACCGCAACTAAAATAGGAAACAAGTAGTTCACTTTTTCAATTCGGCGCGAGCCTTCAATGGTATCGGCAAACAACGAAAAACTTTCGATGTCATTGGGTAGCAACTTCCAAACCGTTCAGCAATCAACAATATATTATTTTTTTTTTGCAGATTTTCTCGATGGGATCAACCATCTGTTGATGTCATCGACATCTACTCGATAGAATCAGTGGTCTATTAATGTTATCGATAGACCTTATTACAAACAAATTTAAGACATTAGACGACAATTTAAATGTGAAATTTTTTTGGGATAACTCTAGTATCCACGGTAAGTTACATCGTATAAACGGTTTGGATCATTTAAAAGGACCCTAATCCAACTGCTAGAGCTTGATGTATACTGGTGCAATAAGTTGGCATGTAATACAAATATCCGTAAGGTAGCGAATCCGCAAATGCCGATTACTTGCTTCGAGACTCGCTAATGGTAATGACACCACGCACCAACGCGGCACACGTAGGAGATATATCCAAGCATTTTATCAGGCTCACCGCATATGGGTTCTAACTGGTGTCCACCATCACGTGATCCACACGTGCACAAAAGACGACCGTTTAAATTGATTATCCATGGTCTACATTTAAGATTTAACATGTATGTTTTGGACTACCAAATCAATGACCTGGCCTGACTTTTGGGCCAGCACACTTGCGCAGTGTGGCTTCTCTAATGAACGAATTAGATCTTTCACACGTATGCTATGTTTGCACGTGTTAGGTGAGGACATGTGACTGCGGAAGGAAGTGCTCTAGATTACACTTTCTCACATAGGAACATCATGTATGTAGCAACAAGCATTCTAAATATTCATTGCCTTTACATTCAGAAGGTGGTGTTGAGTGGGGCCCACAAGCTATATGGGCATTACTGATCACTGACAGGGGACTGGGACTGCGTACTGAGTAACTCAGCACGCCAGCTTACCGAGTAAACTCTACGGGGACCACCGTGAAGTAACCTACGCCGTCCATCCGTTTTATCAGCTCATTTTAGGGCATGAGTTGAAGTTAAAAGCATGTCCAAAGCTCAAGTGGACCACGCCACGTGAAACAGTGGGATGATGATATCCACTGTTGAAACCTTACTATGGCCTGTCATTCACCCCGTTGATAAGGTCACATGCACATGGATGAAGAGAAAACACATATCAGCTTCATCCAAAACTAGGGTCCTTACTCCTGCTCCGGTGGTAGACTCCTAGGAGTACCCATAGGTGGGGAAATTCCACTAGCGTGAGTGCGTGAGGGTGTGCGTGCGTGCGTTAAAAAAAAAAAAACAACAAAAAAAAAGCTTGATGCAAAACTTCCATGGCCCAGGAAAATTTCAATAGTAGCGTTCAATTTCCATACTGTGCATCCGTTTTGAGAGATCATTTTAGGATATGAGACTAAAAACGAGGTGGATCCAAAATTCAATTGGAACGCAGGAGAGGAAACAGTCGGGATTCAGTGACCACCGTTTGAAACATTGTATGGACATAATGTTTCATATCAGGCAATGTTTTCAGTGTTTTCACTTCATCCCCGTGGGAATGACTTTATAAACGGTTTGGATGGCATATAAACATCAAGGTAGATGCCAAGGTGGTTTCAACGATAGAAAACTCTTTTCATGATTTTCCTTCGCGTATGGCCTACTTGAATTTTGGATCACCTTATTTTCTTTCACATGACCTAAAATGAGCTCTCAAAATGGATGGACGGTGTCGATTTCTCACAAAAATCACAGTGGTCCCACCTATCATTCCAGCGCAGGAACTTCCTGCAAAAGGCTTTGGGAGGAAATCCGCGTCCGTGAATATTGCTGGATTGGGGGATGTGGGAGATATAAGATACCTAAGAAGCAATTTGCGTCACGTGTTCCAATGAAGCATACATGACAGAGATCCAGGCCGTTCATCAGGCTGGAGCCTTCATTTGCATGGTTGTGTCTAAGGAAAATCAATTCTTTTCATCAGGTAGACCACAATTGGACGAAACAAATGAACGGTTATGAAAAAGAGTACAAGCTGTTTATATTCAAAGTAATGGGACGCGGATTGCGTACTACCCCCGCCCGTCCCTAGCTCGGAATTGGCAGTTCTGTGGGTGGGTCCACTGTGATGTATCTGTACATCCAAACCATCTATCCCTTTTCTCACATTACTTTAAGGCATCGAAACAAAAATGAGGCAGATCCAACCATCACGCGGACCACACCAAATAATAAGCTTGGTTGCATTAAAATGCACAAAGTATTAAACGTCAGTTGCATTAAATGCAAGAGTTATCTGTGGTGTGGTACGTTTGATCGTTGGATCTGACTTATTTTTGTTCCGAGATCTTAAAATAATCTGACAAAAGGGACAGACGGTTTGGATATACAGATACATCACGGTGGACCCGCCCACAGAACTGCCCGTTCCGAGCTAGGGACCGGCGGGGGTAGCACGCAATCCGCGTCCCAAGAAATGCGTTTAAAATGGAAACGGATTGGCTACTCACCCTGACATCAGCCAATGGCTGATGGTCGGTGCTCTGTGGGCCCCACCATGATGTATGTGTTACATCCATGCGGTCCATCTATTTTTATAGATCATTTTAAGATATGAGAACAAAAATGGGATATATCCCAATCTCAAATAGACCACATTACAGGAAATATTTTTGAACGAGCTTCGACCATTAAAAACATTTCGGGGGCTATAGAAGTTTTGGATCAAGATGATTTTTGTTTTTTCCCTTCATATGGGCCTGTATGACCTAATCAACAGATTGGTTGTCAAATCAACAGGAGGATTTTAATGGTGGATATCCAATCACTATTGTTTTCATGTGGTGTGGTCCACCTGAGATCTATATCGCTCTAAATTTTAAGATAGAGCCTAAAATGATATCTAAAAATGGATTAACGGAATGGATGAAACACATACATCATGGTGGGGCCCACAGAGCACCGACCATCAGCGACGGGGCTGGTGGCAGGGGGAGCAGCCAATCCTTTTCCGTTTAAAATTAAGTCCCGACGCAATGCTGATGTCACATGGCGGATCCCACGCTACGCACTAACGAACAAAGAAGCTCAAAAAACAAAGATGGCAGATCTAGATTACCAATTAATAATTGTTGACATTGGGATTATGGAGGAGGTATCGATTGCCAACGGTTGGACTATAGTTCACCGTCGACCTACTGAAACATATCTAACTTATCAGCTTCTTAAACATATCTAACTTATCAGCTTCTTGTGGCATCCAAGCGTTCTAATAGGTTGTCCCCACCATAAGTATCACCTTAGTCAAACATTAGCCCAATCCACTACTAAAGTCGGCCACAATATATAAAACAATGCCGTAAAGACACTTACATTTGGTTGATTTCCAAAGACAAACTTGCTTTTAAATTCTTTTTTAAAATTCATCTAAAATTTTGAACATTAGCTTTTAAAAGAAATCTCACCATCTAAGTACCATCTAGTACGTTACATATTGAGTATTGTCTTTTAGAAAAGAGAAAATTACCGTTGTGAAGGCTGCCTTTTATCCAACGTATTTTATGAACATGTCCAAAACCTACCTTTCCAACTTAGACCTTGCATGTATGGACAGCTAATTTCAAGACGAAAATATGGATTTTTAAGGTATTTTCGTCTCCAAATGCACTGTCCGTACGTACAAGGTCTAAGTTGGAAAGGTGAGCTTTGCAAAGTTCATAGAAGACGCCAGATAAAAGGTGGCGTCACGGAACTGCGAGCTAAGGACGGGCGGGGCTAGTACGCAATCCGCGTCCTCCAATAAAAGACTCCTTTCTCTATCGTGGAAGCAGATTGTCCGGTGTACCTCATGCCAGCTATATAGCTGCTGTATTGATGGCAGCAAGTTTGTGGATTTGATAGTGAGGTATATGTAATATCCAAACTGTCCATCCATTTGGCAAGCTAATCTTAATGCTTGAGACCAAAAATAAGACAGATCTAACTATCAAGTGAACCACACTGCAAAAAGCAGTGGGGGATTAAATGTCTGCCATTGAAACCCTTTTTAGGGTCACAGTAGTTTTAGATCAATATGAAATTCAACTTTCCTCTTCATTCAAGTCTTTGTAAACTTATGAACAGATTGGATGGAAAGTAAACGATTATGGTGGCTCTACAAATTGTTTAATGGTGAAAATTATTATCTACGCTGCTATTTGTGGTGCGGTCCAAATGATCTTTGGATATGATTCATTTTTTGGTTAATGCTCTAAAATGATCTCTAAAAATAAATGAACGGGACAGATATAATAAATACATCAATGTGGGGGCTCATATAACTTTGATCTCCTTTGAACTGTCGGTACAACTCGGAGCTCGAGGTGCGTAGCTATATGAATGGCCAAACGTCACAGCCCACCCCGTCTCCCTCAAGAGAAGCCAAATTTCAGTCCCCCTCTCTCCCTCTCGGCTGTATTCTGTATCTACGCCATCCCTCCGTTCTTACGGATTATTTTAGGACATTATCTTGGAAATAAAACAGATCCAATAATCAATTATTCCGTACCCTAGTAAACAATGGTTATTGAACATCCTATCATTAAAAGCTTCATAGAGCGTGACTTAATGTTCTCATAGTGTTTATTTACCATATAATCTGTTAATAAGTTCATATTAGAGTAGATAAAGTGTTAAAGCAAATATCAACTTGATCTAAAACTTTTGTAGGTCATGAATGGACAATCACTATAATTTGAAATCGGTTTGCGTACTGAGTTACTCAGTACGCTTTTATCGTACTGAGTAAACTCAGTTGGGCCCACTGTTAATGTATGTAGTTTATCCACACCGTCCATCCATTTTTACTGATAATTTTAGGGGTTGATACCAAAATTTAAGTGAATCCAAAGCTCAAGTGGACCATTACACAGGAAACAGTGTGGAATAATGATTTCCACCGTTGAAACCTTCCTAAGGTCCAAATTAATTTTTATTTGTCATCCAACCTGTTCATAAGATCACAAAGACATGGATGAAGAGAAACCATAAACATCAGCTTGATCCAAAACTTCTTTGGCTTCCAAAAAATTTTCAATGATAGAGGTTCAATCAAACTGTTTCCTGTAGTGTGGTCCACTTGAGATTTTAATTTACTTAAATTTTGGGTTCTAGTCCTAAAATTATCTGTTAACATGGATTAAAGGAGGGGATAAAATAAATAAATAACAGTGGACCCACACTGTTTACTCAGTACGCTAAGGGTACTGAGTTACTCAGCACGCAAACCGCTTCCCTATAATTTCAATGATGATCATTAAATCACCTACTGTTTTCTCTCATATGCCCACCTTGAGTTTTGCATCCACCTGACTATTGGTCTCTTGTACTGCAATGATATAGAAAAATGGATGGACGGAGTGGATTTCACACAAACATCAAGGTGAGCCCCATCTAGCATACCAGTTCAGGAAATTTCTTTTAAAGGCTTTAGGTGAAAATCCAGTTCGGCTTGGGGATGCAGATTAGGTACTACCCTTGCATGTGCCGAGCTCGGAAGAGGCTGGGGCTTTAAGGGCCAACGTGATGTATGGGTTTATCAACACTGTCTATACGTATTTCCATGTCATCTGAGATATAAGCTATCAAATGAGGAAGATCCAATGATGAAGTGGAACACACGGTGGGGAGTAAATACACACTGTTAAAAACTTCTTGGGAGCTGTAGAATGCATGGATCTACTTAATTTTTGGGCTTGTATACTAAAATGATATGTTAATATGGATGAATGGTGTTGATAATCCCATATATAACGGTGGGGAAGGGTTAGTACGTAATCCACGTTCATTGTTTGGGATTGCATCCACATGGCACTCCTCCAAATCCATGTCCGGCTCGGTAGGCCCTATTATCATATAAGTTGTATGTTCATTTTGCAATGCATTTTAGGGCATGAATTCAAATATGAGGTATATCCAAATCTCAAGTGGACAACATCATAGGAAAATGAAAATGATTAAACACTTACCCTTGATGACTGCTTGGGAGCCCAACACGTTGGATGTATTAAAAAAAAAAAATTTATAATAGCCCTTAATTTTGGTCCACGTTACCTAATTAATAAGATGGAAGGCAAAAAAATATTTACAGTGGGCCCTAACAAATTTTTAGTTGTAGGATTTAATTGGCACCTTTAATTTTTGTGGGTCCACTTGAGATTTGAATATTTTTTATTTTTCAGCTCATGATCTGAAATCATAATTAACTAAGAATGGATGGCATGGATTAAACAAACTTATTATCTTGAGAGTGAATTTAGAAAGCTTGTGCAAGGAACAAAAGGGGAGGTTATAATTGTCATTTTCAAATATAGCAAACCGAGTTTTAAAACTACCGTTAATTAATATTGTTTTTATATTGACAGGATGCGAATTGCATGGTGACACAAGGCTAAGTAGTGGGATGGTGTTGGTACTTGGGTGGGATTTGATTGGACTTCGTGACCTGGTCAAAGAGACTTTACTACCCTACCAAGCAACTTTCAAACATGTTGTGTGTAGTCTTATTTCTGACAGCCGCATGTGATCCAACTAAATTTCCTCGCATCTCAATCAACCAACTCTAACGGTGTCGGCGTCACCACGTAATCCATGGCTCCGATGACAATAGGAGGTGAGTGTGTGGACAAAGCATGGAGAGATTGAAGATCTATTCACGGAAAAAGACCAGGGGATGAGTTTTCCATCTATCATCTATGGAAAACTTTCTTTTTTCCTTTTTCTTTTTGTTAGCTTGTTAGTACACCCACTGTCAGTTCACACTTCGCTGCTAGCCACCCCTACTAGGGAATCGATGCCAATACCTCGTTGTTCCATGGATAACTTCCTTACTGTCTACCAAGTTCGTAAATTCAAGACTCATGGTTGATCTATCCAAGCCATTTATTCATGTCCTCTTTCAAACATGGACAATTCCTAAAAACTCTTTCAAATTGTAGAATCCAACTATCAAATCTTTTGTATTTTTTCTCCATTAAATGCGAATTATTGGTGGACTTTTTATAAGGACATATTTATATGCTAACAATGCAAGGTTTAAAGTTGACTAATTATAGAAAGAAAGAAAAACAAAAACAGAAAAAAAAAAAAGAAGAAGAAGCATGGTTGATCCATGATAGGAGCTATTAGATCAATGGTTTGGATGAACCAACCATGGCCCTACAAGTTTAAAAACTTTTGCTACAAATAAAAAACTTCTGCTATAAATCACAAAAAGGGAACTTCACCTCTGAAATGAAATGTAACTCCAATTCCTTAAAAAATGATCATATCTTTAACAAGAAGAAAAAGCTTTTCCATATCATCTCTCTCTCTCTCTCTCTCTCTCTCTCTCTACACACACACAACATGTCTCATGTTAGGCTAGAAACATGTGAAGTTAAATACCTTTTCAAATGATCATAATAATGATATTAGCACCGTAAATAAATAACATCTGTACCATTATAGATTTATGGTCATTGTCAACGGATATTTCGAAATTGCTAGATGTATTATTCTAGGCTTGATAACTGCACCAAGTGTTTGAACTTCCCTGTTTTTAAAGGTTTATTAAAATTTTACCAAAAAATTAATAAATAAATATATAAAAGAAAAAGAGAGAGAGGGAGGTTTTTCAAAATGTTTTTACTTCATAGGAAGTAACCCCTTTTGGCGTCAGACTAGCATCTGACAACGGACGGGATTACACATGTATGATTTCTTTAGAGCCCATGGCCCAAAATCTATCTGATCAAATGATCGTGACCGTTCCATCAAAGAACTTAACGAGTGGATGTTCAATGAAACAGAAACGTGATAGGGAAAGTTGGGGCATTGTTGCCAAAGAGGACATGTGAGTGCGTTCCGGGCCATTCATCAGGTGGGACCCACCGTAATCCCCAGCAAAAAATGAGGCAGGTCCAATCATCAGGTGGGCCACACTTTAATGTGGGGAATGAAAAGTAACGAAAATGACCCAGAATCCTATGTGTGGCCCACTTGATGAGTGAACCTTCTTCACTTTTGGCAACAGTGTTTTAGTTCCGCAACATTAAAAAAATGGTGGTGACTCTTCGGATGTACACATGGTACAGTTAAGGAAATCTGGTCCGTCCAAATTGCTGAATCAACTGTGGGTGAAACATAACCTAAAAACTATGCTGAATGGATACAACTGTACATTTGAAATCGCACCACTCACTATTCTAGATTCAACCATCAATTTGATAGTCATGAATTGGACGGTTGGAACAGATCAATCAGTGTGATTTTAGAGTTATGCTCCATATTCCATGGAAGCCACAATTTGAACGGGTTAGATAGTCGTACAGTTACGCCACATGTGAGAAGTACGAGTCTTCCACCCTTTTCGAAATGTTGCTGAGCTAACAGGGAGTCTAGCTTCTAATATAAAGTAGTGAAAACGTCTCGCGTTTTTTACTTAAGAAGGGATGCATGGAGTCGCTGCGTGTGAACGTCTTTTACCAATGTGCGGCGGTGCCAAAGGTGGGCCGTGCCATTGTGATCTCTCGGGTAGAAAATCAGATCGGCCCTCTCATCGATTGGCACATAAACGGATTGCATCCAGCACAGCATCGAAGATAATCCATCCGGGCACGGGTACCGTGGGATCCACATTGTTGTTGGAATTTGAAGCAATCTTAGATCGAATCAAACAAATAATAGATAATGAAAAATTCAAATAAATACAAAAATAACATAAGTTTTTATCTATAGATAATTTGTAGAAAAAAAGTCATGGCATTAAGTAACAATCAATCCACTACAACTAGAGAAAAAGATTACAAGAAATAAAATAACTTACTATAAAAATTCTATCTTTTCTTTCAAAACCCTCGAGTATTTATGATAGACTTCAAAACCCTTGTTTCTATCCTCCAACTCTTTAATCCTAATAGTAAGTGGGAGAGTCGTTATACACTTATGTATAAGATTAGAAAACAAAATTTGCACTTATGCATACCACCGGTCAGACCAAAAGTAACTGATTCACAGACACCCGGTCGCACTGAAAATGTATAAAAGTGGACAGCTTGCATTCGAGAATTCACCACTAATTTGATCGAATCGAAAGTAACACCAATCAAACTGAGATAGGGGTCTTTTCTACACTAGAATTAACGGCACTCGATCAACAATTTCTACTGTGAAAATCCACCTATGATATAATCTGATTACTACGACTGCGCTAGCAGAAGCTTAGTGGAGCTAAGGAATGAAAACTGTCTTAGATAAAGGTGATTAAGACTAAATAAAATTTTCATATTTTTAAACCATAATTGCCTACTTATGTTAATATGCAAATTAAGCTAAACAAAACAATTAACTCCAAAGCTTCCAAGCAAATAGAATGTCCAATCATATATACTATAAATAATATGTTAATTGAATTACTAGTGTATAAATATAATAGTATACATGTGTGTGGTATGTACTAACTATCAAATTCTATCATTCATCTAATCATGCATACATATAATTAAATATTTAATCACATAAACATAATTAAACAAGTACGCAAATACTATCTCAAACACAAGCATGTATAGTGGTTTGGTTTCCTTATTCCATTTTCAGTGGATACACTCAACCCATGAGTATACCAGATTTCACTATCGGAAGTTTTAAATTAGGTTAGCCTTTAAATTTACAATACTACATAAGGAAGGGCTCCCGCAAGAAACTTTATGTGGTTTTTTATATGTTCATCACAAACATCGGTCTTATACAAGAACCTACTGACGTACACTCCCATTGAAGCCTGCCATAAGAGACTTTAGTTGGTTTTCCATATGCTAACCAATTATCACGCTCATAATCCAAGTACCTATGTTTACTCCCGCTGGAGGCTCCCATAGAGACTAACACATATGCACTCTTGTCCGGTGGCTTACACAAGGACTTGATTCAGGCCTTACACAAGAGTCAATGCTCTAAATAAGAACCTAGTCGAGTTTGGATCACAAACTCTTACCTTCAATCCTATATAAGGAAAAAGAGTATACAGACTCTTACACTTGACAACTTACTTGTCGGATTGAGTCCATTTTTATAGTGCATTCTTGGATAGCTTGATCAATGCTCTCACATGCTACAATCAGTTCCATTTACTCTCCCGATCATGATGCCGATACTTTACCAAGGCTTGAGCTCCAAAATCAAACACCTTGTATGTGGTGTTATTTTGAGGTGACCAATGTGATGATAGGTTAGTTGAATCTCATACAACTAATAGAAATTTGTAATTCCTAGGGGATTTACTTAGATGAGTTTTCTAAAGGATTTAGACAATGGTATGCTTATAGAGGTTGAGCCTAATATATAAAAAATGAAGAATCGATTTACCAAATAGCAAGTCGTAAAGACGGCTTTAGCCCGTTCCTTGCCTAACTCAGAATTACTCAATATACTCTGGACCCTTTCCAAAAGAGTTTGGTTAATATATTCAGTCACACCATTCTGCTCTAGTATATGTCTCACTGTGTTGTGCTTCACTATCTCATTATTATTCCAGTTGATTAAATTCCCTTGAAGTAAATTTACTGTCGTTATCTATCCTCAGAATTTTTACCTTTCACCCTTTCAACCATTTCCTTTTAGGTTTTGAAAGTGGAGAAAACATTAGATTTATATTTCATAATATAAACTCAAACATTCTTAAAGAAATTGTCAATAAATGTAACAAAGTATGACGACCAACATCCTGAAACAATAGACGACAACCCCTACACATCTGAATGCACATAGTCCAATTGACCTTTACTAGCATGCTTTCCTATTTTAAATCATAACATTATATATATATATATATATATATATATATATATATATATATATATATATATATATATATATATATATATATATATATATAATGCTTATATATATCTAAATCAAAACTAATAAAACTAGAAATTAAACAACGATCGAGAAGTACCCTCATACTTCACTTACTCATGTGGCCTAAGCATGCATGCCACAAATGGGCCAACATAAACTTCGCTACAGACATTGTAACTCCACTCGATATAGTATTTTTGATTTACTTGTAAATATTTTCTCTCCTCTATGCTTTCATAACTAAAAGTGCCCCTTTTGAAAATTTTATGACACCTTCATAACCGGCGAACTTGTAGCCAAGTACATCTAGAGCTCTCAAAGATATCATATTCTTCTTCAAATTCAGAATATACCTCACATCGGTCAGATTACACTCCACCCCATCAAACATTATGATGCAAACCAAACTAATTTTAACCATCTTACCTTCATGATCATTGCCTATAAGAACTAGGCCACCATGATACTCACTATATATGGTAAACCAACTCTAGTGAGAACACATATGGTACAATACCTTGTGTTAAAAATGAAACGCCCCAGTTTTTGGAACCTAAGTATATGACTCGTTCTCCAAAAACCTGAATGTTAGCGTATAAAATTTAGTGTAAATTTGAACCGCTTATCATTAATCAGAGTTAACAACAACGAAGCTAGAGTAAACCATGCATTAAATAAAAACATTCTGATCATTACAAAATTCCAAATGTAGTGCCCATATATGACTTATACAATCTCAAATAATAAAGTTCATTAATTAAAAACGGAAATCTATCATCTAACAGTGGAGCTCAATATGGACCGCATGGACCCCGTCTAGCTCCTCAGCTATCCGATCTACTCTAGCAACCCAGTGAACAGCATTAGCTCGCTCTATACCTGCATCAACTATTACGATTTGATAGCGTCAATGGCTATCGCAGTGAGGAGCACCCTCTAAGATTGCACACTCATCATTCATAATCCAACGTAAATCATAATATATAAGAACAGACATATTAAATCACGTAATTTAAAATCATGATCATATATTCAGAACTAAGCTAGTTAACACAATTTTAACATTAAGGAAATGTAATAGAAATTGCAATGCAAGGTGATGTGTCCAGATAGTCAAAATAATCAATCTTACAAACTCCATAAAATGACTAAAAAATCAAGCTTAAAACCTCTACTTCACCCGGAAATCATATCATACGTGAACACTGCAAGATGGCTAGGAAATCGCTAAGCGAACACCCACTCCACCCAGAAATCACAATACGACTGAACACCGCAAGATGAAGAGAGAACAACATACAAACGTCTACTTCACCCGAAAATCATATCGTACGTGAACACCGTAAAATGGCTACGAAATCGCTAAGCGAACACCCACTCCACCCAAAAATCACGGTACGATTGAACACCACAAGATGAAGAGACAAGCAACGTATAAATCCTAAACCACCCGAAAATCATATCATACGTGAAAACCACAAGATGGCTAGGAATTGCTAAGTGAGCACCCGCTCTACTCGAAAATCATAATACGACTGAACATCGCAAGATAACTAAGAAACGACAGGATATACGAATATAACCATCGAGCCACAAAAAGGGTACCAATAATCCTTCAAAGCCACGAAAGGCAAATAAACGATCCAAACCACGTAAGGCAAATATGCGGTTCAAGTCGTGTAAGGCAAAGTGTGATCCAAGCCATGTAAGGTAGATGTGCGATCTAAGTCGCGTAAGTCAAATGTGTGATCTAAGCCATGTAAGGTAGATGTGCGATCCAAGTCACGTAAGTCAAATGTTCGATCTAAGATGTGTAAGGCAAATGTGATATCTAAGCCATGTACGGCAAATGTGGGATCTAAGCCATGTAAGACAAATGTGCGATCTAAGCTGTGTAAGGCAAATGTAGACCGCAGGATAGTAGGTCCAAGATAGGTTCCATTCATTTCATCACTTAAGCGCAAGTGGTAGCATATAGTTAATTAATACATATACAACCAAAAATAACATGTTATCATCAAATTATTTATGCATGTTGTAATTAAAAAGAGATGTTTATCATCTAACACATGAATTAATTGTACAACAATTTAACATATTTAATAGTAAGGTAAGTAACTCAGAGGAATCATGTCATCATATATATCCAAATTGATGAAATTAAGTGGGAAGCTCAAAAGGCGAGTCCTCACCTTAGAGCATCGATTTATTTCTTACTTGGTTGGAGATCATTAAAGGAATCAAAACACTCGATGAACTTAAAATATCATATGTCAATGGTTATGGTAGAATAGATTCGAATGCACCTAAATGATTAAGGCTCCCAATGTGTATCCGAGTTAGATTCAAATTGAAACATCTGGACAACCTAAAGCGCAATTTAAATCTAAAAAAATCTGAAATCTCAAATCTTAAATTAGCCACTAATTAGTTATAATGAACATTCTAGATAGAGTAGGGTTTACTTACCAAAAATCCAAGTCAACTTAGATTTAGCCCAGCTCAAAATGACCTATCCTTCTCAACGAAAATGATCTGCACCAATGTCATTCACATACTTACAACTAAGAACTAACTAAATATTTAATTACAATAAATCAGGGTTAATCATTGGAAGAAGCTAAGTTGACTCACCTTAACTTGGATTAACTCATTTGGGCTCGGTGAGTTTCAATCGAGTTGACTCATCAACCACCAAACCCAAACTCCCTCTCTATCTCTCCTGTTTTTCTTCCTCCTCCTCTTTCTTCTCCTATTCTTCTTGCTCTCTCTATCTCTCTTCCTCCTGGAATTCCAGTCAGGCCTAGACCAGGCCCAAACCCAACGCCACTCAACTGGACTCAGTTTCAGCTGAGTCGACTCAATAGCAAACACAACCAGCTCCCTTTCTCTTCTCGTTCCTCTTCCTCTCTCCCTTTCTTCCTCTTCTTCTCTTTTTTTTTCACTCCCAGCTGGGTCTAGACCAGGCCCATGTCTGACTCAACCCAGTCAGACTCAAATGGACTCGGTTTCGACTAAGTCAACTTGGTAAAGACCCAAAATCTTCCTCCCTTCTTTGTTTTTCCTTCTTCTCACTTCCCCCTTTTTTTCTTCTCCCGGCTGGAATCTCCTGCTCGAACTAGAGTAGACCAGCACCTGAGTCGTGCTGGACTCAACAACAATCTGGACTCCTTCTAGCAGCTGGATGCAGCACTCCTCAACTCGCGTCTAAACGGGAGTGCTGCGACACTCTTCTCTCACACTTCTCTCCCTGCTTCTTCCTTCTTTTCTTTCTGTTTTTCTTCTTCCCTTCTTGTTTCAACGTTCAAGAGGGCCTACCCAAACCTAGACTTGGACAGACTGAGTTTCGCTGCTCGGCGTGGTATGACAAGTGCAGCAATGCAGCACCGTCGCCACCCCACTCCTCTCTATTCTTCGTGCTTCCTTTCTCTTACAATTGAATAGCTCATGCGACCAAACCAAACCGAACACGGTCCTAGTCGAGCTGTTGCGGCATTGGGTCAGCAGGGAGAAGATCTTGAGCTCTCGGGGAAGAAGCTCTAGCTCTAAAGGCGGATTGCCATCTGATGGAGCTTTCTTCAATCCGAGCCGTGGGATGGTAAGAATCGAACCAGGGAGCTTACATGAGGGAGGTTTCGAAGTGATTTTCTCAGTGGTTCCGACGAATAGAAGTTCAGTCGATTTCTAGGGTTGTAGTAGGACTAAGGAAAAAGACCCAGATTGCACTCCGCTTCTACTATTCTTATGGAATTGCCCTAGCCTGATTAGAACCCTAAGATCGAAAATAAACGACCCACATCTATTTTCTTGCTAGGAGATGGTTGTACGTAGCTGTTATAATGAAACCACCCACGATTTTCTCCCAAGTACAGAGGAAACCCTAAACCATGTTGCTTTGAGTGGAGGGCTAGGATTGCATTGTGGTGAATGGCTACGATGGAAAGAAGTACCGCCGTACGAATCGCCAGCGTGGAAAGGATTTTTCCATTTTCAAAAAGTGGTTGCACACAGCCATTTTGCACTCGTGATCGTATAGTTTCACGTGGGAAGAAACGTGTGAAACTTCAAAGGTTCGGTCTGAATCTCCTGTCCTTCAAGATGGACGGTTCAGATCGACTCTTTGGATCCTGATGGTGGCCCATCGACGAACGCATGGTGGCAGCCCAGTTTAAAACGGCATGGGAAGGAAAGTTGGAGAGCAATCTCCTTTTCAGGAGATATTGGGTCAAACCCGATTGACTGAATTCCCCAATCCAGTGTATGGCCGGTGCACGCACAGGTCATGCACAAGCATCAAGGATGGGGCCCATAGAAATATTTGTGATCTGATCCACACCGTTCATCCATTTTTTCAGCCCATATTAGGGCCTAGTCTAAAGAATGAGGCAAATCCTATACTCAAGTGGGCCATATTAGATGACAGATGGCCTTTAAGTGCCAATTATTGGCAATTCAATGATGATTTGCAGTCCAATGCCACCATCAGAGCCATTCATCCAACTGGTGAGTCAATCAGGTCCACTACCCATTTATATTGGTGTCATCTTACATGTATGAGCCACAACATTATTTGCCCTTTTTGGACTTTGTTACGAATTTATGTCGATTAGACGGTCAGTTCGCCTCTAGATATGGTATTCATACTTCTTATGGATTCCTAGTAAGCTTTGAAGGGAACTTAATGGCTGGTTAGTGCTGATTAGTTAGCTTGCATGGTTTAGGTGTAGTTTGATCATTAGGTTGTCAAGGATATAATGAACGGTGGATCTTATGATTTGGAGTTCAACGTTGACAATAAATGGTTTGATCTGCTTATCAAGGGGACTAAAACCCCAAAAGTAGGTTCATTTGGTGGTGTGATGGTCCATTTCGAAAATCAACAGATGGATGGACTAATTGATGGCTGGTAACGATCAATCTACGATCAGATCAATTTTTAACTTGGTCATTGGTGGCACTTAGGGTTCTTAAGGAAATCTTAGGTGGGATTAGATGGTTTCCTAAGTATTTATCAGCTGGATTGCATGGTTTTAGGTGTGGATTGATCATTTGAGCTACTGAGGATGCACTAAACAGTAAGTGGTCTAACTTATATCTTAAAAGATATGACGACTTCTCTCGATAATTAACAGATGGATAGGTTGGTCTATCCCAACCATTAGATCAAGCCAAGATGAGGGCGAACGTTCAGAAACATCATATTGTGCTTATACTAAATTTGGTTTTCCTGGTGACACCCGAGTACTGAAACTTACGAGATGTTACAAAAAATCCACTCATGATAGAGTTATCGATCTTTGGCACTGGCAACACATCAGAATCTTCCGATCCTTCACCAAATTCCATTGAATTAGCTTTCTTTGACGAATCATCTGATATCTCTTCCTTCCAGGTTTTGAGATATTGATCATCTCTCTTCATATGTCTTATCCTCTGACAATTCTAACACTTCAATTTACTTTTGCATTTTCGACTTAGATATAGATTTTGACTTCTCATTCTCTCATTCGGACGGTCTGCCTCGAGTAAATAGTGCATTCGTATATGTACCTTCACCTCCGCTCTTCTTTCTTAAAAATTTTAACTGAAGGGATGAGATAACGGTCTTGACGTCCAAGATATTCCTACCATATCATAGATTATCAACCGGATACTCATGGGACTCTGAAAGAGATGTCAACAAAATAAGGGTTTTGCCTTCTTCATCGATCTTCATATTCACGCTTGTTAATTTTTAAACCAGCCCTTGAACATGTTGAATGTGCTGAGAGATATCTAACCCTTCCGTCATATTTAGAGTGTAAAATTGTCTCTTCAGATATAAACGATTGGTGACTGACTTCGTCATGTAGATGTTATCCAAATTCGACCATAAGCCCTCGGTAGTCGTGTCATCGATAACATTATAAATGACTTCGTCGGCCAAGCACAATTAGAATGTGCTAATCGCTATCTGATCAAGTTTATCCCAATCCACTTCTTTCATAGATTCCGGATGATGCGTTTTCTCAAGGAATGCATATTGCAGTCTTTGCTGAACTAGGAAGACTTCCATCTTCAACCTTCATAGTTCAAGTTGTTTTTATCTATAAACTTATTTTTTTTCGAATTTCGCGTTCGATCTTATCGATGTCATGTTTCTAGATTCAAACTAATACCCCAACCTAGGCTCTGATATCAGTTGTTGGGCATGAAAGCAACCTTAGATCGAATCAAACAAGTAATAGAAAATGAAAAATCCAAGCAAACACAGAGAACACACTAGATTCTCCATAGAAAATCCCTTGTGAGAAAAAAATCATGACACAAAATGATGATCAACCTATTATAATCAAGAGAAGGTTACAAGAGATGGAACAACTTATTGTAGAAATCTCATCTTTTCTCTCAAAATTCTAGAGTATTCGTGTTAAGCTCCAAAACCCTCATTTCTACCATCTGGCTCTTTTAACTCTATCAAAATTAGAAAGGTATTTATACACTCTCATACAAGATTAGAAAACAAAACCCGCACCTATGCATTGATCAGATGAATGGGACCTTCAATCAGACCAAAAGTAACAGACTTACAAACCGTCAGTCAAACTGAAAATATATAAAAATAAACAACATGCACTGAGAATTTACCACTAATTTGCTGAAATCGAAAGTGACACCAGTCGAACCGATACAGAGGTCTTCTGTGTACCAGGATTAAAGGCACTCAGATCAATACAGTGTGATATATGAGTTTTATCTACCCCTATCTATCTATTTTTTAAAGATAATTTTAAGGTGTAAGTCCAAAATTAAAGAGATAATTCAAAGCTTAAGTAGACCAGGTAGACATGGATGAAGGGAAGGAACATACAGTAGCCTGATTCAAAACTTTTGCAGCTACCAAGAAGTTTTTAATGATGGCGTTGAATGCCATCTGTGTAGTCCGTTTGAGCGTACGATCTACCTAAAATGACATGTAAAAATGGATAAACCGCGTGGATAAAACCATTGGTGCCTCACATAGCCCTGCCTGGACGAATTATCGTCCAGGTGGGGGCAGAACGCAATTCGCTTCCCAATCCATTTAAATCAATGAACTATAGGTGTGACCGTTGCACAGGTCCAATCATCAGGTATGCCACTTGTATATGTGTGGCCCTCCCACTAGGGTTTGTCTAGGTGGGCCCCAACAGTGGTCCACTTCCACCCTCCATCTCCTTTATTTTGGTTTGGTTGCCCTCCACTTACATTTTGGATTATCTATGTAAGGACACTTCGGCATATATAGTTGTTCTTTTTGCATAGTATATATCTCTTTATTTCCATTGTTATAATAATAAATTTTATTTTATTTTATCCACAGCAGTGGCTCGGGTCAGGTATCACAAGAGCCAACGCCAAGCCGAAATGTGGTTTTGTGCTGAGCCAGCATTTGAAATCTAGAACTGGTGCCTGGGCCAGGCCTTGTTTTCTTGGTGAATGTCCCAGCACAGGCCGTTAATCAGATCCAATCATTAATTAAGCCACCATTATCAAAGAAAAATAAATAATTTAAAAAACACATTTGTGGGTAGCTTAAGATGCACTGGGTCTAAGTAATGTTTCAATGATCAAAGCCATTTATATGATGGGATCTCTGGTAGATGAAGGATACCATAAAAAAATATTTTAGGTTGAACTATTTACACGTGGCATCTGTGGATGCTCATCATGATGTGTGCGTCTTATATCCATGTCCGCCATACCAAAATGCAGTAGATCCAAACCTCAGGTAGACCACATCAAAAGAAACACTGGTGATTGATCATTAAAAACTTTTTGTAAATCACAAAAATTTTGGATGAAGCTAATATTTATGTGGTCCCTTCCACTAGTTATGTGCGATCTTATCAACAAGATGATGGCAATTACGCATTCTAGTGGCCCCCAAAAAGATTTAAGTGGTAAGCATTCAACCACCAATGTTTCCTGTGGTGTAGTTCACCTAGATTTGGATCTTCTGCATTTTTTGGGCTTATGCCTGAAATTATATCCTAAGAAATATATGACCGGCATGGAAATAAAGCACATACATCACAGTGGGCCTCACAGTCAGTGATCCACCGAAGCCACAGGCCTCACATGGCTAGGATCTTTTCAGTCCGGGCCAAGCTTAATTACTAGGGCTAAAGGTGACAGGTGCATGCTTTGGCTAATCTGTTGGCTTTGATTGGAGATAAGCATGATGCACTCATAAATTATACACATGGCATCCGTCAAGTCAAATTAAATCATTTTAAATGTGGGATCCAAAGCTAGATTGATCAACAACTTAAAATCAGATTGATTAGACATTAGGAGGTTCTTATTCATGAACACGTGCTTCATGAACTGGCCCACTGGCTCTTTTACACCAATTTCTTATAATAAGAAGCCATTAATGGTTTGATTGCATTTTTAGTGTGTACTTATTTTTATCCGTTACTACATAAGTCACTCAGAGAAAAACATGTAATTTTATGAGAGCTGTGGAGTGTATTTGAAATATGTGAAAAACACGTGAAGAGAATTTTGCAGTGATATCATTAGCGTCTATGAGTATACACTCATACGCTAGATTTAGTTCCATGCAGTTATTCTCAATGCCCGATATAAACCCCACCCTTTGATAATACTCTGTTTCATCTCAGCTATAGACCATCAATTTCGGAAGTCTCCACCTATCTTTGCACTTAAGGGTGTAGCTGTACAGTTTGATTTGAGCTGCACATTCAATTCTAGCATCCTGCATTAATCACATTAATTATATCACCCAAAATAAAATAACAATCAAATTAAAAAATAAAAATAAAAAAATCCTAATCTAATTTTCAATTATAAGCTATATAAAGTATGACTCACAATCTGGACGGCTCAATTTAACGGACCTTTATGCCACGTGTGTAATTTTTATTGGCAAGAGTTCCAACAATGACACTCTACCAGAGAAAGTATCAAAGTTCTTCTCTCGTGCTAACCTTTTCTAAAGCAATCGATCATCCGCGCGACTTTCCCGTGACCTGCCGACATAAAGCCCCTGTAGGGGAAAGCTCTGTGCGGCCCGCGGCAGTCTCCGTGTGATATCCACTCCGTCCAATATTTTTTACAGCTCATGTTAGGACGTGATCGAGAAAATGAGGCAGATCCGAATTTCAACTGGGCCATGCGACAGGAAGAAGTGGGGATTCAATACCCACCGTTGAACACTTCGTGGGGCGACATAAATTTTAGATGAGGATTATATTTTTATTTTCAGATCATCCAGGCGAAAATAAATCTATGAAAGGTTTGGATGGCACGTAAACATCACCGCGGTCCACGAAAAAAAGTTTTAAAGGTGGATGTTTCCATCCCCACTGTTCCGTGCGGCATTGCCCACTCGATCTTTTGATCTGTTTCACTTTAGGAATCGTACCTAACATGAGCTGAAGAAACTGATGGACGGAGTGGATGCATCAAGGACATCTAGGTGGGCCCCACGGACCTTCAGCGACTCCCTGTAGCTGGTCACAGGAAAGTCCGTTGCATTGGCCGAGGGTATTTTAGTCATTTAAAAACCTGATAGCTATTTCTCAGGGAAAAAGACAAAACTGGGGACAGTTTCGTAAATTACGTGAAAGTCGAGTTCATTTCTCTTTTCCTACTAAGCGCGAATTAGCATATCCTCTCGAGGCTACCGTATCCTTTTCACCATCCCCTTTTCACGCTTTCTCTCACGTGACCACACGCGCACTCTATGGCATTTAAATATCCGGGAGGCAGTTCTAACGGCGAATCGGATACCCGTTAACGGCGTTAGGGCTTGGGAGATGTGCCTTTACGCGACCGCTCGTTCAGATAAGGCATATATGGGCCTTGGACGGTGAGATGCCGAGATATCAGACGGTTGCCTGTGAGCATCGCCTCACGGAGTATCGGATTCCGTCGCTTTCCGTCCATGTGACCGTCGGATAGACTTGGCATTTGCCACGAGATCCGATCGTCTCAGAAAGAAATCTGTGAAAGTACCTAAATACCCTCCGTTTATCCGAAAAGTGACAGAAACGCCACTACTTCCGTGACTATGCCATGTTCTCACTTCTCAGTATTCGCACGCATGAGACGGGCTGGTTAGCTCGGCGGAACACGCTGCAGCAGTGGGGCACGTGTGATAAATCCCGGCCATTTGTCATTTTAGATTAAATAGAAAGAGATTATGATCAGATATTTGGAAACGGATTGGCTACTCCCCCTGCCATCAGCCCCGTGGCTGGTGGTCGGTGCTCGTGGGACTCACCATGATGTATGTGTTTCATCCATTTTTACTGATCATTTTAGGGCTCGATTCCAAAACTGAGAGGGATATAAATCTCAGGTGGACCACACCACATGAAAACAATAGTGATTGGATATCCACCATTAAAATCCTCCTAAGGCCCACTGTACTGTTTCTTTGACATCCAATCTGTTTATTAGGTCATATAGGCCCAGATGAAGGGAAAAACAAAAATCAGCTTGATCGAAAACTTCTATGACCCCCAAAATGTTTTTAATGGTCAACACTCATTCAACACTGTTTCCTGTAATGTGGTCCATTTGAGATTGAGATATACCTCATTTTTTGTCTCATGCCGTAAAATGATCTATAAAAATAGATGGACAGCATGGATGAAACACATACATCATGGTGGGGCCCACAGAGCACCGGCCACCAGCCATTGCCTGGTGTCAGGGGGACTAGCCAATCCGTTTCCGAGATATTTTGCTATGGCCCATCGATGGTGGGGCCATCAGCAATGTCGCCCAAGGTTTGAATACGCAGTAATGAGTAGGTCGGGTATGACCTGTTCGAGATGGGCTAAAACCTGAGGCTGAGCCATTTATTCGATTTGGCCAAGACTTAGATAGAAGCTGGTTCGGCCAATTGAGCCATGGGTCGATCCAACCCATTGACACCCCAGACTAATGACAACACAACAATTTTGGTACGGCTCCTTATAATGCCTACATGTAAGTGCCCAGACCAGTCCCATATCTCAGTTGCCTGATTAGATTTAAACAGGTCTGGATCCAGGCCCTGAGACTTGCTGGCATAAGTACGGATTTGTGTATACACATTGGGATCCAATTAGAAAGTGGTTCTGATTATGATTAGTACTGTTGGCTGCTCGGTTTGCCTTTAATCATATGAGAAATGATATAGTGATCTAAACCGATCAACTTTGACCACAAGTATTAAAATAAGTGGATACATTCAATATAAACATATATAACTGGATTTTAAGAAGACCGGTCACTTCGCCGCTGCTAAAATTTTATGACGATCAAACAATATTCAAAGAGTGGGGTTCTTCTTATGCAGTTAGTTAGTTACCTTGTACCATATATATATATATATATATATATATATATATATATATATATATATATATATATATATATATATCACAATCGGTCATTAGGAGGAACTACAAGAATGAGTCTCTTGAAAGAATTGCTTGATAGATAAAGAACAAAATCCAACATATGAGTCTAAATTTAGATTACAACTAAAAATTATATATAAGAATTACTGTTATTGAATTATTGATACTCCTAAAATAAGATAAGATAAAAGAAATTGATAAATAAATTTAATTGTTAATTTATTAGTTTTAAGATTTAATGTGTTGGTTGGTTATTAAATTTATCTATAATTTATAGATTTTTGTTGTAATTATTTTTTCAAATCTTTCTTTCATTATCTTTTATATTCTTCTTCCATTACTACACTGGTTACAGTAGTTGAAAAGCATTTCTCTGAATCTTTCTGTTTTTTTATAATTCTTATTTTTGACTATTCATCTTTTCTCGACAGTTTTTAGTCGCTAATCAATCATCAGCCACACATTGGCCGTATTTCTTTTGTCGGTCGGTTACTCGCGCTCCGCTTAACTGTTCTCCGCATCTTTCCTTTTTTACTACTCGACTAAACTTCTCGGCTACATTTCATTCCCTAACTTCCATCAACCCTACAGTATTCTTTAAAATACCTCTCGGCAACTTGGTATGTTTCTTGATGCCTATTGACCGCCCTCATTATTTTCATACGACTTTCAGTCACTTACTTCACTTTGTCAAATAAGGTTTTGTTTTGGTTACCCTCTCAGCTGCTTTTTATATCTTAAACAATTCGACCATGCTTCTTATATATCAACTGCAACACTTGGCCAACCATCTATTGACATACAGAGTTCAACTTTTTTTTTTTAACACGCACACACACCCCACACACTCACGCATTAGTGGAATTTCACCACCTATGGGTACTTGAACCCTTGAACCGGTGTTAAAACTCTTGAGAGTCTACCACCCGAGAGCTAAACTTACGCCACCTATAAGCTCTAAAAGCAGTCGCAATATTTTTTAAGATCTTGAGTATGCTATGTCCTTTCCTTATTATAACAAGTATCCTTTAAAATAAAGTTTTTCAAAAACACTAGAAGGCAGGGGCACAACCTTGCAAATAAACCCATTCGCTTACCTGATGAATCGGATTCCATAGTGGATCCTGGCACGCGTACAGAGTAGCCGACCCACTAACCCCTACCATCGTTCTCCCAAAACCGACCTTTCAGTTTTACCTGATAACAAAATGTGTGTGTGTGGGAGTGAGAAATGAATCTTATCCCTACTTGATTGTGACGAAAAGGTGGGCCCCACCAGATCTCCCCTAAGCCTTAAAAATCAAGTTTGGCTACATTCAACATCAAGGTATGAAACATCTATGGCATAAGTCAGCCGCTGGGGAATCCTAACACAGACCAATTTGACAAAGATCACCGCCTCTTGAAAGGCATATATAATAGGTGGGGCCCACTTTCCATCGTGGTCTATTTCTAATCGACGGCAATAAAAGCGTCGCCAATAGCAAAATAAAATCTTCCTTGTGGTAGAAGCAAAGGGCATTCAAGGCTTTTTCTAAATATCGGCTTTGTTACATGATTCTCGAATGGAAGGTATTTTGATAGTTATAGAGGAGTCGGAACGGGCCATTGATAATTTCACAATTTCCAAAGTAGGCCATTTTTCATTAGATTTCTCTACATAGAGAAGAATCGCGCAAATTCCTCGCCACTCTCCAATGTCTTTTTCTGATTTTCTTTTCTTAATATCGACACCCAGTCACAGTACAAAACACCCTTCCTTTTCACTTTTGGTAATAAAATATGACATGATTTGTAGTATTATAGTATCTTAAAGAAGAAATATTGATGCATTTATCTTCACAGTAACTTTTAAAAATAAAAATAAAAATGGTATATTCTCATTGTAGATAAACACGATTTCTTAAAAAAAATTATTCGTGGCAGTTGACAGTTGAACAGCCAGTTACCTCCCACTTTACTAAAAGAGTATGAAAGAAAGAGAATTTTACTAAAAACTACTCACTTAATATAAAATTTAGATTTCAGGACAGTTTTCAAAATGGCTTCCCATAAGTTGCACCCTAAATTTAAGTAATTATCATTTGGTACTTAAGGGTCTTCCGCTGGAGTGGACGCCACCATGATATTTATGTGAAATCCACCTAATTCAGGAGGTGTGTCACACCATATTAAGCCTAGGGCCCAAAAAACAGGGCAACCCATGATAACTTATAAATTTTAAATAATCATCTATTGGCACCTTACGTTCTATTTGTGATTTTGACCAAAATGACCTCACGGTTTTGTCAAATGCAACAAAAGTCAACTATTTCAAATATATTCTTTCTTTGACCCTAGCACCCTTTTAAATTTTTAAAGGGATGAAATGTGCATGAGGGCGGCACCCATCAGAGCAATGAGGTGGGAGGGAAGCAGATTGTGCATACCGGGTAGACTTTGTGGGAGCCATTATGGTTTTTGTGAGAAATTCAATCTATCCATGTGTTTTGCCAAATTATTTAATGGCATGAGCCCAAAAATGAAGCAGATCCAAAGCTCAAGTGGGCCACACAACAGAAAACAATGGATATTGTACGCCAACGGTTGAAACATTCATGGGGCTGGAGAAGCTTTGATCAAGCTAATATTTTGGTTCTTTTAGTTTATCCAAATGGTAATGACATTATAAACATTTAGGTCACTTTATGAATGGTTTGAATTACATATAAACATCATGGTGGAGTGCAAAAAGGTTTGAACGATAGGCAACCCCTTTCTATTGTTTCCCGCCGTATGACCAACTTGAGTTTCGAATCTGCTTGATTTTTTACCTCATGTCAATCGGACAAAACGAATAGATGTAGTGTATTTCTCACAATCATCATGGTAGGCCTAACATAGCTTCTGATGGCAAGAACTTCTTACAAAAGGCATTCGCTGGAAATCCACGTCTTTGTGATGGGACATGACACGGATTTGGTACCATCCTGGGGCTTGTTAGGTGATATGTGGGACCCATTATGATATATATATATATAATCCACATCCTCCATCCATTTTGAAAAATCATTTTAAAGAATGAGCTAAAAAATAAGGCATATCAAAAGTTTAATTGGAATGCACCATAGAAAGCAGCGAAATTAAAAACATGCTGTTGAAAACCTTTTCAACCACAATTTTTAGATCAAGCTGATATTTATGCTTTCCCTTCATATAGGCCTATGTGACCTTAAGAATAGGTTAGATGGAAAATAGACATCATGATGGGCCTTTGAAGTTTTAGGTGGTAGGAGTTCAATCTTCATTATTTCCTGTGGTGTGGTTCACTTGAGCCTTTGGTCTACCTCATTTTGGAGCTCATACTCTAAATTATTCTGTAAAAACATATAAATGACATAAATAAATTATATATATCATGATGGCCCACAACGACTAATAACGGTAGTCGTTTACTCTAAATTATTTTTTTATGGTGGGGTCCACCTTATATGTGGATGTAACTCATTTTTTAGCCCACGACATTAAATTAAATTTTGAATCTAATGAATGAAGTGGATTTGACACATATCCCACATTGGGCCCCACAACCCTTAACATATGACAATTACAACCCTTAACACATGATAACCTAAACCGTTGACTCATGATAACATAGGCCCTTAATACATGACAACCTAGACCTTTAACACGTGATAGCATAAGCCCTTGACACATGGAAACCTTGACCCCACCACCCTTAAGGGCAGAGGTTGGGTTGAAGTTGTCATGTGCTAAGGGTGTTGGTTCTCATGTGTTAAGGATTTAGGTTCTCGTGTGTTAAGGGTGTGGGTCGTGGTTGTCATGTATTAAAGGTGTAGGCTATCATGTGTGAAGGGTATAGGTTTTCATGTATTAAAGGTTTGGGTCATAACTTACAATGAAAATATAGGCCAAGCTTGGATAGAGCTTGGCCTGGCCCTAACCTAAGCAGTTGACATCGATTAATCCAGAATTTTATGTTGCTCAAAATTTAAAAACGTTACCGTGTTGATCTCATAAAAGTTCCAACGAAATGGTTCTAGTTTGTGAAAGTAACCCAATAAGCACCTACCATGGGTTTATTGAGATTTATTCTTAATAAGGTTGGTTAAATTAAATAATAGAAATAGTTAGAGCCTTACACATACATCTTTTTTATTATGTTTTATTCAAATGTTTGAAATTTTAGTTTTCTCTTTAAAAGCTTATTTGAAAAAAATAAAAGTGCTTAAAAAAGTTTAGTCCCATATTGCTTAGAGAGAGAGAGAGAGAGAGAGAGAGAGAGAGAAGTTTATTAGCGTTAAGATTTATAATATTCTTACACGGAGAATGAAGAGAGAAGAAAGTTAGCTTGCGACACATGCACGCATGCAATAGAACAAACACACACCCACGTGCTCTCACACTCATGCTAATGCACACACATGAGCCGCAACCTTGAGCAAGGGTGTTGGTTGTGAGGTGGTGGGGTTGCAGTGGCATTAATGGCACACTTTGCCCTTTGCATGGATGTATCATGACTCTCACATGCGACCTTCTGCGGATCGACATAATTCGATGCTACTAGGTTATGTCGTTGTAGAATCATCTATGGAGAGAATCGAGTTGGCCATGTATGGCCGTCCCATTAATCGGTCGACAATGCCAGCCATTGTGCCAAACGGCTAGTGAATTCCAACCATTGAGTCGATTGATTAATCGACTATTATTGGTCGTTTCGTAGATCGGCTGATCGGAAACAGTCGCATCACAAATCTGCAAAGGAATCTCGACCACTATTATGCTTTTTTGCACCAAACAATTCTTAACTTCCACCTTTTGAGCTAAGTCATGTATCTTCTTAAATGATTTGACCGTTATGAATGGTTTCAAATGTATTTCTAAGAAACGCCTCTTTGCAAAAACTTGTAACCATTAATTCTCTATAAAAATCCTTGTAAATTGATGTTTCAACATATAAAATAGATTTATATTCTCTCTCTAAGCAACGAATTAAAGAAGGTTGTCTATTCTTAACGTACATAAAATCTGTCAGAATAGAAAACTATATAGTGAGTTTTGGTCACGAGCTCTTCATGATTTTTCCCACCCATGCTCGTAGTATAAGCAATAGGTATCAATGATGAAGAGGTACGAGAATCAAAGCTTGATTCCATTTTATTTTTATTTTTATTTTTTCTTCTGTCTTAATTGGCATTTCAGCCTATTTCCAAACTCAAATAACCCAATGGCGTATCATGCAAGTCATGTCACTACTTCTGGTGGACTTGGGAGAGTTTGTACACTACAAGTGGAGAGCCGATACAGTGAGGCCCTGGCCTCACCCAAAATGGTGCGAGCCTAACCATGGTGCCCAACTTAACCTATAAATTCTATATCCACTCGATCAGTCCATACTTTTTTACATGTCATTTTAGAGCATGGTCCCAAAAATAAAGCAATTCTAATTCTCAGATGGACCATACCATAGAAAACCATGGATATTGACTATTAATGACGGCATAAGTTTTGGATTAAGTTGATTTTTTTTTTTTCCCTTCATCCAGGTTTATGTGACCGTATCAACAGGTCGAATGGAAAAAAAAAATAAACATTACCGGTGGGTCCTGGGAAGCTTTTGATGGTAAGGCATTCAATCACTACTGTTGCCTTTAGTATGGTCCACCTGAGATTTGGATCTTCTTCATTCTTTGGATCACCCCTTAAAAATGATATGGAATGAGGGATGGGCGATGTGGATATAAAATACATACATCAAGGTGGGCCACACCTAATCCGCTCCCCTCCGAGTCGGCCCGGTTATTGAAAAGGTTGATATCATGGGAATCAATCCGGGTGGCCCATGGACCAAAACTCTCGGGAGTGAAGATCCTAGCCGTAGGATAGCTGGTCCTTTATTAGTTGAATGGGAACCCTTGATGTAGCTTCTTTCCTAGCCGTCTTTCTTGGCAGCTAGTTGAAACTTTAAAGGTATTGAGCATTCAGAGTAGGACCCACAATATGAATGGACTGGATCTCTGACAAAATGGGCCATTTGTACAGAGAGAGAGAGAAGCCGAACGTGATGTTCGGTCACTCAGCCTGACTATTGTATAATGAATTAATGATACAGGGAGAGAGCATCACAATCAATACAAAGCGACAAAATAAAAATTAGATAAGCCGACTCGTACTACTACCCAACTCGGTGGTGGAACTTTGGGCCACCATGATGTATGAATTTTATCAACTCCGTCCATTCATTTTTCTGGCTTATTTTAGCACATGGGCACAAAAATGAAATGGATCCAAAGCTCAAGTGAACCACATCACAAGAAACAGTGCGGATTACCTGGACGAGGGAAAACACAAATGTCGGCATCAATAACTTCCGTGGCCCCCATCAAAATTTCAAGAGTATGCATTCTATTCCCAGAATTTATTATGGTGTGGTCCACGTGAGCTTTGAATCTATCTCATTTTTGGACTCGTACTTAGATGAGCTGGTAAAATGAATGGACAGCACGTATAAAGCACATGCTTAGATGAGCTGGTGACATGAATGGACAGTACGTATAATGCACACACATCATGGTACGGGCCACAGAGCTTTTCCACTCACGAATTGGGTAGTGGAATGGTCGTTACCCAATCCGAGTCCGAATTTCTTACAATGGAGAACTTTGTGGGACCCACCGTGATGTGCGTGAGAAATCCACTCCGGCTATCACCTGTGCCAGTTCATGTTAGAGCTAGAATCCAAAAATTCGGCTAATCTAAAGCTCAATTGGAAACATGATGAAGAGAGAGAGAGGGAGAGAGAGAGAAAAAAAACAGATATCTAACTGTTCTGGAGCCTGATTCTTTGGCTCATGTCTTAAAACGATCTGGCCCAAACAATAGACGGAGTGGATGTCACACATACATCATGATGGGGATCACAGAGTTTTTTGTTGCAACCATTGGCTTCTGACAAGGGTTTTTATAGTGGACGGAGCTCCGCATTAAAGGGGCGTGGATTTGGGTCCTACCCCACCAGTACCTAGTTATAGGCGGACAGTCCTGTCAGGGGATCTTTGAGACCCACAGTGATATATATATTTTTTATCCAAGTTGTCCATCCAATTTGAAATATCATTTTAGAAAATTAGCCCAAATATGAGTCACACCGAATTCTCAAGCGGACCACACCACAGGAAGCAATGGTGACAATGACCTCCACCATTAAAACATTCCAAGGCCACCATAATTTTTATTTGCTATCCAACTTGTTCGTAACGTAACATAGACCTAATGGAAGTAAAACATAAATACAGCTTGATCCAAAACTTCCGTGGCCCAATAAGTTTCAGACGGTAAGTATCTAATACTCACAATTTCTTACGGCGTGGATAACACATACAATATACAATATGGTGGCCCTCAAAGAGCCCTGACAGGACTGTCCTTCTCGAGCTAGATCCTGGCCGGGATATTAACTCGTGCACGCCGACATTACAACTGACATGGGTGTCTGGTTCCTTTTTTGTTTTTGTTAGCTTGTTAATACACCCACTGTCAGTTCACACCTTCCCACCAGGGAATCGATGCCAAGACGTCGGTGTTGAAACGAGGTATCGTTCATTTAGTCTACCACTTGAGCTATGGATCAGGGTGTGACTCTGGCTCTTACATCCAACTGTCCGAAGAGAAATGTGTGGATATCCATGCATTCATCAGATTAGACTCTGCTGTGAACATGCCCTGGACAGAGAATACAATCGGTCCACTGATCTGGCAGATCAAACTTTAAGTTAGAAAATGGGCTGTTAAAGAAAAGGCCCACCTGAGTCCAATTTCAATGTACATCTGTGTATCAATTGACTGCCCTTATTTTTGGGAAAATAGCATATCCACAATGCTTTTTACCTAATGAATGGCCAGGATTTTTAATACGTGTGCCATCTGATGAGGGAATCAGGCGCTGCATGGCAGCTTTCATGCAGATCGCCGTCCGTCGTATCGAAACCCACTTCAGCAAATAGGGTGCGGTAGAAATCATCTCTCTCTAAAATACGGCTGAGGGATAATGCATGCAAATGGATTTTCTCATGAGTGGAAGTATATGAGTGGACCCCATCAGTACATTACCCTGCCATGTGTCTTATGGAGAGATGGCTGTGCTCTATTCCGGTTCTTCTATTCCACCGTATCATCAACCCCCGAAATAAATTTGATGAACTATTAAGGTGGAAGCCATTGATTAGATGGCTAGGGTTGCTTGATCAGTGTTACTTGAAATATATGGTACATCGATAATGGGACCTACAATTTGGATGGTCTGGATAAGCAGTACCATGTGAGGATGAGTTGCCACTTTTTCTTTTTTACTCTCTCTTTCTCGGACTGCCAAAATCAGCTTGATTGAGCAATCGTAGCATCTGAACCGTGGAGATTTGTTTGTTACTGTGGTGGAGGGTAAGATGTTCACGTGATGCGACCTTTTTTCTCTCAATGCTTTTGCTTTTGTACTTCCTTTATTATTAGGAACTTTTGGATACTCTGGAAGAATGTGATGGATGATATGCAGGCACTTAAAAATTACTTAGAAACTGCAAATTTCCTATACAAGTAAAGGCAAAGTAAACTGTACAAATTATAGATCTAACTTCAGATGTATCAAGAACAAACATTGAGATTATCTAATTATCTGACCATCGGTTGGTGGACATTTATTGGACGGTTGAAAATGAAAAATACCTTAGCGGCCTTGTTTTAAGAAACAAATCTCCACGATTCAGAGGCTCTGATTGTTCAAGCAATCTGATTTTGGCACAGTTTAGTTAATTTAGTTTGGATTAAATGTTGCCACGTGTACAATTTCTGGGTGGCTGAGTATCAAATAACTCCCCATTAATTTAAGCCATGTAAACCGGGTCAATGTTTATATGGAAGAAAACAGGCCCGTAAGTTCGTTTCTTCCCTCCCTTTGATTTGAATCTCGTCTCAACACGAGATGATCTATTTCTCTTTCACAAGTACCAGGACTCAAGTGTCAATTTGTAGGATAGGAGTATGAAATCCCGGCCACTCATGTGGTGAATCCTACGGTTAACAAGCACTGGCTGGCTAATCCACGTGTGATCCACTCCATGAGTGGACACACTTGATTGTATGTTCATGACGTTTCCTGCATTGTGAACGACCAGGATCTTGCGATTCCGTGAGGCAAATCACCACTTCAGTCTCTGGCTAGCAAGACGAGCCTGCAAAACCGAGCCCTATGGCACCTACCCCATGTCCATGTGAAACCCACTCCGTCTATTAGTTTCACCAGCTCATGTTGAGGATACAAATACAATGACGGGTGTTTCCATCCCTCACTATTTTAGGCCCTCGAATGCTCAAACGCACTTTCTACCACTAAGCGCTGACAAAACTGATGCACAGAGTAGATTAAACGTGGACATCGTGATGAACCGCACGGGCCTTCCATGTCTAGCATTTCTCTTTTCTGATTTTTATAGCTTTCCTAATGGATCTTGTGAGTCGGCACCTCTCGTTTGGGCATTTGATTTGTTGACATATGTACCACATCTCTCCTCCTACCTACGTTTGCCTAATTTGGAAATATCACGGGACATGGGGCCCCACCTTAAATCACCTCACTATGCTTTCTAGGAACATGTCGGTCGGTACTTGCATGGGACAACCATATTGTGTTATATTTGCTATCTAATCCAGTGGGCCCAGTCAAATATGGCCCACAAAATGAAAACCATACTCTATCAGAAAATCCTCCTACGTAATCACTTTCAGCACATTTCCATACTCAATGCTACCTAACACTGACAGCTTATGTTTTTCTATCACGGCTTTTAAGGCCAAGATTAGATGGCTACGATAACACACATCAATTTACTATTTGTAGTGTGAGCTCTTAACTTCTGCTTCCACTTCCGTTTGCATGAATAGGGCCGCTGTTTGCAGATCAAAACCCAAACAAATCATGGCTCTAATTATGTTGATTAATCATGATCAGAAAACCATGATGCATCATCCATGATGACCTTATGTCCAGTTGGTGGCCACCAAAATGGATGATGAACATGAACTCCAAAATTCAACAAGGTTTCCATGAAGCAGTAGCACAGATTGTGCAATACAATCTTTATTTGGAGGGGCGCTCACCATCTACAGTAGACCCATGATGTGATGGATGGTTTGGTGGAGAATGGCATAATGCAGGCATGCCACATGTACAACAAGCTGCAGTCATCCAAAACTTCAGAGCATCACGTCTCTCCAAGGCCAAAAGAGTAAAGAGCAGGTGCTCCAGCATTCCTTTACAATGGATACACATTCATCTGAAACACGATGCGCTCAAAAAAATTCTTAAAGAAACGACCCAAAAAGGCAGAAGAGAAAACGCACATGATCACATACAATAAACTTCAAAGAGATGCAATTGTCTTCAACAATGAAAAACATTGATCCAAGCAGGATTTACATCCACAAATTGAACTCCAGTTGCACCAAAATCCCCATCTTTCTTTTTCCCCACTCCTTGACCGCTGCTGCAGTAGAAATAACTTCGCATCAAACTTCCACAAGAAATCACTCTTTACTCCCCCTCCTATACCTTCTTACAAGAGAAGGCTACTCAATAATATGCTTTTCTAGGATTGTTCTGCAAAAGAAAAACAAAAAGATAAACAGTATAAAAACATAAATCAATTCGACAAGAATTTTGAGTAGGTGTCATAATATGGCGGCAGCAGAAGCAACGAATCCAGTGCTATGTGCTAACATCTTATTTATGAAGCACAGTCACCATACATGCAGTGGGACATGTGCAAAATCTCTTGGGCCCTACCATGGACAATATTCCACACAAACATGCCAATCTGATGACAATAGCCACTGATTGGAGGGCCTTTGCCCATTTGCCGGTCGAGCTACTTGCTGGGACTTTGTCCAAACTGCCCATCTCTAATCGCAACAAGCCTCTCCAGACAGGCTATGGCCACCCAACCAGTTACTTCTTGTGCAAACCCCATCCATATAGTAGGGCCGAACAGATGAATCGTCAGCCTCATACATGCATGTGATTCAGAGAGAGAAGCACTTCATGACTTGGATATGCTCCTCTCTGATGAAAATTGTAAAAAAAAATAAATTCCAGGGGTATAAATGTACATAACGAATAACCAGTGTCTCCACCCAACTGAGATACAGGGCAGCATGGGTGCACCCCCATCATCGACTAGACTGCTTAATGTTATTGCAATGCAAATGGTATCTGCAGATGTACAAATCACTGTGTGCTTAATCCACATCCATCCAAAGATGTTGGGGTCATTATGGACAATGCTAAAATATACCCTTGCTTAGGTGAACAAATCACTGTACTTGCATTGTGTTTTCTTTAGTTCATTCGTCCTTTTATTTTTTCCAGGTGCATGTCTGTTGAATGTATCTCCTACCAGAACTCAGTGAATCCGCTACACTGGGTTATTCTTCAATGATAAAGGCAGAAAGAAAGAGAAAAACCAATGAACGATGCAGTTACCACTTACCAGTGGGTTTGGCCTGTAACGGTAACCAAGCATCATCCGTTTCTTATACTGCTCATAGATGTCGTCATCAGGGGTGACTTCCCCAGGTTGTTCTGCTCCAACCCCTAGGTTGTCCAATTTTACATTTCCTGCCATCACTGGATCTGCACGTCCACTCTTGGAACTGCCAAGACCCTCACCTGTGACCAACTCATTCAGTTAAAGACATTTGCTACAGATCAATGAAACAATCTTGACAGTGCATGCAATTTACACAAACCCAGTAAAAAGAAAATAAAGAAGAAGAAATAGTATTTGCATTTTGCAATAGTGTTAGCATTTTGAAAGTGATGGGAATCAATGGCTATATGGTTATATTCAGCTGAGAACGTGGCCATTTTTCCAAATCAGTAAAATATGGACCGACCATTTTATAGAGGTATTTTGTCATTTTAGAAACACAGGGGCTTTATGAGGAGCTCAGAAGCATTTTTACCACCTAAGGAATACAAAGGTCACAACTTTAGTGGTGAATTAACAGGAATAAACCACCAAGGCCTGCTTGAATTGGGAAATCCAAAAAGGTAGATATGGAAAGGAAAACATCAAAATAGAGGAATAGAAATCTGTGGATCAGAATCCTACAAATAAAAAAATTGTGTACAAGTCAATGGCAAAAAAGTGAGCCCACCAAAAAATGTGGAAATCTCCATTTCTTAGCTTTTTTTTTCTCCAAAAAAGCAGAAAACTGTGGAACTTGATTTCCACAACCGCTTTTGTTCGGAAAACAGCTGAAAACATCATATCTGAGAGGAATTTAAATTAAATTAAAAAAAAAAAAAAAAAACTTTTCCATGGTAGAAAGAAGGATTCCAACAATCCAAACAAACAGGCCCCAAATGGAAAGCTAGTTACAAACTACCTTCTCTCCATCCCATTTTGGATAGAAGCTTATGCCCAACATTGTCAGCTTGGATTTTAGCCCTTTCTGCTGCCTCTCTAGCAGCTTTTTGTGCAGCGGCATCATTGCAGCTAGACAAAAACTTCTCAAGCTCCTCAGGCGGTATATAATCGCCCATGTGATGGCCCTTTTTTACTGAAGCTGCAATTGGTACACAAAAAGAAAATATAAGAAAAGACACCAAAAACATATAAAATGCCTTATAGATTTGAGATTATACAGTTGATAAAGGAGAATCTCAGAAGAAATGAGGAAAGCTAGAGAAAGCTTAAATGAGTGACATTTCCAAAATAGAAAAAGAAAAACTGTGAAAAAGATGATGAGGACCTTGAAGAGAAGCAGGCGGAGGCATTTCATCTTTTGACTGTCTAGGCTGCCTCCTACGCTCTTCATGAGCAGCTTTTTTCATGTAGAATTCCATCATTGCAATGGGATCCGCAGCTGAAGGTCCACTTGACTCACCTGCATCAATAATTTCAGATCCCAGTTACAGTATATGAGCCAAATTTTCCACATATCACAAGAAAATAATCATCATATATGAATGTTTAAAGCTCCCAAAATTCACTTACAGTCTTGAACAATGTCCCAAGCTAAGTTTATTTTCTGCCATGCAGTCAAAAAGTTCAAGGCCAGTCTGGTAGACATCTAAAATGAGTTCATCTCATTTTAGTTATTAGTAATTATGTATGAGAGATCATGACTGTTGGTTATCAAGATTATTTCTAATCCTTACCAAGATGATCTCTAGTACATTATTTCTAATCCTTACCAAGATGATCTCTAGTACATTATTTCTAATCCTTACCAAGATGATGCCTAGTACATTATTTATGAGTAACTAAAATGAGATACCAAGATTATCTCTAATACATCATTTATGATTAACTAAAATGAGATACCAAGATTATCTCTGATAAATCATTTATGATCAACTAAAATGAGGTGAACTCATTTTTAGGCATCTAGCCATCTAATAAACATGCCCTTGATTTTTGGCAAAATAAAGTTTAATAGTTGCCATCAGCTAATGATGTCCCTACCGAAGTGGAAAATTGCGTGGCATACAAGCAAACAGTTTAAGGAATGCATGGAATTCAAAGGAAAGAAAAACCATGAAACTGAATATAGTCATGAGACCTTATATCAATAAGAACCATAATTTGCATTTTCCACTCTTTAGCTATAATTTTGCATATATCTCAAGGTTCTCAAGATAAGTATCATATCCTACTCTCATAGAAAGCTACCTCAGCAGAAGAATTCTAAGATAACAAACAAAATAAAATATATACATACCATAAGAGGACACTCTTCCCACTGATGTTGCTTGAACTGAACTTGTAGAAGACCTAGCATCCTCACTGGCCTCGTATAGGGCCGAAGCTGGGATTTGATAATTAGAATGGTGTTGAACATTACTCCTCTGAGACCCACTTGATGTTCTAGATGATGTACTTGTAGAGGCTGAATGCAAAAGTGATCCGAAGTTAACCATTAAAACTCAGATAAGAAACACAGAAATATCATGAGTTTTAATGAACAACAATGAGAAATTCAAAAAACTCAACTAAAGGAGGCAAAAATGGAGCCTATTAACTTCACACCATAATTCAATCCTTCAGGAAAGGATTGGAAATATTAACAGAAAATCAATATTTCACATCAACTGCCACTTGTTCAGCAACCAATAGATGGAGAGAAAACACGTGACTTAATACAAAGAGATGGATGAGCGGCGGGACAAGGAAGGATAGAATTGGAAATGAACACATTAATGGGAACTTGGGAGTAGCAACAATGGGTAAAGATGAGGGGAAGCAGATTTGGATGGCTTAGCCATGTGCAATGGAGACCAAGAACCACACCAGGTAGGAGTGAGTGGATTCAAGTTGAGGACTCAAAGGGCAAGGGAAAGGCCAAACAGGCATGGATGGAGGTAGTAAGAAAAGACCTAAGAACCTATTGTTTAACTGAGGATATGGTCTATGAAAGAGTGGAATGGCAAAATAGGTTCATGTAGCTGACCCGATCAGCAGGGATAAGGTTTAGATGATGATGGTTGGATTCAAAGCTACACAGTGGAGTCGAACATTGGCAGCATGTACATGAGAAGCACCCAAAAATAGCTCCCCAGACATCAAGCATATTTCCTTACAGCAAGTGCTCTTGTTATTTATAGAAATTCAGTGAGGGTGACAGTTCCGTAACTCTTTTTTATTTTAAGGATAGTTGCATAATTCATTCCAGACCAATAAAAACTAAAAGATAAGGTACCATGTGTCATATTGCAATATCTGGAAGTCAAAACCAGCACTGGCTATGAAACTGATGGTAACACCACCTTGATGAGGCCTGGAGGATCCCAATGGGTTGAGCAACTCTATACTGGACATTCAGAGAAATGAAGCATCTTATGGACTAATCCAAAAGGAAAGTGTTAGAAGAAAGTCAAAACTCGAAAATCAACATTTTGGAAACAAGAAATAGGCACTGCAAAGGATTCAGGGTTTAAATCTCAGCACATTTGTTCAGGGTTTAGGAGGATATAGGGTTAGAGCACTGCGTGCATGGACTAGATTGGAGGTTTCGAGGAAGGCTTCAGAATCTAGATGTTTAAAAATCAACAAAAGAAAGGTGGAGCATCAAGGTTACACTAAGAATAATCAAAGATGCAAGGTATAGTTAAAGTCGATGGCCAGGAGAGTTCTCGAAAATGACATGTTTTGTTATCATGACTCTATCATGCTAATCCACACTAACAGAAAACCACAAACTTCCTGAAGCCAGAAAGGGGAAGGATAGGTACCAAAAAGTACCTGATGCTTGAGAATCATTTATCTGTGCAAGAGCCTTCTCCTCTTCAATTAGTCTGTGCTCGTAATATTTGTAATTTGCACAGCTTTCATCAAATAGAAACCTGCTAGTACATGGAGCAAATAAATAGATAAAATGACAAATGACATGAGAGAAAAATAGATTAATGGTCTGCTGGCTTATGATCAAGAAGAATGAACAAAAAGTATTCTCACTAAACAAATATGCCTACAATGTTCACAAGTGAAATCATTTTCCCCTTGCTGATATAGATGTGCTGAAATTGCCTTTTTTATGTATATTAACTTCGTTAGTTAAGCAAGAGCAAAGATGCAATAAAAGAGCATAGATTACCCACATGCAAGAAGAGATCACACCCACCCTTGTGATCTCTTTGTTCTTGAACTTCTTAATAGAGTTTGTATACAATCAAGGTATCCCGTATCGGTATCGGTTGGCGTAACGGTGCCCTCCGATACCAATACGGATACGGGGGTGTAACGGCGATACGGGGGCGTAACGGCCCGTAACGGTGCAATTTTATTTTTTTATTTTTTTTGCCAAAAAAATATGAAAAAATATGGATTAAATCCAGAATATTCTAAGCATTCCAAATATGCATTCATTTATAAATTAGAACATGTTTATGGTGGTGTAACGCTCTACTATTTGGTGAGAAGTTGTATCGGACTGTCTAATGAATTTATGAACCAGATAACCTGAATTTGACTACAAAACTCATATATTTAATTTTCTAAATATATAACTTATATACTTATCCATGTGATATCATTTCTCCCAATAGTTCTTTAAAAAAATTGAAATTAAATTCAGGTACATGGCGTTGCCAATTTGGGGCTGACTTGGAGGACCAATCCATGCCCCAAATCAGCCTCAGATTCATGCAATTTATTGGCATTATCCCACTTATGAATTGGTGGACATTTATTGGATAGTGAATCATGAAAAAAATCAAAAGGCCCTATTTTTAAAAATAAGCATCCACAAATTAACAATTAAAACTATTCAAACAATTTGATTTTGGCATTGTGAGTTAGCAACTACTGTTCATAATTTAATTGGTAAATTTTAAGTTAATACATGTCTCGTGTACAATTTTTTAAGGGCCCGAATTAGGCGGGACTCAGATTGTGAAGTGTAGCACACAAGTGTCAAAGTTTTTTGAGCCCCACCGTGATGCATATGTTATATCCACAACGTCCATCCATTTTGCCAAATAATTTTAGGGCATGAGCCCAAAAATGAGGCAGATCGAAAGCTCAGGTGGACCGCACCATAAGAAACAACAATAATTAAACTTCCACCATTGAAAGTTTATTGGGGGCTACAAAGTTTTAGATCAAGCTGACATGTGTGTTTTCCCTTCATCCACGTCAGTGTGACCCAATTAACAGGTTACAACGGACCCGTGTAACAAAACAATGCACGTGCACTATTTAGCGTGCACCGCAGAACACAAAAAAAATTAATAAATAAATAAATAATAAATGCGTGGCTGTGAAACAGTCCATTCCATTTTTGTTGCCGGAAATGAAAAAGAAGAGAGGGAAACCGCCGAAAAGAAAAGAGGGAAAGAAGAGAGAGAGAGAGAGAGAGAGAGAGAGAGAGAGAGAGAGAGAGAGGAGGAGGGGAGAGAATCTGCTGCCATTACAGGAGAAAAGAAGAAGAGGAAGAAGAAGGATTGTGGGAGATTGCTGCTGTGATTCTCTCCCACGACTCCACACCTTCCTATTTTCTTTAGGCCCGTAACAGCCATTATAGGGCCGTAACGGCCGTTACGGTCACAAAATCGGGGGGGTGACGGTGTCGGCCGTTACCGTTACGTATCGGCTGATATGGCCGTATCGTAACGGATACAGGACACCCTGTAGACAATTGAAAAAAGGCAACATTTACCCACCTTGCTATCTCTTTGTTCTTGAACCAATTGAACTTTTACAATTAAAAAAACACTACATTTACTTCAAGGAACCTGACTAGAGCATTCAAGGTTTTTAAGTTTCATCAAGTAACTCAAATATCCTAACAACCTAGAGAAGAAGAAGGAGAAGACAGGGCTTTCCTATGATAGGGTTAAGTACACTTTCTTCCCTGCATCGTGCAATATTTCCCAAAATATCACAATGTATCAACAAGTTATCGATACATTGCGACATTTTTAAAATATCACAGTTATAACCTTTGCATCTTCAATACCATCAATACATATCGTCAACACCATCCTCAGCCCCCTTTGCAAAAATTTTGGAAACCCCGCATGCTCAATCATAGATTTTGGCCTCTGATTTTTGAATTTGGAAAAATTGGAGAAAATCTGGTTTTCAATTTTGGCCTCCAATTTTCAACTCTCATACATGTCTTCTATGATCTTTAAATTATATATGAGCTGATTTTGTATATAACTGCATTACTTCTATCAAACAACGCATAGTTCAGGTCCCTATAGAAAGGAAACTCATTATGTGTACTTGTTTTTTGTGATCTTTTGAGTTCTAAGTATACAATAATGTCTTTTTGACAGCCCCTGAAGTTTCATTGAAAAACTCAACCAATTTCCCAATGTTTCCCAAAAATGGCAAACATTATGCAATGCATGTGATATTTCCCATGAGATGCTTGATATGTTTCCGTATCCCAAGGGTGCAATACACGCAGCATCAATACTGATACAGAAAATGCTGGCGATACACATAACGATAACGATACATAAATTCCCCCACTATATGCAATACTATCGATGATATTGATACATGTTTCCATATCCCAATGGTGTGATACATATAATGATAACGACACATAAATTCCCTGTTCTATATGCAATATTATCAATGATATCGATACATGTTTCCATACCCCAAGGGTGTGATACGTATAACGATAATGATACATACAACCTTTGCAGCTAGGACATGCCATAATTTACAACAAGAGCCAGAATGATTCTAACTTTGCTTAAGAAGCAACTGTCTCACTATTGAGATGCAAGCCGTCCCATAGTTGCACAAAGTGTGAAAAGGCAACAGATTCGGGTGCAGGAGTAGATAAACGTCCATTTCAAAATGTTAACAACTATAAAAAATTAGGAAGTGGGGGTTCAAAGGATTGTACAACTAAGAGCTGAGCATACTGAAATAATTAGAATCACATAAGTCACCACCAATACACACCATGGGAAGATATACATTGAAAAGCATGAACCAAACAAATAATAATAATAATTCAAGCATATATTGAAGAACGGTATCTGGGAAAGATTACTTAAAAGAAACTAACAAGCACATACTGAATTTCTCTCCCTCTCTCTCTGACTCACTCACGGACACAAAATAACACGTCTTAGTAAACATGGTACTAGCTGCAAAGTGGTATCACAGTTTTTGCTTCACTATTGCCTACAAATCCTTCAAAATATTTTCTTTTAAATGCAGTGGAAATTGCAAGTAGACCTTGCAAAACAAGCAAAAATAAAGGAGCTCCATACGGGCCAGAAATGGACAGTCCATTGAAAAAAAAAAAAAATGCAGCACAGTGGAAACTATGATCATATCATCCCATGACTATGCCGCATGGTCTTAAGCATGATTTGGCAGTCCTCTATAAGCCATACAAATGATAACATGATGCTTATACAACTAGGTTATAAAAAGCTAAAGGGGTAGCTCATCCGGAAAAGGCTGCCAACATATCATAAAGGGCAAACAAGGAAAAGAAAAAAGATCCACAGCATAAATAAACTGCATTTGAGCTTGATACTAAGTAATGAAAATTAGCACCCAAAATGGAAAATATTCCATTGCGAAAGAAGAAAGCATACTTAAAAGGTGTATATTCCAATGCGAAAGAAGAAAGCATACTTAAAAGGTGTATCTCCAGGATTCCTTTGACGTGCAACATGTTCAAACTGTCGTCCATTTTTTGCCACAAAACTTGCTAACTTGTCTGCAACTTTCTTCACTGCAGGATCATTTGGGGGAGATGGTGCTGCATGTCACTTAAGAACTGATTAATACCGAGAGCATCAAACAGGGGAATGCAAATTACTCTTGTAGCAGGGCGTGCCACATTTTCGAATTCTTTCAATCAACATCTCTTTCCACCAAGGTCGATAGACACTTAAGACAAAGCTGCATTCATGAGACAAGAAACTTTCAAGAATGTCTTTTTCACATTCCCCAAGTCGAGAATAGAGAAGATGTAAATCACTACACAGACAGACTCCTAGGTGTTACAAATGGTATGGACTAGAGGAAATGAAATTTCCAGCATGAAACATATTCTTTAGATTAGGCATAGATAATATGGTAGGAAAAATAGATTAAGCAAACCCATCACTACTCTACAGCTATGCTACTCTTCTATCTTCAAGGTGAATACTGCAGTAAAGTTGGGGGCTGCCAATTCCAAGGCCAAATTCAGATGCTGAGGTGATAATCATGATGCTTCAGTTCATGCTGCTTGTTAGTTAGTACTTGTAGGCCTTCAACCAATTACTATATCAAAATGTTAGAACTTTCTGGCATGAGGTTTGCATCGTAAGTCAACTTAGTCACGGATAAAATTTAGATATCGTAATCTGAACTTGGCAGCTCTGAGAACAAGGTAATAAACAAACGGCATATTTAAGTGGATGGAATGTTTCCGTTTGTGAAAACAGCAGAAGGATGACAAATCCATAAACAAAGTTGCAAACAACTACGGTGATATACTGCATTATGGAGGCATGATATAGTTATATCTTGAAAAGGAAACTGGAAAGTAAACATGCATTGGAAAATTTGAATGCAAATTATGGTCAAGTGTGTAACCAAAATGATCAGCAAACAACAACAGCAAATCTAATTAGAAAAAAATAAAAATAAAAAAACTATTTCATTTTTCAGCAGTTACTCCTGGGAAGATCATTTTCCATCCTCCATGAACTTTTAATTAACTGAAGGAAAGAAAAATAACCAAAGAGAAACGGTAAAAGATAGATAGTGAACCATCTCCCCAGGAGATTGTGAAGTCTGAATTTTGGATGCTCAATTATGTAAAGAAAAGGGGACAAGTGGAACTATTTGAGACCAAGGACCTTGCATAAATGGCCATTTGGGCATTTGAGAAAACTGCTTGGCTCCCGATTTATCATGTAAGCTTCAATAGAGCATTGAAATGAAATCATCAACAAAGTAGCAGCTTTATCATTCTTTTAACAAAAATTGCAGAGAGCCACAGCATTCACACATGGAAATGGAAACAGCAGCAGCAAAGGTCATTAAGAAACAGTAATGTAAAACAAATTGCCTCTAAAATGAACCTAGGCAAAATGCCAGTCCAACATGTAGGGTATCCAGCAGAAAATACTTCTTCTAGCCACTGGCCAGCAGCTAAGACATTGTTTTTGTGCTTTATTTTGCAATCAGTTTCCTTTTTGTTTTTGGAACTTGTAATAGCAGGTAAATTTGGACAGGTAAGAAAGAGAGAAAAAAGGAAATGGAAATGGCAACATTTCCAAATAGAGAGACAACAAAACCATCATATCAGCAGTTTGCAAAGCCAATGGATACCAGAAAGAGCATAGATCAGAAAAGACATTTCAAATCCAGTATGGTAGATAAAGTATCTGTATAAAAGCAGTAATTACCAACATCCCCTTCGTCCGACGAAGTCCCGGAGACATCTGGTTGACCCAACTTCTGCCGTTTTGCTGGTCCGTCGCTGAGCCCATTTCCTGTATCCCCTTCATCATCATCTTCATCTGCACCTAACTTAACAGGAGCTACTGTAAGCTTTGACTTCTGTTTCAAGCTGAATGCAAGTTTGCCATTTGAAGTGGATGGGATAGACTTCCGGACGTCATTTGTTTTATCATCCAATGCAATCTTACTACTGGTAGCATTGGGCCTTAAAGACCCCGATGAATTGCATGTTATGCCAGATTTAGACTCTGATGCCTCCGCCTCCTTCACCTTCTTCTCTTGTTGAAGCTGTTTAAACTTTTCCATAAAGGACCCATCATTAACAAAAAGACTAGAACCACTTCGTTTGTCCATCGGTGACCAATTTACAGGCCAGGAATTTAACACGTGTCGCTAAGAGCCCTTCACTAAAATCCTCTGTTTTGCCAAGCTGCCTTTCTGAACAATAACTCGTTGTAATGGAAAGCTCATAAGCTGATCCCTTTTATCAGGAAACTGGCTGCATTCCTTAAGCTTCAAATCAGAAAAGGACTAGTATGCAACCATTATGGTAATGAAACGCACAAGATTACAAGCATACATATGAAATATGCCATTTTTTAACAAATAACTGCATTTAAGTAGTAAGAAATAGCAACAAATAGATCCCTGATTCTGTGTCAAAAAAAGCTGGGGGGAAAAAAGTGCTTACTCAAAACAAGTAACTCCAGCTGGAAAAACTCAAGGTGTGAATGACTTTAGGAACCAGTTTACATAATGTAACATGGATCAATGTTTCAAATAGCACTTGTATCGAGGTGTAGCTAGAGCGCTACGTAGCGTAGCAAAATAGTGTAAATCCCCTATAGCGTACACTACAATGTATTTATTTATTTATTATTATATGTTTTCTTTGTACCTAATGTTGAGGAATGTGACACTTGCTTTGTATTTAATACTTTTAACCTTTAGGATTTTTATTTCTTTTCATACTTGTGACTTGTGGTTTCAATAAGACATTATTAATTAAAGTAGTTTGCTTAGAAAGTTATTGATGTGATAATTATTTGATTTGGTTGATATATTGGCCTTTGATAAATGATAATTAATAACTTGTTTAAACATGCTTATACTTGAAAGAAAGAAACATCTTTTAGGCATTTACCATTTATCATATTTTCTATTTTTAAATTTAAAAATAGAAGAATCATATCGCTTACACTACACGCTATGCTATTTACGCTACAGAGGGTTGAGCACTACACAACACACTATTGCTAATTAAAACACTGACGTAGAAAAGCCAAAACTGAAAATTGTTTTCTCACCAATCAAGCGTTTAAAAAAGAAGAAGAAGAAGAAGAGAAAATAAAAGAAATAAAAGAAATAGGATAAGAAAGGTAGATGGATAAAAACATCCAGCAGACATTTTTTGCCCAAAACCCTGGCAAAACATTAAAAATAGACGTGGACATATGATTGTTTCTAATGATTCACTTGGTTTTATTTATCAATACAAGATGTTGAATGCACGGCTGGATGATTGTTCATCATAGCAAGATTTTCCAATTAACCATTACTTGCAAGACAAACAGTGATGCTCTGCAATTGATTAATCCTAGAACCATTGCAGAGATCACCTCTTACCGCCTGATTTTTTTAAAATAATGATTCCAAGGAAACACATGATTTTTTTTTCTTTTTTTCCTTTTTGGTTATATCCATAATATGATATGATATAATGAAGCTACGATGACAAGGTAAAACCAGTGTTTCAAATAGCGCCCGTAGCGTAGCGGTAGAGTACGCTACGTAGCGTAGCGTGGCCGTAGCACTACGTAGTGTCCTAAATAGCGTAAATCCTACGCTCCAGGGGTCGTAGCGTATGCTACAGCTACGTAGCATGTAGCGTCCGTAGCGTAAGCTACAATGTATTTTTTTACTATTTTTTATTTTTTTCACGTTTTCTTTGTTTCTAATGTTGAGGAATGTGACACTTGTATTGTACTTAGTACTTTTAACCTATGGGATTTTTATTTCTTTTCATAATTTTGACTTGTGGTTTCAATTAGACATTATTAATTTAAGTGGTTGGCTTAGAAAGTTGTTGATGTGATAATTATTTGATTTGGCTTATATATGTGGATTGACTTTTGATATATGATAACTAATAACTTTTTTGAACATGCTTATAATTAATAAAATGAATCATCTTTTAGGCATTTTTATATATTTTTTTTCCCTTTTTTCACCATTTATTATATTTGTCATATTTTTAAATTAAAAAATAGAAGTATTGTTTAGCTTACGCTACACGCTACGTATTTACGATAAACGCTATAGAGGGTTGAGCGCTACGCATCATGCTACCGCTATTTAAAACACTGGGTAAAACAATAAAGTACATTTGAAAAATGCTTGAATCATCAAATGATCTCCCATCTTTTCTTAGTGGAGATTTTTTTAGGGAAAAAAAAGGCAACAAAATTACCATCCATTGTTTTTTTCCTGTATCGTAACTAAGATAACTGAAATTCTGAGCATGGATCTTAATGAATAGGCAGATTAGTTTAAGGAGCCGTTTGGGAGCCTGGATTCACAACCCCCTGGATTTGAAACCCTCTGGATTTAAAATCCTCCTATTGTGTTTGGCACCCTGGATTAGTAATCAACTTTAATCCAAAAGTAGCTATGTATATGGAATATTTACAGGGGTTTGAATTTAATTATTAAATCAACTTTAATACCTCTAATTAGTGAACGTATGCAATGTTTGACACAGTGGTTGTAATAAGCCTGCTGAAATATATACTTTGCCCGAAAATGATGAAATTCCAAGTCTTGGATGGGACACAAGCACAAGATCATGTCCAAGTGACTAACCAAGAATTTTTAACCATTGATTTAAATGGACAATGTTTGGACAGCGTTGATCATCATATTAAAGTAATTATAGTGATGCAATTGATAATCTAGTTGTTTTGGGATATCATTAGTGGGCCATTTGCCCAATAGTCTAATAATCTAGTGACACACATATTACACATGCAACTCTTGGAAGGATTTTAGATGTAATCCAAACTCTCACCGTGGATTTGAAACCCCCTCTTTGAGGGGATTTGAAACCCCCTGGATTTGAAACCCCCATTTACTTTATGGTGCCAAACAACCAGGGGATTTGAAATCCCCTCGAATCCCCCCAAATCCATGGTGCCAAACGACCCCTAACTTGCAAATTAGACATACTTTCTAGTTTTTCATTTAACAAAAAAAAATTAAAAAATTAAAAAAAAATCTATGCTTCTAAACCCAAAAAAGAAAAAAAATCAGTTTCATTGACAGACGGGGAAAAGAACAAAGATAAGTGTCAAGATTGCTTGAGAACTAAAAGATCAGATTTGAGGCTGTCATTCTATCCCGAATAACAATACACATGAAAAAAGAAAGGGAATCTTCGCAAAACGAAATCAATATCGTAACTATTTTGAGGGGGTTGATGGGGTCTACGTGATGCATGCTGATTATTATGCATAGACCCATCTCCCACTGTCCATGGACATCAGCAGGAATGCGAAACACTTCAAGATCTGAATGCTCGATCAAACCAAATTGCAATAATCCAATTCAATGTAGAAGAAATGACCAACGCAACGCAAGGTTGGCGAACACTGTTATTTATTCAAGATGACGGCTGCACCTCTAATTGCAGTTCCATGCACTTTGAGTTGGAACCAAAAGAACTGCAAAGTCGATATGCAAGTCCCTCCTAATGAACACTGTAGGGTTGCCTGCCAGTGTGACAAATACAGCTGAGATTTTGAAAATCTTACGATAACATCGTGAAAAATAACTGAATGATATTATCGCAGTATTATCGTGAAATTTTCAAAATCCCAGCAGATTTCAAATATCGTAATTTTGAATTTATTCACTAATCGCAGTAAATATCTTTAGATGTTTTTTTATTTTTGGCTATGTTTTACCGATATATCCCGAGAAAAACTTTAAAATTTGAAAATCTACCAATAAATTTTCAGGCTGAGAAATTACCAAGAATAAGATTAGCCACTATGTGGCCAGCACCCGTCATTCCCGCCTCATCGAAATGAATTATTGCAATCCAATCTACTAGAGTGTCCAAACCTGGACTAAAAAACAATTCCTTACAAAGTTGGAAGAAAAAAAAATCGAAGAAATATCGAAATCAAAAGCCGCTTCAGATCAAAAGAAGATAGAGAAATCCTGAAACCCTAGATGACGAAATTTCTCATATTTTCGGGGAACCCTAACAATCTCTGGAATCCTGCCCATCCCAACTAGATGAAGTGAATCTAGACAAGCGAACCCTACATGAAACCCTAGCTCGATAGGAATGCATGCAATCGAGGAGATTTTAGGGGGGAGAATTTCTCATACCTCTGCTATAGAAGGGTTGAGAATAACCAGATCTTGGATCTTCTCCTTTCCTCTGGGATAGAGAATTTAGACAGCTGGATAGGAAGCGGATTGACTGGTGTATCCGCAATCGCATATATTTCAACTCCTCCAGGAACGCAGATTCCTTTGCAAAAGAGAGCTGACGATAGGAAGTGGATTGGCTGGTGTACCTCCCACCAGCTATATAGTTGCTATATTGACATCAGCATGTTCTGTGGGTCTGATCATGAGGTATGTGTTACATCTAAACCGTCCATCCATTTTTCGAGATCATATTAAGGCTTGAGACGGAAAATAAGATATATCTAACTATCAAGTGGACCACACTGCAAAAACCAGTAGGATATTGAACGTCTACCATTGAAACCCTTCTTGGGGCCACGGAAGTTTTGGATGAATATGAAATTTGTTTTTCCTCTTAATTCAGGTATTTGTGACCGTATGAACGGATTGGATGGTAAATAAACATTATGGTGGGCCCTACGAATTGATTAATGGTGAAAATCATTATCTGATATTTGTGGTGTGGTCCAGATGATCTTTGGATATTACTTATTTTTTGTATAATGCTCTAAATGACCTCTTAAAATAGATGAACAGTGTAGATATAATAAATACATCACTGTAGGGGCCATGTAACTTTGATCTCCTTTAAACCGTTCGTACAACTCGGAGCTCGAGGAGCGTCAGTGCTCGTCTTTGTGGTACACCAGCCAATCCGCTACTCCGAAGGTACACCAGTCAATCCTGCCCTGGAAACCTAGGTGGGGCCCACCGTGAAGTCTGTTAGAAATCCACCCCGTCCATACGTTTTATGAGCTCATTTTATTACAACAGGTGAAAAATGAACCAGATCTAATACCCAAGTGGGCCCAAAAAGTGAGGATTAAAATTATACAGTTGAAATATTTGTGGAGCCACAGAAGTTTTGAGTCAGGGTAATATTTGTTTTTTCAATTCATCCCATTAATAATGACGTTATGAACGGTATAGATCTCATTTAAAAATAACTGTTGACCCTAGAGAGGTTTCAACGGTAGGAATTTCCCTGCCCACATTTTATTTTAGTGAGGCCCATTTGAGTCTTGGATACTACTCAATTTTGGTCTCAAGTCCTAAGAGGATCTCAAAAAACGGATTTACGGGTTAGATTTCTCTAAAATTTCATGGTGGGCCTACCTAGGTTTCTAGTGCAGGATCTTCCTACGAAAGGCTTTCGCAGGAAATCCGCGTCCTGGACAGCGGGAGCGGATTAGGTGAGACCCCGGCCTCACCCAAGACGGTGCGGCCCTTACCGTGGGGACCACCTTGATGTATATATTCTGTATCCACACCGTCTATGCTTTTTTGCAAATCGTCTTAGTATGTTATGAAAAAAATGAAGCAGATCCAATTGTCAAGTGGACTATACCATAGGAAACTACCCTTCATACAGTCTTTCGTAATCTTGTCAATAGATTGGATGGACAATAAAAACTAGAAAACATTAAAGTTATCCATCAGAAGCTTTCAATGACAGAGAGTTCAATCACCATTGTTTCTTAAAGTATGGACCACCTGGATTTAAGATCTTTTACACTTTTGTGTTCATTACCTAAAATGATCGGGAACAATAGATGGACAGTATCATATAAAATAAATTAATATAAGTTGAGCCTCAGAATAAGGATGCACGTCTTGGGTGAGTTGTGAGGAATTAATTAAAATAACCTTTACTCTATGATTCTAAGTGATATTTAAGTCCTTTGGCTATTTTTAACTTTTTCCAAACAAAAAAGATCCTACGCTCACCTTTCACGCATGCCGTGGTAGTTTTTGTTATAAGCCGAAAGGTCTTTTAAAAACAGGGTGTGGAATTCACTAAAATATTAATGTGGGTCACCCATTAGGCGATTAAATTCATTCACTTTAATCAAACGGTATTATCATTTTTTAAAAAAATGGAAATATCTTTAGCCCACAATTGAATTCATGTTACAAGTTTTACTTCCAATTTTGAACAAATGATATGAAATTAAAACTCATTTTATATGGATGGTTTAGATCAGCTATAAGACATCCAATGAGCCTTACAAATATGTGAGATGAGTTAAATAGGTAGTTCCCTTCCATGGGAATGTTACACGGGAGTGTTATTTAGCCATTTTTTTTCTCTTTTCTTTTTTGGTTTTTTTCCTTTCACAGGACCAACTCGGCCATTAGGAGTATGGTCACTTTCGTTTGACCTACTTTGGCGAGCTTCGGACATCATTTTCTTCATTTTTAAGAGATTTTTTGGGTTTTTTTTTTTTGAAAATTTTTAATCATACTCTTCGATGTAAAAGTTATGCTTACCAAAGAAAAGTAAGATTAGGATAATCCGAATTTCCATCAATCAGTCAATTAATTCACTGACCTGATTAGTCTGCTCAATTGACTTCCATCAATCGAACTACGTTGAATTTTTTGTTAATTTCCCTTTGAAATTTTTCTGATTTATTGGTGTTTTGAACGTACTTACTCCACATCCTACATCATGATAGATCTCATGTTGGGCTGGCTCAAGTTAAGTATTATATTAGGCCTGGCCTTGGACTGACTCCTTTTTGAGGTTAGCTAAACCACAAGCGTGAATGAGACCCAAAATGGTACAAATTAGACAAATCTAGCCACCCCTCTGTGAGCTTTTTGCCAATGGAATGGGCCACTGTTCTAACCATTCTTTTGTGCATACTGCTGGTCTGATAGCTACTTGATTTTGGAATGTGGCCTTCCTACTTATGGTCCATGGGAGCAAGAGCCTCAACGGCATGGCTACTTTTTCAAGGGAATAACCAATTCCCTCCACTAGTCCATTTCGATACACCGTCTTAACATCCCAACGTGTCTGGCCTAAGTCATCTGAGTCGACTCGGACCCAGACTCAGACTCGGTAGGATTGGAAGTCACCCTCTCCTTATAGTTGGGTCTTCTAGCCTTGTCTGGCTCCCATGGTGGGACCTCATATTCCGCTGCAATCATGCGGTACAGGTCCGACAATGCTACCCTGCACCTAATGTCGTGGTCACTTCGATTCTCATTGTTTCCTGTCGGAGTCCATCTTGGTTACGGAGCTGCCTCTTTTTTGATAGACGGAGTTGATTTCTCACGGACCGCAGTGGGGCACATACTTGTTGGAAATGGATTAGCTACTCCCCTGCCACCATCTAATTGCTGGTGGTCAGTGCTATGTGGGCCCCACCATGATGTATGTGTTTCAACAATGCCATCCATCTATTTTTCTAGATCATTTTAGGGTATGAGACAAAAAACAAGGTATATCAAAATCTCAAATGTACCACATTTAGGGGTGTACATGAACCGAGCTAGTTCGATTAGCTCGCTCGACTCAATTCAAAAAAGCTCGATTCAACTCAATTCGAAGCTGAGTTCGAGCCAAGTCGAGCTGATATTTTTGAGCTCAAAATTGAGTTTGAGCCGAGTTCCAGCAGGCCCTAGCTCAACTCAACTCGGAGTGAATCCAACTCGAATCAAACTTGGATCGAGCTAGTTTGCTGACTCAATTTCTTTGCCATTGATGTTGCTCACCAAGTGTTTGATAAAATAACTCAACTAAGTGTGACCAGTGGCAAGGAAGGTATGTACATGAAACAAAATTATTATTTTTTCATACTTTTTTATGTTGCTTACAAGGTGTTTGGCAAAATACCTGTAAAACTATTGCTTCTGTTTCACATACAAAGTGATTTCGAAGGTGCAGTTCAAGTGTTTGTAGAAACGCCTTAATGGTGAACTTGGCTCAATCTTGGCTTAAACTTAGCCCGAGCTGCTGATCGAACCAAGCTAAGCTGGTCAATCAGGCTCGAAAGATTGAGCCAAGCCAAGTTCAAGTTGAGGTCAACCAGTGGCCGAGCTGAGTCGAGCTGAGGCCAACTCGACTCAATTCGACTCAATGTATACCCTTAACCACATTACATTATAGAAACAATGTTGAATGAACGCAAACCATTAAAAACATTTTGAGGGACATAAAAGTTTTGAATCAAGTTAATCTCTTCTTCTTCTTTTTTTCCTTTCATCTAGATTTATATGACATAATTAATAGATTGGATGTCAAATAATCATTACAGTGGGCATTAAGAGGATTTTAATGGTGAATATCCAATCACTAATTTTTTCCTCTGGGGTGGTACACTTAAAATTTATATCCCCCTCAATTTTTGGGATCAAGCCATGAAATGATACCTTAAAATAGATAACAACATTGATGAAACACATACATCATGGTAAGGCCCACCGAACACCAACCACCAGCCACCGGGCTAGTGGCAAGGGGAGTAGCCAATCCGTTTCCGAACTCTTGGGGGCAGAGCAACTCGAGTCCCATACATCGTGGTGAGGTCCACATAACGCAAACCACCGGCCATACGCGCGGGATGCCCGAGGAATCCTCACGTGCGCACCAGAACTCGTGAGAACTTTTTAGGAACTCATCGCACGTGATGTGGGCATAAAATCTGAACCGTTGATGCAGTTTCCCATAAAACCTCAGGTCCATGTGAGCATTCCTCTGCATAGGTTTTAAGTTGGTCAGAATGGGGCCCACAGTTCAGTGATCTACACCGTCGGACTATTGGGTAAAATAGCGGATGGACCACTGGTCAAAAATCCTGTCAATAAAATAATCATAGCCTTTCAATTTGTAGACGGCAGTAGTCCATCAAGAAAAGAATCAGGGCAACTATCCTCATTCGACTGAAAAGGCCCGGAAATTGGTGGCCAGGATCTTCTTACCCTGAATATCTTCCGAGACTTGACCGTCCACATTGAAACCCAACGGATCGGATAACTAAACCATGGCCCCACTTTAACGAAATAAAACCCGAGTGATCCAACAGATCGGGTCGAGGATCCTATCATTCCTCCTCACGGATATGGAGAGACAGAATCACAGATAGAGAGCTGGACAGAGGACCGGCTTATATGGCGGGAACAGGTTTTCAAAGCTCGGCTATCCACCTTTGGTCGAGCGATCTCAGCCGTCCATTTCCCCTCACAGATACCATCAGCAAGAGATCTTCTCTCAAACGCTTGAAAACGCCATCTCTTCGCTCTCTCTCTTCCTCGTCTCGACCCCTCACACCTCAATGCTCCTGTAAGGACAATTCAGACATTACTCCACCCACCTTATTGATACATACACCCTACTTTTACACTACTGTATTGCGGAAAGAGGGTGTATCTATCAATAAGGATGGATGCAAATATCATTTCCTCCCTTTTTTGTTTGTTGATTTTGCCTAGTCGCGACCCTCTCCCAGCTCGCTTTTGGGAGCCTGTAAGGGTAATGGACAGATGATCGGAACCGTCCATCGTGTGGCCATTATTATGGATGGGCCGTGCTCCACTAATCACGATAAATGGACGATTACGGTCATTGATATTTAGCGATGAGTGGGAGCCGTTAAAAATAACAATTTTAACATTTCATGTTTGACTTCTCAAATCAATGCTCAGGATCTTCCCTTCAATGTAATTTTGGGTAATGGCCCGTCTGAAATGGCTCGCAGAAGATGGGTGGTTGCGATCATCCATCCACATCTTCATGTTGGCACCAAATGCTGGTATCCAACTTATCAAGCACTCAATATCGATGTGATATGTGAACTGTGTGATCCGGGCCGTTCATCTACTGAGTTCTACTGTGGATGGGCCATACGCCAGTAATCGCACCGTCAGATGATCCTGGCTACCCCTTTGGAGTACTTGTGCCCATTAAATGTTGACCACTGCCTGGACTTCTTCTTCTTCTTCTTTCTTAAAATTTCCCAAACCACCCAATTAGTAATCCTTAAACATTGTCCAATCAGTCGCCACGATTACCCTTCCAGCGTGAATTTTCGGCATAAGGCCCATCCCCAGTAGGGCCCAAAAAATGAACACTTGACATGGTAATTAATTTTCATATTGCTTGACAACTATCATTTTTATTTTCCACATATCACTAATATTACTGATAATATCGAACACTAGGTCAACTATACTGAAACTGTCAGTATTCTAAAATTTTCTAAATATCATTGATATTTCTGATAATATCAGCAACATTTGTAATATTATTGATACTGGTGATATTTTGAGAAGAATCTCTTATAAAAGTTCCTTGGTATCAATGATGCCAATGATAATATCCTGATACGGGGAAAACATCTGGAAATAGGCGAAAATCGACATAAATTTTGGAGAAGGTCCCAAAAACCCCAAATCCATGTTTATGCATGATTCTCATGCATCGACATAGATTTTCAATGGGAAAACAAATAACATTTGAGTGGAAAATGGAGGAAATCATAATCTTCTCCATTTCTCAGTTTAAATTGAGAACGGATATGTGCAAATTTGATATGTTTATTAGTGAGGGCAGATCTATCGACTGGTCATAGTTTTTTTTATTTTGAAATTTTTTCCAATTATTTAAAAATAAAAAAATTGTTCAATTGGCGATATGTTTTTCATGGTTAATTAATTTGGAAAATTTTATATACTGATGAGTATTAGCCTACCTATTAATTGGCTACAAATTTTATATACTTATTTTGTACCATTTTTTTTGACAGCGCATCATTAAGGCCCCAATAAAATGGAAGCTTATTATGCCTCTTCAAATAGCAACGTGGCACGTATGTAGGATTTCGAGATGTGTACTAGGTGGGACCCACCATGTGATAATTTGGTCAAGAGCTCGGGCTGTTTATCTTACAGGTGGGCAGGACAAGTACATAATAATTGATGCGCTAAAACATACATGGCCTACCTGATGCTGAACAACCTGCATTTTGGCCAGATCATCCAGCTGGTGGACCGAACCTGAAAAGTGGCTCAGATGTCTACACATGCTGTATTCCCCATGGGGCCAATGTGGTGTACAAAAATGATAGTTTGAACACTGATTGTTGCTGCAAGCATGGTTCTAAGTAAATACAAGGGCCATTGCCTTTAAACACAATGGTAAAACCTATTTGCTGTTATATTTGCACAAATGCAATTTTTAAGGCCTTGTTGTAAACCAAGAGGTTCCACCATCCTTTTGATTATTTTGTTCTGTATAGCATTCAATGTACTGAAAAGTTCAATTATTTCTAGAGCACTTGTTTATTGGTCCTGTAGTCATTTTTTAAAAATATACAAGTAGTATTCCACAGGGCAGAATGCAGCCATTAGAGAATGTGAATTTTCATTTGAATTTACTTGGTGGACATGCTTTTCTCATTATCAAAATGCATATTGACTTGCCATGCCATGTTTGCTTTTTTCCTCTCTGGACAGCTGAAAGAGGTGATGCAAGCTCCTCGTTGAACGGTGTTGGAGGAGCTAACAGTGAAGTTCCTCATGAGAATCCCCTACAAGTAGTTTTAGTTTCTCCCCAGGTATCTCTTGTGGGATCTTGTTAGACCATGTTCTGCCTTGTAAGTGATCGGTCTTCGTTTTTTTTTTTTTTTTTGCTGGGCAATTCCTGTACTTTTCTTATCTATCTGGTGGCCTGTGATTGAAGGGTTAGGATCTTTCATTCTGGGAATTTTTTGGGTCATACCCCATCCATCCATGTTGGGACTCATCATGTCAGTGGTCTGGTCCCTGGACCATGGTACCTCACTTACACAATCTGGGTACCCCTGTACCTTATACATGTCCTGATGCATCAGGACCCTGTAATTCCTCCTATCAGCTGTGCACTCTGGACTTCTATTAACTAGAAACTGCTGACCTGTTCCAAGTCCCAATGGCAATGAACGACAAACAAGGGATATTTATGCTGAGAAAGCAAAATCTGAGGTGCAATAAGAGGACTGGCATATTGAGTTTCTTGCCATTATTAGACAGCCTGTGGTATTGGAAAGTGGCTTTATCCTCCAACATTCTTGAGGTTGATGCACAAGTAATATGCGCTGCAAACATTCAGTTTAATCAAGAGGAAATGAAAACAGTCAATGATGTTTTTCAATATTCATAATGAATGCTAAGGAACGAAATTACAATCTGGTTATTTACACTTCATTAGTGTGACAATTGCAATTCAATTCAACAGTGCAGACGAATGCACACAAAAGGAGTGGTGCATTTTCACTTTTGTTAATTATTTCATGCAAGAATCACGTGATGTAAATTTTCAATGTTGGGTTTCAGGCAACCTCAATTTATGGTGGGCAGACACTAAGATTTATGTTGTCCTTGGCAGATTCCTGGAACCGCAGGATGTGTTGCTAGAACATGTGCAGCGTCTGCTGTTCGCCTGCATCTCATCGAGGTACTTGTAGTCCTTGCTGTTCCCTTTCATCCCAATCTTGGCCGCACTTCATAGTGCTTTCAATTTCATTCAGTCCATTTTTGAATGCTCAAGGAATAGAACTTCAAACTTTCAATTTAATAGGAGGAAATCACCAAACTTAATGTTTCCTAGTCTTCATAATGAGGAAATAGCCATCAAATCAAGTTTCTTTCATTTCTGACTTGAAAGTAGTGTAATTGCATTTTGGAGCCCAAACCCTCAAATCTTTAATATGAATACCAAGGAAAATACAATTTAGTCATTCCCACTCATTAGATGAATATTTTAATTCAATTTGTTAGTGCATAGTATCTCACACTTATTTTGTTGTTACTTTTCTAATTATGCTAACATTTGGACTCCTCTCAGCCATTAGGATTTCAGGTGGACGATGCGAAACTGAAGCGTGCAGGGATTGGATTGCATTATTGGCCGTATCCTTTTTGGAGCTCTTGATGTTCTGTTTGCCTGTTTCTGTGTATGTGCATGCCCGCATAGCAGTACTCTAATCTTGGATTTGTGAGAAGGTTTCCATAGTAATTGAGGTTCATGATCTTTATGGGAACTTCTGTTCTACATTGGTCGATATTTTTGTCCCATCCTTTTATGGGTTCTTTTGCAATTTACTCTTCATGCTTACTGGGTGGGAAGTAAATTGCAATTTTCATATATTTGGAGTCCTCTTCCTTTATTTGGAACCAAGAAATTCAATATTTCATGCGAAAGAAGCCTTTCGAAAAAAAAATAATCATGCTGGAGAAGTTCAGTATATAATTTGTGCGGTGCGATGGAGTGCAGCATGTGTTTGCAAAAATTTAGTCAGGAAACTGTAGCAATGCAGCAGCCATATAAATGGCATACATGATACATGTACATCAATCCAATCCATCTGCCGATCAATCAAAGCCTGAAGTTTGATTGATAGCACAATCTTAACTGTCTGATTTCTGACCATTTCCCTTCTTTAACCATCCATTTGATAGGAAAGGTCCGGATCATCTGATCAGTGTGAATTGTGGGGTCCATGGGGCCCAAGATTTAGAAGGCCTGTATTGATGAACATGTGTGCCATGTATGTGGTGGATGAGTTGTTGTAACTTGGGTAAATAGTAGTAACATGTGCTGCTGTCTAGTCCTTGTGCATTAGTTTCTAATCCTTTGCAATAAGAATTTCTGCATCCACTCTCCTTCTTCTTCTTCTTCTTCAATTGCCCGTTTATTTTGGATTTTCAATAGCAATATGTTCTCTATAATTAACCAACTAAAACTAGAAATGTAGTTGTTAAAGTTCACGACTCTTGGGCAGCATTCAAGGAGTATTTCGGAAGACAGGTATGTAATTGATGTTAAAGGATGCAGTTCATACTCTCGGCAACTTTATATTTCTTTGATCTGTTCATGCAGGGTGGGGAAAAACGGTTGTTGGCATTTACAAAGAGAGGAATGACAGTTCATTCAGTGAGTTCTTATCCTCTCGATCAGTCTCTTGCTGTGTAGGACTGAAGTCCTATTCTGATATGGAGGTACAAATGCGGGACAAGTAAATATTAGGTGCATGCAAATTGCCTGTAGTTCATTATTGCAGTATAGGGATGTAGAACCAAATGGGTATTTGTGATGAAAAAGACAATTACAGATACCTTTAATTCTTGACAAGAACAATGATACGTCATATGTATAAAATGACCCAACAAATTTATGAATTGTTTTGCTTACATGGTTTTTCCACTACTTCTATGTTGGTGATGCAGTCTAATTTGGGCCCAAAATCCATGGGCCAGGCCCATCATTAAGGAGGCCCAATCCTCCTGATTAGGCAGTTAGCTATGCAAAATCAATCATCTAGCCATGCAATGAAATCTCATTAGATCTCTCTTATCCATTAAGCACTTTTCTTATTCACTTTTCTATTTTTGCAATAAGTTATTACTTCTTAATGACATTAAGAATCTTTCTTATTTGTATGTCTTAAAGCTTATTTAAGGGCCTGACATGAGTCATATCAAGGCATCTTGAAAATGAATGAAAATTCTGGCTATTGTTTCTACTTTATTTGCGATTCATGTGCTTAATTTGAAGGAGCCCACATTTAGGTGGATCCTTCCCATTAGCCAGCTAAGCCAGTTGGGATTACCCTTGTCTCTATTTATATCTCAAATTGAAACAAATTATTATAATTTGTCCTTGCAGTTGAAAACTTGGGTTAGCACACCTAAATACCCATCTAAGAGATAGTTTGCCTGCTTTTTAAGCTAAAACTCCGGATAAGGGCAACTAAATGCCTATCCTTGAGGCATTTTGCCCTCTTTTCAAGCAAAAACTCCTGGTAAGGGCACCTAAATGCCTATCCCCGAGGCATTTTGCCCACTTTTAAGCTAAAAATCCAATTAAGGGTACAAAAATGCCTATTCGTGAGGCAATGTGTCCACATTTCAAGCTAAAAGTCCAAATAAGAGCACCAAAATGCCTATTCTTGAGGCATTTGCCCAGTTTTGCAGTTAAAAAATCTAACTAGAGGAACGTAAAAACTTATCCTTGAGGCATTTTGCCTACTTTTGTAATTAAAAATTCCGGTAAGGGTGCCTAAATGCCCATCCATGAGGCACTTTGCTCACTTTTCCAGCTAAAAGTCCAGGTAAGGCCATAAGGGCACCTAAATGCCTATCTTTGATGCATTTTGCCCACTTTTCAAGTTAAAAATCTCAATAAGGGAACCTAAATGCTTATCCATGATGCCTTTTTCCCACTTTTCTTGCTAAATTTCAGGTCAAGGGTACCTAAATTCGTATCCTTAACACATTTTGCTCACTTTTCGGGCTAAAAATCCAGGTAGGGCACCTAAATGCCTATACTTGAGGCATTTTGCCCACTTTTCAAGTTAAAAATTCCAGGTAAGCCACTTAAATGCTTATCCTTGAGGCATTCTACTAATTCTTAAGTTTAAAATCTTGGTATGGGGACCTAAATTTCTATGCTTGAGGCATTTTGCCCATGTTTAAAGTTAAAAATCTTAGTAAGAGCACCCATATGCCAATCTTTGAGGCATTTTGCCCACTTTTCGTATTAAAAATATTAGTATGAGCTCTTAATGCCTATGCTTGAGGCAATTTTCTCACATTTATATTTGAAAATCTCGTAGAAACATCTAGATGCCTATCCTTGAGGCAATTTTGCCAACTTGTCAAGTTAGAAGTTCCGGTAATGCAACCTAAATGCCATTCCATGAGATTCACTCACTTTTTAAGCTAAAAATTCTCATGCGGACACCTAAATGCCTACCCTTGAGGCACATTCCCTACTTTCCAAACTAAAAATAAGGTGAGGGCACTAAAATGCCTATACCTAAGGAATTTTGCTAGCCAAAAATTAAAGAAAGGACACATAAATACCTGTCCTTGAGGCATTTTCCTACTTTTTAAGCTAAAAATCATGGTAAATGCACAAAAAATGTCCATTCTCAAGGCCCTTTAACACTTTCAAGGTAAAAACCTGGATTAGGGCACCTAAATGCCCATCCTTGAGGCATCCTTTCCACTATTTAAGGCAAAAATCCAGGGAAAGGCACCTAAATGCCTATACATGAGGCATTTTTCAAGTTAAGGACACATAAATGCCTGTACTTGAGGCAGCCTGCCCACTTTTCAAGTTAAAAATCCATATATCATCATGTAAATGCCTATCCTTGAGGCATTTTGCCCACTTCTCAAGCAAAAACTCCTGGTAAGGGCACCTAAATGCCTTTACTTCAGGCATTTGATCACCTTTAAATTTAAAAATTCACGGAAGGGTGCTTAAATGCCCATCCTTGAGTTATTTTGCCTAAAACGATCCAAATTTAGGCACCTAAATGCCTATTCTTGAGTCAATTGGTCCACTTTTCAAGTAAAAATTCTCAGTGAGGGCATCTAAATGCCTATCCTTGAAGCATTATGCTCACCCTTCAACCTAATAATCAAGGCAAGGCAGAAAGGGTACCTTAAATACCTATTCTTGTGGCATCTGGGCCACCTTTAAAGCTGAAAATCCATTAAAGAGCACCTAAATGTCCATCCTTGAGTTATTTTGCCCAAAACAATCCAAGTTTATGCACCTAAATGCCTTCTTAAGTCAATTGGCCCACTTTTCAAGTAAAAAATCTTGGTAAGGGCATCTAAATGCTCAACCTAAGCATTATGATCACTTTTTTACCTAATAATCATGGTAGGGGAACCTTAATGCCTCTTCTTTTGGCATTTGGGCCACCTTCAAAGCTAAAAATCCATGTAAGGGCACATAAATGCTCTTCCTTGAGTCATTTCATTGAACTTTCCAAGTTCAAAATCCAAGTTAGGGCACCTAATTGCCTATCCATGAGGCATATTATCCACTTTTCATGTTAAAAATCCAAATGAGGACACCTAAATGCCTATCCTTGAGGCGTTTTGCCTACTTTATAAGTTTAAAATGTAGGTAAAGCACCTAAATGCTCACGTTAAAAATGCAAGTTTAGGCACCTAAATGGCTGTCCTTGAGGCATTTGACCCACTTTTGAAGTTTAAAATGTTAATAATAGCTTTTAAACGCTCATCCTTGAAGCATTTGGCCACTTTTCAAGTTAATAATGTTAGTAGTGGCTTCTAAATGCCTATCAATGAGGCATTTTGACCACTTTTCCAGTTAATAATCTCGATGATGGCACCTAGATGTCTTTTTTGTGGATTCCCCCCGCCCATTTTTTGAGTTAAAATCCTGGCAAGGGCACATTAATGGCTATACTTGAGTCATTTTGCATAGTTGTCAAGTTAACAATCCATGTGAGAGCACCTAAATGCCTATCCTGGGCAAAGTGCTTGGCACCTAAATGAACCAAATCATTTCCCTGTTGCAAAGTGCTTTCTTAGGATATTTTTATTATTTTCAACAGTCCGTTTATCATGCACAAGCTGATTGAGGATATTAAGAAAAAGGGCGGGCGTGGTTTCCCATTCAAAGCTGACATAGAGAACGCTTTTGACTATGTCAAATTTTCTTGACCACATGTTAGGTAGAATGGGCTTTAACTTTAGATGGAGAAGCTGGATAAGATCATGCATCTCTTCAGCATGTTTTTCTATCCTCTTCAACGACACTGCAATAGATTTTTTTAAAAAGCCATCGTAGCTTACCCCAAGGAGATCCTCTCTTCTGTGGAGATTAGTGCTTCTAGCTGGTATTTGGTTGATTTGGGTTGAGCAGAATGAGTCGCGTTCATCTTCAGTCTCCTGATGAGGTGCTCAGGAGGGCAAAATTGGATATGTTCTTTTGGTCCTTGTGTCACAAGCCCTTCGTATCCTTATTGTAGCTTCTTTTGATTCTTGTTGCTTTGGTCAAGGATATCTAGATTTAATAAAGTTGGCATGATCCTTTTTTTTTTTTTTAATTAACATGAAAAAGAAGGCTACACATCTTAAGGAACACTTTTAAACACCGTTAATCGGTGTTTCAATTTTAAAATAGGACTAAATGGTTTTAGGATATACATTTAGTTGGCCTTTCAAAGTTTTAACATGAAATGTCAGAGAAATACCATAAGGATAGGCATTTAGGTGCCTTTATCTAGAATTTTAAAATGAAATGAAGCCTGCACATCTCAAGAATGCTGTCTAGGTGCCTTTACCTAGAGTTATGATTAGAAAATAAAGCTAAATGCCTTTAGGATTTGCATTTAGGCGCCTTTTCCTAGAGTTTTCACATGAAAAGAGGGTTGAATGCCTTGAGGATAGGTATATGGTTGCCTTTGTCTAGAATTTTAATATCAACGGAAGACTAAACGTCTTAGTGATAAGCATCTAGGTGGCTTTATCTAGAATATTGATTTGAAGATGGCTAAATGCATTTGAGGGAACTTAGGAGTAGCACCAATAGGTAATAAGATGAGGGAAGGTGTTTGTGGTCATGTGCAATGACGACCAAGAAACACACCAGTTTGGAACGAGTTGGTTCAAGTTGACGGCTTTAAAAGGGAAAGGGAAATGCTTAAAAGGACATGGATGGGGAGGTAGTAAGAAAAGATTAGATGACCCATGGTTTAACTGGGTATCTGGTCCTGGATAGAGCGGAATGGAAGAACAGGATTCGTTTAGCCAATTCCAATTACTTGCGATAAGTATAAGATGATGATGATGACCTAATGGATAGTAAAATTGCTACCCAATTGATAACTTACTATTTTCAAATGCTCCTGCCTACTTGGTTGCAAATACACAACCCCATTCAAGTTTTCTATCCTTTACGTCCGGTGTGTCCCTCACTGACTAGATTACACATTTGCTACCTGCACGATTCATTCCTGAAACCCCCGTCCCCTCCATTATATTGCTAATGACCAAGCTTGTTTACCCGAAATTGCCCCATCACAATAACATTACAGCTGCGTTCTTGAAGTTGTGAAAGTGCTGGTAGAGATCTGGTAGAGGACCTTTTGATATTCATTGAAGTGCTTGATACAGGACAGGTATACCTTTAATATCCATGTGACAGAAACCGTTTATTCCATTTCTTGTATATTGGCTGTTCTTGTGTTCTTGTGTAACTGCCCATTGTTCGTAGTTGTGTTAATTCCTTTTGTAACTTCTTCAAGAGCTTGTGCTTGAATGCAATCACTCTGTTGTTGATATTTAAGGCCTACTTGTGATGTTTTCAAAGGAGAATTTCAATATCAAAAGCTGGTCTCCTTTTGTTGCTGCAGGATTTCTCTTACAAGCAAGGCGATTGGCTCATTTTTGGATCGGAAACTTTCGGCTTAAGTCCTGAAGTTTTGCTTGACTGCAGCAACAAAAAGTTTGGTGGCGGAACAATTCGAATTCCAATGGCTGAAACTTATGTCGAATGCCTAAATCTCGCTGTGAGTGTTGGCATAGCTGTGTACGAAGCATCCAGGCAGCTAAACTATGAACAACTTCTATGCAAATATGGGACTTCTATCAACAGCCAAAACTCATTTGTTTCCGAAGATATATTAGCCTAATTGTAGAAAGCATGTGTATATCTTCTTCTTTTTTCCATTTCTCCTGTGAAGGTTTACCATGCTTACAATTCTGAGGGGACCCAACGTAATAGTCTGTCGGTGAATTTATGTAAAATGCAGCACTTGTAATGTTAGAGTGAGGTTGTAAATAGCAATATATGATTATACAGGGAAATGATCCTATGAAGTCGACCTTACAGTTAGGTCTAGTACTGTGGGCCCCACCATGATTTGTGTCAGACATCTGAACTGTGCATTTGGTGAGTACCCTACACTGAAACAGTGCAAAAATCATTTCATGGGACCCACATGAGTTTCAGAATAGCCCGAAATTTGGTGGGATAACTCAAGCAGGAGGGACACACAACAGATGGGTCAGATGTCTGAACCACATACCGGTGGGCCCAACAAACAACCAGGAAGAATTTAATGGTTGGGTGCCCATTCTCACTGTCGTGTGGCCTGCCAAAAGACATGGATTGGGCTGAATATTGGGCTATGGGCCTAAAATGGGAGCTCACATTTGGATGGGGCAGATGTCCAACACACATCATGGTGGGGCCCACAGAGCTCAACCTTACCACAACTTACAGTAAGATTGACCTCCTAGGAACATTTTCCATTGAAGGCATTTATGGGGTGGGGTTGTGGCCCTAAGAAGCTAGGCCTTTGGCACTGAAAGCGGGGCTTGGTCTTGGCTCTTTACATTGGGAGAACTAATCCAGTAATTGAAGGCGATTCCTTCATTCTTATAAATGCATTGATCAACCCCTTGGGTTACCCCAAGAGATTGCTAACACTTGGTCAACTGCATGCCTTTCGCAAGCAGGTTGCAGCGACAGACGGCCCGTCATGTGGGCCATGGAGGGAATCAAGCAGCGGACAGGATTGCCTTTTCCCACACCTGGCTTGATGACCCTCCATTCTTTGCTGGGTCGTGGGAATGGTTTATGTAATGTTGATGTGATCATGAATGTCTTAACCTCTTTTGGCCCTCTTTGAGCCTTGGCTGAATGAATCTTTTGGCTTGCCTTTGAAAAATAAAGGGCTATTATATTCTTTTCCCAGACCATCAATTTGCCAAATTGGAAGATCATAGCTTCCCAAATCTTTGGATCTTTTCCATTGCATGTGGACCATTGTATTCTTTTTCTTGTCTGTTTTAGGCCATGAATCCAACGGTTGGTATCTTCTGAATTGAAAGACTTATAGAGCATCGTCCACCATGGTGAGGTCCATTAGATCAATGAGGTGACTCAGAGATATATGGGCCACTCTGCGCCCACCAATTATAAAATCCGTCCTGCAAGTATGGAGCCTGTGCTCTTGACCTTTACTATCAGCTACAATTTATTATATGTCAATGAGCCACAATTACCATTTACCAGCGTTTGCGTTCAGGCCAGCATTCTGTATCAATGGAGCCCACATTCCGGTGATAGATATTGTTCATCTGGGGACCTTCAATTCTGCCCCTTGATTGTCATATTCTTGTGATCCAGTCATGGTGGGGACCACTGATTATTGTGAGAAATCCACCCCTTTCATTTGTCTTGCCAGCTGATGTTAGGACATGAGCCCAAAAATGAGGCAGATCCAAAACTCAAGTAGTCCACGCCACAGGAAAAAGTGGGGAATGAAATGCCTGCCGTTGAAACCTTCCCGATGTTCACTACAATATTTATATGCCATCCAAATATTAGCCTGAACCAACACCTGTAGCCCCATGAATGTTTCAACGGTGATCCCCACTTATTCCTGTCGTGTGGCCCACTTTGAGTTTTGGACCTGCCTTATTTTAGGGCTCATGTCCTAAAATGAGCTGGCGAAACAGATGGACAGGATTTCTCATAAACATAAGAATGGGCCCAACCTGGTTTTGGGCCATTCCAACAGTCCAAGTTGGCAGGAAATCTGCATCCCTAGCCATGTCTAGGGCAACTTCATTTTATTTCTTTCATCGACAATCTAATCCAGTATTAAGTCACCTGAATGTAGCTAACAAGAAAACTGATTGAAGACCCTTAAATTTAGAGGGTATTTCTTTGTGTCCGTCCATATCTTAAAAGATAGGATGTAGAAAAGATTGTTATTCTTCTCATCTTCACCTCTGCTATATCCGCAATTGATTTCACTTGACACTGGGATTTTAGTCAACGGGCTTTTTGTTCTCTTTCTTAATTTTGTTCAAGAGGGTGTTTGGATGGAGAAAAAAAAACCAAAACCTGATGCGGAAATGTAAACAGGAATCCATGGCATGGATTTTTATTTTCCTTCCATTTTTCGTTTTGGATTCCACTTTTTACATGGATTTTATGTTCGAGGTCTATTTTGGGGGAAATAAATGTCCAGGGTTTTATGAGAAGCTAGGAAATGGAAATCAGTTTCCAAGGCTACTTTTTTCTCAAACATAGTAAAAGTTCTCAATGGAAAGCATTTTCGTTTTCGGTTTTTCCACATTCCCAACCATTACTCATAACTAAGTTAGAAATTAATTACACCAATGGTGGATAATTCCCTCCATCCCTCCCTCAATAATTTGACAGGACTTCCCTTCCCCTTTACCTTGAAAAGATTTCCATGTTAGTTGAAGCTGCTGAAGCTTTAGCTGAAAGTGCTAGTTCCTGGAAGACCTTGCCTCTATGCTCAAAATTTCTGAATTCGTCAAAGCTTGCACACCCAGGACTCAATAAGATTGCATCCCCTGCATTCAACCCAGAAAAAGCTTGAACAAATTCAGATCTTAGTCATAGCAATTGGGATTTGGAATGCACACCAAAGGATCTGAGTACTGTGGTACTAAAAATTAAAACAAAAATAGATATAAGGTCTGTTTGGACATCCCACAAAATGTGGATTGCAGAGCTGCCAATCTCCACATCCGTGTTTCTAAAAATGCTCATGCAATAAGAAAAAAGGTCCTGCCAATCATCATATCATTTATGAAATAGAGAGCCCAACTTTTTCTTTTCTTTTTTCCTTTTTTTGAACATTAAAGACAGCCCAACTATTGCATATCGGTTTTGCAGGACTTCCAAAGAGGCAAATGGCTGCTTAGAAACTATTTTTTCTTTTCTTTAATGGTTAATGGCTGCATAGGAACATGGTTCAAAAACCCGAGAACTCAAACTTGACCTCCCGCAAGGTCCAGTCCACTCAGAAGATTCGATCAAGTCTTCACTTGATTCAACTCGGCATTTAATAACCAAGTTGAAAATATTTAAATCGTTATAAGCAGTTAAAAGTATATGAAAAAGCTAAAAGAATCAACAATGCAGATGGTGGCATGGTGGTTCGAGATATTAACTTTCTTTGAAATAGTTATAAGCAGTTAAAAGTTAAAAGTATATAAAAAGCTAAAAGAATCAACAATGCAGACGGTGGCATGGTGGTTTGAGATATTCACTTTCTTTGAGAAGATCACTAGTTTGAAATTCACAAGCACTTTCAAACTTTTATCAAGGAAACAATGCAGACAGTGGCATGGTGGTTCGACTTGGCTTTCTCAGCGGAGCCAGCACCTTACTCTGCTTTTGAGCTGAGAAAAATTCATTTGAACTATTCCCAGGTTGACTAACTGAGTCTTCAAGCTATAAACCACATCTTGCAAATCTTAAAGATATCTAATTACGCAGTTATTTAATTACCACTTTTTTGCACTTGCATTCTCTATTAAACTGAACTGCACTAACTACGGTAAAGTGGAAACAGTCAGATTGTAATTGCCTTCCTTAATATTCACAATGGGAACTTAGCCTTTCAATTGCAATTACTTCCCTTCAAACTCCAACTGGAAAGGAACGGAATTGCAAGTTGGATTCTATCCCCTCAGTATAAATACCAAGGTAATTACAAATTGATCACTTTCACTCCATTGAACAAATTGTTGTAATTCAATTCAGTAGTGCATTCAAACATAGCCTTAGAAACAAACCAGTAAATGTGAAGAACAAGACCATACTACTTAGAATACATTGTTAGCATTAGGAAGAAGACAAACCATATCTGGCCATACTCCTTGCGATGTTCACAGCATCCTCCAGATTAGTAGCTCTAACACAAGGAATGCTAAGACCACAATCACACAATGTCTTCTGAATCATTTTTCCTGAAGATCCAAACTTAGGACATTCATCCAAAGATTTTATTAGTTTGTAAGCTAATTTGAGAAATATTCATGAATGATAAAAGCATAAACACCAAATGCAGAGATGGAGCATGGTTTCAGGAAAAAGAAACATAAGTGCAACTTAAAATGGTTATATATGCAGCCTTTGGAAGCAAGAGGAGGATGCTTACAGTAACAACACATCTATGGTACTTCAATGGTTCTACCAGCTTTTCAAAACCACTGGAATCTTGCATGTTCAGATCCTAGAGAAACAACAAAAATATGGAATATCCTTCACCAACTTTTTGTTCAAGTCCTACAAGACTACAAACACCAAAAGTGGATGTATACCTTTGCAACACCACCAAGAAGAACCACAGACTTTTTTCCTTTATGACCCATCAGTCCAGCAAATGCTGCCTCCACATTAGTTGCCTTGCTGTCATCCACCCACATTACCCCATGGGCATCTGTGTGTACTGCATTGATAATTCTAAATTAATCAAATAAATTGAAATCACTCGTAAGGGTGGGGCAAGGAATATGAAGTTTTCACACCATGTGACATTTTTTGTGCATATGTGCCCATTCAATTAGCAAGACAAGATTCACTAAGCTGAACCCAATAGCTGGTAAAAGTATAAGATGATGATGATGATATGTGCACATCCATGTTAAATGTGACATGCAATAGCAGTATCATCGTAGCCAAGTACCTGAGCATGTACTCTCTATTTTTGTTGTGATGATGCTACATGAGGCGTCCCTCAGTGCCAACTTGGGTGCCTGTGCCTAATACCTGATATGAGGGAACATCATGTGTTGTGTATATGTGCATCATTCCTTTAGTTGCCAGAACTTTGGGGTCCTCTGTATTAGTTGGGCAGTTGAGCCTAAGTAAAAGATGAAGGTTGATCTCTGTTGAGCCCTTTTAGTAGCCGACCCCAAATTTCCGGAAGAAGGCGATGATGATCATGATGATGGTTGGCGCAGTGCACAAGACTGCTTTTCCTATGGAGTAAATTGGGTTAGCCTAGCAATCCAAAAAATAAGATGGTAAACCAGGAAAAATGCTCTAATGACATCAAGGTTGTTTTGCCATACCTTCTGATCAACATTTAAATGTATGATTTGGGAGAGCACAGAATAATTAACCGTACTTGGGGGATCAATATTCAAAAACTCAAAAATCAAGTTGGAAATCAGTTTGATTTGGCTGGTTGATCACAAAAAAAAAACACCAATTTTATAAAAGAATAGAGCTGAATCAGTCATCAACTTGGTGGGCTTTTAAGAAAGAATCAGGGTTTGGATTTAGTGCGTGGAGCCCAGCCAAACTGAGAAGAGCCCAAGTCTCTATTAAGATGGTCCTATGATTGGAAGCGAATAAGGGATAATGATGGATGTAGATGTGTCTACCAAAATCTCAGTTGAACCAATTACGCAATCATTTTTCAAGTAAATATTTTATTACGAGTTCAAAAGCATACATTCAGCAATAAATGCTAAGTGCATAAGAGCAACAAGAACATTTGCATGCAAAAGCATAGACGTGATTACCGATTTCCATCCGATGAGGCGGAGTCCTCAATACTTCTATTGTCGCATTAATGGAATCAGTATCAATTCCGACATCCAATCCAAGAACCGAAAATGCAGCCACTGCAGCATTGTGATAGTTGTGGGTGCCTATTGTCTTCAGAGCTCCCAACTGCAGCCTTGTGATTGATCCAATGGTGGGAATGCGTAGGTTGGCCACCTTTACTTCCATATCCATCTTTGTAACATAAGTCACTACAGTCAATTATGTTTGTCAATAAGCCAATGCAAAATGCAAAATAGAATATGCCATGAAAAAAATAATAATAATCAAACAAAATGGTTACCTTGACACCTGGAAAGTCTCCTATCCAAGCAACATTACATTTATCCATGTAATCATCAAAAGCTTCCCTTAAATGTTGATTTCCTGGTACATGAATAAATGTTAAACAAGATACTAACTGCAGGCCGCACAACGAGTGGTAATAAATCAACACAATAAACCTTTAGACGATTGCATACATTAAATACATGAAGAATAATTTCTGGAAACACACGTCAAGTAGAAAAATATAAGGAAATAAAAGCTTCAAGAGTATGAGGCTTAACATCAAATGGCAGAGTTTGTGCTGACATTTAACTTTGTGCCTTAAATAAGCTTATTAACATGAATTAGCTACACCAGAGTGTCGTGTTTAATGCTACCTTGAGCTTTTATAGACAGATTTAAAGGAGTTATCCAATCAAGACATGTCTATACAATCAATTCAAGTAAATAAATTTTTTTTCAAGTAATTTAGTGCTTCTTTTTTTTTCATATTCAATGATCAGGATGCCTCATTAGTAGACAAGCAAATTGACGAGATGCAGCAAATTGAAAAGGCGAGAACTATAATTGATTAAACTGAAAGTACACACCAAATACTGTTAATATATGCAAGAGTTTATCTAGTATGTTATGACCAGGATGCGCTATCAATAGACAAGCAAATCAAAGTAAAAGTAATAACCTAGGAACAGTTCATCCTGTTAATATATGCATATCTTTCAAACACAAAATTCACATTATTAAACGATGACTGTCTTCTAGTTGCACTTATGCGTGTGCTAAAACAAAAATATGCCAATTTCTCTTTAGGTTAGACATTCAATTTCGCGAGTTATAGCTTATCACTTCTGCTACAAATGTTGTGCAAATGCATGAATGCGTGAATGCATCAAGTAGGAAACTGTCCACTTGCTTGAGTTGGAAACCCGCCAACCTGCATCTGCCCCTTAACAAGCTTCTACCATTTTGGTAGGCATGAGTGAGGCTCACATCTACTCCGTGAGTAGGCTTCCACTAGTATAGTGGACATCCGGTAACGATTCTACCAGGTATACCATCTAGGGAGATCCTCAGGAATTCAGGCATATATTGTGCATGTAATAGATGGATGCACAATTATAACAAAGCAATTGTGAATCATGTATTGTATAGATCATTCTAATTCTCATATTAGAATCTACACAATTTCATACTATCCAATATCATCAGTACAACAAACAATTCATAAGTTACATCCGTGCAGCAAATTAGATTATAGGTTGCACCAATACAACAATTCAGGTCAGGAATTACATCAACACATTAAATCAACCATGAATATAATCATTGTTACTTCTACATCAGTACAGTAATCATATTATATGTCCAATCCAATCAAGTAAGAGAACATAGCAGCAATATTAGAGTAAGCATACAAACATATTAGACGAACAATGTACTTTAATTCAATGGAGGGGAAACATGTTGAGATCACTCACCTTGGTTTGGGGGAGATGATTCCTTATAGTAATCAGATTGATTTGAATTAAAATTCCCTAAAACACATAAATGAAATTATTGACTGATCCTATTGGTTCATATGGTGGGGCCCACCTTTGATTGATCTAGATCCCACAACGGGATCCATAGGAGAATCAGTAACTGTTGGATTAAATCCTTTTGGACCCAACCCTTAATATAGGGTTTTAATCATCTTGGGTCAATGTGGGACCCACTTAATCAATTCAAAGTGGTTGGCCACCTTACAACCAACCCATTAATGGTCCATTGTACATTAGATCACATGTATCATGAAATTACTAATCCAATAATCGGAGTTCGGAAAATAACAAAACTGTCCAAGTGTCTGTCGATCGAATCAATAGGACTTTTGGATTGATAGAAGTTCAATCGATCGAAAAACTCGAAATTCAAACAATTTGGTTGCTGGACTATTTTTGTCACCTTCGAATGAATCGAACTTCAATCGAAGATCGCATCGAAGGAAGCCAAATTTGCTCAGTTTGTGACATTTAATCGAAAAAATGAAGATCAATCTACTTTAATGATTTAGGATCTAATTATGCTCGATAGGTGGACCTAAAACGATCATTGATTGTCTCTTGATCAATTACAAGGGATGACCATTGATCAACTTGATCTAGACTATCCATACATCATTTTACAATTGATTAATGTGGCCCACCAGATGGTCAGATTGATCATCAAACCCGGATGTCAGCATAGTCTGATATTCGGATTTTGATAGTCGGTCCAGACCAAATCAGATCTCAACCATCCAGTGGTTCGACATAGGAGATCATTACATGACAGATCGATGTGGCCCATCCAATGGTTCAATCAACCTAAGATTTAGGGTCCTCATAGTTTTAGATCTTAGAAATTCACTGAACGGTGTGGATCTACTCACGTGCCTTAGAATAGGTTAGTACGATTCTCTATGCCAAGTCGCAACTTGCGCAAAGAATTATACCTTTACGAATTAATTTCAATTACTTCAAATAAGAACAACCTTTGGTCAATCGATGATCAATGCGGTCCAATGGGGTGTTGGATTTGTCTAACTTCTGAGATCTTTGCATAGTTTGGTCTTAAAAAGCCCATGGACCGTACAGATCAAATCAATCGTCGTCCATCATAAAAAGAGCCTACCTTCTGCACACAAGCCCTAAAGCCATACACGTCGATGTATCCACACGGATGACATGGATGTGCACAATGGTTGCTTGGCTAATCCAATCCACCCATTGTGTAGATCGATACAAAATTATGTGACTTACAAATAACAAAAAGGAAATCTATGAGACTAACCTGGGTTGTGCTTTCCCAACGTCTCTCTCTCTCTCCCAAGCTCCCTTTTTGGTTTCTTTGAGTCTAAGTGAGACTCTTCCTCTCACACGCTCCCTCGAGAAAGAGGGTTCGTTGGAGAATGAGAAAAACAAGGGAGAGGAATGAGGGAGAGTATACGAAAGGAGGAGAAAAGAGCAGGATCGGCATATTTCTCTCTCTCAAATCAAATTCAAAAGAGAGAAGTTTCAAATTTTAAATTCAAAAATTTTCGGGTCATGACATGTCAGGTTGGAAGTCAGCGTCAAACTTATGACATAACTTCCATCATGAATCCAAACAATATGACATGCCAACTCATGGTAGGGCGTTAGGTCTGAGCCTTAATAGACTGGAACGACGGAACATGATTCATGTAGCCAACCCCAATTAATTGGGATCATGCTTAGATGACGATGATAACGAAATTATCTAGTGCAAGCGTTTTCACCACAATGTGGTGCAACGGTTGCTATGGGCCCCACCATGATGTGTTGATGAGATCCACTCTAGCCACCATGCACACCTTTCATTTAGCCATTGGCTCAAAAATCAGGCCAATCCATGACTTAGGTGGGACACATGTGTAACAACCTTGATTTTCGTGACCCACTTGAGACCTTGACTAAAATAAATTTATAATTTAATTTTCATTTATTAATAAAACCAAGCACTTAGCCCAGTTAGTAGGAGCACTCTCGGTAGAGGGATAGGTCAGGGGATTGACTGCCAACACCGCATGAATTTTTGTTTTAGCCAAAACCCACAAATTCTGGTGAAATCTTCTAGAATCGTGGCTCTTCCTCTATTTAAAGGGAAGATCAGCCTTGCGAAAAAGGAGCCTCCACTGGTAAGTTTTTCATCAATTCTACCTTATTTTTTCTTAATTCCTATCTGAAAACCCTAAATCTAACCAATGGACGTGGCGACTTAACCATACGTCCGTCGTTTTGATCTATAGAGAAGCTTCTGAATAAAGGAAACGATTTCTGCATTATTTCTGCATATTGGAATGATCAACTTTGAGAAATCAAGCTGTATTAGCGTAGGAGATTCGAATCAAATGATCTTAAAGCCGAATCACGTTAGGACCTAGAATTCTACAATGATCCGACTAAGGAATTCCCACAACGAGCTGCAAATTGCGTTGGTGACGATAGTTTATGTCAAAAACAATTTTCAATCAATAGTTAGAGATTCTGGATATTTCGGATTTGAACAATCTTTTGGTTTTCCGAATCCAACATAATAAAACCATTGGATGGGTTGGACCCAATTCTGGGATCAATAGAATTCACCAAAACAAAGGAAGAAGAAGAAAAACCCTAAAGTTCTCGAAAAACCGGACTATGTAACTAAACCTATCCAACTTCGATCAATCGATTGAAGTCAGTAATCGATTGATCGAAGAGGGTTGATTTTTGTCTAGCGACCAAATTCCGAAACTCGTAACCCGGTTCAACTAATTGAACTCGAGGTTCGATCAATTAAGGGAATCCTCGAGCAATCCCAATCGATCAAACTCATTCGATCAAGGACGACCAAATCTGTTCAGCGAGCAAACTGATTTAATATGACCACGCTCAATCGATCGACAAGCAGGGTTCGATCGATCTAAGGTGGCCAAAAGTGTCCAGAGACTTAATGAATTTAATTTAAATTTTATTGATCTATGGGCGGTCGATCCGAAGATCGATCGAGGGCCCTCGAGCTATCTCAATCGATCGATTGCATTGATCAACAATCCCTGTTGATTTTCGAATTTAAAGTTTAGAATTTATGTTGCGTCATCTTGCTTAGATCAAAAGTGGATCCGACTTGTTAGAATAATATGATTAAATTTTGGTATGCTGAACCATCTTAATAAGGATTCAAAGTATAGATTCCAAAGCATCAGATTAATTGAAGGATTCAACCATAACACAAGTAGGTGAGTGAATTCCAACGTGTTTCATATCTACATGATTAAGATAGATGATTTGATTGTTGAGATTGTTCTGATTGATATGATTGTTGTATGCTTGATGAAACATTGTTTAATTATGATCCTTTATGATGTATATTTTAGAAGATTCTGATTAATGCTAAACATGCCCATATGCCAATCATTGATATCATGGATCCATGTTTCCCCTCAAAGAGAGATGTATCAATAGCCGTAATTAGCGGAAGACGAACTCGCCGCATTGGATGATTGAATTTATTATGCGATTTATTCTAGAAGTTTTAGTTTCCATTCATTGTATACAATACCACATGGATTAACTTGAGAATTGTTCATAGTACAATATGGTTTAATTATTATTGATTATTTTAGTTGAATAAAGTCCCAAATGGGTGGACTTAGACAAGTTTTGAGGATTTGTTTTATGAATGAGAATGTGATGGATGAAGTATAATTAAATGGAGTGGAAATGGTTGGATACATGAATGTTAATGTGATGATCGTCTAGAATACATGTAATTGTACCTCTCAATAATCGTATGATGAGTGGATCTATGTACACTTAATGTATGAGTCATGAGCCGTAACTCGGGTCTGAGGGTGCACAAACTGTATCTAAAGAGCGGGGTGTGACAACACGAGTAGGAATAGTGAATTCTTCATTCATTTCTATATATCGATGCCACCCCTAATTATTATCGAGCCCCACCCAAGTTCTAGAATGGTCTAATTTTTCAAGTTTGCCATCATCCTAGGTAGATGTTTCAAATCAATGGATGGGATGGCATATACACCACATGTTTGGCCCTCAATGAGAATCAAGGGTGGTCATCCACTCTCAACTATTCCTGCTAGTGTTGCGCACTTGAGCCATGGATTGGCTTGATTTTTGGGCTCACGGCCAAATGAGGGAGGGCATGTATGATGGTCAGAGTGGATTTCATCAACATGCGTCTATGGGGCATTCGCGCGCGCGTGCAAACATGCACGCACATATGATTTTGCAAACATCGGACATTGACAATGTCCCCAAAGCTTTTAATGTAAATGTGGGATGCACATTCATTAATCTGGACCGTTCATTCAATAGTACCATTGGGAGCCTGCCATAATACAAGAATCACGCGGATTAAATGATGCTAATCTTATGAATGAGGCCAATACGTTCTAACTATTGTTTATTAAGAACCATAGATAACATGGCTAGAATCATCAAACTATAATGCTGCTTTGGAATCATACGCAATGCAAAGTGCGATATATTGGATAGATGGTTCAAGATGGTGATTGGACCTATTTTGTTTCTTTGCTCAATCTTGATTGTTAAGGATCATCCTATTGGCATGATTTTTGTACCATGGCTTGTCCCTAATTGTGGGAAAGAATGGATGGTCCAGATTGATTATTGGGCATCCCACGTCTATATATATATATATATATATATATATATATATATAGAGAGAGAGAGAGAGAGAGAGAGAGAGAGAGAGAGAGAGAGAGCATAAGGCCTTGTTTGAGAAAGGCCTAAAAATGAGTTCATCTCATTTTAGTTAACAGCAACTTTATATTAGAGGACTTGATTTCTAATACATAAAATGTTCATGCTAATAGTAATTATGTAGTAGAGATCCTGATAAATAGTAATTATGAATTGGAGATCTGGATCTGTAATACATAATTACTGTTAGCTAAAATGAGATGAACTCATTTTTCAGGCATCTACCAAACAGTGACTGAGAGAATGACAAAGCCACAGTTGTGAGGGGGGGGGGGGGGGGGGGTGCACTTGCAAAATGAAGACAATGCCTCCTATCACTGGAAACAAGTAAATGTTCCCGAAATATATCTGTAATTTGCTTCATGGAAAAGTGTGTACCAGCTGGAAGAACTGCAAGCTTGCTGTCCTTCATGTGAGAAAAGAGATGGCACTTCATTAGGGCATAATTGTGCATGGTCTTGTGCCGCTCTAGATGATCGGGAGTGAGGTTTAAAACCACAGCAACCTGAAAATTGCCCATGGAAGTCAATAGGACTTGAAGAATGATATACCAAATGGTCAATGGCAGCAACTCAACCTTCCGAAACCCACATACCGATGGACAAAAGCACTTGTTTGGAATTTCCATTTGGTAGCTGCTAACTTCCACCACAGCGACCTGGGAATATGAAACTGCAGAAGTTATATGATGGCAAAGTGCATGGACAAAACCCTTATATCAGATTAACAGAAAGTATGAGAAGAAATTCAGGAGTAGAAGATAATTTATTAAGGGTTCAACCCGCCCAAAGATCAAGAGATTCAAAATAAGCACTCAGTACAATGGTTAAAAAATAGATTAAGGCTAGAAATATTATAAAGGTAACATGAGATCAGTAACAAGAAAGAAGGAATGAATTTATCCATCCTCACTAAGGGCCTGTTTGGATATTGCGAAAAGAAAGAAAAGATAAGTGTAATGATTAATTGATTATCCATTGATGATTTTCCAAGATTTCCATGAACATCTCTGAAATGTGGATTCCCATCATTTATTCCGTTTTTTTATATATTTGTTTGGATGACAATGGGAAATTTGATAAGGCTCTCACAATAGTCACCTGGTATCTTGTGTGAGAATTTGACTGTGGTGTTGGGTAATGCTTGCTTTTTTTTAATCCAGTATTTCCCTTGCTATCCAAACACAGTGAAACGTCCCATCACAGGAACAGTCAACGATTTTCTTTTCTTTTCTTTTTCCAGTATCCAAACAGGCCCTAAGATTATCAGCAGACTGGTGTTGGGTGAAGCATTTAGCATAGCCCAAATTTAATGACAAGATCCAACAATTAAACTTCAACAAAAAAACAAATTGTACGTGCCTGAAATATGTCTTTTGCCAAAGACGATTCCAAGCACTGAAGAGTGGCCTCTGAAAGAGGATTTCCAAGGTTCCCTCCAACGAATGCCTTGATGCCTAAATGATGAAGCATCTGCACAAAAAGATTTCAAGCAAGACCATATGTCAATCATTACAATTTAAATCCCAACCATCTCGTGGAAGAATATTCACAAAGAATGATAACACGCTGAAGTTATGTGGGGAAGAACCAGCATGCTCAAGTGAATAATGACTCTGTTTTTTGCTTGCTAAATATGTTTCAGAGAAAACAATTGCCAACCACCACACTCTAATACAGCTGTAATAGAAAAGTACCAGAAGAAATGCCCATCGTTGATCAGAATCCAAATGGAATCGCCATTGCATGTGGATGGCAGATACTGATATAACTAATTGTACTAAGCAATAAGCATACTAGTGGCTAAAGGATTTTGAAACTTTTTAGCAAGAAAAGTTTATGATGATCAATTGATATCTTCCCCTGAGGAACAAGTATCACCCACCATCAAATGCATTTGTGGGCACCCTAGTTTGAGAGGATCTGCAACCAACAACAATAGAGGTGCAACTGTACCTCAAAGCTCCATGACTACCGATTGGCCTCACTAACAAAGAAACTGCAAATAAGCATTGAAATCACATTCATAGCTACTGAATTTCCATGGGTCTTTCAGTTTTTCTAGACAAATATGGTTAAGTCACGGTGATTTCAATTTTGAACCTCTCGGTTGTGATGGAACCCCACTTGAGTATTTGAACAGAGACCCAGATATAAGAGGGCATAAAAGCCCTAGATTTTTTTATTTTTTTTTTTTGGAGCAAGCAACTATAAGGCTTTCATTAGAAGGAGCCAAAGGAATTCAAAATACATGAAGCTGGGTGATCTGCTCCTAACATTGCCAACTCACTAGCCAACGCATTAGACTCTCTCTTAACGTAATTAAACGAAATGTTTAACCTAGAAGATAGAGATCTAATTACATCGAAGATACCCCAAAGACCCCATGGTACAGTCCCACAAGATGCCCACCTACCGACCTATCAATCTCGTCTCCATTAATGAAACAATATCATTGTCTGTCAACACATTTCCATCATATGAGGTCCCTTTGTCGAAATACACTCTAGTTAACTTATCTCATGAGAAGAAAAACTTACAAGAAACTTGATGCTTAGCACCATTTCCCCAACAATCGTTGGTCAGGCTGCTTCTCCTCCTATAGCGACACATACCTCTCCTGACAGGTGGTAGGTGTGATGAGATCCTTTGGAATTTGAATTTTGAAAGAAAATTCCCGCCTGGTGTCCCTTCTCTCTCTGGCAAAACGCCACCTGTTCTCAAATCTGCCAGCTTGGCTTCTACTACTAGCCTCTAATGCGCTGCTTTGTTGGTGACTCGATGTCTCCCTGCCACATCATCATCTTCCTCCTCACAGGGAATCTCCTCCCGATGCCCTGAAATTTTCGTTTGGAGTCCCTGGTGTCAGTCTCTCGACGAGTTTTGCAACCACCTCTATGGGGTAGAGTCTGTTCCAAACCTTCACTGAAATCTCTTTCACTAACTTACCCAAATCTGAAACGTGCATTTTCACTCTTGCAAACTTGGCTTTACTTGGTGATTGTTGCAGGGTCGAAGTCCAAAGCCCAGTTGAAGTATTCTCCTAACTCTTTGAAGGTCTCACTGAACCAGAAATCCAGGGAACTCCAAGCATCCTGATCCAACTTACCCTGCCTTTCTCCAATATCTCCTTCAACCATTCAAACACAGCGGAAACAATTTCTCCTGTCGGCTTACTGCTGTGCCACCTGTCTGCTGCATCTTCAGATTAGAAACAGAATAGGATGTGGTATCTATTTAGTATCAGAACTTCAGACCAACTTTGACACAGTGGTTGTCCCCTGGCCCTGGTTTCTATATTGGGCACCATCTTCTCCTCCATTTCCGACACTGTGGCTCCCACCGATGATGCTTTCAACAGCGATTTGTCATTCTCTGCAGCTCCCGGGCAAATGGTGACAGTCTCCAGAGATATTCCTAGTAGCCCTGTTCGTCACTGGTACTGTCCTCCCATCAAAGCCCCTTTATAGTTGCACCCCATTGCTTCAACTTAGACACCCTCACAGTACTGCACCATCTATACTTTGATCATCCTCCTATCTTCTTCTCTCCCTTTTTCTTTTGAAGGTTAATGATTTTATTCAAAATTGCCTGTCAGGCAACAATCCGAGCAACAACAAATACAAAGAAATGAAGATAAAAGCAAAAATTACAGCCCCAAGAATGATAGAGCAAAAGAAACATTGTGATGCCTAGAAGAAGCTACCCAACTTATTACATTCCTTTTAGACTTCCAATATATTTCTTCCCAAGGTCCCGATCTGTTCCGAAAACACCGCCAATTGCCCCCAAAATAAAAATTTTAAAAAAAAAACGCATTCCGAAGGACAGCTAAGAAGAACAAACGCCATAAAACCCGAAGGTCCTTGGCCAGCTGCACCTCATGCCAAACCCAAAAAAGGCATCACCCAATCAAAACCAAAGACCTTAAAGACTTGGTTGCGTATTTGACCAACGAATGAGCAATGAAGAAATAAGTGATCAATTGATTCCGCATCGGCCATGTAAAGGAGACAAATGTTGGGAAGAATCATAGCTCTTTCATTAAGGTTGTCTATAGTGAGGATGCATTTTCTCCCAACCAACCAAGCAAAAGAGGCAACATTGGGGGGGCTCCATAGAACCAAAAAGCGTGAAAGAAATTCTCTTGCTATCATCCTCCTATCATCTTCGCTAGCCCTACCAATGTTCTCCTTTTCATTGCTATGAGATGGTCCTGCTCCTCATCAAGAAATGCCCCTCTTAGCAGTTCGTCCCTGGCTATCTATAAATGCTCCACTTCGAACACCCTTCCTCTAATTCCAACTGCCTCCATACTTTCTACCACACAATTGGCTTCTTCCCATGACTTGAATCAGACGGAGCCAAAACCCTGTGATGAGCAACTAAGCGATGCTTTGGCAAGAAAACATCCACTACTCGCCTGAATCTCTCAAATATTGCTCGATATTTGAGATGAAGAGAGGCTAGATTTCCCTTCTCACTTCTTTCCACCCTTCCTTCAGATTCCCCATAACAGGTTTGAGAGTCGATCTCCTGTTTAATGGTAGCAATTTCTCTTCACTATTTACACGTTGCTCTCCTGTCTTGAGGGATTATATCACCAAACAGTTTGAATCTTGGGATGGCGACAACAAATTTCTGTTGAATTAAAAAAGGAAAAAAACAAAACCCAGTTCTGTTCAAGCTCATTTCATCATCTTATACTCTTCATATGCACATGAGATGATTGTACTATTGAAATTCTTGTAATTTTTGTAATAATTATGCTCTAAAAATGTACTGCAGAACACTTTGCATAAGAAACATGTGTATGCACATTTTAGGACAGTATTCCAGGGATGCTTCTAAGATGGTTCACATACATTCCATATATCTAACTTATGATTTGTTACTTAACATGTCCATTTTAATTACCATTTTGCCTACAGTAACAAAAATGGTGGGGAACTCCTGTAATTTAAATTCATTAAGTTACTCTCTAAAGAGTGAAGAGTAAAGGATTTTAGCCGGTTGCACTTCGTCTTGGGACAGGACTGCTTCTTTGACATCCAACAGCGTAGGGGGGTCTGGAGGACTACAAGTATATAGTTGATGAAAAGATGACACTTAGGATAGTAAAGCAAAGAAAGCTTATTCATAGTTCCTGGTCTGTCATCAGTTCAAATGACATGGTTTGGAGTCCACTACATTCTGAACGAAACTAAGATATAACTAGAGTTAAGTAGTTAATTGAAATTGGTTTGGAGCATGTAACATGTAACAACAAACTTGTTAACAGGAAGTTGAACTGTTTAAACTCAAACAATGAAAGTAAATTGCATGAAACCTGTCCGGCAAAAGTAGTCACAGTAGATTTTCCATTGGTTCCAGTCACTGCTAGAATCTTGATGCTATTGGGTAAAACTTCTGCTGCAAAGTCCAACTCAGACATCACCTGTCTTCCCTGCATTTCAATGCCAAGCATAGTGTAACCATTTCCTGAATTTTCCCATGAATATAGAGATGTAATTCTTGGAAGTTATTAGCATGCCTCAGGTAACATTAGTATCCTCAATACTTTTAGAAAGAAATAGGCCAGAATCCAGATATTTTCAGTATAAATGCCTTATAAGCTGCACAACTTGGAGACATATCTCAATGTTGAAGAATATCGAGAATCATGCATGGCAAACCAGGAAAAATCCAATATGCTAGCATGTCCCTACATATCTACATAATTGTGGAAAAATAAATACAACATTAAATTAGAACATCCTATTAAAAAAATGTATTATTCTGATAAGAAGAATTATATTGGAAATACAACTATTATACCAAAGACCCACGAGAATGGGAAGTCAATATTTCCCATGTTCTGCTGGCACATCTGCTGATACACTTGTGGGAGACAAACATTATTTCAAAATCTAGAATTTCCTTGTCATACAGCTTGGGATTATTATTCCTTACAGCTTGCAATAATGCAGAAAGACCATATTTCTCAAGAGGAACTCCAGGGGAAACCACCACTCTGTCTGCATCCCTGAGGAGCTTTCCATCACAATGTCCAAGCACTGTTCTCAAATTGACGTGCTTCATAAATTGAGGATCTTGCTACAATCAGAGAGCAAACAGCATCAAAACTAAAATAATCAAAAGGGAGACCAAAGATCCTGCTTTTCCGGTTGCCAAATCACAGTCATAGCATACCTCCAATGGGACCAACTGTTCATTCCTATCAATGGCAACAACAGATGCACCTCTGGCAAGAGCAAGCCTTACCGCAGCTCTTCCAGAAATACCTAGGCCTACAACCTGCAAAGTCCAAGCAATCAATGTCATCATACATCATACATATAAGAATGCAAATCTCCTATTGATTACAAGATAATCCATCATATGTAACATATACATGTCGAAAACTTCGAAATAAAGTTTAAAAACCATGCCTGAAGTGTATCCATGCTGTGTTGAAAATACACATCGATATGGTGATATGAGTGCATGTACACATGTAAGCATTTTTAAAACTGGACCAAATGGCTATCAAAAATTCATGCATAAGATCCATATTGAGAAGTATGATCGATGATGTTGGTGGCATTTGTCGAAAAATATAAGAAATAATCAATGCTTTCAAAATCATCATTGTATCACTAATCATAATAGGCGTTAAATCATATCAAATTGCAAATCATATTCTAAACATACGATTTTTTATGATTTTCTTTAAAAAGTTAAAAAATCAGAAAAAATTAAGAACTTGTCAACCATCCTTTTCCCATCAATATGCACCAAGTAATACTGAATCATGATAGTGTTAAACGATTATTATCTTCCTTTATTTTTTTCTTTGAAGAAATTTCCCTTAAAAAACGTACAAGGATCATTTAATAATTAATGTTCTTTTTACCTTTCTTGAATGTAGAATCACGTTGGAAAAGTTAGAAAATTGCATTTGATTTTGTAGACCAATAAGAAAAGATATTTGATTTCTAACCATCATTCGTAATACATATAGCTCAACATGATTGTAACCATCCATAAAAACATTCCTAGATAAGTCATACATCAATTTGGTGTTTCGACTAGTTAAGAAGTAAGAATATAAAAAAAACTTTTTAAAAAAAGCTCCATGATTTAATGTCAAAGAGAACATTTATCAATCTCTTACAAAGAATAAAACAAAGTTATCTACCTTTTCTAAATGATTCTTAAAGCCCCCGCCAATTTAAAAACATAAAATGAAAGCCAAGTGAAGCTTAAAATAGAAAAGAACAAGTATAATTGAATTGTAAATCGTAGGATTCAAATCATAAAATCATAAGATTCATATAAAAAGGGATACAAGGTGAGATTCAAATCATTTTGCTTGAGATTCAACTCAAATCGTAAATCATAGGATTTTGATAGCTACGGAAATAATAGGTAAGGATGTGTTTGGATGTAAAATTAGCTTCTATTGTGAGAATCAAGTTGAAATGCACGAATTCCTGAACCGTAAAGGGAACCACCCTGTAAAGTAAAGAGCCTCGCCTAAAGGACTGGACCCAATCGTCGGAGCTGAGAGCAAGATCTGTGGACCCAGCTGAAAAACTACTGAGCGCACTAGCGCACAATGGCTTTTCAGCCAGCTGAAAACGTATGTGTGCTAGCAAAGGGAATAGCTAACGTTAGGTTAGTCCCACTTGAATTAGATTGAGTAATTACCTAGCAAAAAATTTAGTCAGTCCCAATTTGTGAATGCGTTCATTTTTTGTCATACTTCAAACAGAAACAATTGGAACATAATCAGGACAACTGGCATTTATATTAAAAAAATATGGAGATCATTCACTTCCACTTGGTTGCAGCTCGGTTCTCGCAATCTAAGACAATTTTAGATTTTAAAACAAAAATACCTAAGAGTGGGTTGTTTGATTATGGAATTTTTTATGAAGTTGATTTTATGTGTGTCTATATCATATACATACATATCATTATCATCTAAGCCGTGTGTGTGTGTGTGTGTGTGTGTGTGTGTGTGTGTGTGTGTTTGTCATCATCATCATCATCTAAGCCTTACCCCAACTAATTGGGCTCGGCTACACAAATCCTATTATGTCATTCCACTCTGTCAAGGGCCATACCCTCAATTAAATAGGTCATCAAACATTTTCTTACTACACGTGCGCATCCTTTTGGGTGTTCCCCATGCCCTCTTATAGCTTTCAACTTGAAGCAGGAATCCTTGCTTACTTTTCTATGCAATTGAGAGCTGCCATAGCACATCGCTTCTAGGGGATGTGCTAGCCAATCCTTGTGCATTTCTTACTACACCTTGATGCCACAACACATTGCTTGTAGGGAACACCCAAGCATGAGCTTGAAATGTCATGTCAGGACTCATGAGAAGAATATGAAAATAACTCTAACACCAGCTGCCACCTGACACAACCCTCCTCTATCTACGATTGGGGCCAACAGAACAAAACTCACACTAGTGGAGTCATATTTGTGTTTGATCACATGGATAGTCCAATCAACCTATATGAATTGGCTAGCATGATTCTAGCCATCCAATCAATATCTATACATATACTAAATGAATCCCCGTTCCGACACGGGCCCTCATCTTTCTTTTCTTTTCTTTTTTCTAATTTATGATTTTTTTTTTTTGGTTTTTTTTTTCCTTTTAACTCTATGAGGCGTGTTGCCTTTGTAAGTGGTAACAGCTGATAATCGCGACGAAACTTTCTCATTTGTACCATGTAACACGCGAGATCAGTGGGGCCCACTGTTTTTTGTGTGACGTCCACTCCATCCATCCAGAGAGTCCTTTTCTATTACCCAATGGGATAAAATATCTGACAGATCAACATCTCAGACAGGCCACACCACATGGAACAATAGGAGTATGCTGAGCACAGGTTTGTGTGTGGAAACCACCTAAGTTGGGATGCAGTTTTCTTTTTTTCTATTTAGGGTGAATATAATGCGCCTACTTTGATGGACAGACTGGATTGCACACAACCATAACATTGGGTCCCACAGGGTTTGGGTGTTGTACAGCTGCATCGAACAGAGCCCTTCATTTAGCCAATAAAACGGACGATCAAAGATCATTTATAATTTAAAATTTTTTAAAAAAATAAGTCCAATAAAAAACTTTATACCCTTATTTGCAGGGGCAATCACAGATTGTTAATGGTTTTAAAGCATCACTGTTATCAGGTTGTGCTAACCATCCTATACATGGCTTGGAAGACGAATGGCTGTAGAAAAGAGAGCAATCTTACACAACACATGAATACAACAATGTGGCATGCGTGTGAGCGATCCATGCCGTTCATCATGTGGGTCCGACTTGCTACATATTGTGGGCGATAAAATTAGGACCGATCTGTTCATCAGACGGGACGCATGTGTAAGTTCGTGTCAGCCGCTGGTCAGCATTTTTTCAACTGTCCATTGTTTACACACGGCGTGGCCCACCTGATGAATGACCGAACCAGCCTCTTTGCCAGGCCACGGCACTTCTATCATGGGGCCCGCCAGATGAACGGCCCGGATCCCGCTTTGGATGGTGAGTAGCTCTCATATTTCTCGTGAATGAGTGGTGCAAATGGCAGTGGTAAATACTCACCGCAACTGTTTGGCCTTTAAGGTCGTGTTTGCGAAGCTGGATTGTCTCGCAGCAAACGATCTTTCTTGCAGGAGAAGCTGATATTAGGGTTTTGGGATTCGGGATTGTGGCGAAGAAAACCCTATCTGGCTTCACCTGCATATGCACCGGAGTAAAACGTGTCAGGAACCGTGATCGTATCATTGCAGTGTGGAGATACGGAAGCTGGAGAAACGGCCAGAGAGCCAAAGGAAATGGAAGCATCGGTTCTTCGAGCACTTACGCAAGGATAGGATCCAACGGTTGGCATCGCCCGCAAATGCTTGGTTGGGTATAACGAGAAAAATGGAATTTGTCTCCTTCTCCACTGTATACAACGAGCCTCGGGAGAGAAACAAGGGTTTCAAAGAAAAATAAAAGAGCAGTCGGGTAAATCAACGGTTGACGTTGTATGGTATGTCGTGCAGATTCTGCAATAGTTCGGCACCACATTAGTGTGCGTTTGGTAAAATTTAATTTCATTACTTATCACTAAAAAAAATATTATTTTCAGTAATTCTAGTAATTTAGATAGTTTGGTAATAAAAAAACAACATTCAGTGCTTAAATGGAAAAATCACTTAAATTTTAAGAATTTTTTTCAGTAAAGACAACTTGACTAAAACCTTATCATGGAACGTGGTAAGTAAGCCATTTTCCTTTGAAAATTTTTGTTGATTTTTAACCAAAATATTCCTGTCAACTTTAAAAAATAACCAGATTATCCTTCGAATGGCATGGCTTCTCATTGGGACTAATGACTCAAGCTAACCAGATATGCCGGATTTCTCTCTCAAATCATTGGTGTGCTCCACAACATGACGATTAATGTGTGGAACTTATTTGGCCCCAGGGTGATTTATATTTTAGATCCATATCGCCCGTCAAATTTTACATATCATTTTTTACAAATCATATAGAGCATGAGCCCAAAAATGAGGCAAATCCAAAGCTCAAGTGAACCACGCCACGTACAACAATAGAACTTAAATGACTACCATTGAAACCTTCTTAGGATCCACGGTAAGGTTTATTTGCCATCCAACCTTTTTATAAGGTCACGGACTTAAATGGAGGGAAAACACAAATATCATCTTAACCAGAGCCTTCAATAGCCCCAAGAAGTTTTCAATAGTGGGCATCCAATTCCTCTTGTTTTTATAGTGTGGCCCATTTTGAGCCTTGGAACTTCCTCATTTTTTGTCTCATTCCATGAAATGGCGTAGAAAAATGGATGGGCGGTGTGGATCTAATACATACATCGTGTGGGTCCTACAAAGGTTCCACGTGTCAACACTTTTGATTTTCTTCTCTCAACTTAGAATGTGCTGCACCAAGGAGCGGATTAGGTGAGACCCCGGCATCACTCGTGATGTGCGGACCTTAATGTGGTGCTCAACTTGACGTGTGCATTATGTATACGCTCTAAGCATATTTAATTATAAGGTGGACCATACCATAGGATATAGTTGCGATTGACCATTAACGGGCCACAAATGTTTTGGATCAAACTTATATTTGTTTTTACTCTTCATCTAGGCTTACGTGAACTTATCAACAGATCGGATTGCAAATAAAAACTAGATAAACATTAAGGTGAGCCTTGAGAAGTTTTTAATGGTAAAGTGTTCCATGACCACTGTTCCCTGGAGTATATTCTACTTAATAACTACACATTCTTAATTTTCTGATATCATGCTATAAAATGATTTGAAAAAAATGAATGGATAGAGTAAATATAGAATACACACATCAAGGTGAGCCTCGCAGTGCCGGCCGTTTAGAGGCCCGTGTCTCACCTAATCAGCTCCTGTATACCATGCAGCAAGCAACTAAATTTATTGAAGTGTGCAATACACGTGTGACCCCATGCTGTCGTGTTTCTTAGATCCACACCTTCCATCCATTTTTTCAGATTATAATAAGATTCGTACCCAAAAACAATATAGACCAAATATCATACTAAGGGCCTGTTTGGCCAGACTGATCCCATGGTATTAGGAGGGATGGGATCGCGATATCTCAGGATATGCATGACGAGCCAAACAGACCCGTTGAACTTGTCCCGGGATATAAGCAATCCCATGGATCTTAAAACAATCCATTGGCATCACCATCATTTCCTTCAAATTGATCCCATCCCTTGGTTGGACGGATTGGAAGGTAAAATCTTGGGATATGCCCGGTGTGCCGAACAGACCCAGTGAACTTGTCCCAGGATATACATATCCCATGGATCTTAAACCAATCTGCTGACACCGCCATCATTACCTCAAAATCCATCCCATCCCTCCTAATCCCATGGGATTCGCCCAGCCAAACAGGCCCTAATACAAAACTCTTATCACTCTAGGCATTCAATCTCCGCTGTTTCATGTGATATGACTCACATGGGTTTTGGATTGGCCCGATTTATAAACTCATGTCCTATTGTGGACATGCAAATCAGGTGGATGAAGTGGAGGATTTGACACATACATCTCCGTGGGCTCCACACAGCCTCAGGCACCAAAATATCTATGTGCCACGGTCACAGGCAATCCACCGTTTGGGTAGCTAAAGATGGACAGTTTTGTCGAGGGATTTGTGGGTCCCATCATGATGTATATGTTTTATCCATGACGACCATCTACTTTGACAAATAATTTTAGAGCATGAGCAAAAAACATAATTCAATGACACCCAATGCTTAATATTATCGAAGGGTTGTGATGATTCTATCAAGAAGAGTATAGCACAGTCCATTAATTAAGGGATCCTGTCATGGAGATGTATGTGGATGGGGAATAGGTGCGCAAGGCAACAACATGTTTTGTCTCATATCCTCCTAAAGATAGAAATTGAGACGGCAGAGACAAATATGACAAAATGTTAAATTTCAAACATTTGTAGTTGTTTTTGCCAAACAGGTTTTTGTAGAAAAGAAAAAATAAATAAAATACTTATTTTCAAAAATCCAAACTTTTTAAGACAAATTACTAAACAAAAATTTCAGTACTTAATAAGTTTAACAATTTAAGCTTTCCTGACTAAAAAAATTTTCAGACCTTATTTTTCAATTTACCAAACGATCCCTTAGTTGGCCGGCCTATCTCAGGTGGAACTCATCCTTGTCTTGCAAAGCTATAAAGCTGTTCTTATATTATTTATCAGCCACGGGTAATAAAAAGGATGTTATTTATCAACCACGTGCAAAACTATAAGGCTGTTCTTATATTATTTATCAACCACGTGTAATTTTTTTATTTTTCTTTTTTTAAAACGATATGCGGACTCCTGCAATGCTAGACGGGTTATTCTTACGTTATTTGTCCCGTACATGTAATACAAAAAAATATGTGACATGTTGTGCACGCGGATGTAAAAGACTTACTAAATGCACAGAATTATATAAGGCATGTGTTGCATTCAAAGTACTTGAAATGTATAGTAGCACATGTGGGGAGCTTGACCATGTAAATGCGCGCATGTGGCATATGAGATACATGTGGTAAATGTTGCAAAAATATTGATTTTAATAAATAAAAAAATTAATAATAAAATAAAATATAATGTAAAAAGTTGTTTTGAAAAAACACTTTTCTACGGGTTTTTTGGAATAGTCCCACATGGAAAAGAGAAGAGAAAAATCTGTGGTTTATATGAAGGATGTGGAGTATTATAATATTGGCGTGGTTATGTGAGGCAGTGTGGCTGTAGAGGCGCTAGTGGTGCACTTTGCACTTCGCACGTGCGAGTCGCGGTGCGACTAAGTGGCTATGGCTTGTGAGCCATAGTGCACATGGCTAGCCCAACTTGTCTGATGGTGATCCATGCACAACAAGACCATAAAACAACTAGTTTTCCAATAGCTAGAAATGACTTAATGGAATTTAAGTCTCTGGACCATAACTCCCTAGCCATCCTACCTATAAAAGGAGGACCTGGATGGGTTTCCAAATCATCTCAACTCACTCCAGCAAACCCATACGAACTGAGACAGCCAGCCCCTCTCTACTCAAATATTCTAGTGTTTCCAGCAACATAGCAAGACTTAAACCTTAGCTTGAAGAACAGACCAGCGTTCGAAGTTCACATAAAGTCTGGATGAAAAGTTTTCTCTTCTTTTCTTCTTCTTTTGGGATTTTTTCCTCTATATTGTAATACTGCAAGAAAGTGTGTAATTGAGTTCCATTTGGTGAGCCTTCGTGTTTGCTGAATGCAGACCCACACCAGGCTCGTCGTATCCTAGAAGCTATTTACCTGTAACCTACCAGCATACTCAATTCGCTTTAAGGATAACGTTTCAGATGTGCTTCAGCCTGTCCTGATTTGTGATTATTTTGCACTTTTCGGTTTCCACATTATACAGAAATACATTAATCTGTATAATTTCCAATAGTAAATGTGTCACATAAATAAAATACAAAAAGCTTAAGTATTATAAAACTTAATATTCATGCCAAAATGCACATATCACATGTGCGTAATAAGATAATGGTCTGCTGTATATCATAGCGGTGCTAGCCTTTCTTTTGAGAAATGAATAATTGAAGTACAATTCAATTGCAAGTTTTCCATGAAAATGCTCCAAACCTTGGAAATGGAAATGATACCACGACAAGTCATTACGGTATCAACTTTTGAATGAGAATGAAAATGCTTGCAAAAATCTTGTTTATGGTTATTTGTATGTTTAAAGTCATCCATTTCCACAAAAAAATTCTAACAGAGGGATTTAGCAGAGATGGGTCGGAGCATGGAAAATCAAAACATGGAAGGCACATCCCAGCCCTAGCATGGATCGGTTAATCAAAACATGGAAGGCACATCCTAGCCCTAGCATGGATCAGTTATTTATTGGAAGCACTTTCCCTATGATCTTTGACAATTATAAATGCCTAGCCTCTCATTTGAATTGTTGTTGTAAACACCTTCCCTCTTAATTAAATTGCTACAGGTGCCTCACCTTTGCCAGAGTTGTTATATGAATTTAAGCTAAATGACAACAACGCTTATGGTTTAAGGGTTTGTATTGTTCGCATGTGGGATACATAAATGGTATCTAAATTTATGTAGAGTGGGTCATGGACAGTTTTATGGCCAAGATGGATAAGAAAAGGTCCAGTCAACGATAGAAGTGATCCGGACCGTCGGACCTTAGATCGGGCGTATCTCACAGTCCGAAATGAGTTATCAGGCGTAAAATATATGATTTTGGGGTAGAACGAGATACTTTAGCCAACCAACCCTACTATGCCGGGTTATGCAAGCTGGATTTCTGAAATACCTCCAGATCGACGGTCGTTTCCCTATTTTAATTCCGTTTTTACTATAAATAGTAAGTTTTAATTTGATTATAACTCTTCATCATTTGAGCTTCAGGATTTGTATCCAACATGAAAACTGCTTTAAATGATTAGGATAATAGTTTGGTGAAGCCAAATAGAACACTTACTATTTTTGGCCGAAAACCTTGCACAGTGGTAGACATCACGACCATTTATAAATAATAAATAGTAAGTTTACTATTTATAGTAAGTTGTGAATTATAAGAGTTTTAGTTGTAGTTTGCTTTTGATTTCTCTTCCATTGCTTGAGACTCCTATTTAAAGGATTGTGAACTCGTTTATTTGATACATTAATCAATTTTAAATTTTATTGAATTTATTTTCTATTTTGCTTGTTTTATTTCTCATAGATTCAAGAAGCCTTTGTGAAGAGTCCAGAGAAATTCCGTGGATTCGGAATGGACGATGATTGACCTCATCACATTCATCCCTGTGTCACAAACCTCCCATTAGAATCTCTCAGCCATAAGTATTACATGCCCCAAAAATTGGCCTAAATCAATCATTGGGTGGGGGCTAGACCCATCCACAAGCCTCAAAATTTACATGGGTGGGCCGCGATGGTTAGATTATCATGGGTTTTTTAGGTTTTCTATTTTCATGGTGCTATGACCATACTCAGACAACTTGCACTAATGTATGCCCAAGTGTCTACAATTAGTTATCCATGAGATAGGTAAAACAGTCATTTCTCATAAATGACAACGGACCATATGGGGATTTTTGCAACAAAGCCAAAATCTAGAAGGGAGGTACTTACAATAATCCAAACTAAAAGGTGTGAAGTGAAAATAAAATAATAATCAAATTATTTAGTGAGGTGTGTTAAAGAAAAGCAGTTAATAAGAATGTCTAGCATGATTGAAGTGAGGTGTGTTAAAGAAAAGCAGTTAATAAGAATGTCTAGCATGATTGATGGCTAAATAATAAGCCATCTTTACTAGATCCCATCACATGGATGACCGATATTTGCTATTGAAACTGCTACGTGTAGGGTAAAGGCAACCCTCATCATATTGCCTTCTTTTCTAATCATACGATCGTCTTTTTAGGGCTAGGTGTCATGGTCCAAGCAAAAGTAGACTGTGCAACACTGGTTCGATCTCATCATGGCGTAGCAAACATGTTCCGAGTGCAAAGGCCACAATGAACCACTCCCTGAGAATAAATGCTTTTTAAAAGAGATTGAGGTGTACTGCACTCCATCCAACACTAGTAAAAAATTGTGTATGAGCTTTGGACCACACTGAAAACGGGTAAAATCACGATTTTTTCCTTTTTCCAGTGGGTTTGGGTCCGCCCTGATGTTTGTGAGAAAATCCAACATACCCATCCATTTTTCCCAAGCTTATATGAAGACATGAACTAAAAAAATGAAACAATCCAAAAGTCGAAAGATAGGATTTTCTTGATTCCAAAGCACATGCTTTATATTTATTTTTATTGCTAATATATATATATGTGTGTGTGTGTGTGTGTGTGTGTGGAAAAGGTCTTATGCGGCGGAGCTCATGGGAACTTCCCTCAAGGTCGAGTTGTGTTGGCCCCACCATGATGTGTGTCGAAACATCAACATCGTGCATTTGATGGGTCCCCTTTAAATTATGGGATATCCCAAAAATCACCCATATAAAGAACTTAGATGGGCCATACCATCTAGAGTTACGTGAAGACATGCCTAGAACATATAAAAGCACTTGGCGGGGCCCATCTAAAATTTGGATACGTCTGAAACTTGGTCTAACCCCTCATCCAAGTGGGACACACATAATGGATGGGCTAGATTTGTGAACCACATCTCGATGAGCCCAACAAATGATTATGAATGTTTTAATAGAGGGTAGCCCTTCTCAACTTTCATATGTGGTGTGGCTCACAAAAGTCATGGATTGAATTGATTTTTAAGCCCTTGGCCCACCATGGAATGGTGCATCTGACTTATGGAGTAAATGTTCGACACGCATCACGGTGGAGACCAGATAGCTCAACCTCGTGGGAAGTTCCCATGAGCTCAACCCAAGAACCTTTTATATATATATATATATATATATATATATATATATATATATGAGTTATGCTTACACACAATTTGTTGAGCATTACATTTTCGTCCAAGTAGCTATGCATTTAATGGAAACTTTCTTCTTAATTAATGTAAGTAAATGTTTTCATTGTACCCTAATTTCATTTTAGCATGAAAAGTGGCCATGGCTTGTGTGGGTACCATCATAGTGTTAACGTAAAATCAACCCTGACCATCACATATGTCACTCAACCTTAGATCAAGGTCTCAAAATTTATCCCCATCCGTCGTTCAAGAGGACCACATGATCGGAATTAGTGTACAAGGAAAGGTTCACCCACCAAACAGTTTCCCATAGCGTGGCTCATATGAATCATATGTGAACCTGATTTTTGGGAACCAGGCTTAATTTTGACGTGACATACAATGGTTGGGATAGATTTCACAATTTCATCATGATGGGCCTATAAAAATCAAGGGTAGATGTCTCTCTCATAATTATTCTCATTAGTGTGGCCCATCTGAATCACAGGTTAGCCTGATTATTGGCTTTAGGCTTATCACATGATTACACATTCAATGGTCAAAGTGGATCTCACACACATATCAGAGTAGGCCCCAAAAAAATTAGGAGGGGGAGTCCAAGTTATACCTGTTTCCAAAACACCCTAAACACTACTTTCAGGCGTATTTTAGGGTGGTAGTTAATGCTCACAAGTCATGATGCTATCAGTCGTGGATTAGCTATTGAACCCCACGGTAACCCAGCTGATGAAGTGATATCACCACGTTCCGTGGGCCCCCACCTGGATGTATGTGTTGTATCCATACAGTTCATCCATTTGGAGAGATCCTTTCAGGGCATGAGCCAAATGATGAGTAGATCCAAAGCTCAAGTGAACCACACCATAGAAAATAGTGGAAACAATGACGCTTACTGTTGAAACCTTCATGGCCCACCATGATGTCTATTTGAGATCCAACCTGTTTATAAGTTAACAAATACATGGAATAAGGGAAAACACAAATATCAACTTGATCGAAAGGTTTTGTGGCCTCAAGATGTTTTTAAGGGTTGGCATTCAATCCCTACTTTTTTCTATGGTGGGGTCCACTTGAGCTTCGGATCCGAATAATTCTTTGTTTTGTGGCATAAAATGATCTCTTCCAAATGATGGATAGTGTGGATAAAACACATATATTATGGTTGGGCTCATAGAACGTGGTGACATCACTTCAGTAACTAATCCGCTTCCAATGGTACCGGGGTAGCACAATTTAAGGTCGTAATTAATCCTCTCAATGCTGGCATTATACACGTAAAATGTTGTGGACTGCACCACTGTAAATAGTGGTAATTGTTAGGGCAGGCCAAAAAATAAGGTAGATCCACGGCTAATATGGGTTGTGCGACGGGTAAAGGTGGTCATAGAAATGTCTACAATTTAAACCTCTTTAAAAAAACAAAGATATTCGCCGGACACAAAACTTTTGTTGCCCCACCAATGTTTCAACAACAGCCGTTCAACCTATAGTTAATCTGTAGTTTTTCCTATTGTGTGGCCACTGAGTTTTGGATTTGTCTTATTTTTGGGCCCATTTCTTAACCTAATATAGAAAAACTGATGGACAAGATAGATTTATCACAAACATTATAGTGGGCCCCGCTAGCTTCCTATGGTAGGAAGTTGCTGGAAGGCTAAGAGGCCGTTGACATCCCTTTCCAAGCAGATAAAGGGTGAGAGCATTAAATGTGGAGACAAGAGGACGGCGGAATAAGTTTGTTTTTTTAAAAAGTGAGATAATCATAACAGGTGTGCACATGTCATGGATTTAGATAATGTATTATATGTGTAAGAAATTCAATCCGTCAATCAAATAGTGTCCAATGTACTGTGTATGAAAGGTATAAATTATTTATATATATATATATATATATATTTATATTTATATCAATAGTACATAATATTTTTATACAATAATAGTGGGCTGTCATAAACCCTTTACAATAATCTAATTTCAACTTACATATGTGGATTCATATATAATGTTCATTTATTAATTTTTACTTGATAAAATTTAATTAGTGAACCATGTTTGATAAACAAGCTAGATCTTTGACACATGTTCCTAACATATTCATGTAATACTTTATGTCATGTTGCCTTTCATAAGTAGGCATTATAAGTATTATATGTAGGTAAGGAAAGATATTTCTATAATTTAATGGAGAGGTAGTTAGACCAATTTGAATAGCTTGGCTAGTTGTCGTGTGAGCATCTCTCTCTCTCTCTATATATATATATATATGTATCTCATGTGAGGTTGACGTCATGGGAACTTCCCTAAGAGCTGTGTAGGCCCCACCATTATGTGTGTCGAACATTTACCGCATCACTTAGATGCACCATTCCATGGTAGGCCATGCCCTTAAAAATCAAGTCAATTTATAATTTGGGTGGGCCACATCACATACAACCGTTGAGAGGGGTTATCCTCCCGTTTGAACATTCATAATCATTTATTGGGCCCATTGAGATGTGGTTCACAAATCTTGTCTATCTATTGTGTGTGTCCCACCTAGATGAGGGGTCAAATCAAGTTTCTTCTTCATCCAAAACTCAAGTGGGCCCCACTAGGTGCTTTTATATGTTTTAGGCATGTCTTCACATGATTGTAGATAGTATGACTCACCTAAATTCTGTATACAGTTGATTTTTGAGAAATACTATTACCTAAAGGAGTCTCCTCAAATGCATGATGTTGATTTTTGACACACATCACGATGGGGCTCACACATCTTGACCTTATGGGAAGTTCCCATGAGATCCACCTTATAGCATCATTTCCCATGTGTGTGTATATATATTTCATCCCAATAAGAATAACCTTGAGAATGACCCCGTGAACAATTTAGATTGCATATAAACATGAGGCTGAACTAAGGAAAGCTTCAACGGCGTGCATTACCCACTGTTTCTTAGCGTGTGGCTCACTTGAAAGTTGGATCTGCTTCAATTTCTTTCTTCTTTTGTTTTTGTTTTTTATGAAAAAATTTTTTGGCTAATTTTCCCACCATAGGATGTAGCGGTGGATATCTCACAAACATCCCTATGGGTCCACGCGGCTTTCCACCCACAGGTGGCATGTGCATGAGGATCCAACATATGGCGCTCCCGACTCGACGCGATCAACGCTGCCCGATGATTTATCTCGTTTGAATTGGGCCAACGTATGTTCTGAGTGGGTCCCACCTATGAATGATCCCACATGTCAAGAGTGGGTTCGACTTGTGAATATTCACAGACTGCGTGAAAGTGTCCCCGACATTGGATCCTGATTTTGGGTCACCATTCATGGTGGGACACCTCCCAAACGGATTGGATCTTGCGTAAACTTGTAGCAAGTGTTGATATTTATCCGTACACACACGTAGTGAAGTGGATTGTGTCCGACCATATATGTTTATGGCTCACTGTGATGTATCTGTTTATCCATGCCGTCCATCCTTTTTCTAAGGTTAAGTTAAAGTATGAACTAAAAAATGAGGTTGACATAACTCTAGTGAACTACACTAAATAATAAGCTTGGGTTGCATTAAATCTACATTGCATAAACAAATCATTAAATGCTAAGCATTATTGGATCTACTTCCATTTTAGTCACGTACCTTAACATGATTTGATAAAAGAGATGCGCAGCATGGATAAATAGATACATCATGGTAGGCCGTCACATAGACCTAGTCAGATGCTTAAAGTTACGATTGTGGGTGGGACACACAGCACACATCCGATTCCTTGCTTAGGATGCTTGCCGACTTACTGGAGCCGACATTTTGAGACAATCAGGATCATTCATATTGTGGACTATTTGTTATAACGGCCATCCTACAAAACTTACTCTCGACGGGTGACTTTGTTAATCACCAACAAATCGAAGGAAAGTTTCCAACGAATTCCGTTCTAACTCTAAAATTATAGATACGGCCCCAACAAGAGATTTGTGGGGCCAAATGTAATGTATGTGTGTAACCACAACCTCCCTCCGATTTGACAGGTCAGTTTAAGCCATGAAGTAAAAAGAGGAAGCAGATCTAAGGCTTACATAGACTACACAGGAAGTAACGGTGACAATGACAGCCACAGTCGAAACCTTCTTCAGCCCCACTGTGATGCTCATTTGCCATCCAATCTATTCATAAGGTCACTTAGTCCTGGGTGAAGGAAAAATATAAATATTAGCTTGATTCAAAATTTATGGACCAAGTAATTTTTAACCAAAGGGGGCGAGGATTAGGTACTGCCCTCGACTGTTCGGAGCTCGGGACAAGCAGAGGCTCTGAGGGCCACTGATGAGCCACTATGATGTATGAATCTTATCCACACTGTCCATCCCTTTTTTCATATTATTCTATAAAAATGTACCACAAATAAGATAGATCCAAGGCTCAAGTGGACCACACCATAGGAAGCAGCAGTGCTAAGGATGCCCACCATTGAAACCTTCCTAAGGCCCATTGTGTCGTTTATATTTTATCCAACCCTTTTATATGGTCATATACACCTGGATGAAGTGAAAAAACAAAAAAAATAGTCTTGATCTAAAACTTCTAAAGTTCTTAAGAATTTTTCAACAGTAGGAATTTAATCACCACCGTGTGTCTCATTTGAGCCTTTTATATTCTTTATTTTTATGATAATATTCTAAAATAATATGAAAAAAAATGATGGACTGTGTGGATAAGATTAATACATCATAGTGGCCCCCAGAGCCTTCGCCTATCCTGAGCTCCGAACAGGCGGGGGGGTAGTACCTAATCTGCGCGCCCAAAGGATAGCATTACGGGTTAAAAGACCGTTGAACAAGTTTTTATATTCATTTATGTATTCATTCTATATCCTTTCCCTTCACCCGTTTTGCCTAGGGCTGTTCACAAGTCAAGCTAGCTCGAAAAGCTCGCTCGACTCGACTCAAGTCAAGTCAACTCGGATTAACTTGGCCTGAATGGTCGATTTAAGCCGAGCCAAGCAAATTATTTAAAGCTCGAGTTGAGTTCAAACCAAGTTTGACCATGGGGCATTTCAACTTAACTCGACTCGAACTCGACTCAACTTGAAGCTCGAACTCGAGCTCAACTCGACTCGACTCGATTAATAAATATATTAAATATTATATTATATACATATATATATATATATATATTAATATAAGTTTGAAGTTTAAACTTAAAATTAAAAAAATAAAAAGCAAACTCTAGAGTCTCTACCTGACTGCACGCACCCCCTTCCCTTTCCCTTTCTTCTCTTTCTTTGCCCACTGCCAGCCGCACGCCCGCCCCGACCACCACCACCAGTTTTCATTTCAGCTCCACAATAGTATGATTTCAATCTCTTGAGATCTACTTCTTAGGTGAGAAACCCAAGAAATTTAAGATGAGTTATTCTCATATTTATTAGAGCTTCAAAGAAATCCAATGATTTGATTGGCTGGAGCTCTTTACTTGGATTTTTGATTTATGCTCTGTTATATTTATTTTCTAGTACTTGGATTTCTGAAAGTGGAAGAAGATCAAGAACAAAATGGTTCGTATAGGCTTCCTTATCCAATTCGAAGCTTTGTTTAATTTTTTTCATCAGGCTTTGCTTTGATTCTCTTAAGATTTTTGAATTTTTCATCAATGGAGGAGGATCAAGAATAAAATCCATTACTCTCTCACCTAACAAGCTCGAGCTCGACTCGACTCGAACCACTAGCTCGACTCGAACTCGACTCGACATCCATTGCAAACAAGCTAAGCTTCAATGTTGAGCTTGAGGCCAAGCTCAAACTCGAGCTCAAACTTGAGTACATCATGGATAAGTCAAGCCAAGCTTGGTCTACCTCGACTCGACTCGGCTCGATGCCCACCTCTAGTTTTGTCACTTAGTGGCATGATTAATAAAATAAAATAAACACACACATTGAAATCTCAAGCATATCATGCTATAAGAAATAGTGTTGACGAATGCCAGGTCATTAAAAACATCTTAAGTCTCATGTTAATGTTCCTGTAGTGTTTATTTCGCATCCAACCTGTTTATAAGGTCACTTAAACCTAAATGAAGTTTAAAAAAAAAAATCAGATCCAAAATCTTACATGGCCTATTAATAGCGAATCACCATTGTTTCCTATAGTAGGGTTTACCTCAGAATGGAATTTGCTTCATTTTTCGGCTCATTGCCTTAAAGTGATACGGAGAAAAGGATGGACAGAATCGATATAGAATAGATATATAAAAGGTGGCCCCACGGTAAGGCTACACCGTCTTGGGTGTGGCCTGGGCCGCACCTAATCCACTGCACACGTGAAATCGGATTGCGTACCGAGTTACTTAGTATGCTCTTATCATACTGAGTAAACTCTTTTGGGCCCACCGTGAATGTATCTGGTCTATTCACGCCGTCCATACGTTTTTCCATATTATTTTAAGGGTTGAGACCAAAATTTAAGCATACCCAAAGATCAAGTAGACCATACCATAGGAAACAGTTGGAATAATGACTTCCACCGTTGAAACCTTTCTAGCGCCGACAATGATGTTTATTTCTCATCCAAACTGTTCATAAGATCACACAGACATGGATGAAGGGAAAAAACAAATACAAGCTTGATCCAAAACTTCTGTAGCCCCCAAGAAATTTTCAACGGTAAATGTTCAATTGCCACTGTTTCCTATGGTGTGATCCAGTTGAGGTTTAGATATGCTTCGTTTTTAGGCTCAATTCCTAAAATTATCTTTTAAAATGGATGGACGGAGTTGATAAAATACATAAATCACGGTGGACCTCACATAGTTTACTCAGTACGCTTAGCGTACTGAGTTACCAGTACGCAATCCTCTCCCCGCACACGTATACCACGTGTGGTGCGCTGGTGTTTGGGCGCTTGAAGTTAACGGGGTGACTGCAAGTCCCTCTTCCCAGCGCCGCTGCAGGTCTCACTGCTGATTCTGGTTTATGCTGCTGCTGTTCTTGGGGAAGTGCTGTTTTTATTTTATCCTGGCGCTGCTAAAAAGTGAGAGAGCATCGCAGTTGCGTCTAAAGACCAGTCTTCAATCACTGGAAATCCCTCCTCCGTCGATCACCCCCCCAAAAAAAAAAACCCAAAGAGAACCGTCGATGTGATGCTCGGAAGATTGGGGATTTGCGAGAAGCGTTTGAAAGTCGTCATCTCTCATATTCTCTTTTCTTGACTGGCGATCCTTTCATAATCATCATCATCACCATATCATCATGGCATGGGAAGTGCTTCTATGGCTATTTTCTTTCCTCGCCACCATCATTCTTCTTGCATTGGCCATATATCAGGTGCGCATCACAAAACCCTAACCCTAAGTGACAATAATCGCACATTATACTTGGGTTTTTGATTTGTAGTTTTACCAGTTGGGCCTACTGTTCGGTAATCCAGACCGCTGGCCTTTTTGGGCCCATTGTGGATGGAAGTCCTGCCAAAGATCCCATTCATATTAGGGCTCGTTTGGTAGCTTGTATTTGGTATGAATTAGTATCCAAATCAAAATTACCATGGAATCCATGTAAATTGGAACCTTCGGTTGTGTTTGGTAGCATGTAATTGTAATTGGCCTGGAATCCAAAATTTGTGTTTAGCATGTTAATGCATTGGAATTCTGTATTATATTCACAGGAAAATAAATTTGATTAAAGTAAATCAGCTTTAATTCCCCAAATTAGTGGGCATATGTGACATTTGATGTAATGTAATAAGCTGGTTGAAGTATATACTTTGGCAAAAAATGAGGAAATTCCTAGCCCCATGTGGGCCACAAAAGTGAGCCCACTATTTCTGGAGTCAAATGGGCTGAATTTTGAATTCTATCTGATGTATGTGTATTATCCACGTTGTCCATCCATTTTTACATATCATTTTACGGCATGACCCCAAAATTGAAGCATATCCAAAGCTCATGTGGATCACACCACATGAAACAGTGGGGTAATGACTTCTACCATTGAAACCTTCCCAGGGCCCACAATGATGTTTATTTGTCATCCAACCTGTTCATAAGGTCACACAGACATGGATAAAGGGAAAACATAATTATCAACTTGACATGGATGAAGGGAAAACACAAATATCAGCTTGATCCAAAACTTCTGAGGCCCCCAAGAAGTTTTCAATGGTAGTCGTTCAATTCACACAGTTTCCCGTGTGTGGTCCACTTGAACTTTGGATATGCTTCACTTTTGGGCTCATGCCCTAAAATGAGCTGGTAAAACGGATGGACGGTGTGGATAAGACACATACATCACAGTGGGCCCCACAGAGCTTACTCAGTATGCAATCCACTTCTGTGAAATCCACCCGACGAACACGTGCACATGTGCACCACCCCATGTTAGGCCCAAGGGTTAAAATTCAGCTCCATCCGTGATTCAAGTGAACCACACGAATTGGAAATAGTGTACGGGGCAACACTTACCATCAAAATTGTTTCCCTTCGTGTGACCCACCTAAATCAAGGTTGGGCCTGATTTTTTGTCCTTAGGCACAAATTTGAGTGGATTTCAAATAATCATCACGGCGGGCCATGAAAAAAAATCAAGGGTGGATGTCTCTCTCCCAACTATTTTATTTGGTGTGGCCCACCTGAAGCCAGGGTCATCCTGGTTTTTTGGCCCTGGACCTAAGTTGGGATGCTGCATTTAATGTTTAGAATGGATTTTGGGTAAACATTACAGTGGGCCATGTAAAAATCAAGGGTGGGTGTCCTTTTCCAATTGTTTCTTCTTGTATGTCCCATCAGAATCATGAAATGGGCTGTTTTTTATGCTATGGGCCTAACATGGGGTGACGCACCTGGTGGTCGGGGTGGATTTAACGTAAACATCACATTGTGGCCCAACTAAGCCCTGGCCACATTTTTGCATCACTAGCGTGTTTAGTTGTTAAAAAAAACCTCATTTCCAATGGTTAGATTTTGGATCATTTGAGGAATCGGTGATAAATGAGATTGAAATCATAACCTTTTAGGGGTCTTTGCTCATGGCTCAGAGGTAGACACTGTGTGTTTCAACTATGAGGTCATGGGTTCGAGAATTCATGTGTGTGTCACGAGTGTAAGAGTGTTTGTGTTTCTCACATTTCAAAATAAAAAATAAAAAATCACAACCTTTGGGAGATATTTCAAAAGCATCGATTCGTTGGCAATCATATTTTAATTCACATCAATTCACATCAAAGTGTGGCCCGCCCAAGCACGAGCCCCACTTTGGCATCACTAGCGTGTAGTTGTTTTAAAAAACGTCCTTTCCAATGGTGAGATTGTGGACCGTTTGAGGAATCCGTGATAAATGGGATTGAAAATACAACCTTTGGGAGACATTTCAAAAGCATCGATTCAGTGGCAATCGGATTTCAATTCACATCAATTCACAGCTCCCAAATGATTTACCTTTTTTGCAATTCGCACCAACTTGCACCAATTCACACTAAAATACACCTGCCAAATGACCCCTTGCACTCACAACCTTTGAATTGGAATAGATGGTTAGGAAGAGTAGTGCGGCAAAGGCACAAATTCAACTGAAAAGGGGCTCAAGATTGTGGCTGGGCTGGCATAGTCTTGTCCATGGTGGGCCTCATCAGACCAACGGTCCTGATCAGTGAACCATTGGGCCCACACGTCCAAACTGAAGATTGTCCTTGAAATCATTCCTTCTCCACCTCCACCTCCACCTCCACCTCACGCAGTCTCTTTCTCCATTTCTCAATCTTTTCAATTTCATTTGTCTTTTGGTTCAATTGCATTCCTCTTTCTTTTGCTTTAGTAGAAGATTCATTCTATTTTTTGGTTGTAGTGAACTGAATTTGATATTTGAAAAGTGAGGAATCTGATTTTTTTTTTTGCATCGTTTGTATACACTCTTTTATTGCTTATTATTATTTGTAAAAACTGGAACATGCAAGAACTGGATTTTCTCAATGTTGAATTTATTTTTTATTTTTTATTTTTTAAACAGTATATTATTTAGGTGCCATTTGGATGTAAGGAATTTAAAAGGGCCTAAAGACTTTGTTTCCGAGAAACAAAATTCCTGAGAAAGAGGTTCCAATTTTGTGTTTGGGTATTGGGAATGTCATTATGTAGACTCCAAACTCTTTTTGGGTCCCACAAATTTAATGTGTATTCATTGTAATTTTTTCCAAAAATGTGACTGTTGGCAGGGCTGCAGGGGTATTCATTATTCTGGAATTTGCAAGCTAGCTCCTCACTAGGAATTTCAAAATGTCTCCTTTGGCGAAAATGGATTCCAACATAAAACCAATTCTTAGTATTTCTAGCGTCCCAAATGCTGGAATTCACATGTACTCATGGATTTCATTTCCATAGGCGCTATTTTCCAGACACCCAAAGAATCCCCTATATATATATTTTTTTCAGAACCCATATAAGTTGCACTAATGCTGTGTCTGCATGCACTGTTGAAATCAGTTGCAATAACTAAAGCAATCAATAGGCAACAGCTAAACTGCCTGTATTTCTAAGAAGATCAATTTTTATTAAAACAAACCAAACTTTGATCACGTCAGTATTCAAATCAAGGGGGCTAGATGCGGAATTGCAGTTGCATTCCTTTCACGTTGGACTTGAAACGTAATGAGCTGCAATTTGAGGGCTCTACTCCCTTTTTAGGAGTAGGTACTGGAAATTTTATTAAAATTTGGTCATTTCATTTCCCAGAATCGAACTCGAACTAGTCAGTTGTGCATCCAAAAGAATCCTTTTCCAATTTATAAAAATATGGATAAGATAAGCAATCACAGGTACCATCTAGGAGAGCAAAATACAGTATGCTAAAAAGCTAAAAGTGAATAAAAGAAATCCTACTGATCATTCCCTACTTGCTTCCCCACGTAAGAAAGTAGACTAATATCCAATTTCTCCATAAAGTAAGAGGATGCAATGAAATCTCATGTGAGAGGGTCTCTCTTGATAGTTGAGCCATCCCTGGCTCTTCTACTGTCCCACAGAGAAATTGCATGCAGAGATGGGCCTGGCATCTGACTACCCATTAAGTATGTTGTTTTTTTTTTTTTTTTTTTTTAAATTTTTTTTATTAAAAAAAAAAACCACTTTGGGCCTTACTGTAGGCTTGACCAGAGTGCAAACATTTCCACCCTTCTGTTTCAAGATTCAGAGGAGTCTGTCAGAGCCACTAATCGCTATAATGCTCTGGTGGGAGTGTATGTGTATCTATCTATGAAGCATTATCAGGCTGCTCTCTTGTGCATCTACTGAACCCTTTTGTGCAATAGAGTTTTGGCATGTGGTCACCCTTGGACAAGTCTTTGTTCTTCTGTTTCCTATCCCTGGACTCCGGTAGAGTGACAATTCTAACACTCTACCCTCTGGGCACCCTTGTACTCTTGTAAGCTCTAATGCTCTACCCTTGAGCACCCTTGTGCTCCACTTCCACTAAAGTTCACTCATGCATTCTTGTTTGAGTCTTTCCCTTGAACTCCGACAGAATGTCAGCCCTGACATTCTCACCCTTAAACAATTTACATTGTTCAATATAAATGCATCCACCAAATGTTTATGTGCATGAGGATTGTAAAAGTATAAAGAAATAGAGAAAATAAGAACAGAAAGAGAAAGAAGAGAAGAGAAGGTTGAGAGAAAAGAGGGACCTAAATTAGGGCCGGCGTGCTTACTCTCCTTCTACATTAATGAATTTTCATAATGATAAAAGTGCCCTTAATAATAAAAGCAAGAATCCCCATCATGTTATAAACTACTATTAACAAAAGAGCAAGCATAGAAACAAATCTAAGTGAGCTTAGGTGGGCTGTACAGTGGTATAGGCCCACATCCACATCGAGTAACACTCCGTCTCCCTCTAAAGTTCGAGCATGGATGTTGTCGATGCCGAGCTTGTAGAGATTTCGCCACTGGAGACCTTATCACATATGAAGTGATAGTCGACTCTGATGTGTTCGCGATGTGGGATGACGTTTGATTATCACAAAATTATTGCATGGTAGACTCACTGTAAATCCTTTTCCTGCGATAGATTCTTGATCTGCATTAACTTACAAGTGGTATGAGCCATTGCTCTATATTCTGCTTCAACACTTGATCGGGCTACCACATTCTGCTTCTTGCTCTTCCACGTGATTAGATTTCCTCCTACAAATGTGCAATATCTAGTCGTGGATTGTCTATTTGTTGAAGACCCAGCCCAGTCTGCATCAAATGCCCTGTGACCTAAAATGATCGTTCTATTTATACAAAATTTCCTGACCTGGTGCTCCTTTAAGATATCATAAAATTTAAATAACTACATCCATGTGAGGTACTCTCGTAGAGCACATAAATTGGCTCACCACACTCAAAACATAAGATATGGTCAAGTGATAGTTAATGAGATGAGTTTTCTAACCAGTCTTCTATACCTCTCTGGGTCTTCCACTGCATCTCCTTGAGCAGTTACAAGTTTGTGATTAGGATCCATCGGTGTATTGACTAGCATTGTACCAAGAAGATTGACTAGCATTGTACCAAGAAGACCGGCTTCCATGAGCAAATCCAGAAAATATTTCCGTTAAGACAGATTAATTCCTTCCTTGGATCTAGCTACTTCTATATTAAGAAAGCATCAAAAGATGACCCAAATCTTTTGTGAGGAAATGTTGTTGAAGGTATTCTTTAGCTCCTTAATTTCCCTATTGTCACTTCCCCTAAGCCCCTAACCAGCCCCTGCCTATTTCTCACTACACTCATGTTCTGATGTTGCGCGTCGCTTACAGGGAACGCCCTAGCATGGGTTTGGAATGTCATATTGTTCAGATTCATATGAAAGTAATGGCATAAGTTTGATACCAACCGCCAACTCCAACCTCCTTTATCTAGGCTGGGAACCGGCAATGAGAGTACAAAACTCCCACAGGCTTAATGTAATAAACTACTACATAGGTTGATTACAATCAGGCACTATCTAATTGTCTATTACATAGGTCGATAACAATCAATGAGTTTTTTTTTTCTTTTTAATTTACTTTATTTAATTTCATTTAGTAGTTAAAAGCTATGAAAAAGGCATGTTTATCGTGTGGACTTGAATCTGAATGTGGACATAGATATCAAGTCTGGACCTGATTCCAGAACTAAACCCCGTGCCAAATCCTAATTCCTGCTTGAGACTAGAGCCTATGGGATACCTGATATGATCTGAATTGGATCTGGTGTGTTGTCTATGGTAACCTGGACCTGAACTTGATTGGAAATTCTACTCCCTTTATTTGGTCTGGGTACAAGTGCACCAGTACCCAACACGCTGACAGCCTATGTACGGTGTATGCTGAGAAAATTGATCTGCTTGCTCTTCTCTGCTTATGTTGTCCTATCTAATGTCAAAATGGCATTTTCTTCAATTGGTTCAGATAATTGCTTGACATAACAGCATATGGAACTTCTGTATCATTATATTGAGTTGATGTGAATAGGAAGTCTTCACCATTGCTCCTCTAATTGGCTATTCTTTGTACTGTTTATGCAGCTTATTTGCTTGTCAGATTTGGAATTTGACTACATCAACCCATATGATTCATCATCTCGTATTAATTCTGTGGTCATGCCAGAGTTTCTGACTCAAGGAACACTATGTGCTATGTACCTCCTTACAGGGCACTGGTTTGTGTTTTTGATAACGGCACCCATAACTTACTATCATGTAAGATTGTAAGTATCACCACTTTAACATTCAACAAACAATTACAGAATTACTTCACCTGTCCTTTAGAAAAAAGTTTCAGCCCCCTAAATAATGTTTGCAATGCTCCTATTTTTTTCCCATTAGATCTCATTGTATGCTCAACAATTTCAATACCATCGCATGAGCCTCTGTAGGGTTGGATGGAAGTGCTTCCCTTGCATCATACTCAGTTGCAATAATACCTTGTTGATCTTGAATTTTGCATGGGTTATTGAGAATGGTATGGTCATCTGTTGAAGTTTACCTTCTGATAAAGTTTTATTGTTTGGCTGATTAACACTTTCTTTACAAAAGACATAATATCCTTGCATTGCATGCCTACATTGTTTTTTTTTTTTGAAAGATCACTGAAATTTCATTAGAAGAAAGAAAAACAAAACAGGAAAAGGCAAGAAAAAAGCAACAAAACAACGAACAAAGCCACCACCCAGCAAAAGAGACGGTCCGCTGAAAAGGTGGACCTTACAGCACTGAGAAAAGGAAAAAATCAAAATTTCTAAGACTAGCGTGAGATGCAGCCCACTCAACGAGCAAATGTTTAGCATAAGCTGTAATACTGTTCACCGGATGAGAGATGTTATCAAAGCATCTGCTGTTTCTTTCTGTCCAAATGGCCCACCAAATTGCAAGACTCGACATCCTCCATAGCCGCTTTAACTGCTTGCCCAGGCTGACCCCATACCAGGCATGGAGGAGGAGATCAACTGAGCCCGGATTACACCAGCTTATCCTGAAGCAATGCAGAAAATCTGCCCACACAGATGCTATGAACGGACAATGGAGAAGGAGGTGATCGATAGTTTCCTCGCCCTTCATGCAACACAAGCAGATGTTGACCATCAGCCTTCCCCTTTCTTTCAGATTATCAATCGTCAAAATTTTTTTGTGCCCCACGAGCCAGCCGAACACCAGAATTTTTGGGGAGGCCCCACATCTCCAGATAAGGGAAGACGGAGGAGAAAGCGTGGCAGGAGAGGAGGATAGCTTCTGATACAAGGATTTGACAGAGAACGCACTCGATTTATCCCATCTCCACTTGATACGATCAGTAGATGAAGGATCCAGCTTGATACTCTGAAGCTTTTGAAGAAGATCAACATAATCGGAGGCCTCCCAGTCTTGTAAGTGTCTTCTACAGATCACGTTCCAGACCGTCTCTTCACCAGATGTCATAACGCATCCATTGATGGTGATTTCATTGCTCGGGGCTAGCTAGAAAATAGAAGGATACTGATCTTTGAGGGGAGCATCTCCCAGCCAGGTGTCTTCCCAAAACCGAACTCGATCTCCCTTCCCTGGATCGAAAACAACTCCTTGAAGCACCTGCTTGCACATCGACAAAATACCCCTCTAAATAGCTGAGGCTTTGTAGGTAGAAGAGGGCTTAGACCACTAGCCCCCAAAGGAACTACCATATTTATGTTTGATCATCTGATTCCATAGGCTGTCACTCTCAGTCCCAAGTCTCCAAGTCCATTTTCCCAAAAGAGCGCCATTCATCGCCTTGAGGTCCCTTATGCCTACGCCCCCATTTTGAAAACTGCAGCACACTTGCTTCCACTTCACAAGATGATGTTTACTTTTATCGGACTTGCCGTTCCAGAAGAAATCCCGCCTCAGCTTATTGATCGACTTCAAAATACTAGGAGGGCATCTGAAGAGGGACATGAGGTGCACAGGCAGATTGGATAGGGCCGCCTTTATGAGAGTGAGCCGACCACCTCTCGAGAGAAAACGACACTTCTATTTGGTCAGATAGGATTCGATACGCTTTATTACCTTGTCCCACGCAGGTTTAGGGGGCGCCCCCGTACATAGAGGGAGGCCCATAAAGGAAGAAGGTAGGGAGGCCACAACGCAACCCATCTTTTGAGCATAATTTGACACCTCCTTGAGCTCTATATTGATATCGCATAATTTTGATTTGGCTAGATTAACTTTCAGACCCGACACCACCTCGAAGCAGTGAATGACAGAGTGTAAGTTATTCACCAGCGCGGATTTTGCCATGCAGAAAATAAGAGTATCGTCCGCGTATTGAATGTGGGAAATTGCCTTTGGCATGCCTTTTATTCTGATACCACTGATGAGACCTTCCTCTTCTCCTTTATTCAACATTCTGGAAAGGGCCTCTCCAATAATGAGGAACAAAGGTGGGGATAGAGGATCGCCCTGCCGCAGTCCACGCGAGCCTTTCAAGAAACCTTTGGGGGATCCGTTCAAAAGAATGGAAAAGTGAGGTGAACTAATACATTCCCCCATCCACTGTCTCCATTTTGCACCGAAACCCATCATTTTAAGCATGTACTGCAGAAAATCCCAATCGACATGATCGTAAGCCTTTTCGATGTCCAGTTTGCACATTAAAACTTTGGAGCCGACTTTGTGAGCGGAGTTCAAGCATTCATTAGCAATGAGGGCGCAGTCCAAAATCTGCCTACCTGGGATAAACGCACTCTGATTGCCCGATATGATCTTACCTATAACCATATTCAACCGAGAAGCAAGCACTTTAGCCAGGATTTTATAAGGGCTCCCAAGAAGACTAATGGGTCTATAGTCCTTAAGCGCAGCAGCTCTTGAAGCTTTCGGAATGAGCGCGATGAATGAAGCCCCCAGACCCTTCGACAGTTTACCTCTTTCATGAAACTCCCTCACAAAATCCATAAGATCTCCCTTAAGAATGTTCCAGAATACTTAAAAAAATAAATCGGGAAACCATTCGGGCCCAGGGCCTTGTCCCCACCAAGCGCCGCCACGACCTTCCACACTTCTTCCTCGCTGAAGGGGGCTTCCAGGTTGCTAGAGTCGGTATCAGATAAGCTTGGCATATGCAGATTGTCCAATCTAGGTCTGCCCCACTTCTCACCTTGAAATTGTGCTTTTAAATAGCGGATCACTTCTTCAGCAATTTGCTCCCTGTCTTCAATCTGGGTGCTGTCAACCACAATACTACTTATTTTGTTTCTTCTGGCATTCATACTGGCAATAGCGTGGGAATATTTTGTATTGCTGTCACCTTCCTGAATCCATCCAGACCGGGATTTTTGTTTCCAATTTATTTCATCTTCAAGAGCGCGAGCAGATAAGGCCTGAATAATCTGAATGCATCTAGACAGAAAATCAGGCAGCTTAGCACCTGCTTCAGCTTCAGCATTGAGCGCAGTAAGGCTTCCGAATTCAATTCCCTATTTCTGAATTCAGACTTCTTCCAAATCTTGAGTTTCTCTCTCAACATCTTCAACTTGCAGCCAAGCCCGTACCTAGCGAAACCTTCCACTAAGAAACTATCCCACTAGTCAGCCATCATTTGCGAGAAACCATCAGTTTTGGTCCATGATAACTCGAACTTAAAAGGTTTCGGGCCCCAATTTTGGTCATCTGACACGAGAAAAATCGGGCAGTGATCCGAAGTTGTTCTCGGGAGAGTTGTCTGGGACACTAACGGGAACTCTTCCAGCCATTCCGGGGAAATCAGAATTCTGTCCAACCTGGAAAAAATCGGGTCTGCTCTACCGTTCGTCCACATGAATCTGGCACCGAGTAGGGGAAGGTCTAGCAAATCTTGGTCATTGATCCAAGAGGAGAAAGCAAGCATTGAGGGGGATGTCCTGCGACCAAGAGATTTTTCTTCGACATACCTGACCATGTTGAAGTCTCCCACAAAACAGCATGGGCCCACAAATCTATGCCTGGACCTACCTAATTCTTCCAAGAAAACCTGCCAACAAGAGTCCTGCGTAGGGCCATAAACCGACGAGATGAGGCAGCAAAATGGAGACGCTTTATCTTGGAGGATAATCGACACCGAGTAAGTCCCAGGCCAATTATTAACCAACGACCATTGGGCTGATTTCCACACCACGAGGATGCCTCCCGCAGATCCAATCGCATCTAGCGTCACCCAGGATGCATCAGCCGCATTCCAGAGCGATCTTAAGAGCCGATTGTCAAATTTCTGAATCTTTGTTTCCTGGAAACAAATTACATCAGGGTTTCTCCTCCCACACGAGTCCTTGATGATTCTTCGCTTTTGAATTGAGCCCACTCCCCGCACATTCCATGAAGATCTTCATGTGATCACCGCACTGCCCCGAGATACCTGGGAGGTCGCCCTCGACTCGATATTGTCAACTGAGAGGTTTCTCAGCAAGCCTTCGAAGCTCCCTGTTATTGCAGGATTTAGACAAACGTCTTGTAGGGGTTCTCGACTCGGAGATAGGCCTCCCACGAGTTTCCACACAGTGGAATAGAGCAACAAAATCTTCCGGGCAGTCCCCGAAAGAAAGCCCTAAAGCCCTTCCCACGTGACTGACAGCCTTTCTCACCCATTCTTTCTAAGGGATTTATCAACGAGTTGCGCTCTAGCCCCGTGCTCGTCCATCTTCTCCTTAAAAGTGCCATCCTTTATTGGCGGCGAACCAGCGCACATTTGAAGCGGTTCCGCGTTGAGAATATCTTCCTCAATCCCATCTTGGAAGAAAGAAGATAGATCCTGGTCAGATAGAGCATCCCTAACAGTGAGGGAAGAAGACATCTTAGAAATTGGCGATGCGGGCCTGTCCGAATCCCATGAGGAATATTCAAACTCAGCTTCAGAAACCTCTGCCACTAGATGTTTCTCCTCACTTTCTTTCGATGTGTTGGGGACCCTTTACGTTTGAAGGCGCAAAGGGTTGGATTTAGAGACGGGGATGTATGGACCGGAACGAGGCACTGATTGAAGTTTAGGTCGGCTTGAGGGGATAGGTTGAGATTGAATGTAATCTGCCGAGTCTGACCGTCCATTCCCGAGTCTATCTCCAGGGCTGGATCTGAACCATTGGTTCTGCAACAGCTGTCGAAAAATTGCACGGGATAAACATCTGCGATGCCAGGTGTCCACTTCGGAATAGCATGCGATGCATTGGAGACTTCGGCCAGCCCCTGGTGACGCGGCGTAATCTCGGGAGGCCAAATGGATGATCCCGAGAGTCTCGAGCCCCGCACATAAACACGTGTCGATTTCGTAGGAGAGAAGTTGACAGTACTAATGCTAGACGTCTCCTCTCGCGTGAGCGACACACCTAAAGAAATGGAGTCGCGAGTCTCGCAAGGAGGTTCATGCGAGACAATCGCATATGTGTCACGCAGATCAGAGCAAACACCACCTGTTGCAATCGGAGGCCTTGCACATGGGAACGGGGACGCACGACTTTCGCTAGGAGGAGAAACTGCACGCGAAACCCGAGCAGCGTCCTCGGTTGGGACACGCGTCTGGCATCCGTGCAGATCACGCATACCAGAAGAATCTCGAAGCATGCCAGGAGAGAGAGAATTGTTCCGTGCTCTAGAGGAGTATGGAACAGGAGATTGCGCCGAAACCAAGCCCGCCGGAGGTGGAGGAGAAACTGTCTCCTTCAACTTCCAGAATTCTTCCCACCTAAGATGAAACTCTTCCTTCATCTCTCTTTGAATCGGCAGAACCACCACTCTACCTTCCACCATAACCTGCAGTTGAGATGGCAACGAATCGCCTTTTTTTCTTTTGATTTGAGCTCGGATTACCGCCATTTCCTCCCCCATCTTTGTCTTCGTATCTACCTGGATAAGAGTACCGAGCCTGTTGGCTGCTTCGATAAAAAATTCATCATACCATAGCTTGAGCGGGACCCCCCAGATGAGAACCCAGAATTCTTCCATCCCAAATATGGAATAATCGCTCCATTTTTTAACCTTCAATATCAGAGCATCAGAGTGGAGAGCTCTAACCATAGTGAGAAGCTCTGGGTTTATTCCCGGACAAACCTTAATCCACAAATCATGATATCCTATTGGCTTCATATAATAGTTCGCCAGACTCAAACCACAACACTTTGCAATCCACTGTCGGACCTGAGAAACTGAGGCATCATCCCGGGTAGTCACCACTACCGTATCCTGCAACTCCCTTTTTGAACGCTCTAGTCTATCGTTGCTAATACTGATGACCTGCTGATCAAGGGTGGTTATGACCTCGAAACCAATATGTGGACATTTCTCCGGAAAGGAGGAGAGATTGGTTTGCGGTCCAATGTGAGCGGTTTGAGACGAAGTTTCCCAGGAGTTTAGCAGTGCGTCCTTGAACGAAGTCCAGCCGAGATAGTGGGCAGCGGGAGTAATCCTGCGAGGCCCCTCCGAATTCCCTGATTTCTTGATTGATACCTTTCGCTCAATTGGAGCTTTCTTGGGATCCATCCTTTCTGGGCCGAATCTAGCCTTTTGAACTAGAATTGGTTTGCCACTGAAGCTTTGGCCATGTAGCATTTGAACTGCCCTACCCAACTCCGCCTTGAAGCTCATTCTTACAAGGGTGAAACCTCTGAAACGGGCTGATACCCTGTCTCCAAGTAGAACAACATCCATTACAGCCCCCGCCCGCCCGAAAAATCTCTCGAAGTTTAGCGGTAGCCACCCATCTGGGTAGCCTTTAACGAACAAAGTTGGGTATGAAGCTCTATTTTTGACCCTCCCGACCACGTCCCTGCCTTTCCCACCTTTCCTTTCTATGGTCTACAACTGATTGGGCTCGTCTTCCCGATCAAGCATTTCCCCCTCCTCCATAACCCCCTCTGCCACGTCTACCTCCATGCAGCACCCGCAGCTCCACAGAGCTTGCTATCGTCGCAGAGCTTCCTATCGTCGTAGATATTCCTATCGAAGCAGCTTCCTATCGTCGTAGATATTTCATTATGTTTTTTACTTTATAAAAGACAATAACTAGAATAATGCCATAACTAGAATTGCATGCCTACACTGTTGCTTGCATAGGTTGAAAAATAATGCCATAACATAGAATATTTCAAGGATTGTGGTTTTATCCACATGGAATTAAAGACATGGTAAAATTAGGATGTGAAAGGAACAAGAAAGTCGAAAGAAAGAAATTATGGGTCTCATGATAGCATTTTTAAGCACAGCAAATTTAGGTAATTACTGACATACACGCTTTCAGTGAAGACAAAATTAACTCTTAGGCCATGTTTGGAAACCATGGCTTCCATGCGAAACAATGGAAAAGGAAAAGGTTTTTCCTTTGATGTGACTATTTGTGATGTTTGGGTAACAAAGAAAGCATGGGCTCTACCAAGTAATCATTACACTTTTCCATAATTTGAATTCTTGGCACAAGAAACTAGGCGGGTGTTCTTAGAGGAATATGAGAATTCCAGTTTCTATCCAAACAAGAACTCAAAACCGGAATCCATGTTTCATTAGTTCTCATCGAATCATCATTGGATTCTACGTATCCAAACATGCCCTTAGGGGCTGTTTGGGGTGAGGGATTTGGGGCAAGGATTTGTGAAATCCATGGATTTTAATAACTTTTTTATTTTATTTTTGGATTTTCCAAATCCACACCTCCATAAAATCATGGATTTGGGTCGGGGCAAATCCAAATCACAAAAAAAAGAAAAGAGACTTGGCAAATCCTCAAAATGAGAGACTCCTTTGTCTCCTGCTCATTAGATGAGTTCGTAGTGATAGTGTAGTGTGTGTGAGTGATCTAGGGTTTAATCCCTGGTAGTGTTTCCTTTAAAAGAAAAAAGAAAAAAAAGAGAGACTCCAGTCCTTTAAAAGAAAAAAAAAGGTTATTTCCTTGCAGTAAGTGATCTACCAATGCTCCCAAATTTATAGATCTGTAGCTTGATTCCCAAACAGTGGATTTTGGAATTCACCAAATCCAAATCTAATGCGAATCCATGAATTTCACAAATTGATGAATTTACCAAATTCATGTTCTCATTTCCTTGATCCCAAATAGGGGCTCGGAGGAAAACAACTATAATATACAACTGTGCTTTTACGGTAAAATAGTGAAATTCCAGGGTTTTTTTTTAAAAAAAAAAAAAAAAAAAACACGCACACACACCCCACACACTCACGCTAGTGGAATTTCACCACCTGTGGGTACTCAAACCCTTGACCGGGAGTTGAAATTCCAGGTTAACTCCTGTGTAGAAAAAGTAAAATAAAATTCCAGCCCCCCAAACTGAGTAGCACCATTGGTTCATTGAAAGCTCGCAGGAGAGATCTTGTTGCCAACCACTAGATAACCCTTACTTCTTGGCAGACGATATGGGCTTTTTTTTTTTTTTTTTTTTTTTTTTTTAAATTTTTAAAAACTGATTATCTGGCCTTGACCTTTTCTTTGATGAACTGATGGTTGTTTGATTGGAGTCAATCACCTTTTTTCAAGGATTCAGCCATCCATTGTTCACCTGTTACTATCCATTGTTCACCTGTTACTTATTAATGTATCTGAGTGTTTTCCTAGCTGCCTCTAAATGACTTATTCCTAGCCTTTTCTTCTCTCTAGAGATCCGATGGGCAAAAAATGTGTCATCAATTAATGCAGGGGCATTTTCACACTGGGCTCGAGTGAGGTCGCCTGTGGGATGCAGGGGCACACTCGGGATGGGCGGGGCCCACGGGGGAGGTCTTGTGTTTGAGACTTCTTACCGGGGGTGATTAATACGCATTTCACACTGAGCTCGAGTGGGGTAGCCTGTGGGATGTGGGGACACACTCGGGGTGGGCGGCCCGTGTGAAGCGGTACCCATGTGATTTGGGGCCCACGAGGGGGGTTCGGCCGAAGCCCTAATCCATGAGATGTGGGGCCTAGGCTATGAGATAAATGGATTAATTCGCCATGCTTTAACAGTTCGAGCTTTTAGAGCAAGTGGTTAATTGTCCTGCATCACCTAACCTTACATACTCAAACCCTAACCCTAGATTCTCATATCCTTAACCCTAGAGAGACCAAATCAGCCCCTTTGAATTAGGCGTAAGCCTATGCTAAAGTGGAAGTTCTACCTTCCATCGACCCTTTGAAATTCATGTTTTATATGATTTAGTTTATTGTGGGATCGTGGTTTAGCTTGAAATCTGAAATTTATTATTTATTTATTTCTTACATTTGTGGTAGGTTAGTATATTTTATGCTTTGAATTGCTCTTTAATTCGTTTATAATTTCTTTGCATCATATTTAGCCTAGACCATTCGTCCTATATCATGGAGTCTTTAATACCAATTGGCCCCCCCAAAAAAAAACAGCCAAGGTTGCCCCAATGCGATCCCTAGTGATCCCACCGACACCTGCTGGCCTTGGGTTCCCAAAGGAGCAACAGTCAAAGTTTATCTTTTGTAATGCCAAGAGGGGGTTAGGACTAGGGTTTATCAGCCACCAAGATAATATTTCCCCTAGTTTGCGTCTATCAAAGCAAACGGAATGCAGCAAAATTCATTCGCTTTAGCCCACAGAAAAAAGGAGTCTGAATATCTTCCACACGGATGATATTTCACCACTAACCTTATCAATAAAAATCTGACTATTGCACTCCAACCAAATAGACCAAATCTCCACATGGGCCACATTGCACCACTGATTACACTTGACCACACCCTAAGCCCCGGTTGACCAACTCTCCAACAACTTAAAAAATGGATTCTGGGAAGATCCACTGCATGCCAAACTTGGATAGCACCAGCATTCCAAATTTTCTTTGCAACCATGCAATGAATAAAGAGGTGGCCTACTGATTTGCGCAACACATTGAGCGCCAGTTTGGGATTATCATGCCACGATTTCTTAGATGGTCAATTGTGAGAATTTTGTTGAGATATGCTGTCCATGTAAATGCTCTGACCTTCAGGAAGTTCTTAGTAGCCCAAATCCTAGAAAAAAGCTCCACAACACCACAGTCCCCCCTTGAGAGATCATGCCAGCGATCAAAGTGGGAAATTTCTGTCATGTTCATGAGACCAGATGTGTCTGTTAGCCCCTGCAATCGGCATATAATGTCATCAATAAGCTGCAAAAGGCTAGCATAACTCAACGATTTCTTGATCTCTCAGATTTCTGCGAAAAGACGGTTGCCATACTATCTGATCTCCCAACTGCTGAAAGAAACAATCAACCTTTGCCTGACAGCAATTATAACCTTTTGAGCTTTTCACAATGGGGAACCACCCCATGCCAGTAAATCTTCCCAAAATAGGACACTTGCTTCATTGCCAGTTCTAAAATCTAATCTGATTGGAACAAAACCCTGCTTCCCAAGGAACTGCTCACCAGATAAAAGAACCCAATCTTCTAGAGCCATATTGATTTTCCAGCCATTAGTTGAGGCACCGTGTTTAGCTGTGAGGATGGTTCTGAGAAGTGAAGGGTTCTAATCCCTCGAAGACCACCATTTAGCCCATAGAGATGGGTTGGCGGTTCTAGTATCTGTAAGTTTGTATTCTCCCATTGAAGAACAGTGAAAACAATTCAAATCTTCCACCATAAAGGCTCTTTTTTGTTCTCTTCCTTTGAGATTTACTTCTCACACCATGGCATCAGAGCCTATGGCTGTTCTCCTTTGTCTTCTTTGTGATTGGAAGACTACAGTAATCATACATCGCTAGATCATTGTGGGGCCCACTTCAGTAATTTGGAAGCTGGTATCAGGATTAACCTTCTATATTTTGGTTTTTACTCTTTTCTTATGACTTTGTTATGCCCTAGGTCACCCTTTCTGTTAGTTCTGTTATATGACACACTTTCTGTTAGATGCTAATTCCATCAACTTCTGCTCAAGTCGTGTGGCAGTTAAACTTCGTCTAGGATTTGTCTATGAACCCATTCTTCATATGTGAATTGTCAAATTTATGTTAATCCATGTCTATGACCTGCATTTGTTTTATGAATGATGCAGTCTTACTTTTCAGGCCAACACTTTTTTTGTCTGTAGAAAATGATTTTTCTCTTAGTTTATCTACTCTTTTTATGGGTTTCAGATATATGCAAAGGAAGCATTTAATAGATGTAACTGAGATATTTAGTTTACTTAATGGCGAGAAGAAGTTACGAATGATCAAGATTGGTTTCTATTTGGTTCTCTTCTTTATTGTTCTTTACAGGTTTGCTTTTTTCCCTCAACCTTATGTAACTTTTATCCTCATTCGTTCATCAGCTGTTAATGGGTCCTATCTAATTGAAGCCCATCCATTCTTCTATAAGAAAAGAACTTCCAGTCTGCACATGGACATGGAAATCTCATTACTTGCATAGGTTTTATGATGGAGATCATTTTACTGAAGTTCATTGCATAAATTTGTAATTTGTCACCACTTTCTTGAATTATAGTTCTCTATTCTGAATTTCTTGGCAAACATAACTTCTTGTTCTATCCTCATTATTTCAGCAATATCAACCGTTTTAAGATTGCATCACCGATTCACTGCAAGCTAATTTCTCAGCTCAGTATTGGTAAAATACATGGTATAGCTTGTCATACAGTGACAGATTAAAATAATGGGCCATATTATAATACACCTAAAGGATGTCCTCTAGGCGTTGCCTCAACAAAGAGGTGTTGGGTAGGACCACACGCATCGACATTCAATGTCAGGTGTACACCCTCCCAAGAAGCGCTCATGCTCAATGCCTGCAGTGCCTACTCTCTGTGCTCACCCATGCTCGATGCGTGAGTCCAACAGTTGACGACCCTAGCCCGGTGGCATTAGTGCATCGCAGGCCCAGGTTTCACAAAATGGCATGCATGTGTCTTCTTGCTGGCACATTTGTCGTCATGAAGCCCATGTGGAGCCCGAGTGAACAGGAATGCATACTGGCATCAGCAGGATACCCCCGTGTTGACTGGACACCAGGTGTTAAGCGCCTGACAATGGCTTCAAGTCAGTCATGCAGGTGTCAAAGCAACCCCTTGCCAGTTGTGGGAAATTTGCACAAGTGTCAGAGCTAGGCACCCCAAGTGTCGCCACGAGACTATGGCGTAGCCTTGGGTGCCATTGCCATCCAGTGCACGCCAAACCTGACCCTATACATACCGATGTGCTGAACTTTCTTGAAATTTGCACCCCACTCCCCCCACAAAACTTCTCCTCCAATTCCTTCTAGTTGAGCTTCTCGATCTGTCATTATGCCTCTAGAAGTAGAAAGAATTACAATCCACATTCCGCCTAAAATCCTAGGAATTCGTTGATAGTTGGAATATATTTGTAGACCGGGTCGGCTAAAAAATCCTGAGCATCCAGATGGTCCTCTAACTGCTCCCTTCTCTCCTTGGTGACCTCCCGAGATATGAGATGAGCCATGAGTTAATCCAAACAGTCACCTGCAGCCTTCTCCTTACCAAGAGGAGAGGTCTATGCCTGCTTGGGCTGCAATAGAAAACTATGAGCGTGCACGACACATTTGCAGCTCCGTTCCTCCCTAGAGAAGTGGATCATGGCCTTTGACCCCATTCAACCACTAATCTATGGTTCATACTGCAATCATGAGTTCGAAGTGCTGCGAATACTCAGCAATCTATGGTCTTCGTGCCCAACCAACCTCTGATCGATGGTTCATACTGCAATCACGAGTTCGAAGTGCTGCGAATTCTCACCAATCTATGATCTCCATTTCCAACTGACCTTTGATCGATGGTCTGTACCACGTTCAGGAGCTCCTAATCATCTACGTGTCTAGTTGACCTCTGAACCATGATCCTAAGCTCACATATGCTACACACGCATTGCACCTAGCACTTACCTCCCCTCGGTGGAAGTTATGGTCTTCTGAGTAACCTCTCAGCATTAGCATGGCATCCTCCTGCCAGGGTGTGACACGTTTCATATCTAAAGAAAAGGATTGCACGCAATGCATGCAATTTGAGCATCATCCAAGGCATCAATTGCCATAGGGCGTTGGGTGCCACCATCCACTCAACATCGACTTTGATTTAGGAGGTGGGACAGATACATTCCTCGCATGGTTGGACCAAATGGAAGTGGAAGTAATCTGTCAGATCTGGGCCTAGCCTGGTCAGGAGAAATTGGGCCGCAGGCGCGTCCGGTTCGAAGAAATTCAATCCGGATAGGGAGAAATTGCCGTTTGAAGCGCGAACCATAAATCGGCTATAACTTTTGATTTGGGTATTGTTATGGGATGCACGACCTATGAATTTAGAGTAGAATAGGCCATCCAGAGCCAACTGACCCACATAGTGGGTCGTGTCCATCCATTTTGCGAGGATACGTGCGCTTACAGCTCGAAAATGAGATTTTAAGAAAAATACTATTTTTAGTAATTTCGATTTTTGTATTATTTCCTTATTTTTAGGGTTTTAGATTTTCATTTTTTTAGAAATTACTTGTGACATGCTATAACTCTTCTAGTAAGGTTTATTTAGACTTTCTATTTTTGACAAATTAGGCTTTAGATGAGTTTTGCTATTTTGGGTAAATTTTGTTAGGGTTAGAATTTTGCTATTTTTGGTAATTACGAATTAGGATTTATTTTTTCTTTATTAGTGGTGTAATCGAGAGTATATTGACATTATTCAATAAAATTATTTGGAGTTTTTTCTCTCTTTTTTTTTTTTCTTTTTCTTATGGATTCAAGGTTTTGAATACTTGAGGACGAAGATCTTTCTATGCGGGCTACAATCTCATGGACGGTGCGCTAGGGAACAATCATATAACAACGATGACGTTTGATGCTTTTCGGCAGGAGAATCGACCGTTTGACGGAGGTCTTAGGCCAGATCCATGTTCGTGATGATGAGCGGTGTCAGGTTGGCGTTGGGGCTTGCAATCGTCATGTTCATGGTGCGATACCAGTGGCGAATTGCAGACCAACACCCGAAGATGGTGGATCTAGCAATGAAGAGATTGATGATATGATTCTCCAATAAGAAGAGTGAAGAGGTGCTTGGTTGGATCGGGATAGGGATTTCAGAATGAAGGTTGATCTCCCTAGCTTCAATGGTCAACTTCACATTGTAGACTTCCTTGATTAACCTTTTGAAGTTGAGCGATACTTCGATTACATGGAGATTCTTGAGGAGAAAAATGTCAAGCTTGTAGCCCACAAGTTGAAAGGTGGATTCTCGGCTTCGTGGGAACAACTCCAACTTACTCGAACCAAGTAGATGAAAGCACCAATCCGCATGTGGGAGTAGATGAAGTAATTGATGTGGACACAATATCTGCTGAGTGACTATGATATGGTATTGTTATAGTAATACTAGAATTGTCAGCAGGGTAGCCAATCTGTGAGGGATTACGTAGAGGAGTTCTATCACCAGTCCATGAGAAACGATCTGGTCGAGACTGAGTCACAACCGGTTGCCAAATTTGTCGGTGATTTACATATGGCGATCCAAGATCGGATCCAGATGCAACCTATTTGGACGATGAACGAAGCAATCAAGTTGGCCACCCGAGTTGAGATGCAACTGGAGCGTCCCAATACACGAAACTATGCTCTAAATAAGGAATCTGCTTTGAACCTTCACGGGATGCAACCCAATCCTGAGTGGGGGTCAACCTCCTCCAACCGCGAATTGAGATTCGGGGAGTGACCAAGTTAGACCTCAGAGAGCAACAATCACTCTTGCTAGTCCAGGTAGAATACTTAGCCCCTAGGTATGCCTCTATCAGACAAGTGCTGTTGATGTGGCCAACTTGGTCATCGATCTAATGTGTGTCCTAAGAGGTAGATGGCTAATCTGGCCATTAACGATGGGGGAGCAGAATATGTAGATGATGATCCAAAAATCGATGACGCTAAGCATGCCGAGGATGATGCAGAAGGAGGCGAGTAGATTCACGGAGATCACGATGAGTCTTTGATCGTGACAAAGTTGTCGTACACGTCGAAGAAGGAAGTAGATCCACAACGACACAACATCTTCCGAACGAGGTGCACCGTGAACAAAAAAGTCTGTGATCCGATCATATATGGCGAGAGTAGTGAGAATATTGTGTCGAAGACTATGATGGAAAAGCTGCAACTGAAGATAAAAGCACCCCTCTAGATACATGATTGGATGGATCAAGAAGGTCAACAAAACAAAAGTAACTAAACGATGTCTTATTCCCTTCTCCATTGGTAAATATTATAAGGACGAAGTAAGATGTGATGTAGTTGATATAAAAGCTTGTCACATGTTATTTGGTCGACCGTGACAGTACCGTATTAATGCCTAGCATAGAGGCCATGATAATATTTTTATTTTTGTTATAGATAGTATAAAAAATATGTTTGCCCCTGTGAGAATGGAGAACCAACCCAAGACTTCTAAAGTGGATGGACAATCTCCCTTAATTGTATTAGATTTCCTCAAAGAATCTAATGAGATGGGGGGAGATCAATGCATTAGTTGAAAATGAAAAGGAAGTAGAAATCCTAGAGAAGTTGAAACTAGTACTGCAGGAGTCCAGTAGGATTATGCTTGAAGAACTTCTCAATGAATTGCCCCTTTTGCGGGATATTGGTCTTTCTCAGATGGAATTCGCCTTCAACAACATGCAGAATCAATCCACCGACAAGTCCCCATTTGAGGTTGTGTATGTTTGTGTTCCCAAACATACACTCAACCTGGTTCCTTTGCCCAAGTTACCGGGTATTAGTATTGCTACAGAAAATATGGTGGACCGAATCATGATAGTGTATGTCGATGTCCAGAAGAAGTTACTGGAGTCTAACGTCAAGTACAAGGAAGATGCTAATAAACATTGGTGCCATAAGGTGTTTGAAGTGGATGATAACATGCTAGTTCACTTGTGCATTGAGAGGTTTCTGACTTTGACGTATAACAAGCCGAGGAATAGATACATTCCTACCATGGTCTAACGTGAAGTGGATGATAACATGCTAGTTCACGTGGCATAGATACATTCCTACCATGGTTGGACCAAAAGAAGGCCAAACGGAAGGGAAAGTAATCTGTCAGATCTGGGCCCAATCCTACGTACAACATGACGTACGTCCAATTGGAAGAAATTCAACCTGAATAGGGAGAAATTACCGTTTGAAGTGCGAACCAAAAATCAGCCGTAACTTTTGATCCGGGTATCGTTATGGGACACACGACCTATGAATTTTGATTGGAATAGGCCATTCGGGGCCAACCGACCCACATGGTGTGTCGCGTTCATCTGTTTCGTGAGAAAAACACATGCTTATATCTAAAAAACGGGATTTTAGGAAAAAAAAATATTATTTTTAGTAATTTTGATTTTTGTAGTATGTTTCCTCGGGCTGGATGGAGGTTGGCCCTCAAGTGTAAAGGCAAAAAGGAACTTGACTGCAAGACCCACCTGTTGAGCAGGGACGAAAGTCGGCCTTAGTGATCTGACGATGCCGAGTGGAAGGGCCGTCACTCGACGGATAAATATTTCCTTATTTTTATAGTTTTAAATTTTATCTTTTTAGAAATTGCTTGTAATCATGCTAGGACTCTTCTAATAAGGTTTATCTAGACTTTCTATTTTTGGCAAATTAGGCTTTAGACGAGTTTTACTATTTTGGGTAACTTTTGTTAGGATTATAATTTTGTTATTTTTGGTAATTACGAATTATGGTTTATTTTTTCTTTATTAGTGGTGTAATCGAGGGTATATAGATATTATTCAATAAAATCATTTGGAGCTCTAGTGGCTAAATAAGACTCGAATCACCTCAGCACACATGTATTACAATTCATGGCAATCTTTGAAATTTGGTTTTCCCTTTTAATCAAGGGTCCTCCCAAAATGAGGTGTAATGTGGAGCTTGTGGTGTGTCATGGCCTAGAATGTATTCAGTTCCCACGATTCAATAAACACCCAAGAAGAGAGAATTCTGAGACTGCTGCCTCCCTCCCTCACTGGTAATGCTTATTATAGTGGCTTCACAATCCTATTTATGCCAAAAGAAATATTTCAATCACAACAATTTGTGCACTTGCTTCTTTCATTTCTTTTAAAAGACGAATAATTTCTGGCTATGCTAAATTGTATTGACTCATCAACCTAACAACAGCATTCTTCTTTTTTCACGGTAATGAAATTGTCAGTTGATCCCTGTCAAAGTTTGAACACATTGATGTAGAGAGGTTTCATAACACTAAATATTCTCTCTCTCTCTTTCTCTCTCTCTCTCTCTCTCTCTCTCTGTATATATCTGTGTGTGGTTTTGTTGTAAGGAACCCTCACTCCTCCCCCATGCCATTCCAAGAAAGGCCCGATTGACCCAGGCATCACCATAATCAACCAAAGTAAATAATCCGAGGCGGGGCCTGAATACAACGATATAAATTTCATTTGTCTCGAAGGATTCTTCTGCCTGGGGGAGCAAGTTGCCAAGTGGAAAGATCTAAGTGAGGATCTACAAGATTTTTCTAATTTCCAGACCCATCCACGCTTGACATGCATGGAACTGGACTATCACTGCTAAGGAAACCCACCATCTCTTAAGTCTCTGTTGTCGAAGTTACTGCGGCAAAGAGCCCAAACCACTGCACAGCTCCTACTGTTGTACTGGCTATCATCATAGAGGCGATATATGTGGGTGATTTTAGCAGCTGAGCTCCTTATGCATGTGTGCATTCTCAACCATCTAACGTTGGGAAATGATCCTTCACTTGCTTGAGCTTGCTTCTTATGGGTGTTTTTTTCCCCAGGACTTGCCTGGTCTCTACAAGGGTCTTATGCTCATCTTCTAAAACTGAAAATTCTGTGCTTTTGAGTTTTGGTTCCACATATCTCAATTGGAGTGGATAATGGAATAACAGGAAAGCCGCTCTATGAAGTACTGTAGGTTTAAAATAATTGTCTGATTATTATTATTATTATTATTTGAAAAGTTGATTTTATCTGATTATGTGCTCATTGCTGCATAAATGGTTGGCTGCAGTTTGAATATTTTGAGGTTCGTGCCAGTTTTGCTACTTGCAATAGCAAGGCTTGCATGTGCTGCCTCTGTTTCCTTGTATATGTTGCTTACTGGTTGTCTTAAATACACCTCCCTCTCTCACGATTTATGTTTTGCAGGCTGGTGGCGACTGCCGTCATGTCACTTATTGATGACGATGATTCCCTGGAATCTAGGATGTTCTGAACCCCCCTCACTCAATTGTCAGCACGCCCTTGCCATTGTTCCCCGCCCGTGCTTTCTGCTTTTAGCTATGCTTGAAGCTTGATTGTTATACGTTTACATATATCGAAGTGTTCTTTTTGTTTAATAGTTAGTTATTGCTAAACTTCTAGTGTCGAAATTCATAGCGGATTTATAGCTTGCCATTCTGGTGACTCATCTTGGTTTTTGATCAAATTACCCATGCAATCCTTTTGGTTTGAAAAGCCACTGCGTTTGTTCAGTGGAACCGTGTTTGATTGGCAAGCAGCAGCTGCATCCACCACGCAAAGGGTTTGAAATGGGGGGCAGGCGGATTCCAGTGAAAGCATCTCTTGTACCAACCGTATCATGTATGGAATTTGTTTGTTATTTCTTCATCAGAAAAGTAAATATTTTTCTTCTTCTTCTCTCTCTCTCTATATATCTTTTCCTTTCCGCATTTACCTTGGGATCTTCAGATCTGGTTCGGCAAAAAAGGGTATAAATGGTTAACCATTCGAAATATAGGTGCAATTTCCATGAAAAATGCACTAAATGATATTTTGGGAATAGCATTGCGAGATTTTCAAAATATTGCCTTTTTGTCCTGTTGTATAACTCCAAAAAATTGAAAACGTTAGGAATTTGTGCACAGGTCACTGAAGCCTCTGATAGTCATTTGGGACACCTGATCATCAAATCCGACGGTTCATTCAAGAATATTATTGGGGGCAAGCCATGGTCCAAGAATCATGCCAAATGGATGATGGCATCCCCTTTAAATGGGGCCAATTTGTTACAACTGTCCGTAACAATGGGTCATACATAGATCACATTAAGTTGAGATGTATTGAATAGATGTTTGAAGATGATGACTGGACCTATTTTGTTTCTCTGCTCTGATGACGATGGTTATTGCAGCATGTGACTTGGGTCGGCCATGAACGTGCCCTTACGAATTAGATGAATCCAATCATTAGGCTGGGCTTACTCTTATAAGGAAATACCAAAGGTCTAAATTGACGGTACGTGCGTGGTCCACCTGGTAATTTGTCATTAGATACTAAGCAGGAGTGTGGCATGTGGAGAAAGGGAGAGAGATCCAGGGGAGGAAAGGGGCTTTCTATTTGATTTGGAATGATGGCCTGTGACCCCATGGTTCAGTGGTAGACTCACAAGAGTTTCAACATCAGGTCATGGGTTGGAGCACCCATTGTCGGCGACTTACGCCTGAAGGCACTTTGTGGGGCCCACTATGATGTATGTGTTTTATCAGTTTTCCAGTGCATGAGCCCAATAATGAGGCATATCCAAATCTCGGGTGGACCACACAATAGTGGTGAGTGAATTCCCACCATTAAAAACCTCTAGGGGGCCACAAAAGTTTTGGATGAAGCTGATATTTGTCTTTTCCCTTCATCCAGGTCTATTGACCAAATCAACAGGTTGGATGGCAAATAAACATTACAGTGGGCCTAAGAAAGTTTTAAATGGTGGGTGTTCAATCACAATTGTTTTCCTATGGTTCTCACCTTAGATTGGTTCTTTCTCATTTTTTGAGTTCATGTCCTATAATGATCTTGAAAAATGGGTGGACAGTGTGGATAAAACATATACATCATCACGGTGGGGGGCCACCGAGCACCGACCAGTAGCCACCTGGCAACTTTAAGGAATCCGCGTCCTGCAATCCAGGGGTGAAACAATTCATCTACTCGTACCATACCGCGATAAGGTGCCATTTTAGCTGTGCAACCCTCGTGAGAGGCCTTTGTGGAAAAATTCACGTCCGTTGCTTACTATTTGTGGGTGAAAACTGCACCATTTGACCCGTGACTCATTTTTAATTCCTATGTACCAGTCAGTGGTACACTCACAAGAGTTTCAACACGAGCTAATGGATTCGAGTACAGGTATGGTGAACTCTCACTGTAGTGTGTGTGGGTGTAAGTACGTAGTTTAAAAAAAAAAAACAAGAAAAAGAAAGAAAGAAAAAGTACCAGTCTATTTCAAATGTGTAAGAAAGAAAAAAGAAAAGAAAAGGAGTACTGGTCCATTTGAATTGTCTACCATGTCCTTTGAATATCAGAAGTTCTCCACAGTTGGGAAACTAATTTTAGGGGCAGAATTGTCCAAAACTGCTTGCATTATATACAGGAGTGCAAATGAATCTGGGTCACTGGACCCCACCCGAAAACTAGTCAGTATGGTGCAAATTTTAGATCAAAGGGCAGCTTGGGTCCAAAAGTTCGATCCGAAGAACTACGTAGGTGCGTGTGGGTCATCTCCAAATAAACCCAACCTGCTTTAACGTGGAAACATTTTTTAAATTGTCTCACTAGGGTGACTTGGGTCATATTAAAATGGATTTGACTCATATTCTAACTATTGTCAAAGTGCCTTTGATCTGTCCAGTGGAGTTCGGTCAACTAAACCTCCATGTAATGTTTTCGGTTGGATTCCAATCAACTGAGAGTCCTTGTGATGATTCCGGTCGACCGAAGGTCATGTAAAATTGATCGAATGGGATGTGTAAGTTCTGCGTAAGTGTGGGTTTTGTTTCTAATTTCATACGGAAGTCTATATAAGCATTTGTAATAAAAAAAAATTAGGGTCAATCAGTGTATTAATGTAGAGCGAGCTTACGCGATTTCTAGGATTTTTGCAAGGGAAAAGTTGGGATTTTTAAAAAAAAAAAAAAAAAAAGTTGTTCCATCTCTTGTAACTTTTTTATTATAATAGATCGTTTGTTATTTGGTGGCGTGGTTTTTTTCCACAAGGATTTTTCCAAATAAAATCTTTGTGTTTCTTTGCGATCACTTAATTTTTGTTTTTTTATTGAGTGTTTGATTTGTTCTAAGGTTGCTTTCTTGCATAACGTGTGGTGGTTGCGCACAACAAGTGATATCAGAGTGTAAACTTTATGTTGAGGTTTTAAATTGAATTTGGGACATGAGATTGAAGAGATCGAATGTGAAATTTTAGACGGAGAAGTTTACAAATAAAAACAACTTTGAATTATGAAGATTGAAGATGAAAACCTTCTAAATTCAACAAGGCGTATCGCAGACACACATTGACAAAGCGAAATGTCCCAAAATGATGAAAAAAGAGGATTTGGATGATCTTGATCAGATTACAATTAACGCAATTCAATTATGTTTGGTCGATGAAGTCCTCTATAATATTATCAATGAGACAACTACGTAGGCTTATTGGCAAGGTTGGAGAGCCTCTACATAACGAAGTCGCTCTTCAATGTCTTATATCTAAAGAGACAATTGTACACTCTGAAAATGACGGAAGTGTCAGATATCTTTGAACACATTACTACCTTCGACAAACTCGTTTTTAAACTAACAAGTGTGGAAGTGAAGATCGATGAAGAAGACAAAGCTATAATGTTGTTGACATCCATTAAAAAATTTCTATGAGAATCTGGTGGATACTATATACCATGGTAGTGATACTTTAGACCTTGATACTGTTATCCCTACTTTTTAATTAAAGTAGTAGAGAAAGAATAATGGTGGGGATTGTAATTCTTCATGGCACTGGTAGCAAAGAAAAGACCATCTGAATGAGAGAAGATGGACTTCGAATGCATTAAAGTCTCTCAATGTTATCAAATTGTCGTTGACAATCATGTTGATTTACAGATTTAAAACATTAGTTAACAATCCATCCAAGTAATTTTTCATTATTAGCAAATAGACAGTTGATCCCTCTGGGTTCCTGGTTTAGATCATGATAAACGTGTGCCATGTTATTATACATAAGCCCGAGGCACGAAACTGCATTTGCTCCAAAGTAGTGTATCAGCTACGCTTGTCGAAGAAAAAATTAGCATTGTAGATGAGTCCGTGGTATGCCTTTTCTTTTTTTTTTTTTCATTGCCCGAAAACTTATCTCACCGAAGTTGATTATTAGGGTACAGAGATAGGGATTTTGACGAAAATATCCCTGACTGTTAGGGTAAAGCAACTGAAAAAAGTAAGGATATTTTCATCTTTCTGGGTTCATCTGTACTAATAGAGCTCTACTTTGGTGATTAAGGTTTTTTTGGGTCAGAATGAAAAAAGGCGGGTAGTATGATGGGTCTAAACGGCGCAAAATCCTCTTATCGATCTGATGTCTGTATATTGTACATTGTACTTGTGTTTTCAGTTTGTACAAATCACCCCATAGTCCAGCGATCCAAGCCATTGAACTATTGGGACACACCTTTGGATGGATGCATCTCCAAAATTTGGTGAGATTGGCCTATCCTAACCGTCAGTCTTGTCCCTTTTCAGGTAAAATCTGGACCGTTGCTGTATTTCTTTTCGTAACCGGAGGCTACAAATTGAAAGGTCAAGAGTTTCCTGTGGAGGATTTTTTTATGGAATGGTCCACTTCGGTGGGTCCCAACAATTCAAGATCTTGATCATCAAACGCTGGGCTCCACCTCTATCCAACTAAAAACGCGAGTACCTGTGCATATTCTCGTGCCCAGGATCATATGGTATCTTACTCCTACCGACGTACACTGCCGTCACACGTGTCACCACGTAGCTCTATTATGATTGTGCTTTTCTGTTCGCATGATTGGCTCTGCACGTGGACGTCATGTTACGCCGACACTCGTTCGGTGGGAGTACGATATGGTGCTCGAGTGAACAAAAATGTAATTTTGTTCTGTCAAGAGCCAGCGGCCCTATCGATTGTGATCAGTTTCATCCAAACCGTTCATTTCGTGGATCCAATGGTAGGAGTGCCATGCCCTTGAAAAATCCCCTCAATTGGACCACCTGGACTCTCGGATTGGTGGCTAGAGAATGGACAGTTTAACCAACGTTTCATATTTGACGGGAAAAGGAAAATCAATCAAGGGTCTTAAGAGTAAAATTTTCCGATGGAGTATTGCTTGATGATGAAAAGATGGGCCACTGTAGAGTTTCTGGATGAATGGAAAAAAGTATTTAATTTGGTCTAGCATTGTATATTTCAAGCGTCATTGAGATAGACGATCCAAAGCGGGCTCGAGTCGTGTCAACAAGAATAACTTTCGGGATCTTAAATGGTGTTTGGATGTACCGTGCAAGATATTTCGCACCCGGTGATTCGTGTATTGTATTTTATTTCTCACAGCGAGGGCTGCAACTTGGATTTGAGTCAACCCGAACCCGATTGGCAGGTTGTCCGGGTCCTTTGGTTGGGTTTGGGTTGGAAAAAGCTATCCTATCATGAATTGAATCCGGATCCTCTTTTTTTCACAAGCATGAAAATATTCTTACTTACATCTAAGTCGTCACTAACATTGTGTACTAACAAAAAAATAAAATAAAATAACGTTGTCAGCATTGCTGCATTAAATGAAGTGTATGATGATGTGATCCAATTAGATTAGAATTGGTAGGATTTTCTGTTTGTAAGAAGTAAAAGATCCAAATTCAAATTGAATTTTGGTAGGCTAATCACATGCATTTTGTTAGGTTTGGTATAGGCGGGTAAGTTTGGAATTGACATATGTTGGTTCAAAATACAGGTTGATATTGACGTCAGATTGTCTTTAAGCTCAAATTAACCCCAACCCAACCCAACCCAACCCACCTAAGTTGCATCCACATTGTATGGTTAGCTTTAAATTGAAGATGAAGGCACATGAAATACACAGGACATTTGAATGTTGGCGTTTGTGTTAAAAATTAACACTGTGCATTTGATAGGTCCTCTTTAAGTTATGAGATATCCCAAAAATCAGCCATATATTGGATTCATGGTGGGCCGTATCATTTAAAACCATGTGAAGACATGTCTAAAACATATAAAAGCACTTTGTGGGCCTCCTGAGTTTTGGATGCGGCTGAAACTTGGTTTAACCCCTTATCCAAGTGGGACACACACAATGGATGGGCTGGATTTGTGAACCACATATTGGTGGGCCCAATAAATGATTATGAATCTTTTAATGGGAGGATAACTCCCTCTCAACTGTTATCGTATGTGGTGTGGCCCACCCAAGTCATGGATTGACTTGATTTTTAAGCCCAGTGCATCTGACTGATGGGGTAAATGTTTGACACACATCATAGTGGGGCAAACACAACTTGACCTCATGGGATGTTCCCATGAGATCGAGCTGTATAGGCCCCACCGTGATGTGTGTTGAATATCAACACCATGCATTTCACGGGTCCCTTTTAGGTCATGGGATATCTCAAAAATTAGTCGTATATGGGTTTTCAAACATGGCAGTCATACCAATGTAGTACATTTGGCACGTAACGTATGTATGCAGAGCATTTGTATTTTAGCATGCAACGTTTTGAAGAGCTCCTTTACTTAGCCACCCTTTTCAGCAAGTATATACTATCTGTTTTCAAGAATCGTATTTTGAGTACACGTGCGTGCTTAATTAATTTCCTCGGTTTGGCATGCAGTTATGGTTTGAACAATCTATATTCAGCTTGTCTTCATGAGCATGCAAGCAGCGTCTCACAAATTTATTTATTTATTTATTATTATTATTTTTAAATTTTAGGCTTGAAGAATGCTTGCTCGATGAACAAATGCTCAGCCACCTAGTAATCCGGACCATTGATCTTCTGGGCCTCACTGTCAATAAGAATTCCCAGATTGTAATTAGACCGTAAAAAACAATACAGGCTTCTTTTGTTAGTACAATCTGACCAGTGTCGTATATCTTTACCATCTATTTGCAGTCTGCAAATTCAGAGGTCAGGGTCATTCCAATATGGCTGAAATTTTTAGCAATGGTCGACCAACGGTGAGACCTAATAGGCCAATGGTCTGGATCATGCATGGCCCGTCCCACTTATATGAACTGAAAAACCAGAGCAGAATAATTCAGATGTGTCATCCATGCCAATACTTGAAAATTGTCAGGTGGCGTAGTTAATCCAATCCAAACTGTCCATCTAGTGGGTCCTGTTCGAAGATGGCCCACCCTAGAAAATCACAAGGACGGTCCTAACCATCAGCCTTTTCCTGTTGAATGCTAACGTGAACCAATTCATGTTTTACTACAAGGCCATTTTTCTTCTAGATAGGATAGCAAATTCCAAGCGATTTGCAACCATGGGCTAGCTATCCACTGATGGGACCCACTACATAATCAGCGTAGATGAACTTCCCTACTGCCGCGTGTCAGTTACTGGCCCATCTAACACCCCTTGCTGATCCAGCCCACCAAAAGGGCCATAATTCCTCTTCAATTATTGGAGAGAATAGAGGCTCTTTCCCTAACATCTGCAATCCACTGCCATCCATTTATCATTTCCTTCCTTTTGTTGTGACTTTTATGACATGGGTTCATGCATCATGCAAGGAGGAGATTACCTGCATCTGGACGCACGTCATTTTCGTGCCTCTATGTGTGTCCCACACACGTGGCACATGTGTATGATGATCTTGACCAAGCATCATGTGGGCACAGTAGTTAATTTGTCCCTAACTAAATTTAGCTAAGATTGAACTGTCTTAAATATCTAATAAATAAGCCTTTCATCACTTAATGGGAACCGTTGCTTATCTCTTGTCTTTTAGTGTTTATTTCTATGCCACCAATTCAAGGGCTAGAATCGTCCAAACATTGGGATCATGGCCCATTCAGCATTGGAAATATGAAATTGATGGTTTAGACGCCATTCATTTGTGCCACGTATGCAAAATGACATGAGGCCCGGAATCCGTGATCGCATGCAATATAGCTTTATGAATTTTCATGAAATGTGGAGTGACGTGCATCTCTGTACATAAGGACATCTCCATGTTCTTTTTGATAAGCTTGAAAAGGGTGTCCCACGTCGGATATTTAATGGCTTCAGATTTTGACACGTGGCATGCTTTCATGTGGGCAACGCGTAATCCTTAATGACGAGTTAGCCCAATGTCTCCTCAAACGTCCGCCCGGTCGCAATTTAGGGTCCCATTTTCCTCCGCATTACGTGGTTCATGGCACATGACATGTGCCGGAACTGGTAGACTCTATACTACACGTGTCAGGGTAATGTAATAATCGGAGCCGTCCATTTAGTGTCTTAACATGGACTGGTTATGATCCAAAAGTCATAGTTATTAGACAGTCCTAATATTTGACCCATTACCATTTTTTGTTTTCTACCGTTGCTTTGATGGTCACTGATCGGATGGACGGAATACTCCTATGTATGTGTACTTTGAACAGGTTTCCATCCACAGTGAAAGCAACTTGATGGACGGTCCTAAATGGTAAATCTCAATGCGACGTGTGCCTTGAAGAAATTGGCTCTACCCCTCGTAATTACCACTATGGGCAAACACAGGATCCTCGTACGTGTTAACTTGTGGTTTGTGGGAGCTCGGTGGTCCCTACCGTGCATGGACCACACCGCAGAAGTCGAACTGATTGGAGAGTTCAGTGTACTGACTGCGCTCCACCATCGCCCACAAACGGACGTTTGGAATAAAAAGGCCAATGGTTCACATCCAATGAACCAAAATCTGTAATAGGGTGGGCCAGCGTTCATTTATTTTGCACCATGGGCCATCCAAGGATGAGGGTCAGTAGATGAACGGTCTCCATCACCGAGAGTTACCCCCTCTATATAAAGTGGGAAGTTTGCAAATTCTACACGCGTATAGTCGTACCATTCACATGCAGGCCCACGCGCAAATATGAAACTAGTCTGTGAGAGCTGAGCTTCCCATGAGGTTTCCCAAAAATATCAGACAACTCATACTCTTCGAGGTTAAAGAATGTTCTGACCATTCAGTTGTTTCACCCATGGCTTGATTTTTACAACAGAATATCTAAACAGCAGAGCTCATCTAATCGAAAGCTCAGTTCTCACAAATGTGCCACATGACATCACATGCGTCTGTGCATTGACATGTGGTTCTCACACGTGTGTGAAGTTAAGCGTCTCCCCTCTTTCGGGAAATGCCACCATGAGGTTGACCTCACGGCAGCTTCTAACGAGATCAAGCTCTGTGTCTCCATTATAATGTTTGATGGACATCTACGCCCTGTATTTAGTATGTCTCCTCTAGGTTGTGGGATATGCTAAAAACAGCCGTATCTAAAACTCAAGTGATGCATGGGAGGACGTGAGGTCAAGCACGGTCTTCCTCGAGAGGATAATTGTTCTAAATCCACGGAACATCTCTGAACTCCTCACAGAGACTCCTCGAATCCATAAAGAAAGAACAAGGAAAATATAAAATAAAATTTATAAAATTTATTATTGATTGAAAAATAAAATAAATGAGTTCACAACCATTTAAATAGGGATATCAAGTAATAAGAGAGAAATCAGAATCAAACTATAAATAAAACTCCTAGAATTCACAGCTTTCTATAAATAGTAAACTTATTATTTATAGATGGTCGTGATGTCTACTAGTGTGCAAGGTTTTCGGCCAAAAATAGTAGGTGCCCTATTTGACTTCACCAATACGTCGGGCACAACTCCTAAAGCCCAATTGATGAAGAGTTATAATCAAACTAATTAAAACTTACTATTTATAGTAAAAATAGAATTAAAATAGGGAAACGACAATCAATCTAGTAGTATTTCACAAATCCGGCTTGCGTAACCCAGCATAGTGGGGTTAGGTAGCTAAAGTAGCTCACTCTACCCTAAAATCATGTATTTTACGCCTGATAACTCGTTCCGGATTGCGAAATACACCTGATTTACGATTTGACGGTCTAGATCACATTTGTCGTCAACCGGGCCTTTTCTGATCCATCTTGGCCATGAAACTGTCCAGCGACCCTCTCTACATCATCAGGTGGGCCATATCATTTGAAACCACAGGAACTTATGCCTAATCAATTTAAAAGTACTTGGTGGGGCCAACGTGGATTTTGGAATAGCCTAAAGCCATCCAAGTGGGATACATACAGTGGATGAGGTGGATCTCTAAACCACATCTCACTAAGCCTTATATACAACCAAGAAGGTTTCAATGTGTGGGCATCCTCTCTCCAGTATTGTCTATGGTGTGGTCCACCAAAGTTATAGATTTGACTGAATTTTAGGCTCATCCCTCACTCTGAAAGGGTGCATCTGATTAATGGGATGGATGTGTCTCATACATCATGGTGGGGCCCGAAAAGCTTGACCATATTGGAAGCTTCCCAAGAAATGGACCTCATAATATCTTTACCCATACAATTGTAGAGAGATGCGCACGCGCGTCCACCTACTAGTAGTCTTCATCAGTCCTCATCAGTCTTCAGTCATACAAAAACTAACATGTCAAGTAATTAAACTGGAAATAGATTTGAGCCATCAATTCATACAGTATAATGAGTGGTCTACCAATTGGGCCATAACCCAAAAGAACTTCACTAATATTGGATTAAGCCTACTTATCCCATCAATGAACTTTTTCCATGGACCGCTGTCCGTAAATTCTGTTGACCGTTCAAAATGGACTTTTGATTGGACAGTCAATGACATGGTTAATCCCCATGGCAAGAAAATGGAATGGGAAATGTTCATGGTTTCAACCATTTCTTAAAAAAGTTATAGTAAAAAAAAGGAAAAAGAAATCCTACAAAAAAGGTAGAAGAAAAAGTATCAGAGAGTGTGTGTAAATAAAACAATCCAGTGCTTTCAGGTGCATTGGGATAGTTGAATAATCCAATTGATTGATCTAGATTGTCTTTTAGATCCAATCATATTTCATAGGATAATACCATGCAAATATCATACCAATCTAATGATATTAACTATCTGATCAATGGCCCCTATATGGACGGCCAAGCTCATAATTTCTATAAATATAGATCTAATAAACAGTTAAGCCATTTGATTAATACTTCCCGGCCATCAATGATTGCTCATGATTCTAAAGAACCACTTTGTTTTGACAATCCTAACAATCTCATCCATGGATTGAGAAAAGGATGACTGAAAAAAATGATGCGGATGGATGATCTGATGTGATCAGTCTTACTTTTGGTTTGCCTGATAATATTTCATGTTATCTTTTTAAATATTTGGAATTTAAAGCTTTCTGGCAATTGTACCTTTTTCTTAAAAAAATAAAAGCTTTAAAAAGGAGTTTCAATTCCAAGATCTGATGATAGATAGGGTAAGGGTCCCACTTAGTTTTTGGCGTGTAGTACCTTCTCAACATGACTCACATCTATGCAATATCTGACTTTGGACCACCCATTTTGGTTAGCATGATCCCTAAAATTGTGAAAACTCCAAAGATTTCTTTCATGGCATGTGATTGTTTACTCCCTGTTTCACTCAAGTGGTCTCCCCGTCCTTTCTCTACCTATGGACTTGCCCACGAAGTATCGCATAATGGCTATGGGCGTACGTCTGACAACCATACATGTGTCATATGCATGTGAGATACGGACCATTCATCAAGTGGGCCCTACCTTGGAGTTTCTATGGCTTAAAAAATCACAGCGGTTCAATGACAGTGTAACCATCAGATTGACAGCCGACAATCACTAGAGGACAAAGGTCCACGTTTCATGGGGCAAAAGGACTTGATCAGAACATAGTTCAAAAACTTGAAAACTGGACTTGATCGATTCGGTGCCTAATCCGAAAGGGTTGACTCGAAGACTCTAATGACTCTTTAATTAACTCAACTCGATATTTAATAATTAAATTAATTTTAATTATAAGTGCATTTAATAGTGTTGATATGGAGTTCAAATATAAAAATAATAATAATGAAAGAATATTAACAGCTATATATAATACATGGTGTGATGGTGATGTTACCTTCTTTTGGGTTCAAATCTAGTCTTTACATTTTTCTAAATTTATTTTTTAGAGAGAGTACAACAGCTGTACCTTTGTTAATATAGTGAAAACTTTACAAAAATTTCCGGCGGATGCCACAAAAAGAAGGGCGTCATCTATTGTGTAGTTTTTAGTTTGAATAAGACATTAACCACTAATTAAGAAGCTGCAACGTGACAAGCATAATATTTTCACGTTGTATGGTGAATATATTGAAGACCACATTAATGAAATTTTTTTGGAGGACTTATGGTTTTTGGGTGATATCTGGATAAGGACTAGTAGCTAGGGCTATACAAGAGCAAAGTTAGCTCAATTAGCTCGCTTAACTCAACTTGAAAAAGCTTGATTCGACTCGGTTTGAAACTTAGTTTGATTCGAGTCGAGCTGATTTTTTGAGCTCAAAAAAATTTCTAACTGAGTTCGAGCTTGGCTGAGCTTGACTCAACTCGATCGAACTTGGCTTGAATCAGACTCGGATCGAACCAGTTCAATGACTCGGTTACTTTAGTATTGATGTTGCTCACCAATTGTTTGATGAAATGACCCAACCAAATGTCGACTGGTGGCAAGGAAGGTATGTATGTGAAACAAATACATTTTTTTTTCATGATTTTGATGTTGCATACGAGGTGTTTGATGAAATACCTGTAAAAATCGCTGCTGCCGTTTTACAAATAGTGACAATTTGAGATGCAGTCCATGTGTTTGTAAAAATGCTGTAGAGGTGAACTTGGCTCGATCTTGACTTGAATTGGCCTGACCTATTGACCGAACCAAGCCGAATTGGCCAGTCAGGCTCGAGGACCAAGCTGAGCCGAGTTCGAGCTGGGGTCTACAAGTGGCCGAGCTGAGTCAAGCTGTGCCAAGCTCGACTCAGTTTGACTCATGTACACCGCTACTAGTAACCGTTATGACTATGTTAATATCGGAGCACATTTAAGAGTCCATTATTATGATGTTGACATGTTAATTGTCACTTTATAGATGAGAATATGCGAGTTTGCCACATTAGTAAAGGTTATTCTCATGATGTCACTCGAGAGTTTATAAATAATAGATGAGAGTTCAAAGCAAAAGATCCCAATATCAATCTAAAACTCAACAATAAATTATCTATTAATTAATCCAATGCAACATTACTTATCCAATCATTCGGGATATTTATTGTCTCAACCGCTTATCAATGTATAATTCTTAGTCTCTAAGAGTAGCTCAATCCGTCCATGCTCTAACCTAGGCCGACTTAGTTGCACCAAGTAGCTGTAATTTTCTTCCATCTCCACTTGTATGCTGGATCTGAAGAAAGACCATAATCTTATGAATCGTCTACTTAACTCATATGATGGGTCGACAATAGCTTGTAACTTTCAGCATTATTTATTTCTTATTCATCAGTGTGCTACTCAGTCAAGCATTTCACTGCTCTTAGTTAGGTTAGTGATCCCATTTTATTAGCAAGTCTTATTTTTTTTACATTCATCTTTGATTTTTGTTTGACCATGCAATTCTTATACCTTCGAAAGTCTTTCAATTTTAAGGTAAAAAAGAACTCATTAAAAAAAGTCTCAACTTTTGTAAATTATTTGATTAGCGAAATGATAATTGGCTAAATAGACGTTTGGTATCTAAATCATTCCATCATGTGCTCCTCTATCTCCATGCCAGAGGTCAATAACATTTAGTTTATATAGGAGTACCCCAAATTAGTTTCGGCATGCAGCAAATTTCTTGGGCATAACATGTACTCGAATTTCAGACCGACACCTTACTTAAATCATACTATCCTCACAAAATATAAAAAATAAATAGGGATACTGAGCAGAGCGAAAGAAAAACGAAGCCAACTGCTTAGGTCATGTCCCACACAACTTCAGTGTTTTACCTACTGCGGACAACTGTTGCGCCGGGGAATTCCGGTCCGTGTTGGAACATAGTCCCAAATCTCATTATTGCTATGTTCGGAATCCTTCAAAAAATCTGGATTATCCAAAACTCATGCGGGTCACAGGGTTTGAACGCAGTGGCTTTTATGTTTTATAAATTTTCCAATAGCATGGCTCTACATTAGCTTTGTATAGAGATGATTAGGGCTCGTACCTGAAAATGATTAGACCTACCGATGGACTGAGTAGATGTCACATTCACAACATGATGGGTCTCACACCCCTTCAACTTTAGTTGAGGGAAATTCCGGTCCCAGGTTCATAACATAGCGACAAATCTCGTTATCTGAAAAATTGGAAATATCCAGGAATAATTTCAGTTTTGGCCGTTTTTTTACCAGCGTAGAATCTCACTGAAAATAAAAATATTTAAAAAATTGAGAATGTCCGGTCCGTCTAATTATTCCCACCAAGCGAAAAACTACTAACCTTTGACGTATGTGCCATCCAACCCGTCCAATCAGTTGGTCCGTAATGAGAATCATATTGTGCAAAAAAAAATTAGCTATTTCAACTCATCAAGTGGACCACACTTTAATTTTACTATTTATCAATGGCTACCGATTATATTTACCACATGGCCCACCTAATGAATAGATAGGCTTGATGGATATTTGCAGTAGGTAATCATCATGTGCATACGGCCAAAATTTTGGACGTCATATGCACTTAATAAGTTAGCAGAGATGGAGCATACAATAGAGATGAAAGCTTCTCTTTATTAATTCATTAACTTAATTTGAGAAGGTGACCACAAAGTGTGGTCCATCCAACCAACGGATACCCTGTAACCTGTTAAGTGCATGCATATGAGCTCGAAACTTCTCAGTAGATACCGTGATATTATCAAATATCGGCGAAATTTGAGCAACCCAATCCAAATTGTGGGGCCCACCAGTTGACGGACGGATCTCCCACTCCCAGTACCACTCACTACTTCCGTAATTGCCGAACTCCTTTTAGGAGGTGGGATTAAGAAGGGATTAGGTGGGGATGGGATTCTTATGGTCCTACGTCAATTCCACTCCATGTTTGGGGAGAATGGAAAAGTTTGGAATTACATTAAATGGAATTGCATTGGCTCCTGTGCTAATTTCACTCAATGTTAGTAAATTGTGTAGGCCTTACTATGATGTGTGGGCTATATCCACACCGTCCACCCATTTATTGAGATTATTTTAGAGCATGGATCAAAAAATCAGGTAAATCTAAAGCTCAAGTGGACCACACCAAAGAAAGCAACGGGATTGAATGCTTACCGTTGAAAACTTCTTTGGGGCCACATAAGTTTTGGATCTACCTTATTTTTAAGCTTATGCCATGAAATGAGGTTACAAAACAAATGAACAATTTAGATATAACAATTGTATATTATTTTCAGTAATTTCAAATGATGGTAGGTATGTTCATTCAATGTACTACGGTATTATCAATCATTTCTGTCCCGAAAAACGTATAAAACCGATGCTACCCTCCCGATTCCCAACGTAGAGTTTTTGATAGAGGGAGATGGATACCAGCAACAGTCCGTTGTTCCTTCCGCTCTCTTTCCTTCTGTTCGCCATTACTTGCACCGTTAACTCCTGCCCGCCGTCAGACCGGGCAGCCCTCCTCGCCTTCAAATCTGCCCTGACCGAGCCCTACCTCAATCTCTTCGCCTCCTGGTCAGGCCCCGACTGCTGCCACAACTGGTACGGCGTTAGCTGCGACCCCACCAATTCCCGTGTCGCCGATCTCAACCTCCGCGGCGAGTCCGAAGACCCCATCCTCCAGAAATCCGGCCGATCCGGCTTCATGTCCGGCCATATATCACCGTCCATCTGCCACCTCGACCGCCTCACCACCATCATCATTGCTGACTGGAAGAACATCTCCGGCCCCATCCCTCCCTGCATCTCCTCCCTCCCCCTCCTCCGCATCCTCGAACTCATCGGCAACCGACTCTCCGGCACCATACCCCCCGGCATCGGCAAGCTTAAACACCTCGCCGTCCTCAACCTCGCCGACAACCAGATCTCCGGCATCATCCCTCGCTCCATCGCCAACCTCGCCGCCCTCAAGCATCTCGACCTCAGGAACAACCGGATCTCCGGCCCGATCCCGCCCAACTTCGGCAACCTCAAGATGCTCAGCCGAGCGCTCCTTGGCCGCAATCTCGTCTCCGGCCAGATCCCCCCGTCGATTGCTGGCATGTACCGGCTCGCTGACCTCGACCTGTCGGTTAACCGGATCTCCGGATCTATCCCGGCGTGGATCGGTAGGATGCCAGTGCTGTCATCGCTGTACCTCGACCAGAATCTCATCTCCGGCCGGATTCCGGCGAGCTTGGTGGGGAGCCGGGGGCTGAGTATCCTAAACCTGAGCCGGAATGCGCTGGATGGGAGCATTCCGAACGTTTTCGGGCAACAATCTTACTTCATGGAGCTTGATCTGGCCTATAATAAGCTGACGGGCCCCGTCCCGAAATCTCTGACGACGTCGATGTACATCGGCCACCTGGATCTGAGTTACAACCATCTCTGCGGGCAAATTCCGGCAGGAGAGCCGTTCAATCATCTGGAAGCATCGTCCTTCTTCAGCAACGACTGCCTCTGCGGATCGCCGCTACCGAAATGCTGAGGTTTCGGTGTCGGATGATACCGAAAAGCGCAATTCAGATGTTTCTATGTAGGCGAAAAAAATGTGATTTTGTGTGGTTTCTCTACTCTAAACTTGCACTGATAATAATATACGGCGTTAAAAACAACCTTAATATTTAGCTTCTACACCGTTGCAAGGGAATCCCTGATCGCTTCGGACACAGCTTGTAATGAAATACGTAGAAAATAAAGCATGTAATCAAATGCACGTGATGTATAAATGTATAAATACGGAGGGGGAAATGGGAATATGAAATTAGTAAACGTGTTCTCATAGACTGTGGGGCTTGCACGACCTCTTTGATATGGTCCACACGTGTTAGTGACTTGGGCCATTCATTAGTTAGTGGATACTGCAAACATGCGTGTAGCGAAAACCATGCGGATCCAACATGAGCGCTTGCTATTCATTTTCATTGTACAACTTTAACTTGGCTCATCAGTATTAATTAATGAAATTTACCTGATCAACGGCCTAAATCTTTGACACGTGTCATAAAGTGAGAGGAGGCAAATATGGCATGTGAGTTATCGTGCGAGTCCTTGTATTCTGTCAAATATGTCTATTGCATAGTTACTAGTAACTAAAATAAGATGACATCATTTTAGATGGAGATCATTACCAAAACAGACTGATCTGATGATCTGAATGGTTGGGAATGTCCAACCAGTTCATTTTAATCTACAGTGGGGCCTTGATTTGTGCAGATTGAATGGACGTGCATATACTGACACGGCAATAATTTAATGAATGGTGTGGCAAAATTCACTGAAGTGTGGTTAACCTGGATTGTAATATAGAACAGTCGAGGGGTAGCAACGATTGACCCATGTACGGAGTTAATATTTGGGAATATTACTGCCCCTGGATGTTGATTGATGTCTTAAATCTCTCGATTAATAGGTGGGTCAATGATGGATTTGTTGCAATCAAGTGAACTTTCAATGTTATTAAAGTTGGATTGATATTATCGAATTATTGAATTAGTTGCTGGATACTTTGGATGTCCTTTTGGATGCAAAGGCTCCTCAATGCCATCCAAGGCGTGGTCCCACAACACTTGGCACTGTACGACAATCATGCTGCAGTTACAATGGTGGGGCCCATTGTAAATGGGTCATATCCACAAAATCATATTGATTGGAAAGTCCTTAATATACACACATTTTTAATTTGGACCATTTATTACCTTTTACTCTCCATTCCCCTTAAATCTGAGTTAAATGGAGATCCGTAGAAATGAATAAAGGACAATATCAATGTACATTTTTTATATTTCAGGTTGATTTTCATGAAAATGAACGTCACATCAGCAAAAGGTGTATTGTGTTATTGTAGAAATGCCCAAGAAATATTTTTGAGAGAAAAATAAGAAAACTACTTTTCTCAAGAAAAAAAGTGTAACATGAAACCGTATCGGTCCGCAGAAAACCAATCTATTTTCTAAGGAATCCTCTTTACCAAACAGCCCTTAATTCGCTAGTTACGGTCACGTTCCTGGCATAATTCTTGGGTTATGATCAATTTCTACTGGATCCCACTATTTTGGCGTTTCAGATTTGAAATACATTGTATGTTCGGAGTAAGCTACTCAGCGATGAATCCTGGTCGACGCCTAGACGCGGAGGAACACTCGAGCCAAGGATAAAGACAGCATGCTCGAGCTTTTAGTTTGCACGTGGTCATCTTCATGGTGGGGCAATCATACTAGCTGTAAAGGCTCATGCAGGGCTGGCTCGGACGCGGATTAGAGATCCAGGCCTACACTACCCTCAGCCGTGACGTGGTGAGATGTGACTGATGAAGATGTATGTTGTCAGAGATGGGGCCTTATTAGAGGTCTGTGGCCATCTCTCCCCCACGGATCATATCTCGCAGCCTCACCACTCTGTATTGAAAAGAAAATTACAATGGCTTGATCGAGCGTACGTAGCTGGTAGAATGGACTGTTTTGATTATCAGATCACCTACGCATGTGGGCTCTGTGGTGAGACACATGCTCCTGTTGCCACAGACAAGATATTGAGAGAACCCAAATGATATGATAGAGCCGGCTCTGTCATATGGTAGAAAATATGGTTAAAAGAGTCGGGACTCCAGTTGACTCATCCAGTCTTGATTTGAGTGTGAATTGCAGTAAATAGGTTCGAGTCGGGGTGAAACGTCCTGAGGCGGCCAAACCAGGGTGACTTGTCTGGATGAATTGTGGTTTTGAATAAGACTGGGTCCGATCCGTTGGACTCCTCCAAATCTTAAAACTATCTACTGTACGATTAGTGCAGGAGAGAGTGGGTCAACATTGTTTTGGAAATTTTGAAAACTAAAAATATATTTAAATAACTTTGATCAAAAGCAAGCTGAAGCACTTGTTAGATACGATTGTCTTTTGTCTTTGAAGCGTGATTTGAGTTTGTTGGTTGGTTGCTAATGAATTGCTTTCAAGATATGATAAACATTGTTTTTTTTTTTTTTTCAGCGTGCAACAATCACAAATAGACTACCTTAAGAACTTGATTAACACGGTTGATTTTCTAGCAAGAAACTGTGCGTAAAGGTTTGATCACTTTTGTGAGAGGTCTTTGGCCTTGAGTAGACCTCCGATGGAGGAGAAAATGAGTGATATGCGGTTATTGGTTCTAGTCTATGAGGAGATTTGTTATTTGCATTGTTTTTTTGATCCACCAATTTATATAGATGGAAAGAGTGGACTATTTGACTTGAAGCTATCGAAGTTTATAACATTGTAAAAATATTTTTAAATATTAACTCATTCATCTAAATTTTTCATTATTTTGAAATATTTTGAAAACACTATGTGAAAAAGGTTCACAATAATTTTTGTATTCATTTATTTTTTAACCAAAATATGAAATCTCAACAAGCATTAATTATTCACCTAATGGCGCTTTTATGGATAGCCTATGGTTAAAAATTAGCATCCTTATGATCCAAGCATCTAAATTCTGGCTCTCAAATGAACAGTGATTAGAGAGTAAGGAAGTAATATATAGCTAGAATTATCTGGTCTGTATGCTATTAGAACTATGGGCCATTTTAGGCAGAGCCCACTAAGTGAGCCATCTGATGGTCCGTCTACCTGACACATGGACGGTCGAGGGGGCTTTCCATCGCATCGTGATCATGATCTAGCCCAACCTTTCAATAACAGCACTGTTGGAGGTTTGTTAATTCCACACGCATGTAGAGTATGCAACTCTACATGCGGGGGTGCACGTTTCATAATATCATACATGTGTGAGATCTGGGCTTTCATTAGGTGAACCACATAATTTAGATCTTCTATCATAAAAATTGAACCGTTTCACTCCTCAGGTGGGCTGCAATATATCAAAACAAATAAATGTTTAGAAAAAATTTTCACTGGCCCACCTCAAGAGTCAAATTGTCTGATTTCATGCCAGAAATCATGCGTTATTGTAATAATATTAGTGGACAATGCATCATACCCTAGCGTAAGCCACGAATCACGGTATGTTATATCACATGTAATATCTGTTCCTGTTTGTGAAAATAAGATTGTTTATAGTACGGAACACAACCACTTGTACACGTCATAAATATACAAGCCTTACCAAGGACATGATGGATGGCACACAAACACAAACTCCGATTGGATAATCCTAACTCCACTCGATGAACATTTATTGGTGATACTAACACCATGGATTCCTTTTGAGTTAAACCATCCATGTGAGTTGTCACCAATCGATCGACAGTTGGGCTCGTTCCATTCGTTCAGTGTAATCTTTGTTGCATGACCAATCCAGAATGGCCCCCACAATTTCAGTGGTTCAGATTAAGCTAGATTCATGAAATACGTACAGTCGCGCCATGCATTTGTATGCATAGTTGTAAGATGCGCGAAATCATATAAACACGAATGGTTCAAAAAAATTTTCAAAAAAAAAAAGGAAGAAAAAAGAAGTCATGGTTCGTAGTCAAGATTTAGCGATTAGGAAAAGACAGAACTGTTCTTGTTTGAGGAGGTCTTGCGGGAACGGATTGGCTACTCCCCCTGCCACCAGCCAATGGCTGATGGTCGGTGCTCTGTGGACCCCACAATGATTTATATGTTTCATCCATGCCGTCCATCTATTTCTATAGATAATTTTATATTAAATACCAAAAATTAGATATATATATATATATCAATCTCAAGTGGACCACATTACAGGAAACAGTTTTGAATGAATGTCGACCATTAAACACTTTTTGGGGGCCACAAAAGTTTTGGATTAAGCCGATCTTAGTTTTTTATTTTCCCTTCATATGGGTCTGTATGACCTAATCAACAGATTGTGTGTCAAATAAACAGTACAGTAGGCCTTAGGAAGATTTTAATGGTAGATATCCAATCACTATTGTTTTCCTGTGGTGTGGTCCACTTGAGATATATATCCCTCATATTTTTTGGATCAAGCATTAAAATTATCTGTAAAAACTGATGAACGGAATGGATGAAACACTTACATCATGGTGGGGCCCACAGAGCACCGACGAAGTTTTGCTTGGTTTAATGAGGAATCCGGTTCCTGCGCAACGATGGTAAAAATAAAGCTTCTTCTGGCTACGTTGTGTGTGGGGCCCACCGTGATTTAGGGCCAACATCAGCTCCATCCGTTCGGTACGCAAAGTTCACCACCAATCTTAAAAATCGGCAGATCCAAAACATGGCAGGTCACACCATAGGCAGCAGTCGGGATAGGGATGCGCACTATTAAAACTCATGTTTGAGGCCCACCATGTAATGTGCTTTCCATCCATTCCATTCATGACGTGTGCCCCACGAATGAATGGACACTCCAAAGAACAGGCCATTAACAAACTCAGATGGGCTACAACATGGGGTTTTAGATATTTTAGTTAACAATTTATAAGTGGGGTCACCTGAATTTTGGATCTGCCTCGTATCTAGATCATGCGGTGAAATCAAAGCTGGTGGACGGAGTGCATGTCATGCACCCATTCACCACGGATCCGTGGTCCCACATCAACATTGTAAGATTACCTATATTCTACAAACATTGTAGAGGAACCAACCTCTAGTTTAATGTGAGAAACATGAGAGCACCTCTAGATTAATATGAAAAACATGAGGGTTATACAGTCACTTCTATCTTAATCAGCAGCAGAAAAGTTTCAAAGCCAAAGTAATTGTTTTCTGAATTTTTATGATGATATTGAGCAGGACTTGGATGACATCGAATCTATCATTGACGAACATATTAATTCACCGATTTAAGACATCAATCAAGCGCCTATCTTTGTCGGTCATACACGTGTGCACGTCATGGTTTGCGACTCCGTGCAATCCGCACACGTAATGGCCATCTTTGCACTTCACACAACGTATCATTGCCAATTCTGACATGTGGCCTGTGGGGCCATGGTTATCTAGCGAATGCTCATTAAACACGCGTGTAAAGCCCTGTGCATCTGCACGCGCGCGGGGACATTTGAATATGAAACACGTGTGTGAAATTATGTGTACTTTCCATAAGGTTGGAGATAATGTTTGGATCTTCTGCCGAAAAAATCAGACAATCTAACTCTTCAGGTGCAAACTTTCAGACCTGGAAAGAGTTCAAATGTTGGTAGTTGGATTTTCTACCTGGGAGTTCTTCAGGTCGCGCTCAACGAACGGTGGGACCGAACGGACAGATGATCTACGATCTGGATTACTGTTGGAAATGAAAACCCGTGTACAAGGTGAAAAGATCTGGGCCACCGATCATGAGATACGTGCGTCAGTGTATGCATTAATTTCTAATCTCTACGTGCATATAGTCCGCCTAGTGATCATCTGATCAGCAATGGGCGTTCATCACCCGCCTGACAATCTTAAGGTTCGGCGGTGGATCAAACCGTCCATCTAGTGGGTCCTATTAGTGGATGGTCCATGGTTGGAAATCAGACGGAACGGACTATCAATGGACCTTCAAATGGATCGTGGAATGAGCATTGCTAATGATCAACAATAAACAATAAAAACTAGTGGCTTGGATCCTTTTTAGCACAGTTTTCTCTAGTAGGCCAACTAAAGACAGGACCAATGAGATAGATGGTCTGAACCAACCATTCCACGCACGTGGATTGCGTGGTGACCCAGCCATCACTGACAATGGTGGTGACGGACATTGCCGGATTTATTGGCTCTTGCAGATCAGAGATCGAGATTAGGCCATGTGAAGCATGTTTGAAAGTTGCTAGTACCATCAAGCCCATCTTCGATAGAGGCATGTAAACCAATAGCATCCCTCCACATCAGGTTACTATATACATTGTCACCACACAATTTATATCCTTAAACCCCTTGTTACAGTCCTGTAGGACAATAATACCTGCTGGATCATATAAGGGAAGCAGATTGTATGGTGATCCATAACTAAGTAGGTCAGTGGTGTTAGGGCGGGGTAGGATTTGATTGAGCCACATGCTACTGTCTGAAATGAAGTTTTTGTAAGCATGTTTAAAAATTATTACCTTCACATGACTCAATCAAGTTACATCATGTTTCAACACCATTGAAACATTGTTTTCATGCAATTACGATTTCTACAATGTGATGTAACAGCCATGCGCATTACATTAATCTTATGTCCCGTTAAGCAAATGAGGATCAGATCTCATCTTAAACTCATCTGCTCTTTTTTGTTCGCTTGAGTACGTGGACGTCAAGACTCTTTGGCTGCTTTCTGAATTCATAAGCGCAGGAGTGGTTTATTCATGGCTGTTGTTTTATTAGGCAGATCCAGCGATCCTGTTTAAATGCAACTGGGCCATTCCTCTAAAAGGGCATTTAACTAAGTGCGTAGAGAGTTGTTAAAGAGTAAGACGTGACGACACCTCCCCAGCGTTTAGTCATTATGAAAAACAGGCAGCACTTGGATGCAGGCAAAGTTGTGTACCGGATAGATGGTCTTGGACTAGCTACTTCATTCCTTGTTTGCTGAACAGCTTGGAAGAGGAAATGAAAATGGCTTCTGGGATACGTGTCATGACGTGTAGGAAGCTTAATTGGATGCTGGTATATGGAGCAGTTAAGGTCCATGCATGCATGAACACTAATGGCACATTTAAGGCGCTTGATGAGTGATTGCGACACACGTGGGACATGTGAAGCTTTTGAATATGGATGTTTGTGTAGGTAGAATAAAAGACATTCCGTCCTTAAGTTATTCCATTTTTTTTGTAAAACTGATGTCTTTATCTCTCCTTATTCCGGTACACAAATGTGACAGACAAACCATGAACAATCTATTTACTTTAGCTTGCCCGGAATACAATCAAAATGGCCAAAAAGACTCTATTAACCGGATGACAACAGATCACTTTCGCATATAAAACGATAGCTACCTTCCAAGGATCCTCACATAAGAGAAAATTGCTGGGTGAACTCGGTCAAGTATACCTTTTAGCACTCTCTCACGCGTGGAAGAAGAGCATACTTTTATTTATTTATTTTTTTAACACACGCACACACACCCCAACACACGCGCCGTAGTGGGATTTCACCACCTATTACTCAGAACCCTGGACCAGGTGTTGAAACTCCTTAGTCTAACCTGGAAGAAGAGCATACCTGATATATATATATATATATATATGCGCTCTCTTACACGTGGAAGAGGCATACGTGAGAGATCCACGCCATTCATCCTTGTAATTGTTGGCCCCAAGAAACTAAGCCACTCTACAGATTGAGTACGTCACATGTGTGCAAAAGAAATGGATTGTTCATTGATGTTGACGTGTGGTCCATATTCCAACATATACATCTGGCGCCAGTTGAGTGGACGATAATCACATGGGCAGCACATGACTGTGTCTCGGATCAGGCCCATGTGTGCCACCCCCAACATACATTTAGCGGTGCACTAAAGGAGGGCTGGGAAAACGGAGATAGTTGGGCACACACATTGCCTTTACTGAGCTTCTTCCAGCTTGAGGTAGGATTTGATTGGATAGAAGCTGATATTAGAAATGGGATTGGGATTGCAACGCATGTTTCAAATTTCTTACACTAGCTTAATCTCCAATCAAATTCCACCATAAACAGGCAATACCCAATTCACTTCCCATATGATATTGTCTCACTAGCATACATTTATCTTAATACAAACCGTGTAAATGTAATGCATATTGTAGGTTGGGAATAATTCAAAAGTTACACCACAAGTGAATTCTTAACTGTCCATTTGGTAAGCCTGCAGATGGACGATTAAAATTAGCATCCTCACCTAATGAGAAAAATATCCAACGAAGGTTAAGATCATCCAATCTATCTAATTTTGGGGCTACGCCATTCTGAAGTGGGACATGATTCGGACAGTTTGGGTGGAGGTAAATGTAGCTACTTATACAGTGGCTGTGTCAAAGCGTACGAATGATCACACCCTGCCAAAATATCAATGTTTATAACATCCAACTCATCCAAAATGACAGTTTGGGGGCACACTGAGTTGTGTGAGTTGCTGTGTACCATCCAACTCATCCATTAATTATGTGAAGCAATGTAGCCCATGTTAGGCCAAGAGCCCACAATCCAGCCTGATCCATAACTCAAGTGGACCACACACAAGGAAATGTTCAGGGACATTGTGGATGGTGGCCACAGTAGAAACTTCTAGATGGAATTATGTGGGTTCATAGTGTTGGATATTGCCATCCAAGCCACTCATTGGATGCGCCTTACCTGGAAAAAAGGGTTCTCCGAAATGTAGGCCATTTCAAAATTTGGATCGGCCACACCATGCAAATATACAGGTCTTAAGTGTGATTGTACATTATTACCTAAGTTTTGTATGAGGACGATTCATGGTAAGTAGGGTAAACATGAGAGGCACACCAGATGCATGGTTTGGATTATAGTAACTCAGCTCCATAATTTCCTTATATGGTGCACTGAAGTTGAATGGGAGATGTGGCATAGTGGTCATGATCCAGGCCTTCCATCAAGTGTGTCCAATGATGGATGTAGTATTGACACGGACATACAGTCAGCAAATCTCATTGATTGGATGATATTACCTATCAAATTGGTGGGCCTTTGCCCATCCAATGCTAATCTTTTGTCACTACTATTCATATTTTCCATTTATGGTCACGATTAATGGTCAAGAAAGTAGGGTGGGTGAGATCTTTTTATTGTGGACATATCATGGTGGGCCATGTTGGGGAATCGTGGAAGCAAATCCCAAATTCAGATTGAACAATTATAGAGAGATAAATGTAAACAATCACCACAAAGAACATGCGAACTTATGTGAAAAAATTATTGCAAAAAAAAAAAAAACCACTGTCACAGGCCGACAACCACCCTAAACAAAATGAATTACAAGAGATAAATAAACTTATGAATCTAAAAACCACAAAATTCCTTTACAAACCCCTAACTTTGCTCTCCCTTACATTGAAAAACAAACCTTGCACGTTCTTTAAATCCCCAACGTGCCACGCCCAATGAAAAATTCAAATGAACAACCATTTTGAAGCATGTTGAATTTGGTGGGAACTCATAAGCATTTCTAGCGTGGTGCCATAGTTAGCAATATATACTTTGTTTAAACCCCACATCCTGAATTAAAAGCTTACATAACAGGTCAAAAGTATAAAACCCTGTATCTTTTAGAAGAAAGGTAAAAAAAAAGAAAGAAATTATTTTATTTAAAAAATTGAGGCTAAAGGCCTACTTTCTTGTAGTGGTGGCTGCCATGCATGGATAGATTTGCGTAGGAGATTAAAAAAATTAGCAAATGTTTGTTGAAAATTTTACAAAATAACAACTAAATTAGTATGGAATTTATATTTTGGTACCTTTTTCAATAAGGTCTTTAAAAAGCTACTTTGTTAATGGATATAATTATCATTCCACTATCTTTGTTAGGTTTCTCTAACTTCGGTTGGGTGGGCATGCTAGCAAATGGGTTGGCTACTTGGGTGGGCCCCACAGTAATGTTTATGTACAATTAATCCACCTCAACCGCTGGGTGTATAACCTTATGTTAGGTGAAGGGCCCAAAGGTCATCCTATTCATGATTCACGTAGACTACGTGATTGAAAACGGTGTACAAGGCAATGATCACCCTTGAAACGGTTTCCCTTAATATGGTCCACTTGAATCAAAGATAGCCTGACTTTTAGGGCCCATGCATAAATTTTGGTGTCACATCTAATGGTTGGAGTTGATTTTATATAGTTATCATGGTGGGGCACCCTGTGAAAATTAAAGGTTCACGTCTCTCTCTTAGTTTTCTTTGGAGTGGCTCACTTGAGTTATAAGTCAATCTGCTGTTTTAGCTTTGGGCCTAAATTGGGAGTACGCATATATAATGGCCAGAGTGGATTTTTTGCATGCACATCATGGTGGGCCTCACAAAAAATAAATCCAAACGTCCATTTACAACTGTAAAGAGATTATTTAGAAAAAAGGGAATTAAATGGGACACTACTCTTTATTTTGATGGGCCCATTGTAATGTTTATGTAAGATCCATGCTGATTATTAGATATTCAGTCCCATATTAGGCTCAAAGATAAAAAAATTTAGGTTGACTTATGATTCTAGTGGGCTACACCAAATAAAAAAGTTGAGAGAGAAGACCACTATTGATTTTTACAGGGCTCATTGTGATACTCATATGAAATCCGCTCCAACCATTAGATTTTACACAAATTAGATGAAGCTGATTTTTGGGTTCTTTACCTAACATCACACCGGTGGTTGCAGTGGATTTTACATAAATATGACAGTGAGGTCCACCCAGGCCAAATACCCATTTGTTGACAAAATTGCTGTGAGGGAAGGTAGTGGATAATTATATAGACTAGTGAGGTAGCTTTAAAAAAAGGTATTGGATTGTGAAATCTATATTCATCAGGCTTTTTTTTTTTTGGTAAATTTCCTTTATTTTTTTAAAAATTACTTAAAAATGATATATTTTGAAAGAGGCAACTAGAATAGTATTAACCCACCAATTGATTACCTATGTATATTGATGTAGAGCGGGTTGCGGACAGTTACATGTCAAAGATGGATTAGAAAAGGCTAGGTCGACGACAGAAGTGATTCAGACCATCGGACCTTAAATTGGGCATATCTCGCAATCCGGAATAAGTTATCTGATGTAAAATATATGATTTTGGGGTAGAACGAGCTACTTTAGCCAACCAACCCTGTTATGCCGGGTTACCCAACCTGAATTTGTGAAATACTACTAGATCGATGGTCGTTTCCCTATTTTAATTTCGTTTTTACTATAAATAGTAAGTTTTAGTTTGATTATAACTCTTCATCCGTTAGGCTTTAGGAGTTGTGTCTAACGTGAAAAGAGCTTAGAAAAATTAGGAGAACAGTTTGGTGAAGCCAAATAGGACACTTACTATTTTTGGCCGAAAACCTTGCGCACTAGTAGACATCACGACTGTCTATAAATAGCAAGTTTACTATTTATAGTAAGTCGCGAATTCTAGGAGTTTTAGTTGTAGTTTGATTCTGATTTCTTTCCCATTGCTTGGTACCCCTATATAAAGGGATATGAACTCATTTTTATTCCTTCATTAATCAATTTCGAATTTATTATAATTTATTTCTATTTTCTACTTTCTTTCCTCGTGGATTCGAGAAGTCTCTGTGAGGAGTCCAGAGAAGTTTCGTGGATTCGGAATAGTTATCCTCTTGAGGAAGACGGTGCTTGATCTCATGTCCTTCCTTGCGTCAATTTGGTATCAAAGCGAGGTTTTTCCTCGGATAGATAGCTTCTAACGACGAGTCGGGCAACAATCCCATGGGCGGTGCTCCAGGAAATTTACCTTTAATGGCGATAGCTTTCGAAGCAACGCAATAAGAGAATTGGCAAGCCATGCAAGGGCCGTAGGCTTCCATGACCGCATAACGGATCTCTTGGTGGAAACCCTAGGATAACTCTGTGTTCCTGGTAGTAATCCTCCATCGCCAATTGCTGAAACTTATAATCGCCCTAATCGCAGGATAGTACCGGAAGTGCATCCAAGGGTCATTCCTGAGGAAGGGGGCTTCAGTGAGGAGGAGATCGAAGACATAATCTTCTAACACCTAAGACAAGGCGGCGATCGAGTAAATCGAACAGATTGAGAATTTAAGATGCGGGTTGATATTCCTAACTTAAATAGCCAACTACACATTGAGGATTTCCTCGATTGACTTTCTAAAGTTGAGCGATTTTTCGACTATATGGACATCCCTAAAGCAAAGAAGGTCAAGCTTGTCGCCTACAAGTTGAAAGGAGGAGCTTTAGCTTGGTGGGAACAACTGCAACTCGCACGAACCAAATAGATAAAAACATCAATCTGCATATGGTAACGGATGAAGCAGCTACTACGTGTCCGATTCTTCCGTAGCGATTACGATCAGGTATTATTCCAATAATACTAAAATTGTCGACAAGGTAGTCGGTTGGTAAGGGAATACATAAAAAAATTTTACCGCCTGGCGGCGCATAACGATTTGGTTGATACTGAATGGCAACAAGTCGCCCAATTCAACGATGGATTGCATATAGCGATCCAGGATCGGGTCCAGATGCAGTCCGTCTGGACAATGAATGATGCGATCGAGTTAGGTACTTGGGTAGAAGCGTAACTTGAACGTCTTAACACACGGACCTATCCTACCGCAAGGATCACTGCGGTAGGTCCACCTTAGGGAGCTCCATAGCATAAGGGGAAGGAGCCCGTATGAGCATGCACTCAACCTTTTACGTTTGAGAGCCAAGATCAGGAAAGCGGGTAAGCTAGACCCCAAAGGGGCGTATTGATTGCTACTGGTTTAAGTAGAATCTCGAACCCCTATGCTCGACTAAGGCCCGACAACTGCTATCGTTGTGGCCAACTGGGCCACCTATCAAATATTTGTCCTCAGCGAAAAGTGATGAACCTGGCCATTAGTAATGGTAGTGCTGATAACGCCTATGAAGATCCAGATGTTGAAGAATAAGAGCATACCATCGAGAACGAGGTAGATGATTCAAGTTGGGTTCAGAAAGATCGCGGCGAGTCACTGTCGTGAGGCGGCTATTATATGCGCCAATAAAAGAAGTGCATCTACAACGACATAACATCTTCCGCACTAGGTGTACTGTGAATCGAAAGATTTATGACATGATTATTGACAATGGAAGCAACGAGAACATCATCTCCAGGGTCATGGTGGAAAAATTGAATTGAACACAGAGCGTCATCCCTCCCCATATACAATCGGTTGGATCAAGAAGGTCAGCGCAACAAAGGTAACTAAACGGTGCACCATATCCTTATCAATTGGCAAACATTATAAGGATGTAGTATGCGATGTGGTTGACATGGAAGCATGTCACATACTACTTGGTCGATCCTGACAATCTGACCGTGATGCCACTCATAAAGGGCGAGATAACATATATATCTTTATGAAGGATGGCCGGAAGACCATAGCGGCCCTTATGGATCCAAAGGGACCACCTGAAACTTCTAAAGTGGAGGGCCGTTTTCTCTTAACCATACGGGACTTCGTGGAAGAATCCAAAGAAACAGGACATGATTATACATTAATTGTAAAAGGGAAAGAACTCGAGCCTACCATCATCCTTGAAAGACTAAGTCCCTTGTTATATGAATTTAAAGAAATCTGGCCCGATGACCTTCCCAATGGGTTACCCCCCATGCGGGATATCCAACACCAAATCGACTTTATCCTCGGGTCTAGTTTACCCAATCGTCCTCATTATCAAATGAGTCCGAATGAGTGCGAGATTCTGAAAGGGCAAGTGGAGGAGCTGATCCGTAAGGGTCTTATTCGAGAAAGCATGAGCCCATGTATTGTACTAGCTCTATTAACTCCAAAGAAAGATGGGAGTTGGCGCATGTGTGTCGACAGCCGGTCCATCAACAAAATCATCATAAAATACAGATTTCCTATGCCACGATTAGATGATATGTTGGACATGTTAGAGGGTGTAAAAATATTCTCTAAATTGGACCTAAGGAGCGGTTACCATCAAATTAGAATACGGCCGGGTGATGATCAGTGGAAAATGACCTTTAAGACCAAGGAAGGATTGTACGAATGGATGGTCATGCCCTTCGGTCTTTCGAATGTGCCTAGCACATTCATGAAATTGATGAACCAAGTTCTGAAACCTTTCATTGGGCAATTCATTGTGGTTTATTTTGATGATATTTTGATATATAATGAAGACAAAACCACCCATATGGAGCATGTCAAGAAGGTCTTTCAAGTGCTCACTGAAAATAAACTGTATCTCAATTAAAAAAAGTGCAGCTTCATAACTGATAGCCTATTATTTCTGAGTTTTGTTATAACATCCACGGGCATTCGTGTGGATGAGGAAAAGGTGAAGGTAATCAAAGAATGGCCGGTTCCCACAAATATTCATAAAGTGTGAAGTTTTCATAGACCGGCGACATTCTATCGTCGGTTCATGAAAATTTTCAGTATCATTGTGTCACAAATCACAGATTGCATGAAAAAATGGCAGTTTTAGTGGACTAATGAAGCTGACAGGAGTTTTGTCGAAATTAAGCACAGATTATCCACAACCCCAGTTCTTGTACTCTTAACTTCAACGAACTGTTTGAAGTCGAATGTGATGCCTCAGATGTCAGGGTTAGGGGAGTTTTGTCTCAAGAAGGTAGGCCAGTAGCATTCTATAGTGAGAAACTTAGTGATGCATGCAAGAAGTGGTCTACATATGAGATCGAGTTGTATGCGGTGGTCCAGGCAATACGACACTAGCGACATTATTTGATTCAAAGGGAATTCATACTTTACACGGACCATCAAGCTCTCAAATTCATTAATAGCCAAGCTAACATTAACCGTGTGCATGCTAGATGATCTCATTTTTGCAGGAATTCACGTTCATGCTAAAACATAAGTTAGGACAATAGAACAAGGTAGTCGATATGTTGAGTCGCCATGCAACTCTGTTAGTCACTATAAGCAATGAGGTTGTCGGGTTCACGCACCTCAAAGACATATGCCGATGACAACGACTTTAAGGATGCATGAGTTATATGTCAAGAAGGTCACCCCAGCGACTTACATATGTAAGAGGGGTTCCTTTTCAAGGAAAATCGATTGTGCATCCCCAACAATTCGCTAAGGAAACAGATAATCCAATAACTACATGGAGGTAGCCTTAGTGGACACCTTGGGCGAGACAAGATGCGAGCTCTTGTGGAAGAACGGTATTACTGGCCACAATTGGTACGTGATGTAGAAAAAACAGTCCAACGTTGTTATATTCGTTAGACCTCGAAGGGACAATCTCATAATACGGGCTTTTATACCCCGTTACCTGTGCCTAACAGCCCTTAGGAGGATTTATCTATTGACTTCGTGCTTGGTATTCCACGAACACAACGCGGCATGGATTCAGTGTTCATGATTGTACATCGTTTCTTTAAGATGGCGCACTTTATTCCATGCAAGAAAACTCTCGATGCAACACACGTGGCGAATCTATTCTTTAGAAAAATTGTGCGACTACACGGGGTTTCAAAGACTATTACTTCTGATCGTAACATGAAGTTCATAAGCCACTTTTGGCGGACTTTGTGGACTTGATTCGATACACGATTTCAGTTCAGTAGCGCTTACCACCCACAGACTGACGGGTAAACCGAGGTTGTGAATCGCAAGTTGGGAAACCTCCTTCGATGTATTTCAGAAGAAAAATAGAAGCAGTGAGCTTTGGTCTTATCTCAAGTGGAGTTTGCATTCAATAACATAGTGAACCGCTCAACAGGAAAATTCCCGTTCTAGGTTATTTACGGACGAGTACCTCGCTACACATTAGACTTTGTCCCTCTGCCCATGCTCTCAGGCATGAGCATTGCAGTAGAATATATGGCAGACAGGATCATGGACATTCATGCAGAGGTACAGACCAAGCTACATGCCTCGAACGAAAAGTATAAGGAGCAAGTTGACAAGCATTGACAACAAAAGGTATTTGAGGTGGGCGACCAAGTAATGCTCTATCTGCGCAAAGAAATATTTTTGACCGGAACATATAACAAGTTGAAGAATAAAAATATTGGACCGGTACTAATCATCCGAAAGATCAATGACAACACTTATGTTGTTGATCTTCCAGATGACATGGCGATCTCAGGACTTTCAACGTCGCGGACCTGACCGAGTATTATGAACCAGAGCAAGACGAGAATTCGAGAATGAGTTCTTTTGAGGTAGAGGAGACTGATATAGAGCGGGTTGCGGATAGTTACATGACGAAGATGGATCAGAAAAGGCTCAGTCGACGACATAAGTGATCCAGACCATTGGACTTTAAATTGGGCGTATCTCGCAATCCGAAATGAGTTATCTGACATAAAATATATGATTTTGGGGTAGAATGAGCTACTTTAGCCAACCAACCCTGATGCCGGGATGCCCAAGCCGAATTTGCGAAATACCACCAGATTGACGGTCGTTTTCCTATTTTAATTTTGTTTTTACTATAAATAGTAAGTTTTAGTTTGATTATAACTCTTCATCCGTTGGGCTTTAGGAGTTGAGTCCAACGTGAAAAGAGCTCAGACAAGTTACGAGAACGGTTTGGTGAAGCCAAATAGGACACTTACTTTTGGCTGAAAACCTTGTGCACTAGCAGACGTCACGACCGTCTCTAAATAGTAAGTTTACTATTTATAGTAAGTCACGAATTCTAGAAGTTTTAGTTGTAGTTTGATTCTGATTTCTTTCCCATTGCTTGGTACCCCTATTTAAAGGGTTGTGAACTCGTTTTTATTCATTCATTAATCAATTTCGAATTTATTAGAATTTATTTCTATTTTCTACTCTCTTTCCTTGTGGAATCGAGAAGTCTTTGTGAGGAGTCCAGAGAAATTCCGTGGATTCAGAATAGTTATCCTCTTGAGGAAGACAGTGCTCGACATCACGTCCTTCCCTGCGTTTATTACTCATGCATATAGAAAGCTATACATTTTACCTGAGGTTTTCTATTTTAATCTTACTTATGTACAATATATCCATATGTAAGTGTGTGTAGTTCCAAACTTTCATTCATCAGTTTTTCAGCGACTCCCTTTATTTAACGGAATTCTTTAATTGTCTTTCGTTCTAGTGACGGGAATCAAATAAAACATGGGTTTCGTACTCTCTCTCTCTCTCTCTCTCTCTCTCTCTCTCTCTCTATATATATATATATATATATATATATATATATATATATATATATATATTGGCTGTATGGCATTTCGCTATGTGTGACCCACGTGGTTATGCAACCAAAGGTGTTTGTACAAAAAGAGATAATAGACAATTACAGGTTGGACGCATATGGCGACTGTCTATTTAAAAAAGTGCTTTGGAAATGACTAAAATACCAAATCCCCACAATCAACTCTAAACACATAATCAAAAGCTAATGGGTTCGAGCCTGTGGCTTATTATTATACAGGGCCTGTTTCCACATTGAGATCCAAGGTTGGAGCCCAGCTTGCCTTCAAAAGACATAAAAAGAAAGAACAAGAAAAAAAACTCATGACATAAACCATCATTTCTCCTCTCAAAAAATACTTCTAAATAACAACATTTCAATTAAAACACATTACTCCAATCCTAGCCCAATACTTTTATATAGAGAAGTCATTTCAGGGAGACAGTTGTACAGCATTCCCTCTGGTTTATGGCGCAGTTGCAAACATCTTTCTTCTGATTTGGATTATCCCCTTACTTAAGAGGTGTTAGAGGAAATGCCATGTTTGCTGTCTTGCTGATGTAGAGCAGGTCTTGGACACTTTCATTAGAAATGATTCGGACAGTCAGAACCTTAAAGCAATCATATCTTGCAAACCGGGATGAGTTTTTTGACATATCATATATGATTTTAGGGTTAGAGAAGCTACTTTAGCTAACTAACCTACTATGCCGGGTTGCCCATGCCAGATTTGCAAGACTGCATTAGATTGACGGTCAAAAGTCTATTTTATTTTCATTTTTACTATAAATAATAAGTTTTAGTTCTAGTATAACTTTTGATCATTTGAGTTGTACCAGTCGTGCCTAATATGAAAATGGCTTAGAAAAATTAGGAAAATAACTTGATTAGGCCAAATCGGACACTTATTATTTTTGCAGAAAACCATGAAATCTGGTAGGAATGGAAGCCGTTTATAAATATTAAGTTTATTATTTATATTAAGTCATGATTTTATGGTGTTTGAGTCTAAAACTTGGTCCTATGTTTGAGCTAATTATTTAAAAGATTATAAATTTGGTTTTGTTTTTTTTAATCATCAATCAATTTATTTTAAATTTATTAGAAATTATTTCTACTTTTATCCCTCGTGGATTCGAGAAAGCTTCGTGAGAAGTCCTGCTGAAGAGGATGATGGCCAAGCTGAGCGTCTGTTGTATGAGGTTGGGACCCGGGGGTCTGATTTATTGATTTATTTATAGTAATGGCTCTGCTGAGGCCTCTGAAAATCAATGGCCAATCTTTCTGTGTAGTTCTGTGCTTGGTTCTTTGTTGTAGGCAAATTTGCAGAGTCCATTGGGAAGCTGCGGCTATCTGTATTTTTAGCTCTGAGTAGTCTCTCATTGCATCCAAATTTACATGGTTAGCCACTTGATAGTTGGACCAATCTGAATTTTGGGGTTTCCCATTTTCATGGTGGATGGATCATATACTGATAATCACAGTCATGGGCTGATACTAAACATCTCAAGTAATGTGCAGTGAATGGACGGTTAATAAGAAACCAATTTCCACTGCTACGATTATCCAATCAGATTAATTTTGAGATTTGTGCCATCGTTAGTGAGGCCTATACTGGATGGTCAGATTGATTTACATGCATACCAGGTGTATGATGGATGGGTCACCACAACTTGAGAAATGGAGAAAAATTCATGTACTAGTCCAGCAAAGGTCTCGGCCTATCACGAGCTGGGCATGGCCGTAGCTACCAATTTCATTTATTTTTAACTGGCAATGTTGCAGCAAAAAGCACTTGAACATTTTCAAATCTGTTGCACGATTGCAGGATCCAAACCGTCTGTAAGAAGTATACCATCATGTGAAAAGGGCTTCAAAGAATTTCAAGCCTGTCAGATTAGCAAGTGGCCCACAGCAATGCCTACAATCCAAACAGTAGGCCCATGATCTAGGCCCCACTCTCATTTTTAGGCCCTTAGGCCTACGTTTCTGTCCCCAGAGAGAAATTAGTTGGGCCTGGCCTATATATATTGGACAAAATTTCCCACATGCATACAATTGTTAGCCCGTGGTGGGCCAGGCCTAAACGTTATGTCCATCAAATGAACCCGCAGGTCCAAAAACCCAGCTAAAAACGGTCCCTTCAGTTGAATAAATCGATTAATTTCAAAAATTTCCCTTTCTTATGATAGAACTGATCACCTACAACCCACGGCGTGCTGCTCGTGTAGAGCATACCATGCACATGTATCTGCACTTCAGGTGGGCCGCGCTGTTGGAATCAATGGACAACTGACGGTATGATTCGACATGCAGATGTGGCCCATCTGATGAGTGAATCATGGTCTTTCTCGAGATGAGCAATTGTCCCAGTGGTCAAAACCAGCACGCGTAGTGCAAAGGCTCAGGTCGTGTGTCATATAAATCCTAGTTTAGAGAAATTTCAATACTCTGGCGGGCTGTGGTGGTTGATATACAAGGTGCGATGAGATCATGCACATGGAGTACAAGTAACCGAAATTAAGTAGTTGAGAATTGTACCGTTTTGATTGCATGATGTGTCGAATGACCGGCTAATTGAAGACTGAAATTAAAAATATTCACTGGTCCAAAGTATCTTAAACTCACAGCGTGGTCCTTTAATTTGAACGGTTTAATTTGAGTAACGCATGCCATCTGTCTGAGTGCCTGTGTATCAACCATTACACCGAGTATCTAGCTGAACTAACTCTCTCCTATTTTCTCCAAGGGGTTGCTTGGATGCATGGACAACTTACCTAAGTACGTCAATGTCTCACTTGCATGGATGTTCATGTATTGTATTTGGGTTGGTGAACATGAGTGTTTATGTATTTAGGTTTTTAATGGGCTAAGGTTTGGGTCGGGCCGGGCTAGGCTTGTCTTGGTCCACAATTAAGAGCTGAGACCTGAGCCCGTGTCCAAAAAGAAATGGGTGGGCCTGGGCTGGCCTGAAAATTAATAAAATCTCAATTTCTCACTTTAATGTTCCTAATAAATCCATTGATCAAGTGGCCCACGCATGCACAAATAAATAGGCATTTTAGAGAAATGAAACTGTCTATATTCAAGATGGATGGATTGCCTAATCAACGGTTCAAATGGCATATTCACGGGATATAAACCATGTACGTATAAAGTCAAGTCTGGCTGAGTGGCCCACCTGGTAGGTAGAATCTTCTGAATGAATTGGATGACATATATAAAACACAACGGAGACCTGACGTACAATAATGAAAGTTTCGTTGGGCCTCCCCATCCCAACTGTATCTTGTGGTGTGGCCCTCCTGAGTTTTGGATTACCCTGATTTTTTTGGTACTAAGGAGAACATGAGAGTGAGAACACAATCAATTGATTGGATGTCATGTACACATCATGGTGGGCCCTACACATTGTTCGGATTTGTGCTGTGAAATCACATAGATATGGATCTAGGATAGCAATCCAATGGGCCAAGCAATCACAAGAAACACATAGATTTAACGTGAAAAACTCTTGCGAGAAAAAACCACGGCACAAAGCGACACAAATCCACAATGAAAACATAAATTACAAAAAAAGAGGACTTACCCGATTCAAACAAGCTTGAATCTCACCCTTTCTATACCCTTTGAAACCTTAGAACTCCTTCTAGAAACCCTTTGGAATACTTTTAGAAACCCTTAACATACTTTAGAAGAGCCATAAGGACTCCAATTTATAGTTTAGAAAACCCCACATAATTTAGGCAGTCCGCGCGTAGTTTGCATAACCTTCGACTAGTTGAAGCAGGGCTTCGACTAGTCGAAGACCTTGGGAATTCCTTTTTAGACTTCGAGTCGAACTTTCTCTGTGCTAGTCAAACTTTGCAGATTTAAGATATATTTTAACAATAATCTCTAACATGTCTTCAATCTTTAAACGTGTAACTTCTTGATCTCCTCTTTTATGAAATAAATTATGTCAAAATCATTATGGATAGGGATTTATTCGTCATTTCAATCATGGGAAAGTACTTATGTCAAATCACTTGATGGATGGTCCTGCCTGGAAGTCAATGATTAGATGGCTTGATATATAAATGAGGATCATTCCTAACAATTAAGTTTGTGTCAGGGCAAGGATGTAAGGCTATGATAGCTGGATGGGTATCGTACACATGTAAAGTGCTAGGTAATGCTCGAGGACATTCAATACTCGAGTATTGAAATGTTCGGGGCGTTACACATTCGAATAAGGCTCATGAGACATCCTTCTTTTCCTCATCTGTTTTAGGATATGTCTTGAGGAAAACTTGAAGTTAGTCGCGTAGGATCGCTCATCAGCTTTGCCTGGTCCATCGCATACCTACTCGAGGTATTCTACCTGTGATTACCAAAGCCTACTTCTCTTCCAGTCTCTATGAATATTAATACCAAGAACCATCTTCGTAGCCCCCTAATCCTTCATCTCGAATGTCCCACTTAATCGAGTCTTTAGTACGTTGATTTCAGACATGACATAATTGGCGATCTACATGTCATCAACATACAATTCCTGATTCACCATGAAGGAATCAAGTTTTATACTATGAACTAGGCAATAGATTGTACCATGATCTCCTACAAACTTTTTTCTCAGTCCCTTTAAACTTCGAACTACTCTAGTTACTTCATGTAGATTTGCTCTTCAAATTTTTCATGCACAAGTGCAGACTCCACATCCATCCTTTCCAGCTCGAGATTGCATTTGCTAAGCAGTGCCAATACGAATCTTATAGACACCTGCAATATCGTCGGCGCAAATATTTCTGAGAAGTCGATCCATTCTCTCTAAGCATAACTCTTCGCTACCAACCTCGCTTTGTATTTATGTTGTATCCCCTTAAAGATCCACTTGCATCCAACCACTTTCCAACCCACTGGAAGCTCCACCATCTCTCATGTGTCGATTGGGTACAACGTGTCCATCACATCACCCATAGTTACATTCCACTTCTCAGCACCAGGCTCACTTAGAGCCATCTGAATAGTAGATGGATCCCCCTCGTCTGTAACGAAAGCATATGCGATAGAGGAGTCGTCCATGTACCTCGCCAATATCTTGAGATTATGCCATATGATTCTTCTCACAGGTAAATGCTCCACCTGCTCTGTATCTCAGTTTGCTCGTCTCAGCCTTCATATCTTGCCCGCTTATGTGGCTATGCCTAGCATGCCACACACGTGCATAGGTGAATCCGTTACAGCCACTGTAGCTCCATCTGTTGAAGTGCTCCCTATCAATTAGTAAAGATTATCGAGTCATTGCACTTTCATGATAACACGTGCCCCCTTAGATACTTTAAGGGCACCATCAATACCCATGAACTTGTATCCTTTTGCCTCAAGTACACTGAGAGAAATTAGATTCTTCTTTAAATCAGGAACGTGCCTGACATCAGTCAAGGTACGCTCTACCCCATCAAACATCTTGATGCCCACCGTACCAACAACCACAACATTACAGACATTGTTATTGCCTATAAACACCTATCCACCATCATACTCCTTGTAGCTGGCGAACCAACTCTGATGAGAAGTCATGTGAAAGGATGCCCCTGTGTCTAGAATCCACTCGCCCTTACAATCATTGTATGGGTGACTGATTGTAGACACATTTAAGACATCACCATCACATTCACTCGTTCCATCTAACATAGCAGCATTGGCCTCCCTGTATGAAGCCTCAGATTCTTCTCTCTTAGATTTAGGGTTTGCACAATCTTTTTTCATGTGTCCTTCCATCCCACAGTTCTAGCACTTTATCTTACCTTTATCCTTGCCCTTGGATTTGGATCTAGAACTTGAAGATCATATACCTTGTTCAGAATTTCTGCCCCTGTAAGTAGTGCATCAGATGATGTCTCCATGTCGCTGTTTAGCTTTCTTATGGCCTTCCCTCGAAGGGTTGAGTTAACGGTGTCGACACTTAGGGTTTTATTTGTAATGCACATTGTGTCCTTGAATAACTCATACGATGCCGAAAGAGAATTCAGTAACATACATGCTTGTTCCTCATCTTTCATCAATTCCTCCATATCCAGCAATTTGAAAACTAATTTATTAAAATTGTTGATGTGAGTCTCCAGATCTCTGCCCTTTGCCATCTTAAAGTTATATCACTATTGCTTCAAGTGTAGGCAATTCTCAAAAGATTTTTTCGCATACATATCCTTTAACTTTGCTCATAACTTAGCCGCAGTTTTCTCCCTCATGACATTGTAGAGAACCTCATCCGTGAGACACAAACGGATGGAGGCTAAAGCATTACTATTAAGAGTCTCCCATTCTTCATCCTTCATGGTCGATTTTCACTCCTCAAAAGCCTTAGCTTCACCTTGCTTGGGTAATAGATTAATTATCTTAATCTTCCATAACTCAAAATTATTTTTACATAAGTACTTCTCAATATCAAACTTGGCATTTCCCATTATTGCTAATCCTGCAGATTCAGATCTGTGCCCCAACGATGGCTTTGCTACCACTTGTTGGGATTTGTGCTGTGGAATCACATAAATATAGATCTAGGATAACAATCTAACGGTGCCAAAAAAATCACAAGAAACAAAGAGATTTAACGTGGAAAATCCTTGTGGGAAAAAATCATGGCACAAAGCGACATAAATCCATTATGAAAATATATATTACAAAGAGAGAAGACTTACCCTATTCAAACAAGCTTGAATCTCACCCTTTCTACACCATTTGAAACCCTAGAACTCATTCTAGAAACCATTTGGAATACTTTTAGAAAGCCTTAACATACTTTAGAATAGCCCTAGGGACTTCTATTTATAGTTTAGGAAACCCCACTTATGCACCGACTTTGGAATTGTCCAAAAACCACCTCAAATTTACGCAGTTCGCGAGCAAATTTGCGTAACCTTTGACTGGTCGAAGACCTCGGGAATTTCTTTTTGGACTTCGAGTCGAACTTTCCTTAGGCTAGTCGAACTTTGCAGATTTAAGACATATGTTAACAACACACATTTCATTACAGTCAAAGCTTAATCTAAAAAAGTTATGTAGTGGATTGGTCCCTTGTGGATATTATTTTATTACACGAGCATCTTTCCGTCCTAAGCTAGAGAAGACAGAGGACTTCGAATCTTTTGTGGCTACCTTCTTAGCATACATGGTTTTGATTCGCATTCTGCTGCATGTAATGTTTTCAAAGAAAGGCCACCAAAAGAAGAAAAAAGAAAAAAAAATGTAAATTAATGGCCATTTATGTGCCACAATCAAAAGCTAGGACCACTAACCTAAAGACCCGTTTGGTAGAGGCCTAAAACTATGTTCATCTCATTTTATTTAATTATAATTATGTATTAAAGATCATAATTATTAGTTATCAAGATTAATTTAGTCTTTACCAAAAAGACATATGATCTGTAATACATAATTATTAATTAACTAAAATGACATGAACTCATTTTTTAGTCATCTCCCAAACAGGCAGTTTTAAGTCGAGGAGAATATATGGAAGGGGACAAGATGTTACATCGATGGTGTGGACATTCCTTTCATCCAAATCCATCATATGAACTCTTTCTCTCTCTCTCACCCCAAGCTATTTAGTCGGCATTCAATCTTTAAGTCACCATCATAGAGCTTTAATGTGGTGGGATGGAGGTGGTGGATGAGAGAGAGAGAGAGAGAGAGAGAGAGAATTTGTTGAGGATTGATGAGGATGGTCATTGATGAGACGTCTCCTGCCATTTGATATGCATGGAAGACTATGAGCTCAACAAAGTAATCACTAGCCTTAATATCGCATTTTACGAAATACGAAAGTGACTGTTGTTTATAAATCTAATATTTTAATTTGCTAATCAAAGATGTATTTACATTTGAAATCCATATTGAACATTATTGGAAAAGGTTATCATTACACTTCATTTTCCATTTCTTTTCTGTTTTGCAATTAAAGGGGCACGACTCTAAAAATCAATTGAAATCGAATCAACTAGCCAAATTAGCTCATTTTCTTTAGGCAACAAAACAATTAATCTGACTGAAGCCGGGCTTAAATAGACAATTAGCCTAACCCCTGATAGATTCAGTACCCAGGAGATTTACGCTACAAAAGTACTATTAAAACAATACCATATTGGTGAAGCCTAGGCATAAGGAAGTTACCAACCTAACTTAAACCCCTTTGTACGCTCCCTGACCTGCAGTCTTTTAATACAAGATTGCATATGGAATCACAATTAATTAAAATTCAATCTCGGCTAAACTAAGTTTAGCTCGAAATTGCTCTGTATTGGGATTGTTATGTTCATTGAAAGGCATTTGATTTTGTCGATTGTAATGACCCCAATTTTTGTGACTCATTTGAGACTTTGACTAAACAAATTAAGAGCACTCTCCTTAAAGAAATAAGTTGGGGATCAACTTCTATCATCATAGGGATTTTGTTTTGCCAAAACATACAAAAATTCTGGTGGAATCTTCTAAGGAGAAAAGCCCTATGAATGAGAAGTCTTTGCGGCTAAGTTACTAATCAGATTTCTTGTTTTACTTCTAAAATTGTATTTAAGAATGAAACGGATCAATCCTACAATCATTGTTCTGATCTGTAGACAAGTTTTAATGATAAAGATCAGTTTTTGAATGAGTTTTGCAACAAGGATGATCCACTGCAAGAAATTCAATTGACTTAGTTTAATGAAGTCTAAATTTATGAATTTTAAGGCCAAATCGTATTAGAGTCACAAATCTTAGATTAATCTAATAATAGATTTCCCGGACATGTGACCCCCTTTGTTCCAGTCATGGAATAAATGGAATAAATCCAAAAGTGAATTTTTGTTCAAGAATGAAATCTTATTGGAACTGCCCATAATTGGTTCATCCTTAGGAACCATATCACATCTCAGATCTGATGAAATTGGATGAATTGAGATATAGTGATTTGCAAATCGTATGTTTAACAATAGTTTTGTCAAAATTAGTTTTAAACTACCAATTTTAAATTAAAGATATTTTAGAACCAATCAAACTTTTAGTTATTTCAAATTTGAGAATGAGAAAAATTATTAGATGGGTTGGACCAGATTCGGGGATCCATGGTTTTAAAAAAGGCCAAGGAAGAAGTAGAAAACACCTAAATTTTTTGAAAAAATAGATATTATAATAGACATAAATTGTTCGGCTTCGATTGATCGATCAGATGGAACCAAGAGAGCACCGCCAAAATCTCTGGTACGATGATGCACAGCGTCCATAGAGAAAAAGATGGAAGGAATGAAGGAGATCTCTCTCTAGATACTTTAAGGCGTGATGTATATATATGTTTTGAAGGATCCATGGTTATCAAAATCAACAATGGAGATCGATCTTATGACATCCACATGAACAATGGATTTGAGTGCATATTGGTTTTTTGGGGCAGAAATCCAACATGGACATTAACAGGTAGTTGCACCTAACGAAAAATAAAAGTAGACCACTCAGTGCGCCATGATAATATAAATAAGTGGATATTTGAGACAAGTCTGAGTAAGTTTTTAACAAGCATATATTTTTTCAATTAATTATGGTCTACCTCGCTAGTCGACTGACTTGATTCTTAGGATTGGGGATCTACATAGCGGCACTCTTTTGATGGATGGCTTGGATATAGCACTTGTGGTTCAAAATAGCACGTGGTTGTATGTAATTAGCTGACTTGTATACCCAGGTGGGTTAAGCTTGTTAATATTATTTGTTTGTTGAAAACGAATTCATTTTAAAAATATTTCTATTTTTTAAAAGTTTGATTTGAGAAAGAATGACATCATGCTTAGAAAGAGCCAATCCATTACAAAGCTTTGCATATGTAAGTTTCGTGTTTAAATGCATCTAAGTACATCACACTTAGGGCTTGTTTGTTTTGCCAATTACCTTGAAAATTAACATCATTATGATTTTACACCGCCAAGTCAAACACATGATTTGTTTGGTCAAACACAATTGTATTCCAGATACATTATTATTTTATGACATCACTATAAAATCTCAAATTCAAACAGCAACATCAGTGTGTTTTGGTGATAATTTGACATTAAAATAATAAAAAGACGTTGTCATTATGATTTTACCATTGTTAAACAAAATGGGGAATGGGTGGCCAGATAAAGATGTTGTGAGGAAACAATAAATTTATAATATGGCACATTTTCTTTTTACTAATGTGATAATTGGTGAAACAAAGATGAACTTAAATACATGAAATTATATTTATATTTAGACTCACTTATATGCATCTAAACATACATAGTTTTCCTTGAATCTTTAAAACACTTACATGCACCTTGGCCTCAGTCGAAAATGATAGAGAGATTGAGAAAGGTGCCTCTCTTAATTAAACACACTTACAGGCATTTTGGCCTCCTTCGAAATTGATAGAGAGATTGACAACGATGGCTCTGATAGAATTAAAGCTAGGTAGGGTACGTGGAGATATGCCTTTCTAGGAGACTGTGCTATGACTTGCATGAAAATGAAATTTAAGGGAAATGACAGCTTGGGTTGGCAATAATCAGATAATTATAAAGTAACATGAGCATGTGGTTAGTTATAGCAATCTAATAGTAGCATTAGTACATGGATAAAATGATGGAAAGCTGGTAGTGAAAACTACTCAAATAAAAGAAGACATTGATTAAGATTGAAAGGCCTACGTTTCTCAGGCAATAAAGAAATGCCACAAGATGTGTTATCTCTCACAGTAGGTCAGTTAAATGTCCTTATTCAGTGAAGAGGAAATTTTCATCAGGTAAACTTCTTGTGTGTTAGGCCTAGAGGCAAAAATAAAATAAAATAAATAAATAAATAAAAATCAATCTGCAATTTAGGTTGGCCGCACCAAAGGGACAATGGGAGGGGGACACCAACCATACCATGGGCTTCTATGAGGGGCCCACCATGGTGTTTATATTCCATCCAACCTGCTCATTCATCAGGACTAAGGGACAGTCCAAACATCAGCCTTACTCAAAACTGAGGTCCATGAGTTCGGCTCATGGCCGAGTTTTAGGACTGGTGATTCCTGCAATCGATTTGGAGTCTCATCTACCTTACGGCCCCACACGTAGGGGTAAGTAAGATTGTGAGACGTGGAACTGATCTGACCAATCTTGGATGGAATGAAAGATGGAAAGGCGGGCGATAGGAAAGTTGAATGATAGCCACACTATAGGTGGGCCGCGTGTGTGGAGGGTAGGCGTGGCCTGAACCTAGCTGATTCAGCTGGGCTGGGACAGAATGGGCCTGTTTGGGAGCGTGGATTTGGAACCCACTGGATTTGAAATCCTGAAATCCAAAAGTAACTATGCATGGCATGGTATATTTATAGGGGTTTCAATTTAATTACTAAGTAACTTTAATCTCTACTTGGTGACGAATGTTTTGACACAATGGTTGTAATAAGCCCTCTGAAATATATGCTTTGCTCCAAAATGATGAAATTCCAAGTTTCAGATGGGCCACAAGCACAAAATTATGTCTGAGTGACCAATCAACAATTTTTAGCCATTGATTTATATGGATAATGTTTGGAAGGTGCTGATCAATTTATTAAAGTAATTATAGTGATGCAATTGATAATATAATTGTTTTTGGATATCATTAGTGGGTCATGTGCCCAGTAGAATAAGAGTATGGTGACACACATGTTACACATATAACTAATGAAAGGATTTTAACTGTAATCCAAACTCTCACGTGGATTTGAAACCTCTTTTTGAGGGGATTTGAAAGTAACAGGGGATTTGAAATCTCCTCAAATAATCCTTGGTGACTTACGCATGCTTTGTTTCAGCTGGGTCCATTTGCCTCCAAAATGGACAAGCTACACCTCACTGCACGTGCAGCAACTCTTCCACCTTACACGTGGCATCCAAATATTCTAATCGGGACCATCCAATTCATAGCCGCCATGTAAATGCAATATCGATTGAAAATAATCTTGACCATGAAATCCCCACCGTCCAACGTTTGTACCATCAAATGGATGGTTAGAAAGAAGATGGCAAAGATATTGCAATCAGGTCACTTTCAGGATATGCTCCATCACATTGGGGCCCACCAGTTGGAGGTCCAAATTTGAGACGGCGATTTCACACCACTGTTGCAGGAACGCGTGCAGCAAAAAGCTTTGTCGGGCCACCGTGATGTGTATCTGCCGTCAACTCAATCATTTGCGCCAGATCGGGTCAGGACGTCAATCCTACCAAAAGCTGATCCAAAACCCAAATGGACGGACTATATTACAGGAAAAAAGTGAGGATTGAGACGCTACCGTTGAAACCTTCCTGGGCCCACGGAAGTATTGGGTCAGGATGATATTGGTTTTTCACTTTATCCAGATGAGCATCACCTTACGAACGCGTTGGATGGTATATGAACATAACGGTGGACCGTAAGAAAAGTTTCATTAGGGGGGATCCACATAGCTACTGTTCCCTGTGACGTGGTCCACTTGAATCAGCCCAAGTTTTGGGTCTAAGTGCAAATATAAGCGGGCGCAAATGATGGACGGACTGGATGTTATAAATACATCTCGATGGAACCCACAGATCTTCTTATTGCACGGCTCGCGACAACTTTTAGGAAATTGGCTCCCACAAATTTGGTGTCCTGTATGTCTCAGGGTGCCACGTAAGTGCAGTGTGTCCTGCCTCTCTTCTGCACGCTTCCCTCACGTGTAAACATGACAGAAGTGTGCAAGATCCAAGCCTCTCATCGTGCAGAACGTATCCATTAGGCGGGCGTGGTTTGCGTCCTACCCCGGTAATCCGTCCGGGCAGGGCTCTGTGAGGTCCACGGTGATGTAAGTATTTCATCCACGACGTTTATCGCTTTTCTAAGATCATTTTAAATTATAATCCTAAAAATGAGGCATGTCCACATCTCCAATGGACCACACCAAAGGAAGCTGTACTGATAATGACACCCACCGTTGAAACCTTTATAAGGGTCATTGTGATGTTTTTTTACCATCCAACCTATTCATAAGGTCATGAATACGTTGACGAAGTGAAAACACAAATATAAGCTTGATCCGAAACTTCTTCAGCTCCCAATAATTTTTTAACGGTGAACGTTCAATCCCCACTTTGTGGTCCACTTAAACCTTGCACCTGTCTCATGTTTTGGATAACATCTTAAAATAATCTGAGAAAAACAATGAACGGCGTGGATAAAACACTTACATCACAGTGGACCCCACAAAACCAGGTAGGACGCAATCCGTGTCCCTAGTAGGCGGCACAAAAATTGGGAGGTTCTCGCTCATCTGGAGGGCCCCACCTGCACAGAAGAAATGACCAACACTCCACACTCGACATGAGTTGGCATCAGATGAACGGAACATGGATTGGCATCTACATGGTGGGGCCCACTGGGAGCTGCTGAGTACCAGAAAAGTCACCCACCACATATACGGTGGTTGTGTTTTTGCAGCTCATGGAGGGAGAGTGCAACTTGTCTGATGGACATGAATCCATGACATCTGCCTCAAGCTGTCATTCGATGGACGGGTAGCTTCCATTGGACTTAACTTCCACAGCACGCGTGGTATGGGATGCTAAAATGGGACCGTCTGACTAATGGGCCCCACAATGAATGGCCCATATTATAAAAATCACGATGATCATGCAATTCGATACATCTACTTCAACTCCTGAATCTAGACAATTGTCCATTTTTATTTTGCATCATCGATTTTAAGGCAATCCATCTGATGGGTGGGATGGTCCAATTTATATAGGTTTTGAAACGTTGCCATCCACCGCAGGCGCCTCTGAATGGACAGCCTCCATTGGTTGTTAGCTAGTGTGAAATGGGCCAGCACAAGGATACTGGGTGGGGCCAAGTGTAATGTTGTTTAGAAATCCAACCCGTCTATCCATTTTTTTGAGATTATTTTAGATTATTGAACCAAAAATAATGTGGATCAAAAGCTCTAACAGACCACACGAGAGGAAACAGTGGATATTTAGTGACCACCGTTAAAATATTTATATCGCCTCAAAAGTTCTGTATCTGTCTAAGTTTTTGGTTTTTTCATTTCATCCCAATGAAAATTACCTTATAAACGGTTTGGATGGCATATAAACATCAAGGTAGAGCCTAGGAAGGTTTCAACGGTGTGATTTCTTTTCCCCACCGTTTCATCTTGTATGGCCATTTGAATTCTGGATACTACTCATTTTTGGTCGAATGCAATAAAAAGAGCTAAAAAATTGGATGGACAGTTTGGATTTCTCGTAAACATCACGGTGGACCCCACCTTGCATCCCAGCACAGGAAATCCGCATCCTGTGAAATGGAGGTAGGTTTTAAGTAGAAACGGTCCCTTGCCCGTTCCGACTTTGCATGTAGTATGCAAAAGCACTTTCATCCGACGTCTACAACCTGCGTAAAACACCCAAGCTTTGTAGGGCCGCTACGTTTGATATGAAAATCCACTCCGTTCACCAGATGAGAAACACTATTTGAACCGTACATACAAAATATAACTCGGATTTAAAAATAAAATAAAATTGACGAGTCACACCAATGGAAAAACATTGGACAAATACTTGAATCAGAAATGGGCTTTATTTAAAAATAAGCGTATTAGACAATCATGTCCATGCGATTTATTCACTTTCAACTGATGAATGTTGGCCGTTCGCTATTTTTGTTTATTACCATCGTATTTGGGCAACGGATCAGATGGCTAGGATAATCTGATGGATGTTTGTTTTGAACCATATGTGTCATACAGGAAACTAGATGGACGGATCTGATTGATAATTTATAGTGTCAAGTGTGCTTTGGTGGGACAGCTTTACCATGCCCGGTTTTTCCGGCTAACATTCATCAGTGGAAAGTAAAGAAATCCCATGGATATGATTGTCTAATACTCTTGTTTTTCAAATAGAGCCCATCTATGACTGGTGTCACTAGATGGACGGCTCAGATTAACGCATTAATCTTCCATGTGTACGGTGCAGAGTGTGCCCTACCACATTCAGATCTTCCTGCTTTTTCACTAACTAGGAGCAGTAGTTAGCACCACGTCTAACTAGGGGTGCACATTTAACTGTTGGATCCATGGAACCGGACCGGAACCGTTGGATTGGTCTGGTTTGGTCCGGTTCCGGTTCCCAAAATTTCCAAACCATTGATTTTGGATCGGTTTCGGTTTAGGGTCCTATAGAACCGAACTGAACCATTGATTCGAACCGTAAATCTGAACCATGACAGGAACCGTGGTTTGTGGATCTGAACCGTAGATCCAACTTAGTTATATAAAAAAAAAACCTCTTTAAGCACCCGTTTTTGAGCGCTCGCCCTATTTAAGCACCCTACCCCTGCCCTATTTGATTGCCCTACCTCTGCTCTCTCTCTTTCTATATATCTATCTATCTCGTCCCGGTCCAGTGGTCCCAGCACCCTTCCCCCCCCCCCCCCCCTCTCTCTAGCCAATCCATTTCGGCTTTGGAATTTCAGTAGGGATGAAGTGCTGATTTGGAGAGAGAGAGGGAGAGAGACATGAAAGCATGCTTACCGGCCATTAGAGCTTCAGTTTCAGTGTCTTAGGCGATCAAATCTCCCCAATATCTGATAATTTCCACAAGAACGAAGTTTCAGGCCCCTTTCTTTTCTCATAATTTCTCTGTTTCTGTATATAATTCACAGATTTTCATCTATAAACCCTAGATTGTTTAAATCCTGCCTTTTTGCTTACCCGATCGAGGTCGAGATCGCCGAAAATGACCAGATCTCGACCGATTTCCACAGATTTTCGTGCATTCTTCGTCGAAATCAATTGATAAAGTTCGATTTCGATTTTCTATCCGATTTCCGATTTTGATCTCATCTGATTTGGTTTCGTCTAGGAAAAGGAAAGAATTAGGGTTTCGTAACTAGGGCTTTGGTTGGAATTACTTAGAGTTTTGTTCGTTTCTGTATTTGGGGAATGAGGAAAACAGGAAATCGATGGACCTCGGTCGCTTTCGCCACTCTTCAAATCATCAAATCTTCACCTCATTTTTCCTCCTTTTGAAAAGCCTTAGATCTCTGGCATTATCAATGGATGTACTCTCTCTCTCTCTCTCTCTCTCTCTCTCTCTCTCTCACCGTATCGGGTTGCTGCAGCGGCACCTGCCACCTGCAAACCCCATGCGAATTGCTCTCCTCTTTGACACTGAGAACTGAGAAGGACGGCCATCGCATTTCCTTCAATGGTAGTTGAGGTACAATTATTAGTTTTTTTTCTCTTTCTGTTGAAATGGGTTTTCATTTTTATTGGTTTCTTTTTTTCATTTTTTTGTTTTCATTTCTTTGTTTGTCTCATGCGCCGGTTCCGGTTCCATTCCGTTTTCACGGTCCGGTTCTAGGGTGCTAACAGTCCGGTTCCAGTTCCAAAAATTGTAAAACCATTAGGAACGGTTTGGTTCCAGTTTCACCCCAGAACCGGACCAAACCGACCCGTGTGCACCCTTATGTCTAACCACGTACGTGGATTGCGTCCTACCCCTGCACGTCTCTACCCACGAACCGGTAGTTCTCTGGGCGGGCCCATCGTGATGTATCTTTTTATCCACGTCGTCCATCCCTTCTCTCAAATCATTTTAAGGAATGTAGGAAAAAATAAGGCAAATAAAATGGTCAAGTGGGCCACACCACATCTGTGTAACCACATGACAGCTGGCAGTTAAAGTTGGGAACGCCAACGAGTTTATCATTGGGGACAAGGAGCGGATGCCATCCACTTATGGGGCCCAATAAATGGATAAGCGGCAGGGGCACCTGCTGATCCCGGATCCGGCTATGTGGGTGGGAGAGTTGGGCAGAATCTGACCCGATCCGAACCAAACTAAAGGCCTGGATCGGTGCAGATTGAGTAGGACCACTCAGATCTGATCGTACATCGGATAGAGTTTGAATCGTGGTCAATCCGAACCGATCCAATCCAAAATCCGAATGAACCCTAACCTCTCTTTCTCTACTTGAAGGAGGCACTGCACCCACTCATCTCTCTTCCTTTCTCTCCCACTCTCTCTCCCGATTTCTCTCCTCTCCTTCCTTCTCTCCTCCTTTCTCTCCTTCTTTCTCTCTCGATTTCCCACATCTCATTATTTCTCTCCTCCTTTCTCTCCCTCTCTCTCCCTAAACTCAACTCGATCCGACTTGATTCGGTTTCCTAGACCGAGTCGGACTCGGTTCAGGTCAGGCTAGTAAGGATTCGGATCGGATCAAGTCAGCCCTACTGGACTCGGTCCCGAATCAGATTGAGTTCGGATCAAGTTCTTGAAAAATCAAATCGAGTCTAGTTGGACCCAATCTAGTCCGACTCGACTCGATGCCCACCTCTAGGTGGGACCCTAACCGTGGAGCCCACATCAATGTATGAGTTGTATACCTACGCTATCCATCCATTTTTCCATATCGTTTTAAGGTATGCGCCCAAAAATGAAGCAGATACAAATCCTAGGTGGACCACACGAAAGGAAACGGTGGTCATTGAATGCCCACCGTTAAAAACTCCCTAAGGTCCACCGTAGTGTTTATTTTTCTGCTCAACCTTAAGCTTGATTTAAAACTTTTGGAGCTCGCAAAAAGTTTTTAATAGCCATTCACCACTGTTTCCTGTGATATGGTCGAGATTTGGATCTGCCTAGGCATAGATATACAATGCGCATACATTAAGGTACACCCCACGGTCATGATCTCACTTGAGGTGGACCCCACGGCCAGGATCCCAACCACATCGCTGGATCTGGGGTCGCAGCTAAGTCGTGGGGTTGTCAATAGGCCGGGCCTGGGGTCGGTCTTGCTCGGATTTGGAACTGTTTCGGCCAGGTTATCGGGCCAGCCCTATTTAAAATTTTGATTTTGTAGGCCTGAGCCCAGCCGATTAAGGCCTGTGGGGTATCCTTGCTCAGGCTCACCGCAGCCAGTGCTTTATATTATGCCATTTTAGGGTTGAGCACTCACACGACTGTGTATCGACTATCTCAGCCACAGCTACCTCAAAGCAAGTATCATATTTTTCATACGCGCACGCCAATATTACATTTACACACTTAAATTGTAATTATGGTTCCAATAATAGTTTTTTGGATGAACTCATCCATCGTTGTTCTTTTCAAAAGATTTGCTTGTATTTAATGATGACCGTTGTCGAAAACTCAAAAATGTCTTTGAAGTAAGTCTGTTTGAAATTTTTTTAAAGCTCAAAGTGCATATCTTCTAAGGCCAATCGTAACAAACATAGTCTCCGACTAGATGACCCGGCAATGGATCCCGACGTCCTTAAAAACAAACTAATTTATTAATTGTCTCTCTCCAGCGATCAAACTACATTTTTAGAGCATCATAAGACACTCCAATTTTTCCAAACTACACCAAGGTGATCCCATATCAATTGCGTGATCAAAGAAGAGCATGAGACAAAAACTGATAAAATCATGATATACTGTGGAGAATAAGTTCTCCATGACATTATGTGCTGCTGAAAACGGATATGACCGCATCCTAAGACATGAAAATAATGCAGAAAAAAAATAAAAAATCTTTATCTTCTCCAATTACTTTTTGAGCCTATAAATACGCATGAAAATGATTAGAAATATATCATCAACTCAATAACATCATTATGCTGCCAAATTAAAGCTTGCAGCCTTTCGTGACATACACGCGTTTTGGATAGCTGCAGCGTTCAACTTCTTTCTTTATTATGTTTTACCATTTAGGAGGAATCTAATGCATGAATTTGCATTCTAAATCAAAGCTGGTGATTTGAGCTCAAGTGACGAAGAACTTGCAACAAAAGGATTGTTGTGGTCATAAGGCTTGCGGTTTTCAAATAAAATAAAATAATCTTGGAGTTAACATCTAAAACATTGTGTATGGGATCATACCATGAAAATTATCCAGAAAGAAAGCAATTCATTAGTTAGAATAGGCACACGTATATGGAGTCAAACCATGCATGACCCCACACACAATATAGAAGGTTTTAGTACTGGTGGGCATACCAAACTATTAATTGCAATGTGGTCCACCTATATTTTTGGATCTACCTGTCCTTAAGAGATGGGGTGAACTCAAACAGGCATACTTAAACATATGTAATCCTACAATGCAGTGGGCCCCACACACAATCTCTCTATCTGAAAATGGCTATTAATCGTATTCCACTTGGACGGCTGTAGTATCTTAGATAGTTTAGACTTTAATTATAATATCTTAATTATAGTATCTTAGATATTTTAGACTTTCCAGTCTTTTAATTATTGCATTAAAATGTAAACCAAACAAAATCATAAACACAATTAATTATCATAATCATTGTCGGCTTTATATAATTAGCAGCATCCATCATTTAATAAATGGGATGTAGCCTAAAAATCGCAATTGTTCGGATGTTAGAGGACTAAGAAATGCCAACTGTACTACCTTGAGTTTACTATCAAAGTGTGCTCACGTGTGAATGACACTGGAAGAAATTGATAAACATAACATCCACCCCAGTGGGGTTCACCTGATAAGCGGTTCTGATCTCTCACGCGTATACTTGTTTCCACGTGCAAGGTGAGAAAATAGCGCAGTGGAGCACGTGTGCAGGACCTTGCTTGGGTTCAAAGAGAAAATAATATCATAAATCCGGCTTTATCATAAATATGATATCGACCCTTTACCATCCACGTGTCAGGAGAGACAGTTGACCATGACCGTTCACCTAAGTTGACCATAGCATGGATGGCCTATAATTTAAAAGTTACATAGGCTGGATTATATTATTCATCCAATTGCTGGTCCTCAAATGGACGGTGAATAACAAAGTTCGTTAGTAGCATGAATGCGGCGTGAAAGTAAAGCTAGAGATTTCCGGTGCTCTTGGTTTTAGAACTGTGGGCCGTCAACGGCAGGGAGCGGTTTATACAGTGCGGTCCTGACTGTCGGATTCACCTTGATGTATATCCACGCCGTCCATACGTTTTACTAGCTCATTATACGGCATGAGCCCAAAAATGAAGTAGATTAATATCAGCTGGATTACGCTACAGGAAACAGTGGCGATTGACCATTAAAACTTTCTTGTGGCCCGTAAAAGTTTTGGATCAAGCTGATGTTTGTTTTTTTCCGTTCATTAAGGTCTGTGTAATCTTATCAACAGGTTGGATGGAACATAAATATTACAGTACGCATAACAGTGGGCCCTAGGAAGTGTGTAATGGCGAGGCTCAATCAACATTGTTTCCTATGTTATGGTCCACCTGAGATTTGGATAATCTTCATTTTTGGGTTCCTTACTAAAATGATCTGGAAACACGGATGGACGGCGTGGATATACAATATATGCATCAATGTGGGCCCCAAAGTCAGGGCCGTACCGTGTTGGGTGAGGCCAGGGCTGCACCTAATCCACTCCCTCAACAACAGGGCTCAGTTGATGGTCCCGATCCATCGTCTACTCTCCCCTGCCACGTGGATGGGCAGGCTCTGTCATCATTAGGGGCAGTTATTTGATACTCCGATTGCGTATGACGCTTGATACACAGTCACGCTCTAATCAAACCGAATAAACGGTGGACTCACTGTTGCTAACTCAAAGGCCTAATTTCAGTTTCTTGGAATAAATATAACCTCTTATTCGTGGACACTTGTTTGCTGAAACAAGACCATCGGATATCTTTCATTTCTAACCGTTCAATAATTGTCCACAAATCTAATAGTTAGATAATCAAATAAGTCATAATTATATGGGTCATTATACATATGAATTAGAATTCATAATTCGGAAATTTCAGTTTGAATTACTTGTCTTCCAAGTATGCAATATCTTGATACCTGCGCATCATCTATCACATTCTTTGAGAGTATCAAAGTTTTTTTATCCATCATTTCATCTCCCACTCAGCCAGCGTATGTCGCTTGATGCGCAGGTACACATTCAGTATACGTACGACATGCATTAACTCAAGTTAATCTGACTAAGTTATGGGACCCACCATCACTTATTCACGTCTGGAAATGAGATTGTGAGTGGTCCTAACCTCTGATTCGCTTGTTTGGTAAAATAGGACCATTGGATATTCTCATTTTCAACCATCCAATGAATGTCCAACAAATTCAATAATCAGATTATTAAATTAGAATGATTTTTTTTCATGGTCCATCTAAATTAGGACCATAATTTGAAAAGTTAATTAAAAAAACAAAAAACAAAAGGACGCGCCCTGGCACACACAGTCACCACAATGGATAGTGGAGCAGATGACCCACACACACCACGATGACCTTTGCTTTGAAACTCTAGTGAGTTTACCGTTAAGCTACGACTAAGGGCCAAATTTTGGTGCAGTTTGTTAAACTGATAAATAAGATTTGAAAATTAATTTAAAAATTAAAAACTTAAACGGTTGAATTTTAGTATTTATAAATATTCAAAAGTTTATTTGATAATTTGTTTGAAAAAATAATCTTATGTCACTTATATATATATATATATATATATATATATATATATATATATATATATATATATATATATATATATATATATATATATATATGAGTCATGCTCCCTGCGCACCTACGCACGTGTGCACTTTTGCACACGTGTCATGAGTATCTAATCTGAATGGTCCATGTGATGCGGAATCCCATGAAACCTCATGTGATAAATTTTCACCCTGATTTAAAATTATGGTGGGCCTTAGCAAAGAGAAATGCAAATCAAGGGAGGAAACTGTTTTCATTTTTCATGGCCCATCAAAGCTTTAGATCAAAGTAAATCTTGGGCGTGGGTTTCACAAGGTGATTCTTCACATGAACGGTTGATTTTGGATCCACAACACGTATAATGGGTTCTCAAGAACGTACGACCTGGTTCGCAGGTGAGCGCTTGTGTATATATATATATGGAAAAGGTACTATGCGCTCGACCTCATGATAAACTCCCATGAGTTGAGCTGTGTGGGCCCCACCGTGATGCGTGTCGACCATCAACACCGTGCATTTGATGGGTCCCCTCTAAATTATGGGATATCCCAAAAATCAACCGTATATGGAACTCAGGTGAGCCATACCATCTAAAATCATGTGAAGACATGCCAAAAACATATAAAAGCACTTGGTGGGGCCCACTTGAGTTTTGAATGCTGCTGATTTTTGGTCTGAACCCTCATCCAAGTGGGACACACATAATGGATGGGCTGGATTTGCAAACCACATCTCGGTGGGCCCAAAAAATGATTATGAATGTTTTAATGGTGCACGGCCCCTCCCCACTTCTGTATTAAGGTTCACTTCTTAATTTCATGATATTATCGGTAAACACAAAAATAATTCATAATAACTAAAACTTTCCTCACGGATCATCTTTTCATTAATCGACCTTTGATATATATATATATATATATATATATATATATATATATATATATATATATATATATATATATATATATATATAAACTTACTTGGTAAACATAGATCATAAGTGTCTAAATTATATATTTTTTTAAACATAATTTTTCGATTGATGGATCATGTAATATATCTTTCTTAATATAATAATTATAATACTCTGATATTTGTGTCGTTGAATTAGATAACTAATAAGATAAGTATAAGAGCATCTTATATTTGACTGGTAAAGGCCTATTTGAAGTTTAGGATAATCTATTATTTATTTATTTATGTATTAATTTTTTGTGTCCATCCATAGTGTGCCTCATGTGGGTAGATTGTTGATCATGAAACTAATGCACCTGTATGACCAAAATCCGATATATATATATATATATATATATATATATATATATATATATATATATATATATATATATATATAAAACTCATATCCAAGTGGAGCATCAAAATCTGAGATAATGGGCCCAGCTACAACATACTTTTTGTCAGGTGATCTTGTAAAAATGATTTAGTTTGAAAACAGTAATATTGTCAAACTAAATGACCTAGAGAGAGAGAGAGAGAGAGAGAGAGAGAGAGAGAGAGAGAGAGAGAGACTGACTGATGTGTTGAATTTTCACCCTGATATAAGATTCTGATCAATTGAGTAAAGAGAAATTCAAATCCAGGGAAGAAACCTGTTTGCATTTTTCATAGCCCACCAAAGTTTTAGTTCAAAGTAAAAATTGGTACCAAAGGGTTTCAAGAGGTTCTGCTTCATGGGACCGTTCAGATTTTCGAGACTCATCGGATATGATGAGTTCTAAAAAAAAGTTTGTATGTAGTCGTGCAAATACAAAGCTCCACTATATATATATATATATATATATATATATATATATATATTTATATATATATATATATATATATCAAAGGCCGATTAATGAAAAGATGATCCGTGAGGAAAGTTTGAGTTATTATGAATTATCTTACAAAATGGATGAACGACAGGTATAAAACACATGCATCATGGTGGGGCGGGGCCCATAAAAATCACCATGTGCCATCCATGTAATCTAATGTGTGTATGCTGTCCCTTAGCCATCCCCCCCCCAAAAAAAAAGTGATGGCCCACTTTGATATCTATGTAAAATCCACACCATCACACCTTTTCACCATCTTATTTTAAGGCATGAGCCCAAAAATAAAACAGAGCCAAATTTAAGGTGGACCACGACATAGGAAACAATGGTAATTAATTACCCACCATCAAAAACTTCCTGACGCCACTGAAGTTTTTAGATTAAGTTAATGTTTATGTTTTCCCTTCATTCATGTCACCTAACCAACACAATAGGTTAGATGGGAAATAAACATTAATGTTGGCTCTAGAAAGCTTTTAATGGTGAGTGTTGAATTCCACTTTCTGTGCGGTGGTCCACGTATGATTTAGATCAACCTCTTTTCTATTCTTATTATTATTATTATTATCTCATACCCTAAAATAAGCTATAAAATGGACGGACAATGAATAAAAACACATCATGTGAGACCCATAGATCCCTGTCATATACAATCTATATAACCCCATGCTGTCCCGAGGATGCAACCCGTTTGAGGATTGTATATCCATCCATGGCCTCTAAAATAGCTGAGATGGCTCACCTTGATGTTTATAAAAAATCTACACTATCTACCAATTTTCAGCTTATTTTAAGGCATGAGCCAAAAAAACGGGATAGATATAAAGTAGACCACGCTCAAGGAGTTGTTGTAATTGAACGCCAACCATTAAAAATTTCCTGTGACCCTCAAATTTTTTTTTTTTTTTTGGGTGTAGCTGATATCTTTCTTTCCCTTCTTCAGGGTGTGTTTGGTCCGTGGAGTTAAATGGTATTAAATTGTATTATATGGGTTTAACATTGTCGTTGCATAATACTTGTATATCTGGATATACCATAGTATTTTAGCCATTTAATCCCATGTTTAGGGTAAAATTCTTGCTATATGAAAACACCAGATTAAGCAAAATCCTGTTTGGTGGATCATATAATTGTAATCAACAAACCAAATTTACAATGGATATCATTCACTTGTACACATATATAACCAGCATGTCACATGTAAAGGGAGTACAGTGATGTACAGCATGTCATTTTTGGGATCATGTTCTAGATTAATCATCCAGAATCAACGGACGGCATAAATAAATCATATACATCATGGTGAGGTCAATGGAGCACTATCTGGTAGCCACCTAGCTACTGACACCGATAGTAGGCACTTCACATCTGCAATCCTCATCCCTAGTCAGTATAGTAGCACCTTTGCTACTGTGTAGAAGTGGTAAAGTTCTGTGGCCCCACCATGATATGTGTTAAATCCATACTGTCCATCCATTATTTCAGATCATTATATGTCAATAGTTCAAAAATAACTTAAATCCAAAGCTCAAGTGAGCCACACTATAGAAAGCTGTGGGTATTGAACATCTACCATCCAAAACATCTTGGGACCACATGGATTTTTGATCAAACTTGTTGATGCAAAAATCTAGCTCACCCTCTCCAAGCTCCAAACTCTTGGCCCAAGCCCTGTATGCCTGCACAAGAGAAGGACAAAGGATACCTGGCTAGGACAGGGGACCCTCTGATGCCAAAGTCAGGCTAAGAATCTAGGTCTAAGTAGTGTAAGCGAATTTTGGATGAGAGATATTGCATAACTGTCTATGTAAATGAGTCCTCTAGTTATACCTTTTGGATAGATTGGCCGTGCCTATCATTCTCGGCGCAACTTATGCCATTTAGCGAGAACGACATATGCACTGAAGTTGACAGTTACCCTAAGTTCGTGTGCTGGATATTGCTCCATACGTGCGTTTTTGGAGTTAAGCCTTGAGCGCGATTGTAGGGCATATCTCCATCTGAGCCGACCTTATTATTCGAGTTCTTCCTGTAACCGTTTAACCATGTCGTTGATGAACACCTACTCGGAGTCAGCGGACGAGGTGTGTAATGGTTTCTTCTGAGTTCTAGGTTGATGTGAAAGCTCTACAAAAGAACTTAGAAAGAGTAATATGGCTCGTTCTGGATCACAGGTCGGCTTATCTTGTTCGATCATCCCTTTTTCCAGGCATAGTCACTCAATTAGCCGAGCCGCACTTATCTAAATAGGAGTTGGTTCAAATTCTCCCGCAACAAAACTGATATTTGTGTTTTCCCTTTCATCATCGAAAACAGTGGGGATGTACTTATAAGGAATATTTACCCCATGAAAACATTCAAGGAAAGTAAAAAGGGTAAAAGGTTGAGTAGCACTCCTTACTCATGCTAAATGGTAGGCTTGCAAGAGTTACAACATGAGATCATAGTTTTGAGAACCTATCATCTTATTATGGATTGAGTGTGCATTATTAAGTATTTAAGTGATTTGTAAATGCCTCTTTAACTATAGTTATAACTTTTTAAAACGTAAATAACCAAAGTACCCCTTAAAAAGTGCCTCTTGAGCAGAGTCCGACTGGCAACTGTCGTTTGTTCGGTCAGCGAGCTGCCAGCCTGACCACTCGATTTAGTGGTCTCATAACTGATCACGGAAGACATGTCTTATTCATGAAGCTGTTCATCTCCCGACCTCCACCGAATAAACTTATTTGCAAGATAGGACGGTTCACAACTACCAAGAAAACAATGAGGTGCACCAAAAATCAGTTGATTAGAGAGCTATATTATTTATTTGTTTATTTATTTATTTATTATTATTATTTTAGCGTTGCACATGGTGGGTCGCTAAATGAATGGTGCCGATCACCAAAAATGGCCATCTATGCTGTGGGAACTGAGAGAGCCCACCAATACGGGTGGTCAGGCAAGAGGCATTATCCACTCGGTCAATCCACTCTACAGCTTACTATAGGGTATGAGCCTAAAGCTGAGGTAGATCCAAATCTCAGGTGGACCGGACTACAAGAAAACAGTTTACTAAACGTCCACCATTAAAAACTTATTAAGGCCTATTGGAATGTTTATTTGGCATCAAAACGGTTACAAATAAGCTCACACAGTTCCAGACCAAAGGAAAAACATAAATATCAGCTTGATCCAAAACTTTTCTGCCCCCCAAAAGGTTTTCAAGCGTAATTGTTCAACCCACTCCATTTTTCTGTAGTGTGTTCAATCGGAGACTAATTAATTAAATAGATGGATGGATAGGATCTTGGACCTACCTTTCATGATGGCACATACACGCTTCATACCAGAGCTATATGGCACATGAGTGTGGGTTTAACAGAGCTGCTCTAACTACAAAATAAGATAAATCCCACGAATATTGGAGCACACGTGTTGATGACCAGAGCACCATGAATGCACCATGTGGAAAATATATCTGCTTACAAACAATCCTAACCGTTTGATATATGTAGTCAACAACAGCAATGGATGACAACTTAAGAAAAAATAAAATAAAATCCATCAATTAATTGATTATTGCCACTGCAGTGAGTTATTTTCTTTTAACCATCCCTTTCGTTATGGAGAACAAAATCGATAAATTAGAGAAATGATATGATAAAAGCCAGGTTATGTATCGATCAGGATCGTCTATCTAGTGGACCTTATTGAATGATCTATTACTTGAAATTCACACCTAGTAGACAATCCTGGATCGTCCATCTAGTGGCACATGCATTTGCTTTGAATCATGGACGTGAATTTCCTACCATTGTCATAAAGCCTATGTAACAAATGGCCCAACATGGATGTGTTTCAAATTCAATAGTTCCATTATCAGTGCCAGCTCATGTTAAGATATGAGCTCAAAAGTAAGGCCAATCCAAAACTCACGTGAGATAGGACACTAGAATAGTGGGATGGTGATAGCTACCATTTAAGCCTTCTCGGACAAAATAGTGGGACGGTGATAACTACGATTTAAGTCTTCTCGGACAAAATAGCGGGATGGTGATACCTACCATTTAAGTCTAGTTGGGCCACCGTTATGTTTATTTGCCATCCATTACTTGACACGTGGATTCCCACAAGATGAAAGAAAAATGAAATATTAGCATGATCCAATGTTGGTATGTATACTCGCACACGTGACCAATATAGTTATAGAAAGTATTTTAGTTGTAACATCCGACCCGAGAATATTTTATTGATAAGCATACAATTAAGCATTTCGCGACTAAAATTTGAAGATATAAGGGCAATTTCTCTTGTCGATGAAATGAATTAATTAACCACCCATGAATATATGTATAGCATGAAATAACAAAAAATTAATAATGAGAAGAAGCATAAGAAGACAACTTTGTAAGTTTGCTGAAAGATCTGTTGACCGGCCAGTGAACTATAGTCTAATGGTGTCTCCCTCTCCCCATCCCTATATATGAAGGTTTGTTGGGCACGTGTTGTACGCCACCCATTCTGTACATCACCCACTCTTCGTTTGAATCTAGCAAAGGGAATGACTTGATGAGGTTGATCACTGTCTTTTTCAGAGATAACTACTCCGAATCCATGAAACTCTTCGGACTCCTCAAAGAGCTCCCTCAAATCTACGAGGGATAAAAGCAGAAATAATTTCTAATAAATTTAAAATAATTTGATTGATTATATAAAAACAAAAAAAATTGAAATTATAACTCTTTAAATAAAGAGCTCAAACTTAAAATCAATAGAGTTTTGAACTTAAACTCGAACTCAAATACCCTAGAAACGTAACTAACTATAAACAGTAAATTTACTATTTATAAATGATCATTGTTCCTATTAGACTTTGTGGTTTTTGGTCAAAAATAGTACGTGCCTATTTTGGCTTAACTACATTATTCTCGTAACTTTTCTAGGCCTTTTTATGTTGGGCATGACTTCTACAACTTAAAAGATCAAAAGTTATACTCGAAATAAAACTTATTATTTATAGTAAAAAATAAAACTAAACCAAGCTTTTGATTGTTGATCATATGGAATATTGCAAATTCGGCGTATCGGTGTTGGTTGGCTTAAGTAAGTTCTCCTACCCAAAATCATATATAATGTGTTGAAAAATTCATTTCATTTGTGAGATACGACTAATTTAAGGTTCTAATTCATTTCCATCTCCAATCGAAATTTATTTATCTGGTCCATCTTTATCATTAAAGTATTTGCAACCTACTATACATTACTATCTTCATCCAAAACTTCATTAGGCCCTGGGATGGTTTTAATGGTAGGCATCTTCATTCCCACTGTTCACATGTGTGGTCCACTTGGGATTTGGACGGGCATTACTTTGGGGTTTTTACCTTCTAACATGAGCTGGCGCAACAATGGATGAAATAGATGTCAAGTACACATCAAGGTGGACCAACGGACCTTTTTATTTTCCATGCTCCCTGCAACATTGGCTCTCTAAAATTGCTAAATAAAAAGGACGAAGGAAAAAAAGAGATGCACACTCAACTCTCTGTATGTAAGTCACCACTACTGCCTGCAAAAAGAAAAACGGTTCATACCTAGGCACTAAGAAGTTACTCATGTGACACACAGGTAACTCATTTCAAACCATCCAAATGGTGGGTCCCAATTTAGATGGCTATCAAAATCCTAAACTGCACTGATATTTTCAGCCTGACTGGTGGAAATTTAAGACCTACGCCAAAGAAAGAAATTAAACGGTGTGGATTCACCAGAGAAATGGATGTAAATCAAAAGTCGGGATCTTTTGATAAAGCTGTGTACTTTTTAAGATGACTCATCTAGAGTGCTTCCCAAATTTTGTACGGTTCATCTTGAGTCCATGTATGCCGCGTGTATGATTTTTAAGTGCCTGTTTATCGGACGAGGTTTGGCCAGTGATCCCAACACCCAACACCAGCCAGTTTGCTAGTGTCAAAGCTCTATGGCCTCAATATGATGTATGTGTTTTATACATGTCTTTCATCCATCTTTGCAGCTCATTTTAAGGTATGAGCTAAAAAATGAGGTAGATTTAAATCTCATGTAGACCATAGTTTTTTAAGATTGAATACTCGCACTCGTAAACTTGTTTGAGGCCTCAAATTTATTTGTGTTTTCTCTTTGTCCAAGTCTGTGTGACCTTATCAACCGGTTAGATGGAAAATAAACATTACATGAGCCAAGGGAAGTTTTTAATGGTGGAAGTTCATCGAATGTTGTTTCCTTATGGCATGGTCCACTGTGATTGGATCTACCCATTTTAGGACGTACCTGAAATAAGCTAACAACATGGATGGACGACGTAAATAAAACACATACATTATGGTGGGTCCATAGAGTTTTGACACCAGCTAGCTGGTTGGTGGTGTTGGGTCGCTAGCCTTATCAAATATCAAACTCAGAAAGAGGGAAGCGGATTGGCTGGTGTACCACACACCAGCTACATAGCTGTTGTAGTTACGTGTCATGTCGTGCGAAGACAAGCACTGACACTTCTCGGGCTCCGAGTTGTACGAACAGTTCAAATGAGATCAAATTTACATGGGCCCCACAGTTATGTATTTGTTATATCTACACCGTTCATCTATTTTTAGAGATTATTTTAGAGCAAAAAATGAATCATATCCAAAGATCAGATGGACCACACGACAAATAGCAGCGGAGATAATGATTTTCACCGTTAAAAAATTCATAGGGCCCACCATAATGTTGATTTTCCATCCAATCTATTCATAAAGGTCACAAATACCTAGATGAAGAGGGAAAACAAATTTCACATTGATCCAAAACTTTTGTGACCCCAAAAGGAGTTTCAATGGTAGACGTTCAATCTCCCATTGATTTTTTGTAGTGTGGTCCAATTGATGGTTAGATCTATCTTATTTTTCATCTCAAGCCTTAAGACGAGCTCACCAAAATGGATAGACGGTTTGGATATAACACATACCTCATTGTGGGGCCCACATAATGTGGATCTCATTTGAGCTGTTCATACAACTCGGAGCTCAAGGAGTACAGCTGTGTTGACGTGCACAGCACGCTAGCAATTGTTACGTGCTGTGTTGTGCATGGTTAAACGTTAGCAAGCTCTGTGGGTCCCATCATGGGGTATGTGTTATATCCAAACAGTCTATCCATTTGGCGATCTCGCCTTAAGGCTTGAGCCGAAGAAAACGATAGATATAAAGATTATGTGGACCACACCGCAAAAAGCAATGGGAGATTGAACATCTACCATTGAAACACTTTTGGGGGTCACAGAAGTTTCGGATCAATATGAAAATTCTTAATCCTCTTCATCCATGTATTTTTGACCTTATTAATATATTGGATGGAAAATAAACGTTATGGTGGGCCTTATGAATTTTTTAACAGTGAAAATCATTATCCTCGCTGCTATTTTTGGTGTGGTCCATTTTAGCTTTGGATATGATTCAATTTTTTTTTCTAATGCTCTATTCTGATCTCGAAAAATGGATGAACGGTGTGGATATCATAAATACATCATTATTGGGCCCATGTAACTTTGATCTCCTTTGAACCATTTGTACAACACAGAGCTCAAGGAGCGTCGGTGCTCGTCCGCGCGCGACACGTATCTACATCAGCTATATAGCTGGTGTGTGGTACACCAGCCAATTCGCTTCCACCAATGACCTTCTCATTAGTAAATCTGGTCACCATCCATCACCGGTACCACTTCAATCAACAGCCGGTCATTGTTAGTTTTCCTCCAGTAGATATGCATTGGAATTACCAAAATGCTTTCACCTCTCGAGCATTTGTCAAATTTAGGGCTTGTCAGGGAGCGCCTAACGACCCCTTAAATGCCTAGTTAGGAGCGAGAAAATTTCACCGAGGTCTGTGATGTAGTCGAACGCCTTGATGCTCTTCACCAATATGTCATCAACATATACCTCCATGGCACGACCGATTTGCTTGGTGAACATCTGGTTCACGAGCCGTTGATATGTTGCCCCAGCATTTTTCAGGTCAAAGGGTATGACCTAGTAACAGTAGAGACCTTTATTGGTGACGAAGGTTGTCTTCTGCCTGTCTGGAGGATGCATTGCAATCTTATTGTACCCAGAGTACGCGTCCAGGAAGGATAGCATGTAACGTCCTGAATTTTTGCTGCTTTAGATTTCCAAAAATTCTTAAATTATATATATATATATATATATATATATAATTAACTTATATTATCAATTACTGACCATTAAAACTAAATGTTAGTTTATACATGAGTGATACCAGTAAAGAACTGCACAAGTTTAATAAATCAACTGTAGAAAGCCGTTGAACCCGCCCGATCATTAAGTATCGAGTTTAACCTCGTGATTTGTTCATATAGGGCCCAAATCTAACCGACCTATCACGGATTAAAAACAGCCCTTGGACCGCAGTACATGCACCATACTCACCTTAGAGATGAAACGGATACAGCGAAAACACAAACCCCAAGGGAGTAGCCATCGCCGAATGGCGGCGTACCACCGAAGGCTCCAGAGGAGCACGGCGGCACCGCCACGATGGTGGCGCGTTGCCGCCGGCCCAACCATGTGGGTCTCTCCCACATGCAAGGGTCCCCTCTACGTGACCCTACACCCCTTTAAACCCCCTTTTACTCATTTTCAACACATTTTTACTCCCCCAAAACCCTCCTAAACTCTCCTTCACCCTCAGATCTACTCGAAACCGAGTCAGATAAGGCCCGAATCTTGACTAATAGACCAAATCAACCCCGTTACTCTTTTAGCCTAAAACCAATGGTTTAGAGTAATCATGACCGAATCTTCACTTTCACTAATTATAAATAGGTCAAACATGAACATAGTTAATCCAAACCCTAATCATTACCCATGAGAAATCTCAATACCTAATTCATCTCAGAAATACTCTGATTTTTCGAACAAGCTTTAGACCGCTCGTTAGTGGGTCACTAGTTCCGAAACTATAGAATAATGTCCATCTCATTGGGCTTGACGCCCATCGCGGGTGGCGAAGTAAGAAAGTGCCTAGAACGGTTCAACTTGGGTCGGAACTTAAATGCTTGAAATGCGCAAATCCTTTAGGCCAAAATTTGAAACTTAAGTGAAATAGACATTTTGCTCTTTCGTGAAGTTATGGCTTTCCAACCGTTAGATCACAACCAAACTTAAGGCAAGAGTTAATGATATTTCTCTACTCATATCCGTATAACCGTGGCCCCGATAGACTATAGGTGACCGTTGAACAGATTTCTAATTATATTTATCAATTGACGTATCTAAATGACGGGCCGATCATATCCATATGTAGATCATCATTAGGGCTAATTATCCTATGGTGTATATCGATATGTACACCCTATAATGGGCCCTAAAAGTTAGAAACACTCTTCTATAGAGCTAGTATGATAAAAACTTAGCCCTTGGGGCCATTTGTGCAACATCTGACACTATATAAGGGCCTCTTTCGAGCACCCCCTCTCCCCATACGAATTTATATTTTTCAAAGGAGAGAGAGAGAAAGAAGAAGAGAAAGAAGAAGAGAAGAAGAGAGAGTAGGAGTGGGAGAGGCTTTAGTGCTTTCCTTTCATCGGTTTCCTCCAATCAAAGCCCTAGCATCGATCGTTTTCTTCCGCCGAATCCACCCCATTCGCGATTGGAAGGTAAGAAATAAATCTTACTCCCCAACCTATGTTTTTCTAGAATGAATTGTATAAATCTCATGTAGTTCTTTGTGTTTATATAGGAATTTGTGATTTTGCCCAAATCCTTAACCCTAGGAGCTCAAAATCGGATATTCTTCTTAAGGTGTGGATCATTATTTATAAGTTTCTATTTATCGACCCTTGAGGGTCTCAGTTAATGATTAAATACTTGTAGATGAATTTGTGCATGTTAATATGTTGACATTTTGATTTTTTTATAATATATATTATTGGTTGCATATGGATACTTACGTGTTTGATGAAATGTCTAAGTGATTAAATATGTTGTTTTGTGGATGCTCATATGCTTGATTGAATGCCCAACTGAATGTGTTATTTTGTTAATGCTTACATGTTCGATAAAATGCTTAAGTAGATGTATTGTTCCATTGATGCTTATATGTTTGATGAAATGCATAGGTCGTTGTATAGTAGTATGTATGTTATAAATTACACGATGTAGTATTTAGTTCCTAGTGATGCTTAAGATTTCTACGATGTTGGGTCAGTCGGTAAATCGCCCAAATCAACGAGTGACCCGAGTTAGGGCGGCCACCCTAGGCTTGTTTGATCGACCCGTGTCGAACATGGACGACCGACAGTAGTTGGACTACACGGGCTGTTTGCACCCAATGCCAGTTGTGTCATGGTTCTCCCAGGTCAATCAAATTAGTCTACTAGCTGACTGATCATGTATGTTCACAATGTATGACACGACTAAATGAAATTTAGGATACATCGTTCCCAATGGTTGTGTCCATCCATAACCGTTAGTGCGATACGATCCCATTAAGACTCATGAGCTGGGTATGGTGGTATGGGACACCGTGATCGATCTGTCAGCCTACGCTGAGGTGACGAGCCTCCTCGTAGTGACCAGTGAGCAACTAAGACTCATAAGCCGGGTAGGGTGGTATGGGATACTCTGTTCGAGCTGTCGGCCTATGATGGAGTGACGAGCCTCCCAATAGTGACCAGTGAGCATTGATGGAGGTGATAAACCATTGTTCGAACGGCCCCCGTCAAATTACCCGGCCGATGGTTGCGTGCTAGAGTACCATTCGAACAACCAGAGCATGAATGGAATTGGGTGACGAGCCCTTTTCCTTTATGTGTTTTGGTTTTATGTGACAAGCCCACACCTCAAAACTGAGTGATCATACCCAGTATTGGGTGATGATTCATACCGAGTTGATCCTCATACATTTAGGTATCATACCGTACCTTTGGAATTATTGATTTGTAATATAAACGAGTGATACCTAAATTTGGATCAAGAGACACTAGTAAGGAGCCACTACATGCGGCAACGAGCCACGTGATCCGATAAGGACTTGTGATATAACGTCGATATCCTAGCTTCACCAATATGTTGGATGAATTGAACTAAATAATTACTCGGTTAACATGATCATTTATCGCATCACATTAGATTAGAATGTGACGAAACAGGCGTGGTTGTCGCATGTTGAGGGAGTGTTGTCATTTGCGAACCAAGTGGTCTGAGTCGCATGTGAGGGAGTGTTGTTTGGAAAGGGCATACATCATGTCATATCTTCATATGTACATTTAACAAGAGTTTTTAGGAAATGCTTGATTTCTTGTTTTATCATTACTTGCGTTGATTGTGTCGATAGCATGTGTAACTTAGAACTAATAGAACCACTGAGTTAGTTACTCCCTCCCACCTGGGACGGTATTTTAAAACACCAACTAGGCATATCATTGATGAAGGTACTAGTGAAACCTCAAACAGGTAGGCTTATATTGGGTTGTGCCAACGCCGTCACATTTTGGAGAATTGAGAGTAAACTGAAAGCTTTACACTTTAATAATCTTGGGTATGTATATTGTAGCTTGTATAATCCTATTTTGGGCGATCATCACAATTGAAATTGTATCTTTAACTCTTAGCCCTATATTTCTAAATCTATGGTTATTTCTACCTCGCTTTAGATCCGCTAATTCGAATTGCGCTACTTTAATTATCTATGTGTGAAATGAATTTGAATCTAAATAAGGATACATGTGCGTTTTCATTTGGATAACACTTGGGAACTCGGGATCAAAGTTTATGTACTCGGGTGCCGATTTTCGGGGCGTTATATAGCAGTTCGTGTCCGGATGTGCTGTCCATCAGCTGGTCGATCCGAGGCAGGGAGAAGCTGTCCTTGGGGAAAGTCTTATTCAGGTCTGAATAATCTACACAGACCCACCACTTTCCGTTGGCTTTCTTTACAAGGACCACATTTGCGATCCAGTCTGAATAATGCACTTCCTCGATGAATCCGACGCTGAGGAACTTCGACACTTCATCTACAATGGCATGGTCCACTATGATTGGACGTTCATCGAATGTTGTTTCCTTATAGCATGGTCCATTGTGTTTGGATCTGCCCATTTTGGGACATGCCTGTGTAACATGCCGAATTTAGAACCTCCACGCCTATATAAAGACCACCCCACCCACCGTCATGGGATCATAGTGAAGGATAAAGAGAGAGAAACTGGTCAAGCGGCAGCAAGAAGAGAATCTCCACTCACTAGAAGTGCGGACGTCCAGCAAGGGGAAGAAAGAAAGAAAGAGAGGAAGATGACTGAGTTGACTCGTCGAGTTCGAGTCGAGGTCAGGTTCAGGTAAAATATGTAATACCTAATGTCTTGATTCAAGTTTTTCTTAAATAGGAATGAGTTAAGCCCTATATCTAGGCCATGAACATAACCATAGATTTAATCCTAACCTAGTAAACCTTGTAGATCTTATGGTATAGGATATGATTGAATGTGAAAAGGTATGGGGGAACACCTAGACTTGGGTGAGGACAATTCGACTTTAAAGGTGAGGGTTTTATTCTTTAAGTTTATATTAATTTAAGTTATTATATTTATCTTGCCTTTCCATGCCTTTTATGATACGAATTATCTTGCCTTTCCATACTTTTAATAATGTGAATTATCTTGCCTTGTTATACATTTAATGATATGAACCATCCTGCCTTTCCATGTTTATATTTGTCTGAGAATTATCCTATCAATTGATTTGGTTAATATCATTACAACTATTGGCCCTTTTGGGATTATGACATGATGTCAAATACAAGTAATTTCTCTAAATTTATGTGAGGCCATGGATACAAGCCTTGCTCCTGCCTCGTCTCTTTATTTGAGTTGGCTATGTCACTCGTCTTTTTATTTGAGTTGGCTCTACCACTCTTCTTTTGTTGAGTTGACCATTGTCACTCTTCTCTTATTATATTGGTCTTATGATGTCTATCTTTAAGGCTTGGGCATGTGTCTTGCTATTCCAGAACCTTCGTGATTCAGTTTATATTCTTTATAAGTGCAAGTGATGTATTACGAGGTATCACAACTAGTGATTCAGATGTCTTATCATGGACGTAATGCATTACAGGTAGCGGCCCTCTTGGTCCGCACATAATTCCGTGAGTTGGTTAGTGTGGTACACAATCGATATATGTAAATTGGCATACGTGTTACATCAACTTTTCGGGATTAGATGTCGCAAATAGTTGCTCCATGAACATATCATGTTACATAAATTCTCCAATTACTTGTTGTGTTGCCTTGAAATGTTCACGTAAATCCACGTTAGCGTTAGTCATACCGGCGAATATCCGTAGTTATGGGATACGGGTCGAGGCAGGTTTCTTTGAATTATATTCCATATTGTGATGATCATTACGTATGATGAGCCGCACACACTATGCTAGGCATGCATCTCATGTAGGTTATTTGCGTATACTGATATCTCATGTATTAGTAGAGTACGAGACATATCGGTACCCTTACATTTGCTTTTATAAATCTCTTGAATTGTTGTTAATTTAAAAGGATAACCATCACTATGAGCAAGGCATTGACCCTCTCTCAATTGTACAGTTGATGCAGGCGACGTATAGATTGAAGACTTAGAAGACTACTTTCCTATAGAAGATTATCTCGAAAGACTAAGAAGACAGTTTTATTATTTAGTTTATACTTCCGCTGTGAACTCTGATGTTGTAATAAACCTCCCATTATGAGACCATTTGAATATTCTTTTACTCTAATAAAATATAATCAATACAGTTAATTTTATTCTTGTGAATGTTACCTTCATGTATGTATCTGGATGTGATCCAAATGAGAAAAAAATAGGGTGCGATTTCATAGCATTCAGTTGTACATTATTAACACCCAGTTTCCTCGAGCACGAGTACGAACTCTGGCCATGAAAATTGAGGCCGTTACATCCTGAAATAAGCTAACAACATGGATGGACGACGTAGATAAAACACATACATTATGGTAGGTCCATAGAATTTTGACACTAGCTAGCTGGTTGGTGGTGTTAGGTCACTAGCCTTATCAAATATCAAACTCATAATGAGGGAGGCGGATTGGTTGGTGCATGTATCACACACCAGCTATATAGCTGTTGTAGTTACGTGTCGTGCGAAGATAAGCACTAACGCTCCTCGAGCTCCGAGTTATACGAACAATTCAAAGGAGATCAAATTTACACAGGCCCCACAATTATGTATTTGTTATATCTACACTGTTCATCTATTTTTAGAGATCATTTTAGAGCAAAAAATGAATCATATCCAAAGTCAGATGGACCACACGACAAATAGCAACAGAGATAATGATTTTCACCGTTGAAAAATTCATAGGGCCCACCATAATGTTTATTTTCCATCCAATCTGTTCATAAGGTCACAAACACCGAGATGAAGAGGAAAAACAAATTTCATATTGATCCAAATCTTTTGTGACCCCAAAAGGAGTTTCAATGGTAAACGTTCAATCTCCCACTGCTTTTTTGTAGTGTGGTCCACTTGATGGTTAGATCTATCTTATTTTTCGTCTCAAGCCTTAAGAAGAGCTCACCAAATGGATAGACGGTTTGGATATAACACATACCTCATGATCAGACCCACAGAATTTGCTTACGTCAATACAGTAGCTATATAGCTGGTGTGAGGTACACAACCAATCCGCTTCTCAGCAAGAGTACACCGAAGTGGATTGGCCGGTGTACCTCACACCAGCTATATAGCTGCTATCTTGACGTCAGCAAGTTTTGTGGGTCCCATCATGGGGTATGTGTTATATCCAAACCATCCATCCATTTGGCGATCTCGTCTTAAGGCTTGGGCCGAAGAATAAGTTAGATATAAAGATCAGGTGAACCACATTGTAAAATGCAGTCGGTGATTGACCGTCTACCATTGAAATCCTTTTGAGGGTCATAGAAGTTTCGGATCAATATGAAAATTGTTGGTCCTTTTCATCCATGTATTTTTGACCTTATTAATATATTGGATGGAAAATAAATATTATGGTGGGCCTTACAAATTTTTTAACGGTGAAAATCATTATCCTCTCTTCTATTTTTGGTGTGGTCCATTTTAGCTTTGAATATGATTCATTTTTTTTTTCTAATGCTCTAATATGATCTCAAAAAATAAATAAATGATGTGAATATAATAAATACATCATTATTGGGCGCATGTAACTTTGATCTCCTATGAACCCATCATACATGGATATCGAGGAGCGTTGGCGCTCGTCCCCACGCTACACGTATCTGCACAGCAATATAGCTGGTGTGTGTTACAGCAGCTATATAGCTGGTGTGTGGTACACCAGCCCATCCGCTTCCACCGATGATCTTCTCGTCAGTAAAACTGGTCACCATCCGTAACTTCTCCACTAGCTTTCCTCGGTAGATATGCATCGGAATTACCAAAATGCTTTCGTCTCTCGAGCGTTTGTCAAATGAGTCCGGATCCTCTGTTATCAGGTCAACAGAGAATTCCTGTTACCCTAATGGTGAGTGGATTAGGATAACAGGAATTCTCTGTTGAGAGCGCCTAACGACCGCTTAGAGGCATACCTACGAGGGAGCGGATTAGCTGTTACCTGAGAATACCTCAGTGGGTGCTACCCTTACCGTGTGGGCCACGTTGATGAATTTGTTTCATATCCAAGTTATTCATTCGTTTTTTCAGCTCATTTAAGGATGTATTTCCAAAACTTAAGCATATATAAATCTCTGGTCAACCACACCACTAGGAAAGGTGGTGAATGACCATTAAAAACCTTTTTGTCGGTCACAAAAGTTTTAGATCAAGCTATTCTATTTCTTTTACCTTCATCCAACTCTGATTGATCTTATCAACGGGTTGAATGTCAAATAGACATTATGGATCTCCTTCCTGTAGGCCTTGAGAAATTTTTAATGGTCAGGGTTAAATCACTGGCGTGGACAGTTCACAAATTTCAGAAGCGGATTGCCTGGTGTACCACACGCCAGCTTTATAGCTGCTGCGCTGTAGGTACGTGTCGTGCGAAGACGAGCACCGACGCTCCTCCAGCTCCAAGTTGTACAAATGGTTCAAAGCAGATCAAGGTTACATGGCCCCAAAGTGATGTATTTATTGTATCTACACCGGTCATCTATTTTTAGAGATCATTTTAGAACATTGTTCAAAGACTGAATCATATCTAAAGATCATCTGGACCACACCATAATTAGCAGTGGAGATAATAATTTTCACCGTTAAACAATTCGTAGGGCCCACCATGACATTTATTTTCCATCCAATTTGTCCATAAGCACATTGATTCAAAACTTCTGTGATATTGAAAAGGGTTTCAATGGTAGACGTTCAATCCCCCACTGCTTTTGCAGTGTGGTCCACTTGATAGTTATATCTGTCTTAATTTTCATCTCAAGACTTAAGACGAGCTTGCCAAATGGCACAAAACCCATGATCAAACCCATGGAAATTTGCTAACGCCAGTACAGCGGATATAACACATACCCCATGATCAGACCCACGGAAATTTGCTTACGCCAATACAGCAGCTATATAGCTGGTGCGAGGTCCACCAAAAGCCAATCCGCTTCCACAAACTTCAGGTGCAGAAAAGACAGGTAGTTCGCCAAACTATCTCAGTCGGCGTTTCTGCTTAATCTCCACCTTACACGTGGCTTAGTAGTTAATCGAAAGAGAGTATTGATACTGCATTCTCCGCTGGTGGAGCCCAGTCATGGTTGGATTATATATCAAAAAATCACATCTTTTTATCATCCCACCTGACTGCTCTCTTCACTTTTTCCAACCGTGTGTTTTACCATTTGTTACTTTTGTTTTCCACAGATACTTTGAATCCATCTTATGAGATGAATAGGATCATCTGACCTACGTTAATTTTGAACCATTTTACATGTAAAGTGGACCCAACAAGATGGACGGTCAAAGTGAACAGTTTTCCTTCCCACTTGTTAGGTAGAGATAGGACGATATCATATTGGATCCTTGTGCTCGGGAGAGGATTAGGTGTTACCCTGCTAACTCCTCCGGCGGTATTTGGGCGGTGGGATTAGAAGGGATGGGATGGGATTCAAAAAATATAATTATTGCTCATGGCAGGGACCTTTTGCAGTGGGATAAGATTAATGTCATGCTTTGTTGGTAACACGGTGGTACATTGGATGGATATACCACCATCATTTGAAATTACTGAGAATAACATACATATGTTATATATAGACCGTTCATTTATTTTGTAACCTCATTTTATAGCATGGGCCTAAAAATGAGGTAGATCCAAAACTCATGTGGCCCCAAAGAAATTTTCAACGGTAAGTATTCAATCCCATTGCTTTCTATGGTGGGATCCACTTGATATTTAGATTTACTTGATTTTTTGGCCATTGCTCTAAAATAATCTCGACAAATGGATGGACGGGGTGGATATAGCCCACACATCATGGTGGGACCTACACAACTTGCTAATATTGAGTGAAATTGTCATGGAACCCAATGCAATTGCATCTGCTCCGATTCTCAGCTTTTCCATTCTTCCGAAACATGGAGTGGAATTGGTCGACCAGATAAATCCCATCCCACCTAATCCTTTCTAATCCCACCGCCCAAACAAGCCCCAAGGGTCTACCTTTACTATAGGGTCTACCTTTATGATATTCTGTATATCCACGCCGTATATCCGTTTTTTCAACTCATTTTAGGATGTGTTCCTGAAAATTAAGCAAATAAAAATCTTAAATGGACCACACCACGGGAAAAAAGAGAAAAGTAGTGATTGTAGCCTAAGAAATGTTGTTAATGGTCACTCACTACTATTTCCAGGGGTGTTGTCCAAATGAAATTTGGATATGTTAAATTTTTGGAAGAACTTCTAAAATGAGGTATAAAAACGGATGGACGGCGTGATATGCAACAACTTCATCAAGGTGGGTCCCACATGGTCATGGTAACACAATTAGGGCCCGTTTGGCCGGGTGGATTGGAAGGGATTGAATGGTATTTGGATGGATGGCATGGATTTCTAGGTAATGATAGTGTTGTCAGTGAATTGTCCTGAGATGCATAGGATTGCTACATCCCTTCTGTTTGGCACGCCCGGCCAATCCCGGGATTAAACCTTCTCATCCCTTCCAATCCCACCAACCAAACACATTCCAGGCAAATTTGAACAGATTAGGGTGGATTGGATAGGATTTAGAGGTAACGATGGTGTTGTCGGTGTATTGTCTTAAGATCCATGGGATTGGGATCAGATCATCGACTCTGTTTGGCACGCCCGGCCAATCCGGGATTTAACTTCCAATCCCTTTCAATACCATCCAGTACCTTCCAATCCGACCGGCCATGGCCGAGTGGATTGGAAGGGATTGGATGGTATTGGGGCGGATGGCATGGATTTCCAGGTAATAATGATGTTGTCAGTGGATTGTCAAATGATCTCGAAAAATGGATGGACGGTGTGGATATAGCCCACACATCATGGTGGGAGCTACACAACTTGCTAACATCGAATGATATTAGCGCGGGATCAAAACGATTCTATCCAGCCTACTTTCAAGCTTTTTCACTCTTCCCCGGACATGGAGTGGAATTGGCACAGGACCATATGCAATTCCATCCCACGTAAGCCTATCTAATCCAGCCGGCCAAATAGGCCCTGAAGGTGTTACGGGGTAGCACCTAATCCGCTTCCCTTGGGCTCTGCGTTCCGCCGTCCGTCTTGACATGCATCTGCAGCGCCGTCGCACTGGTCCTTGCACGTCCCAGGCCTGGACGCACGTGTGAATGAGCTTTTTCGTGCCGTAACGCAAAACCTAGACACGCGTCAGTTCATGAGAGGGTAGCACTGTATAACCTCGCGGGGAGCGGATTGGATACTGAAAACTTCAGTAGCCAAAACGCTACTGAAGTTACGTCGTGAAATACAATTGGTTGAATATTAATAGCATGTTACCTTATAATTAATGTTCCTTTCTTTTTAGACGTCTCTCTCCGTTGGCTCGTGCGCGCGCGCTCGATCACGTAATATGGTAAACTTTATTTTCAAGTCTTTTATGTTTCTGTGTTCCCTGCTGAAGTGGCGTCACCATGTATCCACACCGTCCATCCATTTCTTGATATCATTTTAGGGCATATTCCAAAGAGTGAGAAAGATTCAAATTTCAAGTGCACCCCACTGTAGGAAACAATGGAGATTGAACGCCTACCATTAAAACCTCTCTGGGTCATGGAAGCTTTCGATCAAGTTAATATTTATGCTTTACCTTATCCCATGTCTTTTTCAACTTATAAAAAGGTTGGATCTCAAATAAACATCATGGTCGCCCCAGGAAGGTTTCAACGGTGGCTGTCACCGCTAACTGTTTTCTATGGTGGGGTCCACTTAAACTTTGGATCTGCCTAATTCTTTTACTTACTCCCTAAAATGATCTCTCCAAATGGATGGATGGTGTGGATACAACACATGTGCCCAAAGAACTTGGTGACGTAACATCCGTCTGGTTCAGAAGCCAACCAGCTTCCTTTTCCAATCCGTTTCCAACTGCGGCCAAGGCCATCCGCATGAACTTCCTTCCACGGCAAAATAGGTGGGGCACGCAATGACGTTTGTGAGAAATCTACTCTGTCCATCATTTTTTTCATATCATCTGATAACGTAGGCTCAAACATGAAGCAGAGCTAAAACTCGTGTGGGGGCATTTTTTTCATATCATCTGATAACGTAGGCTCAAACATGAGGCAGATCTAGAACTCGTGTGGGCCGTACGGCTTGGAAACAGTAAGTGGGGGAATTCTGTGGTTGAAAATTTCCTGGGTCTACCATGATGTAAATATGTCATCCATATGGTTCATGAGGTCATTCCTACTGGGATGAACTGAAATTAAAAAAATCATTAACATAATCCAAAGCTTTTGTGGCCACTTGAATATTTCAATGGTGGAAGCTTAATCCTCACCTTTTCCTATCGTGTGGCCCACTAGAAGTTTGGATCAATATCATTGCTAGGTCTATATTGTAACATAATCTAGAAAAACTGATGGCCGGGATAGATTTATCAAAAACATTATGGTGTGTGCCACCTAGACATATTACTACTTTTAATACTCATGTGACCGGATTTTTGTAATTTGCAGAGGATGAGACTTTTAATTCTTTAAATTGAATAGAGTTGGGGCGCCGGTTGGCTACCGAACCAGACGGTAACTATTCTTGCTACGGATGTCACGTTACCGCGTTCTTTGGGCCCACCATGATGTATGTGTTGTATCCACACCATCCATCTATTTGGAGAGATCATTTTAGAGAGTGAGCAAAAGAATTAGGCAAATCCAAAGTGCAAGTGGACCCCACCACAGAAAATAGTAGGAGGTGACTGTTACCGTTGAAACCTTTCTGGGGCGACCATGATGTTTATTTGAGATCCAACCTTTTTATAAGCTAGAAAAGATGTAGAGTAAGGTAAAGCATAAACATTAGCTTGAGCAGAAGCTTTTGTGGCTCAAAGAGGTTTTAATGGTAGGTATTCAATTTCTATTGTTTTCTATAGTGGGGTGCACTTGAAATTTGGATCCTTCTCACTCTTTGCATTATGCCTTAAAATGATATCATGAAATAGATGGATGGTGTAGATACAATACATACATCATGGTGGCACCCATGGAAAGTGGTGATGCCATTTCATCGGGGGAGCGAAGAAAAGAAATGAGTTGAAAATAACGTTTGCCTCTCATTTGGCCGAGTGCCTGCACCGGCAAACGGAGAGAGCCGTCTAACGGAACTCTAAAGAAAAGAGCATTAACTGTGAGGGAACACACTCATGACTTACCAACTGAATTTCACCACGTCACTTCAATAGCGTTTTGGCTACTGAAGCGTTCAGTATCCGATCCGCTCCCTAACCTCGCGCTAGTTAGCTCGGCGCATATTAGTTACTGATGAGGTCAGTAGCCAAATTGCTACTGAAGTGACATCACTATTGTATCCATACAGTCCAACCATTCGTGGAGATCGTTTTATGGCATGACGAAAATAATGAGATAGATCTAAATTTAAAGTAGACCCCACCATAGAAAACAATGGGGACAGTGACATCCACCGGTCAAAACTTCTCAGGGGCTATCGAAGTTTCTGATCAAGCTTATATTATTATTTTTACTTCACTAATATCTATGTTAACTTATGATTAGGTTGGATCTAAAATACATCATGGTGGGAGCTATAGATGTTTCAACGGTGAGGTGACTGATCCCATAGTTTTCTATGGTGGGTCCACCTGAACTTTGGATCTATCTCATTCTTTTTCTCATGCCATAAAATGATATCTACAAATGATTGGACCGTATGGATACAAAACATGCATCATGGTGGGGTTCACAGAACTTGGTGACGTCACTTCAGTAGCGATTTGGCTACCGAGTTGTCAACATTTAATCCGCACCCTAATTAGCTAGGACGCGGATTGCGTTCTACCCCGTGCGGACGGTAATCCATCTAGGTTGGGCTTTGTGAGTCCCACTGTGATTTAAGTGTTTTATCCAAGCTGTTAATTGCTTTTCTACGATCATTTGAAGCTATGAGACAAACAGTGAGCAAGGTACAGGGCTTAATCAAATCACAAAGTGGGGATTTAGTTTCCACCATTAAAAACTTATTGGGAGCTGGAGAAGTTTCAGATTAAAGTAATATTTGTTTTTTCACTTCATCCATGTCTATATGACCTTATTAATGGGTTAGATGATATTAAAAAAAATATCACGGTGGCCCTTATAAATGTTTCAACGGTGGGTGTCATTATCAATGTAGCTTCCTCCGGTGTGGTCCACTGGAGCTGTGGACCTGCTTCAATTTTACATACATACCTTAAAATGATCTGAGAAAAGCTATGAAGGCATAGATAAAACACTTGCATTACGATGGGGCGCCACGGAGCCTTGCTCGAACGGTAATCAGTCTGGGCAAGGGTAGGACGCAATTCGCATCTAGTTAGCTACCGCCTATCGGCGTCGGAAGCGGAAGCGGATTGGCTGGTGTACCTCACACCAGCTATACAGCTGCTGTAGGTACGTGTTGTGCGAAGACGAGCACTGACGCTCCTCAAGCTCCAACTTGTACGAACGGTTCAAAGGAGATCAAAGTTACATGGCCCCACAATGATGTATTTATTATATCCATATGTTCATCTATTTTTAGAGATTGTTTTAGAGCATTATCCAAAAAATGAATCATATCCAAATATCATCTGAACCACACCATAAATAGCAGCGGAGATAATGATTTTTATCGTTAAAAAATTCATAGGGCCCACCATAACGTTTATTTTACATCCAATCTGTTTATAAGGTCAAAAATATCGGAATAAAGAGGAAAAACAAATTTTATATTGATGCAAAACTTATGTGACCCCAAAAAGGGTTTCAATGGTAGACGTTCAATCCCCCATTACTTTTTACAGTGTGGTCCACTTGATAGTTAAATCTGTCTTATTTTTCTTTTTAAGCCTTAAGACGAGCTCACCAAATGGATGGATGGTTTGGATATAATACATACCTTATGATCAGACCCACATAACTTGTTGACGTCAATGAAGCAGCTATATAGCTGGTGTGAGGTACACAAGCCAATCCGCTTCCTTAGCCGACTGCCTGTGTCCTCTGGATTTGGATTGGCTACTCCCCCTGCTGCTAGCCAATGGCTAATGGTCGGTGCTCTAGCCAATGGCTAATGGTCGGTGCTATGTGGCCCCCACCATGATCTATGTGTTTCATCCATGTCGTTCATCTACCGACGTCAATAAGTGCTGTGGGAATGATCATGAGGTATGTGTTCTATCCACAATGTCCATCCGTTTAGCGAGCTTGTCTTGATGCTTGAGGCGGAAAGAAAGATAGATCTAACTATCAAGTGAACCACACTGAAAAAAGCAGTGGGGCATTAAACATCTACCACTAAAACTCTTTTTGGGGTCACAGAAGTTTTGGATCAATATGAAATTTGTCTTTCCTTTTCATTTAGGTCTTTGTGACCTAATGAATAACTTGGATGGAAAATAAAAGTTATGGTAGGCCCTATGAATTTTTTAACAGTGAAAATCACTATCTCTGCTACTATTTGTAAAGTGTTCCAAATGATCTTTGTATATGATTATTTTTTTGTATAATGCCCTAAAATGATCTTTAAAAATAAATTAACAGCGTGGTTATAATAAATACATTACCGTCGGGGCCATATAACTTTGATCTCCTTTGAACCACTCCTAAAACTTGGAGCTCGAGTCGCGTCAGTGCTGCCGTGTTGTCCACTGTGGTGCCACTTTTGTGTATGTGTTTTATATCCATACCGTCCATTGTTTTTTCAGATCATTTTAAGGCATGTTCACAAAAACGAACCAGATCTAAAGCTCAGGTGGACCACACAATAAAAAAGGGAACAATGACAACCACGATTGAAACCTTTTTAGGACCCTTCATGATGTTTGTTTGCCATCCACTGTCATACGGGCTTAGATGAAGTAAAGACACAAATATTAATTGACCATTGTTATCCTTGTGTTGTCTGCTCGAGCTTCCAATCTGCTTCATTTCTGAATTTATCCTGAATTAACCTCACAAAACGTCAGGATGACAAAGGTATAAAATGCGTACATCGTAAGTTTATAGTGCCTACCACACCACCACACCACCTTATACGCGTCCCACTTTCACTAACGTGGGAGAAACGAGCCCACACCACGTCATCCCAAAAGTCAGGATGACTCCTATAGGCCACCCCAAAATGTTTTACTTAAAACTTGAAATTACATGGTACGGCTCCTTTAGAATCCTGTGATTTTTGGATAACTCTTTCAACCGGATGAGCAACAGTAAACGAGTTGATTACCATTATACAAATGTGACAACGAGTCCTACACAAAATTACTAGTGGACTTTTCATCGCAACTATTTTCAATGGTGTAGCCTGCCTAATTTTTAATCATTATGATTTTCTGGTTCAACTATTTTCAAATATGGTGAGACCTACCTAATTTCCAATCATCATGATTTTTTGTTTCAATGGTTAATGCGAACCAGCCCACCGAAGAACAATATGGATCTCATAAAAGTTCCACCTACTTAGCTTTTGCATTGCCAAATAGCCCTCTAGGAACCCGAGGGCCTGTTTGGCCGGTCAGATTGGAAGTTAAATCCTGGGGATTAGCCAGGCATGCCGAACAGACCCGGTGATCTTATCCCAATCCCATGGATCTTAAGACAATCCACTGACAACACCATCATTACTTTTAAATCCCATCCAATCTACCCTAATCCGTTCAAACTTACCTGGGACATGTTTGAGGGATTGGAAGGGATGGGAAGGTTTAATCCTGGGATTGGACGAACTTGCCAAACTGACTGGATATAGCAATCCAGGGATAGAGCAATCCCATGGATCTCAAGACAGTCCGCTGACAACACCATCATTACCTAGAAATCCATGCCATCCACCCTAGTACCATTCGATCCCTTCCAATCCACCGGGCCAAATGGGCCCTAAGGGCGTGACTGGTTTGTGGAATTGAATGGTATTGAATTGTATTAGATGAGATTAATAACATTATTGCATAATGACTGTATGTCAAGAAATACAATGGTATTGTAGCCATTCAATCCCATGTTTGGGATAAAATTTTTGCTAATGAAAAACACAGGATTAAGACAAATTAAGTTTGGTGGAGCATGGGTTCGAATTAGCCCAATCTTGCTCATGTGGTAGACTCTCAAGAGTTTCAACACCTGATCAAGGGTTCGAGTATCCATAGGTGGTGAAATCCCACCACGGTGTGAGTGTGTGAGGTGTGTGTGCATGGGTAAGGAAAAAAAAAAATAAAAAGAAGTTTGGTGGAGCATGGATTTGTTGTCAACCGGCCAAATTTACAATAAAATACTGTTCACTTGTACACATATATTATTAGTGTCACATGGGTAAACATTGTATATGGATGGACGGCATGGATAAACACATGCATCAACATGGGGCCTACATGTGTAGTGGTTTTAAAATCTACAGAAATCCTACATGAGACTAAATGCATTTCCAAGAGACTAAATGCAATTCCATTCTACCTAATCTCAATCTTTCCCATCCTCTTTAGGGCCCGTTTGGCCGGGCGGATTGGAAGGGATCAGCTGGTATTGGAAGAGATTGGAAGTTAAATCCTGGGATTGGCCGAGCATGCCAAACAGACTGGGTGACCTGATCTCGGGATTCCCATGGATCTTAAGACAATCCACTAACAACACCATCATTACCTTTAAATCCCATCCAATCCACCCTAATCCGTTCAAAATTGCCTGGGACATGTTTGGTTTAAGGGATTGGAAGGGATGGGAAGGTTTAATCCCGAGATTGGCCGGGCATGCCAAACAGGCTCGATATAACAGTCTCGGGATATAGCAATCCCATGGATCTCAAGACAATACACTGACAACACCATCATTACCTTGAAATCCATGCCATCCACCCTAACACCATTCAATCCCTTCCAATCCACCGGGCCAAACGGGCCCTTAAATGATCGGTTGAATTTCAAAACTAAAGTAATTCTATCCCACCTAATCCCATCAGATACCCTGCGCCAAACGCCCCCTAAAGCGAGTTAGCCTAGTGACCCTCTCAGTTGGCTATGCACCTGGCCCCAGCTATTCAGGGCCACGGTATTGCATACAGTCACAATGTAAATATTTATTTTTTAAAACTTACAAGTTCGAGTGGTATGGACTGCCATAGCTTTTGATCAGGCTGATTTATTTATTTCTTTTTCAGCTGGGTGAATAGCACCTGATTAACTTGTTTGAAATATACACAAAATCTATGGTTGGCACCACACCCCTATTGTTCCCTGTGTTGGGGCTCACCTTAGCTGTGGATTATGATGGTTGACTGCCCAGGACCTAGCTTCTGTTGATGCATCTAATGGACGGAGCGGATGTTCCAAGTACGCCATGGTGGGCCCAAGAGCTTTATTATTGTTGTTGCTATATAAATTCCGGGCACGGCAGGGCTCCGTGGGATGTAAGCGTTTTATCCACGCTGTTCATCGTTTGTCTCATATCATTTTAACTAGACCGCAATTTGGGGATTGAACGTCCACCATTAAAAAGTTCTTGGAAGGTGGAGAAGTTTCGGATCAAGCTTATATTTGTGTTTTCACGTCACCCACGTATACATGACCTTCTTAATAGGTTGGATGGTAAAAACAACATCACAGTGGCCCTAATAAAGTTTTCAACGGTGGGTGTCATTATCACTGCATCTTCCTTTGGTGTGGTCCACTGGAGCTGTGGACCTTATTAGGTCATATCTTAAAATGGTCTAATAAAAGCGATGAACGGATGGATAAAATACTTACATCACTTTGGGCCCCAAATAGCCTTGCCCGGACGGCCCGGACGGATTAGCGTCCGGGCGGAGGTAGGACGCAATCCGCGTCCATAAATTCCGGTCTTTAAAAAAGCTATCATGGGGGGAATTTTATACCCTTGCACGGCGTGCGCAGCACTATGGAAAAATAAAAAGTGCCATTTATATATCAACAATCAAACTAAAAACGACAAAACTTTCGAAATTACGGACTGAAACTCAGATGTGCGGAAAACAAAAGGGCGTCCAGATGATTTGATAATCTATGTAAAGCTGATCGGTGGAGATCTAGTGTACATTTCTGCCGTTGAAATAAAAAATTGAACGGTCTATATTCATCTAATTAGTGTCTTTAAATCGTAATAAATATAATCTATATGTGTCAATTTTTATAAAAATAATCAATTATAGTGGTTCATACAGTTCGGACTGTTTAATTTGAATTAATATATGCAACATATATAAATTGTGAATGGCTGAGTATCATACTCTGCTGGAGTATCAAATACATCCTTTTGTCTTTTTGCCGTGGCAGGCAGGGAAGCCGATTGGCTGGTATACATCACACCAGCTATATAGCTACTGTATTGACGCCAGCAAGTTTTATGGGTCTGATCACGAGGTATCTATTATATCCCAACCGTTCATCCATTTTAATAGCTAGTATTAAGGTTTGAGACAAAAAATAAGACATATATAATCATAAAGTGGAACACGCTGCAAAAAGCAGTGGGAAGTGAACATCTACCACTGAAACCCTTTTTGTGGTTACGAAAGTTTTGAATCATTATGAAATTTATTTTTCCTATTCATTAAGGTATTTTTGACCTTATGAAGGTATTGGATGGAAAATAAACGTTATGTTGTGTCCTAAAAATATTTTAATGGTAAAAATCTTTATCTCCACTCCTATTTATGGTGTGGCGTAGATGATCTTTGGATATGATTCAGTTTTTGGAAAATGCTTTAAAATTATCTATAGAAATAGATGAACAATGTAGATATAATAAATAAATCAATGTAGGCCCATAAAACTTTGATCTCCTTTGAACCGTTCGTATAACTCGGAGCTCGAGGAGCGTCAGTGCTCGTCTTCGCACACCACGTAACTACAGCAGCTATATAGCTGATGAGGTACACCAGCCAATCCGCTTCCGGCGTTGAGAGCGTCGACTTGGACGTGACGTGGGCGTCGTATTTTTGACGCCTTAAATGCCGGAAAGCGACAGGTCGACCCCACTATTAAAATACTGTCGGGTTTTGTCGAGTTCGGTCCCCGCCCTACGAACCCAACAGTAGAATGACGAATACGGAGATATTTGTATTAGTTGTGATTGGGTGCATTGCCACTGTAGTACCGCAGTATGGTACAGTGGCTGGTTTCCACCAGTGAATTTCATCCGTAGGATGATCTGAATCGTTCATTCTATCGTTACTGACATATAGAGGCTATGTTCTATAATCATTTATGATACTGACCTTTACGTCCTGGATTTAAATGATCCATTAAATATACATGAACATTCACCGTTAAACCAATGCTTCCTAAAATTACCCGGTCAGGATAGATTCCAGAACATGAACGGTTAAGACAATAATTTAAGATGCAATCCGGCGTTGGAAACCTGCGATTGTACCTTACTGTGTTAGTGGGCACCGTACTCTATCAAAACCCTGTTCGTATAGGGTCAGAAGGACAGGTACGTCGACATACGGTCCACTGCGTCGGGTCCGCAATTGCCGGCATTTATTGCGATCGATACTCAGACCTTTCCTAGATATTTCCTTGGCGGACTAAACTTTGATACTCTGGTGACATAGATGGATGATACGCAGGAACTTAAAAAGCACTTGAAATAATTTCATCGGCTATACACAAATAATTTCATTTAAACTGTCCAAAATACGGGTGCGAGTTTAGATGTATCACACACAAAGAAGTATGCTCCTTTATTTTTTCCCCAAAGTCTTAAGCATCTATTGGGGGCAGGTTGGGTCGGGTTGGTGCTCAACCCTAGCCCAATACAAGAACCTGGCTCAACCCAACCCCAACCCAAGGTTCTTGTACCTTAACCCCAACCCAACCAAACCCAATCCCGGGCAGGGAATTGTCAACCCAAGCCCAACCTAAGCGGGCTCGATCGGTTAGTCGAGTTGATCGAGTGGAAGCATGATAATATTTTTGTTATTACATTAGTCTATTTTATTTCAATACATGTCTTATTTTTTGTATTTATAATATTATCAATTATATATGTAGTTATTTATAGTATAAGACTTTATTTTTTTTCTAAACAAACGAGCTAAAATATAAGACAATTAATTCTTTAAAAGTCATGTTGTGTAACACGCAATTTAATTGGGAGAAAAAAAATCTGACATAACTCATTAGCTTAAGTTAACAGAAATGATGTGGACCAATAAGACCCAATAACACTAGAATTTCCTATGCCTTTTTCAACACAAACGTTCCACACTTAATTCTAATTTATTAATAACTTATATATTGATCGTGTTCGGGTTGGGTGGGCAACCTAAAACCTCAATCCAAGCCCGATCTAAGTTTTATCGGGTTGGTGTTTGTATATTCCAAACCTAAGATCGGATTCGATACATCCTACTTGAGCCTAACCCAAGTCGGGTCGGTCACGATTAGTCTGGGTTAAACCCGTCCAACTTCCGGCTTTGGTATCAATTCCCCAATGGGGGTAGATAACAGTGAAGTGTAAACTGACAGTGAGTATACTAACAAGCTAACAAGAAAAAAAAGTATCTTTTTTTTTAATCTGATAATTAGGTTGGTGAACATTTACTGGACGGTTCAAAATTGACAATTATCCAATGATCCTGTTTCAAGGAACAAATGGTTACGAATCAGAGATCAGGAATGGACAACCAATCTTAATTTCGGAGTGTAACTTAAGAAAAGAAGGTTGGACAATTTAGACGGTTTATTTGAGTTAATGTATGCAACTTATAGAATTTCTGAGTGTTGGGGTATCAAGCATCATACTCTCCAAGAGTATTAAATACCTCTCCTTTCTTTGCGTTAGGCATTTCCGTTTTACTTGGTGCGCTGATACCAGATTGTGGCCCACTGAAGTTGTATGAAATGGACATGACATACGGTGGTAACTGCACTAGGTGGAAACCTACTGAAATCTCACATCATCGGGACCGATCGTAACCGTTTGTGTCGTTCAAACGGATGGATCTGAATTGGATTAGTTATGGCCGGGAGTTCGAGAGAATACAAAGCGAAGCGGATTGACCTAACAGTTTAATTCCGGTAAGTTTTGACCATCCAAAGTACGGTTCGTTTGGACGGTTGAATTTTTACCGGAGAGTTGTGGGCCCATGACGGGCGGACCGTGGACTGTGCGCGGTGGTACTCTAGATATATGTAACTACGGACGGAAGTGGATTGCGTGTCGTGCCACACACCACCGACCTTGGTGGTGTGTTTACCTCGCCGAGTTCTATTGACCATGTATGTGTTATACCACACCGTCATCCCAGGTGGGGAATCATTCCCGGGCGTGAGCCAAAAATGAAGCAGATCGCTCAAGTGGATCACACCACAAAAAGCAGCAGGGACAATGATCCGTACCGTTGAAACCTTCCTAGGGCCCACCATCATGTTTATTTTCCATCCAGGCTGTTCATGAGGCCAAACAGATCTAGATGGAGGGAAAAAAACAAATATCAGTTTAATCCAAAACTTCCGTGGCACCTCAAAAGTTTTCAATGGTAGACAATCACTTACCACTGCTCCATGTGGTATGGTCCACTTAAGCTTTGGATCCGCTTCATTTTTTGGATCATGTCCAAAAATAATTCTGCAAAATGGACGGACGGTTTGGATATAACAAATACATTATGACGGAACCCACATAACTTGGTGACGTCGACACACCACCTAAGTCCATGGTGTGCGGCACATCACTCAAACCACTTGGACGGATTTGTGGTGACCCAACAAACGTGTCTATCTGGTGTCAGAGCCTATGGGGCCACTGTAATGTATGTGTCTTATCCTCCCCATCCACCCATTTTATTTTAAGGCATGAGCTCAAAATTGAAATGTATACAAAGTTCAAGTGGTCTACACCAGGAAGTAGTGGTTATTTAATGCCTACCATAGTAAACTTTGAAAGTTTTGGATCAAGCTCATATTTATGCTTTCACTTCATCCAAATCCGTGTGACCTAATGAACTGATTGGTTGACAATAAACAACACTGGGCTGTAGGATGATTTCAATGCTGAGCATAAGTATCCTATTGTTTTCTTTTGTGTGGTCTACTTGTAGATAATAGTTCAATTTTGGGTTGCCTTAAACTGAGTTGTTAAAATAGATGGATGGCATAGATAAAACACATACATCACGGTGGGCCCCACGGAGTCCTAACAACATGTAGCAAAGCTGGGAGGGTCACGCCCAGTCCGCCTCCTAAAACATGGGCTTTTCTCATTTGTTGGGGAATTGCAGCATGGCGATTGGATCAATCGGGCAAGTGTAAGACCCAGTTGAGATGGTGGGCCCTGCCATCTGAAAGAAAAATGATCATAACCATTCAAGGTAGAATCGAATGTAAGCCGGTAGAGACAATAATAATAATAATAATAATAAAGTAGAAATTCTTTGAAGGGGATTTCCTAGCTCTCTTCCAGGTCATCCGTTGTGGGTGGAGAAACTTTCCAATGCAAAGGAACCATATGCTTTTGATAGTGATGCTAACACAACAGCGAAATCTTGTCTTCCTCATTGCAAATCATATAATAATTTGGTACAATTGGGAATCAAAAAGAGTTTTGTTTATCTTTAAAAAAAGGTTCAATTCCTGTTGGTATATTAATGGAAATTACAGAAGACTTCAATGATAATCTACTAGCATTTCTAAATCTCATTGTAAAGTTGCCCGTTTCTGTTCTTGTATTTGAAATGTATCAGATTTCAAATCATAGATGGAGGTGAGTCCTTACCCTTAGTTATGTTCAGATTAGTATTTGAATTTGGTCATTAAATCAACTTTGATATCACGAATTAGTGTACATATGGGATATTCGATGGAATGATTATAATAAGCTTATTGAAATATATACTTTGGCCATAAATGATGAAATTCCCAACCTCAGGTGGAGCCACAAGCATCGGATCACAAATAGGTGACTTACCAACATTATTTTAACTATCAATTTACATGGTCAATGTTTTAAACGGCTCGGATCATACTATTGATATAATTTTGGTGATGCAGTTGATGATTTAATTGTTTTTTAATATTATTAGCATGCTACGTGCTTGCAACTCTCCTGCTGTTGTAAAGGAGTAAAAACTGGAATTTGATTTCGAAGACCATCTAAAGAAAAAGATTTCAAAACATAATAAAATTGTTTATTTCAAATACTTCCGAATCCACACAGCCAAATGATTTTTGAATTCCAAGCCCTCAAATCTACATTACCAAATGCTCCATTATAAGAATTATACCAAGATAGGAATCTATATGAGAGCTTCAAGAATATACTAGATCCAGTTTAAATGAAAAGAAAGGAGATGTAATGTCGCGCCCCGAAATTCGAGTACAGAGTGTGCACCATCAAACTCGAGTTTCGAATCGTAACTCATACACAAAGTGTATTAATTTCATTCCATCATACGATTATTCATCTACCTACTATCTCTACCGTAGATATAAATTCCATTTATACTAAGAAGCATATTATAAACAAGAGATAATCATTTATTTCAAATAACCAATCATAAACATAGTTAAGGACCCTCTATTCGGGGTTTTATGAAATGAAATAAACGTATCCAACAACTTGAAAGAATTAATTAACAATCTAAAAAAATCAAATATAATTAAAGTAAAAATAAAAAAAAAAAATCATGGCTACTTTAAAGCAGTAATTTCTTCCTCTGCCAAGTAGGGTCACGTGTTCCTTAAATCCTCTTCCGGCTCGGCCACGTATTTCTATTCTTGATTCACTGGCTTACCCTTATTCATATCTGTACAGTTTTTCCATTAATAAAAAGGATAAGCTGGCTAGGCCTAGTGAGAATTCTCGACATGGTTCTTTACATCAAATTATAATAGAATACTAATCATATACAATATAAAAATTTTAAAAAAAATACAAATGCAATGCATCAATACATCAAGTGGGAATCCGTCCACTTGTTGGAAACTCATCAACCCGCATCTGCCCCTTGGCAGACTTCTACCATTTGGTAGGTATAGGCAAAGCCCGCATCTACTCTTAAGTAGGATTCCACTAGTATAGTGGGCTTCTGGTAACGATTCTACCAGGATATATCATTCAGGGAGGTCCCCCATGAATCCAGCACGTGTTGTGCATGCAATTGATAGATGCACCATGTAATCATGAATCATGTATTGTATAGGTTATTTCGATTATCACATTTGAATTAACGTAGTCTAACACATTAATCAAATCATATTATTTTTAATACAGAAATTAGAATCTTTTAAATCAACTAAGAGTACATATCAATTAAATCATGACAATTAAATTAGAATAATAATACAATACATCAAAAATCCATCTATTTTAACTTGATGGATGAGAAACACATCGGGATCACTCACCTTGATGTGGTGGATATGATTCCATGAACCAACGGTTTGAATTGAATTAAGACTTCCTAAAATCACATAAATAAGAATTTTCTTTAAATCTTACGATTACACATAATGAATAAAATATATGATTTATTATTTATTTAGATCAATATTGTCCATCTAATGGTCTAATCTGTATAAAATTTAAGATTTTAATTTATTTTAATCTTAAGGAACTAATGAATAGTGATGATTTAATCACACATTTCAAAATATTTCATATAATTCTCTGTGTCAAATTGTATCTTGCACATAAAATTATTCTTACATTTTTTTTTATTTCGTTAAGGAAGAAGATTGATAGATATATGACCAGTACGGTTCATTAAGGTATCGAATTGATCTAATTCTTAAAAATATTATATAATTGACGCAGGGGAGGACGTGAGGTCGAGCACCGTCTTCCTCAAGAGGATAACTATTCCGAATCCACGGAACTTCTTTGGACTCCTCACAAAGACTTCTCGAATCCACGAGGAAAGAAAGCAGAAAATAGAAATAAATTCTAATAAATTCGAAATTGATTGATGAATTATTAAAAACGAGTTCACAACCCTTTAAATAAGGGTATCAAGCAATGGGAAAGAAATCATAATCAAACTACAACTCAAACTCCTAGAATCTACGACTTACTATAAATAGTAAACTTACTATTTATAAACGGTCGTGATGTCTACTAGTGCGCAAGGTTTTCGGCCAAAAATAGTAAGTGTCCTATTTGGCTTCACCAAACCGTTCCCCTAATTATTCTAAGCTCTTTTCACGTTGGGCGCAACTCCTAAAGCCCAACGGATGAAGAGTTATAATCAAACTAAAACTTACTATTTATAGTAAAAACGAAATTAAAACAGGGAAACGACCATCGATCAAGGGGTTTTTTGCAATTCCGGGCTGCGTAACCCGGCGTAGCAGAGTTGGTTGGCTAAAGTAGCTCGTTCTACCCCAAAATCATATATTTTACGTCAGATAACTCATTCCGGATTGCGAGATACGCCCGATCTAAGGTCCGATGGTCCGGATCACTTCTGTCGTCGACCGGGCCTTTTCTGATCCATCTTGGCCATGAAACTGTCCGCGACCCGCTCTACATCAGTCCCCTCCACTTCAAAAGAACTCGTCCTCGAGTTCTCATCATGCGCTGGTTCATGATACTCGGTCAGGTCAGCAACGTTGAAAGTTCATGAGATCGCCATGTCATCTGGAAGATCAACAACATAAGCGTTGTCATTGATCTTTCGGATGATTGGTACCGGTCCAATCTTTTTATTCTTCAACTTGTTGTACGTTCCGGTCGAAAATCGTTCTTTGCGCAGATGGACCATTACTTGGTCACCCACCTCGAACACTTTTTTATCGTTGATGCTTGCTTCTTCTACTTCTTGTTCGAGGCATGTAGCTTAGGTTGCACCTCCGTATGAATGCTCATGATCCTGTCTGTCATATGTTCTGCTGCAATGCTCATGCTTGGGAGCTTAGGTAGAGGGACCAAGTCAAGTGTGTGGCAAGGCACTCGACCATAAATAGTATGGAACGAGGACTTCCTTGTTAAGCGATTCACCATGTTTTTGAATGCAAACTCTGCTTGAGACAATGTTAAATCCTACTGCTTCGGTTTTTTTTAAACCTAAAATACATCGAAGGAGGTTTCCCAATGTGCGATTCACAACCTCAATTTAACCGTCAGTCTGTGGGTGGTAGGCGCTGCTGAACTGAAGTTGTGTATCGAATCGAGTCCACAAAGTCTACCAAAAGTGGCTTATGAACTTCATGTCACGGTCAGAAGTAATAGTCTTGGGAACCCCGTGTAGCCGCACAATTTCTCTGAAGAATAGATTCGCCACGTGTGTTGCATCGAGAGTCTTCTTGCATGGAATAAAGTGCGCCATCTTGGAGAAACGATCTACTACCACGAACACCGAATCCATGCCGCGTTGTGTTCGTGGGAGACCAAGCACGAAGTCCATAGATAAATCCTCCCAAGGGCCGTCAGGCACGGGTAACGAAGTGTAAAGGCCTGTATTATGAGATTGCCCCTTAGAGGTCTGACAAATATAATAACGTTGGACTGCCTTTCCCACATCACGTACTAATTGCGGCCAGTAATACCGGTCTTCCACAAGAGCTCGTGTCTTGTCTCGCCCAAGGTGTCCACTGAGGCCACCTCCATGTAGCTCTTGGATTATCTGTTCCCTTAGCGAACTGTTTGGGATGCACAGTCGATTTCCCTTGAAAAGGAACCCGTCTTGCATATGTAAGTCGCCGGGGTGACCTTCTTGGCATCTAACCCATGCGTCCTTGAAGTCGTCGTCATCGGCATATATGTCTTTGAGGCGCTCGAACCCGACAACCTCATTGCTCATAGTGACTAACAAAGTTGCACGGCGACTCAGTGCATCAGCTACCTTGTTCTGTTGCCCTGACTTATGTTTTAGTACGAACGTGAATTCCTGCAAAAACGAGATCCATCTAGCATGCACACGGTTAATGTTAGCTTGACTATTAATGAATTTGAGAGCTTGATGGTCCGTGTAAAGTATGAATTCCCTTTGAATCAAATAATGTCGCCAGTGCCGCAGTGCCTGGACCACCGCGTATAACTCGATCTCATATGTAGACCACTTCTTACGTGCATCGCTAAGTTTCTCGCTGTAGAAGGCTACCGGCCTACCTTCTTGAGACAAAACTCCCCCAATTCCGACATATGAGGCATCACATTCGACTTCAAACAGTTTGTCGAAGTTGGGAAGTACAAGAACCGGGGTCGTGGATAATCTGCGCTTGATTTCGGCAAAGCTCCTGTCGGCTTCGTCAGTCCACTGAAACTGCCCTTTCTTCATGCAATCTGTGATTGGTGACACAATGGTACTGAAATTTTTCACGAACCGACGATAGAATGTCGCCAGTCCATGAAAACTTCGCACTTCGTGAATATTTGTAGGAACCGGCCATTCTCTGATTGCCTTCACCTTTTCCTCATCCACCCGAATGCCCGTGGATGTGACGACAAAACTCAGGAACAATAGGCTATCAGTCATGAAGCTGCACTTTTTTAAATTGAGGTACAGTTTATTTTTAGTGAGCACTTGAAGGACCTTCTTGAGGTGTTCCATATGGGTGGTTTCGTCTTGACTGTATATCAAAATATCATCGAAGTAAACCACAACGAACCGCCTAATGAAGCTTCTGAACTTGGTTCATCAATCTCATAAATGTGCTAGCGCATTCGAAAGCCCGAAGGGCATGACCATCCATTCGTATAATCCTTCCTTGATTTTAAAGGTCGTTTTCCACTCATCACCCGACCTTATTCGAATCTGATGTAGGCGCTCCTTAGGTCCAATTTAGAGAATATTTTTGCATCCTCTAGCATGTCCAGAGATATCGTCCAACCGTGGTATAGGAAACTGTATTTTATGGTGATTTTGTTGATGGCTCATTGTCAACACACATGCGCCAACTCCCATCTTTCTTTGGAGTTAATAGAGTCAAACACATGGACTCATGCTCTCCCGAATAAGACCCTTACGGATCAACTCCTCTACTTGTCCTTGCAGAATCTCGCACTCATTCGGACTCATTCGATAATGGGGACGATTCGGTAAACTGGACCCAGGGACAAAGTCGATATGGTGTTGGATATCCCGCATGGGGGGTAACCCATCGGGGAGGTCATCGGGCCAGATTTCTTTGAATTCATGTAGCAGGGGCCTTAGTATTTCAGGGATGTTGGTAGGCTCGAGTTCTTCCCCTTTTACAATTAATGCATAAGTCTGTCCTGTTTCCTTTGATTCTTCCACGAAGTCCCGTATGGTTAAGAGAAAACGGCCCTCCACTTTAGAAGTTTCAGGTGGTCCCTCTGGATCCATAGAGGCCAATATGGTCTTTCGGCCGTCCTTGACGAAGATATATATATTATCTCGCCCTTTATGAGTGGCATCACGATCAGATTGCCAGGGCCGACCGAGTAGTATGTGACATGCTTCCATGTCGACCACATCGCATACTACTTCATCCTTATAATGTTTGCTAATTGAAAAGGATATGGTGCACCGTTCAGTTACCTTTGTTTCGCTGACCTTCTTGATCCAACCGATTGTATATGGAGAGGGATGACGCTCCGTTTTCAATTACAATTTTTTCACCATGACCTTGGAGAAGATGTTCTCGCTGCTCCCACTATCAATGATCACGTCACAAACCTTTCGATTCACCGTACACCTAGTGCGGAAGATGTTATGCCGCTGTGGATGCACTTCTTTTCTTGGCGCATATAATAGTCGCCTCACGACGAGCGACTCGCCGTGATCTTGCTGAACCCAACCTGAATCATCTGCCTCGTCCTCGGTGGTATGCTCCTGTTCTTCAATATCTGGATCTTCATAAGCGTTATCAGCACTACCATCATTGATGGCGAGGTTTGCCACTTTTCGCTGGGGACAAGTATTTGATAGGTGGCCCGGTTGGCCACAACGATAGCAGTTATCGGGCCTTGGCCGAGCATAGGGGTTCGGGATTCTACTTGGACCAGCAGCAGTTGATACGCCCCTTTGGGGTCTATCTTGCCCACTTCTCTGATCTCGGTTCTCAAACGTAGGAGGTTGAGTGCGTGCTCCTATGGGCTCCTTCCCCTTAGGCTGTGCAGTTCCCTGGGGCAGACCTGCCACAGGGATCCTTGCAGTAGGATAGGTCCGTGTGTTAGGACGTTCAAGTTGCGCTTCTGCCCGAGTAGCCAACTTGATCGCATCATTCATCATCCAGACGGACTGCATCTGGACCCGATCCTGGATAGCCATACGCAATCCACCGTTGAATCAGGCGACTTGCTGCGATTCAGTCTCGACCAAATCATTACGCGCCGCCAGGTGGTAAAATTCTTCTACGAATTCTCTCACCGACTGATTACCCTGTCGACAATTTTTGTATTGTTGGAATAATACCTGATTGTAATTGCTATGGAGGAATCGGGCACGTAGTAGCTGCTTCATCCGCTGCCAGGTGCGGATTGGTGCTTTCGTCTGCCTGGTTCGCGCGAGTTGCAGTTGTTCCCACCAAGCTGAAGCTCCTCCTTTCAACTTGTAGGCCACAAGCTTGACCTTCTTTGCTTCAGGGATGTCCATATAGTCAAAAAATCGCTCAACTTCAGAAAGCCAATCGAGGAAATCCTCAATGTGTAGTTGGCCATTGAAGCTAGGAATATCAACCCTCATCTTGAATTCTCGATCTGTTCGATCTACTCGATCGCCGTCATGTCTGGAGTGTTGGAAGATTATGTCGTCGATTTCCTCCTCACTGGAGCCCCCTTCCTCAGGAATGACCCTTGCATGCACTGCCGGTACTATCCTGCGATAAGGGCGATTAATTGGGGGTGGAGGATTGCCACCAGAACACGGAGTTGCCTTAGGTTTTCCGCCAAGAGATCCGCTTATGCGGTCGATGGAAGCTGCGACCCTTGCATGGCTTCCGATTCTCTCGTTGCACTACTTGAAAGTTGCCGCCGTTAAAGGTAAATTCTCCGGAGCACCGCCCATGGGATTGTTGCCACCGTCGTTAGAAGCCATCAATCCGAGGAGAAACCTCGCTTTGATACCAAACTGACGCAGGGGGAGGACGTGAGGTCGAGCACCGTCTTCCTCAAGAGGATAACTATTCCGAATCCACGGAACTTCTCTGGACTCCTCACAGAGACTTCTCGAATCCACGAGGAAAGAAAGCAGAAAATAGAAATAAATTCTAATAAATTCGAAATTGATTGATGAATTATTAAAATCGAGTTCACAACCCTTTAAATAAGGGTATCAAGCAATGGGAAAGAAATCATAATCAAACTACAACTCAAACTCCTAGAATCCGCGACTTACTATAAATAGTAAACTTACTATTTATAGACGGTCGTGATGTCTACTAGTGCGCAAGGTTTTCGGCCAAAAATAGTAAGTGTCCTATTTGGCTTCACCAAACCGTTCCCTAATTATTCTAAGCTCTTTTCACGTTGGGCGCAACTCCTAAAGCCCAACGGATGAAGAGTTATAATCAAACTAAAACTTACTATTTATAGTAAAAACGAAATTAAAACAGGGAAACGACCGTCAATCAAGGGGTTTTTGGCAATTCCGGGCGGCGCAACCCGGCATAGCGGGGTTGGTTGGCTAAAGTAGCTCGTTCTACCCCAAAATCATATATTTTACGTCAGCTAACTCATTCGGATTGCGAGATACGCCCGATCTAAGGTCCGATGGTCCGGATCACTTCGGTCGTCGACCAGGCCTTTTTTGATCCATCTTGGCCATGAAACTAATTCTTAAAAATATTATATAATTAATTCTTATAACACCCATGAACGATACGGATCATACTGAACGTTGTCCGTCATGAAAAAAATCTCACATTCTACACATTAGCCTCAAAGTCATGTGTATATCTTAAAATTTCATGTTTTATACTTTAACCTTAAAGTCATGCGCATACCTTTTTACATGAATGAATTAAACCTACACATTGGAAGGATTGAATACAATGAATGTCTAATGGATTCAATCCATCCAATGTATAAATCAGGTCAAATTAACTATTGCATAAAGAAAAATAAATAAATAAACTAAAAATACTAACTTGAATAAACAATTTCTAAAATCTTCCTTCCTACTTTTTTTTTGTGTTTTTTTTTTTTTATACGAAGTTTTCTTTAGTTATTTCAGTTTTGATAGAACTCTTAATCTCTTGCGTTCCCTTCTTAAGAAAGAAGGTTAGTTGGGAAACTACGAGATACAGAAAATTTTGAATAAAGAGAGATAAGAGGAAGAATAATGAGATTGATGGATCTTTTTCCACTCAAAATTTAAAATATAAAATTTAAATTTTTTAAACAAAATTTGGGAGCGTTACATGTAAACTTCACGCATAACACTAAGAAGGCTTAATAGGAGTGTTTGAAGTCTTCCAACTAGGTTTACTATTGTTGTCTGGATTAATTTAAGTGTTGTTTAATAGATGCCTAAACGTAAGTTGATCTTATTTTAGTCAACAATAATTATGCACTGGAGATCTTGATCTCTAATACATATTCATTGTCGAAACTGTTGAGTATTAGAAATCGAGATGTTTGATACATGATTTTTATTAACTAAAATAAAATGAATTCATTTTAGGCACTAATAAAATGGGGCCTCAGAATATTAGAAAAATTGGAACTTCTCCATCTATGTGAAGATGAAGGTGATAGAAATTTTCAATTTAACAGCCATAGTTAGATTGACGTTTTGGATTGGATAAACTATACAAATCAATGACTTAGAATTTGGTAAAAGCATGCATTTAGTTGTTTGAACCGCACACAAGGCTATGTCAAAAGGAAGGAGTTAGATTGTTCTAGTTTCCTAAAGGTGTGTCCTTTAAAATTTCTCTCTTGTTGCATTACATTCATTCATATCCTCACACCTTTAAAATTTCTCTCTTGTTGCATCACATTCATTCATATCCCATCTAATTTCCAGCATTGCCTTTGTGGTTTAATAGAGTATATTATAGTTGAAAAACCGTCTCTTTATTAAAAAAAGTAGTTGAAATGTTTATCAAGCATTGAGAGCTTGAGAACAGTTTAATATTGATGGCCTGAAAGCATTCAATAGATGAATGAATTGAATCTTTGGAGAGTGCAAGTAGGGTTGTGATCTTGCTGAAGATTTTTTTAAATTATTATTATTATTATTATTATTTTTCATTCTCCCTTCGAGAAAGCAAGAGTTAACTACTTCCATGAATTTTAGAATCTTTTGAACCATTTTTTGTTTGGGGATTTTATCAATACCAGCCTTGTGGTATTACCAATAGCTCTAAAAATCTGTCCTCTCGAATGTATTCTTCAGGTTGGCTTTTGATCATTTTTTGGAGAATTAGTAAACAAAAATGCTCTTATTTTGCAATGATGTTCGTGTGGAGCTTCTTCTTCTTATTCCTTTATTACATTTCTAGTATTTCTTTCTCCTTTTCAAACTTGTCCCTGTGGACCCTTCACCACGCCTTCCAATTGTGCTAACAAATTTTAAGGCCCTAAAAAAATGTTATTTTTGTTTCGATGACAACATTATCACTTATATGTTGAAGACATTTCGAATGAAGTTTTTATATTCTTTTTTGTAAAATAGTATATATTTATTTATTTTTTTATTTGAAAGTCACTTTTAGTTGTGGGTAGAGAAGGATGGTCATAATTATTGCCGTGACTCTCCAAATTTTAGAGGTTGAGCATGAATTCAATTCCTAATATTTTGAGTGTCACTTGTACTTTATAAACACATAAATTAATTATACTTTTAATTTGATATCCGAGTACTCATTAAAATAAGTTAAACTATAAAACATAATTTGAAAATGAATGTATGGAAAATAAGTTATATAATATACATTCATTCAGAGCATGTAGGGCCCAGTATAGAGTTCTCACCATGATATATGTTTTATATCCACACCGTACATCGATATGGAGAGATCATATTAGGACATAGGACATGGTCTAAAGCATGAGTCAATCCAAAGTTTGAGTGGAGCCCACCATAGATAGCAGTAGAAAGAGTGACGCTCACCATTAGATACTTCTAAGGGCAGCAAAAGTTTTCAATCAAAGGTGAGGTGATATTTGTGTTTTCGCTGTTTCACGTATGCGTTTACACATGAACAGATTGGATCGCAAATAAACATCATCGTGAACCTTAGGAAGGTTTCAACGGTGAATGTCACTCTCCCCACTGTTTTCTATGGTGGGGTCCACTCCAACCTTGGATTTGTCTCATTCTTTGCATCATGCCCTAAAATGAACTCTCCAAATGGATGGACGGTGTGGATTCAACACATACATCATGGTGGGGCCAACAGAACTTGGTGACGTCACTTCAGTAGCAAGTCTTGAATCTGCGTCCATCCATACAGGACTCCTTACCCAACCATGTCATCTTAGGGCGCCACGTGACCTAAAACCCCTAAGAAAGACTTATAAACGGGTAAACGGCGTCGCTTTCCGGAGCGAGAGTGCCTGTGGTGGAAACGAAAGAGAGAGAGGGGCCATGGCTGCATGATATTGCTCCCTTTCTCTGCCGATTCTCAGCCTCAAATATCGTGTTTCTTCCTAAAGGCGGTTTCCGGTTTTCGGATTCTGGTTTTCTCCCGAGCTGCAATCCGCCGTGACCTGAACTGAGCTTCTTCTACTAGGCGGTTTTGTCGACCTCGCAGCCGAATTGCAGGTGCCAGTTCTACTTCTGCTTGTTTTGTATAGGCGGTTTAGGGTTTCGGTTCGTTCGAGGCTGATTTCGGCAGTAAATGATCGGACGAGTACGGAAGAATCGCGTTTTCCACGGGATTTGCAGAGATTTCTTACCCCTTTTGCGAGATACTACTGGCGCTTCTCTCGATTCGGAGAGAAATTTTCATGCGAATGCGAGAAGGGTAGGGTCTGCCGAGGAATTCACTTCCGATTCTCGACTTTCTTGGACAGATCGGGTTCTATTTTTTGCGAATTCGAACCTTCATGGAGCAGAATCGAAGTTCTAGCACTGGATCTGGAAATTCCGGACACTACGGTCCGGAAATTGCCGAAACCTTCCATTTCAGCGAAGATATCCAGAGCTTGATGACGGAAAACATCCTCCAACCGGCCTTCGATCAGCCACGGGAAAACGACAGCTCTTTCACTGCCCTCCTCGGACTTCCGACTAACCAAGCCCTGGAACTTCTACACAAGCCCGAATCCGTCGAGTCTCCAGTGGTCCCATCCGGCGAGATCTGGAGAAATCAGAAGCCCGTACCGTTTTCCTTCGCCGGAACCCCTACCTTCCCTTCAAACGCAGCTCTTGTGGAGCGAGCGGCGAGGTTCTCCGTCTTCGCCGAGCAATCGCCGGAGACGAGCTCCGACCCGTCAAATTCCACTGGGAAATCGCTGAAATTGAAGGTCGAGCCAACGGATTCCCACTCCAACCCCAATTCCTTGCCGATTTTCTCCGGCCCGACGCTTCAGAATCGGCGATCGGGGAAAAGGAAAGAAGGGGAGAAGAGCAAGGTATGGAAAAAGGATGGCTTTACTATTTCTGGAAGGTGGTTTTAGGCCCTGTGAGGAGCTGAAAATTTTCCTTTTCTGGATAGGTGAAAGCGCCCGCGAAAAAGTGCAAAAGCGATGAAGAAGGAAACTCGAAGAAGAAAACGGAAGAAAGCGAGAAGCTTCCTTACGTTCACGTTCGTGCTCGTCGAGGGCAAGCAACTGACAGCCACAGCTTAGCGGAAAGAGTAATCTCCGATTATGTTTAGTTAATTCCACGATTAGATTGATAGCGACGTGTTTTAAGATAATGGGTTTTGTTTTATTTGTCGCAGGCGAGGAGGGAGAAAATCAACGCTCGGATGAAGCTCCTTCAGGAACTGGTCCCCGGTTGCAGCAAGGTGGGTCCCATGCCTTTCTCTGTGTGTGTGTATCGTAGGGATTTTTTTTTTTTGGCCAACTTCCTCTCTAAATGGGATTTTACGAAATAATGCCTCGGACGTGTGGAATTACCAAACTGCCTCATTTATTTTATTCTTTAAAAAGTGTTAAGTCGTTAATTGTGGGACCCAATAGGTACGTGTATTAAACATCGAAGGCGTCCCAGAGATGCACCCGACGATGATGATCAGATGGACATTAAATGTAAGTAGATCCACTCATTGGATGGGCCACACCATGAAAAAGATCCAAATTCACTTCTAACCATCCAATGATTTCATAGGCCAAGATGTCATAGACAGACCAAGAAAGCCCCTACTATTCAATTCTCGATTGTATTATTAAAAGATGATAATAATAATAATAATAATAATAATGAAGGGCATTTTGGTAATTCTCTCTTCCAAAAATAACCAACTGCTTAATTCGATTCACTGGGCATTATTTTGTGAAATCGCTGTTTTTTTTTTTGGAAGATATAAATGAATTTCTTTTATTGGGAAATTGATATCTATACCCACTCTTGTTAATTTGCATACAGATGCTTTCGCATTGAAAAGTACTAAAGTCTACTATTTCAATCCCAAAAAGTGGAGGTTGATATAAACCAGGGAAAGGACAAGGACCGGATACTCATCTCTACAACTCTATTCACGGGCCCACCGTGGTTTGTGTACGAATCTAACCCGTCCAAAAGGGTCGCCCCACTGAGGAAGTTGGACGCCCAAAACAGAAATACGGACCGACTATCACGTGAGGCGACCACGAGAATTTGAAGGGTTAGAGTGGATGCTTATTAATCTTTATTGTGTGGCCCACCTAATGATCGCTTGATCTGATTTTTTGGGCATCCGATTATGATAATGGCACAGGCACAAACCCCGTACGCCGATTCAGTCAGAGTTTTTTTTTTATTAAATTTTTTTTGTAACACACGCACGCACACCCCCACACACTCACGCCTTAGTGTCAGTTGAATGACATTTACACGCAGGTGAATAAGTCCACGTATATCTCCAACCTTTACACGCATGTTAATAGCCTTTCCACGCTGGGAATAAAAATTACAGGAAAGCTTTACAAAAATATGGCGTTATAAAAGAAATTAATAAGAAAATGCATGTCCAAAACCAAAAAAAAAAAAATCTTTTCAAAAACAGTTAGTTATTAATAAACCCACCCCCCCCCCCCCCCCCCAAAAAAAAAAATGCCTTCAAACAAATATTAATAATAATAAAAGCTTTTTCTACAAACGTGGATTCGGCCTCAAGGGTGAGTGGTTACTGAATCTTGACCATCCGAAACATGGGACGTATTTAGGATGGACCACGTCTAAATATCACGCTGATCAAGAAAATCCAAGTGCAATGTCAGATAGTCATCATCATCTTCCCAGTTTAATTTTTTCCTCATGCTCCATCCACAAAAGGGTCATCTATTTCGACGGTCTGGATTGGCATCAGGTATACCGTGTGCACGGCTGAAGAGTCACCACCATTGGATGGTGAGCTATGGTAGTGGTCTAAACCCTTCTTGAGGAATGCTGGTTGTACACGGCTCTTGCACACGCGCGACGGACCGTACTGGTTGTTGGTTGAAAGTTGAAACTGAAAGCCTTGCCATCCGCGACCCACACGACCAGAAATTTGGGTGGTCGGATGATGGTAACAGGTCAGTTGTAACTGGGCCCAAAAGTTGGTAGCGGTCGATTTTCTTACCTAAAATGAAGGCGTGTGTCTGGAGGTCGAAACGTTGTAATTTCCGCGGCATGGGCGACCTATGTGTCCGGATCCTCTGCTCGTCTTCCACGTGTCAATAGAAACCGTAGTCAATCTGGTGTGTAAGCTCCGTAAATAAGGTGGAAAGAAGAACTAAAACGGAAAGAAAGGATATTGGGAAATTGCTGTAAATGATATCTACAATCGCCAAATCCCCTTTACTGGAACGGAAATGTTACTTTCGTAATGAAAATTAGTCAAAGCAAATCAAACGGGGTGGCTACGAACAGTTGCTTCCAAGCTTTTCTTCCAAGTTATGACATCGTAGCCATACATCTCTGTCCTTTTTTAATTATCGGCTCCCCTTAGTCAAAGCAAAGCAAATCAAACGGTTTGGATCACTGATCTACTGGCCCACCTGTAGCTGCTGGGGACGTGACGTTTACTCTTTGACTATTTTGCATAGCAAACGGTTTCGTCGTTCACGTGTCCTATCTTTCGAGTGTCGAGTGGGACGCCAGTTACGTGTAAACCTGATACATGGAGTGTAATCCAAAGGTCTACAGTGTCTGCCGAGATGTACGTGTGACGTGTACGCGCCAATCAATTCCGTCAAATCATTTTAAAATGCGGGGCAAAAAATAACTCGGATCCAAATTTCAAGTAGGCCGACGTAATAAGAAATAGTGGAATTATATGTCCACCATTCAAAGCTTGTTACATCCGATTGAAGTTTTGGTACAGAAGTTTTGGATGAGGATGATATTTGCGTTTTTGGTGACTTAGTTGAAATTTAGTTTTTGAAAAAATTAAATATTTAAAATTTTTGTTTTGCCTTCAAAAAAACAATGTTAAAAGTTTTCAAAGGAAAAGAACGTTTTGTCTTTAGTCCAACGTTAGAAATGAAAAAAGAAATTGTGTTATATGTAAAGTTGTATGAAGTATTCTTATTTGAAGTTTTGAAAGTTTAGATGATCGAGTATTCCAGTGCACGCTTAGGCGTAGACAGTATGATTGTAATAATGCTAGTTAGCTCACTTTGTAGTTCGCACGTGCATATCATGTCACAAAGTGGTCGAAATATTAATCCAACAATCATATTTTTCGATCCAACAATCTAAAATGACTCAAATTCATTGTCGACGGTTAGAAATCTTTTTCAAACGTTATGCGGTCCTCTCCCCTTATACCAATAGCCTTATCTTGAAAGCAATTCGCTTCTAAAGAGAAATTTTATACGATTACTCAACCTGTGCTAAAAAGAATTATTTAAAAAAAAAAAAAAAATTAATTTTCCAGTTTTTCCAACATATTTCACAACAAAATAAAGTAAGAAGGTTTCAACAGATTGCATTTTCATCTCACTGTTTCGTGTGGTTCACACGAGTTCGAAATCTGCCTCATTTTGCGGACATGCAGTGGGCCGTGGGGTAACACCGCACTGGCTACAAAAAATTCCACGAAAAGTTAGTGGCAGGACTGTAATTTTATCGCAGATGCCATCCCCTCTTCTTGGGAGCAGATCAGGTGTGACCGGGGTAACACCCCTGGGGCCACGTTGATGATTTGTTGTATATGCACTCGGTTCATCCGTTTTTCCAGCCCATTTTAGAAGTGGACCTAAAAATTAACCAGATCTGAATCTTAGGTGGACCACATCACAGGAAACAGTGGTGATTGAACGGCCACCATTAAAACCTTTCTAGGGTCCACCATTATGTTTATTTGCCATCCAGACATGGATAAAGGGAAAATATATGAATCAGCTTGATCCATAACTTGTGGCCCACAGAAAGTTTTTAATGGTCAGACACCACTGTTTCCAGTGGTATGGTCCACCTAAGATTTGGATCTGCTTAACTTTTGGGATCTTGAAAAAACAAATGGTCCGCATGGATATACAACATATTCATCAATCTGGCCCCACACGGTCAGGATAACACCCAATGAGTTGTTTTCCGGATAACACTAATCCGTTTCTCCTGTTTGGAAAGGTAAGGTAGATTAGAGTTTCTCGGCACTTGACCTTTGGTGGTAATTATTTCTGAGAGGATAGTTCAACTTATTACTCTCAAAATTATAATGATTCGAAAGTAGAGAAATTATTTCCTGCACGATCCTGCACCCCTCTTTGCGGTACAGGGTACCAGTAGGTGATTGGTTCTTTCCGATATCATTATTTTCTGCTTGGAATATTTAGGAGGACACTGAGTCCGTGGGCGCGACCAGGCTGAGACCCAGGAACCCGGTACCCTGACCATGGGGCCCACCACGACATATGTCTTGTATATCTATTCTGGTCATCTGTTTTTCCAACTCATTTTGTAGCATGAGCTCTAAAGTGAAGCAGATACAAATCTCTGGTGGACCACCCCACAGGAAACAGTGGTAAATGACTACTCGAAAGTTTTGGATCAAGATGATATTTATGTTGTCCCCTCATCCAGGTCTGTGTGAGCTTATCAACAGGTTGGTTGGCAAATAAACATTACGTTGGGGCCTAGTAAGATTTTAATGGTGGACCTACCTTTTTGTAGGCCCAAAAGTTTGGATCAAGCTGATATTTGTATTTTCCCTCCATCTAGGTATGTGTGGAGCTTATCAACAGATTGGATGGCAAATAAACATTACAGTGGGCCCTAAGAAGTTTTAACTGGTGGGCGTTCAATGACCACTGTTCCCTGTTGTGGTGGTCCACCCGAGATTTGTCTCTGCTTCATTTTTGAGCTCATTCCACAAAATGAGTTGGAAAAACGGATGGATGGCCTAGATATATATTACGCATGCACTGATGTGGGCCCTACAGTCAGGGTATCGTCCACATAAGCTGGTTCCAGGGTCCCAGCCATGCCCGTCCCGAGTCCGGGATCCAAGTCTAACTCAATTATCAATCGGGCCCAAATATAAGTGCGTAACTGACTTAAACTAGGTAGGGTACTTGGGGTGTCTGGATCCCCCAATTGAAGTCCCATCCCCTGATTTTTCAAAATTGGGATTTTACCGCAAAATAGTTACCAGTGGGGCCTACATCCTAAGATGGTTCATTGGTACCATTGGACCATCCATATTAATTAATTAGGCTTTAATGACTATATCCTCACCTGTGATTGTCAGCTATTGAAAATTCTCTCCAGTTATCTGACTTCAGCTGCACACTGTGATATTCAGAATTACCCATTCATTATAGTGGCCCGCATAACATAGCATCCAGTACATGGACTCTTCCTTTGAAGCGTCTGTCACCCATTGGATGGTGACATTCATCCAATCAGCATAAATCTTCAAGTTCTGGCATAAATTAGTTCAAATTAAACTCAGTGAATTTTGTTACTTACCGTCACGGACTCAATGTCTGAAAATAAGATTCGTTGAGGAATCATAATCTCTGATTCATGGACACTTGTTTGTTGGAAATAGTAACATTGGATAATTTTTTATTTTAACGGTCCAATAATTGTCCACAGATCTGATATTCAGATAATCAGATAAGCATAATTTTTAGTCATGATGCGTTTAAACTAGCAATCATGAATTGAACACTTCAATTTAAATTGCAATCTAAGTATGCGATTTCTAAGCAATTTATAAATACATGCATATCTTCCATCACGCTCTGCCTGAGTATTAGTTTTTCTCTTACTGATGAAGAAGTGGCCTCTGAAAAAAAATTGCAGATTTCCGGTACGGCATTGGTGCTGGACGAAATCATCAGCCACGTACAATCTCTACAACGTCAAGTAGAGGTCAGTAAGACGCACGTCTAAATTATTTAAGCAAAAATTACCAAAACCCCCCTCGAATATCCATGAAAATCGCCTCCCCGAGGCGGATGCTCAAGGGTAATTTGGTCAATTCGGTTCTAATGGTTTCGCCTTCATGTTTCAGTTCCTATCCATGAAGCTTGCTTCGGTTAACCCAAGGATAGACTTCGGCAACCTTGACAGCTTCTTTTTATCTACGGAGGTAGCACTAGCATTTTTCTCTGTAAAAATAACCTAATTTGAGGAGTGATGAGTGCAGTTGATGGAGATCCCATCCGTTCATCATGCAGACCCACTGTATAGATAGCTAGCCCAAGGAATGGTTGGCCACAGACTTGCAAAAGAAATCAATGAGAGGTCCATATTCATCGTGCACATGTGGCTTACCTGATGAGTGGGCAAGACTCTTCTTTTAGTGATGATGCTTGCTATGAATGTTCCAGATCTCGATCGTGGCATGCCTGCCATGTTAGCACATCTGCCACTATTCTCTTGAATCCACTTACAATTCCCTCAAATGCCATCTTCCAATTCTATTCTGGTTTTTCAACTTGCAGAATGGAAGTCTCACAACAGGTAACGGAATGGTAGCGCTTGACCCACTGCTGTTGCCAGAATTCCAGCTTAACACATTGAGACGGCAGCAGCAAGCTGATGCAGTACTCCCACAGTCATGGTGGGAAAGAGGAGACAACCCCGTCTTTATCTCTCCCGACTCAGGTTACAACTCAGCACTTTCAGGTTTGTTTACGCAGAGTTTCTAAATTCCCCCAATCTAATTGGTTTTAATGACACTAAAATTTTGAGGCCTACCTGCTCAATGCTCAAATGACGCATTCACCCAGCAATATGAGCCGTCCATCAGGTGGGGTTCACTTTTTAGGTCCCTATTGGGACCGGCCCCACACAAGCCACTTAAACCCGTGCTGATGATTATTTGCCCCTTGAGAGCTACTGTGGCTAGCTAGTCTGAGATCCGAGCTGTTCATCAGGCCCTGTCATTTTGTGTGATGCCTGGACCAAAAGTTAGACCTGTTGCTACGTCACATGAGCCACAACTCTATTAAGTAAATTATTTGTTAAAGGAACTGATCATTGGTACATATTTAGAATAGATATGTAGCGCAACTGATGAGTGGGCCTGCTTTTATTGGTCCTGTATGCATATGCGGTGGGGTTTGCACGTTGAAAAGTACCTGGATGGCTGGATCTCACTTGCTTATGCTCATGGGCCCAGATCCATAGATGTCCAGAATGTCGTCCAACGAGGCCAGTTTGTGATCTTTTACACTCCGTGGAATTAATACCTTCCTTTTTTCCAATCTAATTTATTACTAGAGGTTTTCTACACTAGATCCCAATGTATTGCAAACCGACATGCAGGACTCTAGCATTTGGGTTGGTCCTTTTAATTGATCAGAACCATTTATACGATGGACCTCAGGGTACAATGTAGATGGGTACCCGAAAAGCCTCTCAGAGTAAAATACTTAAACCCTTGCTAATTCAAGGGTTTAAGTACACCATCTATCTGGGAATTATTGAAGGCTCCAAAAATTCCAGTCCATGACTTTTTCTTTTCTTTTTTCTTTTTCTAGTCCAGTTCTGATCCTGCCTTATTGGGCACGGTTTGTGCTGAGACTACATGTCTTGGGCTGGACCCGATTTTTCAGGCCCAATGACTAACTGGGCGGTACCTTTATTCTTTTCTTTTGTCCCACAGTTTTGGCTTGGGCCAGTCTTACTTTTTTGATACTCTTGCCCCGAGATCATTTTTGGTTGGACCGTTGCCTCCAACCTGGCCCTTGCGATGACATCAATGGGCCAGGCCAGTCCAAATGACCGAACTAACCTTGGAAACAGTGTTCTTGAGAAGCACCATTCCCCCCCCCCCCCCCCCCAATGAGTCCAAACGGGCTATTGGATTGAATTTCATTTCTTTTTGTTATTTTTTCATGCAGTTTCTCTACAGTCGAACGGCTTGAAAATGGAACTTTGAAGAAGCTGGAGTAGAGATGGGTTGGTAGCTTGAGCAGTAGTGTACATATCAGAAATATTGTTAGGAACGTAGGTGCCAATAGCTCTCAACATATTCTTAGGGTTGCCATTTCTCTGCTGTTTTGGCAGAATCGAGCCAAACCCTAATTTTTCATTTTAAGTAGAAAGAGAAAAATGAAATATTATATATTGTTATATATAATTAGTTAGTACTGTCTTCTAATCTTCTCAGTCCTGTTTTCATTGGTGGTCTCATTAATTGGCATTTTAAGGGCCGTTGGATGTTATATATACTTAGTCTTTAAGAAGGCTCTTATACTCTGGCACTCTGAAATTGTACCCAGGGACATGTATTTAACTCAAATTGATCTAACTAAATTGTGGAACTCACTGTGGCTATGTCATAGTCCCAAAGATTGGTTGAGCAATCATTAAACTATGATTTGGTGGGCACCTATTTGTTGAAATAGGGCCGTTTGATGTTTTTTTCATTTTTATCTTACAATCCTACACCGTAACCAAATGAGTGTGATTTTTAGTTCTTTGTTCATGATACATCTAACGCGGCAATATGACATAATTTGACCACCTATGCAACTTCTAAGTGCCTGCATATCATCCATCAGATTCTGCCAGATTATCAATGGCTGTTCTCATCTGTTAGATCTACCTAAATGGATGGCCACTAACCCTTGGATCTGTAGCGAGCAAACCAACAGTTCAGAAAAGATTATCATGGTGCATATTCAATGGAAATGAGCCTAAGATTGGATGGATATAGGTTATTCGAAATGTGGGGCATGATCTATCCATAGCAGGCCTATCCTATCAATGGTCTGTATCACCTAGACGATGACGAGATTGAGACGAGCGCAGATGATGCATGATGCTTTCATTACGTAGTCTACCGATTTTACTATTTTCATGTAATTGTAAATGCGTTTGAGATATCGGATTGCTCTCTATTTTCATGATGCTTTCTCAGAGAAGGGTTGTTTTCAGTGCATCTGCCAACGCGACCTACTTATAGAAGAATGGGCCATTCATTGTGGCACTCACATTGGCTTGTCATTGTTTGGAAAGTGTGCCACACGTACCAGTTGGACAAATAATAATAATTGGTCTACATTTTTAACGTGCACACGTGTGATCTGCTTTGTGAGTAGTCCAGCCTAAATTGGCCGCCTGATGACCGACCACAAATTGCCTCTTCAACTTTATGGTTCCAATTATATCATCTTGTCTTTTATGCAGATTTGATAGTTTGCCATTCGATCCAATAATGTAATTTCAGCGTACATTACATTGATCTGATCCAATGGTGATATGTCGGGAGTTAAAGGGGCAATGGGCCAGCTGACTCAACCGTCAGCATGGCCCCCCTAAGTTAGGCTGTTAAGTCTAGGCCAGTGTCTTGTTGTACCATATTTCTAAGATTATTCTTAGAAAACCCAATTGAAAAATATAGGAAAGAAATATATAACACGTTAAAGATTTTTAAGAATACTTGAAGTGCTTTTTACATAATCACAGTTGACAGGATGATAAGACAGAGTAGTTGAGAGGTATTTAAAAGCAAATCAAGTGGCCTAAGAGGCATTTAAGAGGTGTGGCAAGAGGTGTCTAATGGTAGACTGAGCGGCTGAGAGAACTCAGGAAACAAAATGCAGCCAAGAAGTTTAATCATGCAATCGAAACGGAAAGATGCGGAGAGTGTTTGAGTGGAATGCAAATGAGCAACTAACAAAAGAAATGGAGGCAATATGTGGTCCAAGGATGAATGACGATTGAGTGAAACAAGTCTTGGCCAACAGAAGAAGAATCATCATGAAAAGAAATGCAACAAAAGAAGAGTTTGAAAGACTTTTTGCCCAAAGTAACTATTGCAATAATTAAATAAGGGTTTGAAAGAACAAGTTGCAACAAAACTCGGTAAATAGCAAAGAAAATCAACAGAGTAAAATATCCCAATCCAATCACGACAATATTAAAAACAAGTAAACTTATCATATCAGTTTACTTTATCTCAACTTATCTTAAGAGTAATAGTAATCAAGTAGTAGTAATTCTTAGTTATATCTTTTAATTGAAATATAAGTATATGTTTATAGGTTGTATTTGTTCTTTATCCAATGTTAAGTAGTTATTTTAATAGATGCATTTTTATAGTTGTTCTTAGCGGTTGATTATGAGTTTTTACTTTTATTTAATTTGCACAGGTATTTTAAAAGTTCTTTCTTGTGGAAGACACAAAGTTACCAATCTTTAAAATTAAATTTTTTTTCAAAAAAAAAAAAAAACTCAACTTTGCAATATTTGTTATTTGATTATTATTAAATTATGTTGGGATTTGTGCTGCAGAATCATACAGATTTGGATCTAGGATAACAATCCAAGAGCACCAAGCAAACACAAGAAAACATAAAGATTTAACGTGGAAAATTCTTTCGGAAAAAAATCATAGCACAAAGTAACAGATCTTCACTATGAAAATAGAAATTACAAAGAGAGAAGATTTACCTGATTGGAACAACTTCGAATCTTATCATTATTGCACTTTTTGAGAACCCTATAATTCTTTTAGAAACCTTTGGAATACCTTTAGGAAGCTTTATAATATTTTAGAAAGGCCATAAGGACTCCTATTTATATTTTAGAAAACTCCACTTATGCACATCTCTAGAAACCGCCTCAAATTTACGCAGTCCGCGTACAAACCACGCACCATCTGCGTAACCCTCGACTAGTCGAAGGAGGGCTTCAACTAGTCGAAAGGACCTTCGACTAGTCGAGCCAGTCTCTCGACTGGTCGAACAGTGTGGACTAAAAGATTTAAGACATATTCCAACAACAAATTTCACGAGTGGTTGTGTAAGTGACCAATCTTCTTAGAATCTAGTCATATATATATACTTATTTTGGCGCTTGGGTTATAATTGATTAATTCGCATTAAATCGTTGTATTGATTTTGGCATGCCCATACAATAAAAAACAAACCGAGCAACCAACATACTTAGATTCAATTTGGCCTTAGCCAATGATGAATGGCCCACTCCAATGATCAAGTGGCCCGCCATCATACGCAAAGAACGAACGGCTTAGCTACACCTGTGAGCAGTTTCCATTAAAGGCACATATTCTTTAGAGGCACTTCCGGATCCTCCATATCGATGTTACAAACTTTTGATCATAAAAAAAATCTTAGATTGGATAATTTTCAAACGCTTGATCAATTCGCTAATAGGACCATGACCAGGGTCTTTTTAGCCCGATTTAGGCCCTAAGAGCAAAAACCATTTCGGCCGTACCCGGCGCCATTATCTGCCCTAAAATAAGCCTAGTAAGCGACCTACCCCTGCAAATTACAGGAAGACTTTCAATTCTGACAACTGGCCCATCTTTTGGTAATCTAGGACAATTTGTCTGTTGCAATCCAGTGTGGATGGACCATGCCCCCAACGATTCACGGAATAAAAAGAATTCTAGCTGTCAATCTCGGGACATTTCTCTTTTCAATCGTCTATTCATATGCAGATAGATATGAAGCTTACATTTATCATATTGGAAGGATTTGTGCATATAGCTCAGCCACAGAAGATAACGAGTGTCTAACGGTTTAGAATATCGAACAATGGGCCCCACTTGTCAGAACTGAGAATGTGCTTATATGGTGCAAAGACTGTCATAGCTTATGATATAATCATTCCTACCAAACCAATCGTGTGCACAAAAATTCTTCTTCAACAAATTCCAGCTCGGATTCTCTGCAGCGGTTGTAGAGTAATACAATTATCCTCGTGCGGCCCAATGTGGTTTTGTACAAAATCCAACCGTCCAGAAGAGTCGTCCCACCAACAATCTTAGATACCCTAAAATTAATACCTATTCAATTATCATTCGGGCCACCACATAAATTTCAAAAAAATTCAGTGGATATCTTTTTTTGCTCACCTAATGATTTTGTGGACATGATTTTTGGTCCATCCAACAATAATGCTGGGAATCAGTTGATAAGCCAGGTTGAATGGCATCCATACAACGGGCGTGGACCCTTTGCAGCAGGTGAATAACATTTACAGGTAGGTGAGTAAAGTCCACCCATGTTAATAACTTTTACACGCAGGATTCGGAGTCGTTATCCACAACCAACTGCCGAAATCTTTTCAACGGGTAGAAGATTTTAGGCGATGATTAGTATAGAGGATGGAGTAGTTGGGTCATTAGATGTACGTTCAGATTGAAGGGCATATGGTTAAAATGCTTCCCTTTTTTCAGGCCAATATAGCAAATATGTATAATATCTGATCCGTTGAAAAGGTCGATCATACTATGATGGTACTCTGATGTGAAAAAAAAAAAAGAAAAAAAAAAAAGACTGATTCACTACTCATTGGCTGGGTCATACCAGTAAACTAAGTTTCATTTTATGTCTCGTTCGGTGAGGGTATCTACCCGATTTTTGCGTCATGTGATCCTCGTGAAAGGGTCAGGTTTTTTCACCAATAAGATATTCTATAAAAGTGACACGTTGGCGGAAATGAAAGGGATGTATATGAAGTGAATATACATCGGTTGTATGTGCTTATGTCCCTCTTCTAGATCCAATGACTAGATAAGATAAATAAATAAATGGATAGGCTTAAAAGGGGAGCCGATTAGATATTACTCGGGTAACACATTTGTGGGAGTTTCCCTGACCGTGGGGCCTACATGGATGTAGTTGTTGTATATCCACTCCGTACATCAGTTTTTTTCAGATCATTTTAGGGCATGGTAAAGAAAAGTTGAAGAAGATCTAACTCTCAAGTGGACCACACAGTAGGAATTCGATTTCCACCATTAAAAACTTCTTGTGGGTAACGAATTTTTTGATCAAGCTGATATTTATTTTTATCCTTTGTTCAGGTCTTTGTGAACTTATGAACAGGTTGGATGGAAAATAAACATTACAGTGGGCCCTAGTAAGTTTTTAACAAAGTGTTCAATGACAAATGTTTCCTGTAGTGTGGTCCACTTGAGATTTGGATCTGCTTCATTTTTTGTACCATTCCCTAAAAGAACTGGAAAGATTGATGGACGGCGTAGATATACAACATATACATCAAGGTGGGCCCTACGGTCAGGGAAACACTCATTAACATTACCCCAGTAACCCCTGATCCACTCCCGCAGCCCCGCTTGACAATAAACTCAATAAATTTGCGACTGTGGATCCCACCTTTTATCCAGCTGTTTTTATAAAGCAATACAAACTTACTTTGGGAACTTACACCTTCTCGTACGGAAAACGAATTTGGGAACGAAAATACCCCTCCCTTCCTCGAAAGACGAGCGCCGACGCTCCTCCAACTGAGAGTTGTACGAACGGCTCAAAAGGGATCAAAGTTACATGGCCCCACAGCTATGTTTTTATTATATCCACAACGGTCATCCATATTTCCAGATCATTTCGGAGCATTATCTTAAAAAAAATAATAATAAATCCAAAGATCAACAGGACCACACCACAAAGAGCAGCGGGAAAACTGATTTTCATTTTCACCGTTAAAAATTTTGTAGGCCCACCATAATATTTATTTTCCATCCAATCTATTCATAAGTTCACAAAGGCCTCGATGAAGAGGAAAAAAAAATTCATAATGATCCAAAACTTCTGTAACCCTTAAAAGGGTTTCAATGGTAGACGTTCAATTCCCCACTGCCTTTTATAGTGTGGTCCACTTGATAGTTAGATCTGTCTTATTTTTTGTCTCAAGCTTAGTATGAGCTTGTCAAATAGATGGACGGTTTGGATATAACACAGACCTCATGATGGGACCCACAAAAAGTAGTGGGGATTACAACTGCAAAAAAAATAAAAAAAAATTAGGAACATGCTATGGTGTTTTCTATGGCTATGGATTATAACCATAGCTATAGCCACAGCCCTTCTTTTTTTTTTTTTGATATGTCCTTCGATATGTATCGAGGGTCTTTCGATATGTACTTCGATGTGTCAAAGGTATTTTACTTATGGCTATAGATTATAACCGCAGCCATAACTGTAGTGCGTGCCAATCTATGCAAATTTTTTTAATGTTTTACACGGAAAACTTTATTCTACCTACATTTCTCTAATACATATTTATATAAATATGTATATATAAGCATATAAAATGTTTTTTCTCTCTTTTAATTCATTTCTTTATCTATTTATTTAACAAGCATATCTCCTAAACTAGAATGATTTACTTAACGTACCACATATAATTTTGAGGTAGGAGAAGCTAATTTAGCCAACAAACCTAGTTATTTTTTAAGATTCCATCGGGTCGATGGTCGAAAATCCATTTCATTTATTTCGTGATCAATTTCAATCACTTCGCAGTCAAATTGGATATGAGCTTGTCAAATAGATGGACGGTTTGGATATAACACAGACCTCATGATGGGACGTACAAAAGGCGGTGGGGATTACAACTGCAAAAAAAAATAAAAATAAAAATAAAAACTAGGAACATGGCTATGGTGTTTTTTATGGCTATGGATTATAACCGTAGCTATAGCCGTAGCCCTTGCTTTTTCGATATGTCCTTTGATATGTACCGAAGGTCTTTCGATATGTACTTCAATATGTGTTGAAAGTATTTTACCTATGGCTACAGATTATAACCACGGCCATAACTGTAGTTCGTGCCAATCTATGCAAGTTTTTTTAATTTTTTTACATGAAAAACTTTATTTTACCTACATTTTCTCTAATACATATTTATATAAATATGTATATATATAAGCATATAAAATGTTTTTTCTCTCTTTTAATTCATTTCTTTATCTATTTATTCAACAAGCATATCTCCTAAACTAGAATGGTTTACTTAACGTACCACATATGATTTTGGGGTAGAAGAAGCTAATTTAGCCAATAAACCTAGTTATTTTTCAAGATTTCATCGGATCGATGATTGAAAATCCATTTCATTTACTTCGTGGTCAATTTCAATCACTTCGCAGTCAAATTAGATATTCAGCGGGGCAAAAATGAAATTGAGCGGGACAAACTAGAAATTGAGCAGGGCAAACATGAAATTCAGCAGGGCAAACATTAAATTGAGCGCAGTAAATTACAAATTCAGCGGGGCAAATATGAAATTGAGCAAGGCAAACATGAAATTGAGCGGGGCAAACATGAAATTGAGTGAGACAAACATGAAATTAAGTGGGGCAAACTAGAAGTTCAATGGGGCAAACATGAAATTGAGCAGGGCAAACATGAAATTGAGTGGGGCCAACAAGAAATTGAGCAGGACAAACATGAGGTCTGTGTTAGGGACCGAATGCATTTTATATAGGGGAGTGGCTATGGGGGAAAGTTCACCCATTGTAGAACTCTTTCACTTACTTACATTTTCTCAAGCCCTCCTTCTTTCACCCGATTCGAAGACCCATGAGAAAAATCCTATCTTTTTCTTTCTTTAAAAATCCTTTCAAACCCTCCTCTCTTTTTTTTTTTTGGGGAGGGGGGAGGGGGGGGAAGAGAGGGGTTAGCTTGTTAGTACAATCCACTGTCAGTGCATACTCCACTATTAGCCACCCCCACTAGGGAATTGATACTAAGACCTCAATGTTGAAACGAGGTATCTTCACTTAGTCTACCACTTGAGATATGGTCCAGGGTGTAATCCTTTCAAACCCTTAAGCATGTCTAGTAGTAACCCTAATATCAATTACACCAATATATAATCACAACTAGAAATAGAAACAAATTGCATAAAAATACTCAAAACTGTGTAAACTATTTATCCATCGATTCAATCGGTCGAAACGCTTTGATTGATCGGGTCGACATGTTAACTAAAGTTTTCAATATGTCGAAAACTCCAAAAATTGTCTAATTGTTTTTGTCAAAATTTTAAATTTCTTTGATAACCTTCAACTTTCATGTTTTCCCCGCTGAATTTCATGTTTGCCCCGCTAAATTTCTAGTTTGTCCCGCTCAATTGCATGTTTTCCTTGCTAAATTTTTCGTTGGCCCGCTGAATTTCATGTTTGCCCTGCTGAATTTCTAGTTTGCCCCACTCAATTTCATGTTTGCCCCGCTCAATTTCATGTTTGCCCCACTCAATTTCTGTTTGACCGTGAAATGAAGGGAATTGACCATGAAAGGCACGGAATTGACCGTGAAGTGAAGGGAATTGACTATGAAATTAATGGAATTGATCATGAAGTGAAGGGGAATCGCCAGGATTGACTATGAAATGCATGAAATTGATCACGAAGTAAATGAAATGAATGAAATTGACCGCGAACTGATTGAAATTAACCGCGAAGTGAATGAAATAGATTTTCGATCATCGACCTGATGGAATCTTGAAAAATAACCAGGTTGGTTGACTAAAGTAGCTTCTCCTACCCCAAAATCATATAGGGTACGTCAAGTAACTAATTTTGGTTTAGAAGATATTCTTGTTAAATGAATAAAGAAATAAATGAAAAAAAGAGAGAAAATTTTTTTATATGCTTATCTATACATATTTATATAAATATGTATTCGAGAAAATTGTAGGTAGAATAAATTTCTCTATGTAAAAAAATAAAAAATAAAAAATATATATATAAAAAATTTGCATAGATTGACATGGACTACAGTTATGGCTACGGTTATAATCTGTAGCTATAGGTATAATCATCTTCGATACATATCGAATACTCTTCGATATGTATTGAAAATTGCAAGATTTTTTAGGCAAACTTGCTAGACAGTTCTAGACCTTTTTCGATCATATCGAGAGACCTTCAATACATATCGAAATACCTTCGACATATATCAAAGGACATCGAAAAAGTAAGGGCTACGGTTATAATCCGTAGCAATAGGGAACACTAGTTTTCAGAAATCACATTTCTTTTGTGGGTCCCATCATGAGGTCTGTGTTATATCCAATCCGTCCATCTATTTGGCGAGCTCATATTAAGGCTTTAGACGAAATATAAGATAGATCTAACTATCAAGTAGACCACACCGTAAAAAGCAATGGGGAATTGAACATCTACCATTGAAACCCTTTTAAGGGTTATAGAAGTTGTGGATCATTATGAAATTTGTTTTTCTTTTTCATCCAGGTCTTTGTAACCCTATGAATGAACTTAGATGGGGAGGATTTCTCACAAACATCACAGTGGGCCCCCAACAAGTTTTTAATGGTCGACGCTCATTCAACACTGTTTCTTGTAATGTGGTGCACTTGAGATTTGGATATACCTCATTTTTGGTCTCATACCATAAAATGATGTGGAAAAATATATGGACGGCATGGATGAAAAGCATACATCATGGTGGGGCCCACAGACCACCGACCATCCGCCATCGGCTGGTGGCAGGGGAGTACCCAATCCGTTTCCGTGAAAGGAGGGGTATTTTCGTCCTCAAATTCGCTGTCCGTACGAGCAAAGTTCCCAAAGTAAGTTTGTATTGCTTCATAAAAACTGCTGGATAAAAGGTGGGGTCTACAGTCGCAAATTTCTCGTGGAACTCAAAATGGGCCAATCCCTGTCCAAAGCCAAAAAAAGTGAAAGACGAGAGAAAAGATGGCACAAATCCTCCTCCTCCTCCTCCTCCTGTACAGCCTCTTTCTCCAATCACCATCTGCCACGTTGCCCACCATCCAACTCCCCCGATCCGATTCATCCCGCATCTCCATCTCCGTCACCGACTACGGCGCATCCGGCGACGGCAAGCGCTACGACACGCGCTCCATCCAGGCTGCCATCGACGACTGCTCGGCCGGCGGCGGCGGCCGTGTCATATTTCCGGCGGGATCGTACCTGACGGCCACGATCTTCCTGAAGTCTGGAGTGGTGCTGGAAGTGGAGAAGGGGGCTAGGATTTTGGGCGGCACGCGGCAGTGTGACTACCCAAGGGAGTCGAGCCGGTGGTACGTGGTGGTGGCGGAGAACGCGAAGGAAGTTGGGATCACCGGCGGGGGTGAGATCAACGGCCAGGGATGGGCGTTCGTGGAGCGGTGGGACCCACGGAAGAACGTGATGGTGAGCTGGAACAAGACCGGATCCTGTTACGGAGACGAGTGCCGGCCCCGGCTCGTCGGCTTCCTGAATAGCTCCAACGTCAAGGTTTGGGACGTCAATCTCACGCAGCCTGCTTACTGGTGGTGCGTACGATACACTCGCCCTTTACGCTTCTTTCCAGATCCAGGCTTTTGCTATCGTGCGCGGATGGACGGTCAACGTCCACGTCAGTGAGTTGATGCACTGGTAGAGTATGACCGTCCATGCCCGTGCTCAGGGCCGATGAAACACGTGGCATGATCATGATCTCGATTCAAACTGCATAATTCATGGGCCTGTAGATTAGATGGGGATGGACCGAAGTCCAGATCTTTTAGACGATTCAATGGTCTGATTAATGGACGTTTTTATGTTGAATTTAGACCGGTGGTTATTGTCCATGGATGGCCACATGCGGATAGTGGGCCCATCTTTTAAACAGATTAAACTGGTTTTATTTGTTCTACGTTCACGTGTTCATCTGCGATGTGCCATGGACGAAAACTCTCGTGGGAGTATCAAAGGAACGAACTAAGCTCTCAATTGGTACAATTGAAGCCCGTGATTCGGTGATCGAGACCATTGGTTTCTTGGGCCGCGCAGTGGATGGACCACGGCTCGAGAATCTCCCCGATTAGAACATTCTAACCACCGATCCTGGGCTTTTTCTCAGTTGAATGTGGACCCTTGCTGTATATCTCTTCTTGACCTTCTATTTTCAGAAACCATATTGAAAGGGCAGGATTGTCCTATCGAGGAGATTTTCGTGACATGGTCCATGGTAGATCTAACTGATCAATGATTTCGATCCATGAACCATGGGCCCCTTTGCACCCATGGCTCGAGGATCATATTCTGCTCATTGAACCCAGGTGAACGGTGCTAGGAGTGGCACTGGGTCCGGTCAACTGAGGTAGGTCTGGGCCAAGCTAAATGGGTTGTAGATCGGGCTCAAGTTAGAAAATGTGGCCCTTTTTAGTAAATGGGTCCGGGTCAAGTTGATAAATGTGGCCCGTTTAAATGGGCCGGGTTTAGGTTGAACCCTACTCAATACAACCGTCCCACAGAGCTTACCAATAGGCTGGGTCAGATGACACATCCGGGCGTTAAACATATTAACAGATGCCATATGGATAAATACACATGATAGATGTGATTTTATTATGTATCCTTTAGTTGAGTTTCGCTACATTGCCTTCATCCCTATATTCCAGTCTTAAACAAGAGTATGGTCTTATCAGGTCGAAATTACAAGTAAATGTCTTGGCCGGGCTGGGTTGGGCTTGATGAATTTTTAAGTGGGTGCAAAGGGCTTGCATGACTCTGATCGTACCCAAGCCGAACGGTCCACATTTTATAACCTTAGCTGGACCCACTCCCCATTTGGCTTGGCCCAAAAGCAGGCTGTGAGCATGCACTCGTGGGATTTTAAGGCATCCTTTTTAATGGAGGAGATTTGAAGGCATGGTCCATCAAGGATGGGCATATCAGAGAAATAGGTATTGAACCATTGACCCTCTTGCACATACTCTCACGTGCCGCCTTCTGGTGAACCAAGTCGTTCATATGGTGGCCTGTTGATGGATGAGAGAGAACCCCAAACTCTTCCCCATCAGATGACGCAACTTTCCAATCTGGCACTGTTAAGCGTCGACCACCCATTTTCATGTGGACGCCTAAGATCATCTGATGTGGAAGATATTAGCATATGGTCCATACCATGATGGGGCCACCAGATCAATGGCTTAGGCTGCCAAAAGATGGGGCCCACATGTACCGTTGCGTGGAGCCAAAAGAAAAGGTTTGTCTGGATCCAGCGTCATGGGATGGGATGGATGCGGATTTCCTGCAAAAGGCTTTCGCAGGAAGGTCCTGCGCTAGGTGGGGCCACCGTGATGTTTGTGAGATATCTACCCGTCCATCCGTGTTTTTAGCTCATTTTAGGACTTGATATCAAAAGTGAGCGTGATCAAAGACTCAAAGAAAAAGGTGGGTCGGGAAATTCTTACCATTGAAACTTCCGTGGGGTCGACAGTGATGTTTAAATTCCATCCATACCGTTCACAACGTCATTCCTACTGGGATGAACTGAGAAAACAAATATTACCCTGATTCAAAACTTCTGTGGTCCCATGAATATTTCAACTGTAGATATTCAATCCTCACCTTTTAGCCCCATCTGAGTATTGAATCGGCTCGTTTTTGGGTCAATGTGCTAAAATGATCTTACAAAACGGATGGACAGGGTGGATTTCTGAGAAAAATCAGTGGGCCCCACCTAAGTTTCCAGTGCAGGAACTTCCTGCGAAGGGCTTTGGCAGGAAATCCGCGTTCGGATGGGACGGCCCGGGATGCAATTGCTTCCTGATGGGACAATTAATTGTTCTCTGCATCCCACGATGAATGAACAATGCCCCCAAAATCTTGTTGGCGGGACAGTCGTAACCTTCCAATTCATGGTTTAAAAATAGACGGATGAGATGTACAAAAACAGTGCACATTCGACTGAATACAGTCCGTGATTAACGATTAGGATCTTTTGAAAATTTGGAGGTATTTGAGGACTGCAGAATGTGCATGAATTGTTCTGGGAACGGTGCAAACCTTCAAAAAGAACATGATTTCCATGGAAATCTACATACAATGAATTTTTATTTTTTATTTTTTAAAAAAGAAAGCTATGGAAATAGTCTTCCATTTCAGCTGCTTTCCAAAGAAAGTATGGAAATTTCTGGAAGAGAACTCTCAGTCTCTGACAGTTCACATTTTAACATATTTAAAAATTTTTGGCGGTACCAAAATTTCTGCATTTCCCTTCAAATTTTCATTTAACTAATTGCCTCTATGCATCTTGCATTGAGAATAATCCTAAATCAGAAATACAAGGAGACTTTGAAAGTGGTTATATTTGAGATGTGATGTAGAAGGCTTGGGGCATTTGGGATTTTTGGTGGACCATTTCTGTACAGCGCACGTTGAGCCGGGCTGCACCCGAGCTCCCGGTATGATGCAAGTTTGTCTTCTAAGTCAACTTACTACTTGGGGTTAAGGCCATACGAAGAGCAAATTCAATTTCAAGTGGAGTGATTTTAAACTATGCCTCAGCTCAATTCGTAAATCTGGTCTAATATTTTCAACCATTCAAAACCAACATAAACAACCTTGTTACAGAAACACCTTAAACTGGATTGATTTCCAGTCTTCCTCATCCACAAGATTTCACTATTGTTTTCCATGTGGTTTCTCCCTACCCTAACTAGTTAAAACTGTTTCTTTGCAGTTTGCATATTGTGAGGTGCAACAACACAAAAATTCACGACGTATTGATTCGAGGCGACTTCGACACACCAAACAACGATGGCATTGACATTGAGGATTCAAATAACACAGTCATCACGAGATGTGACATCGATACAGGAGACGATGCGATCTGTCCCAAGACTTCCACTGGGCCCCTGTATAACCTAAGGGTGACAGACTGCCGGATTCGGACTAAATCCTCAGCAATCAAGCTCGGGAGTGCTAGTTGGTATGAGTTCAAAGGTTTGCTTTTCAATAACATCACGATTGTCGAATCACATAGAGGACTCGGACTTCAGATACGCGATGGAGGTATATAACTGTTTGGTTTCTTGTGATTTTCTCATTTTGGTGCCTTTTAAATTACCTCCATCTATGATCTGCATTTGAGAATTGAATCGCTTGTGATTTCTGTTTTTCTGCTCAGTATAATACAGTGCGGATATAGTCTGAAAATGTATAAGAACTAGGTTTTATTCTTGTATGCGTTCATATAGCATAACAATGTAGCTTGTGCCCATGTATTTTTTGGACTGGAATCCTCTGCAGCACCTGTTTTGCGCAGCCCTGTGTGTAAAATATTCAAGACTGTCGGCCCCACCATGTTTTGTATGTGAAATTCTGTCCATCTATCAGGTTCTATTCTTGATGTCAGCCCTTCAGGCCAAAAATCAGCTATATCCACAACTAACATGGGCCACACCACATGGAACAATGGGGATGGGATTCCAACCATATGTTTGTGTGCTGGACGACCATGGTGTGTATCTTTCATCTAATCACCCGTTAATCAAGTGTAACTCACAAGGATAAAGATAAAATACAAAAATCAGCCTGATATAAAACTCAGTTGGGCCACACCACATGAACTTAGCAGTTTGGGAGCAAACATACGTCGTTCCCATTGGTGTCGTCCATATGAGTTTTTAATCAAGCTTATCTTATGTATCTACGGTCCAAATAATGGTTCTTCTTACCTGATGGGATGGAGTCGATTTTACATATACAACACGGTGGACTCCACATGGGTGCATCAAGCAGGCGTTCTTGACAGTATAGACTTTCTTAGTTGTTTTCATGCCTTGTCATGCTCATGGGCAGGAGGCATTTTAGAAATTCTACGTTCTGTAAGTTGATTGGATTTTCACTACTTTCTACAGTCTTGTTCTCCCATCGTTCCTTGAGCCGTATGCATGTGGGTCTCTATAAAATTGCTACGATTAAATTGTTTCTTGGCAAGTTTATTTTAGAGAAGAGTGTTATCATTTCCCTTCAACTGTACTGCTAAAAATCAGCCCTTATAACGAAGGTGTAGATCGATAAATCTGAAATGTTATAGAAAGGCTCTAGAGAATTGTTTTTTCTTTGTGGTAAAACTACAAGCAGTCCAGTGTAGGAAGATGGGGCATGGATCAAAGAATGAGAAGCGCCCACCCTTCAGTTCTGCTTCTGTTGCATTATTTGAAATATACACAGCTGGGGCACATAGAAGAGAGTTTGGCCATTGTGATAGTAGTGTTGTCTAGGAGAGACTTTCATCTTTGCTATTTTCAATATAGTTTGGTTCATCACGGGAGCGTTTGGATACGCTACCAAGTTGAATTGCAATTATTATCAAGTCTAATAAATTGGAAAATAACCAAATTGAAATTTCCTTGATATTGATGACCTGGTCTCTGAATAGGAATCATACTGCAATGAGAACTGATCACCAACAGGCTGCCTGCACCGAGAGATTAGGGTGCAGTTCATTTTCAGCCACAAAAGATCCAGAATACACCACACCTTCATCCCCAAGTGATTTTATGCGGCTGAAAATTCACTGTACTGCTCTTGCGGTGCAGGCAGCTGTAGGTTATCAGTTCTCACAATGCAGTTTGATGCTACTTCCTCGTTGTGAAACTGTTAATTTTCATTATCTCTTGATTAAACTGGATGTTCAACTTCAAATTTCAATTCATTTGTGCATCCAAACGCACCCTTGATTGAAATTTGGTTGACTTATATATATATATATATATATATATATATATATATATATATATATATATATATTAAATTATTGTTACTAAAACTGAATGTTCGATCAAAAGAAATTCCAATGCCTTCTTTCTCCAATGTCTAGCAAGCAAACACTAAAATTCTCTTCATCTGATTAATGATCATTCATTCTATATGCAGGGAAAGTAAGCGATGTTACCTTCTCAAACATCAAAATCAGCACGAGATACTATGATCTGTCATGGTGGGGTCGAGCGGAGCCCATCTATGTGACCACGTGCCCACGGCACCACAATTCAAAAGCTGGGTCAATTTCCAATTTGCGGTTTGTTAACATCTCTGCAGTGTCCGAGAACGGCGTTTTCTTATCGGGCTCGGTTGATGGGCTTCTCAGCAACTTGAAATTCATCAATGTGAATCTAACTTACCGAAGGTGGACGAATTACACTGGTGGGTTAGTTGATTACAGGCCAGGGTGCAAAGGGCTCGTAAATCACAGCACAGCCGGGGTTATTATGGAGCACATTTCAGGTCTAGATATGAAAAATGTGAATATGAGATGGTATGAGAGCGACGTTAAAGGATGGAATAACCCTTTGGACTTCAGACCTTCGACGGTAAACAAGATATCCTTAATTGATTTCAATTCAGATCTGTACAAACAGTAGTGTGATTTCTTTGCAAGAGATTTCCTGATTTACTCGTGCGAAAGCGCTGTAGTGATCATTGAGTATATGGTTCTGATTTATGGAATTTTACAAAATGATATATCATTAATATGATATTTACATCCCAGTACCTTTGTAAATTAACTTTTCATATTAAACCATCTCATCAATCAATTTTCAAACAGAAGTGAAATGCATGGAAATAAAATAAAATGAGAGTAAATGGGCTTGTAAATGAAATCCTCTCTATAAAAGGATTTAGAAATAGATGGGGGTGAAATGTCTCTTTGAGCTCCGTTAGAGTGGATGGGCAATGATGACAGGTGACTTGGACCTGTGAGATCCGGGCCTTTCATAGCGTCATTGAAATTCTCGCCCATAATCAGTACAGGTCAGAGCTTCTGATTTAAGTGAGAGGGTTGCCAAATTTCTAATGTGTCAGTTTTCTTTGTACAACATGGCCCAACCGGTGTTTGGACCAGCCTACATCATCTCCAAGTTAAGCCAAATTGATGGATGGCTTGGATCTCACATGCACATGGAAGATGGCATACGCAAAATGGTGCCAATCTGCACAAATGCGGCTTAGCAAAGGTCCTCTGATTCAGATCATTGACCAATTGGGTTCCATTGTCGATGGACCATGATATAGAGAATTAGAGATCTCGTCAATGGGATAATCCACCCTACGATCAATGTTATAGCATGTTAACCACAAAAAATTGGAGTGGTCCACATCCAGTTGAATAAAGCCATATATTGAATTGCTAAATTGTTCCAACCTAGGTATTTTGGGGGTATTCGGTCAACAGTGGGGCCCATATGAGTAACAGTCCTGATCACCGAATTATATGAGCCCCAGCACCATTATACGGAGTAAGCCAGCTAATTCTGCCCAGACCATTCCCCTTATATGAACCAGAATCCTCTACAACACCTGTTTTTATGTTGCGTGTAAAACACCAATCACTTTAGGCCGACCATGTTGGTTATATGCAATCCACTCCATCCATCAGGTACCCTCCTCGACTGTAAGGGGCCATAGTGCCAAAAATCATCACTTAGATGGGTAATATTACAGGAACGATGGGATGGGATAGTTTATGATTGATGTAACAGATCATGCACATGACAGTGAAATCTTAAAAAGAAACAAATGCCAGATCATTTCGGCTGCTCAGCTCAGACGTCGCAATTTGATCTGAATCCAAAAATTTATGAGGTGCATAAAAAGGATAAATCTAGGAGGATATTGCAAGGGACACTTGTCACATATCTCACATACGTGAAATAGTTGACTTCTCCCATTGGTGGCCTTTTGATTGATAGTGGGTAATGACCAAAATACAGTCATGGCCAACGATGAACAAGTCTGATGTACCATTGCGTCATACAAAAGACTTTTATGGCCCAAACCAATTAAAGAGTTGCAAAGCAATGTAGAGGCAACACATAGTAGGCTATTTTTCACAGCGCACAATGCACATTCAAGCGGATAAAAGGATAACGATTATATACACGTGGCGTCTTACGAGGGAATTCTGCCTACTCGATGGATTGAGGACATGCGCGTAATCAATGGCCAACCCACAACAAACGAGCCACAACTGTTTATGGGCTTAGACAACTCAGCAAACCAGGAAAGTGGTTATGAATATCTCTTTTTAGCTACTACCTAAAATTTCTATAAATATGAGAAAAATTGAAGATCTCTAAGCCCTTGCCAACCCAACATAACACAACTATACAACACAATGTTGCTTATCCTCATTTAGTTCTGTAGGCACCTCACTCGAAAACGAAATTAAACTACTCTTTGGCTTCAACTAAGCTTCGATGAAAAAAATCTTCGTGTGACTTTATACTCGTCAACCAATCATACGAGTTGAACAGGATACATTTCAGGTAGGTGTCGAAAAATAGTGGGCTGATTAGATCTACAGATTAAATTGATAGATCAAGGGGCCAACCAATTCAGTTTCAATCAAATCATAAAGATCCTTTGGAAGCTCAAAATGTTCATCAGTATGATAAAACCACCTTTGGTTAGCGCAAAATGCCTTAAAAATCTAGATGAGCTGGTTATAAAGGGTCCTCAATGTGACTTGGAGATGGTCAACGAGTTGGATTAACAAACCCGTAACTCATTTAAATCATATATCAACCAATTGTCCGATATACCCGGGAGTTGCTGATTAATATAGCTTCAATTAAATCATATTTGTTGGACTCCAAAGGTACTAAAGTCTACAAAAGTTAAGGGGGCCTTCGGTACCTCCTAGAGACAAATCATCAAACCTAATTGAACGGCACTTAAGTCGGGTAAAGAACAGACCCCCGAGACCCTGAAATCCCTATACACAGCAATTACAAGGCAATAAAGAATGAAACGGCATAGCAAGAACTTAAGGTACCAGTTGTGAAAAGTAGCACCCAGTCGATGAAATAATTACCTTACTTAAAAGAGTTTGTCACAGCAGGAAAAAAGAATACCTACGGGGTACCGGTTGACTACAATAGACCATCCGGGGGTAGTGGCCGACGCTAAGAGTTGAGAGACGAGTTTGGGCCAGTCAAATAGAGGGCTAGGGTGATCTGACAGACAATGTACGGTCACTCATTGACCATTTTGCGAACTAGAATATGCTCCAGCTCCTGCCAAATCTTCAAAAATCTTGATTTCACCGTTATTCTGCCTAACTAAAGAGTGCCAATAATTGAGGTCGAATAAGCTACCAAAGTTAAATAGTAGTGCTTGGATCGGGGACATACAACTATCTCTTTTGTAAGAAAATATTGTCTGATTTTCCCTTATTCTTCTCATACCTCTATTCAACTCGTGCTTTGCTCAACATATCTTAAGACACTTGGAACACTCATACATGCACGCACAATGTTTTTACACTCTTCTTTAATCCATATTCTCCTTTCTTCCCTTTATTATTATTATTATCCCCTCACCTACATGGAGTCTTAAAAATCTACGAAGCATAACCTGATATAGAAGCATTGAAACTCCATTGAATACCTAGAAAAATATAAAATCACATAAAGTATAGACCACACACCTTGCATGTGGAAAATTGTGCCTATTCCCCTATCATAACCCAGGCCCTTCCTCAAAATATACGGTACAGATCAACCATAAGAGTCACATGAGTTGGAGAATATTATATTTCTTCAACCCACGAGTGATTCTAACCGGCCATAAATTCTAAAGATTCATTTCGCTAGTCACGACTCCAATATAAGCATATTCCAATATCCGAGTCAATATCACACCCCAATAAGAACCAAGCTTTTAAGTACCAAAATCTGGCCATGGAGCGAGCTGAAAGAAAGTGAGGGCATTCGATGCTCATGGCCACATAAGGTCATTCATAAGTTCTTATCCTAGCATAGCTTAGCTCTTAGTGTAATTGTCACTCCCTGAAATTTGGCACCTCGGTTCGGAAATTCCGATTTCAAGTTCTTGGGTGTGAACTTTATAAAAATGCACGCGTGTCCTCTTTTAAATTCACATTTATTTCATACCCAAATAATCAGAGTAACGTATTTGAATTTAGCTAATCAAAAGCAAGGTAGAGATAACAAAATCCATAAATATATGACTAATATGAAAAATGTATAATTTCAAATGTAGTGTCTGTCCACATGAGAATTATACAAATCGCAATAAATTCAACATGTATGAAAAATACAACTATAAAAAAGGATGAAGCTATGAGTCTATTGGGGTATCCTGAGTGCACCACCATCTAATCTCACTCTATAGTCATCTGCATATGTCAAATGAAAGGTGCCAAACACCAACATAATGAAGAAATATCTCGAAGAAACAACACTTCGTTGAAGGTAGTCCAAGAAATAACACTTTGTTGAGGCATTTCATCAAATACTCGGTGAGCAGCATTAAGATCAAAATGACTGAGTCACCAATCTGATTCGATCCGAGTCAAGGTTCAAGCCCAGGCGAGTCAAGCTCAGACTCGGCTCAAAAATTTTTCGAGGTCCAAAACCAGCCCGGCTCGACCTAAGCCCAATTTCAAGCCAACGTGAGCTGAGCTTTTCCGAGTCGAAACGAGCGAGTCAATTGAGTTAACTCAACTTGTGGACAGCTTTACTTAGTGGTGATCTATGCAAGACATCAGTATCTCTACAATTTAGATGCGATAATCAATGGTGACGATTAAAGTTAGTTCAACGGTTACCGATTATCGATTGGGGTCGTGGCTATATGGATATATGTAGGACATTACTCTAGGTTACAGTCCTAAGTTCGAAAAAGATCGATGGCAGACAATTAACTTAAATTCTTTTTTTATTTCATCTTAGCCTCACACAACATGTGCTGCCCTTCGACTTCAAATTGAGCAATTCTGTGTACTTTCTTGGCTCAACGTCCGCGATGGACGTCAAACGAACAATTTTCTATATTTCAAGTTTAGTGGCCCACCAGTGAGTGGTCTAGAGCTTATTTGGTTAGTCTAACCATTTTTGGAATAAACTAGGTGATAAGATTTCTTATGCACGACAACTAGGGTTTGGATTAGTTAAGTTTATACCGTGACCTTTTTGCAATTAGTGAAAATAACGATTCGGCTCTAATCACCCTACTCAGGAGTCCTAATTCGATTAAATTAGAAAATTTTCGAAATAGTAAAATACACTAACATAGAAAATTCTAATTTAATTACATAACATTATTTCTAGTATTATTAAAAGTAATTCCTAATAAGATACCGAATACTAAAACTACTCTAAAATGAAAAAGATGAGTCATGTCCATTAGCAACTTACAATTGCAGGAATTTTTAGTTTTAACAGGTCGCTTGTATACTTTTAGTTACTAAATTTTTTTGGATAATTTATCATTCAATCTAATGTAACTCACTACAAGAAAACTCACTTTTACCGATGAAAATTTTCGTCGCTAAAGGCTATTTTTTCGTAGGTAAAGAGTTTTACCGACGAAAATTTTCATCGGTAAATTCGTCGGTAAAAGTCCGAGGGTAAAGGATTTTGTTAAAAGGTAAGACTTTTACCGATGAATTTTTTCGTCGGTAAAAAATAAGCAAAAAACTTTTGCCAAAGAAAGTTTTGGTAGGTAAAAATTTTATTTTCATTCTTCTCACACTCATCTACAGTCAGTGACTGGCCCAATCATTCACTCATCTAAAGTTTTTCATTTTTTTAATATGGTGCCTCATGGGGCATGGAGTACATATTATGGGCAGTTATGATCATCAGACTGCTCAGCTTGTGGGCCTGTAAATATCAAGAGTGGACGTCTCTCTCAACTGATTCCTTTGTGTGGTCTACATAAATCATAGGTTAGATTGATTTTTTGACCTTAGATCTAATGTGGGATTATACATTTAATGGCTGGAGTGGATTTCACATATGCATCCCTGTGGGCTCTGTAAAAATAAATTTTAAAAAAAAAAAAATAAACGGGAGGGGGGGCACTTCCCTCTCCCAACTCTTTGTGAACAAGGTAATTTTCCCCTTTATATTAAAAAAGGAAATTTCACTGGAACTAGATTTTTTTATGGGATCACAATGATGTATATGAGATTCAATCCGACCATTAGATGTGTAATCTTACATTAGACTTGGTTCTAAAAATTTACGTTGACCTGTGATTCAAGTGGGCCACACCAAACAAAATAATTGGGAGAGAGATGTCTATCTTGATTTTTATAGGGCTCATTGTGATTATTATATGGAATCCACTACAATCATTAGATGTCATACCAAAATTTACGCTTAGGCCCAAAAAGCCTATACATGATTAATGTAAGCGACACCAATGAAAATAGTTTGGATGGTACCTGTACACTGTTTCCAATCATGCAGTCTACCTAAATAATAGATGGACCTGACTTTTTGGGCCAGGGAACTACACACTTAGGATGGATTTCACATGAGCATTAGGTTGGGGCCAATCCATGTTGCTACACTTTAATTACTTAGATTAATGAGGTGACTTTGTGAAAACTTTTTTTAAAAAGGTCTATGGAGAGAGAAATGCTCACATGAAACTAGTTGGACGGTCCAACTAGTTGCCTACTTTAAATAGTAATTAATGTTAATAATGCTATAGATGAAAAGTAATTTAAAAAGAAATTTGAGTTGTCAGATAGGATGGGCCCCACCGTGTTGCTAATGTGAAATCTACCCTGACCATGACGTGAGTTATCCCTTGTTAGACTCAGTATCCTAAAATCAGCCCCATCCATCATTTAGGTGGACCACACCATTGGAAACAATTTACATCAAAAGGTCACCCTCCAAACCATTTCCCTTGGTGTAGCCCACTTGAATCAAGAACGGGCCTTCTTTTTATTACTCAGGCCTAGCTTTTGCTTTCGGTGTAGCATCTAATAATTGGAGTGAATTTTACATGCTCATTTCGGTAAGCCCTTTCAAATTCAAGGGTGGTCATCTCTCTTCCAACTTTTTCTATTGTATAGCCCACTTGAATCACAGGTCCGCTTGATTTTTTTTCTCTCTCTCAGCGAGCATGAGATTTCACACCTAATGAACGGAGTGGATCTTAGGTACACATCAAAGGTGGGCTGCGTAAAAAATAAATAGTGGGCACCTGTTTTCCCTGCTCAATCCCGTAAAAAGACTCGGACTGCGTACCGTAGAACACCGCACTCAGATCGGTACCATTTTTATATGGCAAAATTATATAGCCCGATCCATGTATGTGTTATATCTAAACCGTCCATCCATATTTCCAGATCAATTTAGAGTATGAGCCCAAAAATGAAGCAGATCCAAAGCTCAAGTCAACAACACCACAAAAGGCAGCGGGGATTGAACTCCTATAATTGAAAACTTCTTGGTGGCCATATAAGTTTTGGATCAAGCTGATATGTGTGTTTCTCTTCATCCAGGTGACCTTTTGAACAGGTAAGATGGAAAAAACATCATGGTGGGCCAAAGGAAGGTTTCAACGGTGGGTTCATTGTCCCAACTGCTTTGTTTGGTGTGGTACACTTGAGACTTTGATCTACCTCATTTTTGGGCTCATATCATAAAATAATCCGAAAAAAAATTAAAAAAAATGAAAGGACGGTGGGGAATATAAGACTTACATCATGTTGCGGCCATGGAACCTTACAACGTAAACACGGCACGCGCCTCCTCCCTCCGCATTCCAAGTCGGGTTACACTGACGCGCGCAGGTAACACCGCAGTAGGTGTTTTCCTGTCTGTGGGGCTCACCTTCATGTTTGTGTTGTATGTCCATGATTTCCATCAGTTTTTCCAAATCAATTTCGGACATGGTCCCAAAAATAAGTAAATTCATATCTCTGGTGAACCACACCCCAATAAACAATGGTGATTAACCATTAAAAACTTTACAAGGGTTAAAAAAGTTTTGGATTAAGCTGATATTTGTGTTTTCCCTTTATTACGTTGGTATGGCCTTATTAACAGGTTAGATGGCAAATAAATATTAAAATGGGCTTTAGGAAGTTCTTGACAGTGATGTTCTGTTTCCACTATTTCCTGTTGGTGTGGTCAACTGAGATTTGGAGCTGCTTTATTTTTGGTACCTAATACTAAAATGACCCGTGAAAATTGATTGACCGGGTGAATATACAACACATACATAAGGTGGGCCGACGGTCTGGGAAGCGCCCCACTACTTTCTTATCGGAGTAGCGCCTGATCCACTCTCCCCCGCTCTTGAAAACGTCGCACATTTCTTGGATCTAACAGTACGTGACGGACGCCCGCCCTTCATTTTTTTTTACAGGGTCCACCGTGACGTGTACATGAGATCCATTCGGATCATTGGATGTGTAATCCCTTTTTAAACCCCCAACAAAAAAAAAATCAGGATAATAAGTGGGCCATACACATGGAAACAATTGGAAGAGACGTCCACCCTTGATTATTACCGAGCTCACTGTGATCATGAGTATATGAAATCCACTCCAACCAGTAGATGCCGCACTAAAAGTTAGGCCTGGGGCCTAAAATTCAGACCTATACATAATTAAAGTGGGCTATACCAAGGTAAACAATCTGGAGGGTGAGCTTTACCTGTACAATGTTTTCAATCATGTGGTCTACCTTAAACAAGGATAGGGCTGATTTTCAGGATCCGGCTCTAATATATAGTGACTCATCTAATGGTTGGATTAGATTATATATAAAGATTATGATGGGCCATCCCAAACTAGCGAATCCTTTGCTTCTTTAAATTAACTTTAGAAAGAGATGTCATTTATTAACGTTTATTGGTACTTAATTCCGATGTGTTAAGCAGGATTTCTCTCTCCCAAATACATTGCTAACTACACAATACAATTTCTAACGTACGAAACTTTTTCCAGTCCCACCGTTATTTTTGTATTAATATCAGCTTATTTTACATCTAACTTGTTCACAAGATCATGTATACCTGATGAAGTTAAAATATAAATATCAGTTTCATCACAGCCTTCTGTTGGCTCTAAGAAGTTTTCAAACGGTAACATCAATTTCTACTGTCGTTGGAGTCCACTTTTGCTTTGGATCTGCCTTGTTTTTTATCTCTATCCTTAAATGATCTGGAAAAAAAAAAAATTGAATGAATTAAATCACAGGAACTCACGTGAATTTCACACCTCAAGAAATTTGGTTGCTTAGGTTGCTTGTTGGGTGGGTGAAGGGAGCATATTAGCGGAGACACTGCTCAGCCAAGACGGTGCAGCCCTTACTGTGGGGCCCACCTTGATGTGTTCATTCTGTATCCACTTCGTCCATCCTGTTTTTTGAGATCATTTTTACCATGGGGCCCACCTTGATGTGTTCATTTTGTATCCACTTCATCCATCTGTTTTTTGAGATCATTTTAGAGCATCATACTAAAAATTAAGAAGATCCAATTATCAGGTGGACCATACTCCAGGAAACGCTGGTCATTAAACACCCTAGGTAAAGCTGGATTACGGGATAAAGAAATATAACTTGACGCATCTAATGGACGGGTTAGATGACTCCACACAGCCAGCCTCATGCGGATGAACTCATGACATCTTACTAATTTTTTGAAATGCACTTCCTCTCTCCACGTGCATTTCACATGCCATAGCCCCTCAGGAAATATAATTTTTTGAGTGCGGAACCTCTGCCTCCCGGAGGCAGGAACTCCCTGCCTCCAGCGTTTTCATTGGTCAACGTCACTGCAAGTGCCACCTCATCAATTTTTAAATATAATAGAAAAGGTAAATTTAATAAAAACTATAACGGAGACGTTAAACGGAAGCGGTTTGCGCGCTGAGTACCTCAGTACGGTAAGCGTAATGAGTAAAGTCTGTGGAGCCCACCGTTATTCTCATTCGTACAGTGTATCAACTCCATGCATTTCTTTTATCATCTAATTTTAGTGTTTTACAATAAAAATTAATCATATCCAAGGATCAAGTGGACCACACCACCTGAAACAGTGTGAATTGAATTCTACCATTGAAAAGCTTTTGGGGCCCATGGAAGTTTTATATCAAGATGATATTTGTTTTTTCCATTCATCCATGTCTTTGTAATCTTATGTACAGTTTGGATGAAAAATAAAAATCATTGGGGCCTTAGAAACACTTCAACGGTGAAAATCAATATTTCCACTGTTTCCTTTGGTATGGTCTACTTGGGCTTTTGATATACTTTAGTTTTGGGCTCAACTCCCAAAATGATATGAAAATATGGATGGACTGAATGGATAAACCACATGAATTCACAATGGGCTCAATAGAGTTTACTCATTACGATAAGACTCGGTACGCAATCCGATTTCACATTTTAGACGCAGATTTCCTGCCAAAGCTTTTTGCAATAAGATGCTATGCAAGGATTACAGATGGGCCCACTGCGACGTTTGTGATAAATCCAACCCGTTCATCCATTTTTAGAAATCATTTTAGGACATCATACCAAAACTAATGAATATGCAAAACTCAAATGGGCCACACGAGAGGAAACAGTGGTGATTTAGTGTCCACCATTGAAATATTTATATGGCCACAAAAGTTTCGGTTTAATATTTTAGCATTTTCACTTCATCCTAGTAAAAATGACCTTATATACAGTTTGGATGGCATATAAACATCAAGAGGCACAGGAAGGTTTCAACGGTAGGAATTTCTTTCTCCACTGTTTCATCTTGTATGGCCCAGTTGAGTTTTTTATCATCCTAATTTTTTGTTACATGTCTTAAAATGAGCTCTAAAAATGGATGAATTGATTGGAATTCTTATAAACATCACGGTGGACCCCACCATACATCCAGCGCTGGAACTTCATGCAAAATGCTTTCCCCAGTGAATCCGCATCCACGGTTTCCATTGGAAACATATTGGCTACTCCCCTGGCACTTGGTGCTATGTGGGCCCACCATGATATATGTGTTTCATCCATGTCGTCCATTTATTTTTCTAGATCATTTTATGGTGTGAGACCAAAAATGAGGTATAACCCAATATCAAGTGGATCACATTGCATGAAACAGTGTTGAATGAACGTTAACCATTAAAAACTTTCTGAGGACCATAAAAGTTTTGGATCAAGCTGGTCTTTGATTTTTCCCTTCACTTGGGTCTTTATGACCAAACCAACATATTGGATGTCAAATAAATAGTACGGTGGGCCTTGTAAGGACTTTAATGATGGATATCCAATCACCATTGTTTTCTTGTCGTATGGTCCATATAAGATTTATATTCCTCTCATTTTGGGATCAACTCCTAAACTTATATGTAAAAATAGATTAACGGAATGGATGAAACACATAAATCATGGTGGGGAAGTGATGTCACCCATTTATATGGGTCCTACTATGATGTATGTTTTGTATCCACACCGTCCATCCATTTGGAGATATCATTTTAGGGATGAGCCAAAGAATGAATCAAATCCAAAACTCGAGTGGACCCCACCATAGAAAACAGTGGAGAGAGTCACGCCCACCATTTATTACAACTGAATCCAATCCAAACCTCGTCACTTTGTCTACTGAACCCCATCACTTTGAACCGCAACCCAGTTACTTTGTCTATTGAATCCCGTCACTTTGTCTAGTGAACCCCGTCACTTTGTACTGCAACCCCGTCACTTTGTCTGCTGAACTCCGTCACTTTATACTACAACATCATCACTTTGTCTATTGTACCCCGTCACTTTATGCTACAACCTCGTCACTTTGTCTACTGTACCCTGTCATTTTGTGTTGCAATCTCCTCACTTTGTCTAGTGACCCCATCACTTTGTACTGCAACCTCGTCACTTTGTCTACTGAACCCCGTTACTTTGTACTGCAACCTCGTCACTTTGTTTACTGTACCCCGTCACTTTGTACTGCAACCCTGTCACTTTGTCTACTGAACCCCGTCACTTTGTCTAGTGAACCCTGTCACTTTGTACTGCAACCCCGTCACTGTCTAGTGAACCTCGTCACTTTGTATTGCAACCCCGTAACTTTATCTACTGAACCCCATCACTTTGTACTGCAACATCGTCACTTTGTCTACTGAACCCCGTCACTTTGTGCTGCAATCTCGTTACTTTGTCTAGTGAACCCCGTCACTTTGTACTGCAACATCGTCACTTTGTCTACTGAACCCCGTCACTTTGTACTACAACCTCGTCACTTTGTCTACTATACCCCGTCACTTTGTACTGCAACCCCATCACTTTGTCTACTGAACCCCATCACTTTATACTGCAACCTCATCACTTTGTCTAGTGAACCCCGTCACTTTGTACTGTAATCCCGTCACTTTGTCTAGTGAACTTCGTCACTTTGTACTGCAACCCCGTCACTTTGTCTACTGAACCCCGTCACTTTGTACTGCAACCCCGTCACTTTGTCTACTGAACTTCGTCACTTTGTATTACAACATCGTCACTTTGTCTAATGTACCCCGTCACTTTATGCTACAACCTCATCACTTTGTCTACTGTACCCCCTCACTTTGTGCTGCAATCTCGTTACTTTGTTTAGTGAATCCCGTCACTTTGTACTACAACCTCGTCACTTTGTCTACTGAACCCCGTCACTTTGTATTGCAACCTCGTCACTTTGTCTACTGTACTCCGTCACTTTGTACTGCAACCTCATCACTTTGTCTATTGAACCCCGTCACTTTATACTGCAACCTTATCACTTTGTCTAGTGAATCCCGTCACTTTGTACTGCAATCCCATCACTTTGTCTAGTGAACCTCGTCACTTTGTCTAGTGAACCCTGTCACTTTGTATTGCAACATCGTTACTTTATCTAATGTACCCCGTCACTTTATGCTATAACCTCATCACTTTGTCTACTCTACTATACCCAGTCACTTTGTGCTGCAATCTCGTTACTTTGTCTAGTGAACCCCGTCACATTGTACTGCAACCTTGTTACTTTGTCTACTGAACCCCATCACTTTGTCTAATAAACCCTGTCACTTTGTTCTGCAATCCCGTCACTGTCTAGTGAACCCCGTCACTTTATACTGTAACCCTGTCACTTTGTTTACTGAACCCCATCACTTTGTACTGCAACATCGTCACTTTGTCTACTGTACACAATCACTTTGTGCTGCAACCTCGTCATTTTATCTACTGTACCCAGTCACTTTGTGCTCCAACCTCGTCACTTTGTCTACTTTACCTCATCACTTTGTGAAGTACTCTGTCACTTTATGATGGGGTTTTACTAGACAAAGTGATGGGGTTAAGTAGGGTTACTGGACAAAGTGATGAGGTTAAGTATAGTTATTAGACAAAGTGACGAGATTGCAGTACAAAATGACTGGGTACAGTAGACAAAGTGACAGGGTTCACTAGACAGTGACGGGGTCTACAGTAGACAAAATGGCTGGGTACAGTAGACAAAATGACTGGATGCGGATTCACTGGGAAAAGCGTTTTGCATGAAGTTCCAGCATTGGATGTATGGTGGGTCTACCGTGTGTTTATAAGAATTCCAATCCATTCATCCATTTTTAGAGCTCATTTTAAGACATGTAACAAAAAATTAGGATGATAAAAAACTCAACTGGGCCATACAAGATGAAACAGTGGAGAAAGAAATTCCTACCGTTGAAACCTTCCTGTGCCTCTTGATGTTTATATGCCATCCAAACTGTATATAAGGTCATTTTTACCAAGATGAAGTGAAAACGCTAAAATATTAGACCGAAACTTTTGTGGCCATATAAATATTTCAACGGTGGACACTAAATCCCCATTGTTTCCTCTCGTGTGGCCCATTTGAGTTTTGTATATTCATTAGTTTTGGTATGATGTCCTAAAATGATTTCTAAAAATGGATGAACGGGTTGGATTTATCACAAACGTCGCAGTGGGCCCATCTGTAATCCTTGCGTAGCATCTTATTGCAAAAGGCTTTGGCAGGAAATCCGCATCTAAAATGTGAAATCGGATTGCGTACCGAGTCTTATCGTAATGAGTAAACTCTATTGAGCCCATTGTGAATTCATGTGGTTTATCCACGCCGTCCATCCGTATTTTCAGATCATTTTAGGAGTTGAGCCCAAAACTGAAGTATATCAAAAGCTCAAGTGGACCATACCGAAGGAAACAGTGGAAATATTGATTTTCACCGTTGAAGTGTTTCTAAGCCCCTAATGATTTTTATTTTTCATCCAAACTGTACATAAGATCGTAAAGACATGGATGAATGGCAAAAACAAATATCATCTTGATATAAAACTTCCATGGCCCCAAAAACTTTTCAATGGTAGAATTCAATTCACACTGTTTCAGGTGGTGTGGTCCACTTGATCTTGGGATATGATTAATTTTTATTGTAAAACACTAAAATTAGATGATAAAAGAAATGGATGGAGTTGATACATTGCATGAATGAGAATAACGGTGGGTTCCACAGACTCTACTCATTACACTTACCGTACTGAGGTACTGTACGCGCAAACTGCTTCCGTTTAACATCTCCGTTATAGTTTTTATTAAATTTACTTTTTCTATTATATTTAAAATATTGATGAGGTGGCACTTGCAGTGACGTTGACCAATGAAAATGCTTGAGGTAGGGAGTTCCTGCCTCCGAGAGGCAGAGGATCCGCACTCAACCCCTTAATTGCGGAGTGTTGTGTTTCATCCATGCCCACCATGATGTATGTGTTTCATCCATGCCGTCCATCTATTTTTCTAGATCATTTTATGGTCTGAGACCAAAAATGAGGTATAACCCAATCTCAAGTGAACCACATTACATGAAACAGTGTTGAATAAATGTTGACCATTAAAAACTTTTTAGGGATCATAAAAGTTTTAAATCAAGCTGATCTTTGATTTTTCCCTTCACCTGGGTCTTTATGACCAAACCAATAGATTGGATGTCAAATAAACAATACGGTGGGCCTTCGGAGGACTTTAATGATGGATATCTAATCACCATTGTTTTCCTGTGGTGTGGTCCATATGAGATTTATATCCCTCGCATTTTAGGGATCAACTCCTAAAATTATATGTAAAAATAGATTAACGGAATGGATGAAACACATACATCATGGTGGGGAAGTGATTTCACCCATTTATATGTAAATGGGGTCCCACTATGATGTATGTTTTGTATCTACACTGTCCATCCATTTGGAGAGATCATTTTAGGGCATGAGCCAAAGAATGAATCAAATCCAAAACTCGAGTGGACGCCACCACAGAAAACAGTGAAGAGAGTCACGCCCACCATTTATTACAACTGAATCCAATCCAAACTTCGTCACTTTGTCTACTGAACTCCGTCACTTTGAACTGCAACCCCGTCACGTTGTCTACTGAACCCCGTCACTTTGTACTGCAACCTCGTCACTTTGTCTAGTGAACCCCGTCACTTTGTCTACTGAATTTCGTCACTTTGTACTACAACATTGTCACTTTGTCTATTGTACTCCGTCACTTTATGCTACAACCTCGTCACTTTGTCTACTGTACCCCATCACTTTGTGCTGCAATCTCGTCACTTGGTCTAGTGAACCCTGTCACTTTGTACTGCAACCTCGTTACTTTGTCTTCTGAACCCCATTACTTTATACTGCAACCTCGTCACTTTGTCTACTGTACCCCGTCACTTTGTACTACAACCCCGTCACTTTATCTACTAAACCTCGTCACTGTCTAGCGAACCCTATCACTTTGTACTGCAACCCCATCACTATCTAGTGAACCTCGTCACTTTGTACTGCAACCCCGTCACTTTGTATTGCAACCCCATCACTTTGTCTACTGAACCACATCACTTTGTACTGCAACATCGTCACTTTATTTACTGTACCCAGTCACTTTGTGCTGCAACCTCATCACTTTGTGTACTGTACCCCATCACTTTGTCCAGTAATCCTACTTAACCCCATCACTTTGTCTAGTAAAACCCCATCACAAAGTGACGGGGTACTTTACAAAGTGACGAGGTAAGGTAGACAAAGTGACGAAGTTGCAGTACAAAGTGACTAGGTACAGTAGACAAAGTGACGATGTTGCAGTACAAAGTGATGGGGTTCAGTAAACAAAGTGACGGGTACAGTAGACAAAGTGACGATGTTGCAGTTCAGTAGACAAAGTGACAGGGTTGCAGTACAAAGTGATGGGGTTCACTAGACAAAGTAACGAGGTTCACTAGACAAAGTAATGAAATTGTAGTACAAAGTGACGGGGTTCACTAGACAAAGCGACGAGGTTGTAGTACAAAGTGACGAGGTTTACTAGACAAAGTGACGAGGTTGTAGTACAAAGTGACGGGGTTCAGTAAACAAAGTGACCGGGTTGTAGTACAAAGTGATGGGGTACAATAGACAAAGTGACGGGGTTTAGTAGACAAAGTGACGAGGTTGCAGTACAAAGTGACGGGATTCACTAGACAAAGTAACGAGATTATAGCACATAGTGACGGGGTACAATAGACAAAGTGACATGGTTGTAGCATAAAGTGACGAGGTACATTAGACAAAGTGACGATGTTGCAGTACAAAGTGACGGAGTTCAGTAGACAAAGTGACGGGGTTGCAGTACAAAGTGATGAAGTTCACAAAGTGACAAGGTTGCAGTACAAAGTGATGAAGTTCAGTAGACAAAGTGAAGGGGTTGCAGTACAAAGTAACGAAGTTCACTAGACAAAGTGACGAGGTTACAGTACAAAGTGACAAGGTAAGTGACGGGGTTGCAGTACAAAGTGACGGGGTTCAGTAGACAAAGTGACGAAGTTTGGATTGGATTCAGTCGTAATAAATGGTGGGCGTGACTCCACTATTTTCTATGGTGGGGTCTACTCGAGTTTTGGATCCGATTCATTCTTTGGCTCATGCCCTAAAATGATCTCTCCAAATGGATGAACGGTGTGAATACAAAACATACATCATAGTGGGACCCATATAAATGGGTGACATCACTTCCCCACCATGATATATGTGTTTCATTCATTCCGTTAATCTATTTTTACTTATAATTTTAGGGGTTGATCCCAAAAATGAGAGGGAAATAAATCTCATATGGACCACACCATAGGAAAACAATGGTGATTGGATATCTATCATAAAAGTCCTCTTAAGGCCCACCGTACTGTTTATTTGACATCCAAACTATTGGTTTGGTTATAAAGACTCAGGTGAAGGGAAAAATCAAAGATCAACTTGATCCAAAACTTTTATGGTCCCCAAAATTTTTTTAATGGTCAACGTTCATTCAACACTATTTCATGTAATGTGGTCCACTTGAGATTGGGTTATACCTCATTTTTGGTCTCAGACCATAAATGATCTAAAAAAATAGATGGACGGCATGGATGAAACACATACATCATGGTGGGTCCACATAGCACCAAGTGGCAGGGGTGTAGCCAATACGTTTCCAATGGAAACCGTGGACACGGATTCACTAGGGAAAGCCTTTTGCATGAAGTTCTAGCGCTGGGATGTATGGTGGGGTCCACCGTGATGTTTATAAGAATTTCAATCCATTCGTTCATTTTTAGAGCTCATTTTAAGACATGTAACCAAAAATTAGGATGATCAAAAACTCAACTGGGCCCTACAAGATGAAACAGTGGAGAAAGAAATTCCTACCGTTGAAACCTTCCTGGGCCTCTTGATGTTTATATGCCATCCAAACTATTTATAAAGTCATTTTTACTAGGATGAAGTGAAAACACAAAAATATTAGATTGATGCAAAACTTTTGTGGCCATATAAATATTTCAACGGTGGACACTAAATCCCCACTGTTTCCTCTCGTATGGCCCATTTGAGTTTTGTATATTCATTAGTTTTGGTATGATGTTCTAAAATGGTATCTAAAAATGGATGAACAGGTTGAATTTATCACAAATGTCGCAGTTGTCCTATCCGGAATCCTTACGCAGGATCTTATTGCAAAAGGCTTTGGCAGGAAATTTGTGTCTAACATGAAATCGGATTGCCTACCGAGTCTTATTGTACTGAGTAAACTCTATTGGGCCCACTGTGAATTCATGTGGTTTATCCACGCCGTCCATCCGTATTTTCATATTATTTTAGGAGTTGAGCCCAAAACTAAAGTATATTAAAAGCTCAAGTAGGCCATACCAAAGGAAACCGTGGAGGTATTGATTTTCACCATTGAAGTGTTTCTAAGTGCCCAATTATTTTTATTTTTCATCCAAACTGTTCATAAGATCACAAAGACATGGATGAATGGAAAAAACAAATATCATCTTGATATAAAACTTCCGTGGGCCCCAAAAACTTTTCAGCTGTAGAATTCAATTCACACTATTTCAGGTGGTGTGGTCCACTTGATCCGGATATGATTAATTTTTATTGTAAAACACTAAAATTAGATGATAAAAGAAATGCATGGAGTTGATACAATGCACCAATGACAATGACAGTGGGCTACACAGACTTTACTCATTACGCTTACCGTACTGAGGTACTTAGCGCGCAAACCGCTTCCGTTTAACGTCTCCGTTATAGTTTTTATTAAATTTACCTTTTCTATTATATTTAAAAATTGATGAGGTGGCACTTGCAGTGACGTTGACCAATGAAAACGCTGGAGGCAGGGAGTTCCTGCCCTCCGGGAGGCAGAGGATCCGCACTCTCTCCATGCAATCCATATCTCTCCATGCAAACCATGGCCATGAACGTGGAATTCTATAGCTTCTTGCTCTTTCTCTGGCTTTTCTCATACTTCCTATTTCGATCCATGCTCGGTCGATGGTCCACGAATGGTGGTAAGGCTGGTAGACTCCCACCTAGCCCTATGGCACTACCGATCGTGGGCCATCTCCACCTCATTCGCCCACTCTTACACAAATCCTTTGAGAAGCTGGGAAAGCGCTATGGCCCACTGATACATCTCTGCCTTGGTTTCGTGGGGCAGTCCGTCATCATCTCCTCCCCTGACATGGCCAAGGAATTCCTGAAATCCAACGACCTGACTTTCGCCTCCCGGCCACGCTTGGGTGAGGAGTATCTTACAGAAGCCTGCCCTGGCTTCAGCATCTCCCACTACGGCCCATACTGGAAATTCTTGAAGAAGCTCTGCGTAACAAAGCTCTTCTCTAACAAGAAGCTCGAACAGACGGCCATGATTCGTCGAGAGGAGATCATGTGCTTCTTGGGGTCCCTCCTCAAGAAATCAAGAACTAGAGAGAAGGCCGATATGGAGTTGATGTTGTCGACACTCACAAACAACATCATCTGCAGGATGTCCATGAGTACGAGGTGTTTGGGATTGGAGAATGAGGCAGAGGAGTGCAGGCAGGTGGTGGAAGAGCTGATAGAGACCATGGGGAAGCTGTACATGGTTCGTTCGTTTTTGGGAAGCTTGGAAAAGTTAGATTTGTTCGGGTATGGGAAGAAGTTGAACGATGCGAATAATAAGTTCATGGTGATTGCAGAGAAGATATTGAAAGAGCATGAACAGAAGCAGAAGCAGAAGAAGAAAGGAAGATGATGAAGTTGGTGAAGATGATTTGATGGATATTCTACTCAAAATTTCAAAAGACGTCAAAGCGGAGGCTCAGCTAACAAGATATAAAATCAAATATTTCTTTGAGGTCAGTATTTTCATCTTCTTCTTCTTCTATGATAAACGGGTGCAACTTGTTGGGGCTCAACCCGAACTGGACTGACCCAACCTGAAATTTTGGTCGGGTTGGGCTTGGGCTAGAAATCACCCCAGGTGGGGTTGGGTACTGCCCCACATGTCCCGAGCTCCAGACAGGCTAGGGTTCTGAGGGGCCACTGTGTTGTATGGATTTTATCCGCACTGTCCATCTTTTTTTTCTTTTTTTTTCGTATCACTTTAGATTATAAGCTCAAAAATTAAGCAGATCCAAGGATTAAGTGGACCACACAGTAGGGATTAAATGCCTACCGTTGAAAATTCATAGAGGCCACGGAAGTTTTGGATCAAGCTGATATTTGTGTTTTCGCTTCATACAGGTCTATATGAGCTTATAGAACAGGTTGAATGGCAAATAAACATCACGATAGGCCCTAGAAAGGTTTCAACCGTGGCTGTCTTTAGCACAACTGCTTTCTGTGGTGTGGTCCACTTGAGCCTTGAATCTGCCTCATTTTTCAGCTTATAACTTGAAAGATTAGCCTGATATATACAATATCCAGATGGACCATACCACTGGGAATGTAAAACTGCTCACAAAACCTCTAAGCTTATGCAGTGTGGCACGCTTGAGTTCTCGATTAGGCTGTTCTTTATTTTTATTTTTTTTATCCCAAATTTCTATAGTCAAACCTGATGAACTGGTTTGATGAAATATACACACGATGGTGGCCCCACACACAAATCTATATATGGTTGGCATCTTCTACCCATTGTTCCATTTGGTGTGGCCAACCATCCAGGGACGCACCTGACTATCCCCGGTCCCAATAGAGGCTATCCTATCGGATTCCTGTCCAAACGCGTCCTAGAATATATGATTTTTCCATCCATTTGAAAAAAAAAAAAAATCAGTTCAGTTGATGCCATCCATTTGATTTTTTTTTTTTCACTTGTTCCAGGACATTCTTGCTGCTGGTACTGAAACCTCATCTGTAACCATGCAATGGGTTCTAGCGGAACTCATCAACCATCCGACCGTGTTTGAGAAGGCCAGAGAAGAGATCGACTCTGTGGTAGGAAAAAACAGGAACGCACGGACATTCCCAACCTCCCTTACATTCAACCAGTCTTGAAGGAAACTCTCAGACTCCACCCAACAGCTCCCGTCATTCTCAGAGAATGCGCCCGTGATTGCACCGTAGCAAGCTATGACATACCAGAAAAGACATTGGTCTTCTTCAATGTCTAGGCCATCGGGCGCGACCCAAAGTACTGGGGAAGCCCACTGGAGTTCCGCCCAGAGAGGTTCTTGAATTCTGATGCCATTCGGGAGTGGGAGGAGAATGTGCCCAGGGGCCCCTCTCGCATTGCTCGTCATCCAAGAGACTGTTGCTGCCATGGTCCAGTGCTTCCATTGGACTTTGCCTAGTCAACCCATAGGCTCGACTAAGATCGACATGAAGGAAAAAGATGGTTTCACGCTCCGCATGGCTCACCCATTTAACTGCATCCCCGTAGCTCGCTGTCTCCCTTTCAACGATCAGCTCTAAAATGCAGTCTACCAATGCAGTCTAATAAATTACTCTCTCTCTTTCGTTCTTTTTTTCTTATGTAAGTCAATGTGTTTCCTTTTTTAACTTCGTTTAGTGTCTTTCTTTTGGAAAGTCGCTTATGTGATGAAACATAAGTACATAAGTACTCTGTGTCTGATGTCAGTTTTGGTTTTTTCTGGTGCTTTTTAATTTATTATTTCTCTCTCTCATCCCTCAAGGGTAAACTTGTTGGAAATAACAAATTAGTCCAAATAAAGAGCTGGTCGTTGCTGACTAAGTCTTTCAACCTTAGTTGAAAAAGTCTTTTAAGTTGTTGCTTAGAAAAAAAAAGCGCAAGAAAAGTGGAGGTAGGTTTTTTTTTTTTTTTTTGGCTATTTAAAGGTATTGCATCATTTTGTAATCCGTGGGAGTGGAAATATAGTAAAAGGTTTCAAAGAAAGTATTATTTATTTGTAAGCTGTCATTCGAGCTAGCAATAGTATTTTTTAATAATTGAATCTGACAAAGGTGCATCACCAGTGACCTCAGCTGCCCACTCCTGTTATCAATGGGTGGTCTGTATCAAAGGGGGCTCACAATGATGAACTGTCCACATCGAAGGTGATGAACATGTATGTTGGTTTGGAATCCGGTTACACGATACACGTGTGTGATTGGTGGGTGTGTCAAAACTAACTTATGGTCCAATTCAAATTGAATACCACTGGCCATTAGTGAGTGGTATGTAATCATGGCCAGTGGTATGTAATCAGATTGTCAAATGGTCCGAAGACCAACCGTCTATTCTAAACTGTTGGGTACACAAATCAAGCGATTTGTAGAGGTTGTGGTACTTCCTCCAATGAGCTCCTTTTTACCTTGAAATTTTAAAAACTTTTGAACGTGCAGCAGGTACATGGTCGAATGAAAATTAAAAATAGAGATGGAGAAGCCACACTTACCACTAAAATGGGATTAACGACCTGACTGAGAGCAGCAGAGTGCAAGAGTAGAAGATGTGTCAAAGACAAGTCGTACACTGAGATTATCACCTTGGATGCACCTTAGCCAAACAATTAGGCCAAGAGATCACATATTTGTGTTTGAAAACTGTTAGGTGGGATTGGATATTATTTTCAAGCCAAGGGAAATAAGGGAAATACACCAGGACCCACTAGATGGATGCAGCTCACATTGAAGGTAGGCCTTGTAAGGTGGATGGTCCGCATTGAAGGTAGGCCACACACGACGGACAATTCACATTAAAGAGAAGGAGAAAATGGGCCCAACATAATAAACGATAAACATCAAAGGTTGGCCCACATGATAACGGTGGATATTAAGGGTGAAACCAAACAATTGAAGGATAAGTACTTATGTAATGCTGAAACCAAACATACTTTTATACTTTTTGGCTGATAAGTGATAAGTATATTGTTTACCAAGCATACTTATTTACTAAATAAGTAGAAACCAAGATAAGCCACTGGAGGCAAAAGTAGCTTATGTGAAGTAACTTATAATCCAAGCACCCCCTAAAATGCAGCTCTAGAAATCGGCATTTGTCGCCAATATGCTACCAGAATGAAAACACTTGTATATTGGCTGACTACCTTACTGCATTTTAGTAAACAAAAAAAAAAACCTTTAGCTGGCCCAGTGCAAGCAAAATCGAGAACCTTCACAGCCCATTCAAAATCCCTACCGAAACCAATGGCCTATTGACAGCCCTAGCATAATAGATTCTGCAAATATATCCAATGAAGATAAAGTAAATTTGTAAGCTAAGCCATTTCCTCCACGAAAACTATGTGAGTTTTTATCTTCGTTGATCCATAGTGGGCCTTGGAAGTGGTTAATCACCAGTCCTATAACCATACAGAAAGGCACGTAACTGTCTGCTAGTAATTTAGAGTCTCCTCCTGCTCGGATCTTAGAAATGCTCGTCATAGCGAAGCTTAATAACCTTTTTGAATGATTGAGCTTGTGAAAAGCAAGTAGGTTTAGGCCAGGAAGAGATCATGACAGATACCACTCGCATTTCATCTTAGGCCTGCTGATAGGAATGGTAGGTGCTTCATACCATTTCTGCAGAATGAGCTCTGTGATAGCCATGTAAGTAGGAGATTTGGGCTGAAAACAGCAAGAGCTTGTGACACCCTACATAGATGTTAGGGTTTCTCTGTCAGGTGGGCCTAAGAGAAAGCAGTTGCAGATTTGGGCTTTGCATCCTGCACTAATCTAGTGGGCACACACGGGCTGATCGAAGCCCGTATAAATCCTAGTGACCTGGGCATTGGCCTGCCAAGGCCAAGTGACGATGCACTGAGGGCCTGTTTGGGGGCTTGGAAAGTATTTGAGTGAAAAATACTTTCCAAACAAATTATATTTCCCACCTGATTGGGAGTTCTCTTTTTGGTCGAAACATTTTCCGAGAATGTGTTTTCAAAGAAAAAGTCAAAAAAAAAAAAAAAAAAAAAAATTTATTCACCCTCCCCATGTTTCCTTTTCCCCTCAAATGCTTTCCTGGAAATAACTTTCAAAGAAAATGTTACTTTCTCAGTTTCCCTCCTTTTATTTCCCAAGCTCCCGAGTGAGCCCTGAGAGGTCTTTTGCACACACCCCCAAAAGGGTCATTTGATGAATAAACGCTGTTTTAAGGCAAACCCCAGTTCATGTTGTGCATTTGGATGCACTTTTGTAACCCATCTAATCTGCCACTCAATGGATTGCTGATTGATTTTTGGTGAGCCTACCAAACAAAGTTGCGAGAAAAACCCTTCTGCAGAAGTTGTCCAAACATTCCCTAAAGGAATCCCCAAATTCCAAAACGCATTTGACTCAAGCCCAAGTGGATGGCTCACTACAGCACTGTTGCTGGCTCACCTATGAGCAGAGTGGTGAATCTACTTCTAACAGCATAATCCATCATCATTTCCAACAGCTTTCCTATTTTTGTTGCATTGCCACGTGAACCAAAAGAATGCGGTGGTGAAACTATACGTTGCCCCAACACTTCAAAATAAGTGCAGACCCGTGTCTGGGATGTATCGCTACTGGTTTTTTTAGTACACTGCCGCCATCTAACACTGAGAATGGAAACAAGTCCTCAGACCTTTGGGAATGCAAGATAGTTGAATTGGGAAAGTAAAAAGGTCGTCCGCTTGGGCACATGACATGCCCAAGGATCTCTAAGTTTTGGAAGAGATCATGTGATGGGCTCAAATTAGAAGTTAGAACATTAATCCCCTCAGCTCCAAGTAAAACCAGTTTCCACCAAGAGGAGCACAGGATATTCGATTCTTCATTTCTGCAAGGACTCAAAGATGAGCGAGCCTACTCAACACCATCGAAAAATGCTTGTAAATGCAAATCTCGGCTCTTACAGAAATAAATTGTTTTTTCTTTAAGCTAAGTAAAAATATGCCAAGCATTCCAGTTAATGGTCTGCCATCGTCATTTCAAGACTCTTAGGACAGGCCTCAGTTTTTGGGGCGTGTTTCCTATTCACTCCATAGTTAATCAACATTCAGAACAATATAGCAAAGCTTGGATTGAATGAATTTCACTCTTTAAAGGAAAGAAAAACACTTAAATGTCTGAATCAAATCCAATATTCCAAAATCCTTCTGGAGTCATGGGAGGAACATACCTATACCGATGCCTCGAAACCCCATCATGGTGCTCACAGTGAATATTGTGACCACCATTGATGTTATTGTTGTTGTCATTGACGGTGTGTCTGTCTCCGTCAGGAAGAACAGCATCATAAAATTTCTTGCATTGCTTGCATTCAACTCCCTTCAAATTCTCCCTCTCAGCTTTCTTCCTTACTGGTTCCACAAACTTAAAACCTCTGTTCTCTGGCCTTGGAATTGAGACATGCTGCTTTGGTGGTGTCCCATCAGCATTTAGATCCTGTGTTTCATCATCCGAGTTCTCAAAATCCATGTCTTTTGGTGCTGGGGCTGGAATATCTAGAACATCTCCCTTTGGGGCTTTGTTCCTGTTTATCTTAGCATTCTCCAAGGGAGTGTCAAGAAAATCATCGTGCGGATCTGCACCGCCAGGTTCTTGCCGTAACCGAGTGTCTCTCCAACATGAAGATGATCTCTTTACTCCAGCTAACAACTCACATTTTGCATTTACGGGGCTCTTTTGTGCATGGAAGGAATTGGAAGTGGAAGGCAGCTTGACATTGCAGTTGGTGTCCAAATTTTGAATTGATCTGGCACCCTTTTCATCATCCAGTTTTTCGGGAAAACCGGTTTCATTCTTCCCTTCATTTGGTTTGGTAGCAATCCGTGTGGTATCTGGATTTTCACTTCTAGAACCTACAGGCACAAGACAGTATGTGAACAGATTGTTAATATTTGTAGAACACCATGAAGGGAAAGTTTTAGCAAGACCCGTCTTTCAGAAAATGATTCAAGACAGACACCAACTATGATGCACATGTTTCACAGAGTTCCATGGAGTGTGCACCAGAATCATCTCACAGTACACCTGGCACTAGTACGCAGTGACCAGGTCTGTTGATTTTCTGATACATTAAAAATTGGAGTGAGCGGACTATGACCACCATCTGGTCATGGGCCGCAAATGGATGGTTGATTCAAAATGAGGAAAATTTTTGGCAAAGGTGCACATTCACAACAGTGAGAAGGTCAGCATTGCCCAAACATTGCAGTTTTTTGGGCATGGCCTATCAGATCAATGGTCCCAATCACATACATGTTTGACACATATATGGTGGGAACCACACTTCATTGAATTTCTATGAAGCACATTTCATAATAGCATCTCTCTTTACTCAAATCTCTAATATTTGGCAGAACAAATGACCAGTTCTTTATCACAAAAAATCCAGGGGTTTTCTGATTGGTGTTGCTTCCCACTTCATAACTTGGTCATCAAGCAACCACGGCAAATGTGTTTATCAAGAATTTTCTGTGGTGAAATTCATGAGATAATTTTCATAAACCCAAATCAAAACAAAACAGGAGATGAAGTCAGCTTACCTGGTGAACCTTGCTGAATCTGATGATGCCTTGATGAATCCCTTTCCTCTTCCATCCTGTTGTGTGCGAGCTTATTTTCTGCGGTAGAACAGGACCTTTTGAGGAGAAAGTTGTACTGAGATTTCAATTCTTTAAAAGATTTTTTCAACTTTACATATTGAGCAGTTGCTCCTTTTCTTTTATTCTGTTCACCCAACAGCTCACGATCTTTCAGATCAATCTGTTGCAGCAGCTGCTCTTCCAATTCCTTTCCCTTGTCCTTTTCTTCAGCTTTCTGCCTAAGTTGTTCTTGGAGCTCAGCGACCTCTCTGTTCTTCTCTAGACTTTCTAGTTTGGCCAGTAGTTCTTTCTTCTCAGTTTCATACATGTGCAGTAACTGTTCAGTATTTGATAACTTCGCCTTCTCCCCTTCAAGCGAAGCTAGAATATGCTGGTTTTGTTCCTCTGCAAGAAGCTTTTCATGCCGGAGCTCTTCTATTTGATGTAAGAGAGAGTTTTCCTTCTTTTTCCAGTCATCTTCTGCAGCTTTCCTGGCATCCACAAGCTTTTTCCTCAAGCTTCTAGTTCTTGACTGGAAATTAGGGAAGAGCTGGCTGCAGAAGATAAACTCTATCTGCGAAATCCTGTCTTTAACTTCCTGAATTGTAGCCACCAATATGGTGCTGAGCCCAGCAAAGTACTTCGAGTCATCATCGTCAATGGAATAATCTAATACTGGTGAAGTCTGCAATTCTCCTTCCATCTCTAGAGATATCAAGATGACCACTTGTTAGAAAATGATCCATTGTAGGAATAGAGTCGATTCCATCAACTATATCCCACAATCCTCGTCTGTGAAGAAAATTCTCAAAGTGAATAGACCTAAGTCCATAATTTGTGACATCAAATGTACGATGAAAAATCTCGATCCATAATTTTTGAGAAAATATAAAGCAAACTAAAATAGTTGCAACGATGTGCGGTACCTTGATGCTATTGAGATGGAAGACGTGGAGCAGCAGCAGGTCAAGAAAGGGCACAGGACAGGGCCACACCAAATCACTGGACGATTGAAGTGAAAGGACAAAAGGATGGCTATTGCCGGATCATAGCAATCTAGTCCATAGAATGCCCTAAAAATCTTCAATAACCCTTTCTTCCAACAATACACACCAAGACAGAATATAGTATGTGTGTTCCGTGCAACACAAGCCGGAAGGAGGACGCAGCAGGGACAGCAGGGTCGTGGGCAGTAGCACCGGCAGGGACCCTGTAAATGGTGGTCGGTTGTGGTTGGCAGCGCCGGACGGTGACATACAAGATGGTTCGGGCGTCAGTTTCGGCGGAGATGGTGGTGATGCAGAAGACAGTCAGTTGTTAAGCTGGAGAGGCTGCCAGATGCAACAGTCCAGATCACGACCACTCAAATGGAGAAGAAAAACCTAATCTCAGAAATCACGACCGATTCATCGACTTCCTATTAACCCCATCCAACAGTCCAGATCCCAGTAAAGACCAATCACGAAGCATGCATAAATCAAGCACGCAAACACACCATAGATATTTCAAAGAAATTCATACAGATTTATCACAGCTTTTGCATCGAATTCTCATCGACTTTCTCGAATTTAAATATGAAATGAAATGATTTTTTTTTTTACTTCGAGTTCTTCATATTAATAAAATCACCTGAAGAAAACCCTAATTTCGTCGATTCGATGGAAAAGCCAGATCTTGCTGAGACGATGATGTACGTCCTACAAATAAGAAGGATCAGATAAGAGAAAGAAACAAATGAAAAAATAAAAATAAAAAAAATGAGAACAAACGATGAGATAAAAGATGAAAAAAGAAGGGATAAAAAAAACGAGAGAGAGAGAGTAGGAATTGGAGTTTTGGTGCCGAGATTTTACCGTCTGAGAAAGGATACGAAATTTCGAATCAAGTCGCCCCCTTTCCCTCTCTTTCTCTCGCGGGGTGTTATTTGATACTCTGGCATAGTATGGAGATCAATACGCAGCCACTCAGAAATTAGAAACAAGGCATACAATAAATCAAATTAAACCGGATATATTGTATAACCCGATGTCTTTAGCCCAGTTTCCTACATTGCGATTGATTTTTAAAAAATCTTGCGTACTGATTTGTGGACAGCTTTTCTTAAACATAGACATTGGATATCTTTATTTTTAAGTTTTCAACCGTAAATAAGTCTCCCTGAATCGCATGGTCAGATTACCGAGTAAGCATAATCTTTGGTTCGTTTTACATCCAAACTAAGATATATAGTTGGTAAAGTTTACTTTGAATTATATATATTATATGTGTGCAATTTATAAGTTATCTCTAAATACATGTGTATAATCTACCACACACAGTAATGCAAGGGCATTTTCACACCAAGTTTGAATGGGGTTGCTCATGGGATGAAGGATCAGACTCGGGGTGGGCAGCCATATGAGGCGGGTGGCTCATGGAGGCAAGCTCCACCCGTGTGAGACAGGTAGCTCGTGTGAGGCGGTACTCATGTGATTTGAAGCCCATGTGAGGGTTCAGCCGAGGTCTTAACCCATAAGATATGGGGCCTCAGCTATAAGATAAAGGGATTGCCGTGTTATAACCATTGCAACTTTTAAAATAAGTGGTTAATTGTCCTTCTTCAAATTCCTAGAATGCGCACCAAGTGAGTGAGGTCACTTGCAAGATTAGTTCCTCCGGACGTCGATTGCGTCCTACCCTCGCCCTTCTACACCCTGATCCATAGCTCAATTGGTAGACTGAGTGAAAGATATTTCAACATTGAGGTCTTGGTATCTATCCCTAGTGGGGGCAGCTAATAGTGAAGTGTAAACTGACAGTGGGGTGTACTAACAAGCTAACTAAAAAATAAAATAAAATAAGAGTGGCCACCGTAATGTATGGGTCTTATACACACCATCCACCCATTTTTTCCTATCATTTTAAGTTATGAGCCAAAAAATGAGTGCCATAGTCATGGTTGTCCATATCAATCCCTATATCTGCCGTCCATTGCACTCCCTTTCAGAATCTTCTAGCGTTAGCCCTTTTACGAGATCAGGTAGCAACGACCATGAGGGAGAATCCGATCGGAACCATGGATTTCGGCAGCCTTGACCATGAGTGCGGACAGTCAAGGTGGAGGCCAGATCTATGATCGGCAGCAGGTTTTGATTCGGCAATTTACAAAAAAAAAAAAAAAAACCTTGCCTAGATCACCCACAACCATTACCGTGAATGGATGGTTGGTGATCAAACTATGCCAGCGAGGATGCATCCTCTTCTCTGCTTCTCCGTTTCCCATCCAGCCATGGCTTCTCGCGGTACCGCTGTTTTCCTGGTGTTAGGGTTGCTGTTGGCGCTCAGGAAGATGACAGCTGGCTGAAAGACGTCGGCGCTGCAGTCCGGCTGTGGTGAGATTGTTGGAAATTATACATATTAATATATTTCTATATAATGTGGAAACCAAAAAATTGCAAAATAATCTGAAATCAGGACAGGCTGAAGCACGTCTGAAACGTTGTCCTTAAAGCGTTATTTTCCCCTACTCAAGTGAATTGAGTATGCTGATAGGTTACAGGCAAACCGCTTCTAGGATACTACGAGCCTGGTGTGGGTCTGCGTTCAGCAAACACAAAGGCCCACCAAATGGAGCTCTTATACACTCTATCTGGCAAAATTACAATATAGAAAAAGTCTCAAAAGAGAAAGAAAGAGAAGAAATTTCTTTTGATTTAAACCACTGCACTGGTCAGTTCTTCAACCACTGGTTCAGATGAACCGTTCTAGACCACACCGTTGGTCTGTTCTTCTAGCAAAGGTTCAACCCTTGCTGTCTTGCTGGAACCACTGGAGTATCAGAGAGAAGTAGTGAGCTGTGTCTCAATTCGTATGGGTCTGCTGGAGTGGGTTGAGAGATGGTTTGGAAACTCATCCAGACCCTCCTTTTATAGGCTATGATGGCTGGGGGTTATGGTCCAGGGAATTAAATCCCATGATCGTTTTCTAGCTGTTGGAGAAAACTAGCCGTTTTATGGCCGTTTTCTAATTGTTGTGTATGGGCCATTAAACTGTTGCATGCTGACTGTTGTGAGACAACAACTAGCCGTTTTCTAGCTGTTGGGCTAGCCATGTAGCAGTTACAGCTGGACCCTACACTAACTGCACAGTTGTTACAGATCTGCTGCAACAGCTCTATTTTTCAGCCCTCTATATATTCTGGAGGACTCTCATTCAGTCCTCTAGTCTCCCCTTCATCCAGTCATCCGCCTTAGTCACTTAGTCCCACCACGACTCGCATACGTCTCGCTCTAGTTCGCTCAAGGTCGCGAAGGAGCGACCCTCTGTAACACGATGCGGACGTGCGAAGTGCGCCACTAGCGCCTCTACAGCCACACTGCCTCACATGTCCACGCCCACGCCTTCGCACCGAGCCCGTGCCTGTGCCCGTGACCGAGACCAAGCTCGTACCCGTGCCCGTGCCCGAGCGCGACCGCGGGTGTTCCAGTGCTACGCACTGGAACACGTAAGGTCCATAGTCCTTGGACTAGGTGAGTAAATATTATAATACTCAACTGTTTTCATTTAAACCATTTTTTCTTCTCTTCCCTTTCCCATGTGGGACTATTCCTAAAAACCCACAAAACAGTATTTTTTCAAAACAAAAAATAATATATCATATATTATTTTTTTATTAAAATCAATATTTTTGCAACAATCCCCCACTTGATTTTTTATAACATATATATATTTTTTTCGGTTAAACAATTCTGCTAGAATAATTAGCTTATATGTATAAAGAAAGATATCTTTCGATTTTAATCTTTTCTTAGTGTAAGTATCTCAAAACTCTGTCGAAATGACTGGTAGCCGTAGCGTTGAACCAGTTATTCCTAGATAACAGAGTCAGAGAAACCACACACATATTCGCTATGTGTTTGTTAGAGTTCCCACAATCTTTCTCAGCATAATTAATGGTCATGTGCTTGTCTTAACTCGTGAACGATCTAGAGAGAAAAACTCTCAACTCTCATGAGAGACGGCATCATCTCTACGTTCATATAGGTGAAATCCTTCCAGTGTCTCCATTATTATAAGACACTTGTCCTTATAAACTGAATTTCATCAAGAGTTCTAAGACTCAACCCTCTTTTGTAACGCTCGGCACTTATCTATTATGGATGAGGTTATATAATTTAGTGCTGAAAACTCTTCACATATCAGTGACTTATTCACATATCAGTAAACTGGATTTCATTGAGGTTAAATAATTCTGCCAGAATAATTAGCTTATATGTATAAAGAAAGATATCTTTCGATTTTAATCTTTTCTTAGTGTAAGTATCTCAAAACTCTGTCGAAATGACTGGTAGCCGTAGCGTTGAACCAGTTATTCCTAAATAACAGAGTCGGAGAAACCACACATATAATCTCTATGTGTTTGTTAGAGTTCCCACAATCTTGCTCAGCACAATTAATGGCCATGTGCTTATCCTAATTCGTGAACGATCTAGAGAGAAAAACTCTCAACTCTCATGAGAGAAGGCATCATCTCTACGTTCATATAGGTGAAATCCTTCTAGTGTCTCCATTATTATAAGACACTTGTCCTTATAAACTGGATTTCACTAAGAGTTCTAAGACTCAACCCTCTTTTATAACGCTCAGTACTTATCTATTATGGATGAAGTTATATAATTTAGTGCTGAAAATTTTTTCACATATCAGTGACTTGTTCTTACCTATTAAACCCAAAATTAGAGATTTTCTGACTTTAAGTTGGGTTACCATCATTGGTGAAACTTTGGTTGAAGAGTTTCAACCCCATCCCTCTAGATGTAGCCTTTACTACCTCTCTCAGTAGAAGTTTAGTAAAAGGATCTGTCATGTTATTGCTTGATTTCACATAAGAAATAACAATGATTCCATCTCGAATCAATTGTCTGACATAATCATGTCGAAGACTGATATGTCTAGACTTACCATTATAAGTGCCGCTATAGGCTCTAGCTAATGTGGCTTCACTATCACAATGTAGTGATACAGCCGATATAGGCTTTACACAGAAAGAAATTTCTAATAGAAGATCCCTTAGCCACTCAGCCTCTTTGCCTGTTGCAGCCAGGGCTATAAATTCAGACTCCATAGTCGAATGCGTTATGCAAGTCTGTTTCTTGGATCCCCTAGACACAGTTGCACCTCCTAGGGTGAATACTTATCCTGTAGTAGACTTGTTGTCCCCTACACTTAATATCCAGCTCGCATCGGTATATCCTTCCAATACGGCAGGAAACTCTGAATAAAATAGTTCTAAGTTTTTTGTTACTTTTAAGTAACCAAGGATTCTACTAATTGCATTCCAGTATTCAATACTGGGGTTACTAGTAAACCTACTAAGTTTACTCACAGCATATGTGATATCAGGTCTAGTGCATTGCATAGCATATATAAGACTCCCTATCGCACTCGCATATTCTAATTGTACAACTGTTCTTCCAGTATTTTCTTTTAGCTTGATACTTGGATCAAATGGGGTCTTTGCTTTTTTATATTTAGATGGTTAAACTTGTTTAGTATATTCTCAATATAATGAAATTGACACAAAGCATAATCCCCACAATGTTTTTTAACTTTGATACCTAGAATGGTATCAACTTGTCCAAGATCCTTCATTTTAAATACGGAAGATAGAAATCTCTTTGTTTCAGTCACACATTCCATTTCATTACTTATTATTAACATGTCATTAACATACAGACAAATAATAATGATATAACTACCATCTACTTTAGAATATATACATTTGTCAGCTACATTATGCATAAAACCATGAGATAGTATTTTGGAATCAAACTTCTCATACCACTATTTTGGTGCTTATTTTAATCCATACAAAGATTTGACTAATCTACATACTTTATTTTTATTTCCTGGTAGAACAAAACCTTCAGGTTGTTCCATGTATACCTCCTCATTGAGGTCACCATTCAGGAATGCGGTCTTTATATCCATTTGGTGGATGTGAAGATGATGTATAGAAGCTAGCACAAATAATATCCTAATGGATGTTATCCTAGCTACAGGTGAGTATGTGTCAAAGTAATTTATCCCTTCTTTTTGTCTAAAACCCTTAGCTACAAGTCAAGCTTTAAAAGTTTGGATAGTTCCATCAGTGTGATATTTCTTCCTAAATATCCACTTACAACCTATAAGTTTACTAGTTCTCATGTTTGGTTTAATAGCATGGATTTCATTTCATCGTTTATAGCTTCTTTCCAGAAAGCTGAGTCTCTAGAAGATACAACCTCTTTATATGTTTTAGGATCATCTTGTATAGTCATCACTATAAGTATTTTTCTTATAACATTTTCTCTATCTCTTTCTACAAGATAAAAAATGACGGGTTGTGAGTGTATGTATTCATCTCCTAGACTCTTCTCTATTCTTGTCCTTTAACTCCTACGAGGTTTAATAGGAGCTTCCACTATCTGTGGAGCAGGGCTATATGATTCTCTATTAGGAGTTTGGATTTCATTATCCTTTGACTCCAAGGATAGTGAGTTCTCAAAGAACTCAACATCTCTTGATTCTATTATTGTATTAGACCCTATGTCTAGAAGTCTATAAGCTTTACTATTTTGTGCATACCCTACGAAGGTGCACTAAATAGCTCTTGGTCCTAACTTAGTTCTTTTTGGATCAGGGGTTCTATAATACGCAAGACACCCCCACACTTTTAGATATCCTAGGTTAGGTTTTTTACCTCTCCATGTTTCATATAGAGATATTTTATATTTTTTAGATGAAATTCTGTTTATTATATGGCATGCTGCAAGCGGTGCCTCTCCCGATAAATTTAGTGGCAACTTTGCTCTTATCAGCATTGAATTGACCATTTCTACTAATGTTCTATTTTTTCTTTCTGCTATTCCGTTTTGTTGAGGTGTGTATGGCATTGTACATTGTTGTATCAGTCCATGTTCTTCACAGAATTTATCGAATTCATTTGAGAAGTATTGTCTTCCTCTATTACTATGGAGAATTTTTATCTTCTTATTTAGTTGATTCTCTACTTCTGCTTTATATATTTTAAACATGTTCAATGCTTCATCTTTGCTCTTTAATAGGTACACATAACATATTAGAGCAATCATCTATAAAGGTTATGAAGAACCATTTACCTCCACAAGTAAGAATACCGTGCACAAGATCCAATACTTGAGACGATCTTTCAACACTTGAAAAAGGTTTCTTCGTCATTTTAGATCTTATACGCACTTCACATTTATCAGTTTCATTCTCTATGTATGAGATTAAACCATTCTTAACCATGAACCTCAAGGTACTATACCCTATATGGGCTAGTCTATCATGCCACAGTCCAGCAGATTCAACCATATATGTAGAAGTGCTACTTTCATTCAGAGAAAACTTAATCATCCCATTATAAGCATATCCCTTTCTGACAATATTCTCATTCTTGGACAGAATCAGTTTACTTGACTCGTACACCACCTGTATGCCTGGTTTTCCCAGAAGATCCCCAGAAACTAAGTTTCACCTCATGTCTGGGACGTGCAGTATATTAGTTAGAATCACTTTCTTTCCAGATGTGAATATCAGTTCGACAGTTCCTTTGCCGACGACCTTCGATCGGACTTCATTACCCATTTGGACTTCTTGACCATCGGTCAATTCCTCATAGGTTTTGAAGGCTGATTTGTCGTAGCACACATGTACAATAGCAGCAGTATCATACCACCACCCTGAAACTTTACCTTGAATGGTATTCACCTAAGTGATCATAGCTACAATATCGCATTCTTTTACTGCACTTGCCTCTTTTTTAGATTTGCGATATCGGCATACTCGAGCATAGTGCCCCGATTTTCCCACAGACATGACATGGGCCTTTGAACTTTCCGTTCTTCTTTTAGGTGTTTTTCTTGAATTTTCCTTTATTAGGTTTCATTAAATTGTTCTTCTCGGGATGTTTGTTATTAGTATTCTCTACCGCATGTACCTTGGACAAGGCATTCCCATTATCATTTTTTTGTCGCAGTTACGGGATTCTCCCTCAATTCTGAGGTGTTTCTAGATTTGTTCCAATGTGTAGTCCTCAGTTTTATGCAGCAACTTCTTTCTATAGTCTTTCCACATCAGTGGCAATTTGACGATTATAGCCCCGACTTGGAATGATTCAGAAAGATCGATTTTTATCGCTTTGATTTTGTTTATTATTAGCTGCAGTTCTTAGATTTGAGGCAGCAGTGGTTTATTATCTGCCATGCTAAAGTCAAAATCCTGGCGATGAGAAACTTGTTGGTACCTTCTTCTTCAGCCTTATATTTGAATTCCAGAGCGGCCCAGATCTCCTTTACTGATGACGTCTGTTGGTACGGATCGTATAGGCAGTCGAATAGAGCATTCAAAATGTGTCCTCGACATAAGAGTTCATCTTCGGCTCGTTTGGTGCGGGCAGCCACCTGTTCAGGTGTGTCTTTTTCAGATGCTTCAGGTAGCGCTTGCAGATTTGGATCTAATATGTAATAGATCTTCAGCGCTGTCAGGAGAAATTTTAGCTTGTCTTGTCATCTTGTAAAATTTGTTCCATCGAATCGATCAAGACGTATCAAGTCCTGATTCATCAACTTGATGGATGAAACACTATCAGCTTTTATTACAGAATAACGCTTTAAAATTGTTGGAAATTATACAGATTAATATATTTCTGTATAATGTGGAAACCAAAAAATTGTAAAATAATCTGAAATCAGGACAGGCTGAAGCACGTCTGAAACGCTGTCCTTAAAGCGTTATTTGCCCCTACTCAAGTGAATTGAGTATGCTGATAGGTTATAGGCAAACCGCTTCTAGGATTCGACGAGCCTGGTATGGGTCTGCGTTCAGCAAACACAAAGGCCCACCAAATGGAACTCTTATACACTCTATCTGGAAGAATTACAATATAGAAAAAGTCTCAAAAGAGAAAGAAAGAGAAGAAATTTCTTTTGATTTAGACCACTGCACTGGTCAGTTCTTCTGCCACTGGTTCAGATGAATTGTTCTAAACCACACCGTTGGTCTGTTCTTCTAGCAAAGGTTCAACCCTTGCTGTCTTTCTGGAACCACTGGAGTATTAGAGAGAAGTAGTGAGCTGTGTCTCAATTCATATGGGTCTGCTGGAGTGGGTTGAGAGATGGTTTGAAACTCCATCAAGACCCTCCTTTTATAGGCTATGATGGCTGGGGGTTATGGTCCAGGAAATTAAATCCCATGACCGTTTTCTAGCTGTTGGGGAAAACTAACCGTTTTATGGTTATTTTCTGACTGTTGTGCATAGGCCATTAAGTTGTTGCATGCTGACTGTTGTGAGACAGCAGCTAGCCGTTTTCTAACTGTTGGGCTAGCCATGCAGCAGTTACAGCTGGACCCTGCACTAACTGCACAGCTGTTACAGATCTGACGCAACAGCTCTATTTTTCAGCCCTCTATATATTCTGGAGGACTCTCATTCAGTCCTCTAGTCTCCCCTTCATCCAGTCATCCGCCTTAGTCACTTAGTCGCACCGCGACTCGCACACGTCTCGCTCCGGTTCGCTCAAGGTCGCGAAGGAGCGACCCTCTGCGACACGATGCGGACGTGTGAAGTGCAAAGTGCGCCACTAGCGCCTCTACAACCACACTGCCTCACACGCCCACGCCCTCGCACCGAGCTCATGCCCGTGCCCGTGACCTAGTCCGAGTCCGAGTCCGAGACCGAGACCGAGCCCGAGCCCGAGCGCGAGCGCGGGCGCACTGGAACACGTAAGGTCCATAGTCCTTGGACTAGGTGAGTAAATATTATAATACTCCACTGTTTTCATTTAAACCATTTTTTTTCTTCTCTTCCCTTTCCCATGTGGGACTATTCCTAAAAACCCATAAAACGGTATTTTTTCAAAACAATTATTTTTTATTATTAAAATATATTTTATTAAAATCAATATTTTTGCAACAATCTCCCACTTTTTTTATAACATATATTTTCTCGGTTAAACAATTCTGCCAGAATAATTAGGGTTTCAGTCGTGAGAAGGATCTAAAAATAAAATTAAAAAATAATAATAAATAAATAAATTACGCGGGAGCTACCATTAGGGTGGTGTTGGGGTTTTCTTTTGATTTCAGTTAGGCAATGGGCTTGGAGCCTTTGGTTTAGGCCTTATTCATGCCCATGTTCAGGGCCTACTGTATGCTGCATAGGCCCGTTTAGTAGCTCTAATTCAGGTTGGCTTAGACATGCTATCATGGCTATGGTAAAAGCCCAATTTTCGTAATAATTATGGGATTGATCTTGAACCTTAAGTTACTCAAATCCTTTGGATTTTGTTAGGCTCACTTTAGGTATTTGGGCCCATTGTCCAATGATGATTCTAACCATTAAGATTACTTACACTCGGCCCATTCTTTTAGCACAAGTAAAACCTTATGGATAAATTGATGGTTGGTAGGTTTCACTAATTAGATGGACTTGATAATTCAATAAATATTGTTAAATACATCATTAAGTTTTATTATGACCCAAATAGAGCCATTACCCATTTATTTGAAGCTGATATTAGATTGTTGACCATTAAGAATTTAAACATCACTTTAGAATATGCTTGAGCCTATGGGTGATCAACATCAGCTCTATTTTGGGCAAAATTAGAACTTTTGCATAATGGTCCATTGTGGGTAGGACCAGATAGCAATCTATGAGTCTTAGAGTAGGGATTAGAGTCAGTTGTGTTAGCTACCAAAGTGACTTCAATTGGTGAAAATTTTTGCTTCCAGACTTAAGAATATGAAATTTAATAACCATCCATCATAAGATTGCATTAAGTTGCATTTGTATCCATAACAGGCGGTGGTCATAATAAAGAGGTATCATCACTTGGTAGTATATGAGCGGAATGAAGTGATTGGTTATGGTGATATAAGTTTGAGAGATTTATTTTGCCCAAATGTGATGGATGTCTTAGATTTATTTCACTAGCACTGGTTAGCTTTATGTTCAGTAAAGCCTCATATATGTTGCAATTTCACCCAAATGAGGAGTTGCGATGATACGCCGGGCTCTTGCTAGAATTTGATGATTATAGCCCATTATCATTTTGGATCATTTGATTGAAGGCCCAATCAATTGAATGTTAATACATGTATAATGTTTGTAGTTTATATTGATTTAGTATCATGTGGGACTTGTTTATTCATTAATATGAGTGTTATGGTTTCTTGGTCCAGTTATGACTATTTCCAATATTCCAAACCAATTCGATTCAATTCCCTTTCTCACTGGGTCCAACTATCAAAAATGGAAATCATTCATTGAGATAGCCTTAAGCTACATGGACTTTGATCTGGCCTTGTATGAAGTTGAGCCTCCCATTTCATCTGACTCTAGTATGGATTTAAAAAAGACTTACTACAAAGCCTAAACAAAGTCAAACAAAATGTGTCTCAAGACCATAAAAAAAACTCGATTTATGATACCATGCAAGGTGTCATGCCAAAGTCAAAGAGTTTCTGATCGAAATAAGGAACTGATTCTTGAGATCGAATAAAGCTGAGCTGAGTTCGCTTTTGCATAAGTTGACTTAAGCCACCTATAATGGTCAAGGAAATATCAGAGAGTACATCAATGGGTTATCTGATGTAGTGACCAAAATTCACACATTGGGCCTTAAGATTGAGGATGAACTCCTGATTTTCTTAGTTTTGACCTCCCTCAAATCATCTATAATATCCAAAAGGAAAAGTGGACATTGAACGAACTGATATCTCAATGTGTTCAGGAAGAAGAGAGACTCAAAGGGTTGAGCAAGACACGAAGTGCACATCTAGTGACATCTAGTTAAGGAAGAAAAGGCAATAAAAAAAAAGTAAGCATAATTCAAGAAATCATTCTCCGGATCTTGTGGGTGGCAATTAGCCTAACTCTGAGGAAAAATCAAATAAGAAAAAGCGGGGACCTGAAGATGGTTGCTTCTTCTGCAAGAAGTTTGGTCATCAAAAGAAAGATCGCGCACAATTTAAAAAATGACTCGCTTCTAAGGGTAAGAATCAAGTTTTAGTCTTTTTTTAATCTAATTTGTGTTATATGTCCACAGACTCCTAGTGGATAGACTATGGTACAACTATTCACATATATAATTCCATGCATGATATACTCCAATGCCAGACACTAACTAATGCATAAAGATCGGTCTATATGGGGAACGGCATTAAAGTTGATGTATAAGCTATTGGAATTTGTAAGCTTAGGTTATCATCAAAATATTTTCTTATTTTAATAGATACTATTTGTGTGTCTTCTAAAAGGCGTAATTTGGTTTCCATTTCTCTTTTAGACAATTTTGGTTATGACTTTAAATTTGGAAATAGAAAATTAAGTATTTTATATGATTCAATTGTAATTGGTTATGGCACTAGTTAATAACTTTTATCAGATAGATTTGGATGTTTCACATGCCTACATCATTAACTCCTTATATGAAAACACTAAAGTTATTAAGCGAAATTTGGACTATGAAAATTCCTCAATGCTATGACATAGGCGATTAGGCAACATCTCTCGTGAGAGATTGGAAAGTCTTGTACTTGAAGGAATTCTTCACTCCCTAGACTTTTCAGACTTTTGGGTCTACATAAATTACATTAAATGTAAACAGACAAAAATTAAGAAAAAGAGTGCCACTAAGAATGTAGGACTTGTAACATCTCGGAAAAATCCGTACAAATACTTAAGTACCACCTCAGGCATAAATCACTAAAGACCAAATTCTTTAGGAATTAGACAAAAATTAATTAAGTACTAAAGTGAATTAATAAGCAGATTAGCTTGAACTACTTTCTATACGAACTGTAACACCCAAAACTAGTAGAATCGCTAACTGTCATGCCCTAAACCCTGAAATCCGATTCACAGGAATCTTGATTGCCGAATCCGGTGCTGACAGCCTCCATAGTATCCCATTCTCGGCTCCTAGCGTCCATACGCCAGATTCCGATCCTGGGGTCCTACAAGGAGGTTTTTTTTTGTATATACATTTAACTCGTAATAAGCATAACCACAAGATTACCCAATTCACAAAGGCAACATCATCATCACATATCCACTAATATAATCATTTGGGTACAATGCTGAAAGGAAATACATAATTAAAAACCAAGCTCTAGAAGACCACCGCACGCTCTAAGCTCAACACTGCTGCAACCTAACATCACCTGCACGCATCTATCGTTCATAAGCTTATAGAAAGCTTAGAGGGTGGTGTAAGTGTGTACAAGGTAAGTGCCAAGTATTCAGCATAATGACATCATCATATAAGACCAGAAATACCGGTAATCCATAAATCGTACAATATCGGAATAAGTAGAAATATTGATAAGATCATGAATTATCAGAGTAAGCAGGAATATTGACAAGATCATACGATAACAGAGTAAGTGAAAATACGGACAAGTCCATGAGTCAATCAATGTCAGAATATGCAATATAGAACTACTATGCAAATGAGGAATCATAAATAGCTAAATATCAGATGCAGAGGATACAATACAATATACATTCCTGATGAGTAACAAAAATAGCGTCAGCCGTACCTAAACCATATAAATGCAGAGACACAATAGCCCAAAATGCCATATGCCGCGAATGTTCTGCAATATGCGATGCGAATGGAATGACCATACTGGAGTGTGAAGTCGGGATGATGATACGTAGTATCGCAGGCTATGGGGTCCATCACAAGAGACTTCTATCCAAACCAGTCCCATACCTAAATTTGGATAGTTAGACTCAATGTGGTAAACTCCTGATCTTAAGTTAGTCGCGCGCCCCAACCGAAATCCTGGCCATTGCGAAAGCACTCATAACAAATAGTTGCGCACCACCAACTCGAGTGGATAGTGAATGAATGAATGCATGAATGAGTATGCAACTCCTACTCACTAAATTCATATATCAGTACAGTTCATCTCTAGGATTATCACCGAAGTTTAGTACACTCCAAATGGCACTGCCGCTCTCCCAGCCGCACAGTCCAAGTAAGCATAAGAAACCTCACTATCCGCCTTGCCAATAGTCTGCCAATACCTATCCGGCACGTTAATAGTGGATCCATTCACGAGCTGGTCAAACTCAACTTAGTATTGCCCCCTACCCTCGAGTGAGTAAGGCCACATCCCCTCCCAACCGACCACGACACAGTGAGAGACGCAGCCTCCTGGTATTCGGCACTCGGGCGCTCATGTATCCACTCGGTCTCGACATTGGGGCGTCTCCTGGTCACGGAGGTTTAGGGATTTTCACCCAGGGACATCTATGACGCCCGTATGCTAGAACCAAATATTTTCGGTGTCCTATTTGGCCATCCACGATATGCATGTGGAGGCTACGGCCCTGATGTCGCTAAGGCATACAGTAATCATAATGCGAGATGCATGAGTCATACAATCCAGTTATGCATCAGTCCTGCACCTACCGCGTGCTCATGTGAGATAACCTCCACCTATCAGGGAGTCTCATAACAACATGCTCAATGACATATGCAATGATCAACCACCTCTCATAACAAACATGCAGATGATGCGTATGGGCATGTATCATGATGCTATGCTGTCACATACTCATAACTGGTATCCACAACCAGCATCGATAATTGACCTCGACCATGTGGACATTTAGCTAACATTGCCCCCAAGGAATGGCCTACATAGAGTCAAACATATAATGGGCCCATGGCCTCACACAAGGGTCTAATATACAACACAATGGGTTTTACTCAAGGGCCACATATACACAACAGGTGGACCCTGCTCATGGGCCTAATACATATCACAATGGGCCTTGCCCATGGGCCTCAAATACATATCACAATGGGCCTTGCCCATGGGCCTCAAATACAGGACATGTGGGCCCTACATATGAGTCTTGAATACATCAAATGGACTATGCATCATAGGCTTAATACATATCACAATGGGCCCCAACTACGGGTCACATATACATCATATAGGTCTCGACAATCAGCCTTGGCAATCGAATTCGATACTCAGAATCGGCTTCGACAATCGGAACCGGCCAATACAATCGACCTCGACAAATCGACACCGATAATCTACATCGATAATCTACATCGATAATTAGCACCGACAATCAGCATCGATAATCAACACCGACAACCGATCACATAGACAAGACTGGGTCCATAGATGAACATCTGATCAACCATAATATAAAGATCGACCCTCGGCCGTGGTTATATCAAATCTGGTAGCATGGAGCCATCCGTCCGTGGTAAATGGGGCCCACTTATTTGGGTTAACCCACTAAGAGAATGATGAGAATGAGCCTGATAAGGCCTAAGGAAGGGTCACAATGTGGACATCTAACCATCACTGCCCAGCAATGTGGACATTTAACCAACATTGCTCCCAAGGAGTGGTCCACATAGAGTCAAACATAAGGTGGGCCCAAATATCCAACAAGTGGGCCTTAAACAGTCATCACAGGTGGGCCTTACACACACAGCACGTGGGCCTACACATCACGGTGGGTCGATACATTGGGCCACACCATTGAGCCTAATATACACATCACGGTGGGTTGCATCATTGGGCCGCACCAATGGGCCTCATGCAAATCAAGTCGGGCCTCAATAAATGGGTTGGAAATATATCACAATGGGCCATGACATACGGGCCAAAAATACGTCACAATGGGCCGCACTAATACATCAAGGTGGGCCCTTTATATGGGCCGCACAAAAAATCATTTAAATAGTTGTAGGTATAACATGTGTATCACTACACCCATGGCCCACGTATGATGATCAGCACTTGTACAAACATATCCATGTAAATCGGCGCCAATCAAACATTGTCCAGCACTATCCCAACATTATGGACGGGGTGGATACAAAATACGAACATCTAGGCAGGCCGCACAAGTGGACGGTGTGGGTGAAGTACATAGCATGGTGGGCCTGTACAGTGTAAGCGGGCCCAACACATGCAGCAAGCGGGCCCTGCGCCATCAAGACGGGTAGATGGTGTGGAAATACAATACATTTATCATGGCGGAATCACACATTGAAAGGGGCCTTATATACATCATATTGGGCCTCGACCCATGAGCCCCAAATACATCTAATGGGCCGCATCACAGGGACCTCATATATAACAAGGTGGGCCTTAACAAAGGGCCATAAATATGGTAAGTGGGCCACACCACATGGCCACGTGTATATCAAATGAGCCACACTCAAATATAAGTGGTGATAATGATTTCCACTACTAAAATTTCCAAGGCCCGCCATAACATTTATTTCTCATCCAATCTAATCATAAGATCTTAAGGATTTCAAAGATAGTCGTTCAATCCTCACCGTGCACTATGGTCTACTTGATAAATAAATCTGTCTTATTTTCATCCCAAACCTAAAAAAGATCATTTTCCAAAATTGGTTGGACGGTTGGATGAAACACATGCATCATGGTGGGTCCCATAGGGATGGAAGGTATAGATAAGTCACATGTTCCATGATGGAGGTCCACAATTGTGGACACAACACATACATAAATAGGTCTTAAGTAAGACCCACCAAAATGTTTATTTTCCACCCAACCTAGGGCCCAACATACTGTCCATCCAAGCTGGGGCCAACATGATGTTTATCTTCCATCCAAACTAGTCATAGGGTCACATGGGCCTAGGGCCCACTGTATTATTTATTTGCAATCCAATCTATTCATAAGATCACGTGGACCTTGGGCCCACCGTAATATTTATTTGTCATCCAACTTGGGCCACTATAATATCTATTTGCATCCAACCTGTTAATAAGGTCTTATAGACCTGGGGCCCACTACAATATTTATTTTTCTTCCAACCTGTTGATGGGGTCACTCGATCATGGAACCCACCGCAATGTTTACTTGCATCCAATCTGTTGATAAAGTTACATGGGCCAAGGGCCCACTGCAATGTTTACTTGCCATACAACCTGTTTATAAGGTCACGTGGACTGAGCCACTGTAATGTTTATTTGTCCACCAAACTTTTGGTATGGTTATGTGGTCCTGGGGTCCACCGTGATGTAGTTCACAAATCCAACCCATTCATTGTGTGTGTGTCCCACCAATTTAAGGGTCCAAACCGAGTTTCAGGTGGATCCAAGCTGCATGTGGACCCCAGCAGTTGATTCCATGTGGCTTGGCATACCACCGCATGAAAGGTGATGGTGTGGCCATCCGAGAACTTTTTATGACTGATTTTTGGAACCAACGCATCATAAAAGGGGACCTATTAAATGAACGGCATGGATGTAGAACATACATCATGGTAGGGTCCACAATTGGGGCCAAGGGGGCCCTCCCTATTTAACGTTGGATGTCCAGACTCCTCTAGACGTCAAGGTATATACATATGTATTTTTTTTATTCTTTTCTCCTAGGTGGGACCCACATTAACCAGATCTACTCCGCCCATTATATGTGTCCCACAAAATTAGAGGTCCAAATCAAGTTTCAATCACATCCAAAACTCAGGTAGGCCCCACCAAATGATTTTATATGTTTAGGCATGTTTTCACATGATTTTAGATGGTTTGGCCCGCCTGAGTCCGGTATTAGGCTAATTTTTGGGATGGACACCTGGTTTGTGGGGACCCATCAAATTCATGGTGTTGATGGTCAAAACGCATCACGGTGGGGCCCACAGCTGGGCCCGTGAGCCCCAGCCCGTCCGCTCGCCCGTCAGCCGTAGGCAGCGCCTGCTGCGTTCTCTGACAGCAGCAGCTACTACTGCTTTACCCTTTTTTTAAAAAAACTAAATTTCGGTGCTTTTTCGTAGGTGGGGCCCACCTCAGACGAATCCAATCCAGCCATTGGTCACTGTGGCTTGATACAATCCCAATGAGTCTAATATTGGGCTGTTTTTGATATTCAAGAGCATCAGGAAGTAAACCAAAGGTAAGAGCACTGTTTCCTAAACCATGGCCCGCCAGGAAACCAGATCAACCTCATTTTCGGTTCAACGCCTAAAATCAAGTAGGGAATGAAATGGACGGTGTAGATTAGTCCCATACATCAAGGTGGGGTCTACACGAGTGGTTCACCCCAAAGGACTTGAATCATGCTAATATATATATATATATATATATATATATATATATATATATATATATATATATATATTTTGATGTCGTTGGTCCCTAGATGCTGGATGGTTTAAGCTTAATGCCTATAAGAGGTGGGCCTTGCTCAGATGGGCCATTAAAATGGCGGAAGGGTGTGGATGAGACATACACCAAGGTGGGGTCCATCCGAGTGGGCCACACATCGCACAAAAATAATAATATTAAAAAAAAGAGAGAGAGAAAAGCACCCACCTCTCATTCTTCTTCATCACTAGCCTTCCAATGCTCTAAAAATGTTCCTTTAACGGTGAAGATGATGATCTAAGGGTGGAGATGAGAGATAGGGTGATAGGGAGTGGGCCACACGTGGCTCTTCTCAGGGAGAGCTTGGACGTTTCCTCTCCTTGGGAGTTGTTTGGGAGAGTGAGAAATGAGAGAGAGAATGAGAGAGAGAGGAGTGGTGATGGATGGGGTGATGGGATGAGGGAGCATGGTGCATGTTGACTTTTGGATGAAAAAAGAATGGGTGTCATGCCTTATTGGTGAAAAGGGGATGGCTAAGTAAGGTTGTGTACTTAGACTTGATTAATGGATTGATATGACATTTAGGCTAGAGATTCTCTTGAAAATTACGACGCGCAGTGTTTTCTCAAACCGAACGCGGGCCCATATTTCCTGGCCTGAGTATCGCCTTAGCGAGCGAGACACGGCGTCGGAATCGCAGCGACTGCGCGGTCGTAAGGGTATAGGTCTCGGGTCGAGCCGAAAATTAATTTAGTACTAAAGGGAATTAATAAGCAAATTAGCTTGAACTGCTTTCTATACGAATTGCAACACCCAAAACTAGTAGAATCGCTAATGCTACATTACCCAAGAACGTAGGGTCAATTTCAAAACCCAGTTGCTCTCGGGAGCATCACGAAACTCTATATCGGACCTGGACCGCGCGTCGAAAGTTCGATTATTGTCAAACTATACGCTTATGACCGCCTTACTGGGCTTGACAACTATCTCAAAAATTAAGTCCAAATAGTATCCAGAAACGCACAACTTGAGCCCGGAGCGAAGTGTGTGAGAAACGTGAATATCTTTAGAAACTGAACTCAAACTTAAGTGAATTGGGTCGTTCGCTTGTGGGCCAAATTTAAGGTTTCAGACCATCAGATTCTGACCCAACTATACCATCGGATCAGAAAAATTTTCCAACACATGTCAGTGTACTTGTGGCCCTGATCAAGTGACGATGACCGTTGAACTGAAACTGGTCCTCCACGGTCGATCCATAAATCCGATCGGACTGAAAACTTAACTTGACTGAGATCCAATGTTAGGAAACTTTTCCCATACAGTACGCAAAAAATGGGCCTCCAGATGAGCTCCGTTGGACCGAAACAACTGCTCTTTAGCTATAACCTAAGTAAACCATAGCCCTAGGGCCATTGAGACCAGTTCTGGGCCTATATAAGGACCTTTACCCACCCCTTTCTCATTCCATACGAATTTCAAACCCTAGGAGAGAGAAGAGAGAAAAAAAGAGAAGGAAAGAGTGAGGAGACGAAAGAGAAAGTGAGAGATCGTTGCCGGGATTCGATCTCGCCACTCCATGTGCTGAATCGCCTCTCCCGTGTCGCTACATCGGCTATTCCGAATCTGTTTTTGGGTAAGAAATCCTAACCCTAGTCTAATTTAGGAATCCAAATAGTAGAATTGGTGAAATAGCTAACCTATTTCGTGATTCAGGTTGTCATTGTGCCATAAACAAAGACTTAGTGTACAAATTGAGTTCGATACGAGTTTACCGGCGAAAGGTGCAGACTATAAATGTTTAGGTTATGGTTTTCAGGGCTTTCAATGTCAGTTATAATTTGTGACTGACTTGATTGCTGTCATATGTGCTTAGATACGATGCTTTCCGTGTATTACACATACATATGAACTATGTTGAATATAATGCATTCTATGTGTTTGTTGAAATATCTGAATGAATATGGAATTGTGATTTGTGCTTGCCATGCTTATTAATTGAGAATACATGATTGATGTATGTGTGGCAACTCCTTTGTGAAAGGATTCACCATAATATATGTTATAACCAATATACTGCATGTATGTTGTAATGTATAGTCTAAGTGTTTGGTAAATTGTCTGAATGAATAATTGTTTGATGAAATATATTTATTAAAGGTGTTGAGATAAGATTCTCAATCACCTTAGCTATTCGAATAGAATTCTCCATGTAATTTACATTAGGCTTAGTGATCCATGTATGAAATGCTTATGTATGATGATATATGTACTATGTGCTTGTTAAAATGCTCAAATGTGATTTATATTTGAATTGGTCATGAAGTGTTGTGTTGACTACCATATATGAATGCTTATTATGTTGGAGTATGATTGGGACTGATACGCAGTCCAGGCAATTGGTAACAGGTTCCGACCAAGTGGCTGACTTAGCTTCGCCACACGAACACGTTCGATGAATCCGAGTCGTACGGTGACTATCGACAGTGGTTAGGCCACACGGAGTATGTATGCGCTCTATGTCAATTAGATTAGCGTGCGCTCGTACCAATCGAGCTTGTCAAGTAACCCGATTAGCCTAATGTGTGTTCACCATGTATGGACGCAATTGCTTGAATCTAAGGTACCACTTACCAATGAAAACCTGTTTAACCTTGGTACCACGATCCGCTAAGACTCATGAGTCGGGCATGGTGGTATGGGACACCGTGGTCGAGCTGTCGGCTTACACTAGGGTGACGAGCATCCCCGTAGTGTCCAGTGAGTAATCCAGATTCGTGAGCCAAATATGGTGGTATGGGATATTGTATTCGTGCTATCGGCTTGCGATCAGGTGACGACCCTCTCGTAGTGACCTCGAGCATACTTTAGGTCTGCGTTTAGGTGACGAGCCTTTTCGTAGTAAACTAGAGTATAAACCACACCTGCACTGAGGTGACGAGCCTCTCCGTGGTGACCTGGAACTGCCTATCGTATGAGACTAACTAGGATTGATGACCTTAGATGGATTATTGTTTAGGTAAGTGACGTCTAGGGAGGTACCTTAGCTTCCCAAATATGCTGTTTAAATAAACTTAATTAAGAAATGGGCTAAACGATCATACATGCATCGCATGTGCTTTGGCGAGGAAGTGCACGTGTCCGGAGTGGTGCATGTCGCAATCGTGAGATGATGTCGCTGAGGGAGTGTAGGCGAGGGCATACATCATTATCGCATACCATTCCTACATTAACAAGAGTACTTTAGATATGATTGTTGTACTGCTTTATCATTACGGCTTGATTGAATTGATAACATGTTAACCTTTGCCTTACAGCTCCACTGAGTTGATCACTCACTCCCACTCTGGGAGGTGTTTTAAAACACCAACCAGACTCTGTTGTAGTTACAGATGACGACGAGGCTTATGTGACAGATCCTGACTTCGCTGATGATGAGGAGGAGTTCTCGTTTATGCAGTTATCAGGCGAGTCTATGTAGACCATTTTCTGATCTACGGGGTTCCATGGATGCTAACTAGATGCCATTACACTTTACCATTTTATATTTTGAGGACACACATGTATATTTATTTTGAATATTTTGGGAATTGTACATGTATATATTTAACCTGGTAACATGTTTACACTCTAGAGACCTATAATAGTTTATATGTTATATATATATATATATCTATCACAGTCTTTCGCTTGCTTAAATTTAATCATCTCTGGAGTATGATATGCTGATTTAGCTTAATCCCGTTCATGTTTAAATGCATTAACACGGACAACATTAAATCATCATTTTCTATGTTGCATAAGTGATGTGTCGGAACTCGGGTGTTGAGCTTCTGCTCGATCCCCGATTTTCGGGGCGTTACAGGACTCTTGGAAGTGATTCATACAAACGTATGTGGACCATTCCCTATATCATCTTAGAATAGGGAGAAGTATTTTATCACTTTCATATATGACTACTCTCGTTATGGGTACTTATGCCTTATTAATCAAATATCATTAATACATTTAAGATATAAGGCTTAAGTCGAGAATCAACTCAATAGAAATATCAAAGTCGTCATATCCGACCATCATGGCAAGTACTATGGAAGGTATGACGAATCTAAGCGTAATACAGGGTCATTCGCTAGATACCTATAGGATCGTGGCATCGTCACCCAGTTTACCATACTTGGTAATCCATAGCAGAAAGTGTAGCGGAAAGGCGTCGCACCCTAAAGGACATGGTGCGATATATGATTAGTAATTTAACATTACCAGAATCTTTGTAGGGTGATGCATTGAAAATAGCCGTGCATATCCTAAATAGAGTCCCAAGTAAGGCTGTAATAAAAATTCCATATGAATTGTAGACAGGGCGAAAGCCCAATTTACGATCCTTTCATGTATGGGGTTGTCCTATAGAAGCCAAACTGTATAACCCACATGAAATAAAGTTTGGCCCTAGAACGGTCAGTTGCTTCTTTACTAGATACCCAGAGAGATCCAAAGGATTCATATTTTTTTGTCCATCTTGTTCCATGAGAGTCATAGAGATTGTGAATACTAAGTTTTTTAGAATACTGAAGATAGTGAGAGTACGAATTTAAGAAACATTGTGTTTGAGGAAGAACAGATTGTGACTCTCATCACAATCATTTAGAGTAGCGTGGTCATTCCTCCAGCAGTAAACCTTAAGATCCCTATGAATGACCATGTAGAGCCTCAAATACAACTTATTGATAAGGAAATAGAAAACTCAATTAAGAATAATGAGCCTTTAAGATGATCACATAGAGAGAGAAGATTTGTAATTCTAGACAATTGCACTGTCTATCTGCAAGAGCATAAATTTGACATTGGGGCTGAAAATAATCCTGTATGTTTTTCACAAGTCGAATAAAGTGTGAATTCTTCTCATTGGTTTGATGTCATAAATGATGAATTAAAATCTATGAGGGATAATAAAGTCTGGGACCTTGTTGAATTGGCTGTAGGGATTAGGCTGATTGGTTGTAATTGGGTATTCAAAACCAAATGGGGCTCTAAGGACAATATCGAAAGGTAAAAAGCCAGACTAGTTCCAAAGAGTTTTAGTCAGGATGAGTGTATTAACTTTAAGAAGACTTTCTCACCTGTGTCAAAGAAAGACTCCTTTAAGATCATTATGACTCTTGTGACTTATATAAATTTAGAGCTACATCAAATGGATGTGAAAACTGCATTTTTGAATGGAGACCCAAGTGAGAACGTATATATGTTGCAACTAGAAGGTTTTAAAACCAAAGGCTCAGAACATCTGGTCTACAAACTTAAAAAGTCCATTTATGTGTTAAAACAAGCATCACGATAGTGGTACCTAAAGTTTCATGAAGTTTTTTTCTCATATGGTTTCATTAAAAACACTGCAAATAAGTGTGTATATGTGAAAGTCAATGGGAGTAAGTTTATCATTTTAGCCTTATATGTTGATGACACTTTGTTGGCCAGTAATGATATTGGACTGTTGCGTGAGACTAAGAAATTTCTATCTCAAAGCTTTGAGATGAAAGATCATGGTGATGCATCATTTGTCATTGGTATCCAGATTAGCTGGAATAGATCATGTGGACTGCTTGGCCTGTCGCAAAGGGCCTATATTGATAAGATTTTTTAAAAGTTTAACATACAACATTGTGCTCCTGGCCAAGCGCTTATTGTAAAATGTGACAGATTTGGCCAATTTCAATATCCTAAGAATGAACTAGAAAATGACAAGATGAAAGATATTCCGTATGTGTCGGTAGTAGGGAGCATCATTTATGCTCATGTTTGTACGTGTTTGGATATTGCTTCTGTTGTTAGAATGTTGAGAAGGTACCTTAGTAATCCAGGGATAAATAACTGGATAGCTGTTAAGAAAATATTACGCTACTTGCAAAGGATAAAGGACTTCACACTCACATACAAGAGATCCGATCGTTTGGAGTTGATTAGATATACACATGCACACTTTGCGAGCTATCTCGATAGCAAGAAGTTCACATCAGGTTATGTATTCATGATGGTTAGTGGAGCCATATCATGGAAGAGTGTGAAACAATTGATTATAGCTTCTTATACTGTGGAAGGAGAGTATGTAGCTTGTCATAAAGCCACGAGCTAAGCAATCTGACTACAGAGTTTTTTCTCTGGTTTGCGGGTTATGCAGATGATCTTAAAACCATTTAAAATTTATTGTGATAGTTCGGCTGCAATTAACTTCTCCAACAACAACAAGCATTCATTGAGGTCAAAGCATATTGACATTAATTATCTTGTTGTGAATGAGAGAGTTCAGAATCGTCAAGTGTTTATAGAACTTATCAGCACGATGCAGATGATAGCAGATCATCTCACTAAAGGCCTTCATATCACTCTTTAAGGAACATTTGACGTATATGGGAGTTGTAGATCCCAATGATGTGTTTGATTAATATGAGTTTTCAGTTTTGATCTGATTATGTATATACATTTTAGAGATATCTTTTATATGCATTGATGATTATGTTATTCAGTTTATATATTGTTTCTTCTTCAATGTGCACATTCAGTTTTGAATAAGCAAGACTTTAGTTTGTGTCTTGGTAACACATTCAGATGGACCACTTGAAGATAAGCACGTGTGATCACATTAAACATGCAATCTTTATGTCACCACCTGAACTAGCAGTTCTGTCTATTCGTCTTATTTAGGTCCAGTTGTGCACAATCGGCTGGTTGGTCGAACTGACAAAGCACCAAATTACCTTATAACAAGTCCTGCTCACTGTTCTTAGGTTCTAAGGATTGGTTAACGTAATTCTATTGGTCAATCTTGACTTAACTAGTCTTACTTGGGGTGCTCAATTGAGGATTTAGACTAGCCTGTCACACGCGTTAGATGGATAAGGATCCTGAGGGATCAAATGGAGTGTGGCGAAGCAAAGGTTTTTTTGAGCCTAACACTAGAGACCCATGGTGGATCTATCGATCCAAGCCCTACTATATAATTAGTAGGGTTTATTTTATCGACTAAGGTACCTTATGGGTCTTAATCCAGTTTTGAGTCTCAAAAAATGGTACAATTTTACCTACAAATTCTAAGCTCATTGAGTCTAAAGCATGTAAGTACATGGGATTGCCGATTATGTAAAAGAGACCATGTCTTCATCCATAGGATCCCAAGTGTCCGGATCAATTGAAAGTTTGATTTTATTTGAACTACTCATTTTCAAATGATATCCACATTCTTTACAAATATACATTTTTGACTTAAAAAATTTCTTATTAAATATTCAAAGGCTGAATATCGAAGGGCCTGGTTGTAACACTAGATCCTGTAGATAACTCATTTGATTTTTTTGATCTCCTGCCAGTCTCGACTTGTGTCTAAAAGGGCCGAAGAAATAAATGCACATGGTGGATATACCACAAACATTGCGATGGTCCCACGGAGCTTTCGTACACGAGTGAGGGATTGAGTGTCTACATCGAAGGGTAGACCGTGGACATCCAGGCATCCCGTGTTGGAGAAAACTCTGTGGGACCTACCGTGATGTTTGTGTTGCATCCGCTTCGTCCATTGTTTTGGCCAGCACATGTTGGTACCTGAGCCTAAAACTCAGGTGGGCAATATCAAAGGAGCCGTTAGTTAGGATGGACGCCCTCGGAACCCTCTTAAATTACTAAAAATAATTTACGCTCATCATTCAAATTTTCGATCGTCCTTTACTATTTCTTTTGCCAAGTCCTCAAGTGGTAGGAATGATAGACGGAGGGGATATCATACACGCGCACCTCTGGTGGGCCCCACAGAGCTTTTTGTTGCTCGGGCTCCGTGCAACTGCTGGGGGAAATTCGCGTCCGTTAAACGTACTTGTACTTTCACCGAGCCCTATCACGCGACATAGCCGTTAGGCATACAATTCAAAAAAAAAATTCACGATGTTGAGGAAAATTACCGACCTACTCCTTCACCCCAGCCGCCTTTCCTCACTCGTCCCTCAAAGCATTCCCTGCAAAACCCCAATTTCCCGCCGAATAAACCCCCAATTCCCGCCAGATTCAAGTTTAAAAGCTCTGTGCATCAAGGGCAGTTTAAAGGAAGCCCTCTTAGAAATGGCTATTCAAGGAGCACGCGTGAAGTTCGACGGCTACGATTCGCTCCTAACGGAGTGCGTAAACCAGAAAGCCATCAGAGAGGGCCAAAGGGTCCAAGGTCACATGATAAAAACCCGTTATCTACCGCCCATATACCTCAAAACAAGGCTCATTGTCATGTATGTAAAATGCGACTCGCTGGAAGATGCACGGCAGGTGCTCGATGGAATGTCTGAACGGAACGTTGTGTCTTGGACAGCCATGATCTCTGCTTATGCGCAGAGGGGGCACCGATCCGAGGCTTTGAATCTTTTTGTGCACATGTTAGAAACAGGTACCATTGGAATTTTGTGGCCCATGAGTATTTTCGATTGAATTCATATTTTCTTTCATTGATTCTATGGGCTTTTTTTTTTTCCGAATCAATGAGATGGGGGCATGGTTTCTGCATTTAAAAGGAGAGATTGCAGTGCCAATATGCTTTTTGGGTCTTCTCGACCAAGCGGCTGCAAGGTCTCATTTTTCTTAATCTTAACTCACCTTGTAGCTAGTTAACCTTCTGAAATTAAATGACAAGAAGTATAAAGTCAAGAACATACACTTAGGTCTTCCATAGTTGCTAATCTGCAGCTGCAATTGCTCTCACTCAGGCAATTCAAAGTTCAAACGGTGTTTTCCTTCATAACTAATAATGATCACATAATTATTGGGTGTCAATGCCATATTAATCTTACAAATATGACTATTAAATCCTAATTGTTGTCAGAAACAATGCTAATTACCCATGACTTGTTACACATGAGTTCCCATTGAAACTCCTGGAAGATATGTAAAATGTCCATAGCAATTGTCTGGTTGGCCCCACCTAGATGGGTGATGAGCGATGCCTGAAAAATCATGTTGTGTTTTGAGTGAACCTAACTGCTGGATCATAACATGGCCCGAATACGAATGATTAGGATTGCTTGGATTCCCTGATTGTTTGGACATATCCATTTGATGATGGGGCCCCTAGACTTGTGGTCTGATCTTTTACCCATTTGTAATGTGTGCCATCAAATGGTAACACATGTGTACTAAGGTCTGTGATGAGCCATGTGCAATTAGCATTTCATTTTGCTTAGGAAGGTTTAGTAGCATTAATGTAGCATGTCCTTTTGCTTATGCAACCCATCATTGGAGTACTTTCATAGCAACACACACCACACATTTAATTAGCACATAGATCGTTCTGTAGTGTTTAGTGTGCAATGCCATAAATTATTTGAAGTATGCTAATTGAATTTTTGATAATCACCATAGCCTTGTCCTAGCTATTTTGTTTTGGCAAAGTATGTGATAGAAGTTTGGAGCATACATATATGGTTATCTACATTATCGATGTTTCAAATTTAGTAGTCAAAGGTTGGTTGGCACAAGATTCCAAGACAGATTATTGTCCATAATTAAATATGGGATTGAGCAATCAAATTGAAGATTTCCTTTGCCATGTGTAATGAGAGAAGCTGGTGAGAGGTCCAACGCCCTAGTCAAAGGACTATAATTATCATTGCTTTGTATGAGGATGTCTTTGCCTCCCTTGTATAATGCAGTTCTCATTTTATCTTTTATAGATCTTGATAATCATATAAAAAGGAAGGAGAAATCAGCTTATTGGTTCCATAAACAAAAGCGTGGCATTCCAAAGGGCAATTTGTGAGGCCTATATTGAATAGTTTCACTTTCAGTTGTATGCCTACAGATAAAGCTGAATGGCTTGAAAGAATATTTGAAGAGGAAAAAGTTAAAGAAGAGTTGTGGATGAGACAACGTGCCTAGGCTGGATGGTTTTTCTATGGCCGTCTTTCACCCATGCTAGGAAGTCTTGAAAGACGATATTGTGGGTGTAATGAATGAGTTTTACGGAAGATTGTCAATGAGCAAAAGGATGAATGCTACATTCATCGCTCTGATTCCTAACATTGAAGAAAAATTAGAATCGGCCTTTAACTAGTGCATATAAAATCTAAGCAAGGTCCTATTGGTAAACATAATATAATCTGGTTTTGGCAGGACCTGTGGATAGATGATGTTCCCTTAGTTGATCTCTTCTTTCTTATCCTTGGACCAGGATGAGAAAGATACCGAGTGCTATGAGATGTTCAGGGAGTAGTTGTTTCGAATATCAAGCTATGAATTTATCCAACAAAGAGACTTGCCTCTTTGGGATCTTATGAACTTACCAAGTAAAGTTGCAATCAAGCTAGGTGATGAGCACAGAAAAATGTGGATACATTCTTCAAACAGGGCTTTTAAGGGATAGCCAATGATGCAAATTCTCTCTTCCAATGCTGGGATGTACTCTCAATGCACAAAGATTTGGCATGTCCCTATTCCATTGAGAGTGCGAGCTTTTTCCTGGCTGGCATCAGCCAACACGATCCTCTTGCTAGATAATTTGAAGAAGTGTCAGTGGGTGCTGCCAAACATGTGCTGAAAGAATGAAGAGTGTTGATCATCTGTTTCTCCATTGCTATACTGGGAGGATAATATGGTGTCATTTTTTCAATCTATTTGGCCTTGCTTGGACTCTTGGTGGCTCTCTTCCTGAGGTGATTAGCAGTAGGAATGTGGGTTGTTCAAGGATAGGTGAAGCACTGTGTGGAAGATGGTTCCATGCCGAATTATGTGGAGCTTGTGATGAGAGAGGAATAGAAGGATCTTCAATAGTAATTGCATCTCAGCTGGTGCAATCAAATGAGGCATTTTGTATATGATAAAATTGAATTTTGGAGAGAATGGTTTTGAAATTTTCAATCTATTTCATTGAGTATGGTCCTCTGAATATATACACGAGGAATTGTGCCAATCAATGATATTACAATCAGTTACACCCTAATTTCAATCTACTAAAAGAGGAAAATATACAAAGGGGAAATAAAAAATTTCCCAATATTTTTAATATTCCTAATACTCCTCCTCAAGTTGGTGTGTGATGGTTTGCAATGCCCAACTTGCGATTAAAAGATCAAATCGTTCTTGACTAAGAGGTTTCGTGAAGATATTCGCAAGTTGTTGATCGGTGGGCATGAATGAAGTACACAGAGCGTTAGAAGATTATTTTTCATGGACAAGATGATAATCAATCTCTATATGGTTGGTCCGTTCATGAAAAGCGGGATTGTTTGTGATGTGAATGGTTGCTTGATTATCACAATAAAGGTGCGTAGGCTGGCTATATGGAATGTTGAGATCTCGTAAAAGAGTTTTGAGCGAAGTGAGTTCACACGTAGCATTAGCCATTGCGCAGTACTCAGCCTCAACAGATGATCGTGTAACAACGGTCTGCTTTTTTTTTTTTTAAATTCTTCAAGAGATAGGATTGGCATCATAAAGTATCTTGTAGTAGAACACTGTCTTGGGACAACTGACCCAATCAGAGTCACATTAAACAGATAGTTGAAGAGAGCTATCAGAAGATAAAAAATGCGTTTGCCAGGAGAAGACTGAGATATTGTAACACATGAATAACAACATCATAATGAGGTTGGCAAAGCTGATGCATGAACTGACTGAGAATGTTGACTGGATAAATAATATCCGACCTTGTTATAGTTAACTAGGTGAGTCGTCCAACAAGGCGTCAATACATAGATGGGTCCTGAAGATCTCCTTGGTCATCAGTCAAAAGCAAATTTTGTTCCATAGAAAATGAGCAGGTTGAGTTATGAGATGATCGCTATCCTTGAGAATGTGTATTTGCGTTGACTTGAGAAAATTCTGGTTGGGGAACAGGCCACCTCAATGCCTAAAAAATATTTTAGTGGACCGAGGTCTTTAATGCAGAACTTGGTATGTAAAAATTCCTTTAAGATAGTGATGGTTGATTGACTGTTGCAAGTGATAATGATGTCATCTACATAAACAAGGACGGCAACGAAGATAGTTCAATCAGAATAAGTGAAAAGTGAATAATTTGTTGAGGCTTGATGATAGCCAACTTCTTTGAGAGCAGAGGAAAAATGGTTAAACTAGTTTCTTGATCATAGAGCGACTTGTTTAGACGACAAACGCATTGCTCCCCCTGTTTGGAAAAATCGGGTGGAGGGTCATATAAACTTCTTCTTGAAGGTCCTTATGGGGAAAAGCGTTGTTGACATCTAGTTGATGTCTTGTCCAATGGTGAATAGCGACTACAACTAATAAACAACAAACAGTGACAAGTTTTGCAACATGAGCAAATGTCTCATGATAGTCTAACTGTTTAATTTGATTATACCCCTTTGCCACCAAATGTGCCTTGAATTGTTCAATTGTACCGTCAGCACAGTGTTTGACTTGGTACACCCATTTACAACCAATGGTTTTTGTTTTTTCGAGTGGTAAATGTTGTAACGTCCATGTGTGATTCTTATCTAATGCCTCAATTTTTGCTGCCATTGTGTCATGCCAATGAGAAAATTTCATCGCTTGAGAAAAGGATGCTGGCTCATCATGGGAAGAGATGGAAGAAAGTAAGGCAACATGATTAGTAGAAAAATTATTATATGAGAGGAAGTTAGATGAAGGATGGAGAGTACCCGTAGAGGGCTATGAAGAAGGTGAAGCATGGGAGGAGGTGGGTGGTATTGTGGGACAAACATTCTTTGAGGCAGGTAGGTCGAGTGATTGCACGTTGAGAATGACGAAGGCTAGATGAAGATGTAACCATGGAGGGTAGAGGGTCGGGATTAGGAAGTGATAAGGAATGATCAAGGGTTTTCTCAAGGATTGGCATGGGAATGACAGAAGCGGATGCATCAGAGGTGACAGTCGGGTACTTGGAAATGTGTTCTCGACGAACGTGATGTCTCGAGAGGTGAAGATACATTTCATTTCAAGATCATAAACGCGATAAACTCGTTACCCAAAAGGATAACCAACAAACATGCATTTAGAAGCATGGGACGCAAATTTGTGTCGATGAGAGATAAGAGTATGGGCATAACACAAACATCCAAAGACTCGAAGATGATCATAGGATGGTTTTCTTTTGAAAAGCATTTCATATGAAGTTCTACCATCCATATTGGGAGTGGATATACGAATTATGGGATAAGTAGTAGTTCAAACGCATTCCTCCCAAAACGATAAAGGTAAATATGCTTGAAAACGCAAAGCTCAAGCAACCTCAAAGAGATGTCGATGTTTGCGCTTAGCAACCCCATTTTGTTCTGGGGTTTCAACACAAGTGTGTTGATGAAGTATGCCATTTTCTTGAAAAAAATCTTGCAATGAGTTGGAGAGAAACTCAGTGTCATTATCAGTATGAATTTGGTGAACCTAACATTGAAATTGAGTCATAACCATGGCACAAGAATATGTTTCAAATTTGAAACGCATGAAATAAACCCAAGTGCAACGAGAATAATCAACGACAATGGTGAGAAAATAGTGAGCATTGGTATGGGATGGCGTGGGATACGCACCCCAAATGTCATAGTGAATCAAATGAAAAGAAAGTGCACTTTGAGTGCAACTTAATGGAAAATAACGACGAGTTTGCTTAGCCCTTTGACAAACATCACAAAAGGAAGAAGAAGGAAATGTAACACTTGAAGTGGACAATATTTGAAATAGGCGAGATGCAAATGGGTAACTGAGACACATATGCTAAATGTTGGGGCTTACAAATTGAGTAGCGGGCATGGCTGATAGGGTGGGGTGGAGACTGGGTTTGAATGGTAGTGATAGAGTCTATCTCGTACTTCACCTACTCCAAGCAGCTTCCTCGAAGACAGGTCCTGAAAAACACAGAAGGTGGAAAAAAAATATGACAATACAATTTGAATTTTTGGTGAGTTGATTGATATACAGGAAATTAAAATGAAAATTTGGAATACAAAAAAATCATGTAGAGTCAAATATGCAAATAAAGAGACTGAGCCGACATGAGTGATGGGGGTGACATCCCCAATTGGTGATGTGATGGGTTTAACATCAAAAGTTTGTGTTGAGTGTGTAAAGAGTGAGAGATTAGGGGATATGTGAGCAGATGCTCCACTATCTACGATCCAAGTGGTGGGAGGGGAGGAAATAGTTGAAAAGGCCGACATGCTAGATAAAGTGGCCATAAATTAGGAAAAAAGCACCTAAAATGGCCTGAATAGATGAAAAGAAATGCGAGCAACAAATGAAGATTCGTGTACATATCTCTCCAATGCAACGATCGTCGGGGTGACGAAAGAAATTCAACAGTCCACAATACCTAGTTGAGCTTTCCAGTCGGATTTAGGTCCATAGTGAATCGGGTCCAAAGCGAATTGTTATTGTGCATATAGGGGGCGGTGGCAGTTGCTGTGAACTGTGTATAGAGGAGATAGCAGATATGGCGACAGGACAACGAAGATGCTGGCGATCACAAGCACTTTGCACGGTAGGGAGAACTGCTCATGCAATGCACAAAGCCAATGCGCGTGCAGAGTGCTAAAGCAAGGTTCCACAAAGCAACTTGTGTCCGTTGTTGGAGTGAAGAGGCAAAGGCCCCAATGTTGCTGATCTGAGAAGAAGATGCTTGGATCGTGCGAGAGTGGAGTAGCTGATCGTAAGCAGGACTGATGCAAAAACAATGGCTTGCTATAGACACTGTAGATGCAGGCGGTGGTCGAATCCGACAATAGATGAACGCTTAGAGGTGGGCGGAGGTGGTGGGTTCGACAGAGATAAGAGAGGAGCGTCAATGAGGGGTTGCCGATGTCAGGTTAGCCAAACGGATGCATCACTGAGCAGAGCTGTGATCGTTAACAATGATGGTGATAGAAGGGAAGGAGGTGCAACGAGGTGATGGGGCAACCGGTGTTAATAGCAGAAGCGGGGATTCTCCGGCGTGGTTTGATGGTGACACGACAACAAAGATATCGGATGATTGAGGGCCAGAGATGGATTTTGGGGTGCTGCGACAAATTGGGTGCCGATTTCGAACAGCGGGAGGTCGGCAGCGAAGGGTTTTAGGGACGGGTCGGTGAAGATGGGTCTAGGTTGCAGCAGTTTGTGCTGGAGGAAGTAGACGATGGATGGTGATGCTAGTTTGTGCTAGTCAGAATGGACACGCCGGATTGTGACAGCTGAAGATGGGGATGGTGGTTTGCTGGAGGTGATTCTCCAGATGGATTGAAGATGTGTGTAGAAGGTTCACAAGTGCAACGCGATTATGGTTCCCGGAATTTTTATGGGGGCTCCTGCCGACTTGGGTGATTAACGAATCAGAGGCCCTTGATTGGAGACTGGGTTTTATGGGGGATCCCGCCGACTTGAGTTTCCACATTTTTATGGGGGCTCCTGCCAGTGTTGCTAGCAATGATGATGAAAGAAATCATAGCATTGTTCTGAATTTTTCGGTATATTTCATTGAGTATTGTCCCCTGAATATATACACGAGGAATTGCCCCAATCAAGGATATTACAATAAATTACACCCTAATCAAATCTAATAAAAGAGGAAACTATATAAAGGGGAATTAAAAATTTTCCTAATATTTTTAATATTCCTAATAGTATATGTTAATGGGCTGGGTGCTAGCAGGGAATGAGTTCCATAGTCGCTCTTTTGAGGAAGCTTTGAGGGAATGGAGTGGTAGAGGATTTGTGCTATCTATTTTAGCTGCTTTTCCTTGGATCTCTGTTTTTGTGCTGGCCAGTTTTCATTGTAGTGACAAGAGAATCACAGTGCATTGGTTTGCCTTCAGTATTGTTTTTGTCAAAGTTCGTATTCTGTCTTCTTCTTTTTTTCTCCATCTATGAGATGAAATGTAATGTGATAAGGTTGGTCTGGGAATGTCCAAAGCATGGCCTATAATGCTATTTATTTTGATAATTTTAATTGATGGAATCATCTTACTTCACTGGATTAATTATAGGTTGAAATTCTGGCAGGTACGCTGCCGAACGAGTTCACATTTGCAACCGTACTTACTGCTTGTAACGGGCCTTTTGGGCTTGAGTATGGGAGGCAAGTTCATTCTCTTGTAATCAAGAGCAACTTCGAATCACACATATTTGTCGGGAGCTCACTTCTCGACATGTATGCAAAAGCCAGTAGAATCCATGAAGCTAGAGGAATATTCGACAAATTACCTGGAAGGGATGTTGTTTCATGCACCGCAATCATTGCTGGCTATGCTCAACTTGGTCTTGATGAGGAAGCATTGGAATTGTTTCGCCAATTGCAGAAAGAAGGAATGTCATCAAACTATGTTACTTATACCAGTGTGTTAACTGCATCATCTGGGCTATCTGCCTTGGATTACGGCCGACAAATGCACAATCGGATCATTCGATCTGAATTGCCATCATATGTTGTTTTACAGAATTCTCTAATTGATATGTACTCAAAATGTGGAAACCTGATTTATTCTAGGCGAGTTTTTGATAACATGTCCGAGAGAACTGTGATATCTTGGAATGCAATGCTTGTGGGATATGGCAAGCATGGTCTGGGAAGGCAGGTTCTTGAACTTTTCGAGTCAATGAGGAGAGAAGAAGTCAGGCCTGATAGCGTCACTTTCATGGCTGTTTTATCTGGTTGTAGTCATGGAGGATTAGTGGACGAAGGTTTAGAAACTTTCAATATGATGGTTCATGGGCAAGATATAGAACCAGAAATCGAGCATTACGGATGCGTTGTTGATCTCCTCGGACGTGCTGGGCAGGTGGATAAGGCCTTCGCCTTCATCAAACAGATGCCTTTTGAACCGACAGCGGCTATTTGGGGTTCTCTGTTAGGTGCTTGTCGGGTTCATGCTAATGTTCCTATTGGGGAATACGTGGCAGAACGGCTTTTTGAGATCGAGCCACAAAATGCTGGAAACTATGTAATTCTTTCCAATATTTATGCTGCAACGGGAAGATGGGAAGATGTCATCAATGTTAGGAAATTGATGAAGAAGAAGACGGTGATGAAGGAACCGGGGCAAAGCTGGATTAAGCTGGATAGAACAGTTCATACGTTTCACGTCAGAGATAAGTTTCATCCAAAAAGGGAAGAGATTTCTGCAAAGATATGGGAGTTGTCAGTGAAGATCAAGGAGGCTGGTTACATTCCTGATCTGAGCTGTGTTTTGCATGACGTGGACGACGAGCAGAAGGAGAGAATCCTGCTCAGTCACAGTGAGAAATTGGCTATGGCATTTGGATTGATGGGCACTCCTCAGGGGTTTCCGATTCGTGTTGTAAAGAACCTCCGGATTTGTGTTGATTGCCACAATTTTGCCAAGTTCGTATCTAAGGTTTGTGGGAGAGAATTATCTTTGAGGGATTGCAACCGCTTTCATCATATATCCGGAGGAGTCTGCTCTTGTGGGGATTATTGGTGAGTGGTAAAATTTCTCCATGGATTCGTATAATGAATTTGGGCAAAGGTTGACTGTCCATTGACCATGGACAAGCAAGAAGAATATGCTTGGTGGTGGACGAATTCGCACAAATCTCATTGATCAAGATACCTTTTTTTCTTTTTAAAAAAAAATCTTGATTCAATGGAGGTTTTTTGGTGCGGACTACAAATTTTGGATGGAATTGTGAAGTGGACGAATGTGGAATGTGTTCACAACAATAGAACGTGCACCGAACGTGAATTACAGTAAGATCCATTACTCAAGCATTCATGCCATGACATGAATTCATTTGAAAGAGGGTTATGCGGACGTCAGAAAGGAAAAAAACAGTGCATGCATCGAGGAATTTCAAGTAGAGTTTGTTGGCAGGTCTTCCCAACGGTATTTATACTCTTGGTGCTTGTGGTGGCATGGGAAACTGAACCTGCATTAACTGAGCTAGCATTTTCTTGATCTCCAAATCACAAGCTGGATATGACTTGCCCTTGTCTTTCTTTTGGCTGCTAATGCGAGTTCAGTTTGAATTCCAGTAATGGATTCCACATTTGTCTGTGACAAGGAAATGAATAGTCAATGGATTAACCATCTTTTTCAGATTTCATTCTCAAAGGAGAGAACAAATGTTCCGGGTCTTTATCACTTGCAGCAAGAAGCAGATAGGCTGAAGCGTACTGAAGAAAGTTCCTTCGATATAGATCATGGTAGATCGGAAGCAGAAATAAGGAAAATTTTCACCACAACGGATAGTTGCAACCACATGCTTTTGAGCTGAAGATTTTGGAAAAGCCTGCTAGTTTCTATCTTTTGTTAGCTAAGCTATGCTTGCACATGCAGACAACCATCATCCAAAATCATTGAAAATTGAAATTGCTGAGTAGGGAATCTGTTGTTTAGCAATTGGCGGAAATTTCAGTAGAGGATTGGAAAGCCTATGAACATGATCACACAAACCTCAGGGGTTGTATTTGTGGATTATGTGGGGGTGTCATTTTCTCCCATCGAAGTGAGACTAAAAATGCAAGAATGTTTGAAGATTGGATTGTATTGGATTTCAATTTCTGTGTGCTTAGTTCCTGGGTGGGACAAATCCGGTTTTTGATGATCTAAGTTGGATGCAATGTTTCTACAAGTGTCCATTATTATTTTAGTTACAGTCAGGGGCCCTGTCGCTACACTTTCACCTTGAACAACTGGTTGGTGAATCTACAATCCCAACAGAGCGTTCCTAAACATCTGATGAATGGACTTCTTCACTGGTAGAGATGCATCTTTGCATTTCTCCCTATTTTAGCATGTCGTAGTGACCAAAATACCCTGGGTCATGTACTTAGTGAGCAGACAAGATTCTGACCATTAGTAGGTGAGTTGCACCGTGAACATTCCGTCTCCTGAGAATCGGGTCAGTCCACTGATCAGGTAGGCCAAACATACACTTTAGTCATATTTACGCTAATGGCCTGTTTTTCTCACATAACATGTGTCTCACCTGAATACTGACTATACTGATTTTTCGTGCAGCATGTTCTCCCTGATGAACAGACTGTATACGGTAAAGCTATGCCATGGCGGCTTGTGCACTGCGTATTACCTCTTCAAACTCTGCTGGCAGGACTTGCCATAGCAATTCTTGGAAGATCTCAATGGGCCAGGCTACGCCCCTACTCGGAGGCCCTAGCCCCCTCAGCCAGTTTGAAAAATGTAGCTCAGATTTAGTAAATCTTGTGATATTATTGCGAAATTTTGATCGAATGATTCTTCTTCACCAAATATCCATAACCATTTATCCAACAAGGCCGCATTCATGAGCTTGAGCTTCCTAATACGCAACTCTCCAGCTTCCCTCAGCTTGCACACCTCATCCCAACTAACTAGTTGGAACTTATTCTTGGCTTCTAAACCTTTCCAAAGGAAGGCCATGATGATGATGATCGATATCTTGGTTAACCATTCTAGTAAATGGTGCCTGGGTTAATTTAGGCTTGCTTCAGGGAGTTAGTGTTGGGATCATCAATCAGGTTTTGTTTTTTCTAAGAAGTTTCTATAGGAGGTTAGTGTTAATTAAGCAGTCTTTCCCTTGCGCTACAAGTCATGTCTAGTTAGGAATGAAGTCATAATTATTTCCTAGTTCTGATAGGTGTCTTTTCTCTTTTTGATTGCCAACACAAATATTATTAAAGCTAAACAAAAGAAAAACAATACAAAAAAGGAGGGAAAGAGGGGTGATGAGGAATCAACTTGCTTCAAGCACTGTCGAAGAATTACAATGGTCCCACTAATGCCCAATATATCTTCCCATTTACAGCCCTGGAAACTGTGAGGTGCCCATAGCCCACATCATCACTCTCTCCTTTTAGCCCTTTGGAATACTGCTTCAATGCTTTTCAATTTATTATTGATCCTATTATTCTGCTCTTTCCAAAAGAGACCACCACCCAACAAGGGCTGGCGCCACAGGATTTTCTTTCTTTTTTTGCTTCAATCCCCATCCCTGTGCTAGAGCTACATCCTCAACTGATGCAGGCATAGCTGCTAAAGCTATATCCTCAACTGATGCAGGCATAACCCACTGCGTATGATTCCATAAAACACTTCCATATCTTTGTGGGAAATTCGTAATGATGAATACGTGATTGACTGACTTCCCATCCTTGACATTACAGGAGCACATGTTCAAGATAATCATATTTCTTCTCCGAACATGATTGATGTCAACAATTTATCTTTTGCAACGAGACACCTGAATGCTACCACTCCGAGTGGTCTAGGGAATTGGCGTATTGCCAATGGAGCTTTATGTATGGTCCATCTGCCAATTGTATGTAATCAATAGACTAATCTTGCTGTAAAAATGCCTAATCTTTCTATAAGAATTCCTAATCTTTCCCCCTTCCAACTCCATCTATCCCTACCCCGGATGGATGACAATGTTCTGAATTCAATCATGGAGCCTGGAAAATTCATCAATCTCTTTATCAGTGAGATTCCTGTGGAGAGAAGGAGATCAAGTCGTCTCACTCTCCATCTGATTGAATTCAGCTCTGACACACTCTATATTGGAAGTGAGATGATACAATCTATTAAATTCCCCTGTAAATGGATCTTCAACAATCCATGGATCCCAAAACCTACTCCGAGAGCCATCACCCACATCAAAATGGATTCTTTTCATAAATCCAGGGTGGCCACCCATCACATCCTTCCATATGCCGGTGGCACAATAAATGACAGAGCCAGAGGTACTGAATTCTGTATTTGTCTGTGCTGAACCTCCATAGCCACTTTCCCTATAGAGTTAGGTTCATTACTTCTAAGATCCTTTAGGCCCATTCCCCCTTGGGTTTGTGGACGACAAACCTCCACCTAACCTGGTGTAACTTTTTCTCTTCTTACATACCTTTACATAGGAAATCTCTTTGGAGCCTTTTGATACGCCGTACATGGGCATTGAAACGACAACATGAAATAAACCAGCATATTTGAGAGAGCTGCTTTGATCAAAGGGATATGGCTGCCTAGCACTAGGTATTTGATCTTCCATGCCAAGAGTTTTCTTTCAATTAGTTTCTACTTATGTTTTTAGTAGGATTTCAAGTTAGAGGAGTTACATAGGTGGGCTGGAAACCCTCAACAGTTTCTTTGGTGCTCTGTCTAGAATCACCAATTAAGTAAACTTCAACTGCCCATCTGCTTAATTTGTCACAGCAGTTGCTATGGTTTCTGCGGTTAGTGTTGTGTGATGCATTGCCTTCTTCCTCAGTGAGCATGTATGTCTTCCAACTTCTTCTTCTCCCTCCCTTTTCAAAACAAATTCATTGGAGTGATTAGGTTGGCTCCAAAGCCAAATCTTCCAAAAGTGATAAGGTTCACTGCCACCAGATCATAGTCCACTGCAGGTCTCCCTTGGTACTGGTCAACTAAAATGAAAGATGAGAAGAGGATGAGATATCTGTTTGGTGTCCTCGCTGACCTCACTGACACCACTAAACTATGATCTTTGGTCCTGTGGTTTGGGAAGGAGAGAAATCAGTAAGACACCTCTCTAAGCATTTGGCTGATGCTAACAGAAATGACCTTCGAATTGAGTTGATCATTATCTCCCAAGTTTTCCATCAGTGCAGATAACAACCCAACAAGCCATTAACTGCTCCCTTCTGTGCAAGAAAACTAAGGAGGGTGGGAAGTGGTGGAAAACAGAACTCAATTTCTCAGATGCAGAAGCAAGGGGATTTTGTGTTGCATTTCTGCATTTAGCTGAAAACACAAAAGAAAAGAATGAAGACTCTGAGACCTATCAGATCAATCGGAAGGTTACAAGATGTTACAGCCAAACTTGGTTCCTGAATAAGGAGGTTGCTGGATTTATTTATTTATTTATTTTTCTAATTTTCCCAAATATAGGGTTTCTTTTAGTGGAGGTTGAATTCATGAAGTGGTTGATTAGGCTCAGAAAACGTGTTTGAGGATGTATATACTCCCTTTTAAAAAAGCTGTTAAAAGGATTGGAGTAGGGCTCAAATAGTGATTGTGGATTGGATGTAGCTATCCATGTTAGGGCATGTTTGGACATCAAGAATCCCAGGAAATCAATAGAAAAGGGTTTCCTTCTATGTGACAATTTGGGATGTTTGGGCAGCAAACGAAAAGGTGGATCCCATAAAGTAATCATTAGACTTTTCTATAGTTAGAATTCTCTACAATAGGAAATCAGGTGATGGTTGTCTATTGGATATGACAATTCCATTTGCTATCAATACTGGTATCCTGAAATTGGAATCAAAATTTCAATAGGGATGGAAATAATCCTTGGATAAATATTATTATTTCCTTTCTTTTCCCTTGGATTCCATTTATCCAAACATTGTCCATTAAGATGAATCCAAAAGGAAGACTTTCTAGATGCGCCTCCACTTTTGCAGCAAAATGATTTGTTATCTTCTTTTTCTTTTGCTGCAAAAATGAATATATTGCCCTGGAGCTGCAGCTGCATCAGAGAAATCATTTTAGGTGTTGAGGTCTGTAGGCTCATTTTCCTGTCTCTACCACACACACACACACACACACACACACACACACACACACACACACACAACCGCCTTTGAGAACTCATTTCACATGATGTCTTCATACAATCTAGGCCATATAGGCCCCTTCATCTAGCTTGGCTGTAAGGGTTGGGTTGGGCAAAAAATCACGATGTTTTGCAACTCAGGTGGGTCCCCTTGAAAATCAAGGGTGGGAATTCCCTCCCATCTTGCTATGGGCCACCTGCTTTTTGGATCAGGCCGACTTTTCAACTGTTTTGCAAATCAGGTGGGCCCTATCAAAATCAAGGGTGGGAATTCCTTCCCACTTTGCTATGACCCATCTGATTTTTGGATCAAGCTGACTTCTGAAGCCCTGGGGGTTTTCATGAGGTGACTCATCTAGTGGACAGTTCAGATTTTGTAAATACTTCACGTGAAGTAGTTCTCATGAGAACCTAGGAGGAAAATTTTCTCACAATCTCGACTGTCCATATTCATGCCATTGATTAAAGCTTAGGATCACCTGATTGTCATGATTTTTGCACCATGACTTGCTCCTAACTGTATGAATGAATGAACAGTTTGGATAACAATAGGTCACACACCGTGTGTCATTTAAAAGGTTTGGTGATGTTGTGTGTGTTTATATTCAGTTATGTGCTGATTGTTAATGATGAAATGCTTATAGAGAGGGTTGAATTTATTAACCATTGTAGGCTATCCCTATTATATTCATCTTAAGATGCTGAAGGCTGTATCCGACCTGTTAGCCAACTAAGTCGTTTACCCAACCCAACAGCCCAGCCAGAGCTATTTTGTTGGGCCCCACCCACTTAGTTATTGGACCTCAAAAGGCCCTGCATACTGATTCCTGCTCGGCTCACCAACGGTTACAAGAAATGGAGGAATGTCCTTTTTAGGGCCTGGGCAAAGGAAGATGGTTGATGTCAGATGGGACGTATATGAGTTCCCATATGGTTGAGCTTCTGATGTAGAGCAAGTCACGGACACTTTCATGTCCAAGATGGACCAGAGAAGGCCCGATCAAAGGCAGAACTCATCAAAACCACCAGAACATTAAAACAGGCTTATCTCGCAAACCGGAATGAGTTACTGGACGTACCATATATGATTTTGGGGTAGGACGAGCTACTTTATCCAACCAACATACCTATGCTGGGTTGCAGATACCGAATTTGCCAGATTTCATCATATCGATGGCCGAATTCCATGTTTAGTTCCATTTAGTTTGATTATAACTCTTCTCCTGTTGGGCTTTAGGAGTTGTATCCAACATGAAAAGTGCTTAGAATAATTAGGAGAATGTTGTATCCAACATGAAAAGTGCTTAGAATAATTAGGAGAATAACGTGATTAAGCCACATAGGACACTTACTATATATGTAAATTTATTATTTATAGTAAGTTATGAATTTTAGGGAGTTTTAGTTATAGTTTGTTTCTGATTTCTCTCTTGTTGCTTGGTATCCCTATTTAAAGGGTTGTGAACTTATTTATTTTAATTGATTAGTTAAATTTCGAATTTATTAGAATTTATTTCTATTTTCTTGCTTTCTTTCCTCATGGATTTGAGAAGTATCTGTGAGGAGTCCAGAGAAGTTCCGTGGATTCAGAGTAGTTATCCTTGAGGAAGATGGTGATTGACCTCATCACGTTTATCCTTGCGTCAGCTTCTTTGGGCCCACCATGACGTGTGTGTGGAATCCAAACCGTACATCAGGTGTGCTGTCTCATGCCCACTGTATAGCCTAAAAATGGGACTGTTGCCAAACTCTGGCTAGCCACATCACAGGAACAATGTGAGATCATGCATAAAACTTCTAAACAACGTGGTGTGGCTAGCTGATGAATGGATTGGGAACACGGATTGAATCAGTAAACTATATGACGATTAACATAATGTATGTGTTTTAAAAGTCCACTTGAGCTTTGGATCTGCTTCAATTTTGAGCTCATGCAGTAAAATGAGTTGAGAAATGGATGGACGGCATGGTTATGGCATATACTTCATGGTGAGCATGGTAAGTTACTACATAATCCATGTCCCTGGATTGGATTGCATATAAACAGCACGTTGGGCCCACATGTAATCTGGAAGCTTCTATTGTGGGCAGTCCCCTCGCCATTGCTCCCGGTTGTTCTGTGGTGTGGCCCACCTAAGTTTTGGATCATGCTGTTTTTTTTTTCTTTCGCTGGGAAAGAGAGGGGATGCTGATTTCGTGTTAAATCCAACACCGGTGCTCGGCGGTGTTGGGACATTGCGAAATTTAATTGGGTCATGTGTCTTTGGCCGAGTGTGTACGTACTCAATAACTTCCAAGCATGTTTTGTACGAGGGCCTATCTTTGGCAGCAGCACGTGGCTCATTCAGATCATGCCACATCCTAACATTACCCTGAAACTTAAACAGCTTGACCAAACAGCTCGACTGTATGCGAACTCAAACAGCTTGACCATATGAGAACCTACAAACGTGTATGATCATTCACCTATCCACTTGCACGACGAACTATCACATAAATCACACTTTTCTAAATGGTGCATGCCATTGGCCTTCAGTACTACATAGCCACGTAATCCAGAGTGGGCCCCATTGACTCATAAATCATCTAGGCTTGTGATGATTCCAAGTACTTTTTACGGTCATTTAAACATGATTGTGGTCCTCACCTGAATGTTATTACTGTCATTAGAAGGGGGGCCACGTCATCTTGAACATGACTTCTAACCACCATCTAGCCACATCTGTATCGTTTATCTTCTTTACGATCGATGATCAACGTTTGTTCTCACGTCTAAAAGCTTTTTAATCGATTCCTTTCCGTTTTTATGGAATTCTTGGGAATCCAAGCTTATTCCAGCAATGAAACAAAGTATTGCCGAAAGGGTGTTTGAAAAGATGATAGATGATACACAGCCCCATCTATTGTATATTACGTGGATGGCTTTGATCTATCCCTCCCAACTCCTACATGATCAACGCTCAAGTCGATTTCCGTAAACCTCAAGTAAGATGGCTTTGATCTGTCTTTCTTTTCACCTACACAATCAACGGCTGAGATTATACGAGAGTGCAGCTTGCTTGAATCAAAACAATAATTTATAGTTTTCTCCAACTTGGAGCGGCAATTTCCATCTCACCTTTCCAATCCCATTATAACGTGATGAGGTCTATCACTGTTTTCTTGCTTACCTGGACTCCTCACACTGGCTTATGGAATTCGTGAGAAAAAAATAAGAAAAATAAATATAAATTCTATAAAATTCATAATTTAATTGACGGATGATTAAAAAAGAATTTACAACCCTTTAAATAAGGATACCAAGCCTAGGAAGAAATTTCAAAATTAAACCATAACTAAAACTCCCTAAAAACGTAACTTATTATAAATAGTAAATTTGGTAAAGGTTCTATGTGGCTTAACCATGTTTTTCTCTAAATTTTTCTAAGCACTTTTTATGTTGCACACAATTTTTAAAGCCCAGTGGATAAAGAGTTATAATTAAACTAAAACTTATTAAAAATATTAAAAACAGAAATAAATATAAAATTCGACCATCAATATAATGGAATCTCCCTAATTTGGCGTGTAACCCGCATAGCCGGGTTAATTGGCTAAAGTACTTGATCCTACCCAAAATCATACATCATATGTCTAGTAACTTATTACAATTTGCGAGATATGCATGTTTTAAGGTTCTGATAGTCTCGATGACTTCCACTTCATATCGGGCCTTCTTTGATCCATCTTGGGCATGAAAGCATCCACCGCCCACCCTACATCACATTACTTGTTTCGTGTTTCCTCACAACCAGTTGTAGATTAGCTTAACATACAACTGTCTCCCGTGCCAGGAGATCCAACCAGCGCCCCACTTTTTCGGAAGCTATGATGTCATGTACACGTGTGATGCTGGCATGTATGGCGGGTTGCATGTTAGGATAACCTACAACCGGTGTAGTTGATCATTGCTCCAATAGCTATTACCAGTTTGGTGGTTGTACCTTAGAATGCAACTCGATGCCGTCCACTTCGGGTGAGCCACCCTGAAAATCACGGCCCATCTTTGGTCGTATTAAGGAATCATATAAAAGATAATGAATGTTTGATTCATGATTAGGGAATATGTTCGTCATTTTTCTTTAACCTTTGCTTTCCTTTTATCTTAGTGTATTTGATTAGTCGAGATGGACAGTGAGCTCCTCTACACACGTGCTAATGTGGCACACATGTGCAAAATCTGGACTAGTCATCAAGTAGAGCCTATACTAAAGTGGCCAGTTTCACTTATAAGGCTAGATACTGGTGTTGGAGACTCGCATGTTTGGAAAGCAAATGGCTAATGGTATATATGCAACTTGCACGTGTGGCCCATGTAGCGAGCTGGCCAATCTTAGTCTTGAGTCATGGAATGTATATCTTGAGACCCGTCTGATGAATGGACCGGATCTGGTATAGGTGTGCCATGTTGACCCTCGTTGCACCATGTCCTCCTTCCATCTCATGCCATTTGAGGACATTTCAATATTCCTCGTACAGTCAATATTCGGTCACGATCGGTAGAAGAACGGTCTTGTCTCATCAAGCTTGGATGGTGATTAGACAATAGTCATTAATTTGCATAAGAGCTTTGCTGAAACCCAGACGAGTGTGCAATTTGGCACGTGTACAAGTCACCACATCTGTCAGTGTGGACAACGGGTGCAATATCGAAGCCGTCTATCAGGTGCATTCTGACCGTGTTGGTGGGCCCACTGTCAAAAACAGTTGGACGGCCAAGTAAGAAAAATTCAGCTAAGTTTTTCTTTCCAACCTTACATTTGCCACGGAAGTGGTGGGCCACCTGATGAGTTGACCGATTTGATTCTTGGACCAGAGCATCTATGTGGTAGTATGCCTCCAATGAATGAATTGGATCTTATAACAATGTGCCATGCTGGGACATCTGTGGGGTGTGCACGAGCCGCTATGCACACGCGTGTGGGCTTAGTAAATCTCTTTCTTAGTAAAGAGATTATTAGCCGGTGCTTTGGTTTCTCTTCAAACTAAAGAAATCAATTGGAAAGCATTAAGAGCCTCCTTTTAATTAAAAAAGAAGAACAAAAAGAGAAAATGACTTCCTTTAATATAATTTGAATTAGTGTGTAATAAAGGAGGTGATTGACGATCAGGCTTGCTGGATTAGTGTTAATTATGTGGGGGCCGCAATCACCATAGTCTTAACTGAGTCCTTCGACGTTCGAGTTAGGCCAAAAACGGAGGAGGATTAATGCTGGTATGCAGTTGTGCTGCCTAAAAGTTCTCTGATGTTCCCTTGAGATACACATGAGAAGTGGTGACCAGGTCCGTTGATTTGGTGGGCCACCAGGATTATGGTCAATGGGCCAAAGATGAAAGTGATGGGACTGCTCTGACCATCCAGTTGTAGCTTTTAATGATTCAATTCGGATCGGTGCTCTATCCGTTCCCCTCTAATCTAAGGTCACCTTTCAGACGGATAGGACAGTCTACTCCCCTGGTTTTTTTTTGTTATGATTTTTCCATGCGATGGCCCACGAGAATAATGGCCTGGACCATAATTGACGCAGGGATGAACGTGATGAGGATAATTACTCCGAATCTACGGAGCTTCTCTGGACTCCTCACAGAGACTTCTCGAATCCACGAGGAAAGAAAGCAGAAAATAGAAATAAATTCTAAAAAATTCGAAATTGATTAATTGATTAATAAAAACGAGTTCACAACCTTTTAAATAAGGGAACCAAGCAATGAGAAAAAAATCAGAATCAAACTACAACTCAAACTCCTAGAATCCGCGACTTACTATAAATAGTAAACTTACTATTTATAGACAATCGTGATGTCTACTAGTGCACAAGGTTTTCGGCCAAAAATAGTAAGTGTCCTATTTGGCTTCACTAAACCGTTCTCCTAATTATTCTAAGCTCTTTTCACATTGGGCGCAACTCCTAAAGCCCGACGGATGAAGAGTTATAATCAAATTAAAACTTACTATTTATAGTAAAAACGAAATTAAAATAGGAAAATGACTATCGATGCAGGGGTTTTTCGCAATTCCGGGCTGCGTAACCCTGTATAGCAGGGTTGGTTGGCTTCAGTAGCTCGTTTTACCCCAAAATCATATATTTGACGTCAGATAACTCATTCTGGATTGCAAGATACGCCGATTTAAGGTTCGATGGTCTGGATCACTTCTGTCGTCGACCGGGCCTTTTCTGATCCATCTTGGCCATGTAATTGTACGCGACCCGCTCTACATCAATAATATGCTGAAGTTTCTAAGAAAGTGTACTTCGGAGCCATTATCAAGAGATTCATATTGTAGATGCCACGTTTCAAGAGTCGGGCTAATCTAATCATCAGGTGGGTAACATGTGTATATTATATTTGGAATGGCAGCCATTCATTTGTTCTGTACATGTGTGGCCCAGCTAATAATACTACTGTCGTTAGATGTTTTAAATCAATTAAGCAACAAGGTCCATTGATGTCGTCAACAAACCAGTCGCATTTGTCGATGGCGCCATTGAACATCTACTTAATCCCATTGAAAAAATTCAAAATTTCTTTAATTAATTGCTAGACTATTTGGATATTTGTTCGATACCATCGAGATCCATCGAAGTGCAATCGAAAAATTTTGATTTTTTATGTTTTGTCTTTTGACTGTTTTGGTGCTTGTTCAATGTCATTGAAGTGAGTTCAATGTCATGGATGGCCTGTCAATACCATTGAAATCCTATCGAAGGTGCCATCAAATGTATACGCAAAGTTATACAAAATTGCATATGTGCATGATTTATTTTCGATTTTGATTATGATTCTTTCTAAGGCTATATATGAGAGTAGGGGTGTAATTAGGATTGAGGTATATCGCATAACTTTTTCAAATCATTCTCAAATTTTGTAGGTGTGGCTTAGGATGATTCGAGGCTTGTTCGAATCAAGTAATTTTTAAAATCTTATAATTTCTACTTTCATTGTGGTTATTTGCCACTTTGTGCCTCTATTTTTTTCCACCTTAAAATCAGTATATTTATTTGCTTGATTGGTTAGATTACTTCACTTGGTTTATCCTGCTTCCGCAGTCCCCCAACACCTAATGGCCCGAAACTTTTGGCCGCGGCATCCAACCAGTGTGGGTTACCTGATGAGTGTGCTCGTACACGTGTGCTTCATATTTTCACGTGTGAGGCAAGTAGCATTCCTCGTCACGAGTGACGAAGTTGACGGTCCAGGTAGAATGCTACTTGTTGAATGGTTAATTAGGATTGTCGATTAGTTTCATTCCGACCGTTGCACGTTTGCACTAGACAGTTGGTGAACGGTCCCTATCATTCAACAATCACGCTTATCTCATTATCCGATCATCGCATTGGTGGACACTTATGGGCGGTTTAAAATGAAAAATGTCCAACAAGTGTCCACGAATCAGTGGTCACGATTGTTCAACCAATCTGATTTTGGGACTGTCTTAGTGATGGTGGGCTCCACAATCTAGACGGTGTAATTTTAAGTTCCAGGAAGAAAATTTCTAAGTGCCTACTTATCAAGCGTCGTACCCTTGCCAGACTATCAAAATACTCCTACGTGGTTTCCTTTTGCTTTCAATCCTCAATCTTTTTATTAAGAAAAACTTTAATACTCTGCGGATAGTATTAGTTGATATACAGGGACAGAGAAATTGTGCATTTTGCAGGCACAAAAATCAAACTAAACCGTCCAAATTTGGGAACTTATTTAGACAAGATCAGAAACCGAAAAATGGCATATTGAAGTTTTTCAACATGCCAATTCGAGAATTAATGGACAGTTGAAATGAAAAACAGTCCATTGTCAAGAGGTTCGAATTGTTCAATAAATCTGATTTTGGAATGAAAATGTATCCCAGTTGAGTCCGACCCTTTGGGTGGTTATATTTAATCTAATTTACGTCACATGTACACTTTCAGAGTGCCTGCGTATTAACCATCTCACTCAGCCAGAGTATCAATAACTGCCACTTTTTTTTCTGTTTTTTTTCGTAAACATAGCTCGCGATTTTAATGTCTCCTGGATCGCCGATTGCCGTAACGGTCTCGTGTGCCAAACGCCATAGGAAAATTAGTGCTCCAGCAGAGGATAACCATACATACACATGCATAAGTATGGGTTCTCATGCCCAGCTAGCGTATAAAATTCTCTCTTTTGGTATATAATAGAACTTGATACTCTGGAAGAGTGGTAAGATCCATATACTCGCACACAGCCTCCGTATCCATGGAGAGCATGATGTCAGTAAAAACTGTCAAATAGTGGGACCTAGTATCTGCAGCGTACATCCCAACGGATAATCCTAACATTTCATTAAGAGACATTTTGTTGAATTTGGACGGCTATCTCTCTTCATTTTATCCACTTGATGTCCACCAATTGCACAGTTAAAATGACCTTTAATGGGTGTTTTGGTTGTCATGGATCCACGCTCTGGCCCACCATTTGTACGGTTTTAATTGAGGTGCATGCATGCAAGTATGGTTAGGTGGTGAGGCAGCCTACATTTATTTAACAAACAGAAATCTTACAACATCATTACTATTTCTGCTAGGTGGAGCAGACAAGAGTCACGCAACGCAAGTGGAGTAGCTGGGACTGATGACGTAGCAACGAAACTTTTCAGAAAAACCGTGGGGCCTACCCCGGACTTACCCAAGACGGTGCGGCCCTTACAGTGGGGCCTACCATGATGTATTTATTCTATATCCACGATGTCCATTTGTTTTTCTATATTATCTTTAGGGCATTATATAAAAAATGAAGTAGATCCAATAATAAGGTGGACCATACCACAGGAAACACTGATAATTGAATGCTCTACCATTAAAAACTTCTCAGGGCGCACCTTTATATTTCGGTAGTGTTTATTTGTCATCCAATCTGTTGATAAGGTCACATAAGCCTGGACGAAGAGAGAAAAAATATCACCTTGATCCAGAACTTTTGTGGCCCATTAATGGTCAATCACCACTGTTTCCTATGGTATGGTCCACCTTATAATCGGATCCATTTCATTTTTCGGATAATAACCTAAAATAATCTAGAAAAATGGATGCACGGCGTGGATACTGAATACATACTTCAAGGGGGGGCCCTACGGTAAGGCCGCACTGTCTTGGGTGAGTCTAGGTCTCACCTAATCCACTCACCCACGCGAGTGCTTAAGTCAGCTGATGCACAAGACTCTATATATGCCATCATGGCACAATATCGGGGTGTTATTGTATATATGCTACTTTTTAATTTCTATGACACATTTGAATGATGAGTCATTTTGCTTCAGCTATTTAAACCTAGAGTGTTTGTAGTTTCAACTTCTTCCGTTTAGAAACATACTTTTAAATTATTATTATTATTTTTTTAAAAGAAGAAGTTTAGTTTCCAAATATTATATAAGTAATATTTAGACCTCTTCAATTAATCCTTTTTTTTTTAAAATGCTTTTTTCTTCTTCTTTTACGATTTTTTTTTTTCAAATTTCTTTTATTAAAATCTCTTTCAATTTTTACTTATACACATGGATTCCAACTTTAATATTTAGTGTCCATCATGTGGGGCCAACCTTTGATGTGGATCGTTCGTTGTATTGAGGTGACTTTTTAACGTGGAGCGTCCATGTTGAACTCACCTCTGCCTTCTTTTTTTAATGGGAACCGTCCTTTGTGTGGGGCCTACCTTCAATGTGGACCATCTGTCGTGTGAAGCTCACTTTCAATCTAGGCGATACACCATGAGAGGCCCATCTTAGATATGGGTTGTTCATCATGTTGAACATTAGATGTGGATCATCTATTATGCTGGGCTCAACTTCTAAGTTGGCTATCTATTATCCTGTGTTCACCTTATATGTGGATTATTCATCATTAGGGGCTGACATTTGATGTGGATCATCTATTATTTGAAGCCCACCTTGATGAGGGTATTCTATCATATGGGGCCTACCATCATTGTTAATTGTCTATCATGTGGGTCGCTTTCATTGTTCACTGCCCATCTTATAGATCCCACCTTTGATGAGGATCATCCATTGTGTGGGCCCCACCTTCAAAGCAGTCCATCCATTGTATGGTGCCAACCTTTGATGTGGACTCTCCATCATGAGAGGCCCACCTTGACGTGGGTCATGGCTCATATGGGCAGACCTTCAATGTCCATTGCCATGAACCCACTTTGTTGTGGACCATCCACCGTGTGGGACCTACCTTCGAATTGGATCAATGTTCATAATGCAGGCCAACTTTGGATGTGAGCTATTCATATAAGGATCAACCTTTGACATTGGCTGTCCATTGTTTGAGGTATTGGAACATTGGATTGGGTTAGGGTTGAGGTATGGGAACATTGGGTTGGGCTAGGGTTGAGCACCAACTCGGCCCCACCCGCCCGGCTTTCAACCCTAATTGGATGAATGGCTAGGATCTTTGCCATGTAGCCGCCTCACAACTCACTAAATCACGTCTCGGTTTGGTAATTTTCTCATTATTTTCGATTGTGAAACGGTCACATGTACTTTCCTACGGCTCGCAGGTGTAGAATAACCCATTCTTGAAAAAGGTGGGCCACATCATGATGATCATCTGGTGTGAAATTATGCCATACACTCATACAGTTGAGCACAACGTCGTAATGAATGGATTGCCATTTGACTCAGTGTACTGGCGTGGCCCCATTCAATGAGCAGATCCGCTGATGCTCTGGACCAGTCTATCATCATGGTGTGGCCTACCATTTAGATGAACAAGCCCGCAGGTTTTTATAGCTAGGGAGTTGTCAAATCCAAACGTTTTCAAAAGGGGCAAACGAGTGCTGGAGACCCATTCAAAACTTAATTATGTGGCTACAAAGAAAATTTTAACAATGGGAATTCAATTCACACCTTTTCTTGTAATTATGGTCCACTTGAGCTTGTATATGCTTCAAGTTCATAGTAATGGCTTAAAATGAGCTGGTAAAATGGATGGACAGCTTGCATGAGACACATACTTCACGGTGAGCTTCACAGAATTTACACAATACGCTAAAGCATCTTAAGTTACGCAATCCAATTTCATCTATGCTGATACGGCTTTTTGAGGCCCACCATGATGTATGTATTTTATCCAAGCCTTGGATTCATTTTTTCATATCATTTTAGGGCACGAGAAAAACAAATAATCATATATCCAAAGCTTAGACAAAATGGATCGATAGCATGGATAAAACACATACAGTATGGTTGGGCCCCACTGATTTTCGAATATGGACCATCACTCAACCTTGGTCTAATTGTATCACCGATCAAACCTGTCAGTTTATCTGGCTAGATCATACTTTTTGCCATGCAACTCATTGTACGGATCCCAACGATCGATGGACGATCTCTGTGGCTGTCCAAGGGGTCATGTGGCTGGTTGCATGGGGAGTGGATTTAGTCCGGCCATGACCATGGGGCCCACCTTGATATATGTGTTGTATATCTCCGCTGTCCATCCATTTTGCCAACGGAGGAGATCCAAATCTCAAGTGGATCACACCACAGGAAAGTGGTGATTAGTTATTAAAAACGTCTTGTATGATATACAAGTTTTGGATTAAGTTTATATTTGTGTTTTTCCTTCATATATGTTTATATGACCCCATTAACATGGTAGGTGGCAAATAAACGTTACAACTTACAATGAGTTGTAGAAAGTTTTTAGTGGTGGGCATTCAATCAACACAATTTCTTGTTGTGTGGTCCACCTGAGATTTAGATGTGCTTCATTCATGGCCCATGCCCTAAAATGAGTTTCGATATATGGATTATTTGTAATGACCCGAGAATTTGATACATGTGCACGTGCATATACATGCATTAATCTTAACATATATGCATTCACCCATGCATCCATACATACTTGCATCTATCAATTTATAGAAGATGTGACCATTGATATGGATTGATTTGTTAGTGTAAACTATTGAATTAAATTGTATTATTTTGGTGTGTATATATGTATATGTGTATGTGCACTCCCTTTACTTGTACGCTTAAAACCATCCGTTCATGCATTAACTAGCTCAAATCTATCTATGGATCACACACTAAACTAACCCGTTCATTCATCGTACAAGGTATATGATCATCTATTCATCCATCCATTTTTAAACTTTAGTTCATTTTATTAAATCATTAATCTAGACCATTAACCCAACGATCTATTTATCTAATTCAAAAAAAAAAAAAAAAAAACACCTTACACTATGCTAAATATGAAAGTAAATGTACATTAACCTAAATATCAAATTGGACTCCTAGTCGTCTAATTATTTACTTATATCTCAACCATTCAACCATACGTCGTACTTGTATCCGCTAATTGAGCCACTTAAACATAAATTAAACTATCTACTTGTAGCTTGTGGAGTATATACTTCAAATCTAATGGTTAGTTTCCATATGGGTCACACACACTTCTCACGTGAGATCATGAAAGAGTAAGAGCCGTTGAAATCTATTTTTGCCACCTTAGGATGATCATATAGGAATATTAAGCTTATTGGATAGAGTATGTCGAGTGTAAGTTGGGCATTAAGTTTTATTCCGATCCGACGGTCCAATCTTGAGATATTCACGAATTAAATTCGTGTACAAGAGGAGTTAAGAGAAACTCAACGTCCTAAGACTCTTTCTACTCAAACAACCTACCTTAAAAAAAAGAAAATTTAAATGTAAATTTAAAAACAACCAACTCACCGAAATTCTCCACCTAATTAACATCTCTTCCCACATTCTCCACCTTTCTTTCATTTTCTGTCCAGTGGGTCCTAGACCTATCGCATCTAGACCACCCATCATCACGGTAGGCCCTAGAGTCATTGAATCTTAGTCATCCTCATCTCATTGTTGTGGGACCCACTAAATCCAAGGCCGTCCACTTGAATGGATCCTCAAGAAGTTTTAATGTAGGTTTTTCTTAACCATTCTTTAGGATATGTGACCAACTGAAGTTTTGGATCTGCCTCATTTTACAGCTTATGTCTCATTAGTATCCAGTAAAACTTATGATCGAGGTGGATTTCTCATAAACATCTTGGTGGACCCCACCTATCCATTTTTGCAAGAGAGCAAGCAAAAGGATTCAACGGGTAATCCACGACTCCCACTTTTCCTCATTTTCTTCCTTCAAAATAGGGATAGCCACATCATTGCAATGACGTGTCACGACAGGTGAATCACCCATCCATCGGGCCATGATCAACATTTTAACTACCACTATAAATTACACATGCATTACAAATAAATAATAAATAATAAATAAATAAGAGAAAAAAGAAAGAAGCAGAAGACAGAGAATTTGTATGTACAGTGGTGAGGTTGAGCATGGTTCTAGTGTGCAACGGCGGGGCTCATCTAACAACCTAAGATCAAATGAGTAATCCTACTCATTTATGAACTTTCTAAATTTTATGTATTTCTGAGATTTAATTTTGAAATAATTTTCTTAGATTAATATTATTAGATTCATTTATACTTGATGTTCATGTTTTTGAATTTTAATATTAATTAAATTTGATTGATTTGTAGAGCTCAATTATATTTTAACATTATTTCTAAAAATTAGTTTTATGTGTATTAAATTAAATTCATTAATTTTAGACTTTAATTATGAGTTAGACTGATTTAAAATTTATTTATTTAGAATAAATATTAATTTTTTTATTTCTATGTTTTTTTAAAAAAAAGAAAAAGATAGAGAGATGGAGATTTTTTTTAAAAGAGAAAAGAAAAAGAAAAACAAATAAAAACAATACAAAATAAAATAAATAATTTATTAAAGTTTATATTTAATTTATAAATTCTATAATTTTTTTGTTAATATTAAAATTAACTATGAGTTATTTTTAAATTTTAAAATTAATTGATATGAAATTGAATTATTAAAAATAGATTAAGTTCAAATTAATTTCTGAATTATGTAAGTCAGACGCAATATAATATCTAAAGATAATTTTATTATTTTATATCAGAATTTTTGAATTTAACTTGGAATTAATTTAAGTTCAAAATTAGAATTAATAATTTAAATTAACTTGCAAAATTTAAGACCTGATTAATATATGTATTTAATTTCATAAGTAATAATTAATTTAATTTATTAATTTAATCTAGATTGAGTGTAATTTCAATGATTGATTAATTTAAATTTAATGTATGGTGGTTATGATTAAATTACTAGCTGGTGGTTAAATTTAAATTAAATTTCTTGGAGTTTGAGAATTAATGTTAATTATACTAATTGAGAATCTAAAATAGTTTCTAAAATTATATGAATTAAATTAATGTAAATTTAAATCTAAGATGACTTTTGAAGGCTTTAGAAAATAAATAATTATAATTCAAATTTTAGTTATTTGTTGACTATTATGAACTTTAACTTCTATGATTATTTAAATTAAGTAAATCAAAATTTAATATAATGAAGTTTTATTTATTATTCTAATTTAAACTCTAGTTTAAGGTATAATAAAATAATAATAATAATAATTTGAATATAAAGTACAGAGAAACTTTTTATAAATTATTAAATAGGAATTTAAATTTCAAATAAAATAATTTGTTTACATTGTAAATAAGTAAATAAATTCAAAAATTGAAAATTTAAGACAAAATCGGTATTCCAACATTTTTTAGGAGTTCCTTTGAAAAATTCCAGCACTATAACAAAAAACAACTTGATATTTCAGCAAATTTCAGGAACTAATTTTAGACAACATTAAATTTATGCATATTATATAAAACCTTTATTATAGTGTAGAAATTTGATTTATTAAATTATTTTATTGCTGATTTTAAAATTGTTCATATCATTCATATTCTTCTATTGATTATTGAATCGTGGGAAAAAAGAAGAAGTTAAAAGCAAGTAGGGTAATCGCGTCCCTTGGGTGAGAGACCCTAAAGTCAGAAAGTAGAACAATTGTGTCTTTTGGGTGAAGGACCCTAGAACCTGTTGGATCCTTTGAAGTCTCTTTTGTGTACGGCGTATGAGTACAATTGTATACGTGGACATACGTCAGATGTACAACTAGAGTAGCAGTCTGACTAACTAACGTATAAATGAGTCCCTCAATATAAGGTACCGATGTGTGGGCGTTAATGTAATGTAGTCATCCACTTGCGTATGGTATAGTAAGAGATGATGATTGTTTAATTTTTATTATGGAATTCATAAAAGTGTGGCATTCAAAACATTTTTATAATTCAAGCATTGCATTCATGTCTTCCTTAAGATTCAATATCTTGATTCATATTTGAAATTTGAAAAAAAAAAACTGTATATATATATAATTTTATTATTTATTTATTTATTATAAATTTAGAAATTTCATATTTAAGTGGGATATAATCCCATAAGTTATTAATCTAATCATTGGCTTAGTTGTAGTTATATTTGTATTTAGTTTTGAAAAAAGAAAATGTATAGCAGTAATTTAGAAGTGAGTTTAAATTGTAATAACTAGAAATTATAGGGGATGAATATTTATTTGTTGTAATAATTTTTATTTAAATGTAGTCGTAAATGTTTAAATTTATATCATGACCTATAATTTGGATTCAGGCTTGACGAACCAAATCGGGTAACGAATTTCATAACGTAACATTATTTATACCGCACATATATATCAATGTGGGACCTATGGTCATTTTCTGAAATCGGTGTTACTTGGACCTGATGGAATCAGCTCTCGGTTTAGGTGCCTCGATCACATACTGACGAACCGCGCGTATATTCGTGCCTGCGAAGGTAGCGTGCCCGACGTGGATGACAATTGTCACCGAATTATGGAAAGGTTTCGAGTCCAACCGTTTGAACCATAAGTTGGCATCCTCACAGGGGATAACTTCCAACCTTTTAAATATGAGTGGCATCCAACCCGTCAAATGAGTTTCTCCATCATCAGGATCCCCTTATAGAAAAATCAGCAACATACACTCATCGAATTGGCCACATTTTATTCTATTATTTATCAACGGCCACACATTGTTTTCTATAGTATCACCCAAATGATGAGTGGATGGGGTTCATTGTTGTCGTAGGCAATCCTCATGGCGAGCCAACCTGTTGGAAGGATTCGATTTCATACGCGCATAACAGGTTTGAAGTTATTTGCCATGTAGACTGTGACTTATAGTCCATATGGTTGGACTTAATTCCTTCCCATCAATTATTATTTCATTATTTGCGCTCTCTGGCCTAGTTTGTTAAATATCATTATCATTAATAATTATACGCATACCATAGGTCTCACTAGTAGACCCCACCGGACTCTGCTGCCAGCTGGATCGGGACCCACCTCCTCTTATCTTATTTATTTAGAGGGTATTTTGGTAATTTCGGTGCGATACCTTTTTAGCTGCTGGCCATAGCAGATTTCCCGGTGAGAAATACCATGATACACAGATAGATTTTGATGGGACAAAAATTACTCAGAATTTGCTTAGTTTGAATATAAATAATTCGAATTTAACCGTCCAAATTATGGACAGAAGTTTCGATGTATCATGAGAAAAACATTATTCATATTTATTTATTGAAATATTAGATCACTGGATATTTATTGGACCGTTAGAAATGTAAGCTATTTAAAAATCCTATTTCAGAAAATAAGGATTGTCCAAGAAACCTTATTTTTATCCTGTAACTTGACGACATTAGCTTTCACAATTTAACTGGTTTAATTTGGGTTATTATTTGCCACGTGTATCATTTCTAAGTGCCTGCGTATCAAGCGTTATACATAGTTGGAGTATCAAATAACTCCCGAGTTCCGACCCTATTCTACCTGTACGCGTATAGCATACGGAGTTAGTCCGCTATAGCGTACTGAGTTAAAATCAGTGGGCCCATCATCATTTATGCATCTTATCCATGCCATCAATCCGTTTTATCAGCTCATTTTAGGAAGTGAGCCCAAAATGGAAGCACATGCAAAGCTTAAGTGGACCACACCACATAAACACGGGAAATTCAATGCCTACCGTTGAAAACTTACTCGATGCCACGAAAGTTTTGGATCAAGATTATATTTGTGTTTCTCTTTTTTTGGGTTCATGTCCTCCAAAAATGATCAGGAAAAACGGATGAACGGTGTGGATAAGACAAATACCTCACGCGTGGCCCCACGGAGTTTACTCAGTAGGCAATCGGGGTCCATTCTTCCTGCCCGTGTTAGTTCACACGTGTATGTGAGAGTTCTGGTCATTTGTGAAGTGGATCCACGGTGACCATTGCGTACCCATGATCAGTTTGATCTGCCTGTCAGATGGCACACATATAGACACGAAAATTAATTGAGTTGCAAAAACAGACCATTGACGTGTACGGCCACCTGACGAGTGGACCCCTCAATCAGGACAGGCCGACAGTCGAATCTGCTGGCTTCCGCGCCGGTGCCGCTTTGACCAGTAACGTAGGTAGGGTGTACATCTCGTCGAACCGAGTCGAGCTGGCCTCAGCTCGGCTCGAACACTAGCTGCACTCAGAGCAACGCGGCACTCAAGCTTGACTGGCCAACTTAACTCAGTTTAGTCAGCCGCTCAGGTCAAGTTTGAGCCAAGATCGAGCCGAGTTCACCGTTGAGGCATTTCCACAAAAACCTGAACTGCAACTTCAAAAACTCACTGTTTTATAAACAGGAGTAATGATTTTACAAGTGTTTTATCAAACAACCTTTAAGTAACATAATTAAAATATACATATTTTTTTAAAAAAAATATTTGTTTAATGTACATATCTTGCATGCCACCGTTCAAACTTTCCTTGCCACCAGCCACATCTCTTTGAGTCATTTTATCAAATAGTTGGTAAGCAACATCGATAAAAAAGTAACCGAGTCACCAAACTGATTCGATCAAAGTTCAATTCGAGCTGGGGCCTACTCGAACTTGGCTCGAACTCATTTTCTAGTTAAAAAAACCAACTCGACTCAGTTCGAACTTAGCTTCAAACTGAGTTGAATCGAGCTTTTTGAGTCGAGTCAAGCAAGCTAACCGAGCTAGCTCGGTTTGTGTACAACCCTAAACGTAAGGAGTCGTTCCATGTCAGGTACTACACTAGCCAATGCCATTCTCAGTTGGATTCAGGTCCAACATAGCGGATCTCTATCCGAAATTTACGAATCAGGTTGAGTCTACATGCGAAGCAGCGTGTATAAAGCCCTGGATCCGAATGTGACAAAATTTTGGATAATCCGATACCAGTTGGGAAAGCTACTTTTGGGCATTGTTAGTTATTGGTCCATCTAACAAGGAAAATGATAAAAATTGATAAATAAATAGCATTCAAAGTTGATTTATTTTCTAATCAAGAATCATAAATAAATAATTAAAAAAACACTATCCATCCCTTTTGAAATATTTAAGTGGGGCATTTAACGCCCAGTACCTCAAGTGGTAGACTAAGTAAAAGATACCTCGTTTCAACAGTGAGTTCTTGGTTTTGATTCCCTAGAGAGGGTGGCTAACAGTGAAGTGTGAACTGACAACGGGTGTACTAACAAGCTAACAGAAGTGGGGCATTTAGTTGTATGTTGTCTATCCTGAAATTTGGGCCAAAGGAACTACACAGGGATGCCCACCCGTTGGGTGGTTTGGATCCAACTCATGCATGCGATGTGCCGACCTATGGTAGGAGTGTGCTAAAAGAGTGTTGATGCCCCTGCGTTTGCCCGGCATTCTTCAGGGTCAATAGCTAATTTTGATGTGGGATCTGCCGTGAATCATTTTCCTTTATAAAATTCATTTTATTATTTTGCACTTTTCCTGTCTCGCGTGCGTTTGATTGCACCAAATATCACAAAATTTCTGAGATATTCTGCACTAATTAATCGTGAAATTTCATGACTTTTGGTACAAGCATACGCACCCATGCTGAATTTATTTAGAAATAAAATTTCATGATTTTTGGTACAAGCATAGGCACCCATGCTGATTTATTTAGGAATAAAATTTTATGATTTTTGGTACAAGCATACACACCCATGCTAATTTATTTAGAAATAACTATTTTATTTTGGATAAAAATACCACCCGCCCGGGTGGCTATAAAAAATGGATGGATAAGAACAAATGACCGTTGGACACAATTCAACAACCAATGTCAGATCATTTGATCAAGATGAATTTCAGGCCATTCTTTCATCTACATTACGACCCATGGTTTGGGTAATCTGCATTGCTGCAGGTGCATGCCAAATTACTGATGGATGGGACACCAAAATGAAACATGACAGGGAACTTCCATCATGGTCTAGAATTGCAATATCCAAGCCGTCCATCAGGTGGATCATGCCGTGAAGTTAATTATCTCCCAAAATAAAGCTGATCCATTCATCAAGTGTGTCACAATCTTAGAAAATTTTAGACGGTTTAGAAAACTTTAGCCAAGTTTTCTTAGCTATAGATTTGTTTTGTAAGCTCTGGCCCACCTGACTTGTGGAACAATCTGATTATTCGACCAGGGAACCTATATAGAAGGGCTCCTCCGATGAATGGATTGGATCTTGTACCCATTTGCCATGCTGGCACACATGGTGGCGTGTACTTGAGCTATCTTGTACAGGCGTTAGGGCTTAGAAAAGCTCGTGATCTGAGCCATCTGACCACATGTAACCACCACCTTCAAAATTTTTACTAGAAAATAGACCCTACTTCTTTTCTTACGGATGGGATTCATCATTAGATTAATATGCTGCACGTGGAAGTAACTACTCTTGCACGTGGGAACATCACTCCGCTTCGTGTGGTCCAGCCGGATCCAATCCTTTTATCATATGGGCCCCACCCTTTAGATGGTTTTCTAAAAAAATCAGAATGATCCGATCATCAGGTTGTCCACACACATACAAATTAAAGGATGTTTAAAGAGAGATTAACCTATGGCTCACACTCAATGCACACGTGGCAAACCTTATGTTAACGTCAACTTAACTTTTTAGTCAAGGAATCGACACATAGAGATCATGTGGTGACATGATTTAATGAAATTCAAAATCCCCAGAGCGGACGGTTACATGAGTCTATAATTTTTATTCGGTGAGTAATGACCCGATGTTGACCGGTTGTGTTGGTGAACCTACACGTGATTACCATCTCCCATCGTAGTAGTCAGGTGATTGTCCTCCGCAACCGGTGGATCGGGTTCAAACGATTTTTATGTTGGCTTAAACAGAGAGTTCTGACAAACATACCCAAAATCATTACTAATTAAATGCAAAAATAGCTTGTTTTATGGTCATTCGGGGAGATATTATTGGTTCTCTCGCTCAATGCTGTCCCCGATCAGGCTTTCAATTTGTAACATGGGGCCAAATTTTCAGTGATCCAAGCCGTTGGCATTTTTGGTCCCTCCATGATTATCCATGTAATCAATACCTATTTGATAGAAATATAAGAAAACCTCTCAATAGGTGGCCAATAAATAAACTATTTACATTCAAGGAATAGAGGGCCGATATTCCGTAGGAGGGATTTTCGTATGTGTGGGAATTTTTCAGTGAAGGGATCATCCAAGTCGAGTATCATCACTTCAACGTTGTGGATCACTGAACCATGGGTCCCACTTCCACATATTGAAAGCCCGAACATAGTGTACAATCCCTTGGCGGGAAATAAGAATGTTTTTTTTATCCTTGGCTGGAAATAAGAGTGTTTTTTATCCCTCAGAAATGATCTCGTTTTCCAACTCATGGGAAGGAAGCAATATGATACATAGGTAGCATGTGACGCTTCATATACAGCGCACATTAATGTTTGCGTAGTGTTTATTTACCATCCAATCTGTTCATAAGATCACATAAGCCTGTATGGCAGATAAAAAACAAATATCAGCTTGATCCGAAACTTTTGTGGCCCATTAATGGTCAATCACCACTGTTTCTTATGTTATGGTCAACCTGATAATTGGATCTACTTCATTTTTGGCTTGATTCCATAATATAATCTGTAAAAACTGATGGACGGAGTGGATACATAATACACACATCAAGGTGGGCCCCACGGTAACTCTTGGTAAGAGCCGCACCGTCTTGGGAAAGGCCGGGGTCGCACCGTCTTGGTGAGTCCTTCCTGCCATTGGATAAAGAGGTCGGATCTGGGATTCGAGGCGGATTGCACGGCTAATGTCCCAGTATTGCAAGCGGAACCAAACGTTCACTGACGAATGCTAAAAGTTCGCAGCAGCCGGAGATACACTACGTCCGATCTCGTCCGACGAATGAAACATATTAATGACTACTTAAGGCCTGTTTGGCTGGTCAGAGTGGATGGGATTGGATGGTATTAGGGTGGATTGTACCAATTTTAAGGTAATGATAGCTGCGTCAGTGAATTGCTAACAATCCCATGGGATTGCTATATCCAGCGATTTATATCCAGCGATTTAGCTACCGAATCTACTTGGCCAATTCCAGGATTACACCCGGCCAATCCCTCCTAATCCGTCCAACCAAATACGTCCCAGCCAAAATAGACAGGGATTATGAAGGATTGGGTGAATTAAGAGGTAAGGATGGTGATATCAATGGATTGCTGGCAGGGATTATGAAGATTGCTGTATGCAGGCGGAAGTTCAACGTGTCTCTATTTGGCACCCCCGGCCAATCCCAGGATTGCTCCTTCCATCCCTTCCAATACAATCAAATCCCATTCACTCTGCCCGGCCAACCCTTTCTCCAACTACTTGAGGCTGAACCGTTCATCTGTTTTAATTCTTGGATTTTAGCCAATCCATGATAGTTCTGATCATATAGACGATCCAGATCATAAGATTCATGCTCCAACTTTCAGGAGATAGTGAGAGAGTTGTGCATCTCAGTCTGCCACGCCTGACCAAAAATAATCGAAAGTACAGCCGTAAACCGGCATTTTCGTGATTTAAGGCAAATCCAGACAATGCATAAACAAACTAAACGGTAGGCACTAGGCACAGTATGACCGCTTGCTACACACAAATACGAAATTATACTCGTGCCGAAAATTCACAGTTCCAAACTCTGATTGGTTGAACAATCTTAACCTCTGAAATATGGATTGTTTTTTTATTATTTACTTTTTCATTCTAAACCGTCCAATAAAATGTTCGCTAATCCGACAGTCAGATAATTGAATAAGCATAAATTTTCATTCATGAATCATGATACACCTAAATCCGGATACATAATTTGGAGATATTTTGAATTACTTGTATGACACATGTGCAATTTCTAAGTACCTGCGTATAATCCATCACACTCCGCCAGAGTATCAAAGTTTTTTTTTTTTTTCCCATTATTAGTGATAACCGAACTGACAACCGGAACCTCCGGTCATTTCCTACCACCGACAGCTATCCCGGTCAGCCGGTACCGGCCGTACCCATTCCGAGCCTTTTAAAACGACTCCCGCACTCGATTTCCTCGTGTTATCAGGATCTACCCAAGAACAGCTTATCAGAGAGAGAGAGAGAGAGAATCTGGCCACAGACGTTTTTTCTATTTCTCTTCTTCTGTTGGACTAGTCGGATTTCAACTGATGCAATTAAATCCGGCGAATAGAACACTGATAATCCCGACCCTTACCTACATTTCTGCAGAATCCACATACATAATATCGGAAAACGAGCCGGGCAGCAGTGGAAGCTTCGCAGATCGAGAAGTAGACAGCAAGAGAGAGAGAGCGTCCGTAAGTGACTTTCTGCTTCTTTTTCTAGCTAATGTCAGTGTGCTTTTGTCCTCTCCTTTTCCTCAATTCAAAATCCACAAAAAATCCGACGAGATGTCGCTTTCTCGCTGTGAAATCTTCTAATCTGAAGCTTTTCGAAGCTTGATCATGGCTTTTTTTTTTTTTGGCGAATTTCGTCTTTTTATGCTTTTCTCCTCGTAAATCTCCACATTTTGGTGCCTTTTCTGTGGCCAAATAGCTCTGTTTGTTCGATTCGACGGACGGAAGTGAAGAACTTCCGATTCGAAGCTATTTGGAGCTTGATCACGGCGTTTCTTGAAGAATTTCAGTTTCTGACGTGTTTTCTGTTTTAAGGTTGCGGATTCGTGTCCCAGGCACTGTAATTTTGGGGTTCATTGAGCATTTAGTAGAGATTCCTGTTTGCTTTCTTCAGTTTACTTTACAGGCTCTTTTTAGTAGAGATCTGAATTTCTCAGCATTTTGCAGTTGTTAGCTTGCATTGGGATGCAGTTTCAAGAATGTTTGGTCAATTTCGAGCTGATCTGATTCGCATTACTGATCTTTTAACGATACACCTCAAAAGGCTTTAATGATCAGATTTTGAGTTTGAATCTGGCTCCAGTAGTCTGTTTCTAGTCTCGATTTCTGCTTATTTTCTGTGAATTGACACCAGACTTTTTTCGAATTCCAAGAAATCTGCTCACTCTTCCCACATTTGATTGCTCTGCTTCCCTTGAATCTGCAAGTACTCGACCCCCACACTGCTTTGTTTTCTCTCTATTGCTTTTCCATTTTTTTGAGGATGCTTCTTCTTCTTCTTTTTCTGTTCGTTATCTGTTCATTTGGAATTTAATGGCCTTAAGTATCTTATATCATCACTTCGATTTTAGGTTTAGATTCTTTGGTTAGCTGTGATCTTAATAAGCAAAAGTTCACAACCCTATTTTTTTTTTCCTTCGCGATGCATTGGAGCATGAATATTGCACGTACACATCCATTTTGTTCAAGTGGGGACATGGTTTGTTGATCCAGACCATTGATATTATGGGACTCGCCATAGATGAGGGATAACCCCAAATTTTATTTTATTTTTTGAAATGAAGATCCTAGGAATGAAATCGATGTTCATTTTATGGAGTGATTTATTTATTTTTCTCTCAACCATCCAATTGAAGGGTTAGGATTTAGGAACATGTAAGCTGGGAGACTTCTGGGTGATCCATTCCCTGTCTACATTAAGGGCTCATAAGATTATTAGTCTGGATCACCAAACCATGGCCCCCCGTTCATCAGCAATTTGTAAAGAACAATCCTTTAGTAACTTAGTTGGCTGTTTTAGTAGCTTAGGGTGACACAGAGGATGAAGATGACTAAGCTCAATCAAGAATTATGAGAATAGCTAGCTGAGGTAGTCCCTTTATCCGTATTGCATGAGTATCCCAATAGAAAGGAAAAGATCTAACTAATGAAAGCTCCTCCTGCGCCTGAAAGACCCAGATTTCCCTTTGCTGCCCCGTCTATATTAAGTTTGATCCATCCTTGGGGAGGAGCATTCCACATTACCGGCTGAATATGAGTGGCTTTAGGCGGCTGAATTGGTTTTTGGATGGAGCGACCATGGGAGCTAAAGGCAGCAGTTGCAGGCTTTTTAAGAGAGAGCTTTCTGCTTATATCCAAAAGGATAGCATGGACTCAAGCAAGGAAACATTCCAGTTTGGGTTGAGATGACTGAAATTTGGCTCTCTTTCTTGAATTCCAGATTTCCTGTGGGCTGAGTCAGGTGCAATCCTTGGGGCCTCCACTTCATCTTTAACGGCATCGGGGCTCTAAACTCATGCTCATGTAAGAAAAGAGTCCAATGCAGAAGCTTTCTTTAATGATTGAGGGTGCTGGTCATCCTTTGTGATTGGCAATTCATTCCCAATTTCCTATCAATAGATTATCCAGTTCCTTGTTCAACCCAAAAAAAAAAAGAGTAAAAAAGGAAACTATTGATTGAAGATATGATCATAACTTTGTACTACTGAGTTGGTATAAACATTGGATAGGTAATTCTTGAGATACACCTAAGCCAATTTTGTTTGTGTGTATGCATATATATGTAATTGTTTGTGTGTGTAAGATCTTATAGGTCAGAATTGAAATGTAAATGCTGATGAGTGTAAGGCAGGCCTGTTCAATTTGGCACTTCCTGTAGGAGCCCAGTGCCACCAGAATAATTGCAAGAGATATCCTTGGTCTTTTCATTCCAATTTAGTTACGCTAACAAAATATCCAGATCACACGGCCGCAGGCCTTGAAAGTCATGAAGTAACATTTATTGTTGCAACTATATCTAAAATTTGTAGGGTATGGAATGCAATAAAACAAAACGAGAAAAAAGAAGAAGAAGAAGAAGAAGAAGAAGAAGTTTAAGAATGCTTTTTCAGCAAGCTGTCATTGATACTGTCTAACTATCATAGACCAGTCCAAGATAGTATTTTTCCCCCCCACAGAAACACAATTTCTGTGGAACTTAGCTTGGTTCTGCTACATGCTCTCATGGTGTTCTCGTAATTGTTTGTTGTATTTATTATTTTTATATTCTGAGCATATTTGCTTATATTAATTCATATTCCTTTCAGGAAAGTGTCGTGTGCGCGTGTTTATTGCCCAAATCATCTAGGCTCTCCACTTAGAAATGACTAATCTTGTTTGTGTTCATTTAAAAAGTATCTCTTGGTTTTTTGGAAGTCAAATGATAAAGGTCATCCTGACCTAGATTGGATCTGCCCTCTCATTAATCTCCCTTGTCTCTGTTTTCATATTTTGATTTCTCTCGAGTTAGAGCCTTTGAAGCATTTTGAGTTCAATGCTATTAAATTGAAACTATAGCTAAATCTTGATTTATCTATCACCTCTGTCATCACAAAAAATGCACCACTTTACATCTTGCATCCCTTTAGAAGTAGCTGCCAAATAGTTGGTCACTTCCTGTTTAGAATCAACTGATTGGGACCTGATTTTCTGTCTGATTGCAGACTGCTTGAAGACATCTTCAAACTGCAGAGGAAGTACAGCTGGAAGTTCATGTTGTACGGGAAGCATTGCCACTGTATGTGTATCCAGCCAAGTCGTAAATCTTAGCCGTGAGTACTTGTTTCGTGCAATTACCAGAGGCATAACCTATTAACCAAGTTCCCGAGAAGTTGAAGAGCTGAAAGATCCTCACAACTTCTTGCTGAGAATCCGATAACTCTTTTTCTTATTTTTCACCCTCATCCGTAGCTTCTGCTTTTGATTTTACAGTTGGAAGAGGTGAATATGAATGGGGGAGACAGACAAGAATAACCAAACCAAGGGCTCTGGCAGAGACAAGAAAAGAGAAGTAAGCCAAATCCAGAGAATGACCCTAAAATCTTGAACATGAAGGAAGTTAAATATGAAATCTCAGATCCTCAACCACCCTCAAATGTCATAGTAAGTGACTCGAGCGCAGGGACAGATCCCTCCGAAGTTTTTGAAGATGTGCTTATAGATTATGCGGATGACATACACAGGTCGGCAGATGCAGTGACAGATGCAAAAGCCCAGGAAATGGTTGCAAAAGAGAGTGAGGACAATGGAAAGGAGCACTCAAGCGATCAGGAAAAAGAAGTCACAAAGAGCAAGGAGGTAATATCTGATTGTGAGACTGTAAAAGATTCTGTATCATCTCCAGGGGAAACACAGACTGCCAAAGATGAGAAGGTAGAACGAGCCTCAAGAGTTCCCAAAAAGCTACCGAAGAAAACCTCAGTCGAAACCTGCTCTCGTGCAGCAAGAGCCAGTACTGATCGACAAGAAGCAAATAAGCTGCGATTCAAAACATTGAATAATACTCCAAAGAAAATTCCAAAAGCCAACAACGGGGTTTCGGAGATTGCCACTAAAGGCATTGATTACAAATCCAGGAATATGGAAGTTCCTGCCAAGCCATCATCAGAATCATCTGAAGGAAGTGATGGCAAGTCAATTGAAGAGGTGAAGGAGGTAGATATGCTGGATGAGGCACCAAACGTTCCTCAAAGCATTGGAACAGATGATGAAGCAGCTGAGATGGTAGAAAATGGTTTGGATGAAGCTAAGGTGGGTATGGATCAAAGGATCGAGGAAATGGAATTGAGAATCAAGCAACTTGAGGAGGAGCTCCGAGAAATTGCTGCTCTCGAGATTTCACTCTATTCTGTGGTACCGGAACATGGGAGTTCGGCACATAAGGTCCACACCCCTGCCCGGCGTCTTTCTAGGCTATACATTCATGCTTGCAAGCATTGGTCTCAAGACAAGAGAGCCAGCATTGCTAGGAACACTGTATCTGGACTCGTATTGATTGCCAAGTCCTGCGGCAATGATGTTCCTAGGTATGGAAACTACTGCATCTGTGAGTTTGAGTGGCTTGGAATGTTTTTTTTACCCCTTTCTTTCTTTCTTTCTTTCAGTATGTGCAGACTAATAATCCTTATTTTTCTTATTCAAGGTTGACTTTCTGGTGGTCAAACGCAGTTGTTTTGAGAGAAATAATTTCTCAAGCTTTTGGTAATCCCCATCACTCCAGTCCAAATGGAAGGGCTGTTGGATCAAATGGTAGTTCAAAGACAAACGATGGGAAGTCCTCTCCATTTAATTGGAACGGTGGAGCTGGTAACAAACTAGTGAAGAAGCTTGGTTTTGTGCAATTTGTAGATGACTGGCAGGAGACCAGTACGTTTACATCTGCACTAGAAAAGATTGAAGCTTGGATATTCTCTCGGATTGTTGAGTCAGTGTGGTGGCAGGTAAAAGCTGCATCCATACTTTACGAAGCTTTACAGTTTCCTCTCTAGGCAATCATTCATTAGAAATTAAACATCCAAGAGGGAAGTCTAATTGATTGCTAAGCGCTTCATATGAGTCGTACTTCTTTATACTACCCAAGCATGAAAGTGTTTGGTGTGAAACATCAGTACAAGATTTTCTCATATGGATTTTTTGAGTATCAGACATGCAAATATATGATTACTTCATATAATGTGGATTGTGGAATGTCACACAAGTACAAGGAGTCATTTGCGTTGTATACTACATATATCATATACAATACTGTGCACATAGTAGTCTAAACTGTAAAAGTATATCATATACAATGTCATATAAAAGTATGTGATACCACATATGATCTCAAACCATGTACTACAATATCTTAAAATTTGTGTACATATGAAAGTCAAAACTGTAAAGCATATACTTATTTGACCATGTGACAGATTTGTTGTAAGACATTCAGATCTAACCATGTTTGGTGCAGAAAGATTTTCTTAGTCATGTCTGATTTATATTGTTCGTTGTCATATCTGGCACTACCATTTTGATGCACATAGTGGCACAGCACTGGTTTCACTTATTTTTTTGGATGAAATGTTATTTTCTGATTATCTTAGCCATCAGATTTAAATTGATTCCCATGATTAACATTTAGCATGAATTTTGTCTCGTTCGGCTGACTGACAAACTTCTATTTGTCCATTCATCTTCAGACCCTAACTCCACACATGCAATCTCCAGTTGAGGATCTGTACATCGAAAAAAGCTTTGGGAGGCTGATGGGACCACCTTTGGGTGATCAGCAACAAGGCAGCTTCTCCATTAACCTATGGAAAAATGCTTTCCTGGATGCTTTCCAAAGACTCTGTCCTGTTCGAGCAGCAGGGCATGAGTGCGGTTGCTTACCAGTTTTAGCAAGAATGGTATCAAGAGAGATAACCCTTACACCTGTTTTTTGTCCTTTCATTTCAAAGTAGATGCATCTCCTATGCATGTCAATGGTCTGTAACAGCCATCTCTGATCATCTACATTGGAGGGTTATAATCTGTTCTCAAAACAGTTTTTTTTTTTTTGTGTGATTAGGTGATGGAACAGTGTGTGGCCAGACTAGACGTTGCAATGTTTAATGCAATTCTGCGTGAATCGGCCCATGAGATCCCAACAGATCCTGTATCGGATCCAATTGTAGATTCTAAAGTTCTACCTATTCCAGCTGGGGACTTGAGCTTTGGATCTGGGGCACAACTCAAGAACTCTGTACGTATCACCCATTTCCTTTTATACCCTTTTAATAGGGTAAAGAAAAAAGCACAGGTTTGAAAAATGATCAGGACTCACTGCTAACCCCAAATGTTCTGCATTGGTGACTGTTGGAAACCATTAAATCTTGACAGGATTCTTGTCACATGGGGCTTGCCCTTGCACATAGCAGCCCCCAGCTGCAACAATGATCCAATCAGATATACAGTGATTTTTTTTTATATATATAATTTTTTCGAACTTTAGGAAATATGTTCCTAGGATCTAACCCAAATTTCAAAGGGGAAGGATTTTATGAGATTGGAAGAGAAGGTAGTAGAAGTATTTATCTGTGTTGCATTGTTAGACCTGTCCCCATCATGACCATGCATCCTTATTGCATACATGCGTTGGAACTGATGATTGTTATATTATGTACTACAACAGAATTTGGATTTGTTCGAGCTAGAATGCTGACTGGTTCTGTATGCATTTATGAGTTTATAATAAGCGATGTTTACCACCATCACAGGTCGGAAATTGGTCCAGATGGCTGACCGATCTGTTTGGTATGGATGCTGATGACTCCCCAAAAGAAGATCATATCAATGGGGAGGATGAACATGGAATGGGTGCTGACACGGAGTCCAAATCCTTCCATCTGCTCAATGATCTGAGTGATCTTTTAATGCTCCCTAAAGACATGCTTATAGACAAATCCATCAGAAAAGAGGTCTAGTTCACGACTTCTAATAAACTTCATCCTCTGTGTGTGTCTTTTATCTCTTGAATTTTGGTTTCCCATTTTCCTATTCTACAGGTCTGCCCAACAATCAGTCTGCCCTTAATGAAGCGAATTCTCTGCAATTTTACCCCAGATGAATTCTGCCCAGACGCTGTTCCGGGGACCGTCCTGGAGGCACTACATTCTGAGGTATGAGTATGATCTCGACATGTCTTTCAACTGTAATGAGAGATGTCCAAGCTTTTTCATGGAACCTTTTTTTTTTCTTCCATGGAACCTATCAGTTGTTTGAAAAAACCAAAAACATGCTTTTGAATTTTTCGGACTGGGGAACCATCCAGCTACCATAAATATTCCAAGCTGCAACACCTGCACTCCTTTACCTTTCTGCCTATAACATAAACCAACAACCAAGATCAAGGTTTAAAATTTCAGAACTCAAATTTGGACTGGATGAGCAGCCAAGTCCCAGTCAGCCATAACCCTCCAGTTGAAATTCTCCAAGTTTAAAGGCCTTTGTGTAGTCTGATTTTTTATTTTTTATGTTTTTGAAATTTTGGGGTGCTATATTAGCCTCTTTACTGGTTTTAAAGAAAACCAAACTGCACATTTATTTTTTACTTGGTTCTTAGCTCTCTAATGGGCTTCTATTTTCTAGCCAGTTTCTCTCCCTTTTTTTTCCGTTAATCATAGATAAAGTAGAGTAGGGAAGAAAACTGGATTAGAATCATTAGATGGTTGCATCTCAAATATTGGAATTCATAGATAACCTTATGATTATCCCAAGAGCCTAGACAACTATCGATTTTCTGATGTCCCATTTGGATCTGCTACAGTGTCCAATGTTTCAAAATATAGTTCCAATGTATCATATCTCTGTCGGAATTTATTGTGACACAATAATAATTTTAACCTTGTTATGATATCGAGTTCATTATCATTGTCCTCTTCGGTAGCCTTGTCCCGTCTAATCCGGGGCCAAGAAACAACCGGCGACGTTGGAAATCTATCTCTGTAACTCTCAACTGCTAAGCTAACATCCTACTGCCTGAGCTACATCCCCATTATTTTGGTATAATACTGAATATGGTTTTAAGAGCCGTGATTTGGTAGCAGTTGATTGCCCATCCCCCCTGACTCCAGGGAGTTCAGCCTATCCAGCCCCAAATCGACTCAGGACTGAATGAGTCATGCCGAGTGTTTTACCCATGACCCTGAATTACATGAATTATCTGGGAAGGAGTGTATCAATTGTACCAGAATGTAGTGACAGTACAAACTCGACACAAGTGAGACTTGTTGCAGGTATCTGGTACAGATGTTTGCAGCATATGCTAGGATGAATTTATTACAATAAGATAAAATGCCTATATGTTGATCCTCGACGTAACCTTGGATCTCATGCTTTACAGAGTGAGCTGGAGCAGCCCCAATCAGACGGTGACACAAACAGCGGCTTCCCATGTAGAGCTGCTCCCATTGTGTACTGCCCTCCTTCACCATCTGATGTGGCAGAGAAGGTGGCAGATGCCGGAGGTCATACTCAGCTGGGGAGAAATGCATCGATCATACAAAGGAGGGGGTACACCAGCGATGATGATTTGGACGAGTTGGAATGTCCTCTCACTTGCATCATAGACAAAATGCCACCATCTCCATCTACTGTAAATGGAAGACAGATGGAAACAACAGCTTCCAGTGGGACAAATGTGAGGTACGAACTACTTCGTGAGGTTTGGTCCATATGAAATGTTACTTTTGGAGATCTGTATTGCGTTCATTGCTCCGTAAACAGGGAAAACAAAGGCCAAAAAATCTCAGGTAGCCAGAGAGGATTTATTAGGATTGAATTTCGTTTGAAAATACGAGTGGAATCATTGAATTTTCTTACTGTATGTAGTAAACTGAAAACCCATACGTAATGTACAAACGTGATGCCCGAGAGTTGCATTTTAATAAGTCGAGAAAATAATTGCAAAAACAGATTATTCTCTTGGGAGAGGAATTACCAAAACAAAAAATGGTCACTTGAGGGATCGAAGCAGCTCATCATGGGCCACCGTGAAGAGTCTCATATCAGTTGGAGGACCCTCACCTTCTGGTTCTCCAGCCAACTTATGGGACATTTGGGGGCGTTTGGATAGTAAGTTGCTTAAGCTACTTATTGCCTCAAGTAGCTTATCGTGGTTTCTACTTAAGAAGCTGAAGTGATTAAGTACCTTTAAGTGAAATAGTTACTTATAATTGATTTTAAACCAAACATATTTGGTGTTATCCAAACGGGCCCTTAAATTGATCCCATCAAATGCGTTATTCATATTTCATATTGATTCTGAGCCTTTTGTTGTGCATTTATCCAAACCGTTCATTTCTTATGGCATTATTTGCACAGGAAATGTTCCTCTGGCTGCGTGATAGAGTCATAATTATTTTTTGAATGGCCCATGAACATGGGGATGAACTTAACAATGGTAAGTCCAGATTGATGACGTGTCTAAAAGCACCGAGTGTGCACTCGTCGTTTTTTAACTGGGGCTGCATCCGGAATATATGAAACAGGATTAGTCAATCTTGGGATTGAACGCCTTCATATTAAGGCCTCGCACAGGCCCTCGGTCCTTGATCATTTACCATTTGTTAAGGGGGCCATTTGGGTGTCAACATCAGAGCAAATAAATGGACAAGGCTTATGTCTGAATGGGCCAGGCACAGATCTAACCGTTGCAAGCTTTAGTACCTGCTGTACGCATGGCTACGGATCATCAGCAAATCTACTTGACCCTACAATGAATGGCCCACAACCAGAAAGGCCAACACAGATTCTGAGACATTACTTTTTTCCCAGTAAATCCTTCCAACAAATGTCAAAACGGTAGAGGAAATTCAGCAAATCCTCTGCTGAAATCATTTCCATAGTTTTTTACACACCCACGCATTTACCCACACCACATGGGCACCCGATCTCAGGATCTGTGTTGAAACAGAGTCTGTCTACCACATCTGAACACGTAAGAACTATTCTAAATATACACCCAGATCCATAGCTCAACTGGCAGACTGAGTGGAGATACCTCGGTTCAACACTTGGAAGTCTCGGTATCGATCCCTAGTGGGGGTGGCTAACATGGAGTGTGTGTACTGACATGGGTGTGTACTAACAAGCTAATTACAACAAAAAAAAGAAAAAAAAGAACTATTCTAAATATGATCACATAAAACCTCCGTGGTGCTTGTCCTAACATGCATCTTAATCATCCAATTGGGTCTAAAAACCATCCAATGGCTATGATCGCCTGACCAGAACAGAATCATTGTATTGATGAATAGGCCGATATCATACACTGCAAGATCCATGCCATCCTATCCACCAATATCCAGGCTTTAAGTATGCATATCTGCCTGCCATTGGATTGGGACAAAAGTCCAATATGGACGTTACAGCTGCGTATTGGTATGTATCATCGGGGCCCAGTACCGTAAGAAACATTGCTTGCACCCCATACACTGACTGCACCTCTGTCACACGACCATGGCAATTTTCCCCAGGAAGTTTCAAGAACGAGGTGCAAGCAAAGGCAGCCACACTTGAAGAGGTCTGGCAACAGCACAGAGAAGTGCAAATTGCACAAGTGGATCGCTGTACCACTGGATCCCATTTTATATACTCAAAATTTTGGGAGGGGCAGGGCAGATCTCAGCCACTATTTAATGGCCCATTGGTACATTACCTTAATTTCCTGTTGGTTCTGCATTTTGGGTCAACCCCCTCCATCTACATCTTTCCTGCTTCCACAAGGCCTAGTCATCAGTTGCCTGACCCAAAAGCAAAACCGTCAAGGTCGACCCAAGTAGAGGACATCCATCACTCCAACATAACAAAAATTATCCCAACATTGGTTTTAATTGCATTTTTTTCAACTAAACAACTGACGCATGTTGGTCGCCACTTGCTCTCTCAAAATTCCATCTCTGCGGGCCGAGTTCACTCAAGGCATGTTTGTTTCACCAATTACCACGAAAATGTAAAGGAAATATGCAATGATTACGAATTACTTTTACCCATTTCCTAACAATATCAGCATTTTGACTGCCAATTCCTGTGTTTGGTTTATTGACAGTAAAATTGTAATGATGGCATTTTCATATTACTTTAATATCAAATTATCACCAAAACACTCGGATGTTGCTGTTTGGTATGAGATTTTCATGCCATCAAAAAATGCAATGATTACAAATTCCTTCACCTGTCTCCTTCTGAATATGTTTGATTTAAAATCAGTTTGGTTTGGTGGTGGTAAAATTGTAATGATGGCATTTTTACATTACATTACCGGGGTGACTGGAGAAACAAACATGCGATAAATTCCAGCCATTTTGCTGGCAAAACAATATTTTCACACCCTATTTTTAAAACTTTAAGTACCATTAAGCATTGATGCGAAATACAACTAAACATTTCCACTCAAGCACTTAGAACATGATCACCAGTCTGAATCGCATAAAAATTATGGAAAAAAAAATCCTACAAATCTCAAAGCCAAAAAAATTAACTTGAAATGCTTACCTGAGTTGAATAAGAGTTTAATCTAATCTCCTTCTTCAATCACCTTGGTCCCCAAACCCTTGAGCCCCTCAGGTGGGACCTCTGCAACCGTTACCAACGAGTAGAGCTCTTCCTTTGCATCCTCCTCTTCATTCCTCTTGCGGGCAATGCGCACGCGGACCCGTCTCGGTACACCCCGGATTCCCCTGCTCCATATATGCTTGTTCAGCTTCACATCAACCCTCACGTCTGTCGTCCCCATTGCCTTCTGTGCAAATTTCCTTATCTCTTTTATGGCCTTTGGAGCCATCTTCTTAAATGTGCTGCACAAGTATCCCAATCATTCATGCTTTAGTTCCTATGATTTTTACTCAAGTGGAGACAAGTTGAGAAAAAGCAACACATTGGGAATTTAACAATTGCAAGTTCATGGAAATAAGTGCGATCAGCTCATGGAAATGTATATGCCATGCCAGTAGGACGTACGTAATCTTGATGCTATATCCGTTTCTTCTTGATGCATTGACAATGAACATTCATTCTTTCACTATAAGGCTCCTTTTGGGCAGGGAATCACACCAAATCTGGACCAAGCCTGAATCTGATTTTGGTGGGGGACCCTCACCTCTATGAAAAAAAATTGATTTTGCTAGGCCTAGGCTGAGGCCCGGTCAGTTGATAGGCTAGGTTTAACCATAAATGTGTTCAATCAACAATCAACCACGAATAAGGCATTTCTCGACAGGCAGGAAACCCGATCAAAGATTGAACAAATCCACTAAGACTGCCACTCTACATAAATATTGACAATATTCCTGAGCTTGAATATGCCCGAGCATACATAAACACAAAACGAAATGTACAGAAGGCATACACCCAGAACTACATCTTAAATGGACAGACCTGAACGATGACTGGTGATAACTAATTGATGCGGACACAGGTGCATTCAAGGTGTACCAACGAAGAAAGCGCCAACCACAAGTGCCGTCCTTGTGGATAGGCGAATATTGAGGAGCTGAAGACCTTTCACATGTGATTGGACATATAAAAGACCCCACTTAGGGAAGACACATGTGAAGGAAGATTGGAGAAAGAGGACCGAGCGCCCAAACTTTCCCATACTTATGTTATTTGCACGTTTTTTGACTTAGTTAGCGGTCTTTTAGTAATCTTATATCTTTATTTGCTTATCCTAGGGGTATTTTAGTAATTTTATGTCTTTATGTGCTTATTTAAGTGGGGTAAAGCCCTAAACACGAATTTCAACTATTGATGAATGAAAAGCAAACCCTTTGGTTGCCTCCTTCCTCTCTTCTCTCTAATGGTGCTTCTTCTCTCCCCTTGATCTTCTTCTTTTAATTTATTCTTGTGCCCCTCCAACTTCCTCAAGGTAATAACTTTCTTTCTTCTATTTTTTTTTGTTTTGGCTAATTCCTCTTCGATCAAAATCTTGAGAACCGATCTAAACCCTAAATCCCCAAATTCTCAAATCTCTAATCCGAGAAACTTCTTGGTTCTTCGGACTAGTGATCTTCATTGATCGATTGGGTGTGACCATGCAAGATCGGGAGGTCTCATCCCTCGCCGGATCCAACCTAAGTAGTAATTGAATTCCATACTCCATGGTTGTAGTGATGGCCCGCTCCATTGCATGTTTCCTTTATGATTTTCTCAGTTATGATGATTATTGTTAGAATTTTAGATCATTTATTCCTTTTATTTCCGCTGTTTAATTATCTCCATGAGCATGCATCATAATTAGGGCTGTCCTGCGTCAAATTTGGTATCAAAGCCTAGGCTTGCATGGTTTTTGTCTAGATCGAGTTATCAAATTAGGGTTTTGATTTTTAGGTTTAACTTAGGAAAGTTTCAGGTTTAGAAAGTTTTCAATTTTAGAAACTTTCCAATTTTAGAAAGTTCCTAATCTGGAAAATTTTCAGATTTGAGTTGTTTCCTATTTCAACTTAATTGTGTCAGTTCATAGTAGTTTTGCATTCATCGCATTCATCTTGAAAGTCATAGCACCTAGTAGTCTAGTTAGGTAGAGTTTGGTTCAAGTCTTCATTGTATGCCCACGAGAAGAGGTAGAGGTTTCGGACTTCAACCTACCATGAATAACGAGCAGTTATCTGAGCAACTTGCTCAATTGATACAAAAGATAACCGCCCTAGAAGCGGGTCAAAGGCGTGAGTTTGCCCGCCTTGAGAACCAAATTACCACCACCATGACTAAGGTGGAGCAACTAGAGGCGTCCCAAAAGGAAAACCCCGCTGTAGGGGAAGATGCGCACTCCCAAGTGGAAGGAATCATTGAAGAACGTGCTGCCACACGTGGTGGTAGTGAGGATAGAGATCGTGGTAACGGTCGTGATATGGTGCGAGAGGCACGAGCCACATGTGGTCATCAAGACCGTTATGATCTAGATGAGCGTGCGATGAAGAGTGAGAGTTGAGGCCCCGAGTTTTGATGGACGCTTGGATCCCAAGGCATTCCTTGACTGGGTTGCTGACATGGACCACTACTTTGAGTGGTATGGCATGTCAGAAAATCGTCAAATGCGGTTTGCTAAGATGAAGCTTGTGGGTCAAGCCAAGCTCTTCTGGACCAACACCGAGCGTAGAATAGAGAGAGTTGGTAGAGCCCCTATCACACATTGGTATGAGATGAAAGAGAAGTTGAAGGAGAAGTACCTTCCTCTCTCATACCGTCAAAAGCTCATTGACCAATGGCAATCCTTACGCCAAGGGTCAATGCCTGTCGCTGACTACATCGCTAAATTTGAAGAGTATGCGATGCAATGTGATATCCGAGAAGACCCTCTAGTAATGCTCTCACGTTTCAAGACGGGCCTTTGTGTGGATCTTCAGTGCGAGCTTATTACTCGGTCCTTAACGGACTTAGATGAAGCATATCAAGTCGTGCAGGAGTTAGAGCAATATCTGAAGGCTCCTGTCGTTCGTCGTTTTGAGTCCCGAGACTCCAGTGCTAGATCTAGTTCCCAAGGAACTAGACCTAATATTGGTAATCAACCTAGGGCACAGGCGACCATTCCGCCTAGGCCTAGGGAGGACAAGGGCAAAGGGGTTCTTGGTGCCGGCCCTAGTAACATGAGCCAAGTGAGGTGCTATGAGTGTGGCAACCTTGGCCACATGTCTAATCAGTGTCCTACGAAGAGCCGTGGGAGAGCCTTAGTTATAGGCGAATCCCACGAGGGTGGAGATGACCAGGGTGATTATGAAGTTGAAGAGTATCACCCTAAAGGAGGACTTACTGATGAAGAAGTGGATGGAGAAGCAACGCTTGCAGTAGTCAGGCATGTGTTAGCTCAGTCTAGAAGTAGTGCTGACTGGCGTCGAAGCACTATCTTCTATACTATTGCCAAGTGTGGTGAAAAGAATTGTAAGGTGATAGTGGACGGTGGAAGTTGTCAGAATGTGATTTCCACTAGCACCTTAGATCGCTTAAAACTGAAATCCACACCTCATCCAGACCCGTATAAAGTTTCTTGGGTTGACAAGACATCCCTACCTGTCACCCAGCAATGTCTAGTCCCCATCGAGTTTGGGTCATACAAAGAGTCCCTGTGGTGTGATGTTTTACCTATGGATGTGGGGCATGTTATCCTAGGTAGACCGTGGCTATTCGATAATGATGTCACGATCTTTGGCCGTTCGAATGCGTGTACTTTTATGTATAATGGTAAAAAGATCAAACTTAATCCCATGCCACCTGAGAATACACTAGGAAAGAAGAAGGATGAGAAGGCAAGTGAGCCTAGAGAAATGGGGAAATCCAAACCTAAGTCTTTACATATAATCAGCGCAAGAGATTTTGAAAAAGAGGCTAAGGAGGATTCTATGGTGTATGCCCTTGTGGCTAGAGAAATTACACCTGAGGTTCCATCAGAGTTGCCCTGTGAGGTGATCTCGGTCCTGAAGGAATACAGTGATGTATTTCCTGAAGACTTACCGAATGAGTTGCCACCTATGAGGGACATACAGCATGCCATTGATCTTGTCCCAGGGTCTACTCTACCGAACCTTCCTCACCACAGGATGAACCCTGCAGCGCATGCAGAGTTGAAGAAGCAAGTTGATGAGCTTCTGCAAAAGGGTTTCATCCAAGAGAGTATGAGCCCGTGTGCCGTGCCTGCATTGTTGACGCCAAAGAAAGACGGCACGTGGCGCATGTGTGTGGACAGTCGTGCCATAAACAAAATTACTGTCAAGTATAGGTTCCCTATACCTAGACTTGATGATATGCTTGACATGATGGCCAGGTCCACTATATTCTCTAAGATAGACCTCAAGAGTGGATATCACCAAATTCGTATACGCCCAGGAGATGAGTGGAAGACGGCGTTTAAGACGAAAGATGGGTTGTATGAGTGGTTGGTCATGCCCTTCGGCTTGACTAACGCACCCAGTACTTTCATGCGGGTGATGACCCAAGCTTTGAGGCCGTTCATGGAAAAATTCCTAGTGGTGTACTTTGATGATATTCTTATTTATAGTACCACTAAGGAATCACACCTTGAACATTTAAAGAAGGTCTGTAGTGTCCTTAGGAAGGAAAAGTTGTACGCTAATCTTAAGAAATGTGCATTCATGTCTAGCCAAGTTGTGTTCTTAGGATTTATAGTGTCATCTGAAGGGATGCAAGCAGACCCTGAAAAAGTCAGGGCCATAGTTGAGTGGCCAGAACCAAGGAACATTCATGAGGTGCGAAGTTTTCACGGCCTAGCAACTTTTTATCGTCGGTTCATTAGGGGTTTTAGCACGATCATGGCTCCCATTACCGAGTGCATGAAAAAGGGAGAGTTCGTGTGGTCTAAAGCCGCCGTCAAGGCTTTTAAAGAAATTAAGGGCAAGATGGTGGAAGCTCCTGTCATGCGTCTACCTGACTTTTCTAAAGTCTTTGTAGTAGCGTGCGATGCGTCTGGTGTCGGTATAGGTGGAGTGTTGAGTCAAGAAGGACACCCAGTGGCCTATTTCAGTGAAAAACTGAATGAGGCAAAACAAAAATACTCCACTTACGACAAAGAATTTTATGCGGTAGTGCAATCCCTGAGACATTGGCGACACTACCTCCTACCGCAAGAATTCGTTTTGTTTTCTGACCATGAGGCTTTGAGATATTTGCATTCTCAGAAGAAACTCAACCCAAGGCATGCCAAGTGGGTAGCGTTTCTTCAGGAATATTCGTTTGTTTTGAAACACAAGGCCGGGGTTGAAAACAAACCGGCGGATGCCCTTAGTAGGAGAGTGGCGTTGCTCAACTCCTTGAGTGTAGAGGTAGTCGGATTTGAGCAACTGAAAGATGAATACCCCATATGTCCTGATTTTGGGGGTACTTACACGTCGCTCTCTAGTGACCAGCATATTATGGGTGGATATGTTCTTAAAGATGGCTTTCTTTTCAAGGGAGACAGACTTTGTATTCCCGTATGTCCCTTCGTGAATTCTTCATCTGGGAGCTTCATTCGGGAGGGATAGGCGGCCATTTTGGTCGTGATAAGACCATTGCCCTCGTGGAAGATCGTTTATTGGCCAAGCCTCAAGCGAGACGTAGCCAAAGTTTTAGGGCGGTGTCGACTTATCAACCGGCAAAGCACAGACAGCAAAATACTAGGTTGTACACGCCATTGCCAGTGCCACATGCTCCGTGGCAGGACATTAGTATGGACTTCGTGCTCGGGCTTCCCAAGACTATAAAAAAGCACGATTCCGTTTTTGTCGTTGTGGACCGTTTTTCTAAAATGGCGCATTTCCTCCCATGTTCGAAGACGTCAGATGCGTCTCATGTTGCTCGTATCTTTTTTGATGGTGTGGTGCGTCTCCATGGGTTACCTAAAACCATAGTGTCTGATCGTGATGTTCGATTTACTAGCTATTTTTGGAAGACACTGTGGCACATTATGGGAACTCATTTGCAATTTTCTACTGCTTACCACCCACAAACAGATGGTCAAACTGAAGTGGTAAACCGTAGCCTTGGAAATCTTCTACGTTGTCTAGTGGGTGAACATGTTAAGACTTGGGACCTAATTTTACCAACTGCTGAACTTGCTTATAATGGGTCAGTTAATAGATCTACAGGGTTGAGTCCTTTTGAAATTGTAAGTGGTTATAAACCTAGAATGCCCATAGATCTCTTACCTATGTCTGTTACCCAAAGGTCTTCTGAGTCAGCCGATGCATTCACACGCCATATTCATGATTTGCATACACATATTAGACAGCGGTTAAATAAGAGCAATGATGATTATAAAGTTTCAACTGATTCTCATCGTAGAGTGCAAGAATTTCAAGAAGGAGACTATGTAATGGTGCGAATAAGGCCAGAGCGATTCTCTCAAGGATCTGCAAAGAAATTACAAGCGCGTAGTGCTGGACCATTCAAGATATTACAAAAGGTTGGGTCCAACGCGTATCGGGTTGACCTTCCACCTGAAATGAGCATTAATCCAACTTTTAATGTGGAAGATCTAGTCCGTGCCCATACTCCCATTGTTAATACATCGTCCCTTTCATGGCATTTTTCTGAGTTTGCTACCCAACCCCTTCCACCCCCTCCTCCACCCATTACCCATAAAGAAGCAATTGAGGAAATCTTGGATGACGAGATAGTATCCACGAGAGATGGGGGTTTCCAAAGGTATCTTGTCAAGTGGAAGAACAAACCATCGTCGAAATCTACGTGGCTGTCGGGCGACGCATTGCAGGGTATTGATCCAGATCTACTCGAGCGCTACAAAAGTTTCAACTCGTCGGAGTCGAGTTTTTCTCACCCGAGGGGAATTGATGCGGACACAAGTGCATTCAAGGTGTACCAACGAAGAAAGCGTCAACCACAAGTGCCGTCCTTGTGGATAGGCGAATATTGAGGAGCTGAAGACCTTTCACATGTGATTGGACATATAGAAGACCCCACTTAGGGAAGACACATGTGAAGGAAGATTGGAGAAAGAGGACCGAGCGCCCAAACTTTCCCATACTTATGTTATTTGCACGTTTTTGACTTAGTTAGCGGTCTTTTAGTAATCTTATATCTTTATTTGCTTATCCTAGGGGTATTTTAGTAATTTTATGTCTTTATGTGCTTATTTAAGTGGGGTAAAGCCCTAAACACGAATTTCAACTATTGATGAATGAAAAGCAAACCCTTTGGTTGCCTCCTTCCTCTCTTCTCTCTAATGGTGCTTCTTCTCTCCCCTTGATCTTCTTCTTTTAATTTCTTCTTGTGCCCCTCCAACTTCCTCAAGATAATAACTTTCTTTCTTCTATGTTTTTGTTTTGGCTAATTCCTCTTTGATCAAAATCTTGAGAACCGATCTAAACCCTAAATCCCCAAATTCTCAAATCCCTAATCCGAGAAACTTCTTGGTTCTTCGGACTAGTGATCTTCATTGATCGATTTGGTGTGACCATGCAAGATCGGGAGGTCTCATCCTTACGGATCCAACCTAAGTAGTAATTGAATTCCATACTCCATGGTTGTAGTGATGGCCCGCTCCATTGCATGTTTCCTTTATGATTTTCTCAATTATGATGATTATTGTTAGAATTGAAGGCATACACCCAGAACTACATCTTAAATGGACAGACCTGAACGATGACTGGTGATAACTAATTGTGTTTGATCATAACCAACATCCAGAAATTGAATCAGATAATAACATTATAAGAGAAATGGAGCAAATCAAACTGTAGATAGTCATGCTTTTAATAAAAAAAAATTAATGTGTGTGTGTGACACTTCACTGGGAAAATTATGGCTAAATCAGGAATAGACAACATAAAGCAGTGGGCAGTCAACCGTGGCATTTGCAGAAGCCAAAGCTGATAATCAACAAAGCGCCCTCTTTGTTTGCAGAAGAAGGAGACAGCCAATCATCTTTTCCTTTTTGGCCCCTATGCCAGGGAGTTTCGGGATTTTTATTTTGGGCTCCTTTGGTCTCCATTTGGTAGTGCCAGAGTCGATCGAAGGGTTCTTGGCTTCTTGCAAGCCTGGCAATGGAGGGGTGGGGGAAAGAGGGAAAAATGCTTGGAGGCGGGCATTGTTAGCTGGCCTATGGACTCTGAGGGAGAGGAACTGTTAGTGAACTTATTTGTACACCTTGTTTGTTAATCACGTAAGTCCATTTGTTAGGAAGTCGGTTGAGCTCTTGGAAGCTAAAGACCAAAGACACAAGGGGATTTAGAGCATCAAAGAGCAAAGAACGGTTACATGAGGTGTGCCTTGGTGACCCTAACTTTGACCCAAAACAACTCTTGAACCTCTAGATGATCATGGCCTAAATAGGTAGACCTTTGATTGATAATCCATTAGCCTTACGGGTCTCAATTGAACATGCTTAGATAGGTTATAGAAGTCCCGAGCTGTTGTTAAACCAAATTGCCCAAAAGCAGTAGACTCACAGGTGCCATCGATTGATCAATCTCAATCGATCTTGAGCGATCAAACATGGCTCAAATCATCCTGCAACAAATTTACTAAATGCTGGATTTATAACGATCGATCAATTGAAGGCTCAGATCAATCAATCGAACTAGCCAATTTCTGCCCTTTTTTTTTGCCATTGGAACTTGGTTCCTATATAAAGGGCATTCGGTATCTGGGCTTCGATATGGGTTTTTGGTGCAATAGAAGCATATGACATTCCTTAATCATATCCCACATTCCTAGCCTCTAAATCCATGAGTTTGGATTCATCTTCTTGAGCTTAACCACTTTAAAAAGGATTCCAACCTCGATGTTGAATATGAACTCAATCTCTACCTTGTTCAAAATATTAGATCCAAGCTTATTGGCAAATCTTGTCCAAACCCCGAGATGGGTTTTTGGTGCAATAAAAGCATATGACATTCCTTAATCATATCCCACATTCCTAGCCTCTAAATCCATGAGTTTAGATTTATCTTCTTGAGCTTAACCACTCTAAAAAGGATTCCAACCTCGATGTTGAATATGAACTCAATCTCCACCTTGTTCTAAATATTAGATCCAAGCTTATTGGCAAATCTTGTCTAAACTCTCTAAAACACCCAATTAGGTGAATCTCCTAGGATTACAACATTTTCATTAGTTGTAGGATATTTCACCATCCTCCCATCACCTTAGTCACCTCAATAGCACATTGCATGCATGGTGTTTGATCTTGGAACTGTAGTATTGGCAAGCATTGACATCAACAATCGGGGGAGTAATAGGGGAGTTAATTGAAGCACGAGAAAGCATCGATTAAACAACACAAGAAGATACTATAAAAGGGGCTCAATCCGACAAGTTATCAATTGTAAGAGTCTACACACTCCTTCCTTATGTAGGATTGAGTATAGAGTTTGTAACCCATATTCACGTAGGTTCTTGTGTAGGCCCGTATCACCACCAACACGGGTGAGTACATCTGTAAGTCCTTGTGTAGGCCACCGACACGGGTGTGTATGTGGGTAAGTCTTTATGTAGGCCACAACGCAGGTGTGTACATGGTAAGTCCCTGCGTAGGCCATTGGCACGGGTGAGTATGTGAGTTAAGTCCTATGTACGCCTCCGATGGGAGTGTACGCTTGTATAGGTTAGAGATGAAACCGATTTAAAACCTCCAATAGTGAATACCGGTACACTTAAAGAGAGTGCGTCCATCGGTAGTGGAGTAAGAAAGCTGAACCACTATATATGCTTGTGTTTGCGATTCTGAATTACGTACATTCTATTCTTGCTTATGTGTTTGATTAAGTTAGATCATTTGAATGCTTAAATTGGATTATATGCTAAGCACTTAACTTGTAATGCAGACATAAGCTCACTATCAAATATGGACTAGTTACTTCATTAGCATATCTTATGTAGTCTATGTGATTGGACTCACTTTTGGCTTATAAGCCTTAGTGCTAATTGCCTTAATTAGTTTAATTAGCCATTTGAGCTCTTAATTGACATAATTTTTAAAATTATGATAGAGTCTCGATCTATATTTATAATGAGAAAAAAGAAATTATAGTTTGATTTGAGCAGACATACAACAAAGTTCAATGCAATGCATGTAGGATATATGCATATATTTGGTAAAATGTATTGCAGCAACGCATGCACCTAATTAATAGTGAGTATTGAGAATTTAAAATTTTACACTTTGATTTACACAATAGCAAGCACATAACACAACTGAAGGCATCCAAAATCTACAAAAATAGCATTCATCATTTCATACAATGTTCAAATTATCGTATCAAAACACGTATCAATGACTGAGGATATAAAATACATGTATTGGCAACACCAACACTCGGACAATTATTGTTGTTTGAGGCAAACATTGGGGAAACGTTAGGAAAAAGGGTAGAATTTTGCAATGAAACTTTAAGAGAGATTAAAAGACATGTTTACACATGTAGGAATCAAAATATTATGAAAAGCAACTATATATAATAAATTTCTATTTTATAGAAGCCTAACTGTGTTGTCGAAAAAATCAGTATAAAACAAATATATAATATTTGTAGCCAATCAATTGATTGGTCGGTACTTATTAATATATAAAATTTCCAAATTAATAACAGTGAAAAACAAATTTTCCAATATAAAAATGAAAATTTAGGATTTCACCGATTCCCCCATTTTTGTTTAGATATTATTTTTTTTTTTCACCACAAATTCATTTTATTGCATGAGAATCATGCATAGACATGGATTTCCATTACAATCTATGCTAACATTTGTATATATAAAAAAATTCTATAGATTTTTTGTCACCTTTGAGTTCCAGCTTGTTTTTATTTCTACTCGAGATTTCTCCCCTAAATCCAAACTTTGATTCAATAAAACCCAATAGTGATTGAAATCACCTAAGCAATAAAATTCCCAAAAAAATCCCCAAAAATGGAGATCTTTTGGGGGTTTGGGAATTTTTCCTAGTTATTTATCAATTGTTGCCTATTTACGGATGTTTCCATGGCATCAGAGATATTGTTGCTGGTATCAGAATATTATCATTAGTATCACCGATATCAGGGAACTTTCATAAGGTATTCTTCTCAAAATATCGTCAATATTATTGAAAATATCGATGATATTTAGAAATCTTTGAACTTCCAGAAGTTTCGGTATTGCTAACCTGGTGGTATTGATAGTATTGATGATATAATCGATAATATCACTGACATCTGGAACATTCATTTCATATATAATTTAGAAAATTGAATTGAAGTAGCATACAGTGTTGTACCCATTCCCATGTCACATGCTTGAGACCAGTGATACAGGTAAACTTAATACAAGCAAGGGCAACCTTGATACAAACAATTAATAAATTGAGAATCTTTCCTAACACCCGTGTTGAAGTGCCTAACACATGTTTGCCAAACATCTCCTTCGTAAGTTAGTTACCCAAGGGCCACAGGTTCATTCCACTTCCCTTCAATGATTAAGATAAAACCATCATGAGAGAGTGGGGCTATAACTGCTGAGGATAAAATATGAGACAGACTAAAAAAAGGCGTATAATGAACAAAACATGAAAGCACGAAGGAGACATTGCCATCAGTCATAGATGACCATAAACCTCATCAGTAGCAAAGTACATCAAGCTTGGAATAAATCTAGCAAGAACCTTGCCAACAAAGAACTGTACAAACACCAAGCTTCTCAAAGGACCGTAATTGAATTAGTCCAGACTGAGAAATGGATAAGAGAAATGTTTTATTTAGCAATAGGTAAAAATATTGAGCCAAAAAGCATGAAATCAAATGCAGGAAAAAGGAAGCAAGAAATGTTGGAATTTCCTTGGTGAAAGGAGATTTCCCATAACCACATTCCTGACTCCAAATAGCAGCCCAAATTGGATTTGTGCACTGACGGTAACAAACCATGGTTTGGACTATCCACATTGTATACGCCAATATGGCCACATAGGATCCACAACGGCCTGATACGATACATCATACAGGCTCGTATCCGCTAGCCCCCATAAAAATGATCTATATCCACCGAACCATATCGACACCAATACAGATCTATATGGTCATAAAGCCCAAATTTGAATTATTATTATTTTCAACTTTTATCTCATTGTCTTCTTCTATTTTCATTTTAACCATGAAGGAAGATTAGAAAGTCATTTTAGACTAAATCTAGGCCCGTTTAAGGGATCAAAACACAAGACTTAAAGTGGAATGGACCACTATGGAAAAAAAAAATCAGAAAAAAGGGTAAATATCATCACTTCTTTTTTTCATTTTTCATCTCCTTTAGTTGAATTTCAATATAGTGGGCCCTAATACACCAAATCATACTTGATTTGTGCTCAATTAGGGCCTATTTGGTTGGTCTCGGCATGTCAAGCCAACAGACAACATTCTCGTCAAAGAATGTCCTGCTAGGCCATTATTTACACGTTCAATAAAAAAGGGGACAGATTCTTGAATTTCTCATTTTCACCTTCTTATGATACTTTTCATCAATGTTTTGCCTTGAAAAAACTCAACCAATACGGTCATACACAGGCTGATTCAGGCACGATACGCCCGTATTCTATCAGTTTTTTGGCTGGCCCAATACAGCCATCAATGCCGAAATTCAGAACCACACACAAGACACAACCCAAAAACTTCATCAAAACATCTCTCAAGCACCATACGCATCCAGGAAAACAGACAAGGCATCCCCAAAAGGGAAATGTTTCATGCCAACACCAACAATCCTATGCCAGTGAAAATGTGTCATTTTAGGGGGCCTTAGCAAAGAGAAATTGAAGAACCCATTAGTCCCATGGAGCAATTGCACGAATGGAAACCCCACCCTAAGGAAATGGACAGGTGTAATTGGAAGCTTGAAAGGTGGAATGCAGACCATTCAGTTGTCTGTTCCATGCTTAAAGCGCTTCCGAGGAGCCAATCCTAGCAGCTTTGATCTTGCCTTTTTTTTTTCTCTCTTTGACAAGTAATTTATTCCATGCTATATCTTTCAAAAAACTATTCCATGCTATCACGTGCTTCCAAGGAGCTGATCCTAGCAGCTCTGATCTGGTCTTTTAAATGGATCCACCCGGGGGTGATAAGCTTTTGAGTAGTTAGCAGGGAAGGATAAGGAGATGATAATAGATCATCTGAGTAGGATACATCATCAGTACGCAGGATCAGTGGATCATTTTCATGCATTGTCACATTACAAGGGCAATCAGTGGAGGTTTTTTGGTATTTTCAGGGTAGTTTGAGTGATGCCAAGGTTGGCACAGGACCTTCAAGTGTGAAATGGGAGTCCCCCCGGGACAAAAAGAAGCTTTTGTGAAGATCTTCTCCACCAGCAGAGAGCTTCTGACAACAGTGGGGCATTCTAGAAGAAAGTTGATCCACTGGATGAGGTTTTTCAAGAGGCTAAGGAAAAGATTGATGTTTGGCTTCTGCCCTGTGTATTAAACGCCCATTTGAAGGAAATTCAAGAGTTAACCATGTCTTTTTGCAGGAATGATGATTCCTCATCATCTGCCCTGTCTGCTGTTGTTATTGTAGCCATATTTTTCCTTTCTATGAAATATACCTTTCAAGAAAAAATAAGACAACAATCCCGCATCACTAAGCCAAATTGTATTGCACAGCTGAGAAAAACCTTCCAACCTGACAACTAAATCCGCAACAACCACCGAACAAATGACAAGAGAAGATGGTAATTTGAGGTACAGTTGAAAGTACCTGCATTCCTTCATGGGCTCTTGATGCTTTCCCAAATCTAAGGTGAGATAAGACAAGACAGGAGCCATCCCCACATCACTACCGATTTGGAGCAAAAATCAAGTTGCGTATGTATAGGGAAGAAGTGACTATATTAATCGTGTTTGGGGCGACTAAAAAAGTATGGAAAAGGGTGCCAATCCATCTAAAACACAGGCTAATTACTCAAAATGCAATTTGGATTGGAAACAGTACCCCAAAAAAAATCATTAGAAACTTGAAACCAAATACCAGAAGCACCCAAGCGCATGGAAATATAGCAATTCCAAGAAAAAGGAAATGTGCTGGGGATCTCAGGTGCAACTGCAATGTCGAGTTAAAGAGGCAAGTGGCCAGTGCGTGTGCCAGATGGGGGCCGGTCACTAAGGCCCCAAAAAATTTTAAAGAGGCAATTAGCCAGCACATCACAGGACACATGTGAGTGATCTGGGCCGCTCATCAGGTGGGGCCACCATGAACATACCCTGGTCCAGAAACCAGTTAACCGATCGTATCGGGTGGGCCATACATGCGTCGGAGCAATGTGCTGTTCGAAGAAAGATGACCAACAGCCCACGTCCAATGCACACAGTTATCTCAGCTGATGAGTGGACCTTTTTTCACTGTTAGGCCATACCACAGTGGCCCCCCACCTGATGAGTGGTCCAGATTACACATGTGTTGAACGCAACATTTAAGTAGTAAAATCCTTAATATGATATAAATCGGGAACTGATAAATTACGAAATCGAAAGAAACATAACCTAACAAAAGAATTTAAAAAAGGAGGAGGAGAAATAAGGATAAGAAACGGAGATCACAGAAACAACATATTCAACTACGCATGGAATGATCTTTATCTACCCATTTTAGATCTGGAAAAAAGAACGAAGAGAGAGAGAGAGAGAGAGAGAGAGAGAGAGAGAGAGAGAGACCAGCCATGCAAGCGTCTGTGGAGATTGACGGTGAACTCTCTGGTGACGACCTCCTCCTTCCTCCCTTTGCTCGCTTTTTCCACCATCTCTCTCTCTCCGTGTGGCTGCTCAAGGAACCCTGGAAACGATAGGGCCGCTCTCTCTCTCTGTGGCTGCCTAAGGAACCCTAGAAACGAGACTTATATTTCTCGGTCTGGATCTGCGTACATACTAGTTCGGTGATTAGTTCGCAGACCTATGTTAGTTTTTCACCGTTTAAGAAATGGTTGTGACTCCTAATGTACGTATATCTAAACCATCCAAATTGAAGGTCTTATCGTGGATGGAGGAGTGTATATCTAAAATCACAACGATCAAGAAATCATAACTATCCAGTTGATGGCTGTCAAATGGATGATTAAAAGTAAAATGGTAAGTCGTCCAAATTAGAAAGAGAAAAACTAGATGGTAATTCTTTATATGTGTGACTTTTAGAGCATGCTCCATGCACAGTTTGGTAAGCCATGTACGCAATCTTGAATGCCTTGCAACTACTCCATGATTATGTTAGGTTAAAGAATCACCGTCAATTTGTAAATGCTGTAAAATTAACATAAAAGTGATTGAAGTAATATTAGGGGCGCGGATTAGATAGCCAAATCGCTACAGAAGTGACATTGCCAAGCTATGTGGACCCCACCATGATGCATGTGTTGTATTCACACTGTTCATCCATTTGCAGAGATCGTTTTATGGCATGAGAAAAATAATTAGATATATCTAAAGTTCAAGTGGACCCACCATAGAAAACAGTGGAGACTGTGGCATCCACCATTCAAAACTTCTTAGGGGCCACGGAAGTTTCTGATCAAGCTTATATATATATATATATTCATTTCATATATCTCTATGTTAACTTATGAATAGGTTGGATCTAAAAAGTACATCATGGTGGGCCCTATTATTGTTTCAACAGTGGGTGTGACTGATCCAACGGTTTTCTGTGGTGGGTCCACTTGAACTTTAGATCTATCTCATTCTTTTCCTCACCTTATAAAACAATCTCTACAAATGGATGGACGGTATGGATACAATACATGCATCATGGTGGGGTCCACACATCTTGGTGGTGTCACTTCAGTAGTGATTTGGCTACTGACCTGGTCAGCATCTAATCCGCCCCCTGATATTAGTTGCCAGGCGAGCGAGGAAATGGACGCCGATTAGCTACTAACAAGTTGAGTAGCCAGACTCACTACCGAGGTGACGTCACCAAGTCCTGTGGGCCCCACCATGATGCATATTTTGTATCCACGCCGCCTATACATTTGGATAGATCATTTTAGGGCAATTTGCAAAGAATAAGTCAAATCCAAAGCTCCAGTGGATTCCACCGTAGATAACAGCGTGATACAACACATCCATCATAGTGGGGCCCACAAAACTTGGTGACGTCACTTCAGTAGCAAGTCTGGCTACTCAACCTGTCAGTAGCTAATCCGCGTCGGAGGAAATATGGGGCAGGGCCATTTCAGGTATGATATGTCCGAAGGTCCATGGGCCCAAGCTGCCCAGCCCGACTGAGCCCAGCTCAAGTTAGGACGGCGCCCAGGATGTTCTGTACAGACTGAGCTCCGGCCCAGCCACCTTTTTGCGTGCAACATATGGGCTGTTCATTAGGTAACCCCAATCATGCACCTATGATAAAAATTCACTTTAAATACTAAAAGAGCTTGATGGGCTCTAAAACAAAGCTCACACTCCAACTAGTTATTCAACGGGCTTATATTTTGGACCTGGGCCTGATCCTCAGGCCTCATATTGTAGAGCATTTCTGTCAGAGAAGTCCAATGGGCCAGGCCAGCCCATTGACAGCCCTGGGATGAGAGGATTAACAGTCATAGGTGCAAGTGGGATCAAGTCTAGGTGAGTTCTTGAGCCAACGTGTTTAATATAGGTCTGTGGACACTGTCTCGCGGGCGGGCATGCACACCCATAAAAAATGTGTAATGTGTCTCTTGCCGTTGGTGTGGCTTGGATTTTTGTTGGGTAAGGATCCCCGCTAGACCTCTAGAATCATTTTGAGTTGGGGAATTGAGGACTCACCAATTTAAAATGACTTTTGGATAAGGTCTACATTCGAGGATTCTGAGTAGGGATATTAGTCACAAAGAAGAAAGAGATTAGGCACCCCTTTGATATACACCTGCATGAGTTTTCTATTTTACGATATTTTTAGGATTTTTTTTTTAAAATTTCAAAGTTTTCAAAGGCCTTTTACTAACTACTTACTGACTAATAAACAACTACTCACCTAAATTACCATTAAGGAGATCACAATGTCTCAACATATGGTAGTTTGAGGAGAGAGCACTGCAAGAGAAAGGGATTGAATGAACGGTAAATGCAATATGCTAATAATTCAAAAATCATACATTCAACATATGATGTTAGAGTAAACATTTAAGAGTTGTTGAAGCTATAAGCAGGTGGTGTATGAGAGAGAGGATATGCAAATGTAAAATTAGAAAATAAATAGACAGCTGAATTGCCGCCCGTACATGTGGAAATGTAGGAGAAAAAATGAGAGCTGTAAGACTCATAAAAGAAGATGATCGTGGATCCTGAATTTCGACCCTACTCCTTGAACAGTAGAGCTTGCTTGAATGCAAGTACAAACTAGGTTGGATGGCTTAGATGAATGGAATAAACTCTTAGTCTTTTCTTTGCTTTCACTCTTTTTGGATAGAAAAATAACTTATTCAACATCAAATTGTGAGTTGTTTTCCCCGATGTTGTTGAAGTGAAGGGAGTGGGCCTCTATTTACAAAGGTTAGCTTAATTTCCTGTAATTAATAACAACATAAAGAGCAAATATGTCATGTGTAGTGATCTGATCGGTTGAAGGACACATGTCAATGATATCATCACGAATTTGTTTCGATTAATGGTCCAACATGTAATTTTACATCTTTGGGGAGGTGAAATTGTTGTTTTACCTTTATTATTATTGTTACTACCTATTGTTTTTTTTTTTTTTCCTCTCAAAATTTGGAGAGATTTGGGATCTTTCCAGATTTAAATTATTGTCACATAGCTTTTACATTTTTGAGTCCATTATCAAAATAGCTTAGGACGACAATATGATCACCACCAAGGTAGAGCTTGCCTTCCAAATTTACTTGTGGAATTCAATCGCTAAGGGGCCGTGGCTATATTGTGGATTTGAGTTTTGAGTTGGATACATAGGCTTTCTAAGAATTCAAGCTCACAAGTCATTATGTAGCTAGCTTGTAACGTAAATGCTCAACCACTCCTAGATGCATTTCGTTGCACTTGTACGCTTGGACTGTTCAATGCCTTGATCTAGACTGATGAATAGAGGCAATGCACATTTCATGGTCAGTCATGCAAGCATCACAATAATCTGCATTTAGCTCCCTCAGCAGATTCTCGCTCTCTTGTAGTTCTGTTCCTTTTTTTAATATAATCAGTTATCTTTCAAAATTTTAAAAATAAAAAATAAAAATTGACAAATAATGACCATTCGATTAACGGTCATTCATATGGATGGTCAAGATCATTTACACAAAAGTAAGTATTCAACAATTTGATCCATCTATTTGTTAGAGACCATCATGGATTGCTTTTAATTTGAAAGAACCACTTTTGTTAGATAGCCCTAACCATCCCATCCACGGCTTAAAGAAAGGACGACTACAGAAAATATGGCCAGGCCAAGTCACGGGTAGATTAGATCATTCAATCAGAGAGACTTTTGCATGGCATCTCAAGACATGTGTTCAGAACTTAATAGACAGTTCAGATTGCTCAATCGGACTGTCCAAACAAACCTATGCAACTAGGAGCACTATAACTGATAGTTCTTTGAGAGCCCTGGAGCATTTCTCCAGCAAAGTTACCAGTTCCGCACCGAGCTATCTGAGAGGCTCCATACCAGACCCATTTGATAGTTGGAGAGGTATGCTGGACCGAGACTCGACCCAGTGGATCCAATTTCATATCTGCACCTATTTACTCTGGTCAGCTCACAACTCTAGTTATTTGGAGAAAGTGCAGGTCCACCATTGAATCCTACTTGATGCATGAAGTTCCTATTGCCACCTTGTGACCTCTACTAATCTAGTTGGGTCCACCAGATACAGCACTAGAGGTGTGGTTGGTAGTGGCAGTAATGGGCCGGATCACTATTGGTCTGGGGAGTCTTACGAGTTTTCCATTTGAGTTATGCCAGGTCTCATTGAGTAAACCAAGTCGGGATCCGGCATGACGAGTTTGAACCAAGTCAGAGTCATGGGCTAGTTTCAAGTCAGGTCATGGTTCCCTATGCAGTGTCCCCGGGCCTAATCGTGATGAAAAGGCCTTGGCCCTAGCGCTACAAGGCTGTCCTTAAAAACCAGACCAATCTATTCATTAGGTCAGCCACAAATGCACCATTTGTTCAGACCATCAGCTGTCTATTGAATTTAAATGTAGTCCACAAACCATAGCAAAAAATGATTTTTGAGAGAGAGAGAGATGGCATTTCAGTAAACGCATTTGCAGAATGAACCTTCAATCAAAATGTTCATTTCTAAAAGCAAGGGATGAACCTTCGATCTAATGTTCATTTCTATAAAAGCGAGGGAACTAATTATATAACCCACCTAAACAAAGGGAACGATGCATCCATGCATTTGCCTTGCATGGGACTTTATGCATATCCATAAAACCTGATTTTTTTCAAGTATTAAAGTTAAAATAAACTGTATAAGATTCATCTCTGAAGCTCAGCAATGGCGCCAGCAAGAAATTCCTCTTCACTCCAGTCGCCACGAAACTGATTGGATGATATTCGCTCATCCCTTCATTCATCGTAAAGCTTGCAGACTGATGGAAACAGGCACTCACTATCCCCTCCTCGTGGCAGATAAGCTTCACACTCTCTCCAGCACTGTAGTTCACCCCACCATACACGAAGTACCCCTTCTGGCTCTCCGATTCAAATGAAACTGCACCAGACTTCCCATCCAATCCAGGGACCACTTTGAACATGGACATTCCTTTGTCATCACCGGAGCCTGACTCGTCTCCGGGAATGGCAATCTTGAGATTGTTGTTTGGACCTTGGTGACTGTCATTCCTGGAAGATTGAATGGCTCGAGCATGACGGATTTTCCAATGACAGTCTGGGAGGAGAAATGAGAGGAGTCTGCATCCATGGGAACGAGCCTGAAGGTGGCATGGGCGGCAGAATCTGTGCCAGCCACGGGCAGTTTCTCCATGCTAATGGAATTGTTCGAGTTTGTGAAGATCATTGTTCCGGCAACAACTTCTTGAGTAAGAGAGATCAGTTGAGAATTATAGGTGGTTGGGATTGCAGTGATCCTGTCAGAAAGAGATTTATTTGTCCCGGTTTTTAAGTCCCAGTTACCATTGGTAAAGCCAGCAAGAAGGTAGGGACCAAAAAGAATGGCCTGAACAGAAGCATATTCAGGCCGATCATCTGTGATTACAATGAGATTGTTAGTTTTCTTCTGAGCAAGACAATATATTGCAAACAAGTATTTAATCCATGCATCAGCAGAAATATCAAATTGATACACTACCTTTTATGGCCTCTGTCCTCAGGCTAATAGGTAACTCAAGTGTCAGTTTGTCATTGGGACTCCTTTTTGTGATGGAAAGGAAATTGCCTGCTCATGGGAACAACTGATCATCAGAAAATCTCGAAGTTACTTTTGGCACAATCTTATTTTTAATTTTATTTTCCTGGGTAGGAACATGCAAGCGATATCAGCCCAATATGTGAAGAGAATAGAAACACAACTACAAGCATGCACAATTTATTTTTCTGTGAGTGGTGTCTAATTCATATATCCATGTATGCATAAGTGGTCAGACTCAAAATATCAAAGACTTGGAAACTCAAAAGGCCCTTCTAGAAATAATAAGGTTGTGTTTGTCAGAAAAAGGAGCAGAGATAATATCACTTTCACTTTCAGAAAGAAAAATAAGAAGAAGAAGCATAATTTCATTTTAGTTAACAGATGTTAACTAAAATGAGATGAATTCATATTGACAGAAACTAGATGAACTCATTTTTAGGCATCTACCAAACAGGGCCAAAAAAGATTTTATTAAGTGACTCAAGTATCCTTGAATTTGAATAAATAAACTATCATTGACATTGTTCTGAAGCATGGCCACAAAGCATGTTGCAGGCTCTACATACTAATCACTGGTCTAAAATAATGAGTGGAATGTTACCAAGGGGATATTATACACAACAAAGAGAGAATAAAAGAGGGAAATAATTTATCAGGAGAGAAGAAATAGCAAGTGATCAGAAGTTCACCTGGAAGTGGCAGGGACAAATTTTCACCATTGAATGTTGCCTTGGCAACAGCTGACTGTGTCCAAATTGGTATCTGCAGGTAGATGGTTGATGATTGGCTCATCCCCTGCTTGAAAAGGATTCGCGGATTTTTGTCAAATTACTGATTAGAATGCAAAACAATGCTAAAGCTTGCATTAAATCGGGTTGTAAACACCATCTACTATTTCATGTTTCTTGGTGAGCCTCAACAAAAAATCGAATTATATAAGTATTATGGTTAGATTTTCCAAAGGGGGAATGAAAACGAGTGACTTCATGAGCAGCACTTACTCAAGATGAAGAGCAATATCAAATAGTACCTCCTTTGTTGAAATTGCAAATGACGCTCGAAGGTAGGGGTCTGATGAAACTACAGGTTCTACTTTCTGATTAAGCATAATCTGTCCAGATCTCCAATTAAAAGAGCTTGATATGAACCGGATGACGTAAAGACCTGGAGTATCCCCCTCTTCCTCGAAGTATATGGAATCCCCTAACTTTGAAAATGATTCAGTTGCTGCAAAAGCATAATTCAATAATCTAGAATTACCAAATACCCCAGAAAATGTTGCAACCAAATGCAAATGTAACAAAGAAAAGGAAGGTAGCAAATCAGCACTAATTAACTGTCTTAGACGTCATGGTTTTCAGCCAAAAATAGTAAGTGTCCAATTTGGACAAACTGCATTATTCTCCTAACTTTTCTAAGCCATTTTCATGAAGGATCAAAAGTTATACTCGAACTAAAAATTACTATTTATAGTAAAAAACGAAATTAAATGGGACTTTTGACCGTCGATCTGATGGAATAGCACAAATCCGGCATAGTGGGTTGGTTGGCTTAAGTAGGTTCTCCTACCCCAAAATCACATATAATATGTCAAAAAACTCATCCTGGTTTGCGAGATACGACTGATTTAGGGTTCTCATGGTCCAGATCATTTCCGCCTCTGATTGGGCGTTCTCTGGTCCATCTTTGCCATGAAAGTGTCTGTGACCCACTAGATCATTATACCAGTTTAATAAATCTCTTGAGAATAAGTCAAGTTACCTAGAAAGCTCGCTTTACATAATAAAGCAGAACATGTAATTAAGATACTATATGAAGACACTGAATGGTGTTGCTTTTATTACAATGCTGCAGAGTGCTTCTCGCTACCAATGGATCAGATAGCATGGTTCATGGTTCATAGGTGAAGAACTGACTATAACATGGCTTGTTGGTAGTTGATTTTGTCTATCTCATCTCTTTCTGTTTTTGCAGACAGCTTTGGCTGCCAAAACCGTCATTGCATTCAAGGAAATGTTGATTTCCAACTATGTATAAATGCTTAGTGACAATTATACCTGAAGTATAAATAGTATCTTCTTATAATTCTCTATACAGAGAGATATGCAGACGGTGGAGAAAATTATTTTCATGTAAAAAATTGAAAATATGGTCAAATATATAATGTAGAAATGATCAAATATGGTTCAGTATCCCTACTTGGTGAACAGCTGAGTGCAAAAACAAAGGACAAGCATTTAGGAGCTGAAGGAAGGCGAGACAAACAATAGAGTGGAAACCAAGCACGAATCAGAGATTTTGCATATGCCAATGTAAAGATTGATCATGTGCTGTTCAGCTTGGGAGGCAGATCATCTGCCAAGAATGAGTTGTAAAATTCAAAGAAACATTTTCAGACCTAAATAATTGGATTGACCTTATAAAATAGCTTCAAAGTTTTAAAGAACGTATTTCTTAAGATAAAATATAAAAGTACAAGAAACATTAACAACATTAACAACAAAAACTTGAGAAACACAAAAGCTCAAATATGGGTGATGGTGATGTAGAGCGGGTCGCAGACACTTTCATGTCCAAGATGGACCAGAGAAGGCCTGATTGGAGGTGGAAGTCATCAAGACCGTCAGAACATTAAAACAGACATATCTCGCAAACTGGAATGAGTTACTCAATGTACCATATATGATTTTGGGGTAGGACGAGCTACTTTAGCCGAATTTGCAAGATTCCATCAGATCAACGGTTGAATTCCCTGTTTGTTTTCATTTTTACTATTTTTAGTAAGTTTTGGTTTGATTGTAACTCTTCACCCATTGGGCTTTAGGAGTTGTGTCCAACATGAAAAGTGCTTAGAATAATTAGGAGAATAAAATAGGACACTTACTATAACTAATAAATTTACTATTTATAGTAAGTTACGAATTTTAGGGAGAGTTGTAGTTTAATTCCCTATTTAAAGGGTTTTAGACTCTTCATCTATCAATCATCAATAAATTTATTTCGAATTTCTAAAATTATTTCTAGTTTCTATTTTTCCTCGTGGATTCGAGAAGTCTCTATGAGGAGTCCAGAGAAGCTTCATGGATTCGAAGTAGTTATCCTCGAGGAAGATGGTGATCGAGCACAAACCTGTCCCATAACAACACCAAAAGGTATCAAACTTCGTTCCGCAACCATGATAGCTTCGTGCTTTGGATACTCCTCATCCCAAAGGAAGCATATAAATCATTACTCCAGGCTCCCTTCCTCTTTGGATGCTCAGAACACCATTTGTCAGAGCACGTTCGTAATAATCTGCATATGACATTTCTTTGTTCCATCTAAACAAGTGTCAGGAAACCTACATACAAAAGCACATGTGCTTTAGAAGGACTCGGCACAATTAACAAGATAAGAAAAGCAAAGAGCTACAATATAAGGCATTTTAGAAAACAAGGTCTGGCAATAACCCATCTGAAAAAAAAAAAAGGAAGAACAAAATGAATGAAGCTGTAAGATCAAATGAATAAAAAGATGTGTATTTTGTTTTATGAACAACAGTAGTTGATCCTATCATGATGAAACTGAAAGGAGGCCAAACCTTGAGCATGTTGTAAGTAGTACAGGACTCTTCATTCTCCGTTGTTAAAGTATCTGCTAAACATTTTGGGTTGGACCTGAATCATAAGCCAGGTATGCTGCTACCATCACATGGGATCCAAAAAGCATTGAAAATGGAATGACCCATCAGAACAATAAAACAAAAGCTTGCAACTGTCGTCATCCAACAGCCAAAGAAGGTGATATGAAAAGTATAACTATCTATGGAAAGGATTTATACACAAGCACAAAAGGGTTCCTAGTGAAGTTACCAGAACTCACTGACAGATGTCCCACCCGTTGTGTAGCTATGAGAAGAATTGACAATATCCATGAAGTATGTTCCTATAGCCTGACAATCAGAAATCCATATATCTTCCCTAAGTGCAAATACAAAGTATGAAATTAGCATCGGATAAATTTACCTTATAAAGTGGGTCACCAGTAATCTCATATTGCCTCTGGGACCCGACAACAACTGGAATATGTGTATTCACATGAAAACCAGAAAGGCTATCTGCCTGCAAGTGAAGGCAACTAAGAGCAACTTACAGCCAATTAATAGAAGCGAAGAAGCAAAATATGTTGATGAAGGAATGATAATCACCTGTACTGCAAGCAATCCTAGAAAGCATGGTTTGTCAAAGAGATGGGCTAATACGAGATGCTTTGGATCTCCCTGCATACAGATTAGAAAAAAAGTTAACTAAAGAATTCCAGTGTCCACACAATTAACACCATAAACAGCCCCGTGGGAGAACATATTAGGGAGGCATATTTTCTTCTCCCAGGATTTGAACACAAGACCCTCTGCTCTGATACAATGTCAAACAATCACTTTCTCTAAAAGCTCGAGCCGTCAGAGGATGGCATTTCAATGTATATCAAGGGACTTTAAAAATGTTTTTAAAATGTCAAAATATCAGCACAACTTAATATCACATGCGGAATGAAGATGAAAACTGTTTCTGTTATTTCTGAATTTTTTATTTTTTATTTTTTCTATATGACCTCGCATGAACCAAAGCATTGATCACTTTGTTCCGATATAACTAGAAGGATGAAAAATATATAAACAATGACTCTTGTAATATAAATTTCCTGAAAAGCGAGCATGATATCTCACTACATCTTCCCCCAAAAGGTGGAAGGGTTTACAGAAAACAGTGGGCATGGTCTGCTCCTCAACAGAGGAGGATTGGTTCTAAAAGCCTTAACAAATTGGAAAAATGTTGCTAGATCCAAGGTTTTGATAGGAGAAAAAAGAAAAGAAAAGGAATGATTGTCTGTCTGTTTAATTTTTGTGGGCAGAGCAAAATGATTGATCAAAGCAACTATGCCATTAGAATCAAAACAACATGGGACTTCATCATGGAGATGTTAGAAAAACCATGTCTTCAGCACTAAAGCTGAAAATAAAATGCAAGTTTGGCAAGGAATCAAGGGATGTAACTTAAACGGGTGACGATATTTTTCATATGAATAAAAGCCAAACTTTTGATGATATTCTTTATAAAGATATAATCATGGATATAATTTCCTAAACCCATATAAATTTTTATCATTTTCTACGAAAGTAGATTGCAGCCAACCAAGGTGGCCGTAATGGCCAGTCGGCCACCACCATTACTGTTACAATATAGGCTGTTATGGTATCTTCTTCTTCTTCTTTTTTCTTTTTTCTTTTTTCTTTTTTTTTTGTCCTATTAAAAAATAAATAAATAAATAAAAAAAATCCTTGTATCAGCCACGTAATGGCTCATTAGTATTTTCTATAATGGCCACCACAGCCGTCATGACCTTGTACTGCATAACGGTGGCCACCATTACCGTTTCGTAAAGACTATTACATAAACATTTTTGCATACCTTGATGCCAACCCATTTTTCTTGACCAACAAAAGTTATCAACTAGTTGTATAATAAATCAGTAGTTTAGAATTAAACCCATCACATGATCTTTACCGTGTGACTTCTAACCCGAACTATTTTCCAACAGTGCATAATAAAAATCAATCTCAGTGATATGAATACTAAGGAAAAGCCAAACCCAGAAAAAAAAAAAAGAAGTAGAAATACAATGTTATGATAAGTTTACCATTACAGTGTATAGCCTATAAAGAACATCATTCATGCCACCAGTTTCATCATTAAGTGATAACCAGTGCCTTTCCACAGTATACTTCAATATAACATTTTGCACCCGTTTGCTGAAGTAGTCAGCCATACCAATCACCATTGGTAATGCCCGTGTGTTTCCAGCGATCAGATATTGATCCAAAAGGCCTGTCATGATCTGTCAGCATAGGATTGCTAATGTTTACACACCATAAGATTAATATAAAAACGATGTCCCCAACTGAATGATTGAATGTCTACCTTGTGAATAGTGTAGTACGGTGCCCAAACAGGTCTAATAGCTTCAAAACGATCAAAAAACTCAAGAGGGGAAAGCTGAAAGATACCCTGTTCCTATCTGTTTCTGACAGGAATCGAGTGCAGACACCACTGCAGACATTTTCTCACGGACAGTATCATTGTATGTACTTGCCCACATTTTGGCCGATGCACTCATGAAATGCCCTGCAGGGAACCAACAGCGAATCATATATCCTGCATGCTTCAAAGCCCCAAGAATAAAATGGGTAGTATTTGGCACGTGCAATTCTACATAAACTGTGGATTGATTAAATTAGTACAAGGGACACCTCCAACATAGGACCCATTCTCTTTCAAGAAAAGGTGGAAATTCAACAGGCTTTGCAATGCTCAAATAATGAAACACATTTGAGGAACCTGATCATACACAGACCCCATGATGGCCGTTAAGGCCTTTTTTACTCTTTATTTTTTGAAAAAAAAAAACCGTTTCGGGCCATTACGTGTTCTTTCCATAAGAGCCATTTTGGCCCTATAAAATGCAAGGGTTAATACCATTACCGTAACAGCAATATCATCTCTTATACATAATTAAGATTAACTAAAATGAGATGAATCATTTTTTGAGGTCCTTGGTTACATCATTACAAGCTGGTCATTTCCTCCTCATGGAACTGAACATTTGCAGTACAATTCAGTTGCACATCCAAATGCAGCCTAAACCGTTACAATACAACAGCAATTCATTTTCATCTTCAATCAAAGCTATGATCAGTGCAAATAATGCAACAGCTATAAGAACCCAATAATCGAATTTTGAATCCACACAGCAATCCATCGATTAACAACAATTAAGATTTCCTGGAGGTGTTGAACAAGCACTAACCTACAAAATGACCTCTGAGCTCGCATGATGGGGCCTCCCATCCTCCATACGGCGTGCCGGGCGTCGCTAAACCCGCTGTCTTTCTAAAGCTCCAAACCAGGCTATCGACATCCAACATCAACAAGTACTCCAAATTTGTCTGCTGGGCCTGCCCATGTATGGAACCTGAATCCAACCGCACATCCTGAAGTGACACTTCCTTGAGGAAGCTTGAGCTACCGCTGAGCGTTTTCGACCCACCTGGGTTCTTCATATGACCGTAGAGCATCGCCCAGTCTAATTCTTCCCCTCCCTTGTCACTCAGAAGCTTCCGCGGGAGCAATTTCATCCAGGTAGAGTCATCAGTTAGGGTAAGATGGTAGTACGAAAATACCTCGTCCCTCCACGACTGGTTCGTTGATGACAGGAGCTCGTATCTGAACGTGCGAGATGAACGCTGGGCAGGAATGTTCGTGCATTCCTTTCCAAGGACTCGAACAGAAAATGCAGATGTGCAGAGAAATATCCCGAAAAATGTAAAAAATCCCATTTTCATTATTAGAACTGAACTATAATTAATAACCTAAAAAAAAAAAATCAAAACATGAATAGATTGACATAATCCACCAAACGCAGAATTTTTTTCTTCTTCTCAAAATTCAACTAAAGAACAGAAATAACAATCCAGATTCAATACAGAGAGAGATTGATATCTGCAGAAATCAAATTTCAATTGAGAATTCAGCTGAAAAAGCAGAAAAAAAAAAAAAAAAAAAAAACCCAAATTTAATAAAAGAAATGTCAAATTAGAAAAAACAGAAGCATTTCTACTGAAATTCAACGGAAGAAGAGGAAAATGAGTAGAGTTTATATAGGAATATACAAAGGGAAGACAGTAGCAAGTCTTGCTACTGAAGATAAGATAATAAAATAGCGGATATTCAGGTCATTTAAATTAGAGCGCCGATCATCTGTGTTGTAGGCATTTGGAAATTCTTTGTTCAACCAGACAGTAGCAAGTCTTGCTATACTGAAGTGACGTCACCACGTTCATTGGCCCCATCATGATGTATATTTTGTATCCACACCATCCATCCATTTGGAGAGATCATTTTAGTGTATGAGTCAAAGAATTATGCAGATCCAAAGTTCAAGTGGGCCCCACAACAGAAAACAGTAGGTACCGTGACGACCACAGTTGAAACCTTTCTAGCGCCTACGATGATGTTTATTTGAGATCCAACCTGTTTATAAGTTAAAACAGACATGTAATAAGGGAAAACACAAATATCAGCTTCATTGAAAAATTCGGTGGCTTAAAGAAGTTTTTAATGGTAGGCATTCAATCCCTACTGTTTTCTGTGATGGGTCCACTGGAGTTTTGGATCGGCCTCATTCTATGACTCATGCCATAAAATGATCTCTCCAAATGGATGGATGGTGTGGATACAACACATATATCATGGTGGAGCCCAGAGATTGTGTGACGTCACTTCAGTATGAGACTCGCTACTGTGGGCGCGGATTAGCTACTGACAAGTTGAGTAGCGAGACTCGCTACTGAATTGACGTCACCAAGTTTCGTTGACCCCACCATAATATATGTTTTGTATCCACACATTCCATCCCTTTGTAGAGATGATTTTAGGGCAACATCCAAAAAATGAGTTAAATCCAAAGCTCAAGTGCTCAGCGCAGAAAACAGTGGGGACAGTGACACCCACCGTTAAAAACTTGTAAAGGCCACAAGAGTTTTAGATGAAGATGATATTTGTATTTAACCTTATTTCATGTCTTTTTAAACTTCTGAACTGGTTGGATTCCAAATAAACATTATCGTGGGCCTTAGCATAGTTTCAACAGTGGGAATCACTCTTCCCACTGTTTTCTATGGTGGGCCCACTATAACTTTTTATCTGCCTCATTCTTTATCTCATACCCTAAAGTGATATCTTAAAATGGATGGACAGTGTGGATACAATACACACATCATCATGGGGCCCACAGAACTTGGTGACGTCACTTCAGTAGCCGGACTCAACCTTTCTTAATCTAATCCGCGTCCCGCTACTGTCTAGCTAAGTAGCTAATCGACGTCGCCATGACACCAGCTAACAAACGCACTGATTTTCTCTCCCGTTCCGTTGCCCGTGCACAGCATAGTTTAAAATGTGTGAAACTTCTTTAGGCTACACCATGATTAATGTGTTAGATCTACACCGTCCGTCAATTTGTCCAAGTCACTGTAGATCACAAGTCCAAAAATGAAGCATTTCCAAAACTCAAATGAATCACAACCATGAAAGCAGTGGAGATTGAACGACTACCATTGATACCTTCCTAAGGGTCCATGGGAATGTTTATTTGCCATTTAATCTCTCCATAAGGTCACACACATCATTCCTAAGGGCCTTCCATCACCATTGTTTCCCTTTGGCGTGGTCCATATGAGGCTTGGATTTGACTCATTTTTGGGATCATACCTTAAAATGATTTAGAAATATAATTGGATAGTGTGGATAAAACACATGCAAAATAGTAAGGCCACATAAGGCTGATCACTAGCCGGCTAATTACTGGTAGCACCAGTCGATGTGGATTGCCTGCCACAACTGTTGTAGGAACTTGTAAGAAATCCAGACCGTCCATCTATCTTGTCCGATCATGTTAAGATATGAGTCCAAAAATGATGCAGATCCAAGACTCAAGTGAGCCGCAGGACAGGTAAAGGTGAGGATTGACCGTCCACATTTGAAACACCCATGGGGCCACAGAGGCTTTGGATGAGGCTAATATTTTTTATGATTTCAGTTTATCCCAGTAGGAATGATCTATGAACGGTATAGATGGTATATAAGCATCACAGTGGACTTGGGGAGGTTTCAACCGTATCCATTTTCCTACTTACTTTTTCCTGTCGTATGGGCCACTGAAGTTTTGGATCTGCCTCTTTTTTCGGGTTATGTCTTAGCATGATCTAGAAAAACAGACGAATGAAGTGGATTTCCCACAAACAAATTGCCTCATTTACCACCATCCAAATGACCCTAGAAGAAATCAAAATACAAAAGACAGAAGTACTTAAATTCAGCAGAATAAAGGAAAAATGATAACCCAACGGAGGTTTAGAGAATTTCACTTATATAGAATTTATACAGGAATATACAAAGGGAATAGGTGGAATAAATAGGTATATGTAGAAGATAAGGTAAATCAGTGGATATTCAGATAATTTAAATTGCACAACTACTTAAAAAACTAGTTTAGAAAACGAAGTGGAAGAGAGCAACGTTCTCATAAAGCTTTTCATGTCAGAGAAAAGGCCTGTGAAGAAAGGAAAGCAATTATCCAAGCGAAATTAGGAAATAAAAATTAACGTCTCACTGATACAGGTCTCTTTTTCTTTGAAGAAATGGATTTCATGGGAAGCGGGAAGAAAGGGATTCTGACAATGAAGTTTGCCATATTTTCTAACCATTTGGGAAGTTTTGCAGGAGAGTGCGAACGCTTGGGGGTTTTGTTTTATTTTGTTTCCTAAGGGATTGAATATATAGAGATTACAGCATCTATACAAGGAAAGAAATAAAATCAGAATCATCTACCTATGGAAAACCAACTATATAAGGTATGCTAGCTATACAAGGTCTATACAAGGTATGTTTCAGCCTGTCTATCACAGCCTGTCTAACATCCCCCCTCAAACTAATGCAGGTCATCGACAAGTAATAGTTTGCCAACGAGAAATGAGTGACATGCAGAAGTTAGGGACTTGGTGAAAATGTCTGCAATCTGATCATGGGATGCAACATGTGGTAGAGAAATGAGCTCAGACTGAAATTTCTCACGAATAAAGTGACAGTCAACTTCAATATGCTTCGTCCGTTCATGAAAAACCGGGTTAGAGGCAATCTGAATGGCACTGAGATTATCAACATGGAGTGGAGTAGGATTCTGCACAGGAATGCCCAAGTCGGAAAGAAGTCCACGTAACCAAACAAGCTCACTACACGCAGCAGACATCGCCCGATACTCGGCTTCTGTGCTTGATTTGGAAACAGTGGCCTGCTTCTTACACTTCCAAGAGATGAGAGAAGTGCCGAGAAAAACACAGTAGCCAGTGGTAGATCTTCGTGTGAGAGCGCAACCAGCCCAATCAGCATCCGAATAAGCACGAAGGTCCAGAGTCGCCGTGGAGGAGAAGAACAGTGATCGATCTAGAGTTCCACGTAGGTACCGTAGGATGCGCAACACCGCAGTCATATGAAGAGTCCGAGGAGCAGAAACAAACTGACTGACGACTTGGACAGCGTAGGCAATATCAGGGCGAGTCATAGTTAAGTAAACCAGACTCCCAACCAAACGGCGGTATAAGTCGGGCTGTGCAAGTAGATCACCATCGTCGCGGCCATAATGAATGTTAAGTTCTAAGGGAGTCTATAAACTGTTTTCTGATCTGTCAATGATGCCAAAGCGAGAAGATCCTTGGCATATTTACGCTGGCTGACCAGGATCCTACGTTTAGAACGTGAAATTTCAAGCTCAAGAAAGTATGTGAGATGGCCGAGGTCTTTCATCTTGAAGGAGGATTGCAAAACTTCCTTTAAAGCCGAGATGCCAGTAGCATCGCTACCAGTCAAGAGGAGGTCGTCAACATAGACCAGAACAATGACAATTCCATGAGCAGTGATGCGCAAAAATAAGGATGGGTCATGAACACTTTGAGGAAAGCCAGCACCCGTAACAACATCGTGAAAGCGTTGGAACCATGCCTGAGGTGCCTATTTGAGGCCGTACAGGGTTTTCTTTAAGCGACATACCTTATTGTCAAGTATTAAAGAGCTAGGAGGAGGTTTCAAATATACGGTTTCTTGGAGATCTCCATGAAGAAAGGCATTTTTCACATCCATCTGAGCGAGTGGCCATAAGCGAACAGAAGATATAGCCAGAAGAGTATGAACAGTTTTCATCTTAGCCACGGGAGCGAAAGTCTCATCATAATCAATTTCGAATTCCTGTTTGTATCCCTGAGCGACAAGTCGAGCCTTGTATCGATCCAATGATCCATCAGACTTGAGTTTGACTGAATAAATCCATTTGCTACCAATTAGCTGTTGGTCAGCAGGTCGAGTGACAATGTCCCATGTATGATTATCTTCCAATGCTGCAAGTTCTTCTATCATAGCCTTCTTCCAACAATCATGAGTGGCTGTTTGAAAGTATGAAGTAGGAATAAAAACGGTATCCAAAGTAGCATTCATGACAGACATAGAGCATATCAACCGATCAGGCGCTCGATGTTCACGAGCGGAACGACGGATCGAGGTAAGTTCGGGATCAGCAACGGGTACAGTAGGTTCGGGTTGAGTAATAGGTGGTGGATCTGTACGTGGTCGACGTGAGTAAACCTGCAACAGACGAGGAAGAGTACTTGAGGTAAATGGAATTCTGGAAAGGCAGTTAGACCAGGAGAGTTTGGAGTGTGCGGAGGAGGAAGAGATGAATGAAAAGCAATGTGCTCAAGAAAAACAACATGTCGTGAAACCCGAACACGACGAGAAACCGGATCATAACATCGAAAACCCTTCTGAGTTTCCCCAAATCCCAAGTACATACATTTGACTGATTTTGGAGATAGTTTGTTACGTTCACGTGAAGCCAGGTGAACATAACAGATACAACCAAAAACACGAAATGTGGAATATGCAGGAGGTAAGCCAGTGAGAACAGAGTAAGGAGATTTACTGTTCAGAACTTTGGTTGGCATCCGGTTAATCAAGTAGACGGAATGTAACATTGCTTCAGCCCAGAAAGAACGAGGAACACTCATAGCTGTCATCAGGGTGTTGGCAGTTTCAACAATATGACGATTTTTTCTTTCAGCCACCCCGTTCTGTTGTGGAGTATCAGAACAGGTGGTTTGATGAATAATTCCATGCCCTTGAAGAAATGTACGGAAATCAGTTGAGAGATATTCCCCCCCTGAGTCAGAGCGGAGAGTTTGAACTGAAACCCGAAATTGAGTCTCCACCATAGAGTGAAATAACTTGAATTTTTCAAAAACTTGTAACTTCAATTGCAGAAAGTAAATCCAAGTGTAACGTGTGAAATCATCAATCAATATAACATAGTATCGTAACCCAGAGAGAGACATAATTGGTGAAGGACCCCAGACATCCGTATGCACAAGTTCAAACATAGAAGATGATTTTGTAGTACTTAGGGAAAATGGAACACACTTACTTTTTGAAAGACAACAGGAAGAACAAGAATAATCCAAATCATTTTTATTAAGAGAAATATTCCCTAACATGTCAAACGAAATTAACTGAAGTGACCGATCGGAATGTGGATGACCCAGGCGAAAGTGTCACAGTTTCCACAATTTATTTGCCGAATAAATATCTGATGAAGATGGAGAAAAGAAACAACGGGCCGAAGTGACAGATGGATCAAAATCCAACACGTACAGACGACCATGCCGCCTACCCCTCCCAAGTACCTTCCCCGTTGCCAGATCCTGCACAAAACAATAGTTGGGAAGAAATATGACTAAGCAGTTATTGGATGTGAGTTGACCAACTGAAATTAAATTGGAGGAGAGGTTAGGGACATGAAACACATCACGAAGGGTGAACTGGCGATGAGCAGAAGGAGAGAAAGTCAATGATCCAACAGACTGAATAGGTAGTCTAGTGTCATCCGCAGTAGAAATAGCCTGATTGCCGGTGTAGGGACGAATGTCACGAAGATGGGATACAGCACCGGTCATATGATTGGAAGCACCCGAATCGAAGAACCATGTAGAAGATGGGGATATACCTGACATACCGGCCGCAGAAAGGGCCTGAACGATTTGCTGGAGCATCGCAGGAGTCAACGGAGATGAAAGACCTTCAGCAGAAACAGTAGATGTAGAATCACTAACAGACGGCTCGGAAGAAATAGTGGCAGCAGTAGCAGAAAGAGCACGACCACGGCCACGACCACGACCACCACGTCCACGGCCGGAAGAAGATGCATATGCACGTGTACGGCAGTCTTGAATACCATGACCAGTTCGTCGACAATAAGCGCACCATTCTTTGCATTGAGCAACAACATGAACCACCTTGTTGCAGCCGCGACAAGTTAAAGGAGAGGAGCCACGTGTTGGTGTAGTGGTGGACACAGCAAGCACCATATCAGATGATCCCGGAGTCGAGGAAGGAAGTGATAGAACTTTCAGTCGTTGTTCCTCAGCCAATAGATCATTAATAACCGAATTCAATGGAGTAGGGCTACGGTTCAAGAGAGCGGCTCGACAATGCTCAAAATAATTTCATAAGAAATTGGCGAACTTGCGCACTCTCGAGCATAATTTGGAAAATTCTAAAGTCATTAAGAAATATTGGATCCATCAAGGCCATCTCACCAAATTATGACATTTTTAGAATAAAATGATTGAATACTGTCGTCTCCTTGAGTATGTTTTACGAGATCATGCTCCAGATATGATCGAGCCGCATTACTTTGTTGATAAATTGTTTGAAGATGCTCCCACATTGCCTTAGCCGTGCGATGAGGTGTGAGGCCAACAGTAATGGACCGATCGACCGAATCGAGAATCCAGGTAATAATCCGTCCATTGTTCATTTCCCAATCAGTCAATTTATCAGCATCCGTGGAAGTGGGAATAATGAGATCCATCAATTAGTCCCCACAAACCACGACCCTTCAAGAAGTTCCTGAAAATAGATGGCCCATAGTGAATAGGTACCATCAAAACTACACCCTGGGGCCTCTATACGTGATGAGTTCTTGTCCATTGATCGGAGTTAATATAAAGCACGCAAAGAGTTGCGAGAAGAAGAATAGGAATGAACAGACAACAACAATTGCGGCGAGAAGAAGAATAGGAACAACAACAAAAGCAGAAGAAGAATAGGAATAGCAATAGTACCTGTGGATCTGGAAAATGTAGATCTGGCGACGCAACAGCAACAGCAGTCGGACGCGCTGGGGTGGTCGGATCTTCAATAGGGGTGGTCGGATCTTCAACAGGAGTGGTCGGATGCGCAGGGGTGGTCGGATCTGGCAGGTGGTCGGACACGCAACAGGGGGCGGTCGGACGCGCAGGGGGTGGTCGGACGAACGGTCGGACACGCAGGAGGTGGGCGGATCTTCAACAGGGGACGTTCGGACAAGCAAGGAATGGCCGGATCTGCAACAGGGGACGTTCGGAAGAGCAGGGGATAGTCGGATCTACAACAGGGGCGCGGGACAAGCAGCAGATGGTGCTTGGACGAGCAGAGGGATGATCGGACGACGCAACAGGGGTGGCCGGACGACGCAGGGGTGGTCGGATCTGACAGGTGGTGCCGGATTTGGATCAGTGATGCTCTGATACCATGTAAACCGAGACGAGCTGAAAGCTTTTATGTATTTGAGACAACTCAAAGGGGTTGAATATATAGAGATTACAGCATCTATACAAGGAAAGAAATAAAATCAGAATCATCTACCTATGGAAAACCAACTATATAAGGTATGCTAGCTATACAAGGTATGTTTCAGCCTGTCTAACAACATCGACGTCTTGTAAGCTGGCTTATTTACCTGACTATTATTTTCCTTCTAATATACAGCACAAGTTTCATATTTTAAGGGTTTTAATTTTTAATTTTTTTGTTAATATATACCCCAGGTTTTGTGGCAGAACTTAAATAGTATTACTTTTGAAAACATTACTTTTCTACACAGCCGTTCACCGACTCCTTTTTATAAAAACTGAAAACTTGAGCACATAGAAGAAACTAATCGCAACATTACTGATAAAATCTTGCTGAAAAATTCTACAATAATACCACAATATTTTGTTAACTTAAATGATACCATACGATATTTTAAAAAACTCAGTGAATCTTATTTTTTCAAGATTTTCCTAACAATATTGTGAGAAAAAGACGTGAATCCCTTAGAAATTTCTCACTATAGTTAACAGAAGCATGGGAGCTTTATTGACATTGACGACGGAGTGTGACAGTTCACAAGCATGTACTTGAATCATGCATTGTGGAATGGATATCACTCAAATTAAACCGTACAAATTATGGGACCCATAGGTGGTAAGTTGAAAGCCAGGCTGGTTTGGTAGCTTTTACCTATAATTAATTGATCTTTTTTTAAAAAAAAATTTAATTTGGGCTGTTAATTATTTTAGTTGTCAATTATATATTCCCTAACATGCAAGTTACGCGTTATTTTTTTTTTATACAGATCATCTAATGTGGCCCACAATTTGGATGGTTATGTTTGAGAGAAATTTACATTGTTTGTACAAATTCAAATTGTGTAAGCATATATGAACAATCATTAGTAGAAATATCAAAGTTTTCATATTCATGCATGTACCCGGAATGCATATAATTCATAAATTCATTTGGTGATGTAACATCACAGTGATCTTTTTTTAATATCAATAGGCCCGTTGGGCCACCATGGAAGTTCTATTTAAATAGATGATGAATAGATTCACTAAACTAATTTTAATAGAATTGATGACAGGATTATCTAAGAGATTGGAGGTATCGAGGAAAGTATCAAATAACCACCCGGAGGTGTCCTACTAAAGTTTGCAATGTGAAGTATTTTATCATATACCTCGTCAAAATCAGCTACCAAGCCCATCAATAGAGTTTTCAATATACGGACTTTATCAAATCCTTCAATCTGTATAGAATCGTAACATGTGAATATTTGTTATAATATTTGATGAAATTCCTAACCACCCTGCTAAAATAGCAAATTTGCAAGGGATGAGATCCGTCACAAAACCAAATTAATGACGGTTTTGGTCCGTCGCTGTTTGCTAAGTCGCAAAAATTGAACATATGTGATTCACCGCAGATTTGCTAACGGCCGCAAAAAAATAAATCCATTGCTGAACTGAAAAAACTCACCTGAATTATTAGTCATTATAAAATTTTGTGACGGATACGTTCTGTTGCTGATCTTCGGAGAAGCAATGGACCTCAAATCCGTTGTTGATTTTCTACTTGTTCAGAAATTAGTGACGGATTTGGTCCGTCGCTAAAATTTCTGAATGTAAATTAACGACATTATATGCTGTTTTGTGAATCTGTTGCACTATATAGTCATCCAAAAAAAAAAAAATTCACTAATTACAAGAAGTTTTCAATGGTAGGCATTCAATCCTGGCTGCCTTATGTGGTGTGGTCAATTTCCGTTTTGTACATGCCTAATTTTTTTTCCCTCTTTCCATAAAATGAGCTCGCAACATGGATGGATGGTGTGGATATAACACATATCATGGCGGGGCCCATGAAACTATGACATATCAACACACCCCCGCCCATCCCAAGTGGGTGGTGATTCTAATGGATTAATGTGATTTGATAGCTTGTTTTATCCAATCGACAGTAAAGCGTAATGATGTGAGTTTTACTCCACATTACTGTAGTGTTTCAAGGAACCAAATAGAGCCTAAATAGAAGTAAATTGAGGGAATTTAGAGTAAACAGAGGTAAATGGCATTTGATATGTTTGGAAGGGAGTAAATGCATGTAATGAAATGAAATGAGATATTTAGCCTATAAATAAAATCCTCTTACTGATAAAGGATTTGGAAGTAAATAGAGTGAAATGCCTTTTTGAGCTCCCTTAAAGAGTCACTTGAGTAAACAGAGATGTTGCTACACACTTGTCTGTTGTACAAGTGACATACCAAAGATACTCCAAAACAATTCAATTATTGGTTACATCACTAAAACCACACCAATAGAATGACCCAAACTGTCCAAAAGTTCCCCATCTAAATGGACAGTTAAAAAATGTTGATAAGTTGCCTGTGCTCCTTACATTTGTGGCCCACTTGAGGCTCAAATATCTTCATTTTTAAGTAAAGTATATATTTAAATTGGCTTATTATAATCATTTTGTTAAATATTACATATGTATACTAATTTGAGTATTAAAGCTTATTTGGGATATCACATATGTTATTATGAATATATTGAAAAATTCCAATGCATTCTACTTCCTCCCATTTAGTTCCATCTAAACAGAATATTTTGATTTAAAATACAATTGAATAAACCATTTACACCCAATTCATTTACCTCCAATTTCATTTCCGATTTACCCCATTTACATGCTGACAAACGTGTGATATTATTATGCAGGGTGGTTGATGGGCCGAAGTCTGTCCAAGCCTAGCTGAGCCCAAGCTAGAGTTGTGACTAGCCAAAAGGAATAGGGCCCAGCCCAGGATGATTGTGCACATGGTGAGCCCGAGCTCAGCCACCATGTTTTGTGCAAGATATGGGCTGTTCATCAAGTCTGCCGGATCATGCACATATGGTAAAAATTCCCTTTAAATCCTTAACGAGCTCGGCTGACAGGCTCTTAAACAAAGATCAAACTCGGACCAGTGACTCAACAGGCTTATGTTTTCGACCTGGGTCTGGCCCTCGGGCCTAGTTTTTCAAAGCATGGCTGAAAGTCGAATGGGCTAGCCCGGCCCATTGACAGTCCTCAGATGGGAATAGCATTCACAGGTGTGAGTGGATCGGGTCTAGGTGAGTTCCCAAACTGACTCGTTTAATATAGGTCCCTGTTGGACTATTGTCACATTTCTGAAGTTCCAATGCACATTTCATGGGCAGTCATGCAAGCATCACAACAATTTGACAAATAGTGACCGTTCAATCAATGTTCGTTGATATGGATGGTCAAGATCATTTACACAAAATATAGGTCCATTCAACAATTTGATTCATCTTTTTGTTAGAGAACATCATGGATTGCTTTTAATTCGAAAGAATTACTTTGTCAGGTAGCCGTTACCATCCAATCCATGGCTTGAATAAAGGATGGCTACAGAAAATATGGCCAAGGCAAGGATGGATTAGATCATTCAATCAGTGAGAATTTTGCATGTCATCCCATGAAATGTGTTCAGAATGGACAGTCCAGATTGCTCAATCGGGCTGTCCAAGTGAATCTATGCAACTGGGAGCACTATAATTGATAGTTCTTAGAGAGCACTGGGGCATTTCTCTAGCACCATGCTATTTGAGAGGCTCCGGACCAGACCCATTTGATGGTTGGAGTGGTATGCTGGACTGAGAACCGACCAAGTGGGTCCAATTTCATATCTGCACCCATTACCCAGGTCAGCTCACCACTCTAGTTATCTTGAGAAAGTGCAGATCCGCCATTGAATCCTACTTGATGCATGACGTTCCTATTGCAACCTTGTGACCTCTACTCACCTAGATGGGCCCACCAGATACAGCACTGGGATGTGCCACACGCATGCAGAGGTGTGGGTGGTAGGGGTAGTAATGGGACAGATCGCTATTGGTTTGGGGAGTTCTTCCAGTTTTCTGTTCGAGTTATGCCGAGTTGTACTGAGTTGACGAAGTCGGGATCCGGCTTGGTGAGTTTGAACCGAGTCAAGAGTCATGAGCTAGTTTCCTCATGACTTGGCTTGCAATCTCATCAAGTTGACTCAGCCAAGTTTTGAGTCAGGTCACTGAGTTATAGAACTATGGTTCTAGGGCCCCCGGCCTTAATTGAGCTGAAAAGACCTTGGCCCTAGCCCTACAAGACTGTCCTTGTAAGATCACCTGCAGATAAAAACCAGACCAATTAATTCATTAGGTCAGCCACAAATGCACCACTTGTTCAGACCATCAGCTGTCTATTGAATTTAAATGTGGTCCACAAACCATAGGAAAAAATGATTTTTGAGAGAGAGAGAGAGAGAAAGAGAGAGAGAGAGAGAGAGAGAGAGAGAGAGAGAGAGAGAGAGAGAGAGAGAGAGAGAGAGAGAGAGATGTCATTTCTGTTATGGCATTTGCACAATGACCCTTCAATCCAATTTTAGTCTCTATAAGCAAGGGAACTTATTATATAACCCACCCAAATAAAGGAAACGACACATCCATGCATTTGCCTTGCATGGGACTTTATGCATCCATACAACCTATTTTTCATGTATCAATGTTAAAATACACTGTATAAGATTCATCTCTCAAGCTCAGCAATGGCGACAACAAGAAATTTCTCTTCAGTCCAGTCGCCACAAAACTGATTGGATGATATTCACTCATCCCTTCATTCATCGTAAAGCTTGCAGCCTGATGGAAACCGGCACCCACTCTCCTCCCCTGTTGGCAGATCAACTTCACACTCTCTTCAGCATTGTCATTCACCCCACCAATACCATACACGAAGCACCCCTTCTGGCTCTCTGATTCCAACGAAACTGTGCCAGACTTCCCGTCCAATCCGGCAACCACTTTGAACACAGACATCCCTTTGTCATCACTGGAGCCTGACCCACCTTCGGGAATGGCAATCTTGAGATTGTTGTTCGGACCTTGGTGCACCACTGCCATTCCTGGAAGGTCGAATGGCTCAAGCATGACGGATTTTCCAATGACATCTGTCTGGGAGGAGAAATGAGAGGAGTCTGCATCCATGGGAACGAGCCTGAAGGTGGCATGGACAGCAGAATCTGTGCCGGCCACAGGCAGTTTCTCCATCCTAATGGAATTGTTTGAGTTTGTGAAGATCAGGGTTGCGGAAACATCTTCTTGAGTAAGAGAGAGCAGCTGAGAATTATAGGTGGTTGGGATTGCAGTGATCCTGTCAGAGAGAGATTTATCTGTTCCGGTTTTCAAGTCCCAGTCACCATCGGTAAAGCCAGCAAGAAGGTAGGGACCAAAAAGAATGGCCTGAACAGAAGCATATTCAGGTCGCTCATCTGTGATTCCAATGAGATTGTTAGTTTTCTTCTAACCAAGAAATTATATGGCAGATTAGTATCTAATTCATGCATCAGCAGAAATATCAAATCGATACTTGTAGGCTTGTGGAATGCCACCTTTTATGGTCTCTGTCCTCAGGCTAATCGGCAACTGAAGGGTCAGTTTGTCATTGGGACTCCATCTTTTTGTGATTGAAAGGAAATTCCCTGCTCATGGGAACAACCGATCATCAGAAAATCTCTAAGTTGCTTTTGGCACCGAAAACACATTTTATTTTTCTTTGAGTGGTGTCTAATTCATATATTCATGTATGGATTAAGTGGTCAGACTCAGAATGACGTCTCATCAAAGACTCTAGATGTTTGACCTTTTTGTTATTGGTAAAAAGCTCTAGTTTACTAATAATCATTTTCAAACTCCCATTGATCGGGTTTCAATTATGAAACTCAAAAGGCCATTCTGGAAATAATCAAATTGTGTTTGTCAGAAAAAGGAACTGAGACAATATCACTTTCAAAAAGAAGAAAAAGAAGCATAAGATCTTGTTTGGCAGACACCAAAAATGAGTTCGTCTTGTTTAGTTAACAGATATTAACTAAAATGAGATGAACCCATATTGACTAAAATGAGATAAACTCATTTTTAGGCGTCTATCAAACATGGCCGAAAGGTTTCTTTTCTTGAAATAGAAGGATACTTGAGATTTTATGAATTTGAATAAATAAAACCAATAGGATATTGACATTTGTACCAAAGTATGACCACAAAGCATGTTGCAGGCTCTACATACTAATCACTTGTTTTAAATAATGAGCGGATTGTTCAAGTTGCAGAGTTGTTCGTCTCATGGTTAGCGGCTGCATATGCCTTCTGCCAATGGCAATGGATCACAACAACTGATTGCAGTTTTGTTACCAAGGGAATATAATACACAACAAAGAGAGCATAAAAAGGGAAATGATTTATCGGGAGAGAAGAAATAACAAGTGATCAGAAGTTCACCTGGAGGTGGCAGGGGCAAATTTTCACCATTGAATGTTGCCTTGGCACCATCTGACTGTGTCCAAATTGGTATCCGCAGGTAGATGGTTGATGATTGGCCCATCCCCTGCTTGAAGATGACAGAATCAGAAAGGATTAGCTGATTTTTGTCAAATATCTGATTAGAAATGCAAAACAATGCTAAAGCTTGAATCACTTCGGGTTGTAAACACCATATACTATTTCATGTTTCTTGGTGAGCCTCAATGAAAAATTGAATTATATAAGTATTATGGTTAGATTTCCAAAAGGGGAATGAAAACGAGTTACTTCATGAGCAGCGCTTCGCAAGATGTAGAGAAATATCAAATAGTACCTCCTTTGTTGAAATTGCAAATGACACTCGAAGGTAGGGGTCTGATGAAACTACAGGTTCTACTTTCTGATTTAGCATAATCTGTCCAGATCTCCAATTAAAAGAGCTTGATATGAACTGGATGACGTAAAGACCCGGAGTATCCCCCTCTTCCTCGAAGTATATGGAATCTCCTAACTTTGAAAATGATTCAATTGCTGCAAAAGTATAATTCAATAATCTAGAATTACCAAATACCTCAGAAAATGTTGCAACGGAATGCCAATGCAAAATAGAAAAGGAATGTAGTGAAACAGAACTAATCTACTGTCTTAGAAAACTATATTGGACAAGGGAGATGAAAACTCCATCCAACTGCATGGAGTGTACTGGGAATTTAGTCCACTCAAAGTTATTGCTCTCATCAGCAACAGCCTGTGCAATTCGGTTCACGAAGTTATGAACAGTGGCCTTTCATTGAACAGGCCTATGCTTGCATTCCGAAATTCATAAATGAGACATGATTATATGGTAGAAAACTGAGCTTATAACAGTTTAATCAGATCTCTTGAGAATAAGTCAAAGTTACCTAGAAAGCCTGCTTTCCATAATAGAAAGAGGAAAGATCGACTGAGAAAGCAGAACTTGTACTTATGATACTATATGAAGACAATGAATGGTGTTGCTTTTATTACAATGCTGCAGAGTGTATCTCACTACCAATGGATCAGATTTCATGGTTCAGGGTTCCTATGTGAAGAAATGATTGCGACATGGCTTGTGGGTAGTTGTTGATTTAGTTTATCGCATCTCTTACTGTGTTTGCAGACAGCTGTGGCTGCCAAAACCAACATCATTTTCAAGGAAATGTTGATTTCCATCTACGTAAAAATGCTTAGCGACAATTATAGCTTAAATATAAATAGTGTCTTCTTATAATTCTCTATATGGAGAGAGATGAATACCAGTTATGAGCACCTTTGCCGGGAAATCTTTGTATCCATTTTCTGTTTTAGTTTAAAATTTCCTGATCAACAAATGGAGTAGTGCTAGGATGATATGAAGGGATACCCATGATAGAAACATGTAAAACTGAGACAGTGGAGAAAGTTATTTTTAAGTAAACAAAACTGATAAGAATCATCTTTCTTTTTTTATGTAGAAATGATCAAATATGGTTCAGCATCCCTACTTGGCAAACAGCTGGGCACAATAACAAAGGAGAAGATTTTAGGAGCTGAAGGAAGGCAAGACTAACAATAGAGTGGAAACCAAGCATGAATGGGAGATTTTGCATATGCCAGTGTAAACATTGATCATGTGCCGGTCAGCTCAGGAGGCAGATCATCTGCCACTTTCAGTTGTTCACCGAGAGAGAGTTGTAAAATTCAAAGAAACATTTTCAGATCTAAATAATTGGATTGACCTTACAAAATAACTTCAAAGTTCTAAAGAATATATTTCTTAATGTAAAATAAAAAAAGCATAAGAGACATTGAGAACATTAACAACAAAAACTTGAGAAACACAAAAGCTCAAATATGGAGGATGAGCACAAACCTGTCCCATAACAACACCAAAAGGAATCAAACTTGGTTCCCCAACCATGATAGCTTTGTGCTTTGGATTTTCCTCGTCCCTGAGGAAGCATATAAATCATTACGCCAGGCTCCCTTCCTCTTTGGATGCTCAGAACACCATTTGTCAGAGCACGTTCATAATAATCTGCATATGACATTTCTTTGGTCCATCTGAACAAGTGGCGGGAAACCTACGTACAAAAGCACATGTGCTTTAGAAGGATTCAGCACAATTAATAAGATAAGAAAAGTAAAGGGCCAAAATGTAATGCATTTTAGAGAACAAGGTCCAGCAATAACCCATCTGAAAAAAAGATAAGAAAAAAAAAAAAAGGAAGAACAAAATGAATGATGCTGGAAAGATCAAATGAATAAAAAGATGTGTATTTTGTTCTATACACAACACCAGTTGATCCTATCATGATGAAACTGCAAGGATGCCACACCTTGAGCATGTTGTAAGTAGTACAGGACTCTTCATTCTCTGTCTGTAAAGTATCTGCTAAACGCTTTGGGTTGGACCTGGATCATAAGCCAGGTATGCTGTTACCATCACATAGGATCCAAAAAGCATTGAAAATGGAATGACCCATCAGAACGATAAAACAAAAGTTTGCAACTGTCATCATCCAACAGCCAAAGAAGGTGGCATGAAAAGTATAACTGTCTATGGAAACGATTTATACACAAGCACAAAAGGGTTCCTAGTGCAGTTACCAGAACTCACTGACAGATGTCCCACCCGTTGCGTAGCTATGAGAAGAATTGACAATATCCATGAAGTATGTTCCCATAGCCTGACATATTAAACAAATTCAACTTTAATATACTTTAAAAAGAAAAAACAGGCATAATTTACCCAAGTTATTCCTTTACAAACTAATGTGAAACCCTCAAAAGCTAAGCAAAGTACCCACAAAGAAAAGATTTTTTAAAAAAAGGGCATTCCTACAATGAAAAATTCCTGGAAGGCTATGATGATGATGCTGATGACAACAGCGAAAATGATCTGGGAGGCGAAAGGTACATCCACAATCTCAAAGCCAAAATCCAATACGGATTAAGGATGCAACATCTTGTTGTGACCAGAATGAAAGAAATACTAATAAAAAAAAGTCATAGCTGTCTACAGAAAGGTAAGTAGTTTCAAAAAGTTTAAATCAACCATCACCATTCTGAGGGTCTAGAAATAATTACAAAAGACATTGAACTAAGACTGTATACTAGAGTGCAAGAAACCAATATTTCAGGGATAGAAGCAGCAGCAGCAGAAGAAGAGGATATAAGAGAAGGACAGACATTAACATGCACAATCAAGAAAGATTATTCCAACATCATTGACAAAGCAAAAGATGGCACCAGGAGCATTACCCTGTTCATTTCTTCCATATAATTACTGTAAGTCTGTGATATATCCATACAAACAATTATAGGTGCATTGTACTTCTTCTTCTTCTTCTTCTTCTTTTTTTTTTTTTTTTGGAAGAAATCAAGCAAACAGGAAGAGCAGATTCTTACCTTCCTTGCCAATCAGAAATCCATATATCTTCCCTAAGTGCAAATACAAAATATGAAATTAGCACCGGATAAAGTTATACCTTATAGAGTGGGTCACCAGTAATCTCATATCGCATCTGGGATCCAATAACAACTGGAATATGTGTATTGGCATGAAAACCAGAAAGGCTGTCTGCCTGCAAGTGATGGCAAGCAGTTGCATGATGTAACATTCAGGAAGGCAATTAAGAACAACTTACAGCCAATTACTAGAAGTGAAGAAGCAAAAGATGTTGATGAAGGAATGATAATCACCTGTACTGCTAGCAATCCTAGAAAGCATGGTTTGTCAAAGAGATGGGCTAATATAAGATGCTTTTGGTCTCCCTGCATACAGATTAGAAAAGAAGTTAAAAATAAAGAATTCCAATGTCCACAGAGTAATCAGTTTTTAACGGTTACTAAGTTATAACAGTTGTAGGCCCCATTTGTAAGAACTGCAGTTAACAGTTCACAATTCACAATCCACAAAATACTCCCTTTTGATTGGATTTTCAAGTCAAGAGTCGGAAGCAATCTGCATAGTTACTTTCCAGTTCTAGTTACCACTTACCAGTAAAAATTTTCAAACAGCAAAATAGAAACTACCGGAAAACATTACAAAAATATGATGTTAAAATGTCAAAATGTCAGCATCATAATATCATATGCGGAATGAAGATCTGCATCCCTGGTAAGTGGTGGCAGCTGTCCCAATGCATCCGATGTTAAGACCAGAAAACTGTTTCCATTATTTTTTATTTTTTTTCCCTATATGACCTCTCATGAACTGAAGCATTGATCAGGTTGTTCTGATATGACTAGAAGGATAAAACTCGTATAAACAATGAGTCTTTTACTTTAAATTTTCTGAAGAGCGAGCATGATATTTCACTACATCTTCGCCCAAAAGGTGGATGCGTTTACGGAAAACAGTGGGCATGGTCGGCTCCTCAACAGTATGGATTGGTTCTAATAGCCTTTACAAATAGGCAAAATGTTGCTAGATCTAGGGTTTTGATATGAGAAAAACAGGAAAGGAAAGATTGTCTGTCTGTTGTATTTTTGTTTGCAGAGAAAAATAATTGATCAAAGCAGCTATGCCATTAGAAACAAAATAACATGGGAGTTCATCATGGAGATGTTAGAAAAACCATGTCTTCAGCACTAAAGCTGAAAATAAAACACAAGTTTGGCAAGGAATCAAGGGACGTAACTTCGCATTGCTTATGGAATTGGACTAGTGACTCACATAGGTGGCAATATTTTTCATAGGAATAAAAGCCAAACTTTCGATGATATTCTTTATGAAGACATAATCATGGATATAATTTCCTAAACCAAACTAAATTTTAACATGTTCTACAAAACTAGATTGCAGCCAATCAAGGTATTCTGTAGCACTAACGGTGGCCGTAACAGCCACCACCGTTACCATTACAATACAGGCCATTATGGTCTCTCTTTTTCCTATTGAAAAAATAAAAAACTGTATCAGACCCGTAATGGCCCGTTATTATTTTCTGTGATGGCTGTCACTGCCGTTAGGACCCCATACCATGTCACGGCCGTTAGGACCCCATACCACGTAATGTTGGCCACCATTACCGTTACATAACGGCCAATACGTAACTGTTTTTGCATACCTTGATGCCAACCTATTGTTCTTGACCAACAAAAGTTGTCAACTAGTTGTACCATACATCAGTAGTTTAGAATTAAACCCATCACATGATCTTCACCGTGCAACTTCTAAGTACTAACCTGAACTAATAAAAACCAATCTCAGTGATATGAATACTAAGGAAAAGCCAAAACCTAGAAATAAAAAACCAGTAGAAATTGAATGTTATGATAAGCTCACCGTTACACTGTATAGCTTATAAAGAACATCATTCATGCCACCAGTTTCTTCATTAAGCGATAACCAGTGCCTTTCCAGACTATACTTCGATATGACATTTTGCACCCGGTTGTTGAAGTAGTCAGCCATACCAACCACCATTTCTAAAGCCTGAGTGTTATTAGTGAACAGATATTGATCCAAAAGGCCTGCCATGATCTGTCAGCATAGGATTTTTAATGTTTACACACCATGAGATGAATATGAAAATGATGTCCCCAACTGAATGATTGTCTACCTTGTGAATAGTATAGTATGGCGCCCAAACGGGTTTAATAGCTTCAAAACGATCAAATAGCTCAGAGGGGAAAGCTGAAAGATACCCTGTTCCCAACTGTTTCTGACAGGAATGAAGTGCAGAAATCACCGCAGACATTTTCTCGTGGAGAGTATCATTGTATGTACTTGCCCACATTTGGGCCGATGCACTCATGTAGTGCCCTGCAGGAAACCAACAGTGAATCATATATCCTGCACGCATCAAAGCCTCAAAGAATAAAATGGGAGCATTTGGCATGTGCAATTCTACATAAAGTTGAACCCTTCCAAAGCGGATTGATTAAACCTCAAACATAGAACTCATTCTCTTTCATGACAAGGTGGAAATTCAACAGGCTCTGCAATGCTCAAATCATGAAAGACATTTGAGGAACCTGATCATGATTCCTACACAGACCCCTTGGATATATTCTAGAAAAGCTCAACCATTTACTGAAACATATAATGGACCCAAGGAGATTGGAGCATATGGTGTTTCATGGAAATGCCAAATAAAATTAATGGAATCAATGCTGTAAACAACAGACTAAACTGGAGCTCTAACAGGGTTTGATGTGAACTGGACACCAAAGTGGTTCAGTTTCATTCCAAACCACCACTCAAGTCAAAACCAGACAAGGACCAATGATGTTAAAGTCCCTTGATATGCATTGATACACCATCCTCTAACAGCTCCAGCTTTTAGAAAAAGTGGTTCTTTGACATGGTATCGAAGCGGAAGGTCTTGTGTTTGAATCTCGTGAGCAGCAAATATGCCTCCATAATATATTACGGAAGGTCTTGTGTTTGAATCTCGTGAGCAGTAAAAATGCCTCCCTAATATAATCTCCCTGGGGGGCCGTTTATTGTGTGAGGTGTGAGGGTCCCTCCACCTGTCCCTCCACCCTTGCCCATTATGTTCACATGTGGAGTTCCACCCCGCACGTGCGGGGGAGTGTTCAAGTCCCTTGATATACATTGATACACCATCCTCTAACTGCTCGAGCTTATAGAGCAACTGGTTGTTTGACAAACGATAACTGATCCAACCAGCTGGTTCTACCGACTTTTCTGAAACCACACATCCAAGGGATAAACAGTCACATAACTTTTTTTGCTATTCTTTTAAACTTTTAAAGCTAATAGTTGCCTTAAATTTTGCTGTATTTATGTATTATGGAACTGTTATTGTATATATCAAATTTTATACAATTATTTTTTTTATGACTTCTTTTCCAATACTTCCCTTGATGTAGTTATTTTTACAAACAATTTACTGAATATATTGCTAAATACTAAAAATAATCAAGTGGTCCAACTAATCAAACCAACAGTTGGACAGAAAAAAAAAAAACCAACAACAAACTTTTATGGCTTGATACCCAGTTTGCTGTTTACAACATTGAATTGATTAGAATCAATTACCAAAACATGATTGAGCAATGTCGAATAACGAGGATGGATAATTAAAACTTGAAGTGAAATATACAAAATCTTTGTTAATGGGCATTTTCATTATTTAAGATGTAACCATCATCAACAGAAAAAACCCATAAATTTGCACGGCGCATTTTCATTATTTAAGATGTAACCATCATCAACAGAAAAAACCCATAAATTTGCACGGCCACAGTTTCATACTTTTGTTTCTAGCAGATCCTTGCGCCAATAAATTTCCCTGTCAAACAAGAAAAGACCATCCACTGATGGCTGAAACAATTTATCTAACAAAAAAAAAACCTAACTGTGAATCAAGTAAATCTAGCAACTGTACCCAAACTCCAGACATGTTCTAGATAAAAGAAACAGCTTTACCAATTCAGGCACTCATCATTAGACAATTGAAGTCATTCAAATCACAGGCATTCTCAGCCTTTTGGTTCTGACTGTGATTCAAAAGAGAACGGAACTCCTGTCGTCCATTATAACCTAAACAGTCATTCTCTAAAACGCTCGCCCAAATAACAGCCAGGATTCTTTTTCTCAAATTGAAAGCAGTTATATAATGGCATAATTGAGATGGGATGTTTTTCAGAAAGACAGCATCACATCGTGTGAAATAATTCCTTTTATGTTTTTTTTATTTAAAAGGCCATTATTTTGATTGAGAATAACAACCATTATTTTTAAAAATAGCTGTTATTTCATCATGGCGTACCTTTTCCATTTTCCTAATTTCCCATTTTCTATGTTTCAGGATGGCTGTTACCATTAGATGATGGTAAATACCGTTGGCTGTTTTAAGTCAGAACACAGCTTTTTCAACCTTGCTTTCAGATGTTAATACTTTTACATGCCACTAAAGTATAGAATGAAAATAAAATGGGATTAGCTAACTACAATTTTAGAAACCATGCTTTAAGCTTGACATGTACCAATTTAGATATGGTAGAAAAATAAATAAATCTAAGTGCTCATAAACAAGGTGTTCCATAACGGTAATGGTGGCCAAAATGGCCATTGCTGTTACCATTACAATACAGGCCATTACGGTCGTTACGGCCCTTAAAAAATAAAATAAAATAAATAAAAATAAAATAAATAAATAAAATCTGTTTTGGGGCTGTTATGGGCCTTTTTTAAAGTAACAGCCGTTTCGGCCCTATAACACATAAGACAATTCAGTTATCTGTGGGTGAATTTGGATGCAAAATCAAACTGAAATGCACTAGTTAGCCCCATAAATGGAAATAGACATTTATATTTATTATTTCCTTAGTATTGAGTTCATCTCATTTTGATTAATCATAATTATGTATAAGAGATCACGATTGTTGGTTGTCAAGATTATTTTTAATCCTTATAAAGAAATATAATCTCTAATACGTAATTACAATTAACTAAAATGAGATAAACTCGTTTTCTGAGGCATGTACCAAACTGGCCCTGGGCTACATCATTACAAGCTGGTCATTTCCTCCTCACAGAACCGAACATTCACAGTACAATTCATCTGCACATCCAAATGTAGCCTAAACTGTTACAATACAACAGCAATTCATTTCCATCTTCAGTCAAAGCTATTATCGGTGCAAATAATGCAACAGCTATAAGAATCCAATAAACGAATTTGAATCCACACAGCAATCCATCAATTAACTACAATGAAGATTTGGGGGAAAAAAAAAACACTAACCTACAAAATGACCCCTGAGCTCGGTTGACGGAGACTCCCACCCTCCATACGGCGTGCCGGGCGTTTCTAAACCCGCTGTCTTTCTAAAGCTCCAAACCAGGCTATCGACATCCAACATCAACAAGTACTCCAAATTTGTCTGCTGGGCCTGCCCATGCATGGAGCCTGAATCCAACCGCACATCGTGAAGCGACACTTCCTTGAGGAAGCCTGGTCCACCGCTGAGAGTTTTTGACCCGCCCGGGTTCTTCATACGCCGGTAGAGCATTGCCCAGTCTAATTCTTCCCCTGCCTTGTCACTCAGAAGCTTCCGCGGGAGCAAATTCATCCAGGCAGAGTCATCAGTAGGGATAAGATGGTAGTATGAAAATATCTCGTCCCTCCACGACTGGTTCATTGATGACAGGAGCTCATATCGGAGAGTGTGAGATGAAAGCTGGGTAGGAATGTTCGTGCATTCCTTACCAAGGACACGAACGGAAAATGCAGATATGCAGAGAAATGCCCCGAAAAATGTAAAAAATCCCATTTTCATTGTTAGAACTGAACAATAATTTAAATAAATAAATCAATCAAAACATGGATTTATTGACTTAATCCACCAAACGCAGCATTTTTTTCTTCTCAAAATTCAACTAAAAACTCACAAATCTAACACAAATAAAAATCAAAATAAACTGGAGCTAGATTTTTTTCTCAAAATTCGACTAACGAGCAGAAATAATGATCCAGATTCAATACAAAGAGAGATTGATATCTGCAGAAACCAAATTTCTATTGAGAATTCAGCTGAAGAAGTAGAAAAAAAAAAAACCCAAATCAATAAAAGAGATATCAAAATAGAAAAAACAGAAGCATTTCTACTGAAATTCAGCGGAAGATGAAAAAAAATGAAAACACATGGACGTAAATTACTTTTACCCCAATAGAGTTTATATAGGGATATACAAAGGTAATACACGGAAGAATCGGCAGAAATTCAGGGAAGGTAATTTAAATTAAAAGAAAAAAAACTAATTTCTGTAATGAAGTGGAAGAGAGCGGTGTTCTTATAAAGCTCTTCATGTCAGATATAGGACATGACAAGAAAAGAAAGAAAGCGATTATCCAAGTAAAACTTACGTCTCGTGAGAAATAAAAATATAAGACCCGTTTGGATGGGAACAAAATAGCATGAAAATAAATCAGATATTTTCGGGGGAGAGAGTGTGTGTGTACACACGCGCGTGCGTGTGAGAAAGAACGAAAGAGTTCACGGATATCGTGTCGTTTTGTTGCGTTTCAGAGTGAGAATTTCTTTAATAATCGAATTTGATTTTTTAAACTGTTTGGGTGCAGCAGTTCGTCGTTGTCTCTAAGACCGATCTCGTTTTCTTTGAAGAAATGGATATCGCGAAAAGCGAGAAGACGGGGATTTTGGGGGTGTAAAGATTGCCATATTTACCAGACGTTGGGGAGTTCGGATGCGGATTAGCTACTGGCAGGTTGAGGAGGGAGACTCGCTAATGAAGTGACGTCACTAAGTTCTGTGGGCCCCACCATGATGTATGTGTTGTATCAAAACCGTCCATACATTTGGAGAGATCATTTTAGAGCATGATCCAAAGAATGAGGTAGATCTAAGGCTATAGTGGACCCCACCACAGAAAACAGTGGGGGAGAGTGACGTCCACCGTTGAAACTTTCCGAAGGTCCACTATGATGTTTGTTTGAGAACCAACTTGTTCATGTGTTAATGCAGAAATGAAAGAAGGGAAAACACAAATATAAGCTTGATCAAAAACTTCTGTGGCCCTTAAAACTTTTTAATGGTGGGTGTCACTCTCCCCACAGTTTTCTGTAGTGGGATTCAATCGAGCATTGGATCTGACTCATTCTTTGGATCATGCCCTAATATGATCTTTTCAAATGTATGGACGGTGTGGATACAAACCATACATCATGGGGGGCCCACAGAACTTGGTGACGTAATTTCGGTAGCGTGACGTAACTTCGGTAGCGAGCCTCGCTACTCAACCTGTCGGTAGCTAATCCGCGTCCGGGGAGTTCTGCGAGAAAGTACGGCTAGATTGGGGACTTGTTTTTTCTTTTGTTTTCTTTGCAATTTTTTATAAGAGCGGATTGCGTACTTGAGTATCTAGTAGGATTTAGCGTTCTGAGTCAACTCTGTGGGGCCACACGTGATGTATGTGTCTTATCCACGCCGTCAATCCGTTAATCAGATTATTTTAGATCATGAACCGAAAATTAAAGTATGTCCAAAAATCAAGTGGACCACACCACAAGAAACAGTGGAGATAATGACGTACACCATTAAAACTTTCTTAGGGCCCACAGTGATGTTTACTGGTCATCCAACCTGTTCATGAGGTCACAGAGACATGGATGAAGGGAAAGCACAAATACCAGATAGTTCCAAAACTTCTGTGGCCACGAGGAGTTTTCAATGTTAGGCATTCAATCGAGTTTCCTCTGGTATGGTATCCTTGGGCTTTGGATATGGTTCAATTTTGGGGTTCTTCTCTAAAATGATTTGGAAAAATGAATGGACGGAGTGGATAAGATGCATACATGATGGTGGCCCCCACAGAGTCTACTCAGTACGCAACCTGCTCTCTTTTTTTATTGAGTTTTGATAGAGAACAGTGAGCAGGTACCACAGTTCGGTTTCCAACCACAGGATTGGATGCAGATGATGATCTGAACCGTTCACGTTCCTAATTTTATACCGAAAGGACAATCACAAAAAAACCGTATTTATTGAACGATTGAATGTTTTTGAAGTTGGATATGGAACACGAAAATGTAATTTTTAATGGATCGTATTCAAACCCAAGATTCAAAGGTTAGGATACCAATAAAGCATGTTTATAATATCAAAGCTTCCATGAGGCTGTATTAAGAACATGAATGGGTCAGATCAATCTAAAGATGCAATCCGGGGTGGAAATCGGCCACATTATGGAATTGGGTTCGGGGCACCGTAAACAATCAAGCCTCTTTTTTTTTCTTTTTTTTTTCTTTTTTTTGGCTTTATGTTAAACGGTATATTCTAACCATTGCAATGTCCAAATGAATATAGAACATTGAATGGGCCATTTCAACGGCTCTAATTTAACTAAAAAGGTAAAAGTTTTCTATCATTTTATAACGTAATTTTTTTCCTATAGAGAAATAGATATAGCTCCGAGAATGTGGACAGTTCCGATATTCGGATCATCTCTGTATATGGGCCATAAGAGGCGAGACATTCTGCAGATTCTAAATCGCGACATATGCAAAACGAACTCGGCTGATGCAGGTGGCACGGTGCCATCAACGGGATTCCGCTGGAGTGGATTAGGTACGGCCCCGGCTAAACCCAAGACGGTACAAGCCTTACCGTTGGGGGTCATATTGATGTATTTATCTATATCCACACCGTCCAGACGTTTTTAAATTTTTTATTTAGAATATGATTAAAAAATTAAGTGTGTGTGTGTGTGTATATGTCTCAGCTGAACCATACCGCAAGAAAGAGTGGTGGTTGAACGTACCACCATAAAAACTTCTTAAGGCCAGAGTAATGTGTCGGTAATTCTATTTTCCATCTACTTGTTGATAACGTCACAGATACTTAGATTAAGGGAAAACATAAATATCAGATTGATCAAAAACTTTTGTGGCCAACAAAATATTTTTAATGGTCCACCTGAGATTTGGATCTTTTTCATTTTTCGGATAATTCCATAAAATGATATGTGAAAATGGATGAACGGCGTGGTCCGCGTGGAGATAGAATACATAGATAGAGGTGGGCTACAAGACAAGGGCCGCACCGTTTTGGGTGAGGCGAGGGGCGCACCTAATCCGTTCCGGATTCCGCTTTGATGGGAAAGGTATTTAGATTTTTGTAGTGAATGAATGCTATTTCCATTCGCCAGAATTTTAAGCGCCAGAAGCAAACGCACCATACGTGCAAAGTTAGCAAGTATGTGAGCGATATAAGACGTTCATAAGATGGCTCCGATCGTTAGCGTTCCTTAAATCTGTCGTTTGACTGACTTTTTGGGCAACTTAGGTATAAAGAAATGTACGGAGGGCGTGGATTGAATATCTACGTATTGCTCAGATAATGAATTATAAGGAACCATATTTAAGATCATGTGCAGCGTCCGGAATGCCCTATCATTCAACGTTCATGATCTTACGCACACGTGCGACACTAGCGTCGGTGGCGTTTGCGTTTGGCACTCGAAGATGAGGTGTCTCGACTCTTCATTTTGCTTCTTCGTGAGTGGTGATGGGAAATGATCAGATCCTTTCGCTAGAGCTATTTTGGGCCCACGTGTGTGTATATATATGTCGTCATATATATATATATATATATATACACACACCTTCCATTTGATGGGTCTCCTTCATAATAATTATTATGGGATATCCCGAAAATCAGCCATATACGAAATTAAGGTGGGCCATGACATGTCTACAACATATTAAATTACTTGGAAGGGCCCACCTGAAACTTGCTCTGACCCCTCATTCATGTGGGACGCACATAATGGATGTCTTAGATTTGTGAACCACATCTCCATGGGCTCAAAAAATGATTATAAAGGTTTTAATGGGAGGGTAATCTCTCTCAATTTTTGTATATGGTGTGGCCCATACAAGTCAGGAATTGACTTGATTTTTAAGACCGAGGCCCATCATGGAATGGTACATCTGAATGATGGGGTAGATGTTCGACACGCATCATGGTGGGCCCCACACATCTTAACCTCATGGAAAGTTCTCATGAGGACGACCGCATGGAACCATTTCCCATATATGCATACACTGTATGGTCGATCTCACAGGAGCTTCTCACGACGTCGAGCTGTGTGACGAGTTGTACGGGCCCTACCTTGATGTGTATCGAACATCTGTGGACTATCCCATCAGTGAAATGCACCACTTTATGGTGGTCCACAGGCTTAAAAATCGGTTGAGCATATGACTTACGTGGCAACACCATGTACATAAGTTGGGAGGGGTTACATGCCCATTAAAACCTTTAGGATGATTTATTGGGCCTACTGTGATGGTGTTCACAAATCCAGCCCAAATCCAACCCATCTATTATGTGTGTCTTACTTGGATGAGGGGCCGTAACAATTTCCAGCTTCATCCAAAACTCAGGTGCTCCCACCAAGTACTTTGATATATTTTAAGCATATTTTCACTTGTTCTTAGATGGAATAGCCCACCTTAGTTCTACATACAGTTGGTTTTTGACATATCCCATTACCTAAAGGGGAGTCATGCTCCCCTGCGCACCTACGCACCTATGCACCTTTGCACACGTGTCATGGGTGTCTAATCTGAACGGTCCATGTGATGCGGAATCCCATGAAACCTCGTGTGAAAAATTTTCACCTCGATCTCAAATTCTGGTGAGCCATAACAAAGAGAAATGCAAATCAAGGGAGCAAACTGTTTTTATTTTTCATTGCCCATCAAAGTTTTAGATCAAACTAAAACTTGGGCCTAAAAGGTTTCACGAGGTGCTGCTTCACATGAACGGTTCAGATTTTGAATCCACACCACGTATGATGGGTTCTCAAAAAAGTTCGTACGTGGTACGTACGAACTGGTTCGCAGGTGAGCGTTTCCGCCTAAAGGGTCTCATCAAATGCACCATGTTAATCCGCGACGCACTTAAAAGGAATACAGTTGATTTTTGGTATATCCCTTCACCCAAAGGGGTCTCATCAAATGCACCATGTTAATCCGTGACACACATAAGGGCGTGTTTAATTTTCCGGTGAAATGGTAAATGCTGTGTAAAGACGTAATAATTACTTCCCTCTACATTTACAACTTATCTGATTTGACTACTTACTTTTTAATACGAAAATCAAGAATATTACAAAATATCCGTGGGTCCCACTGTGATGTATTTCGCTTATCTACACCGTTCATCCATTATTCCAGTTGAATTTGCAGTATGAGTTAAAAATTGAGGCATATACAATACTCAATTGGACCACGTCATACAAAAAAGGGAATCAAATACTTACCGTTAAAAACTTTATAGGTCCATTGTTTCTTTTGACGTGGGCCAATTGAGTGTTGGATCCGCTTTATTTTTGTTTCATGTTCCAAAATATTGTAATAAAACGGAATAGATATATCATCATTCGCATTACCTTGCAGTTCAAAAATTAAAATCACATCTTTTGAACCAATTTTACAGGCACAAATCCCCGTGAATTTTCCAACGCAGTAAAATTGTAATAATTACTATTTCCCAGGTACTTCCCATTTCTTTGAAAAACAAACTGCCCAGAAGAAACATACACACACACATATATATATATATATATATATATATATATATATATATATATATATATATATATATATATATATATATATATATATATATATATATATATATCATCCAAACCATGAATCAGGTAATCCCATTTTACTTATCGAAATTCCTGCGGTGGGCATCCCCTTCCCAATGGCTCCCTTTGTTCCTTTCGGTATAAGTCATAGATCAGCATGGTTTTTGGCTTCCTAACATAATAGGACACATCTAATGGACGGGTTGGATGGCATTCGAACATCATAGTGAGCCCCACACAGCTCCAAATTTACCGCTGGTAATTACTAATTACCATGCGTTTCAACGTATGTGATCATTCTCATGTCACTGTGGTATCGAAATTAACATATCCGGCGCCAAAAATAATGTTGGTTAGATCATCAGCAGATAACACGTCTATGAATAGCATCTTCGTAGTGCACCCTACATTATGAATGGCCCTGGATATATGACATATGTAATTCATTCACAGGTCTCTGACATGTATTCTATTTTCAAGTTTTCATGTTTTTTCCACGACGATACTCAGAAAATCTCGCGAAAATTATGTACATGTATTTTCAAAATCTCGATAAGAATCTAGAGTTTTGCAATTCATTAATGGTATTAAATTCTAATAATAAAATGATATCACTTAGTATTTTAAAAACCATAGTGAATTTTATATTTTGAAGATTTTCTTTATAATATTGCAGGAAAAAGTCCTGCATCCCATTGAAATTTCTCACTGTAGTTTGCAAGAGCATAGGAGATTTATTGGCACTAAGAGCGGTTTGTGAATTGTGCATGTGGAATGGTTACCACTCAAATTAAATAGTATAAATTGTGGGACCCATACATAGTAAGTTGAAAATCAGGTTTGTTGGCTAGCTTTTACCTATAATTAATTGATATTTATTTTTGTTGAATTTGGTGTTGCGCAACACGCCAACAACGCAGTAAATCGAGATCTAATCTCCAGTCTCACCCGTAAACGATAAATAAGAAGAAATATAAATTAGAAATAAAATTAAAGCATACCAAGCAAACCACAAGACAACATATATGTGGAAAAACCCCAATAAGAGTAAAAAAATCATGGTGCAAAACTTTCACTATGAAGAAAACGAAGATTACAAGCAATATACTAACTTTTTTCCTTTAGATGAATAGAGAAAATCCTTTGCCCTCACTTTAGAATAATTTACATAACCCTAGAAAAGCCTTAGGGACCCCTATTTATAGTTTAGGCAACTTCCATTTCGCATCATTGCGAAACTGACTCAAATTTTCGCAGTCCGTATCAAATCAGCAAAACGAATTTGCGTAACCTCGACTGGTCGAGCATGGGCCTCTACTGGTCAAGCGGACCCTCGAATGGTCAAGCATGGGCCTCAACTGGTCAACCACCTGGAGTCAAAAAACTGATGCTTGCTGGACTTTGAGTAGAGCCAGTCCTTGATTGGTCGAGCAGCCCTGTCCAAATGTGACTCCACATCCCAACAATCTCTCACTTGGAGACACATCTTCATAAACCTTCGCCTTTTATATCCGGAGTGCACCATCTCCCCGTCATCAAGCCTGAAGACCAATCAAATGTAAACATAGCTTCAGCTTCTCCCGTGTGACCGTCTTGGTCAGCATATCTGCAGGATTCTCACTTGTATGAATCTTCTCTAGAGCAATCGATCCATCTTCCAGTAACGAACGTATGAAGTGATATCTGATGTCAATATACTTGGTCCTAGAATGAAAGACTGAATTCTTAGCCAAGTGTATTGTACTTTGACTGTCACTATACAGCTTGCAATTTACTTACTTCTTACCCAACTCTTCCATGAAACCTTGCATCTACATCATCTCCTTGCATGCTTTTATAGCTGCAATATATTCTGCTTCTGTTGTACTGACAAATACTATCTTCTTTAACTAGGAGACCCAACTTACTGCGGCACTACCCAGAGTAAAGACATAATCTGCAGTGCTTCTTCTGTTGTCGATATCTCCTGCCAAATATGAACCTAGATAGCCTTGTAGCTTGATTTTCGATCTACCATAATACATCCCTACATCCGTAGTACCTACTAGGTATCTAAGGATCTACTTCACAGCTTCCCAATGTTCCTTCCCGGGGTTGTTCATGAACCTACTAACAACTCTCATTGCTTGAGTAATGTCTGGCCTTGTGCTCACCATAATATACATGAGACTCTCAATAGCTGACGCATATAAGACTTTAGTCATGTAGTCCCGTTCCTCTTATATCTCCGCACCTTCTTCCTTAGAAAGCTTGAAGTGGTTGGCCAATGGAGTGCTAACCGGCTTAGCACCTCCCATACTGAATCGACCAAGTACCTTGGCTATGTACTCTGCCAGTGACAAAACCAATTTTTTGTTTTTCTGATCACCGGGCCCAAGTTTTACTTTGATCTAAAACTTTGATGGGCCATGAAAAATGAAAACAGTTTCCTCCCTTGATTTGCATTTCTCTTTTCTATGGCCCACCAGAATATTAGATCGGGATGAAAATTTGTTGCATGGGGTTTTATGGGATTCCGCATCACATGGACCGTTCAGATTAGACACCCATGGCATGTGTGCAAAGGTGCGCACGTGCGTAGGTGCGCAGGGGAGCATGACTCTATATATATCATCTAATATGGCCCACAATTTGTATGGTTTGGTTTGAATGAAATTTATGTACAATTTCAAATTGCATGAGTACCAACGATCATCTGTACCAATATCAAATTGGTAATGTTACACCACGTTGTTATTTCTTGAACATCAATGGGCCCGTTGGGCCACCACGAAACTTAGTCGTATTTGAATGGATGATTGATTAATTCCGTACACTAATTTTAATGTAATTGATGATGGGATTATATAAAAGATTACATATCCTTGGTCAAAATCAGCTATACAGTTGGATCATAATAGATTTTTTAATGTGCTGGTCTGTCTCATGTCTTTCAAAGATTAGAATCTTAATCCGTGAATCTCTTTTAATATTATGTAAAAGTCTTAATCCGTATAAAAGTCTTAACCCACAAATATCTCGTGTAATATTTTATAAATGAATGTATCCTGTGTAGCCAGCGTGAGAGTTTTACATAAATACCTTGTATTCTCTAATCAAATCCTCACCCATTTCCCTAAGCCCATCTCACCCATCTCAAATCATCACCCACCGATCATTCCAAAATTCATCTTACTCAATTGTTCACTGGGCGGGTGCCTCAGTGAGACTCTTCATCCTTGAGCAGCCCACGAATGCTATATCTAAGGACCCACACATGCCATTATGCCGCATATCCCGGTATGCCTGCATAAACATATATTGTACCAACCTAAATCTCCGGGCACCCACAGAATGTTCTAAATATGCCCCACATGTCTTCATTTGACCCATCTACATGTATTAAGGCTTTTGACAAACAATAATTAGACAGCAACATAAGTTACTCACGCTGTACATCCGCCAAATTATTTTAGGGCATTAGCACTAAAATGAAGTAGATCCAAATATAAGGTGGACCATAATATTGAAAACAATGGTAGTTGAACAACACACCATTGGATACTTGCTCTTGCTCGGGTGGTAGACTCTCGGGAGTTTCAGCACCCGGTCAAGGGTTCGAGTATCCATAGGTGGTGAAAGCCCACTACGGCATGCGCGTGTGGGTGTGTTTACCTGTGTCCAAAAAAAAAAAAACAGCACACCATTAAAACTTCCTAAACCTTACTGTAATGATTCTATAATGTTTTTTTTTCTTGTAAGTTCACACAAACTAAAAAAAAAACAAATATTAGCTTCTTTTTTTCTTAAATTTTTTTTTTTTTTTTGGCGTGCACACACACCACCGAAGCAAATATTAGCTTGATCTAAAACTTTTGGGGCCTACAAGAAATTTTTAATAATCAATTATTATTGCTTCCTGTAATATGGTCCACCTGAGTTTTGGATCAATTTCATTTTTAGGCTCATGCTGCCCTAAAATGATATGGAAAAACAGAAGGACAGAGTGGATATAAAATACATACATCAAGGTGGGCTCCATGATAAGGGCCGGCTGTACTTAATCCACTCCAAGGATCATCCGATCTATTTGATTTTTTGCATCAGTTGAATGGATGATCCATAGTCTGTCACACATGTCATAAAAGCTTTGAGAGGTTGCTAGCATCCTCGTGAAGCTGGGTGGTGCATGATGAACGGCTTGAATCTCAAATGCGCGAGTAAGATTCGCACTCGTTAGGACAAGTTGTAGTGCTCCTCAGTCAGAGTCTAGGAATGTTTTTGCCCTTCTTTTGGCAACAAATAGGAGCTAGGTTTACTAGCCTTCCACGCACATGTGTACACGGACCTACAATTGGATTGCCTATGACCCCGACCACATGGATATGTTGAAAATAAGTGGTTTTAAAAATAATAAAAATTCAAATTCAAATTTTTCAAAATTTTGAAATTTTTCCGTCAAAATATTTTTTTGAATTTTTGAATTAAAAAGTGCACTATGTGTGCTTTGTCCCACATCGGAAATGCAAAGAATAATTTTATCGTTTATATGAGATATTGAGAAGAGTATTCTTACTCGGAGCTTTTTGGAGAAGATGAAACATGGGTTACATGTTCCAATGCAAAACGCATGCACGTACCGCACGCAATAACCCACAGGAGTAGGAGAATTATTACCACTAAGATAAACTGGAGGAACAAATATCATTGTGATACAAAACTTCTATCATTGCCAAGTGTTCAATCCCCACTGTTTCGTGTGGAATGAATCACATGAGTTTTTAAATTCCTGTACCATCATGATCTTTCAAAACAGATGAACGGAGTGAAATTGTCGCAGACATCTCTATGGCCCCACACGCAGCCCCGGGCACGGGTCACACGCAATCCACTCCCCACGCGAATCTGCAAAACGTACAGGACATCGAGCCGTTTAACTATCAGGAAGGGATGACATTGGATGGTGATCCGTGACGTATGCGAGACTTGATCGGCTTGTTTTTTTTTTTGGCTGATGATCAGGAAGACCACGGATAGGAGGATGTCGTACACAAGCAGTTGTTCGGCACGTGTATCTACGTGTGGACGTACGTGTGTCGTGTTGTGGCATCAAACCTCGAGAAAATAGGCTAACCTACACCTGTACGTTATTGCCCAGTAACCTGGGGTTAAACATTCCCCTGTAACCCTATGCTTGGAGAGGCTCATCGTGGTTCCTGTGTTACATCAACTACTTCGATCCGTTTTGCCAGCTCTTTTTAGAACACAAGCCCAAAAATGAGGCAGATCCAAGACTCAAATGGACCACACCACAGGAAACGTTGGTACCGGCAATGCTTACCATTGAAATCTTTCTGGAGCCCACCGTGATGTTTATATGCCATCCTGCCCGTTCATAAGGTGATTCTCACCGGGATGAAAGGAAAACACAAACATCATCCAGATCGAAAACTTTTGTGGCCCCTTAGAAGTTTAAAATGATGACCGTACAATCCCCACTGTTTCTTATAGTCATGGCCCACCTGAGTCTGGAATCTGAATGATTTTTGAAAGCACGTCCTGGAATGTGCTGGCGCAATCGATGGACGGAGCGGATATAACAGAGAGACCACGTTGGCCCCACAGATCTTAGGGTTACAGGGAAATCGCGTCTCCTACTCCTGTGGGAAGGAAAATCCACAAAAAAACCGTCACGTGAGGTGCTGTCCGTTGCATTGGATATGCTCGAACCCAACCGACTGCTTTTTCACTCACATGTTGACACTGTTGCAAGGAAAATGCTAATTTTATACGGGCATGTGAGTGTGTCTGCAGTAGATTCCTTGACTTCCATGAACTTCATTATCTCGTGAACCATGAACACGTGGGAGTTGATACTCTGGCGTAGCTGAAGGTTGATACTCAGGCAATACACGCGGAATACATTGACTCAAATTAAACCGTCCAATTCGGGGTTGCAAAACCAGATTGATCGGACAATCTTAATCCCTGATTCGTGAAAACTAGTTTGCTGAATTCAGATTAGTGGACATCTTTAATTTCAACCATATATCTAATTGTCCATGAATGGACCAGATAATACTGAAATTACTGTTAGATTTTGATATATGATCTACCTAACTTGGGCCCCACAATTTTGAGCAGTTTAGTTATGCCAAGTGTACAATTTGTGCCAGTCAGCACGCTAGTCCCGACTCGCCCGAGTCGGGGGTAAGTAGGCAAGTCTCAGCTTGAGTGGAGGGTGACTCGTGGTACAACCGGTACTGGTCCTGACCGAGTCTGAGTCGACACAGACAAGTCGACAATCCATGCTCCAGCACCGAGCAAATGACTTGGCCAGAACTCACGTGGGCTACATAAGGTATTGGAATAAGGGACACGTGCCCGGTGGACGAAGGAAGAATATCTTAAGGTCGTTGATTGAGGCCGCTACCCCCGTAGGCCTGGGCCATGAGATTATTCTCCCCGCGGAGTAGCTGTTTTTGGGTGTTACTCTTACCGTGTGGGGCCCACTTCAATGACTAGATTTCGTATCCACGCCGTCCATCCGTTTTTTAATATCCTTTAAGAACGTCATCCCAAAAATTAATCAGATCCAAGTCTCGGGTTGACCACACTACTGGAAGAATTGGTGAATGACCATTAAAAGCTTTTTGTAGGCGAGGAGGGTCTTGGATGAAGCTAATCTTTATATTTGACCTTCATCCAGTTCTGGTTGACGTTTTCAACGGGTTGGATGATCAATAAACATTAAATATCTTCTTAAAGTGAGCCTTGGGATGTTTTTAATGGCGAGCGTTCAATCATCACTGTTTCTTGTGGTGTGGTCCACCTGAGATTTGGATGTGTTTAATGTTTAAGATTACTTCATAAAATGGTCTGAAAAAATGAATGGACAGAGCAGATATAAAACATATCATCAAGGTGGGCCCTAGTAACACCCACTAAGTTGCTGCTACCGCCTACCCGGGTAACACATAATCCGCGCCCTACAGCTGAACGTTGCTGACTCAATACAGAGCCCCTTCTTTTCCACCAAAACGTGATCCCCGAGGGGGCGTTTGGCGCAGGATATTAGATGGGATTAGGTGATATAAAATTACATTTAGTCTTATATAAATTCCATCCTGTATTTGAGGAGGATGAGAAGAAAGGTTGGGATTAGATGCGATGGAATTACATTTGGGTAGATTTTGAAATCCACCATACATGTGGGCCCACATTGATGCATGCATTTGCTTATGCCGTTCATCTATATAAACACGTAATATTCTGGTTATATATGTGTACAAGTAAATGACATCTGTTGTTAATTTGGTTAGTTGATTACAATTTCACAATCCACCGAACAAGATTTTGCTTAATCCAGTGTTTTCCTGTGGAAAGAATTTTATGTCAAATATGAGATTAGATGGCTAAAATACGTGGTATTTAAAGACATGTAATCATTGTGCAATACCATGTTCATCCCATCTAGTACAATTTAATGCCATTTAATTCCACAGGCCAAACAAGCCCTAAAGTTTTCATATGGTAAGGTCCACTTGAGATTTGGGGCTCCGACCTATGGCTCATGGTAGATAGTGTATTTCAACAAAGAAGTCACGGTTCCGGATGCCTTATATGCGCACGAGAGTGTGTAAAAACAAAATAAATAAAGAAAGTCCATTTGAGATTTAGATATGCTGCATTCTGAGAGCGTTCTTTAAATCAAGCTGGAAAAACTGGAGGGTATGATAAAACCCATACATTATGGTGGGCCTCTTAATCATAAAAACACCCACTAATGTGTTATCCAAGTAACACCTAATCGGCGGTCCAATGGAGGTGGATTGCATCCTGCATGGGTTTTATTCATGCGATGCATCTATTTTAGTAGGTCTTTTTAAGAAATGAGCTAAAAAAATGAAATACATCTAAGTTTTATACAGGCCACATGGTAGCGAATCCAGCGATTGATTGCCCTTTTTTTCTTTTTTTCTTTTTTTGTTTCGCACGACACACTCCTCACTTACACATGCTCACACACTCATGCTGTTGTGGGATTTCAGCCTTACAGAGTGTTGAAACTTTTGAGATTGAATGCCTGTTATTAAAACTTCTCGAGAGCCACAAAAAGTTTTGACAAGTTAATATTTGTATTTTCCTTTCATCAAGGTCTATTTGACCTTATGTACAAGTTGGATAGCTTCTTGTCATGTGGTCCACTGTAGCCTCGGATAAGCTTCATTTTTTAGCTCATGCCTTAAAAGTGAATTGGCAAGATGGATTGACGGCATGTATAAAACACATACATCATGGTAGGCCTCATAGAGCCCTCAGTTAGACTGAGTCTGTCATGGGGATGCAACCGGCTTACTCTGAACACCAAGAATATCACCTGCCTTCAAAAACTAAAGCCAAATCACTCATCATGTGGGCCACACCTGAACATTGAGTCAGATCACAGACTACCAAACTATTTTGGTATTGTGTCCCAATTGAATGGATAGGGCCAAAATTTTCACTATGCCCAAGTGATTTCATTGTGGGGCCCAGCATTTACAGTAATTGGATGTGCTGCACACATGACACTTCAGTGGGGAAGCCATGGGTGCATGCTACGTTGTCATACAGCTGGGTGTAGGTGATCAGTGGTCATTCTCTCATCAAAGCAAGTTGGACTTGTTGGAAACTCAAAAAAGATAATGAAAAAAAGAAAAAGAAAAAAGAAGAAGAGGAGAATAAAAAAGAAGATAAATTTTGATAAGTAGTTGAGGCACATTTATGGGCTATGGCTGGAAGTAGAAGTCAGGATGGTTGAATGACGTCGACCATACATTTATGGGCCATGGTTGGAAGTGCAAGCAAGGACGCGGTTGAATGATGTCGACCAGCCATTGTGATGTTACTCATATTTAAGATGAAAGCAACTTTGTTTATCTTTGAAGTCTATCCATAGTTAAGATGGTGAGGAGATTTTTATGAGAGTGGAAGGAAAGAAAAGATGCAAATGTACAAAAGAAGACGATAAGACAACAAGCATCCTAGATGTATAACACTTTCGGCTGTCTTGCTTTTTATCATATATAGATCAAAAATCTCTTTCCACCTTTTCCTAGTTGTTTCGTGTCTTTTTATTTAGACACCCTGATCCATAGCTCAAGTGGTAGACTGAGTGAAAGATACCTCGTATCAACACTACGGTCTTGGTATCAATTCCCTAGTGAGGGTGACTAATAATAATGTGTGAACTAACAATGGGGAGTACTAACAAGCTAACAAAAAAGGAGTCTTTTATTTAGCCCATCACTTTCGTAATTGAGAGGAGAAGTGCCATCATTATAATTTTACCATTATTGAACTAAACACAAAAATTGTTAGTCAAATATATATGTTTTTAGGAGATTGACAAAGGATTTACACTTTTTAATGACATTATCATAAAAATCTCAAAACCAAAAGGCAACATCATTGTATTTTAATTTTAGTGATGTTTTAACATTAAAATAATGTAAAAATATCATCATCACAATTTTTTTGCCAATAAACTAAATCTAAAAATTTGTAGTCTAATGTAGATATTGGTAGGTGATAAATAAAGTGATTTGTAATCATTACACAATTCTTTTATGTTACCATAATAACTAGTGAACAAAATAGAACTTTAATATAAAAATATTTACACATTGTAAAAATGAAATAAATCAAATCGAATCTGCTTATAAGCATCGATATATTAACATGAATTTAAAGTTAACTATAATTTTTATAAAGAACATATGATGATCATCGCTCGCTCATTTTATTCTTTTGAACTAGCACTGTAGGATTTTTCACTTATTGTGCCAGCAAAAATTTCCTAGAACATGAAACTCCATAGGGCTTTTTAGGCCACTTACACTTGTAAACTTTTGCTATCAAAGCTTTTTTTCTCTCTTTTTATTATTATTATTATTTTATATATATAGAAGAATCTTTGTAGCTTTTAGATTATTTAAAACTGCAATCAATATTAACAATATACTTTCCTAACTACACAAACACTTTGACCAACTCAAACCCATCCAAGTTTAAATGTTTGAATGTATACATTTCATAGATATACTTGATTGCATTGTCTTATGTTGTCACACACACACACACATATATTTTACATACCACCTTAAGTTATACTGTCCTACGCCCACCATTCCCACAATCATAATTGATCATCTAAAAAATCTAAAAATTGATAATACAAAATAATGCATATAATGATTTTAAAATCAATTGTTTAATCTGAATTATCTACAAAATTAGTTTGATTAACTATGCTAATTAATTATTTGGATTCCTAACAAAAGACTAAACTCATATGTTTTATTGAGAATATCAATCCTCATACAAATATCTTCAATCGTCCAACTTACCACAATTCCCCTTGGAGGTTCACATAATGAGTCAAAACAATCGATCAGATCTCCACTAGAACCCTAGGTTATCTCAAGTCTAAAGATAAGCGTATATAATTAAATTGAACTTGACTTCTTAAATGTAGTCAATGTGTACACATGCGCACACCTATACATGTGTGGGGGATAACGTCTTATAATAGAGACTCATCATATATACAACAGTGACATCATGTGTAGTAGCCCATGGATTAAGCTTTTCCGACTCATTTGTTGCCTAAGATAATATTCTAAGTATATAAAGAAGAAAATCATATTTATTCTATATTTATGTACTAATAATAAGCAATGAACAAAGTATAAATAAGGAAAATATATATAATTTTTTAGATTAAAAAGACATACATTTCAACATAAGAGAATTAGGAGGGCTCAAAGTAAACTATATGGTAGGATAACTTAAGATTACGAGCCCTGCCTAGGTATCCAATGGCCTGAAATCCATTGGTGTGTATGTTCTTTTTTCTTTTTTTTTTTTGTTTTAATTATTATCTTCTTCTAACAACAGTGAATTTGATGAATGGTTTGTTTTTGTTTTTGTTTTTAAAAATGTGACACATGTAAGCACATGTGCGGGACTTGGTCAATGAATGCTTGACAAAATGTATTTTTTTAGAAAAAAAAGAAGAAGAAGAAGAAGAAAGTGGAAAGGGCACAACTTTCTTAGCAAATGTAAGTCCACTGCAGATTTAACATAAAAATATTATAAAATAAGTGGCACACAAATACACTTATGTGGATGTTCCTTGACTGCATTTAAGAAAAGAACAAAAGGGAGAGGAGGCAACTTTCTTGACAAATGCATGTCCCCAGCATATTTAAGAAAAAGTATAAAATGAGTGGAGGGTAAGAACAAACTTGGATTGTAAGTCAAATAAAAAAAACCTTTAATATTCTAGCAGAGTGTGAGAGAAGACACAAATACTAAAAAAATATTTAGAAAATCGACATGTGACATGCACTTAATTCAAACTAAACTAGCTAAATTATGGGCCCATGATTAGATATATGATCAGCTAAAATTCACATTTACTTGATAATCTAACTATCAGATTAGTGAACATTTATTGAATGGTTGAAGATAAAATTTCAACAAAGTGGCCCAAATCAGAGCTTAGGATTGTTTGATGGCTCTGATTTTGGAACTGGTACTTAGCAAATGGTAGGTTTCTTAAAAAATTATTTAGAAATTGCTTACTAGGCTTGTAAGTAATTCATATAACACTACACAAATAATGGGTCCTAATTTGAATGTATCAAGAACCTAAAATCATGCTTATCTGATAATCTGATGACGATGAGAATGAAATTTCAACAAAAAGTGTCCATGAATCAGGGATCAGGGTTGCTCCACCACTCTGAATTTGGGGCTGTGAATTAAAAATAATGGGTTCTGCAATCTATTTATTACATTTGACTTGAGTCAGTGCACTCGGCATGTATAATTTCTAAGTACCTATTTATCAAGCATTGTATTTTGCCAGTGGATCAGATAACTCCCTTTGTGAATTTCGGAATGCAAATTCATAGTTAGGCAATTTTACAAACAACAGGGAGGAAAATTTTTGATACTCTGGCAATGTGATGGTTCATTCGCAAGAAATAAAGATGACTTAAATAAAGCTGTTGGGAACACAGATAATGGTCTAGATAGCTCAAAATTACACTGGTTTGATATCTTAGCTGCTTGGTTGGTGGACATTCAGGGGTGTTTCGATCTTAAGTTACTTGAGGTAAGCTGCTTATGCCTCAAGCAGCTTATCTTGGTTTCTACTTTTTTAATTTTTTTAATTTTTTTTACACATGTTCATACCCTTGCATACACTCACAACCCCCCACACTCTCACATACCCGCCCCACACTCTTGCACGCTCGCATCACAAGGGATGCTTGACCTTGTGTTAAAACCTCAAAAAGTCTACCAGTGAGGCATAACAAAAAATGCATCTTGATTTTTACTTATTAAGCTAAAGTGATTAACTAACTTAAAGTTAAAAAAAAAAAAAAGGTTACTCATAATTAATCTTAAACCAAACTTACTATTTCAAATAGTTTACTTATTTACTGCTGTAAGTAGAAAAAGTAACTTATCAGCGAATAAACAACATTTTAACTTAAGTTATTTAGTTTGATAAACATGATTACAAAAGTAAGTTATGTACCTAAACCTACTTACTATAAGTTATTTTTATTTTTAAACTTTTGAACCTATCAATTTTCTACGTCTCTTTCCCACCCTCCATATTAAAGGAGGTTGTCCCTCACCATCTATGTCAAAGAGGCTTTTTTCACTGTTCATGTCGAAGGAGCTTCCAAATGTTAAACTGTCCACATCGAATGTGGGGCTCACAGAATGGATGGTCTACATCAAAGTGAACCCCACATGTTGGATGACCCCACATTAATGGGGTACGGTTTGGGCGGATTCCTAACTATAGGGCCCACCATGATGCATGTGCCTTACATCTACATTGTCCATCCATTTTTACATCTCATTTTAGGACATTATCTCTAAAATGAAGCAAATCCAAATCTTAGGTGGACAATACCATAGGAAATAGTCATGATTAAATCTCCACCATTAAAAACTTTATAAGGACCACCAAATGTTTATTTGCCATCCAACTTGGTTATAAGGTTACAAAAACCTAAAGGAAGAGACCACACAAATATCAGCTTGATCTAAAACTTTTGTGCCCACTTAGAAGTTTTTAAATGTACGATTATCACTATTTCATATATTATGGTTCATTTGAGATTTGGATCTGGTTCATTTTTTCCGATCATGCCCACAAATGGGCAACATAGATATAAGTGATATACGTCAAGGTGGATGACCCTCATCAAAGGTAAGCCCGTGATGATAAACAATCCATATCCAAAGAAGGTTGGTAGGATGGATGACCCACTTCAATGGTGGGGCCTCCGTGATGGACGGTCCACATCAAAGGTGGGCTCCACATGATGAGCAATGGACATTGAAGTTGAGCTCCACATGATGGATGGCCCATACTGAGGTGGCCCCACATGATGGATAGTCCACATCAAAGGCCTGCCCTAATGATAAGTAGCCTATATCCAAGGGCGGGCCCGCATGATAGACAATCCACATTAGAGGTGGGGCCCACATGATGGACAATCCACATCAAAGATGGGGCCCACATGATGGGCGGTGGATATTGAAGGTGGTCCCCTCGTGATGGACAATAACATGGTGGCGGACCCTACATGATAGATGGCCAACATCAAAGGTGACCCCTACACAATGAACAATGCATATTAAAGGCCCGCCTCTAATGGTAAATGACTCACATCAAAGGTAGGGCCCGCATAATGAATGATCCATATCAAAATATCAAAGGTTAGCCCACGTGATAAATGGTGGACGTGAGGGAAACAATCCGGGTAAATATTCATGACGTTGGAAATCAAAAATGTTTTTCTAGCTTATGACTGATAAGTATATGTTGTTTCCTAAATAAATTTATCTGATAAGTAGAAAACCAAATAAGCTACTCATAGGATAATAGCTTATTTAAAGTAAGTTACCGTCCAAAGGCCACCCTTAACAGACAATCGAAACAGATAATAGGCGACGGTGCAAACTCAACAAACAAATGCCCATTAATTAGAGTTTGCTAGGATCATTAAGTCAATCTGATCTTGTAAGATGACTCATTTCCAGCAGATCTTTCAGTTTGAACGGTTAATACTGAATTAATGTATGCCACGTATGCGTTTTGGAATACCTGCTTACCAACCGCCGTGCGTCACCAGAGTAACAAATTACTCGTCGTACCTGAATCACGATGAATTGATGATGAAAGTGTGGACGATCCCTTGTCATACATATGACATGGATTTTAGTTCCAGACACCTCAACTTCAATTCCCAGGTGCCAACGTGGCAGGCGTGTGGGATATGGTGCAGTTATTAGATGGTATCTTCATTTTTCACTCCTGCCCTAAACATCAATGCAGCCCATTCATTATTTAAGCAGGCCATGCGTGTTGAATGTAGACCATTCATTGCAATTGTTACAGTTATCAATTACTTCACACATGTTGATCCACTTGGATTGGCCAGATCTTTGGGCCATGAAAAATCCACCAGTGGGACTCCACCATGAATGTCTTGGATTTGCCCACAGGCACCACGTTGGTGCATTTGACTTTGCCGCATAAGTTTCTTCATGATGACCCGTGCCGCATTTCTGAAGTTGGTTGGATGATCGGGACCATCCATCTGTGTAGCATCATGATGGGCCAGCTCAATCTCCAAGAATGATTATGGCCGTATATATGTGGAAATGTGTATGAACAAAATTTCTTTTCAACGTTCTTAATTGAATTGGAAATATGGACGGTCAGAACTAACAACGCAACATGGGGAGCGGCGGTGGGTGGGATCCCTGACCGTGGGGCCCACCTTGATGTATTTGCCTTATGTCCACACTGTTCATCTGTTTTGAAACCTCATTTTAGGGCAGGATCCCAAAAATTAAGGAGATCCAAATCTCAGGTGGACCATAATATAGGAAACAGTAGTAACCATTAAAAACTTCTCATGGGCCACAAAAGTTTTGGATTAAGCTGATATTTGTGTGGTCTCTTCATCCAGGTCTTTGTTACCTTATCAAAAGGTTGGATTGCAAATAAACATTCCAGTGGCCGCCTGAAGTTTTCAATAGAATCATCTATTGTTTCCTGTATTAAGGTTCACCTAAGATTTGAATCGCTTTATTTTTGGGATCACGCCCTGAAATGAGCTGTTAAAATGAATGGATGGTGTGGATGTAAGGTGCATATATCATGCCCTAAAATGAGTTGTTAAAATGGATGGATAGTGTTGGGCTGGGCTGTGCTAAATCCTCGACACTCATAGTCCACACACTTTTAGGGCCATTTCTCGAAGAAGTTTTAATTATTGGTCCATTTGAGGTTTTAATACCCATTTACAGGGTATGTAGTATGTACCAAGGAATTGGAAAATCAAACAGACCATTAAGACCTTGTGTTGAAACTCTTATGAGTCTACCACCGAGGCATGAGTAAAGACCTGCAACCTAACCAATTCAACTCAACAGCATCTAATCAGAGATGGGTGGGGGTTGAAGATTTGGTAAGTCAGTTGGGCCGCGGATTCACTCAGTTGAACCGGGTTGGGTTGACTCTCAACAGGACCAAACAAGACACTATTAGACCATACACAATAATCCCAAGAAACCGATCGGTTCCTTTCATTCAACCACTCTGCATGTGGGCGTCATTGGGGAATCCTTTATTGGATGAGCTTGTGCGGCGACATGAGTCTTGTCTTGAAGTTTTGAGTAACAGCCTCAGATTAGGCTTATCAGCCCTTTTAAATAGGCCCATCTGTTGGGCCAGGTCCTATTTTCAGGTCTGATCGATAAATGGGTTGGACCCAGGCTAATGTTTTTATTTAGGCTCATTAGATTCAAGAACAGGCTCATTGATGATTTTGGTGGGTGGTGTTAGGCCTGAAATTGATGACCCACCTTCTAAGAGGGCCAGACCATGCTTCATAGTACTGAATAAAACCAGGCAATGCCTGGCCTTGTCCCTGGTCCTAGTATCAAATAAAAGCAAGGTTTAACGTATTGTCTGAGAACTTGTATGCAACACCCGAATACGTACCTGTATGGTCCATGAATGATATGATTGTATAGACCCCTATTGCCCCATAACAACAGCCCAATACGGGCATGTTATTCAGTGATCCAACGTATTATTCAAGAAGGAACGGTATATTCACACATGCAAAATCGTACATTTATGACCACTCAATGAGTGGCCTTGCTTATTTTTGTACCTGTTAAAAGTATGGCCCACCAATGAAATGGCCCAGATCATGTACAAGTGTCATGTTTTATTGGGCAACCCAAGCTCACCATGACGAGCTGAAGATCGTGTGAGGGAGAGGGACCCAAGCATAAATAATATACTTATTAGTCAAAAAGTAGACAAGATACTTAGTTTCCAATATTATAAGTAATTATCCGCCAATTTATAGATGGGCTAATCCACCAACCTTAATGGGCCTTTTTTGGAACCAAAAAAAAATGTTAGGTCCAGATCCCAAATGTGCCTTGGAGATGGAATCATATATTTGATTGGAACAATGCACCGCTCCTCTCTCTCCACACGTGCCAATTTGATAAGGTTTCAGAGATCTAGGCCCTCCATCAGGTGGGCCTTGGTATGTGCCATGTTAAGTTCCACATGTATGTTAAAACAGAGATTCCTGATCAATTCTCACAAATCCTTTTCCTCCATGCATGTTTAACCGTGCAATCCCACCTGATTACCCGACGGGCTGGCTGGTCGATTCATCACATAAGCAACATGCGTAGAATGAATATGGTGGTCTATGGGTCAGTTGGGAGGTCAGGCTTTTGATCCTGGCGCATCTAGACATGGACTGAAATATTAGACCCTTGGGCTCCACATCAAATGTGGACCATCAATCACGTGGGCCTCACCTCTGATGTGGGCTGTCCATCACATGGAGCCCACCTTAGATATGGGCCACTCATCATTAGGCCGGCCTTTGAAGTGGGGCCCATCATTATTAATTGCCATCATGTAAAGGTCACCTTTGATGTGGACTGTCCATCATGTGTGCCCCACCTTCAATGTGGGTTGTCCATCATACAAGGCTTGTCTTGGATGTGGGCCATTCATCAATAGGGCCGACTTTTGATGTTAAAAATCTATTATATGAGGTCAATTTAATATGGGCCATTCATCATGTGCAGCTCAACTTCAATGTCCACGGCCCATCTTGTGAAGCCCGACCATCCATCATGTAGGTCCCACCTTTGAAGTGGGTTGTCTATCATATTAGCCTGCTTTGCATGTGGGGTATTTATCATTATGGGACGACTATTGATGTCAACAATCGATTACATGGGCCCACATTAATACGGAGTCATCCATCATGTGGGGCCTCATTTGATATGTATAGTGAGAGAGACTCCTTTAATATGAACCATGAAAGAGAAATAAGTAGAAAAGCAACAAGTAAAAAAAATCAAAGACTTATCAAAATAAGTAGTAATTAAGTTGCTTTTGTGATTACAATTACCAAATTAACTTAAGTACAAAAGTAACTTAATAAATTAACATAAGTTAAAATGTAACTTATTTGGTGGTATCCAAACAAGCTTTTGGATTGTAAGTTACTTAAGATACTTATGTCCTAAATAGCTTATCTTAGTTTCTACTTATAAAATAGATAAGTATTTTTGGCAAACAATATACCTATAAGCTTCTACTCTATACTCTTTTAATTTTCTTTGTGACATATAAAAAGTAGAAAAACTAAATTCTTTTAATCATGTGATTAAGCAATTTTAAGTAAAAAAGTTACTTATGTCTAATCATAAACTAAACCTACTGGTGCCGGGCATTTGAAGTAGATGAATATGTTGTTTGCCAAATATACTTATTTGGGTAAAAATTAGTTAAACTACTTGAAGAATAAAAAGCTTATCTTAAGCAATGTAAGATCCAAATGGGGCCTTAATGACAGACCCATAACCCATTGCATCTATGCGTCAGATCCACCTATCAACCTAATACAACTATCAGTTATCTCGAGATGCACTCCCTAGTCCAATCCATCGCGACTGAAAGGAGCCGACCTAGAGTACAGGGGCAATTAAGTAATTCAACTATCAACCAAGAAGCAAGAGGGAGCTTCTTTTGAGGAAACGAAAATCCCCCAACGGCACTTTGAAATGGCAACTCTACGAAGCTTCAGAAAACCATCGCATCCTCTCTCCTCCTCTACCAATTCAAACCCTTACCCTAGAAAAACCCTAACCCTAGGAAAAAACCCCATAACGCCAAAACCTGATATTGCAAAATCTGTATCCGATTCTTTAACTTCAGCGAAAATCATCTCCGCCCTCGAAGGCGGGAATCTCGAATCCCTGCTCAGTTCCACCTCCAATCTCAATCCCCCAATCGTCGTCGACGTCCTATCCAAATGCAGCTCGAATCCAGTGCTATCGCTGAAATTCGTCGATCTCATAAAAGGATCGAATTCCTTCAAACACTCCTCGGATTCTCTAAGCGCGATGATCCACACGCTTGTACGGAGCCGCAGGACCTCAGAAGCGCAGGCGCTGATCCTCCAGATGGTCCGCAGGAGCGGTGCTTCGCGCCCCGAGATAGTCGAGTCTCTCATATCCACGTGTACAGTAAGCAATTCGAATCCTATGGTTTTCGATCTATTGGTTCGAACCTATGTCCAGGCGCGGAAAGTGAGGGAAGCTTCAGAAGCGTTCCGGATTTTGAAAAGCCGGGGTTTTACACCGTCTGTGAATGCGTGCAATAGCCTTTTAGGTGGGCTGGTTAGGGTCGGTTGGGTCGAGATGGCATGGGAGATTTATAGAGACATTTCTGGGAGCGGAATTCAATTGAATGTGTATACATTGAATATCATGATAAATGCATTCTGTAAAGAAAAGAAAATGGAGAAGGCGGAATCATTTTTATCTGAAATGGAGCAGAAGGGCTTTTTTGCCGATAGAGTGACTTACCATACGTTAGTTGATGCATATTGTCGCGATGGACTTTTGGAAAAAGCTTTTGTGTCATTGAATTCGATGCTGGGTAAGGGACTACAGCCTGATGTAGTTGTCTATAATTCGATTATAAATGGATTTTGTAGGATTGGGATGTATGAAAGAGGAGTGGAGATTTTGGGTGAGATGGTCAATATTGGGTTGAGTCCGAATACAGCTACTTATAATATATTGCTTGGCGGGTGTTGTAAAAAGGGCTGTATAGGTGATGCTATGAAGATTTATAAGGAGATGCTGGGTCGGGCTCTTGTTCCTGATATAGTGAGCTTTAGTTTGCTTATTGGCTTGTTTTCAAGGAAAGGCGATCTTGATCGGGCACTATTGTATTTTAGAGATATGAAGGGTGTTGGATTGGTCCCAGATAGTGTGATTTATACTATGTTGATTGGTGGGTTTTGTAGAATTGGTTTGATCTCTGAGGCTCTCAAGATGCGGGATGAAATGGTGGAGACAGGTTGTCTTCCAGATGTAGTTACGTACAATACGATCTTGAATGGAATGTGCAAGGAGAAGAGGTTATTGGATGCATTTGAGCTTTTTAATGAAATGGTGGGGAGGGGGGTAACTCCTGATTATTACACCTTTACTACTCTTATTTACGGTTATTGTAAGGACGGTAGTCTAGAGAAAGCACTGGGTTTGTTCGATATGATGATTGAAAAAAATCTCAAACCAGATATTGTCACGTACAATACTTTGATTGATGGGTTTTGCAAAGAAGGTGATGTGGAGAAGGCTAATGAGCTGTGGGATGACATGACATGCAGAAAAATCTTTCCTAATCAGGTCACATATAGCATTTTAATAGACGAACTCTGTAGTAAAGGGCGTGTTGTTGAGGCATTCAGGTTATGGGATGAAATGGTGGCGAAAAGCATAATGCCCAATGTGGTGACTTACAACTCTGTTGTTAAAGGCTATTGTCGGTCGGGGAATGCAACAAAGGCAAAAGAGTTCTTTAGTAAGATGATGGGGGAAGGTGTTCTTCCAGATAGGATAACATATAACACTCTAATTCATGGTTTTGTGAAAGAAGAGAAGATGGGGGAGGCCTTTGCTTTGGTCGACAAAATGGAAAGCCGAGGGGTCCTACCTGATGCTATTACATACAATGCACTCCTGAATGGGTTTTGTGGACAAGGAAGAATGCAAGAAGCTGATTTCATCTTTAAGAAGATGATTAAGAGCGGTCTTGCACCTGATGGATCTACATATGCATCACTTATAAATGGATATGTTGCCCAGGACAACTTGAAGGAGGCATTTCGACTGCATGATGAAATGCTGCAGAGGGGCTTCATACCTGATGATAAGTTCTGATAACCTTTTCTTTGCCTAAATGTTTCAGCATGACCCGTTCCTTAATCAACACGCCTCAGGCGCCACCAAGGTAAGCTTCTTGCTGTCTTGCAGAAATAATAATTTCACCAAGAGCATATCGATGTTACCTCAATCGAAAGCTCCTAGGATTTCTGTTTCGAATCACTGGATTCAGATTATGGGTCTGTTGTGATACAAATCACTATTTCTACCCACCCAAATTATGGTTCTATACTCTTAGACGAAGTTGCTTTGTAAATTTATATTTTGATACATAGATTTGTACTTTGGTTTATGCAGTAGCATGTATATTATATAATATTTTGCATGTGGTGTGGGGCCTATAATATTCCATCATTTCATATACAACATAAATTTGCATGTAAAATGAAGGTGTAGAAGCATTTCATCTGTCATCAAGGTCTGTAATATGTTACTTCTTGAATTATTTTTCTCTTAATATTCATCTTAGATTCTCTGTAGACATTTCTGTTCGCTGTTTCATTGGTTGATTTATCGCATTGTTTTGTAATCCTTTCTCATTCTTCGAATAAAAGATTTCTGTTTGACATAAAAAGGGATTCTCAGTCGATTTGTGGAAAAGAGTGGAGTCTCATGTGGCTTGAAGGTCTACTTGCAAATATGATTATGGAGGACCAAAAAAAGGTAGTCTTGAAACCTTCCGGAGTATACCAGGATTTACATCCACTGCTTTTCAGCTCAGAATTTCTTTCCTGATCTCTTATTTCCTCTGTTTCTAGTATCTTTTTTTGGTATCTATACTCTTAATGGAAGGCAAACTCTTTTGTTGGGGTAGCTTCCAAGATTTCCATTTCACATGTTATTCCTTCTTTTTGGATCTTTGACGTAGGGGAGGGCGTGAAACAATAAGAGAAAGATCACCTCCTTCCTCAAGTGAGTAAATCCTTGAATTCACAAGGAGAGTTCTTGAGTCCACAAGAAAATAAGAGAGAAAATTCGGATATTTTTATTGAATAACGGGTGTATAATTTATTGATTACACCACTAATAAACAAAACCCAAACCCAAATTCGAAAATGCCCAAAATAGTTAAATTATAACCCTAATTGAAAGTTACCCAAAATAGTAAAACTCTTCTAAAGCCTAATTTGCCAAAAATAGAAAGTTTAGATATACCTTACTGGAGGAGTCCAAGCATTATTACAAAAATTTTCTAAAAAGATGGAAATCCTAAAACTCTAAAAATAAAGAGAGACAACAAAAATCAGAATGATTAAAAATAATAAATTTACCCAAAATTGCAATTTTGAACTGGAAGCGTGCATTTTCCTGTGAAACGAAGGTACATGACTTGCTATGCTGGTCGGTTGACCCCGAAACCATTGTTAGATGAAGATCGATAAGTTGTGCGTTTTGTGACAATGCTTGGATCAAAAGTTACTACTGACTTACGGTCCAAAATTTGAACTACAATTTCTCCCCATTCAGAATGAATTTCTTCGATCCAGACATGCCTAAGGCCTAATTATGTCATTGCCCTACGTAGGACTAGGCCCGAATTAGAGGGATTACTTTTGCTTTTGTTTGGGTTTTGGTATAGTCATGCAAAGAATGCATCTGTAGCACGTCCTACATTAGTCCCCTCCAATTGGAAAGAACTCGGACTTAGCTCATGATACTCATAAAGGTCTGCTACATTAAAAGTCCATGAGATCTTCATACTTTCGGGAAGATCAACAACATAGGCGTTGTCATTGTTTTTATTGAGGATTGGAACTGGGTCTATCTTCTTATTTCTCAACTTGTTATACATCCCAGTCGGAAACCTCTCATTGTGTAGGTGAACTAACACATTATCACCTACTTTAAACACTTTTCTAGCACCAGTGTTTATCAGTATCTTCCTTATTGTAACGCCTCGATTTCTAAAACCCGAGTACGAGACTCGTTTTTAGAAATCCGGGAGTTTATAAATCAGAGAAACAACGGAATATAAACTCAGAGTGCAATAGTCAAAAGAAGCATCTATATTCATGAGAGCTCAATATTTGACCCGCTCAGCTGGGGGTCTTAGTTACAAAGTTCCCAAAAGTTTCCAAAATATCAAACTATTGAAGTTAAAATCTCAAGCTACTGATTAACACCAAAATACGTTGCTGCGTCCTGATGCAGCTCGTCCTCATAATACTCCTCCTCTTGCTCCATGGTGGCATCATCAAGGCTGGCACCGACGCCCTCTACATCCGTCCCTGCATGTTCTGTACGGTTGGATAGTCGATGGATGAGTGGCCAGCTCAGTGTGAATTCCCCTCAAGATCACACATCTTCGCCTTAGCAAACATAGTTAAAAGGAAAAAACAAGCAATAATCCAAAACATACAATATGCAGTTTTATTAGACGGATGCATGAATGCACATCGGCCTGGGGATACACATCCAGCCGGACTTGGGCTCGTCACCCATGCAAATCATCGACCTGGGAAAATCATCCAGTCGGATAGGGGTCGATAGTCGATGGTCTAGGAGCTAGTGAAACGATACCCCAACAACTCTGGGGTACGTGCTACAGCATCCAGAATTAGCCATCCGTCATCGCTAGTATGCTATGAATGCATGATTAGCCAGCCGCTATTAGTCCAATTACAATAAGCCAATTTAAGCAACTCAATGGTCACTATGGGGGGCTCTACACCCAGCGTAGGCCGACAGCTCGAGCATAGTGTTCCATTACCACCATCCCCGGCTCATGAGGTCCTCCACCTTGAGATGTTCTAATAGGATACCTTGATCAAAATGACACCAGTTCAAGGTCCCTATTTCCCACACATTTGTCTAATTACATTCCAAGTGTGGCTTGCATACAATTATGGTATCCTCTATGTGTAGCATAAAAAGGTTATGTACAGAAGCAAATCATGTTAACATGTGACAATATATGACTTCAAATAACGCATGAAAGGAAGCATCATGAATTAATAACTAATGAGGATATATTACCAAGTCATGTGAATAGTGATCAAGGATTAACTAGCATGTGGGCAAGTATCACAATAATGGTGATCTAGTACAACTAGGTTTAGCTAATTTAGAAATGGAAAGCCCAAGGGGAAAGTCATCACCTGTATGGTAGTGTCCACGTACTCGGTCCGAGTCTTCTTGTGGCCCGAGGTCACTCAAGGAATCTCCTAAAATTACAGTTTATATTTGTCAGGTATTTCCACGGCTTGGATTAATAGATATATCACAGTGAAGTCCCATGGGTGGTGCGGGTATGCAACACATCATGAGGCGAGCCCCACCCGTCTAGAGGGCTGGACGGCGTACATACATCAAGGGTAGGGCCCACCACCACATGGTCATTGTAAATAAATATTTACGTCAGGTTGGGATCCACTGCCCAAATGGTACAGATAAAACACTTATACTATGGTGGGGTCTACTGCACAGATGGATAGTTTGGATGAGTCACGTACATCAGGGTGGAGTCCACATGTGTGGCCTACAGAAGTTATAATGACTAGAAAGTAGTTTGGTATTTTGTTCATCCATGACCATCATGGGGGTGCGTCTAACGAACGGTTCAGATGGCATTGACGCCACCCATGTCAGTACATATACTCCACGTTAGCCACCCAGCTAGGGATCGACACCAGGACTTCAAGTGTTGAAACGAGGTATCTCCACTCAGTCTGTCAGTGGAGCAATGGATTTGGGTGTTCAGACCTAGCTCTGGACGTCCACAGATGGACGGTTCGGAGACGTCCATTGACGGACGGCCAGGGATCAATGGTCCTTTGAGGAGTGGATGTGTAGTAAGGTGGGCCATGCTGACCTTGGATGGTCTGGATTCAACATATGTATGAGTTTTCATATACGCGGGTTCATATAGGGCCCACCATATATCATTACATATATTAGTGTTTTATTGTTCTTTTGATGTACTGGAGGGGCATTTCAGCAATAGGTGGGACGGTCTAGATTTTTGGGCAGAGGGATGGCCAGGATTAGAATAAACTCATCAAGGTGAGTTTCACAAATACCGTTCAGGGGAACGGTGCAGACGTAGTTACATGTACGTGTGTCCCATATGGGGCCCACCACATATATACAATACATATGTATATCATATCAACATAGGTTCCACATGGGTGTGGGGCCCACATAATATTTTACTATATATTATATGCAATGGAATGTATATACAATACATATGCATTTTTATATCAACGTGGGTTCCACATGGGTGTGGGGCGCACATATAATATTTTATTATAGATTATATGAAATGGAGAGGGACTCCATATAATCACAACAGGTGGGTCCCACATGGGGCCCACCATTTCATATATAGTATTATATATACGTACTATCTCCTTATTATATTATTAGATGTTATTATTATTATTTTTTTTTATTATTATTTTATTTATTTATTATTTATTATTTTTTTTTAAAAAGCAGGACATCCAGGACCTGGGAAAATGGATGGACGGCCTGGACGAGCTGCCTCATCAAGGTGGGGCCATATACGTGGCCCACCAACTGTGGTACGGTGGGGTCCACCTGCTGACATTGTGTGCGGCCCGCCTGCATTTGTGCAGGGCCTAAAACGAGGGCAACCCATCTGTTTTGGGTGAGGCCCACCTGTATTTGTGCAGGGCCCACCTGCCTTTTGATGAAGCCCACATGCACGCCCACCTTCGTTTGCAATGTGCATGGCCTGTCTAGTTTGGAGGCCGTTTTTGGTCCGACTTCTAGCTCAAACACAGCATCCAATCAGGCAGTCTTTCAACCCCTCTTAGTGCACAACAGGGCACGGTGGCAGCCATCTCTTTCAGCCAAGGGACGGCTTGAACAGAGGCACTTTCTCCCTGGTTCCCAGACTGTTTTCAGTCCATCTGCTGGTGCATGTTGTAACTCAAACAGAGCTCATTTTCAAGACGCTCTCCCCTCCATCTTTTAAACACGTTTTCTCCTGTCTTATAGGCTGGATATGCGGCTGATTACAGGCCGCGTTCTCAGCCGTTTTTCAGCTGAGAAACCCACTGTTTACATGTCTGTTGGGCGTTTGATTCTGTTTCCTGTGTGGCCCACTTCTGGGCCATTTTTCAGTCCGATCTAGAGCTCATGCAGGTCCTATATTTGAGGGTTGCTCCTGGACCGAGTTTCGGCCCTCAGCTGGGGCCATCTTCATGCCGTTGCTTGGCCTCAAACAGGTGTCGCACTTAGGTTGGTTTGGCCTTAAAACAGGGCTTACACGTAGGCCACCTTCAGCCTTCAAACAGAGCCTGTTTTTAGCTCCATGAGGGGCCCTTGTTGATGGGTGTTTTTCAGCCAAAGTGAGGTGTGATGGGGCCTAGTTTCGTTTTTATTTTTAGAGAGAGAGAATGGAAAAGGGGGTCTCACCTTCCACGGTCGGGTCCAACCCGAACTTGGGCTGTCATGCACACAACCCCTCCTCCTTCCTCTCTGTTCTTTCTTTTCTTTCTCTCTGTCACTCAAGCGGTGCTGCTATGGCTCCACATTGACTCGGCTCGATCCAGTTTTCACAGACTGAGTTGGGGCAGTGTGCTCCAAGCTGACCATGAATGCCCTATGTTTTCTTCCTCTCTCAGTTTTCTCTCTTATGTGTGGAGTCCGTGAGAGCTGGCCTCACCTTATATAGGCAGAGAGAGAGAGAGATGAGGCTAACGGTAGGTGTTAATGCGGCCTCGGGAGATAGCGGCTGCGTCGCCGCCATCTAAAGTTTACAAGCCTTAGAAGAATCAGAATCAGTCGAATCCGCTGTGACCCAAATCCCAGTAGTGCGAGAATTCCTTGAGGTATTTCAAGAGATACAAGGATTACCCCCAAGGCGAGCAGTAGATTTTTGCATCGACCTCAAACTAAGAACTGCCCCTATATCATTACCACCGTTCCGAATGCCCCCGTGTGAAATGGAAGAGCTTAGGCAGCAAATAGATGAGTTGCTGACCCAGGGTTTCATTCGCCCCAGCGTCTCTCCTTGGGGAGCACCGGTCCTCTTCGTGAAAAAGAAGGACGGATCGATGCGCCTCTGCATAGATTACCGGCGGTTGAATGAAGTGACGATAAAGAATAGATATCCTCTCTCGCGTATCGACGATTTGTTCGATCAGCTCAAGGGTGCCAGATAGTTCTTGAAGATTGATGTACGATCAGGATATCACCAGCTAAGAATCAGGGATGAGGATATCCCTAAAACCGCATTCAGGACTCGTTATGGGCACTATGTTTCCTAATAATGTCCTTTGGACTTACAAATGCTCCGGCGGTATTCATGGACCTCATGAACCGAGTCTTCATGCCATACCTAGATCGGTTTGTGATTGTGTTCATCGAGGACATCTTGGTTTACTCCAAAAGCTAGGAGGAACACGAGCAACATTTGCGCACGGTTTTGAATACGCTGAAAGAAAATCAATTGTATGCCAAGTTATCAAAATGCGAGTTCTGGGAAAGGAAAGTAAAGTTCCTAGGGCATGTAGTGAAAGAAGAAGGCATCGCGATCGATCCCGCTAAAGTCGAAGCAGTGTCCAAGTGGGACCAGCCCACCACAGTCACCGAAGTTCGAAGCTTTTTAGGCATGGCAGGATACTATAGGTGCTTCATCAAGGAGTTCTCCAGGATCGCGCGACCACTCACCCAACTAACGAAGAAGAACGCTCGATTCACATGGGACGAGAATATGAAGGCAGCCTTCCAAGAGTTCAAAATGAGGCTGACATCTGCACCAGTACTCACCTTCCCATAAAAAGGAGAACAGTTTGTGGTGTATAGCGACGCCTCGAAGATGGGCCTTGGCTGTGTTCTGATGCAGAACGACAAAGTGATTGCTTATGCCTCCCGCCAACTGAAGAAGCATGAAGAGAACTACCCGACTCATGACCTGGAGTTGGCAGCGTTAGTCTTTGCCTTAAAAATATGGAGGCAGTACCTATACGGTGAGGATTTTCAGCTGTTCTGCTATCACAAGAGCCTGAAATACATATTTACACAGAAAGATTTGAATATGCGCCAGCGCCGGTGGATGGAGACACTCAAAGACTTCCACTTTGATATCTCGTATCACCTTGGTAAGGCGAATTCTGTAGCTGATGCGCTGAGTCGGAAGAAGAAACATGAGCTGGTGGCCACTCTAATGATCAAGGAGTGGGAGATGATGGAGTTCGTACAGGATTTCGACATCCAGCTTACCCTCGACGAACCCGATGCGTATGTAGCCCTATTGACTGCAGAGCCGACCCTGGTCCGACATGTGATCTCCGCCCAGGACCAGGATGAATGGCTCGTCAAGATGAAAGAAAGATGCAAGAGCGAAGAGATACCGGGCTGGAGGGTTGGTAGCGATGGCGGCCTTTGGTATTAAGGGCGGGTGTGCGTACCCAACAATGCAGATTTAAGGAAAGGAGTAATGAAAGAAGCACACCACTCCAGAATGACCATACATCCGGGGAGTACAAAGATGTACAACAACATAAAAAGGCAATACTGGTGGAGTAATATGAAAAGGGACATAGCCAGTTTCGTAGCAAGATATATGGTGTGCCAGAAGATAAAAGCCGAGCACCACAAACCCACAGGCCTTCTTCAGCCCCTACCCGTGGCTGAGTAGAAGTGGGACAACATCTCTATGGACTTCATTGTTGGACTTCCCAGGACTCAGAAAAAGCATGATTCGATTTGGGTCATTGTGGATAGGCTGACAAAGTCTGCTCGATTTCTTCCTATTCGGACGACAGATTCGACTGACAATCTGGCAAGACTCTATGTCCGTGAGGTCGTTCGGTTCCTCGGGAGATCATGTCAGATCGCGACTCCCGCTTTACGTCTACCTTTTGGAGAAGGTTGCAGGAGGAACTCGGTACAGAACTCAAGTTCAGCATGACATTTCACCCCCAGACAGATGGACAGACAGAAAGAGTAAATCAGGTACTGGAGGATATGTTAAGAGCTTGTGCCCTTGACTTCAAGGGAAACTGGGACGACCATTTGGCCTTCGCTGAGTTTGCTTACAATAACAATTTCCAATCCAGTATAAGCATGGCACCATACGAAGCTCTATATGGTCACCCCTGTCGAGCCCCGCAGTGTTGGGCTGAAGTAGGAGAGTGAAGTTTGTTAGGACCTGAGCTCGTCTAGATTACCACCCAAGTAATCGATGTCATTCGGAAGCGTTTGTGTACCGCTCAGAGCAGACAGAAAAGTTACGCAGACAATCAATGACGCGATCTGGAGTTTGCGGTAGGCGATCACGTATTTTTAAAGGTCTCTCCTATGAAGGGTCTGATGAGGTTCGGACAAAAAGGGAAGCTTGCACCTTGTTTCATCGGGCCTTTCGAGATCCTAGATCGTGTGGGAGCCGCAGCATATCGCCTTGCGCTACCGACTGCACTGACCAACATCCACAACGTCTTCCACGTATTTATGTTAAAGAAGTACACGCCAGACGAATCACACGTTAGCTGGGAGCAGATTGAACTTACCGACAATGCTTATTATACCGAAGAACCCATCCGCATCTTGGACCACAAGGAGCAGGTCCTTCGAACTAAGACAATACCACTGGTCAAGATTCTTTGGTCACATCATGGAGAAGAAGAGGCGACGTGGGAGTAAGAGGCCGAAGTTAGGGAAAAATATCCCCACCTATTCAGTGACACACTACAGGTAATTTCGAGGACGAAATTTTTTTTTAGGAGGGGTAGGCTGTAACACCCCGTACCTCTGATACTCGAGTGTTACCTTTTAAAACCCACAAATGTTAAAACTCGAGACCCGTCAATCTAATGACTTGACTTGACATGCACAGGGCAGGATTTCCTAAGCAGCATTGAGACAATCCGCCACGACTCTGGAGACTCAGCTTACACTCCACACCAATCAAAGAGGTAAGCATGATCAAATGACTTAAGACCAGATCAATTTTTAAGACAACTGTGTTGGCATTATTTCAAAAACCCAATCCGCGGGAGTCAGAGAGCAACCAATGAAGCATCCCTATGTCTCAAACATGCATTTAACTATTGAAAACAAATATTGAACCCGTTTGACCAACAGATCGCATCATGCGGGCCAGATATGACCCAAAAAGGTATATAATGGCCCACCTGGGCCTCACATGCACCCAAAAACTGGGCCAAGGCCCCTATATAGGGATCTCAAAACAATTGGTCGGAGCAGATCAAACACCGGAGTAGTGATGTGCCCCAAAGCCAGGTGCACGTACACCTCAAACTCTAGTGCACGAGGTGCATTGAACAACTACTTAAGGTCAAACCATGGTTGACCGAACCAAATCACAAAAAAATAATAATAATAATAATTTCCAGAGATGTTCCCGCCAACCCTTGTTTGAAAAAAACGACTTTTGAGCTTCAAGGTGGCCCACCTTGGCCGCTTTCCGGACAATCCAAACCGTCCATTTCACTCACATGGGTCCCCTGATCAAAACCGTATAAGGCTTTTGACCCGCTCATAGGAACAAGTGAGATGAGGATGGACCGTCCATTCCCTCATCATGAGGCTAGGTAGAAGCGTCTGAGGCTTCTTCTTTTTAGGGTAGGGAGGGCGGCGACGTAGCCGCTGTTTCCCGAGGCTGCATTAACACCTACCATCAGCCTCATCTCTCTCTCTGCCTATCTAAGGTGAGGCCAGCTCTCACGGACTCCACACATAAGAGAGAGAAAACTGAGAGAGGAAGAAAACATAGGGCGTTCATGGTGAGCTTGGAGCACACTGCCCCAACTCAGTCTGTGAAAACTGGACCGAGCCGAGTCAGTGTGGAGCTATAGCAGCACCGCTTGAGCGACAGAGAGAGAAAAAGAAAGAACAGAGAGGAAGGAGGGGTTGTGTGCGTGACAGCCCAAGTTCAGGTCGAAACCGACTGTGGAAGGTGAGACATCCTTTTCCATTCTTTTTCTCTCTAAAAATAAAAACAAAACTAGGCCCCATCACACCTCACTTTGGCTGAAAAACACCCATCAACAAGGACCCCTCATGGAGCTAAAAACAGACTTTGTTTGAAGGCTGAAGGTGGCCTACGTGCAGGCCCTGTTTTAAGGCCAAACCAGCCTAAGTGCGGGACTTGTTTGAGGCCAAGCAACGGCATGAAGATGGCCCCAGCTGAGGGTCAAAACTTGGTCCAGGAGCAGCCCTCAAATATAGGACCTGCGTGAGCTCTAGATCGGACTGAAAAATGGCCCAGAAGTGGGCCACACAGGAAACAGAATCAGATGCCCAACAGACGTGTAAATAGTGGGTTTCTCAATTGAAAAACGGCTAAGAACGCGGCCTGTAATCAGCCGCATATCTAGCCTATAAGACAGGAGAAAACGTGTTTAAAAGATGGCAGGGAGAGCGTCTTGAAAATGAGCTCTGTTTGAGCTACAACATGCACCAACAGATAGACTGAAAACAGTCCGGGAACCAGGGAGAAAGTGCCTCTGTTCAAGCCGTCCCTTGGCTGAAAGAGATGGCTGCCACCGTGCCCTGTTGTGCACTAAGAGGGGTTGAAAGATTGCCTGATTAGATGCTGTGTTTGAGCTAGAAGTCGGACTGAAAACAGCCTCCAAACTAGACAGGCCATGCACATTGCAAACGAAGGTGGGTGTGCATGTGGGCTTCACCAAAAGGCAGGTGGGCCCTGCACAAATACAGGTGGGCCTCACCCAAAACAGATGGGCTGCCCTCGTTTTAGGCCCTACACAAATGCAGGCAGGCCGCACACACTGTCAGCAGGTGGACCCCACCGTACCACAGTTGGTGGGCCACGTATATGGCCCCACCTTGATGAGGCAGCTCGTCCAGGCCGTCCATCCATTTTCCCAGGCCCTGGATGTCCTGCTTTTTAAAAAAAATAATAAATAATAAATAAATAATAATAATAATAATAATAATAATAAAATATAATAATAAAAATAACATCTAATAATATAATAAGGAGATAGTACGTATATATAATACTATATATGAAATGGTGGGCCCCACGTGGGACCCACTTGTTGTGATTATATGGAGTCCCTCTCCATTTCATATAATCTGTAATAAAATATTATATGTGGGCCCCACACCCATGTGGAACCCATGTTGATATAAAAATGCATATGTATTGTATATACATTCCATTGCATATAATATATAATAAAATATTATGTGGGCCCCCTACCCATGTGGAACCTATGTTGATATGATATACGTATGTATTGTATATATGTGGTGGGCCCCATATGGGACCCACGTACATGTAGCTACGTCTGCACCGTTCCCCTGAACGGTATTTGTGAAACTCACTTTGATGAGTTTATTCTAATCCTGGCCATCCCTCTGCCCAAAAGTCCAGACCGTCCCACCTATTGCTGAAATGCCCCTCCAGTATATCAAAAGAACAATAAAACACTAATATATGTAATGATATATGGTGGGCCCTACATGAACCCGTGTATATGAAAACCCATACATATGTTGAATCCAGACCATCCAAGGTCAGCATGGCCCACCTTACTACACATCCACTCCTCAAAGGACCATTGATCCCTGGCCGTCCGTCAATGGACGTCTCCAAACCGTCCATCTGTGGACGTTCAGAGCTGGGTCTGAACACCCAGATCCATTGCTCCACTGACAGACTGAGTGGAGATACCTCGTTTCAACACTTGAAGTCCTGGTGTCGATCCCTAGCTGGGTGGCTAACGTGGAGTATATGTACTGACAATGGTGGCATCAATGCCATCTGAACCGTTCGTTAGACGCACCCACATGATGGTCATGGATGACCAAAATACCAAAATACTTTCTGGTCATTATAACTTCTGTAGGCCACACATGTGGACTCCACCCTGATGTACGTGACTCATCCAAACTATCCATCTGTGCAGTAGACCCCACCATAGTATAAGTGTTTTATCTGTACCGTTTGGGCAGTGGATCCCAACCTAACGTAAATATTTATTTACAACGACCATGTGGCGGTGGGCCCTACCCTTGATGTATGTACGCCGTCCAGCCCTCTGGATGGGTGGGGCTCGCCTCATGATGTGTTGCATACCTGCACCACCCATGGGACTTCACTGTGATATATCTGTTAATCCAAGCCGTGGAAATACCTGACAAGTATAAACTGTAATTTTAGGAGATTCCTTGAGTGACCCCAGGCTACAAGAAGACTCGGACCGAGTACGTGGACACTACCATACAGGTGATGACTTTCCCCTTGGGCTTTCCATTTCTAAATTAGCTAAACCTAGTTGTACTAGATCACCATTATTGTGATACTTGCCCACATGCTAGTTAATCCTTGATCACTATTCACATGACTTGGTAATATATCCCCATTAGTTATTAATTCATGATGCTTTCTTTCATGCCTTATTTGAAGTCATATATTGTCACATGTTAACATGATTTGCTTCTATACATAACCTTTTTATGCTGCACATGGAGGATACCATGATTGTATGCAAGCCACACTTAGAATGTAATTAGACAAATGTGTGGGAAATAGGGACCTTGAACTGTTGTCAAGTTGTTGGCCTACGCTGGGTGTAGAGCCCCCCGTAGTGACCATTGAGTTGCTTAAATTGGCTGATTGTAATTGGACTAATAGCGGCTGGCTAATCATGCATTCATAGCATACTGGCGATGACGCATGGCTAATTCTCGATGCTGTAGCATGAATCTCAGAGTTGTTGGGGTATCGTTTCGCTAGCTCCTAGACCATCGACTGTCGACCCCTATCCGATTGGATGATTTTCCCAGGTCGATGATTTGCATGGGTGACGAGCCCAAGTCCGGCTGGATGTGCATCCCTAGGCCGATGTGCATTCATGCATCCATCTAATAAGACTGCATATTGTATGTTTTGGATTATTGCTTGTTTTTCTTTTTAACTATGTTTGCTAAGGCGGAGATGTGTAATCTTGAGGGGAATTCACACTGAGCTGGCCACTCATCCATCGACTATCCAACTGTACAGAACATGCAGGGACGGATGTAGAGGGCGTCGGTGCCAGCCTTGATGATGCCACCATGGAGTAAGAGGAGGAGTATTATGAGGACGAGCCGCATCAGGAAGCAGCAGCGTATTTTGGTGTTAATCAGTAGCTTGAGATTTTAAGTCAATAGTTTGATATTTTGGGAACTTTGTAACTAAGACCCCCAGCTGAGCGGGTCAAATATTGGGCTCTCATGAATATACATGCTTCTTTTGGCTATTGCACTCTGAATTTATATTCCGTTGTTTCTCTAATTTATAAACTTCCGGATTTCTGAAAACGAGTCTCGTACTCGGGTTTTAGAAATCGGGGCATTACACTTATACTTTGCATTGGACTCCAATAACTTCTTTTGGACCTCGACATGCACTTTCACAATCCAGTCCACCATATTTTCTGCCACAACACTCATACCGAGTAACTTGAGTGTATATTTGGAAACATGACAATACACAACTTCGAATGAAAACTTGCTGGTGGAACAATTATGCATGTTGTTGAAGGTAAACTCCGCCTGAGCAAGAGCAATATCCCGCATGGGGGACAACTCGTCGGGCAGTTCATCGGGCATAATCCCCTTGAATTCCTACAACACTTATTTCAACTTCTCTGAAATGTTCGTGGGTTCTACTTCGTTTCCCTTTACAACTAATGCATTGATCTCCTTCGTTCCCTCAAGTTCTTTGATGAAATCCTGTATGGTTACGAGAGACCGTCCCTCCACTTAAAAAATCTTGGGTTGGTTCTCTGTTCTCATAGGAGCGAGGACAATCTTTAATAAAAACAAATATATTATCCCGGCCTCTATGCGTGGCATTAACATCATATTGCCATAGTCGACCAAGTAACATGTGACAAGTTTCCATATTGAGTACGTCAAACATTACTTCATCCTTATAATATTTACCAATGGAGAAAGAAAATATGAGATTGTTCGGTTGCCTTTGTCTCGCTGAGTTCTTAATCCATCCAATCATGTACGGAGAGGGATGCTTTTCTGTCTTTAGTTGCAACCTTTTCCACCATAATCTTTGACACGATATTCTCACTAGTCCCACCATTTATAATCAGATCACAAATCTTTTGGTTCATGGTCCACCTCGTTCGAAAGATGTTATGCCCTTGCGGATCTGTTTCCTTCTTCGGCATGTACAACAACTTCCTCACGATCGAAGTGGTGGCTTGCAATTCACCATTATTGGGTAGTGGCATGTGATTCATCACTAGTGCCACACCACAAACATGATGACCGCGAGATCCATCACCGATCTCATAGTGCTCATCATTACAAACACAGGTTTGTCCTAAGGCTTAAATTAAACAGTCAATCACTGCCTGCAATGCTTGCATGGCTCACAGATTCTCATGCTGGAAAGCTACAAACGCTACCATTGGAATTACTAAAAATAACAAATTTTCCTAAAATCTCAATTTTTAATTGGAAGCATGCATTTCTTGCGAAACGGAGGTTGGTTGACCCCGAAACCATCATTAGATAAAGATCAATAGGTTGTGCTTTTCGTGATGATGCTCGAATCAAAAGTTACAACTCATTAACGGTCCAAACTTTGAATGACAATTTCTCCCTCTTTGGACATGCCTGGGGCCTAGTTACATCATTGCCCCACGTAGGGCTGGGCTTGGATCTGACGGATTACTTTCGCATTTGTTTGGGCTTCTTTTGGTCTAGCTGTGCAGAGACTGCATCTGTGGCACGTCCTACTTCAATCTTGATAATGTGGTTGAATGATATATCCTTTTTATTTTCGCCGGTTTCCCTGATTGGGTAGTCTTGGTCAATTGTTGAATCTGGCGATTTTTACAGCATTGAATGATTTTAGGCTTTATGTTGTTGAATGATTTTAGATGGCTACAACATATGGTTTGCTACAGCTTGGTTCTTCTTCTTCTTCTTCTTAATTTCTAGGAGAGCAAGTGTTGTCAATGTGGCCTATGCCATTGTTGGTGCTAGAGGCCTATTGAGAAAGGAAGGTTGACGACTTGACGCGTAGTGCGCAACCAATTGTAAAACTTGACCTATGCCATTGCTGGTGTTAGAGCCCTATTGAGAAAGGAAGGTTGACTGCTTGATGCTTACTGCACAGCCAATTATAGAACTTTTTGTGAACCTACCATTTAAAAGCCACCTCAAATTTCTGGAATAGAGTCTTATTCTTACTTGGTGGGACTGTTGGCAAGTGTTGTCAATGTGGCCTATGGCATGACTGGTGCTAAAGCTCTATTAAGAAAGGAAGGTTGACTTTGATTGCATGGTCGATTGTAATACTTTTGTAAACCTAACATTTAAAAGCTGCCTTAAATTTTTGGGAGGAAGGCTTAAATGATAGTGATGATGAATGTTTGCATGCTTGACCATGTTATTGCCCCTTTTATATTTTTATACTATGAGTCTTTGTAACATTAGAATGTATATGTGGTGGTTTATCACCTAATTTTTATTTTTGAAAGGCAACACAAAGACTTTCATTGATAAAGGCACCAAGATAGCACCATTGTAACTAAAAAGAAAAACTAATCAAGAGAAAGCAAGGTAACTACCCACTCCTTGACTAGAGAAGAGGCAATACAAATAAGCCCGATCCACCCTAGAGCTCTCATTACAGAAACATCTATTGTTTCTCCCCACAAGATAACCCATAATACAGCCAAAAGGGATGGATGCCAACAGGTTTGCAGCTTCTCTGGAAAGGAAACGCCATGCCATACCAATAGAAAGTCCCCAACATCGAGAGGCATGACCCATGCCATGTTGAAATCTTGGAGGACGGCCAACCACAATGAAGTGGCGAAGACAGTGAATAAGGAGATGATTAACCAATTCAGCCGTAGACTTGCACATGAGGCAAATATTTGGGATGATCATAGCTCTCTTTTGGAGGTTGTCAACGGTTAAAATTTTGTTTCTGCCCGCTAGCCATCCGAAAGCCGCTATCTTCGGTGGGGCACCATAATGCCAAACGTGAGAAGCGAGGGCTTGCTTCCTACCTTCCTCATGGATTAAGGAATAGAAAGAGTGAACCGAGAATTGACTAGATTTGTCAATAACCCAAACTATCCTGTCTCTCTCTTCTATTGATAGGCTGCAGCATTGCAAATGTTGGAGAAGAGAGATCGACACTGTTATCTCATTGTCCCTAAGGTTCCGGCGGAATGGTGGGGTCCACATTGCTTTCCCACCACAAAAATCGTAGTAGCTATCAACGGATACGTTTCGGTCTAGGGCAAGGCGAACCAACCGTGGGTGGGTAACTTTAAGGGGAAGGTCACCACACCTGTCTTTGCCATTCCCACAAGTAAAGGCAACACCATCCTTGAATTGCTTGCACCCTGTAGATTCCTTTCCGAATTGCGGACGCTCTGTACATAGTGGATTCCTTTGTCCACCACCCTCCATTCTGAAATCCATATTTGGTAGCCATCACCTCCCTCCAAAGGGCATACCTTTCCTCACTGAAATGCCACCACCATTTGCCCAAAAGGGCCAAATTCATGTCTTCCAAAAGTCTAATGCTAGCTCCTCCCTCGTCAAAGGGTTTGCAAACCTCACCCCAATCCAGAAGATGGAATCTCTTCTTGTGTCTATGGTGTCTATCCACATAAAGTCACGTCTTAGCACTACCAAACAGGTTAGGACTGATCTTGGGCATTTGAAAAGAGACATGAAGTATAGCGGCATACTAGAAAGAACAACTTTGATGGGAGTGATACGGTCCCGAAGAGACAAAAACCGACCCTTCCATATTGATAGCTTTCTCTTGATTCTTTCCACAACTTCGTCCCATAGATGGGTAGCTGGGCACCCCGAGCAAAGAGGGAGACGTAAATAAGTCGAAGGAATCAAACCTGCCTTGCATACGAAAGATTCCACCAAGTCACTCAACTCATCAGATTCCATATAGATTCCCAGAATTTCACACTTGATCAAATTAACCTTCTGGCCTGAAACCACCTCAAAACATCTGATGATCATGCTCAACTTGTCTTCCTTTCCTTATATTTGATGGGGACATCACGCACACTCGCGCACGCACACCCCCCCCCCCTACGCACGTACGTACGAAGGAGGGCCCCACTGTCGATCTGGCTCGATGACGACGTCTAGAGAGGGCCTCCTAGCTAGAAGCCGAAGTTTTGATTCAAAAGAGTGGGCCCGATAGTCAAGAAAAACTCATCATGGGATCTCATGATTGTGGCCCACTAGTCGGATTAAGTTCATACTTTAGGTTTTGCTTATTTATATTATTTAAAACATCATGAACGTTTTAGATTTCTTTGATTGATTTTTATTTTAGTTTACTTCATCGCCAAGTAATAGGTTGCACACATGGCGGGAGTTTTGAGGTATAGGGTTTTCTTATAAATAGGCACCCCTTGTAGTTCTTTTGATGTAATGAAGATTAATAAAAATTGATGCGTTTTTTGTTCCTTTCCGAGTTATGAAAACCTAATTGGGTGTAAAATTGATGGAGACATTGCGACACTTGCGCACGCACGCCGCCCCCTACGCACATACGTACGAAGGAGGGCCCCACCGTTGATCTGGTTCGATGACGATGTCCAGGGAGGGCCTCCTAGCTAGAAGGAGAAGACGAAGTTTTGATTCAAAAGAGTGGGCCTGATAGTCAAGAAAAGCTCATCATGGGATCTCATGATCTTGGCCCACTAGTCGGATTAAGTTCATACTTTAGGTTTTACTTATTTATATTATTTAGAATATTATGAACGCTTTAAATTTCTTTGATTGGTTTTTATTTTAGTTTACTTCATCCCCAAGTAATAGGTTGCGCACATGACGCGAGTTTTTAGATATAGGGTTTTCTTATAAATAGGCACCCCTTGTAGTTCTTTTGATGCAATGAAGATTAATAAAAATTGATGCGTTTTCCTGCTCTTTTCCGAGTTATGAAAACCTAATTGGGTGCGAAATTGATGGGGACATCACGCACACTCGCTCACACACGCCGCCCTCCTACGCACGTACGTACGAAGGAGGGCCCCACCGTCGATCTGGTTCTATGACGACGTCCAGGGAGGGCCTCCTAGCTAGAAGACGAAGTTTTGATTCAAAAGAGTGGGTTTGATAGTAAAAAAAAGTCTATCATGGGATCTCATGATCGTGGCCCACTAGTCGGATTAAGTTCATACTTTAGGTTTTGCTTATTTATATTATTTAGAACATTATGAACGCTCTAGATTTCTTTGATTGGTTTTTATTTTAGTTTACTTCATTGCCAAGTAATAGGTTGTGCACATGGCTCGAGTTTTGGGGTATAGAGTTTTCTTATAAATAGGTACCCCTTGTAATTCTTTTGATGTAATGAACATTAATAAAAATTGATGCGTTTTCCTGCTCCTTTCCAAGTTATGAAAACCTAATTGGGTGCGAAGCCCTCCCTTCTTCGAAGGGCTAACTACCGTGGTGCGAAGCCACATCTATTCCGATTCGCCTCTACCTTCTTCCATCCATATT